>NC_088380.1:128053333-129282500 GCF_037993035.2 Macaca fascicularis
CAAACTTTGTGAATTCCCCACCTGGTCCCAAGAAAGTTTACTTGGAGATCAGGCCCATTTGTTTTAGAGTTGTCAGACACCCTGATGGCAGAGATGTAATAACATCACAGTCAGAGAAGTTGAGGCTGAGGCATCTGATATTCCAATTAACAAGATATCAGCCGTTTAGGAAAGCTTTGGAAACCACAGGGGAAAACCACTGGTAATAAATTCTTACTCACCCACATGTAGAAAATGATAGGAAAGTTTGTTCCACTAGAACTTGTATACCTGCAGCTCTTTTGAATCCCTCTAAATTCCCTCTGGAACTTACAGCATGGTAAAGTACCAGTTCATAAACATCAATTATTATTTACTCATATATAAAATCAATAAGAGCAGTACACTGAATTAGCCAAAGGACCACACCCACAAGAATGCATTGGCTTCCCTTTCATGCTGTGAACTCTGCCCAAATGCCCTGAAGTTGAAATTGAATGCCATGTCCCCAGCTGAATGTGGAACTAGGATGGTGAATTAACCAAATGTTTACAAGAAAGCAATAGAAATCTGAAGCCCTCCTCCATCTAATTTTCCCCAGAATACTCAGATGAACATATATAGTTGTCAGTTCCCTTTAGAGAGAGAGTGGGAAGACACTTATTGTCTGAATTGTTTGAAATGGCCCACTGGTTGATTTTAGCTCAACCAATTTGAACTTCTAATACTTTTTATCCTCTCAAAGCTCTATATTGTCATTGTTGACACCATTTACATAATCACCGGGGACTCCTTAACTAAGAAGCTACCTCCACATGGCAATTCACCTGGAGCCATGGGACTTGCCACCTCATTATCATAATCATATCTTTTCTTCTGCTCACCCAGAGGAGAGTAAAAGCCAAAGCATTATTTGGGTTGCTTGTTTCAACCTTACCACGTGATCAGCCTCTAAATATTTAACAGGTAAGACAATGGAATTCCCTTACCTCCCCTCCTTGTCCACTACTTAGACAAGAACATTTGCTACCAGTCTTCTCACATTCTGTAACCTGACCCAAGGGGACTCTTGCCTTATCCTTCTACAAAACTATGTCTCTCTCAGCATCCCATCCTCATCTCCAAAATCCATCAGAAACTATGAAGGGTCAGATATTTTATCCTACTTGCCAAATTACAAGAGAACTTGCTGTAGTTTCATGTGTGCTGGCAGAAGACATTAGATGCCTGGGTCAGAAAAAGAACCTTCTTACTTATGGCACAACAAGCAGCATGAGCTTTATGTTCACATCAATTACACTTGGCCCCAAATCTCACAGGGGTAATGAGGAACAGCCCAAGTGGAGGCTGTGAGGGTAGTAAATTTGCAACACAGCTAAGGAGTCTTGAGTTTAGGAAACCACCAGATGAAATGGTTTTATTATACTGAGCAGAAACAAACTTCTCTGTCTAGAGGCAGACACTATCTCTTTCTTTCAAGGTTGCTCAGTATACGATATCCTTTAAAATTTAACCCAGAGCAAAGATTATCAGTGTCTATCTGTGCTCACAAAATGAGAAAAATCATAGAGACTTGGAAAATTCTCTTCCAGTATAATACCTTCAACTATTTGCATGCATTAATATCTTTCCTGTATCCTACAGGACATCAATGATATAAAAGTTGGAGTTTTGGACATTTCATCTGACTTCCCCGAGGCTCTGTTCATTTATTAAAATCTTTCTATTCTTCAGATTGGATCATTTCTATTGATTTATCTTCAAGTTCACTTTTCTCAGTCTCCTCCATTTTACTCTTGAGCCCATTCAATGACTTAAAAAAAAAAAAATTCAGTTGTTTTTCAGTTAGAAATTTTCTAATTATTTTTATAACACCTATTTTTCTTTCGATACATCAAAATTTTCATATCATAATTTCCCTTACATCATGCATCATGTTTAAGATATCTGCTTCAAAAGTCTGGCAATTCTAGCAATATCAGAGTCATCTTAGGTTTGAAATCTGCTGATTGTCTTTTCCCTTTAAAGTTATTGAGATTTTCCTGCTTTACTGTATTACAAATGATTTTGGATTACAACTTGAACATTGTGAATATATTTACAGTTTAGTCCTTTTGAGATCCTCTGGAGAAAGTTGTTTTTTGTTTTATCAGGGAATTAACCCAGTTAAGTCCAGTCTTCTGTGGACTTTGGTTCTAATGATAGTTTAATTTTAAAAGTTTTTGCTGCACCATTCAGGTGTGTCCCATGTATGTGCTACCCAAAAGCCATTACTGGTCTGGGTGGGACTCTACCTTTGTTCATAAAGTCCTTAGTAGACTGCTCTGGGCCATTTTCATGCATGCAAACTCAGGGTGAGCCCAGGACTTTCTTCGTAGACTTTTCAGCTCCTCCTTCTCCGTGATTTCATTCCTGAGTTCAGTGAACTTTTAGTTTATTTCTTCCTATTGGGGAATATGTTCTTCTTGGTTTTAATCATTTTGATAGAAGATATTTTCCATTTTTATAAGTTCATAGTTGAGAATATTAAATTCAGTTTCAACTGATATGTGTAATGTTATTCAGCTTTGCATTGTTTTTTGGAAAAACAACTTTCATAATCAGAAAGGATTTTGTTTATATTTTCTGATGGTTTAAAATAGTTTTATATGTATTTTGTTATTTTTATTTCATATACAGGATTCCCAGTTTAAGAATGTCCTCTTCTATCAGTTTTCTCCTCTTCTGCTCAGTAACTTTCAGAGATGGTTCTGGTTTCTTTCTCTTCACTACCTTATCTCTAGGGAGTATCACCTCTTCTCTATACATCTAATTGTTTTCCAGCAATGATTCTTCTTTGAGTCTTGCACTTCTACTCCTGCAGATTTTCTAGGCTTTTCTTTGTTGCCAGTGCTGTGACTTACAAGTCTTTATCAGTATTCAATAGTCTAACACTTACTGTTTATCTTGCTCTTTATTCTGGTAATTTTGTAGATACTTTTTTCAGAGCCCTCTGCTACTTTCCATGATTCAAGATGAGATTTTGGTGAGGACACAACCAAACCATGTCAGTGTATATATTTATAGTGTACACGAGATTTTTTTTACACCCATGCAATGTGAAATAAACACGTCATGGAGAATGGGGTATCCTTCTTCTCAAGCATTTATCCTTTGAGTTACAAAAAAAATCCAATTACACTCTAAGTTATTAAAATGTACAATAATGGCTGGCACGGTGGCTCATGCCTGTATTCCCAGTACTTTGGGAGGCAAAGGTGGCCAGGTCATTTGAGGTCAGGAGTTCAAGACCAGGCTAGCCAACATGGTGAAAACTCATCTCTACTAAAAACACAAAAGTTAGCTGGGCATGGGGGCATGCCCCTGTAGGCCCAGTTACCCAGGAGACTAAGGCAGAAGAATCACTTGAACCCAGAAGGCAGAGGTTGCAGTGAGTTAAGATCACACCACTGCACCCCAGCCTGGGTGACAAAGCAAGATTCTGTCTCAAAAAACATAAAAGTATAATTAAGCTATTATTGACTGTAGTCACTTTGTTGTGCTGTGAAATAGCAGGTCTTATTCATTCTTTCTAACTGTTTTTCTGTACTCCTTTAACCGTTCCTGTGTCCCCCACTACCCTTCCCTGCTTCTGGTAACTATCTTTCTACTCTCTATGTCTGTGGGTTCAATTGTTTTGAGCTTTAGCTCCCATTCTTCTCCCTCCACACATGAAAACTTGGACATTATGTGGTGGACATGAACATTTTGTTGGAACACTTTTTCTCTACTTACAAGTTATATAAATGTGTGATGTTCTCTATCTCCTAGAAAAATTAGCAGACACATCAAAATCATTGGGCCACAACTATTGTCCATATTCAGAATACTATAGTTATCTTTTATCATTGATTTCTAGCATTTTTCTATTGTTATCAGGGGTATTGCTGTATAATTTCACCTTGTGACCATTGTGTGACATGCTATCTAGCCAAGCACATGATCACTTTTGACAAATGTCCATGTATATGTCAAAAGTGGGAATTCTGCAGTATTGTGTTCTATGTATGACACTTATGTCCATATGTCAGTTGTATTGTTTGAATTATTCATTGTCCTCTACAATTTTTGGTCTGTTTTTCTATTATTTACTGAAGAAAATTGGTAAAATTTTATACTATTGTTTTGAATTAGCTAATTTCTCTTTTAGTTATGTCCATTTTTGCTTTCTATATTATCAGGCTATGTTATTAGATACATGAAATTTGAATTCTTTTATTATCTAGCCAAAGTGTTTGTTATATGAAATTTGCCTCTCTGTCTCTAGCACTGTATCTTGTCTCAAAAATCTATTTTTACTTTATGTTTAAAATGGGTTTTGTGGGCTTCATAACTTTTAATTTTTGTGTTTTATCCCATCAAAGTCTTTATCTTTTATCTGGAATTGTCTGTGCAAATTTATCATCTTTACTATATTTTGTAGTTTACATTTGATCTTAGCCAAAAGGCTGAGAAGAGATATATTTTGTAGTTTAAATCTGCCAACTAGTCATGTTCTATTTATCCAGTTTCTCTATATTTCTTTGTTTCTATTTCGTTTTGCCTCCTTTCAAATTAAGTACTTTTCACTATTACACTTTCCCCTCATAGGCTTCTTTTGATATACTTTTCTTTTAACTATTTGTGTAAGGCTTATCCTAAAAATTATAATTTGTATTCATAATTTAATAGATCTAAAATATTTGAAATGTTTTACAGCTTTGATATGTTAACTGTACTTACCTCCTTATTGCCTGTTTTGTTGTTCCTATGCATTTTAATAATACTAAATTTAAACTAAGATATTAGTATTACTTTGAACAATGTTCAATTAGATTATCCTCATTTTACTTCTTATTTTTTCTTGCATTTGGATTTCAAAATGGTATAATATTCATTATGCTTAAAGACTTATTTAGAATTTTCCCATGTTGGAACATTTAGTGATAAATGTTTTCAGATTTTGTCTGAAGTTATCCTTATCTTTATTTTTGGATATTATATTTTGATAGGCATAGAATTCTAAATAGACATGCATTATTTCTTTTGAGAGTTCAGCTGCCATTTTTATTTTTACTCATTGTGTGTGGTTGTCAGCTGTTTTATAATAATGTGGTTCTGTGTGATTATTCTGTGTTTATCCTACTTGGGATTCAAAACATTTCCTGAATTTATGGGGTGATAAATTTCAACAGTTTTGGAATAATCTTAGTTGCTGTTTCTTTATTTATTGTGTCTGTCTCATTATCTATGTCATCTCCCTTTAGTATCCCAATTATACACCTACTAAACTCTTTAACTGCATCGTATATATTATTAAAGCTATGCTTAACATTATTTGACCTCTGTAATATAGACCAGAAATTTTATACTGGATGGTCTTCCAGTATAATCCTTTGTCTTCAGCTTTATTTAATCTTCTGCAAAACTCCTTTTGTATTCTAAATTTTTATTAATTATGTTTTTATTCAATACTTTTATTTGAAAACTTTTATAGGTTATAACCCTCTTTGGAATTCTCTGTCTTGTCTTCTATTTTTTATGAGCACATTTAAGTACATTTCTGAAACTTCAAATGAATGGATTTCCTGTGAATCTGTTTTTATTGTTTCTTTTTTCACTATTTTTTTTTCAGGTACTTTTTCTTGAGTTCAAGAATGTCAGGTTTTTATTGAATGCCAGACATTATAAAAATTGTAGAGATCATTTGAAACTCTAGATGATACCGTGTGATTCCAGAGAGGATCATTCTTTTGCTCTTAGCATAAACATAAAGTAAAAGCAGATAGTTTTGATTCAGTCCTGCATTATGTTAATTTGATGGAAAGAGTTTGCATTTGTTAAGCTGGGCTATTATTGGATAATATTAACTCATATGAATAACCCTTCATGAATCACAATGGACAGTCTGGGGTGTTTGTCTTGGCTAATCTGCCTTGGCTGCTCTTCACTCCTAGGTTCATGAAATTGTCTACAGCTCTACTCAGCCTATCAATGTCTTAGTCACCAATTTTACTCAGCTTCTCTGCTTCCCTATTCATTTCCTCTGTGCTTCTTCATCTTATTTTTTCTCACATAATTTAAGCTACTTGGCATATATACTGGCTATTTCAGCTTAGAAATCATTTCACTTCAAAGTAAAAATCTACTCAGAATGTTGTACTCAATTCTAAACTTAAACTCTTTCCTAGATCTGGGACCGTGTTCTCGGTGCTTTGGTATTTCTCCTATATATCATGTGCTATTTATAAAATTATATCCAGATTTTTCAGTCATAGACTATGAAGACTGACACAAACTATGCCTACATATCTGGAAAAAAATGCATGCATTTTAAAATATATTTATTTATTCACCAGTATCTTTTGAACACTTACAATTTATCTATTCAATATAAATTTATTGAGAACTTACTAAATGTCTGGTACTCTTCAAAGTACTAAAGATACCTTAGTTAAATAAAGGCACACCCCGTCCTCATAAAATTTACATTTTAGTATGGGTGCATGAACCAAAACAGCCCAAATATACATACATATAATATTATTTTTATAGGTAGGGAACATTGAGTAATTAAAAGTAAAGAAGGACATGAAAATAGGTAATAAAAAGGAGAGCATTTAGACAGAATGGTTATAAGTTTTCTTTGTGGAGGTAGTATTAAGAGCAACCTGATCAACTTAACTATTTGAGGAAAGATAGTATTACATAGGTAATATTATATAGAGAAAAGAGAAAGTGCAAAAACCTAAAAGGAGTCTGCTGTTTTGTGCTGAGATCAGCAAAAATTCCAATGTGCCAGAGCAAAATTATTAAGGGTCATAAAAACAGAGATTTAGGAAATGAGCCCAGATAGATTTAGGGGACAGAGCATGTAGGAACTTTTAGGTAACAGCAATAACATGGAACTTTATTCTAACTGTGAGGAGAAGCCATTAGAGGGTGATACAATGCGGCTTAATGTTTCAAAAATATTTCCTTAGCTGTTTTGTTGATGATAGACTGAAAGAGGCAATATAATATATAGGAAGAGTTCTTAGGATACTATTCTAATATGCCAAGCAAGATCTTATGTTGACTTAGACAAGGATGGTACTAGTGGAGGTGGGTGAAATGGTTAGATTTGGCTTATCCTTACTAGTTAAAGCATCCTAGTTGAAGTTATGAATAGAATGGAAGTGAGTTTGAGAGAAAGGGAGAAGTCAATGAGAATTTCCAAAAATGTATTTGAAATATTCTAAGAATGATGTTGTGGGAAACTAGGGTGTGTTTATTTTTGGAAGATTGGGGTTTCAGTTTTGGTTTGTAAAATTTGAAATGATATGAGTTGCTCAAGAGGAGATATTGCATAGGCAATGGGTGACACTCAAACTCAGCTTTCAGGAGGGAACTAGGGATATACTTTTGAGATACACACACACACACACACACACACACACACACACACATCACTAGCTCCGTACTCATATGTACACAATAACATGTGTGTGTCCCTTTAAAACTTTAAAAGTTATAAATTCCTTAGGTAGGGAACAGATAAAATATATTGAATGAATACTAAATATTAGAGGTTTAAATTTTAGGGATTTGAGGTTGAAAATTTAGCAAATGAGTCTGAGGAGAAACTCTTGAGACAGGAATTCAAGAGAATGTGATGTCTTGAATTGCAACGTTGTTATTTCAAGAAGATAGTGTCAAATAGTACAAAGTATTTGAATAAGGTGAGGACTGGTAATTGACCATTGACTATAGTTTTCCTTATTGATAGATGCATGGTTCACAATGGGAATTATGAAAAGACATGGCTTGTGCCTTCGAAAGGTTTGTAATCCAGTTTGAGTAGAAAGACAGTCATCATATGAATAACAAATAAATGAAAATTGCATTGGTGTAAAGTTTTCCAAAGTAAGGAGTTTATAGTGTTAAAAGAAGAAAATTTAGTCCAGCTATGCAGGTCAGACAATAATTCATTTCAAAAATGATAGGCTAATAGCCAAAGGATGAATAAGAGTTCGAAAAGAGTTAAATAGGGAAAGAGGAGAGAAGGAAGAATAGAACAGCTATAATAAAGTATCAGTGCCAAGAAAGGGTACTGAAATAATGAAGGATTGATAGACCACAGTGTGACTATAAAAGAGGGCATGCAATGTGAGGCTAAAAAGCTCGAGAGAGACCAAATCATGTAGGACTCATTCGTTCACATTAAGAAGCTTTGTCTACATTCGAGGTAATAGAAATCCCTATAAGGATTTAAAGCAGGAAACAAATGAAACCAAAATTGCTCTTTTAAATCAATCACTGTGACTGAAATGTGCAGGACAGTTTGTAAGAGAGGTTAGCATGGGTAAAGATAGACTTTTAGAAACTGATGGCACTGGCACTAGCAAGAGACCCTGGTACTGAACTAGGACAATAGGGGTGGTAATGAAGATAGATTGAAATGGGCATAGTTAAAACTGTATATTTCATTTTCCATTTTTCTCCTTTCAGACTTTTGGCAAGGCATGACTGAATTAGAATCTTATATTTTTATGGATATATCATAAGACAGAAAGTATGGACTGAGATAAAATACTTTCAGAGTTTTATTATTATTTCACATTGACTTATTTTCCAAAAACTCTCCCTGATGAGAGAAATGGCACATAAAACCCTTAATATAAATAAAAATATTAGTAACAATTTATTATAGAATAATAAATGTAATTTATTCATAAAGGTTAATTTTGAAGATTAGAAACTAGATTCAATACAATGTCAGTAATATGGAAGTGAACACTATAATTTTAATATATGTATTGAGTGTTATTAAGTGTTATTAAGCACCAATTTATTAAGTGTTATTAGCACCAATTAATATTATAATATATTATTTTTCTTTCTTCTAAATGACTCTATGAGATATGAGCTGTCATTATGCTCTTTATTTTGGCAAGAAAGCTGAGGTTAGAGAGTTGAAGTAACATGCTCAATATCACACAGCTACTAAATAAAATCATCAGGATTTTAATCAAGGAAGAAAGAGTGTTCTAAATTATTACATTCTAGTGCTTTCCAATGCAGAGTGAAAAAAAAAAAAAGATAATTTTACAAAAGAACTGGATGTTCCCAACAAGTTTTTAAATTTAATTGTCCAAATAATGTAATTTCCTTACTCTCTAATTCATGTTCTTTGTAAGTACATTTAATAATAAAAATGAAAAACTACTTGTTTGTAATAATGGTCCTTCAGAAACATTTATACATCTTAATGTTGCTGAAATATATTTTTTCATAAAAACATATTTTTTTTAAATGCACATACATTTTTTTAATTGTAAAAGTTCAAAGGATGACTGCTTCACATTTAACATGCCAGGAATTGGGCTATCACCAAATACCAGCTGCCCCTGAGGGGAAGACTGTAGTCTGGCATGCTTGCCTGAAGGCATATATGTTGTAGAAATGAAATGGCTAAGAGGGGACCAAGTCATCCAGGGACAAGGGAGGGCTTTCGCTGAAAAAAGGAGGTTACTCTAGTCTTAGCGTTCTGCAACCCTCACCCAAGGGTGGCATCAGTCATAGCTTAGTGGTCATCGATCCAATTAGAAGGTCAGTTTATGTATCCATGCACGGGACCAGACCTCCCCTCATGAATCAGAGAACACCACTTACCCTCTACCACAAAGGTAATATAAGACATCTAATGTATGCATACACAGAAGAAAAATGAACATGGGTAGGTGAAAACCTGTGAAGGATTTCATATGGGTCAGGCAATTAGAGCCTAAGTTACCTAAATAAGCATATTAAATTACCAGATTTAAGTAAAGTTTAATATAATTTTTTCAATAGACACTGTATTAGTCCATTTTCATGCTGCTGATAAAGACTTGCCCAAAATTGGGCAATTTACAAAAGAAAGAGGTTTAGTGGACATATAGCTTTACATGGTTGGGGAAGAGTCACAATCATGGCGGAAGGCAAAAGGCACATCTCACATGGCAGCAGACAAGAGAAGAGAACTTATGCAGGGAAACTCCCCTTTATAAAATCATTAGATCTCATGAGACTTTTTCACTATCACGAGAACAGCATGGGAAAGACCTGTCCCCATGATTCAATTATCTCCCACTGGATCCCTCCCACAACACGTGGGAATTCAAGATGAGATTTGGTTGAGGATATAGTCAAACCATATCATTCCACCACTGGCCCCTCCCAAATCTCATGTCCTCATATTTCAAAATCAATCATGCCTTCCCAACAGTCCCCAAAAGTCTTAATGCATTTCAGCATTAACTCAAAAGTCTGCAGTTCAAAGTTTCATCTGAGACAAGACAAGTCCCTTCCACCTATGAACCTGTAAAATAAAAAGTAAGTTGGTTACGTCCTAGATACAATATGAGTACAGGAAGGCATTGGGTAAATACAACCATTCCAAATGGGATAAATTGGCCAGAACAAAGGGGCTACAGGTTCTATGCAAGTCCGAAATCCAGCAGGGCAGTCAAATCTTAAATCTCCAAAATGATTTTCTTTGACTTCATGTCTCACATCCAGGTCATGCTGATGTAAGATGTAGTTTCTCATGTTTTTGAGCAGCTCCACCCCTGTGGCTTTGTGGGGTATAGTCTCCCTCCTGGTTGCTTTCACAGGCTGGTATTGAATGTCTGTGGCCCAGCCAGGTACATGGTGCAAGCTGCTGGTGGATCCACCACATATGGAGGACGGTGGCACTCTTCTCACAGCTCCAGTAGGCAGTGCTCCAGTAGGGACTCTGTGTGGGGGCTCCAACCTCACATTTCCCTTCCACATTGACATAGCAGAGATTCTTCATGAGGGCCCCACCCCTGCGGCAAACTTCTGCCTGGGCATCCAGGTATTTCCATACATATTCAGAAATTTAGGCAGAGGTTCCCAAATGTAAATTCTTGACATCCATGTATCAGCAAGCTCAACAACACAGGGAAGTGGCCAAGACCTCTGTAGCCATGGCCCAAGCTGCACCTTGGCCCCTTTTAGTCACAGCTGGAGTGGCTCGGATGCAGGTCACCAAGTCCTTAGACTACACACAGCATGGGAACCTTGGGCTTAGCCCACAAATCCATAATTTCCTTCCAGGCCTGTGGGCTTGTGATGGAAAGGCCCAGAGGCCTCTGACATGTCCTGGAGACATTTGCCCCATGGTCTGGGTGATTAACATTCGGTTGCTCATTTCTTATGCAAATTTATGCAGCTCACTTGAATTTCTCCTCAGAAAATGGGATTTTCTTTTCTATCGCATTGTCAGGCTGCAAATTTTCCCAACTTGAATGCTCTGTTGCCTTTTTAAAACTGAATGGCATTAACAGCACCCAAGTCACCTCTTGAATGCTTTGTTGCTTAGAAATTTCTACTGCCAGATACCCTGTATCATCTCTCTCAAGCTCAAAGTTCCACAAATGTCTAGGGCAGGGGCAAAATGCCACTAGCCTCTTTGCTAAAACGTAACAAGAATCACTTCTGCTCCAATTCCCAACAAGTTCCTCATCGCCATCTGAGATCACCTTAGCCTGGATTTCATTGTTGATATCATTGTCAGCACTTTTGTCAAAGCCATTCAACAAGTCTCTAGGGAGTTCCAAACTTTCACACATTTTCCTGTCTTCTTCTGAGCCTGCCAAACTGTTCCAACCTTCACCTGTTACCCAGTTAAAAAGTCACTTCCACACTTTTGGGTATCATTTCAGCAGAGCCCCACTCTACTGGTACTAATTTACTATATTAGTCTGTTTTCACCCTGCTGATAAAGACTTACCCAAGACTGGGCAATTTACAAAAGAAAGAGAGATTAAATGGACTTACAGTTCCACATGGCTGGGGAGGCCTCACAATCACGGCAGAAGATGAAAGGCACATCCCACATGGCAGCAGACAAGAGAAGAGAACTTACGCAGGGATATTCCCCTTTATAAAACCATCAGACCTCATGAGACTTATTCACAATTATGGTAACAGCACGGAAAGATCTGTTACCATGATTCAATTACCTCCTACTAGGACCCTCCGACAACACATGGGAATTCAAGATGAGATTTGGATGGGAACACAGCCAAACAATATCAGTTCGCCTTAGTGTGTTTGCTATTCATTTTAAAAGTACAGTGGAATTATAGAGAACGAAAACAAATAAATATTCCTGTAAAGACAGACTTAAGGCCATATTTTAGGACTAAAGAATAAAATGCATTGAAAATGAATGTCCCAGAGTTTCAAAAGGGCATAGTTTATTTTTACACTGAGTACAGAAAAATAAATAAGAAAAACATGTCCTAGAGAGTTTGAAGTGACAACTCAGCATGCTTTGGTGTCCAGGGTTAATCAGCAGCAAATAATGGGAAACAATATGGCTGTCATTTTAAGAATTATTTTCTTTTTATTTTTTTAATTATACTTTAAGTTCTAGGGTACATGTATACAACCTACAAGTTTATTACATATGTATACATGTGCCATGTTGGTGTGCTGCACCCATTAACTTGTCATTTACATTAGGTATATCTCATAAGGCTATCCCTCCCACCTCCCCCCACCCCATGACAGGCCTCAGTGTGTGATGTCCCAACCCTGTGTCCAACTGTTCTCATTGTTCAATTCCCACCTATGAGTGAGAATATGTGGTGTTTGGTTTTCTGTCCTTGTGAGAGTTTGCTCAGAATGATGGTTTCCAGCTTCATCCATGTCCCTACAAAGGATACGAACTCATCCTATTTTATGGCTGCATAGTATTCCATGGTGTATATGTGCCACATTTTCTTAATCCAGTCTATCATTTATGGACATTGGGTTGGTTCCAACATGTTGCTATTGTGAATACTGCCACAATAAACATACGTGTGCATGTGTCTTTATAGCAGCATGATTTATAATCCTTTGAGTATATACTCAGTAATGGGATGGCTGGGTCAAATGGTATTTCTAGTTCTAGATCCTTGAGGAATCGCCACACTGTCTTCCACAATGGTTGAACTAGTTTACAGTCCCACCAACAGTGTATAAGTGTTCCTATTTCTCCACATCCTCTCCAGCACCTATTGTTTCCTGACTTTTTAATGATTGCCATTCTAAGTAGTGTGAGATGGTATCTCACTGTGGTTTTGATTTGCATTTCTCTGATGGCCAGTGATGATGAGAATTTTTTCACATGTCTGTTGGCTGCATAAATGTCTTCTTTTTAGAAGTGTCTGCTCATATCCTTTGCCCACTTTTTGATGGGATTGTTCAATTTTTTCTTGTAAATTTGTTTGAGTTTCTTGTAGATTCTGGGTATTAGCCCTTTGTCAGATGGGTAGATTGTAAAAATTTTCTCCCATTCTGCAGGTTGCCTGTTCACTCTGATGGCAGTTTCTTTTGCTGTGCAGAAGCTCTTTAGTTTAATTAGATCCCATTTATCAATTTTGGCTTTTGTTGACATTGCTTTTGGTGTTTTAGTCATGAAGTCCTTGCCCATGCCTATGTCCTGAATGGTATTACCTAGGTTTTCTTCTAGGGTTTTTATGGTTTTAGGTCTAACATTTAAATCTTTAATCCATCTTGAATTAATTTTTGCATAAGGTGTAAGGCAGGGATCCAGTTTCAGCTTTCTACATATGGCTAGCCAGTTTTCCCAGCACCATTTATTAAATAGGGAATCCTTTCCCCATTTCCTGTTCTTATCAGGTTCATCAAATGTCAGATGGTTGTCGATGTGTGGTATGATTTCTGAGGGCTCTGTTCTGGTCCATTCGTCTATCAACACCCTAACATCACAATTAAAAGAACGAGAGAAGCAAGAGCAAACACATTCGAAAGCTAGCAGAAGGCAAAATATAATAAGATCAGAGCAGAATTGAAGGAGATAAAGACACAAAAAACCCTTCAAAAAATCAATGAATCCAGGAGCTGAGTTTTTGAAAAAATCAACAAAATAGATAGACTGCAAGCAAGACTAATAAAGAAGAAAAGAGAGAAGAATCAAATAGACATAATAAAAAATAATAAAGGGGATATCAACACCGATCCCACAGAAATACAAACTACCATCAGAGAATACTATAAATACCTCTATGCAAATAAACTAGAAAATCTAGAAGAAATGGATAAATTCCTGGACACATACACCCTTCGGAGACTAAACCAGGAAGAAGTTGAATCCCTGAATAGACCAATAGCAGGCTCTGAAATTGAGGCAATAATCAATAGCCTACCAACCAAAAAAAGTCCAGGACCAGATAGATTCACAGCTGAATTCTACCAGAGGTACAAGGAGGAGCTGGTACCATTCCTTCTGAAACTATTCCAATCAACAGAAAAAAAGGGAATCCTCCCTAACTCATTTTATGAGGCCAGCATCATCCTGATACCAAAGTCTTGCAGAGACACAACAAAAAAAGAGAGAATTTTAGACCAATATCCCTGATGCACATCGATGTAAAAATCCTCAATAAAATACTGGCAAACCAAATCCAGCAGCACATCAAAAAGCTTATCCACCATGATCAAGTGGGCTTCATCCCTGGGATGCAAGGTTGGTTCAACATATGCAAATCAATAAACATAATCCAGCATATAAACAGAACCAAAGGCAGAAACCACATGATTATCTCCATAGGTGCAGAAAAGGCCTTTGACAAAATTCAACAGCCCTTCATGCTAACAACACTCAATAAACTAGGTATTGATGGGACATATCTCAAAATAAGAGCTATTTATGACAAACCCACAGCCAATATCATACTGAATGGGCAAAAACTGGAAGCATTCCCTTTGAAAACTGGCACAAGACAGGGATGCCCTCTCTCACCACTCCTATTCAACATAGTGTTGGAAGTTCTGGCCAGGACAATCAGGCAGGAGAAAGAAATAAAGAGTATTCAAGTAGGAAAAGAGGAAGTCAAATTGTCCCTCTTCGCAGACGACATGATTGTATATTTAGAAAACCCCATCGTCTCAGCCCCAAATCTCCTTAAGTTGATAAGCAACGTCAGCAAAGTCTCAGGATACAAAATCAATGTGCAAAAATCACAAGCATTACTATACACCAATAATAGAAAAACAGAGAGCCAAATCATGAGTGAACTCCCATTTACAATTGCTTCAAAGAGAAGAAAATGCCTAGGAATCCAACTTACAACGGATGTGAAGGATCTCTTCAAAGAGAACTACAAACCACTGCTCAACGAAATAGAAGAGGACACAAACAAATGGAAGAACATTCCATGCTCATGGATAGGAAGAATCAATATCATGAAAATGGCCATACTCCCCAAGGTAATTTATAGATTCAATGCCATTCCCATCAAGCTACAAATAGCTTTATTCACAAAATTGGAAAAAACCAAAGTTCATATGGAACCAAAAAAGAGTCTGCATTGCCAAGACAATCCTAAGCCAAAAGAACAAAGCTGGAGGCATCACCTTACCTGACTTCAAACTATACTAGAAGGCTACAGTAACCAAAACAGCAAGGTACTGGTACCAAGAATTATTTTCTGAAAATAAAGAAGTGAGTGCATATGAGAACATAGAAAAGAGAGGAGTAAGATAGAAGAGATTTTTCCATATAAAATCTAGAAGCTAAAAAGAATCAACAATCAAATTTTAAAAAGTCAAAACTACACATACTTTAGAAAAATAAAGTATAATTTGTGATATTTTTGATAAAAATTTATCTTCCTTTGTTGAAAATAAAAAGCTGATCTTCAGCCAAGATAATGTGCTCTGATCATAAAGAAAACAGGGATTACCTAAAAAATTTGGAAAATGTCCCTTTAAAAATTGTGCAGCAATAAGCAATATTTTAGAAGTTAAATGTTTTATTTAATTACAAATCTTATAAGGGCAGTGGCAGAGGTATTTGAAGAAATTTTATGATAAAACAACCAAGCAGTAGTTATAGCATTAAACATATGTGTTTCCTAAAGGTAGACAAAACATATTTCCTTTAAAAGTATAAGCAGCAGAGCATAAAAGAAACAATTCAGACAGACTGAAATGCACTTAAATAAATGAATGAGGAAGTATAAGTTTCTTCATTAACCCAAACATGAAGCAGTACAATGCGGTCTCGGAAACATACACCCCAGTCTCAGACTGACTAGTCGCTGTGTCTCCTCCCTTACATGATGTTGGAAACAAGACAGGGTACTCAACTCTGTATCTTTAGTTTCTTTTTTTTTTTTTCGGTGAAAAGAACACTTAACATTAGATTTACCTTCTTAGAAAATCTTAAGCATACAATACAGTAATGCTAGCCACCAGTTGTGCAGCAGATCTCTAGAAATTACTCATCTTGTATAACTGAAACATTATACCCTTGGAACATGAACTTCCCATTTTCTCCTCTCCCTATCCCCTGGCAGCTATATTCTATTTTTTTTCTATGAGTTTCTATTTTATATACTTCATGCAAGTGGAATCATGCAGTATTTGTCCTGTGACTGGCTTATTCCACTTAGCATAATGTCTTCCAATTTCATCCATGCTGTCATATATGGCAGGATACAAATTGCCAACATGTGTATGAAAAGATACTTAACATTATTAATTACAGGGGAAATGCAAATTAAAACCACAATGAGATATTACCTCACATTTGTTAAAATGGTTATTATCAAAAAAAGCAAATGTTAACACAGATGTGGAAATGTTGGAACCCTTGTGCATTATTGGTGGGAATGTAAAATGGTACAACTGCTATGAAAACATTATGAAATGTTCTCAAAAAAATGAAAAATTATATTATCATATAATCCAGCAATTCCACTTCTAGGTATATATATCCAAAATAATGGAAATATGGATCTGAAAGAGATAGCTGCACTCCCAAGTTTAAGTCAATGTTATTTACAATAGCAAAGATATGGAAACAACCAAAATGTCCATAAATGGATGAATGGAAAAGAAAAAGTGTACATACATATAAGAGAATATTTTTCAGTTTCATACAGGAAGGAATTCCTATCTTTCCCTCTTCTATGGTTTGGATATGACTTCTTTGGCTCATCCAAGTATCATGTTGAAATTTGATCCCCAGTTTGGCAGGTGGGGCCTTGTGAGAAGTGTTTTGATTGTGAGGACAGATCCCTTATGAATGGTTTGGTGCCATTCTCAGGAGATTGACTTTTAACTCTTTAGTTCCCATGAGAACTGGTTGTTGAAAGATCCTGGCATCTCCTCCTCTCCCTGTTGCTTCCTCTCTTGCCATGTGATCTGCACAGGCCAACTCCCCTTCCCCTTTTGCTATGAGTGGAAGCAGCCTGAGTCTTTTACCAGAAGCATATGCTAGCACCATGCTTCTTGTGCAGCCTGCAGAGCTCTGCACAAAATAAACCTCTTTCCTTTTTAAATTATCCAGCCCCAGGTATTTATAACAACACAAGCCGACTAAGACACCCTCCATTTCTTCACTGGTAAAACAAGGAGTATTATATCGTATGTGCCTCCCAGAGTTGTCATGAGCATTTAATAAAAATATACAGGTTAATGTTTTAGCTCAATTTAACCTGCCTCCTGTTAAATATAAGCAATCAGTTACACTTAGATGTGATGATGATTATATGATTTTTAGTTGAAGATAACACTTTTGAAACTCCCTATCCTATGTTTTCATAGCAGTTGTACCATTTTACATTCCCATCAGTAGTGCACAAGGGTTCCAACATTTCCACATCTGTGTTAACGTTTGCTTTTTTTGATAATAACCATTTTAACAAATGTGAGGTAATATCTCATTGTGGTTTTAATTTGTATTTCCCCAGTAACTAATAATGTTAAGTATCTTTTCATACACATGTTGGCAATTTGTATCCTGCCATATATGACAGCATGGATGAAATTGAAAGACATTATGGTAAGTGGAATAATATATTTTCTGGAATATAAGTAATACAATTTTAAGATAAGAGCCCCCCCAAAATAGTAGTTTTGTCTGTTTACATGTTAACCAGCCTATGCATGTATTGCAAGCAATTTGTGTTTTAAATTCAGACAATTAACATCTAGCACAGTCTCATTTTTTACTGTATGTTAGATACTTTCTATGTAAATAAATAAAAGGCACTTGATAAATGTCTGTTGAATGACTGAAGGGAGAAGAAGAGAGAAGAAATGAGAAAGGAACAAGTGATTTGACACTAATCCAGTATACTTAATTTATGTTAAAATGTATAGATAAGAGTTACACTAAGATTTTTTACAAATTCTAAACAGCCTACATTAGATACTAACCTAAGTTAGGCAGATAACTAATATATATTAACAATTCAATATTGAGAATGCTATATACTAGAAAATATCCTAGCCACATTATATAGCACGTTTCATAGCCCATTATATACTTAATTCATAATTAGTATTTGCAAGCTATATTATGAATGTAAAAAAATGTGAAATAAGATCTTCATATTTAATCTAAAATTAAGTATATAGTGATATCTACATATTATTTTAAGCTACACTAATTATTGATAAAACATATTTCTCAAATTAATTCTATAATAAAAGTGATAACAGTTCCTGCTGCTTGTATTCTAAAACATGAGCAGGTGAGTCATACAACAATATACATCCTATACTTCAGTTTTCAAACATGGTATGAAATATTTGGAAGCCTACAACAACTAGTAGGTAAAAGTTTAACAGCGAGAGTTAAAGTGATTAGGAAGAACAATACCTCAGTTAGGAAAAAAAAATTTGAGCCAATTTTGATATTCATTGTTCTATACAAGATGCCTCATAATTCTCAGAGGAGAAATCAACACACAGATTGAGAAAATGAGCATTAGCGAAGTTATTCTCATAAGTAACAACTCCAGAAAATTCTGACAGATGGTTTCACTGCTGAATTTTACTAAATACTTAAAGATCTAATAGCAATTCTACTCTACTCCAAAAAATAGAGGAGGAGGAAATACTTCCAAACTTATTTTGCAAAGCCAGTATCATACTTATGCCAAAATCAGACAAAGACACCTTAAAAAAAGAAAGAAAACTACAGGTCAATATTCCTAATGAACATTGATGCAAAAATCTTCAACAAAATACTAGCAAACCAAACTCAACAACACATTAAACAGATCATTTGCCATGACAAAGTGAGATATATCCCATGGATGCAAAGATGGTTCAACATATGCAAATCAATCAATGTGATACATCATATCAACAGAAAGACAAAAACCATATGATTATTTCAATCGATGTTGAAAAAGCATTTGATAAAAATCAATGTCCCTTCATGACAAAAAAAAAAAAAAAAAAAAACACTCAAAAAACTAGGTATAGAAGGAACATATCTTGATACAATGAAAGTCATATATGACAGATCCACAGCTAGTATTAAACTGAATGGGGAAAACCTGAAAACCTTTTCTTTAAGATCTGGAATGTGACAAGAATGCCCACTTTCACCACTATTATTCAACATAGTACTGGAAATCCTAGCTACAACAGTTAGACAAGAGAAATAAATAAAGTGCATCCAAATTGGAAATGAAGAAGACAAATTATCCTTTTTGTAGATAATATGATCTTATATTTGGAAAAAACCTGAAGAATTTTTAGAATTTTTGATGCCATACTCCTACGTAGAAAAATTTTATGAAATTGTGTGTGATTCCGGGGCCTGTTGTGGGGAGCAGGGAGGGGGAGGGATAGCATTAGGAGATCTATCTAATGTAAATGACAAGTAAATGAGTGCAGAACACCAACATGGCACATGTATACATATGTAACAAACCTGCACTTTGTGCACGTGTACCCTAGAACATAAACTATAATAAAAAAAAACTGAAAAAAAAGAAATTGTGTGTGATTATGTGTTTAGATTTGAAGATAGCCAAGTGCAGTCAAGTTTACTTTTTTAATGGAGTGCATATTATCATTCTAATAGGAGAGACTGAAGAAAATAGAAAAACAAATAGTTTGCAACGCATGAATCTTATTAATTTCTCACTGAGGTAAGAATGATTTTTTAAGTAGACAACAGAGAGGGATATATTTAACAGATGGAACTATAGAAATATCTTTATTAAAAAAAACACAAAAACTTTGACGATCAAGTTTCAGTAGTGAAAAATATGTGTGGGTTAAAAGCATTCTCAAAATTTTCTCTTTCTCAAAGCTATTTCCTCTGAGGAATCCTGAAAATACTGGAAAGCTTTCCATGAGTTGGTGGAATAGTGTACATAAGAGAAATAGTTCTATTTGTGAGCCGAAAGGTCTTATCAATATTTTACCAATCCATTTATATTTAATCATCTAAAAACATGGCTCAGGAGCTTTTAAAATGTGTGTACTTTTAGCAACCTAACTAAGTTTTGCCAAGGAGGCAGTATCAAAGCAAAAAGAACTGTTAATTGAAGACCTCAATACTAATCTTATTAACAAGTTAACACAGTGAGATCATTAAGATAATTTTAAACACTTGTTAGCTGTAATCTCCTTAATATATACACTTCTCAGGCTTCAGTGTTGCACTGGGTTCTTGCAGACCTGGACACATATCTTATAGGAAGCTCTTTCTGGTCTGTGTACCATTTTCGGAACGCTTTATAGAGGTATCACTGATTCTTATTCCATAGTTTCTTCAACGCTTATCATGGTTCTGCTGTTCTATTTTATGTTTGCAATACTAATTTTAAAGCAAGTTGCAACATACTGTATTTCTCCATAATTATGTGGTGCTTAGGTTATTTGTAAAATTTTGTATTATCTGAGAGTGTTTGACATATTCAAAGAAAGCTACTAATAATTAGGTAATGAAATATCTTATCTGACATTAACACTGTAGAAAAAAATGTTCTGTAAAATGATGCTTGACAAAAATACTAAAAAAGGAGACTGGTAAAAAGATTTGGAGTGTTCCCAGCACAAAGAATGATAAATGTTTGGGGTATAGATATCCTAATTAATATGATTTTATCATGACATGTTGTATGCATATATTAAAACATCACAGGTACCCCAGAAATATGTACAATCATTATACATTTATAAAAAATAAAATGTGGTCTTTTGTCTTAGATAGGCCTGATTCTAAAGCATAGAGCATTATAACAGGTGACTAAATAGTTTGCCTTATGTTGTTTTAATTTACATTGAGTTATATTAAGAATTGGGAGATCTGGTTTTTCCTTTTTGTACAAGTAGAGAAAGGACTCAAAATTTTACTGGATTCACCATCACTAAGCAAAATCAACAAAGGATGTGGAGAAATGCACTTGCCACAAAATATCTCTAAAAGTATTTTCTGATGGGATTATATTGGTAAATAATTTATTGGATAGTAAATCACACTGCTAACTAATTTTAAAAAATAGTGTACAAGACTAATTAGCTAACACTAAGGACTATTCTGTCCATTTTAATGAGAAAACAAGTACAGAAAGATAAATCTCTTTCTGTAGAAGGTCAAGCTAATTAATCACAAAGTTGATTTTTTTCTCCTCCAATTGAGAAATTAGGAGGTAATTTTAAATATCACATAAAAGGAGTGAATCAAGAACAAATTACTTAGTGAAGCTATACTATTGTAGACTTAGCAGTTTTAGGACAAATTATATAAAATAGTATAAAATGGTATCCAAATGATCAATTGCTATAGACTGAATGTTTATGCCCCTCCCAAATTCATCTATTAAACCCTAATCTCCAATAAAATGATATTTAGATATGGTCCTTCGGGAGGTAATTAAGTAACAAGTTTTTTTTTTTTTTTTTTTTTTTTTTTTTTGAGACGGAGTCTCGCTCTGTCACCCAGGCTGGAGTGCAGTGGCCGGATCTCAGCTCACTGCAAGCTCCGCCTCCCGGGTTCACGCCATTCTCCTGCCTCAGCCTCCCGAGTAGCTGGGACTACAGGCGCCTGCCACCTCGCCCGGCTAAGTTTTTGTATTTTTAGTAGAGACGGGGTTTCACTGTGTTACCCAGGATGGTCTCGATCTCCGGACCTCGTGATCCGCCCGTCTCGGCCTCCCAAAGTGCTGGGATTACAGGCTTGAGCCACCGCGCCCGGCCAAGTAACAAGTTTTAAGCCCTCATGATAGAATTAGTGCTCTTATAAGAAGAGATAAGACATGAAAAAGAGTGCACTCTCCCTCTTACTCTCCCTGTCTGATATAGCTAGAAGGCAGGTGTCCAAAAGCCAGGAATCAGACTCTCACCAAGCACCAGAACTGCCCCTCTTTTTGGAGTCTAGTTTAGGCACATGATTCCAAAGTAGTTTTAATTTATACTGAGTTATAAATTAAACTCAGTAATTTAATTTGATCATCCTCTAATCAAGAAGTGCCTCTGTAAATTACCTCCATCCATATTTCTGCATCCTATGTTGCATGGATTTGGGGCATTTTCAGAGTTAAAGTTGTTCAAAACAATGCACAATTTAAATACTATAGTGCTAATATAGTTACGTTTAATATTTGCCCTTTTATTGATATATACATATTTACATATTTATGTGGTACCTGTGAGTGTATACTACATGTATAGAATGAGTAATCATCAAGTCAGGGTATTTAAGGTATTCATCGCCTTAGTGTTTATCATTTTAATGTGTTGGTATCATTTCAAGACCTATTTTCTGGTTACTTTGAAATATGCATAATATTGCTGCTATATATTTGTGTGTGTGCTATATGTGTATATACTATATATGTGTGTTATAGGCACACATATGTTCATTGCAGCACTATTCACAATAGCAAAGACATCGAATCAACGTAAGTGCCTACCAGTGATACACTGGATAAATAAAATGTGGTACATATACACCATGGAATACTATGCAGCCATAAAAAAAAAGAAAACCACAAGATTGTGTCCTTTGTAGGGACATAGATGGAGGTGGAGGCCATTACCCTTAGCAAACTAATACAGAACAGAAAACCAAATACCACATGTTTTCACTTATAAGTGGGAGCTAAATAATGAAAACACGTGGACACATAGAGGATAACAACACACACTGGGATCTATCTAAGGGTGGAAGCAGGGAGGAGGGAGAGGATCAGGAAAAATAACTAATGGTTACTAGACCTAATACCTGGATGATGAAATAATCTGCACAGCATACCCCCATGATACACATTTTCCTATGTAATAAACCTGCACATGTACCCCTGAACTTAAAATAAAATTTAAAAAATAAAAATAAAGATCAAATATAAAAAAAGAAATTGAATCTGTTTCTTCTACCTGTGTACGTTTGTACCTATAACCAACCTCTCTTCATTTTCTCCTTTTCCACACCCATCCTTCCCAGTCTCTGGTATTTATCATTTGGTTGTCTACATCCATGAAATCAAGCTTTTTAGCTCCCACATATAAGTGAGAACACTTATTTGTCTTTCTGTGCCTGGAGTATTTCACTTAACATAATGACCTCAAATGTACACATGTTGCTATAAACGACATGATTTCATTCTTTTTATGGCCCAATACTATTCTCCTGTGTGTATATGCCACATATGTATCCATTCATCTATTGATGGGCACTTAGATTAATTTCATATCTTCACTTCTAAGAATAGGGTCGTGATACACATGTGAGTTACCCTTTCTCTACATCTTTAAGCATCTGTTATTTTCTGTCTTTTTAATAATAACCATTCTAACCAAGGTGAGATGACAGCCATTGTGTGTTTGATTGGCATTTCCCTGATTAGTGATGTTAAGCATTTTTTATACAACTGTTTGCCATTTGCATGTCTACTTTTTGAAAAATATGTATTCAAGTCTTTTGCTCATTTCTTTTTTTTTTTTTTTTTTTTTTTTTTTTTTTTGAGACGGAGTCTCACTCTGTCGCCCAGGCTGGAGTGCAGTGGCCGGATCTCAGCTCACTGCAAGCTCCACCTCCTGGGTTTACGCCATTCTCCTGCCTCAGCCTCCCGAGTAGCTGGGACTACAGGCGCCCGCCACCTCGCCCGGCTAGTTTTTTGTATTTTTAAGTAGAGACGGGGTTTCACTGTGTTAGCCAGGATGGTCTCGATCTCCTGACCTCGTGATCCGCCCGTCTCGGCCTCGCAAAGTGCTGGGATTACAGGCTTGAGCCACCGCGCCCAGACTTTGCTCATTTCTTAATGGGATTGTTTTATTATATTCTTTTGTTTTTACTACTGAGATGTTTGAATTTCTTGTGTATTCTGAATATTAGTCCCTATTAGATGAATAATTTGTAAACTTTTTTCTGATTCATCAGGATGTCTCTTCACTTTATTGTCTCTTTTGCCATGCAGAAGTATTTTAGTTTAATATAGTGTAATTATTCTATTTTTGTTGTTGTTGTTGTTTCTTTTTCCTTTTTTTGTTTTGTTTTGAGACAGAGTCTCACTCTTTCACCCAGGCTAGAGTGTAGTGGCATGATCTCAGCTCACTGCAACCTCTGCTGCCCAGGTTCAAGCGATTTTCCTGGCTCAGCCTCCTGAGTAGCTGAGATTACAGGCACCTGACACTGTGCCCGGCGGGGTTTTTTTTTTTTTTTTCTTAGTAGAGAGGGAGTTTCACCATTTTGGCCAGGCTGGTCTTGAACTCCTGACCTCATGACCCACCCACCTCGGTCTACCAAAGTGCTGGGATTACAGGCGTGATTCTCTGTACTTCTGAGGTCTTAACATGTTTGCCTAGACCTGTGTCCTGAAGAGTTTTCCTATTTTTCAAGCAGTTTTATGGTTTCTCGTTTACATTTAAGTTTTCAATCCATCTTGAGTTGACTTTTGTATATAGTGAGAGATACAGGTCCAGTTTCATTTTTTTACTGGTATAATTATCCAGTTTTCTCAGGACCATTTAAAACATTTAATTTTTAATTGTTTATGTGTACATAGTAGATGTATATATTTATGGGATACATGAGATGTTTTGATACAGGCATGCAATGTGAAATAAGCACATCATGGAAAGCGGAGTATAAATCGCCTCAAGCACTTGTCTTTTGAGTTACAAGCAATCTTATTACACTTTTTAAGAAATTTAAAATGCACAATTAAGTTATTATTGACTATAGTCACCCTGTTGTGCTATCAAAGAGTAGGTCTTATTCATTCTTCCTAACTATTTTTTTGTGCCCACTAACCATTCTCAATTCCTTCCCATAGCCCCCCACTACCATTACTGGACTCTGGTTACCATACTTCTACACTCTATCTCCACGGGTTCAATTGTTTTAAATTTTAGATACTACACATAAGTGAGAACATTCAGTATTCGTCTTTCTTTGCCTGGCTTATTTCACTTAACACAATGATCTTCAGTTCCATCCACATTGTTCAAAATGACTGTGTCTCATTATTTTTGTGGCTGAATTGTACTCCACTGTGTATATGTATGACATTTCCTTTATCCATTCATCTGTTGACACTTAGGTTGCTTCTAAATCTTAGCTATCATAAACAGTTCCGCAACAGACATGGGAGTGCAGATATCTCTTTGATATACTGATTACCTTTCTTTTGGGCATATACGCAGCAGTGGGATTGCTGGATCTTATGATAGCTCTATTTTTAGTTTTTTGAGTAACCTCCAAACTATTCCCAATAGAGGTTGTACTAATTTGCATTGTCACCAACAATGTATGTTATTACCTGTCTTTTGGATAGAGGCCATTTTACCTGGGGTAAGATGATATCTCATTGGAGTTTTGATTTGCATTTCTCTGAGGCTCAGTGATATTGAGCACCTTTTCATATTCCTGTTGGTCATTTGTATATCTTCTTTTGAGAAATCTTTATTCAAATCTTTTTGCCCATTGTTTGACCATATAATTAGATTGTTTCCTATAAAGTTGTTTGAGCTCTTTATATATTCTGCTGATTAATCCCTTGGCAGATGGGTAGTTTGCAAATATTTTTTTTTTCCCATTCTGTGAGTGGTCTCTTCACTTAGTGGATGGTGTGCTTTGCTGTGCAGAGGCTTTCTAACTTGTGATCTCATTTGTCCATTTTTGCTTTGGTTGCCTGTGCTTGTGGGGTATTACTCAAGAAATATTTGCCCAGAACGATGTTCTAGAGAATTTTCCGAACGTTTTCTTGTAGAAGTTTCATCGTTTAAAGTCCTAGATTTAAGTCTTTAATCAATTTTAATTTGATTTTTGTATACGGTGAGAGACAGGGGTCTAGATTCATTCTTTGGCAAATGGATATCCACTTTTCCCAGCACCATTTAGTGAACAGACTACCTTTTCCCCAGTGTATGTTCTTGGCACTGTTGTTGAAAATGAGTTAACTATAGATGTACGGATTTTCTTTGGGGTGCTCTCTTCTGTTCCATTGGTTGTGTCTGTTTTTATGTCAGTACCATGCTGTTTTGGTTACTACAGCTATATAGTATAATTTGAATTCAGGTAACGTGATTCCTCCAGTTTTGTACTTTTTGCTCAGGATAGCTTTGGCTATTCTGGTTCTTTTGTGGTTCACATAAATTGCAGAATTTTCTTCTATTTCTTTGAAGCAAGTCATTGGTATTTTGACAGAGACTGCATTGAATCCTGTAAATTGCCTTGGGTAGTACAGACATTTTAAAAATATTGCTTCTTCCAATCCATGAACATAAAATATCTTTCCTCTTTTTTGGTGCCCTCTTCAATGTTTTTATCAGTGTTTTATAGTTTCCATTATAGCGATCTTTCACTTCTTTGGTTAATTCCTAGGTGCTTAATTTTAGATGTGGCTATTGTAAATGGGATTACTTGAGTGTTCACTTTTGGCATACAGATATTCTACTGATTTTTTATGGTGGTTTTGTATTCTGCAATGTCACTAAATTTGTTTATTGGTTCTAATAGTTTTCCTGTAGAGTCTTTAGGTTTTCCAAATATATAATCAGATTATCTGCAAACAAGGATAATTCGACTTCCTCCCCTCTAATTTGGATGCCTTTTATATCGTTCTCTTGCCTGTTTGCTCTTCCTTGGATTTCTAATACTATGTTGAATAACAGTGGTGACAATGGGCATCTTTGTCATGTACTGGAACTCAGAAGAAAGGCTTTGAGTTTTGCCCCATTCAGTATACTAGCCGTGGTTCTGTCAAAAATGACTTTTATTATGTTAAGGTAGTTTATTCTATCCCCAGTTCCTTGAAGAATTTTATCATGAAAGGATGCTGAATTTTATCAAATCCTTTTTCAGCATCAATTGAAATGATCCTATGATTTTTATCCTGTATTCTGTTGATATGATGTATCACAGTAATTGATTTGCGTGTGTTGAATCATTCTTGCATCTCAGGGATAAATCTCAGTTTGTCATGATGAATAATTTTTCTAATGTATTGTTGAATTTGGTTTGCTAATATTATGCTGAGTATTTTTGCATCAATAGTCATCAGATATACTGGTCTGTAGATTTTGTGCATGTGTGTGTCATTTTCTGGGTTTGGTATCAGGGTAATAAAGGCATCATAGAATAAGTATGGAAGTATTCTTTCCTTCTCAATTTTTCAGAATAGTTTCAGTAGGATTGGTATTAGTTCTTCTTAGCAGAATTCAGCAGTGAAGCCATCAGGTCCTAGACTTTTCTTTACTGTGAGACTATTACAGCTGGGTGTGGTGGTTCATGCCTCTAATCCCAGCACTTTGGGAGGCCGAGGCAGGTGGATTACCTGAGGTCAGGATTTGTGACCAGACTGACCAACCTGGTGAAATCCCATCTTTATTAAAAATACAAAAATTAGCAAGGTGTGGTGGTGGGAACCTGTAATTCCAGCTACCTAGGAGGCTGAGGCAGAAGAATCACTTGAATCTGGGAGGCAGAGGTTGCAGTGAGTAGTGATTGCACCATTGCACTCCAGCCTGGGCGACTAGAGCGAAAGTCTGTCTCAAAAAAAAAAAAAAAAAAAGAGTGAAAAGGCACCAAATAAACAGGTAGCAGATTATAATAAGTGCACAACTGGATCTTCAAAGTTCCTTTTTCTGTTGTATATATAAGGAGAACAAATACAGTATAGCTTCTATGAGAAACAAAAGTCAGAAGACAGGACTGTATTTCTAAATTCAGAGAAAGATAACTTTGAGTGAAAATTATTAATTGCATACTCATAAAGAATGTTCTAGAAAGTTAGTTAGTATTTTTGTTAGGTTGCAAAAAGTTAAAGAAATTTAAAGAATAGTATTTTATGTTATATAAATAACTTTATGTTCTATATTTGATCATGCATGTGACAGAATGGTGTTTATAAATATCACTGGGGATAATTTCCATACTATCCATGTAATATAGTCTAGATGTGTGTTCCCTCTAAATCTCATGTTGAGATGTATTCCCTAATGTTGGAAGTGGGGCCTTGTGGGAGGTGATTGTATCATGGGGGCAGATTCTTCATGGTTTGGTACTGTCTTCACAATAGTGAGTTCTTATGAAATAAGGTTGTTTAAAAGTGTGTGGCACCTCCACACTTGCTTGCTCTTGTCTTTGTCATGTGACCTGTCTGCTCCAGCTTTGCCTGCTTGCCATGGATAAAAGTTCCCTGAGGCTTCCCCAGAAGCCAAGCAACTGCCAGTGCCACGCTTCCTGTACAGCTTGCAGAACTGTGCACAAATTAAACTTATTTTCTTTACAAATTACCCAGGTTCAGGTATTTATTGATAGTAATGCAAGAATAGCCTATCCCACCATGCAAAATGGAACTCCTTGCTTCTCTGTAGAATTACAATGTGTAGATTTTCCTGAGTTTCTACCTATTTCTACATCACCTATAATATTTACCACACTTGGATCATTTGCCTTGTCCCTAATGCATGGCAACTAACTTATCATAAACAATCAATATAGCATCAATATTGATAAAATAGGCCAAATGTGGTGGTTCACACTTGTAATCCCAGCACTTTAAGATGTTGAGGCAGGTTGATCACTTGAGCCCCGGAGTTCTAGGCCAGACTGGGCAATATGATGAAACCCCATCTCTATAAAAATATATATATACAAAAATGCTCCAGGCATGTTGGCACATACCTGTAGGCCCAGCTGCTTGGGAGGCTAAAGTAGGAGGATCACTTGAGCACAAGAGGTTGAGGCTTCAGTGAGTCTTAATTATATCACTGTACTCCACCCTTGGCAACAGGGTGACACTCCATCTCAAAATATTTATATCTATATAAATATAGATATCTTATATCTATATATTTGATATAGATATATAAACAGAGAGAGAGAGAAAATAATCTTCGGTTGCTTCAATGAAAAACTTTCCTTTGAGTGTGCAACCATCAAGAAATTATGGTTAATAATCTTAAAATTTATATAGACTTACAAAAGACTCATAATAGCTAAGCCATCTTCAGCAAAATAACTAAACTGGAGGAATAATATATCTTGACTTCAAATTATACTACAGAGCAATTGTAACCAAAACAGCATGGTACTGGCATAAAAACAGACACAAAGACCAACGGAACAGAATAGAGAATACAATAATAAATCCATACATTTTCAGTGAACTAATTTTCAACAAAGGTGCCAAAAACATATATTGGGGAAAGGTCAGTCTCTTTCATAAATAGTGCTGGGGAAACTAGATATCCATACACAGAAAAATGATACTAGATCCCTCTCTCTCACCATATATAAAAATCAAATCAAAATAAATTAAAGACATAAATCTAAGACCTCAAACTATGAAACTGCTAAAAGAAAACTTTGTGACAACTCTCTAAGATATTAGTCTAGGCAGAGATTTTTTTATTAATATCCCAAAATCAAAAACAACCAAAGCAAAAATGGACAAATGGGATCACAGTA
This sequence comes from Macaca fascicularis, assembly GCF_037993035.2. NCBI lineage: Eukaryota > Metazoa > Chordata > Mammalia > Primates > Cercopithecidae > Macaca > Macaca fascicularis. The sequence continues at coordinate 128,083,062 of NC_088380.1, forward strand.
AGGTAAAAAGCTTCTGGACAGCAAATAAATCAATCAACAAAGTAAAGAAATCACCCATAGGAAGGGAGAAAATATTTACCCATTTTACAAGGGATTAATAACCAGAAAATATAAGGAGTTCCAACAACTTTATAGGAAACAGTCTAATAATCCAGTCAAACAATGGACAAAAGATTTGAATAAACATTTCTCAGAAGACATACAAATGTCACTTAGACATGCTGAAAGATGCTCAATATTACTGAGCATCAGAGAAATGCAGATTAAAACTACAATGAGGTATCTCACTCCTGTTCATATTCAAAAACAGGTAACAACAAATGCTGGCAAGGATACGGAGAAAAGGGAACCCTCATACACCGTTGGTGGGAATGCAAATTAGTACACCCACAATGGAGAACAGTTTGGAAGTTCCTCAAAAAACTAAAAGGAAACCTACCATATGATCTGGCAATCCCATTGCTGAATATATACCCCAAAGAGAGGAAATTATTATATTGAAGAGATATCTGCACTCCTATGTTTGCTGGAGCACTGTTCACAATAGCCAAGATTTGAAAGCAACCTAAGTGTCTATTAACAGATGAGAGGACAAAAAAATAGTTGTACATATACACAATAGAGTAGTATTCAGCCATAAAAGAGAACGAAATCCTGTGATTTGCAAAAACATGGAAAGAACTGGAGTTCACTATGTTAACTAAAATAAGCCAGGCACAGAAAGACAAATATTGCAAGTTCTAGTTCATTTGTGAGAGCTAAAAATTTAAACAAATGAACTCATGGACATAGAGAGTAGAATGATGGTTATCAGAGGTTGGGAAGGGTAATGGGGTAGAGGGAAGTGGGAATTGTTAATGAGTACATAAATATAGTTAAAACATATAAGATCTGGTAATTGATAATGCAACAGGGGGATTACAGTCAATGATGATTTGTTGTAAATTTAGAAGTAACTAAAAGAGTGTAATGGATTGTTTTGTCACAAAGAAATAATAAATACTTGAAGTGATGGATACCCCATTTACCCTAACATTATTATGCATCGTATGCCTGTATCGAAATATCTCATGTACCCCATATATATATATGTGTGTGTGTGTGTGTGTATGTGTGTGTGTGTGGGTGTGTATATATAATCTGCTATGTACCCATATTTTTTTAAAAAAAGAATATGATTAGAACATTTCTCAGAGTTTCAGTCTTTATGTTTCTGATGATAAGAATATCTAAAATAAGAGCTGTGTTAGGAATTGCAGGTCAAATTATATTACGCCTCTAGGGTAGAGTAAGTTAGAAAATGGGAACTGTGAAGACACAATGTGCTCCTAGACAGTGAATTGTAAAAGTGAACAATTTTGCATTATTGGTTAATGGCAAAGGAAATTCTAGAACTGAACATAAATTAAAGAATCTGTAAACCTACTACTGAAGCCATGTAATAGTAATTTTATTTAAAAATTGTATTTTTCTTTTTCTATTTGTATAAATTTAAAGGGTACAAGTGCAGTTTCATTACATGGATATATTACATAGTAGTGAAGACTTGTACAAGGTCAGGGTTACAATGTTAGATTAATGCATTGTAAGCAGCAGAAATAAGTGTTAGAAGAGATTTGGATCTTCAGTAGTATCTATCAACCTTGTAGTTATTTTCTTCTTTCCGCCTAAGAGAAAATTGGAGATGGTAAACAATAGAGTTTTGATTGATGCAGTAGTTACCTTTCTTGCTTGATCTCATTTTTTTAATAAAAATCTTTTAAACAGAGACAATTTCTACCACCTGTTCAGATTAGATATCTTTTTGAAAATGAAAATAAATTGCATGATAACCACAGCATACCCCCACAACAGCAGTTAGTTGTTGAACAAATTGAAGGCAGTTCTCCAATCTGTACATTTCTTAGAAAAATGTTGACAAACTTCAGCTGTGCTCTCAATTTCATTCTCTAACTTGCATGCTCAATCTTTGTCATCTTCTCTGAATGGGGCCTTTCTCAATATGTAACCAAAAGAAGAACTAAAATGGAAAATGGAAAACATTTTCTCAAAAGAGGCACCATGAATTGGGGGCACTGAGATTGATAACAATTAATCTCAAATGATCCTTCTGCATCAAATAAAAGAGGACAATGACAAATATAAATGCTCTTCACTGAAGAATAACACTAACTCTTCTCAGAACTATCTTTGTCTTACATTTCAGTTCATCCTATGTCAGATCAAATCTAGAGAAAGAGCAAGCCACAGTGACAGAGAAACCAACTTCCTTCTAGAACCCGGAGTTGTCAGAGCTGTTCTAATTCTTGAGGTCTGATTCTTAGTTTTATTAAATTCAGGCCTTTAAGACAGTATCTTTTTAAATCTTAGATCTAGAAACTGATAACTATAATGTCCAGAACAGTGAAACACAATTTTTTTGGCTAAGTTTATGAATCTTTGAAAAGGATGCACAACTCAGTAATTTATTTACTTAGCATTGGCTCCTAATGTATTATCCTATTGTGCTTTGCAAATAACCAGCTTGGTTCATCCAAGAGAGTATGCATGGTTGCAGAAACAGAATAGGGTCAAAGGTCTTGCATCCAGAAATTGGTCTCATGAGAATGTGACAGATCTGAATATACTTTCCCCAAATTGAACAGGATACACCAGAAACTATAGTTTTGTGTTGAATTTTGCTCACATTTTAATGTAGGTAACATTTAAGAAATGCTTTCATTTGGCTCTTGTAGTGCATTAAAAAATCACATTAAAGGGCAGAGCAAGATGGTAGAATAGAAGCCTACACCATTTGTCTCCCAGCAGAAACATGAAATTTTAACAACGATCTGCACACAGAAAAGCACCATCACAAGAACCAAAAATCAGATAAGCAATCAGAGTACCTGGTTTTAACTTTATATCACTGAAAGAGGCATTGAGGTATTGAAGAGGGTAGGGGACAGTCTTGTACCACCAATGACACCTCTCCCCTGTCCCCTAGGAGTGACTGTATGGTGCAGAGAGAGTCTATGCACTCGAGGGAGGGAAAGTACAGTGACTAGTAGACTTTACATTGAAATCAGTGCTGCTCTGTCATAGCAGAGAACAAAGCCTTGCTGACCCCAGCCAGTGTCCATGCACTGAGGGAGCATTTGGACCAGATCCAGCCAGAGGGTAATCATCCACCCCTGTGGTTGGAACTTGAGTTTCTGCAGGCATCAGTACCATAGGCCAAACCACTCTGGGGTCCTAGGTAAACTTGACAGGCAGTCTAGGATGTAAGGATTGCAATTCCTAGGCAACTTCTTGTGCTAGGCTGGGCTTAGAGCCAGTGGACTAGGTAGCATGTGACCTGTGCAGCACACCAACAAGGCACAAGTATACATATGTAACAAACCTGCACGTTATGCACATGTACCCTACAACTTAAAGTATAATAATAATAAATAAATTAAAAAAAAAAAAAAAAAGAAAGTCACCAGCCAGAGAGGCTAAAGAAGTGCTTGTGCTATTCCTCCCCTAACCCCAGGCAGTGCAGCCTGAAACAACAACAACAAAAAAAAAATGTGACAACTTCCTTCTGCTCTAGGAGAGGATAGCAAAGAATAAAAACCACTTTGTATTGCACCCTGAATAACAGCCCAGCCACAATAGGAGAGGGAACTAGGCAATGTCATGAGGCCCCCATTCCAGGCCCAAGGTCATGGACATTTCAAGACACACCCTGGAACAAAAGAGAAACCAGTGTCTTGATGGGAAGGACCAAGTCCCAACAGGATTCATCACCTACTGACTAAGGAGCCCTTGGACCCCTAGTAACCATCAGTGATACCTAGGTATTATGACATGGGTCTTGGGCTCTGAGATGTGCTGGCTTTAGGGGTGACCTAGCATATTCCCAGCTGTGGTGATTATGGTGAAACACTCCTTCTGTTTGAAAGAAACAAAAGAAAAAGTAAAGGGGACTTTGTCTTGCACCTTAGGTACCAGCCTGAACACAGTGTATAGGGCAACAAGAAAACAAGAAGGCTCTTGGGGTCCTTAAGTCCAGGCCTAGGCTCTTGGATAGTATTTCTGGACTTTCCATGGGCCAGAAGAGGTCCAACTGCCCGGAATTGGGAGCCCTTGGCTCTAAATGAACAACAGTGGTGACATGTCAAGACCCTCTGTAGGACAGTAGTGGATGTGGCCACGAAGAGAGGCTCCTCTGCCTACAGAAAGAGGAAGCAAGAGCAGATAGGACTTTGTATTCTGGTTTGAGTGCCAGCTTAGCTACAGTAGAATAGAATATGAAGTACATTTCTAAGATTTTTGACTCTAATCTCTGGCTCCCAGATAGCATCTCTGGACCTGCCTTGATTCTGGGGGAACTCACTACTCTAAAGGGTATGACATAAACCTGGCTGGCCTTGCTACCTGCTAATTGTAGGGGCCTATGTGGTAGCCAGGTAGTAAACACAGGTGGTAGCAGGTAGTGGTTACAGTCTTTTATCCAAAGATACTAGGCCTTAGCTGAGACTTAGTGCTATGCTACAGGTCTTAGGTGAGATTCAGTTTTGTGCTGGCTTCATGTCTGACCCAACACAGTCCCAGTTGTGTTGGCCACAGGTGTGCTTATGTCACCCCATCCCCAGCTCTAGGCAGCTTAGGAGAGAGAGGAGGGATGGAGAGAGGGAGGGATGGAGGGAGGGAGGGACAGAGGGAGGGAGGGGGGGAGAGAGAGAAAGAAAGAGAGAGAGAGAGAAAGAGAAAGAGAGAGAGAGAGTCTGTTTGGGAGAATGTAAGGGGAAATGAACAAGAGTCTGTCCTGGTAATCAATGCAATTCTTCCAGATCTCATCTAAGGCCACCAAGGTAGTATATCTATGAGTATGCAAAAAAACATAGCACTATTAGACTTAGGGGCCGAGTCCCTTTGAATACCTGGAAAGCTTTCTCAAAAAGGATGAACACACCAGCCCAGAATCTGAACACTACAATAAATTCCTAACTCTACAATGCTCAGACACCAATGAATATCTACAAACGTCAAGATCATTCAGGAAAACATGACTTCATCCAATGAACTAATAAGGCACAAGAGCCTAATTGGTATAACAGGGACATGTAAGTTTTTAGGCAGAGAATTCATAATAGCTGTTTTGAACAAACTCAAATAAATTCAAGGTAACACAGAGAAGGAATTCAGAATTCTATCAGGTAAATTTAACGAAGAGATTGAAATAACTTTTAAAAAAGCAGAAATTCCAGAGGCAAAAAATGCAATTAACATACTGACGAATTCATTAGATCCTCTTAATAGTAGGATTGATCAAGCAGAAGAAAAAAATCACTGACCTTGAAGACAGGTTATTTGAAAACACAGAGTCAAAGAAGATAAAAAGAGAAAAAGAAAATGAAACACACCTAAAAATCTAGAAAATAGGCTAAAAAGGGCAAATCTGAGTGTTATTGGCCTTAAAGGGGGGTAGAGTAAGGGATAAGTGTAGAAAGATTATTCAAATGAATAATATCAGAGGACTTCCAAAACCTAGAGAAAGATATTAACATTCAAGTACGAGAAGGTAATATACCACCAAGAAGATTTAACCCAAAATAAATTACCTCAAGGTCTTCAATAATCCAATTCCAAAGGTTAAGGACAAAGAAAGTATTCTAAAAGCAGCAAGAAAAAAGAAAAGAATCGCATAAAATGGAGCTTCAATACGTCTGGTATCAGATTTTTCCATGGTTATCTTACATAACAGGAGAGAGTGGCATGATATATTTGAATTGCTAGAGGAAAAAAAAATACATACATCATGAATAGTACATCAGGCAAAAACATCCTTCAAGCCTGAAGAAGAAATAAAGACCTTCAGAAACAAACAAAAGCTGAAGGATTTCCTCACCAGACCTCTCCTACAAAAAAATACTAAAGGGGGTTCTTCAGTGTGAAAGAATAAGACGCTAATGAGCAAGAAGAAATCACCTGAAGGAACAAAACTCAATAGTAATAGTAAGCATACAGTAAAACATAGAACATTATAAACTGTAATTGTGGTGTGTAAACCACTTTTACATTAAGTAGAAAATTTAAATGATGAACCAATCAAAAATAATAGCTACAACAACTTTTTAAGACATAGACAGTACAATCTGACCTAATGAAGAAAAAAGTTAAAAAGTGAGGGGGATGAACTTTAAATGTAGAACTTTTATTAGTTTTCTATTACATGTTTGTTTATACAGTCAGTGTTAAGTTGTCATCAGTTTAGAATAATGTGTTATAAGATAGTATTTGCAAGCCTTATTATAACCTCAAATCAAAAACATACAAGGGATACATAAAAATACAAAGCCAGAAATCAAATAGTACCACCAGAGAAAAATCACCTCCATTAAAAGAAAGGCATAAAGGAAGGAAAAAAGGAAAAGAAGAACACAAAAGAACCAGAAAAAAAAAATAAAATGGCAGGAGTAAATCTTTATTTATAAATAATAACACTGAATCTAAATGGACTAAATTCTTCAATAAAAAGTCATGCAGTGGCTAAATGGATGAAAAAGTAAAATACAATGATGTGTTGTCTACAAGAAACACACTTCACTTACAAAGAGACACATAGACTGAAAATAAAGGGATAGAAAAAGATATCCATGCCAAGGGAAATGAAAAAGAGAGCATGAATGGATATAATTATATCAGAAAAAAATAGATTTCAGGACAAAATAAATTTCAGGACAAAAACTATAAGAAGAAACAAAATAGGTCATCATATAGTGATAAAGGTGTCAATCAAGCATTAGGATATAATGATGATAAATATATATGTATCCCACACTGGAGCACCCAGACATATAAAGCAAATATTATTAGAGCTAAAAATAGGAATAGACCTCAATACAACAATAACTAGAGACAACACCCCACTTTCAACGCTGAATAGAACTCCCAGACAGAAAATAAAGAAACACTGGACTTAGAATGAAGGGACTTAATAGATATTTACAGAACATTTCATTCAACAGCTGCAGAATCCACATTCTTCTTAGTATATGGATCCTTCTTAAGGATAGAGTGTATGTTAGGTCACAAAACAAGTCTTAATGCATTAAAAAAAACTGAAGTAATACCAAGCATCTTCTCTCACAACAATGGAATAAAACTAGAAGTCAATAACAAGAGGAATTTGGGAAACTATACAAACCTGTGGAAATTAAACAATGTGTTCCTGAATGACCAGTTGGTCAATGAAGAAATCAAGAAGACATTGAAAAATTTCATGAAACAAATGATAAAGAAAACACAGCATACTAAAGCCTATGTGATGCAAGTGCCTACACCAAAAAAGAAAAAAATAATAATAAAATAAATTACCTAATGATGCATCTTAAAGAATTAGGAAAGCAAAAGCAAACCAAGCCCCAAATTTTTGGAAACCATCATTCTCAGCAAACTAACACAGGAACAGAAAACCAAACACCACACGTTCTCACTCATAAGTGGGAGATGAAGAATAAGAACACATGGACACAGAGAGGGGAACATCCCACACTGGGGCCTCTCAGGGGCTGGGGGTGGATAAGGGAAGGATAGCATTAGGAAAAATAGTGTGGATGGTGGGTTGATGGGTGCAGCAAACCACCATGATACATGCATACCTGTGGAACAAACCTGCACGTTCTGCACATGTATCCCACAATGTAAAGTATAATAAAAAAGAAAGAAAATAATGAAGAGAGAAGGAATGAATGAATTTCAACTTAAGAAAACAAAACAAAATATCAATAAAACAAGAAGCTGTTTTTTTTGTTGTTGTTGTTGTTGTTGTTTGTATTGTAAAGTAAAATAAAATTGACAAACCTTTAGCCAGACTAACAAAGAAAAAAGAGAAAAGACCCAAATAAATAAAAATCAGAGATGGAAAAGGAGACATGACAACTGATACTACATATATCCAAAAAATCATTAGTGGCTACTATAAGCAAATACAGGCCAATAAATTGAAAAATCTAAAGGAAATGGATAAATTCCTAGACACATACAACCTACCAAGAACCATGAAGAAATCCCAAACTCAAATAGGCCAATAACAAGAAATGAGATAAAAGCTGTAATAAATCTCTCCCAGTAAAGAAAACACTACGTTGTGATGACTTCACTGCTGAAATCTACCAAACATTTAAGGAAGAACTGATAGCAATCTTACTTAAACTATTCCAAAAAACAGAGGTGGAGGTATTACTTCCAAATTCCTTCTATGAGGCCAGTTACCCTGATACCAAAACCAGACAGAGACACATTTAAAAAAGGAAACTACAGGCCAATATCTCCAAGGAATACTGATGCAAAACTTCTCAACAAAATATTAGCAAACACAATTCAACAATGCATTAAAAAGATTATTTGTTATGACCAAGTGGGATTTATCCAAGGGCTGCAAGAATGGTTCAACATATGCAAATCAATTGATACGGTACATCATATTAACAGAATGAAGGACAAAAACCATATGATCATTTCAACTGATGCTGAAAACCATTTGATAAAATTCAACATCCCTTTGTGATAAAAACCTGCAAAATATTAGGTGTATAAGAACTATACTTCAATATAATAAAAGCCATATATGGTAGACTCACAGCTAGTATCATACTGAATGGGTAAAAACTGAAAGCCATTCCTCTAAGATCTGTAACATAACAAAGATGACCACTTTCACCAATGATATTTGACATAATACTGGAAATCCTACCTAGAGCAATCAGACAAGAAAAAGATATAAAAGGCATCTAAACTGGAAAGAAAGAAGTAAAATTATCCTTGTTTGCAGATGATATGATCTTACATTCAGAAAAATTGCAGGATACAAAATCGACATATAAAAATCAGTTACATTTTTACATGCCAAAAGTGAACAACCTGGAAAAAATAGTAATCCCATTTATAATAGCCACAAACTAAATTAAATACCTAGGAATTAACCAAAGAAGTGAAAAATCTCTATAATGAAAACTATAAAACATTGATGAAAGAAATTACACAGGACACCAAAAAATGGAAAGGTATTTTATGTTCATGGATTAGAACGAATATTGTTAAAATGTCCATACTACCCAAAGCAACGTACAGATTCAATGCAATCTCTATCAAAATACCAGTGACTAGCTTCACAGAAATAGAAAAACTAATGCTGAAATTTATATGAACCACAAAAGACCAAGAATAGCCAAAGCTATCCTGAGCAAAAAGAACAAAACTGGAGGAATCATATTACTAGACTTTAAAGTATACTACACAGCTATACTACAGAAAACAGCATGGTACTGGCATTAAAACAGACACACAGAGACAACGGAACGTAATAGAGAAGACAGAAATAAATCCATACATCTCCAGTGAACTCATTTTTGACAAAGTTGCCAAAAACATACATTGGAGAAAAGACAGTCTCTTCAATAAATTGTGCTGGGAAAAATTGTATATCCTATGCAGAAGAATAAAACTAGACCTCTATCTCTCACCATATATAAAAATAAAATCAAAATGGATTAGTGACTTAAATCTAATACCTCAGACTATAAAACTACTACAAGAAAACATTGGGAAAATGCTCCAGACCTTTGACTTGGAAAAAAATTTCTTGATTGATGCCCCAAAAGCACAGGCAACCAAAGCAAAATTGGAAAAATGGGATCGTATCAAATTAAAAAGCATCTAAGCCTTCTACACAGCAAAGAAAACAATCGATAAAGTCACGAGACTACCAATAGAATGGGAAAAAATATTTGTAAACTATTCATCTGACAGGGATTAATACTCAGAATATATAAGGAGCTCAAACAACTTTATAGGATAAATTTTAATAATTTAAATGATAAATGGGTACAAGATTTGAATAGATATTTCTCCAAAGTAGAAATACAAATGGCAAACAGGCCTATGAAAAGGTTTTCAACATTACTGAGCATCAGAGAATTACTAATCAAAACTACAATGAGATATCGTCTCACCCTAGTTAAAATGACTTATATCCAAAAGACGGGCAATAACTAATGCTGGCGAGAATGTGGAGAAAAGAGAATCCTTGTACACTGTTTGTGATAATATAAATTAGTACAACCACTACGAAGAAAGTTTGGAGTTTCCTCAACCAACTAAAAACACAGCCACCACTGCTGGGTATATGCTCAAAATTAAGAAAATTGGTATTTCAAAGAGATATCTGCACTCCCATGCTTGTTGCAGCACTGTTCACAGTAGCCAAGATAATGGAAACAACCTAAGTGTTCATCAATAAATGTATGGATAAAGCAAATGTGGTACTTATATGCAATGGAGTACTATTCAGTCACAAGAAAGAATGAGATCTTGTCAGTTGCAACAACATGGATGGAACTGGAGGACACCATAAGTGAAATAAGCCAGGCACAGAAAGACAAAAGTGCATATTCTCATTTATTTGTGAAATCTACAAATCAAAACAATTAAGCTCATGGTGATTGAGAGCAGACTGATGGTTACCAGAGACTAGGTAGGGTAGCAGGGGTTGTGGGTGGAGGTGAGGGGTAATATTCGAGCACAAATATAATAATTAGAAAGCATAAAATAAGACAGTATTTGAGAGCACAACAGGGTGACTATAGTCAATAATAATTGTACATTTAAAAATAAATAAGAGTGTAACTGGATTTCTGTAACAAATAATAAATGCTTGAGGGATGGATACCCCATTTACCCTGATGTGATTATTACGCATTGCATGCCTGTATCAAAATATCTCATGTACCTCATAAATATATACAGCTGCTATGTACCCACAAAAATAAAAAATAAAATAAAATTTAAAATAAAAAAATCACAAGCAAGAAATGGCAAGGCATAAGGCCTTTAAGTGAGAAGATCACTAAGACTCAATTGATATTGCACTTAAGTTCAAGATTGTCTAGTGTTCAGATCAATATCAGGAGTGTTTCCTGTAAGTGGGAGAAAATCACAATTATGATCCTTCTCATAGGAAAAGCACTGCTTAGATGTTGAGGGGTGCTCAGGGCAATTCCCAATTTTATTTTATTCACAAAACATACCTTCATCAGTAAAAGTAAGCAATGAGCTGGTAGAAAACTATTATTTCTGTAAAATTCACTAAGGCTAAAATAAAAGAATACTGTTTTATGATAAGAGTTCAAATAGGTGAGGGAGGGACATTATATTAAGGTATCCAATTGACTATATGTGAAAAAATATCTTTATACAGATAGTTGTCTAGTATAAAAGATTCTATCTCTAATATAATTTCTTTACTTCTATTATTACAAACAGGAATGAAAACATATTTGGATAAGTTAACAAGATTTACGAATTTAAAAGTAGACTAGAAGAAAGACTGATAATGAGAGCTACATCTGGAAATTATTCTGTCATGAGAAGTTAATAGCATACATTTTACACTAAGGCTGAATAATATGTCACACAGACTAGAGTAATACAAAGGACAACAAGAAGGCTCCTTTCATCCAACTAAAATCAATTCTCTACTAGATTCCTCCAGTGCATAACATTTCAATGTGGTGTAGCCTTTTCCTCTCTGATGTCTTCCTCATAGTTTATATTGCAAATATCTAACCAGACTCTCATATGATTTTTGTTACGACAACCATCAAATTGTTTTATGCCCACCTAAGACCATGGATATGTTGGCAAAGGAAAATGATCGAGGCTAGGGAGGGACTAGTAACTTAATTACACAATATGTTCACAACAGCAGTCAGCAGAATGTGGTTGGGGAATGTCAAGGTTGTGTTTCCAGGGAAGCTGACTTGCTGCTGAAATTTCCATTTAAGTTTATCAGAGTGTGCTTTCAGAAGCCACATCCACGGAAGAGAGAAGAAAGATTCTGGAATGTGCAGATGATGAAGCAATGAAGTCCCAGCAAGGTCTCTTTGAAGAGACCTAACTCTGAAGTGACCTCTGATGCTACAATGACCCCTCAGAGTTGTCAGGATTCGAGTTTGAGGCCTGGGCCATTAGGCTCCTGTATCAAAAAGTCATTGTATGCAGGCTGTCTCTGAAAAGGGTCTTGATTTTGGTCTAGATGTCTCACTTCAACTAAGTCAAGCTCTCTGAAAAAACTGAGAACTGTCAGGCAAGAGCAGCAGCTGGGATATACGATCTCAGTCCCAGTGTGGGTCTTGGGTGGCACAGACAGCATCCACAACAAAGATGAGCTATGTTTTTCAAATTTAGCCAACATATTCATTATTATTCTCTGATAAAAATTTTCACATTCACTCTTTTACAGCCTCTTTTCAACACAAACTACAGGTTTATAGGACTTTTCTACCATTTTCCTATTTCTTTTCTCCTTAATGAGTCCATCTTACAGCATTTTGAATGTGTCTATTCAATGTCACATTGTATGCCAAATATTAAAGTAAACCAGGTAAAATTATATAGAGACAATGAATTTTTTTCCATTCTGTTTTTTAAAGAGAAATTATGACTGGTATGCATTTTCCATTTTTATGGTTTCTAGGTTGTACTTTCTTTGTTCTAAATATTACCATACGCATGAGTCACTGCACCCTTTGTGTGTATATCTTAACTGCTATTCTCACTTACATGACCTACATGCAGAAATGCATGCCATCATTCTTCTGCAATATATTAGTTGAATTGTAAATATTAAAAGTAGCTATGTTTTTATGACAGAACTAGGAAAGCCTACTTCATTATGATAAAATAAATGCTGCCAAATCAGTAGCCAACAATAAAGAGGACTGCTGAGCTTTCTTTCCCCATACTCACGTCTTAGATTGTCTGAGAAAATACAATATTCAGAATGTAACACAACTATTCACCTTCTATGGTATATTCATTGATATCCTAATAAAAAGAGAAGGTTTTAGAATTGGGAGTCTTAAACCAGTAAATCCAAAAAATAGAAACATCAATTGAATTCTCATTTTATGTATGGTATTTGAGAATTTTAGAGATGTATGAGTAATTAAACAGTGATTTCAAAAATTTCTCACAGATTAGTCGATTATTACTCTCTCTGATAAAATTGTTATGCAAATTGAAACAATGTATTTCAAAAATGAATTTTGCCTGGCAGAATACTTGATAAGTATTCCCTAAACACTCTTTCCACCTTCCCCCAACACTACCAGTTCTATCAGAGTAACTGAACCTCATGATTCTGGGGTCAGTCTTACATGAAATAACCAGTCTCAACACTAAACTGTTTCATCATTAACATTCCATTATATTGCAACTTAGGTCCTTGAATATCCCATAAAACATGCACATAAGTTGAATATTAATATAAAGTATTTATTGATATACTTGTTTATTGATTGTCAATCTTGTACAAAGAGCTGCAAGCTACACGGAGAACTATGCAGGGTGCTTATCACTGTATCCTCAGGGTCAAGAACAGAGCCTCACACATAAAAGGCAATTAACGAGTAGCCACAGAATTTAAATATGAGTCAACTCCTTAATTCATGCTCTATCAAATCCACATTTATAGAAATTTTGAAAATAAACTGTTACTCTTGTTCCAAAAGAAATTAATAACATTAATGCAATCTCTTTGCTTTATTTAATTTATATTTGATGTATGCCTTCATGTAACAACTACTTATTTCAACTACTTATTTCACAATTAATATTTGCTAGCCTGTACGTATACAATGGGGAGCAAAACAGATACTGTCCCAGCTCTCAATATATTATATCCCACGAGGAAAGTCAATATTGATCAAGTACTTACACAAATATCCACATTCAGAGTACTATGAGCCCCATAGAAACACACCAACAAAAATTGTAGGGATCTAGGAAAGTGTATAAATACCAAATGAGATTAACTAAGGAAACTAAGAAAGCCTTTTCTCAAAAATCAGCATTGGAGTTGAGATCCAAACAGCGTGTGTGAATTAATAAGGTGTGAGCATGGGTATTCTCATGCACTCATACAGTGTACTATACAAACATCCTGGGGCAAAACCAGTGTTAACACCTGTGCTGATGGAGCAAGTCAGAAGGATCCAGTGATGCACAGTCACTTATTCTCTCTGAACCTTGAAGGGCAAAATGGTATGCAGAGTGTTGTGGGGCCGGGTTTTATCAAGGATCTTGCTCCTTCACTGTGCTTCCATGATACGGGGTTAACAAGAGTCAAGTACAAGTGCTCAGGTTAACTACAGGTATTAACAAGAGTTAAACCCGTATCTGTGCTTCCATGATATGGGGTTAACTGCAGGTGTTCACCACCATGCCTGAATAATTATAACTGCAGGAGAAGTAGACTGCTAGAACACCAAGCAGTCTAAGCTTAAGTAGAGCTATACAGGGGAATGCTGAAAATGCTATTTGCCCAACATCTTGGAGCACAGCCCTGTGGAAAACTGAATTCAGGTACAATCACTCAAAAGAGAGAGTGTCTTCTTTCCAAGGTAGCTTTTTGCCAGGAAACTCCAATATATCTCTAGGGTCAATCCTGCTTTTCTCCAGGTAGAAGTAGGGAAGTAGCAAAGACTGTACAGTAACAAAAAGAAGAGGATACCTACAGACATGAAAGAAGGCTGCTGAAGCTGGAGTAAAGATCATGGGAGATTTATACTTCATAATATTTTATGCTTAGGGTTATATTCATTTTTAATCACAGTGTATTCATATGTTAGTGATTTTGTTATAAATATTCTCCATGTGGCTGGACACAGTGACTCACACCTGCAATCCCAGCACTTTGGGAGGCCGAGGTTGGCAGATCACCTGAGGTCAAGAGTTCCAGACCAGCTTTACTAACATGGTGAAACCCAGTCTCTGCTAAATATGCAAAAATTAGCCAGGTGTGGTGGTGGGCACCTGTAATTCCAGCTACTGAGGAGTCTGAGGCAGGAGAATCACTCGAACCTGGAAAGCAGAGGCTGCAGTGAACTGAAATCATGCCACTGCATTCTACCCTCCACCACGTGACAGGAGAAATAAGTGGGCTTTGGCAGTAGAAAGACCTAAAATTCTGTTTGGGGAAAGGATGGGTAGGAAAATTCTTACAAACTCTTTGGAGAAACCTAAAATCACCAGATTATATATAAAATAAAACTTCCTAAAAACATCATCTAACAAACAGGATAGTGAAAAGACATTTGAGAAGAAAAAGAATCCAGAGAGGTGAATGAATAAGTTGTTTTGCATCACTTTTGCACAGTGGGAATTAGCTGATGCAGCAGAGGTGGTCTAGAAATCCCGCATCACTTTGGACAGCGTCTCAGACACTCCAAATGGAGTTCATGTCCTACCAAGAGTGAGGACTAGATTGTCAAATTCCAGACAAGTACACATTTGCGACTTTACACAGTGTCAAGGTAAACTAATAATTTTAAGAATATGGGAAGACATACGTCTCAGAAAGAGCAGGAAGTACTTGAGATCCTCAACACAGAATACCAGGTCTTTTCTTAATATACTCTCTGGGCCAGATTAATTAATATCTGAGGTCTCCAGGTTATGTATGTGATCACATCATTCACACAAAAGGAAACTGTCTTAAGCAAAGCATATCACTATTTTGAATTCTGATAGTAAAAGTTACATTTGTTATATGATCCATAAATATACAAACTCCAAGTTTCTTTGCCATGAATATTATGGACAAGTTACACACTGCTAAAAGCTGACTAAACATAATGACTGTATCACAGAAATATCATTAGTTTATTTGCTAGGAGGTCTTTCATTGGAAGATTTTCAAGATTTGTCTGGTTCACTTTCCTTCTTTAATTCTTGGGGGCAATCTCCTGGTAAAGGCAGAGACTAGATTCCAAGTCAACTGCTAACCATTTTCTTCCTATTTTCTTATATTTCTTATAGCTTAGGTGACATAAATAGGAAGATGTTTGTTACTCCAGCATAATAAAATAAATTACATTATGATTTGATTGTATTTAAGTATTAGTTCCTTCTGGATATTATGTTTTATATAAGGTAAGAGATGTGGATCTAAATGTGCTATACAATTATCCCAGTATTATTCATTGCATACTAATTTGCAGTTAAAATTCATTAATATTTTACCTTATGAAAATATATAACATGTACTATATAATATTACATTATTATTTTGCTTCAATAAAAACTTGCATTTCTGAGTTCATTAAATTCTTAATTTGCTTTAGCAAAAAATAAAATGTTTTTATTTTGAAGATCTGTTGTGTATTCTATGGTTTCTAATAATTGTCTTTATGGGAAGAGTACAGAATCCTTCCATCCAGAATTTATGTGGAAGTGGGAAGGAAGGTACGGGGAATCATAAGCAACACAAAGAATCTTTCCATTTGTTTTTCTTTTTAATACAGAACTTTTACAAACAAACAGAATATAAGGAATAGTAAAATGAAAAGTTATATATACATTACCTTGACTTGAAAATTGTGTGTTTATTTGTTTGTTTTGAAATAGACTCTCGATCTGTCGCCTAGGCTGGAGTGCAACGGCGAGATCTCAGCTCATTGCAACCTCCGCCTCCCAGGTTTAAGCGATTCTCCTGCCTCAGCCTCCCGAGTAGCTGGAATTACAGGTGCACACCACCACACCTAGCTAATTTTTGTAATTTTAGTAGAGACAGGGTTTCACCATGTTGCCTAGGCTGGTCTCAAACTCCTGACCTCAGGGTGATCCACACACCTCAGCCTCCCAAAGTGCTGAGATTACAGGCATGAGCTACCCTGCCCGACCGAGAATTGTTAACAAAAGGATTTGCTTCAAAGAGCTTTTATGTTAAAAGTAATTTAAAGTAAATTACACGCATCATTACATCTCAATAATAAATACTTCACTATAAATCTCGAAAGAATAAAAACTCTTTTTATAACCATTATCTATCATACTCACAAAAGGGTCAATAATTCCCTAATTGTTTTTAATACCCAATCTATATTTATATTTCTCCATTTTCTCAGTATCATTTACAGCTGGTTGAATGGATAATCATCCTTTCGAAAGAAAGCATATACCTTGCTTTGGGCTACCATAGCTCTTAAGCCTCTTTAAACCTAGAAGAGTCTTCCCTTTGACATGGCAATGCTTTGCTGAAAAGGGATGCCATTTGTTCTGTGGATTTTTCCTACCCTCTGCACTGAACTATTTTCTCAAGGTGGCATTTGACTTTTCAATCATCTTTTGTTACCTGCAAAAATGGACTTTACAAAAAGGCTCAATTAGATTCGTGCTAAAATAATTTTGTCAGGATTACTTCAGACATGATGCTGTATACTTAGATTGCATCACATCTGGAGATTTGTCATGCTTTGTTGTACCACTATTAGTGATGCCGAGATTTATCTGTGACTTAAAGTAGCGACAGTCATAACTCCCAACACAAACAGGAAGTTAGCTGATGATGAGACTGTACTTAGACACTAAGAGTTTGACATCAACATTTGACCTAATGGTTTTAACACTCATTAAAGATCCTTCCCAAATCAATATTTTAGATGTTGAAAAATAGAAAATTTGAAAATGTTTTTCTCTCATTCTATTTACATTTATTCACTGCTATTCTTCAGTAAAGAAGAGCTTTTTCTAATCAACTGCATGATTTGTAACTTTGAAAATAATTCCTACAGGAAAGGCAGTATTAGTGTGTAATTCTTTCCCTTTACCAACTTTCAGAGAGGAAGACTCATTTCTAATGATGGCAAGAAGATATTTCTTGTCATTGTTGGTTTGCTTTTATTTTCTCATTTTGAATATTATTATAAACTCATGGATTTGTAAATATTTATTGTGTTTCAAGGAACTCCAGGATTTACCTCTTTGATACTCAAGTAATTCTACAATTCGCCAATAAAGAGGGGTTCAAGCTGGCTTCTGTATTTTTAGCACCGTCACATTTATGTTTGCTGGCTTTTTGCTTTTCTCACAGTGAGGTATTCCATGCCTTTCTCATATACTCCCTATCTAGAACTAGAGTGTGCCAAATCTCCAAGAAATTCAGGTTCCTCTTAACAAAGAATGGGATTTAATGGTACTTAGAGATTATAGTGTCCATTGTCAATGGGTATTATTGCTTCAAGATGCTTTTGGCAGTCAGACTGAAAAATATAATATAACTGACTTTCAGTTCAAATTTAACATTACCTGGTTTGAATTATTTTAATGTGGATCTATTTTATTTCACCTAGAAATTTAATTTCCAAAAACATCAATATAATTATTTGCTTTTCATACCACGTAATTAAAATAGTTTCAAAATGACCATAAAATATTACCATTAACAGCAAGATTACGGAAAGAAACAGGATATTTTCACATTTCTTTTTGTCTTTTTGCTTTTTTGAAGGAAGAATCCAGAACAGCCTTACTCAGTATTTTAGTTTGCCCTCATTACTAAGTTGTGATCCTTCTGGGGTCACAACTGAATGCGCTGTGTTCAACAAGGTCACCCAGACAGGTGGAAACTCAAAAAATTGCAATCCTTGTGAGAACTCTGGTAATTATTTGACTTTAAGTTCACCTAATTTTTTTATTTATCTGGAAGTTATTCTTTGCCTGGACTTCCGGAATTTTACCATATGATTTTGCATATTGGTATTCAGACAGAGACTGAAGTGAACTTTTATACAGATTTCTGGAACTCTTTTTCTGCATAACTTTTCTCACTCAAACCTGACCCACAATTTCTAGCCACCTTAGGCTCATCGAACTCAAATCTGTTGGTCTTTGTTTTGGTTCTCTCTCCTGTCTACAGCTCAGAAACTGCTCTAAGCAAAAAACAACTGTAGGGCTGACCTCACCTTTTCCCACTTCCACAGGATAACAGTTTTGTGCTGTCTCATGTCCAATACTTCAAAAAGATTATTTTATATATTTTTGTGCACTTTTAATTCATTTATTGTTGAATGGTAATTCTAGATGTGTTTTCATTTCTTAGCAGCACCTATCTTTTTATTGTTTATTGCGCTGTACTGTTTAAAATCCAGTAAGTAATACAACCTCGGATAAAAACCTGATTGATAGAAAAGCTAATTGACTGCTCCAAGATTTTGTTTTCCTCTGAATCTTGCTCCCTTTTTGAGTCTGTGTCTGTATCTATATATATAAAAAATATAAACTATATTTATAATATATATTATAGATTATTTAATATTAAAAAGTATAATACAGTATATTATATAACATTTAGTATTATATAACATGTATATATTATAAATATTAATGAAATATATAAAATATATATATATATATTTCATTTGCATTGTTAATATTGAAATATATTTTTTCCAAACAACCCATTAGGAAGAGTGTTGTAGAGGATGGGGCATTTTACATGGCTCTCCATGTTTCTTTAAATAACTGCCATGTATCTTCCTTTCATTTCATCCATATTGCAACATTTCTAAGCTCTGCTTTCCCAGAGACAGGCTCAGTAGTTTCCTTTCTGAATGAGGACTTCTTCTGGGAATGAACATTTGCTGTACCTATCTGGGTTCTTCCATAACTAACGTGTCATGCACTAAATGTCTGTGTCACCCCACAATTTATATGTTGAAATCCTAATCCCCCAGGAGCTGATATTAGACTGTCGTCGATGAAGCCAGAAGCAGTTCTCGCCAAAGGCCGAATCTGCTGGCATCTTGATTTTGAACTTCTCTGTCTCCAGAACTGTTAGAAATAAATTTATGTGCCTGAGCGTGGTGACTGACGCCTGTAATCCCAGCACTTTGGGAGGCCAAGGCTGGTGGATCACAAGGTCAAGAGATCGAGACCATCCTGGCTAACATGGTGAAACCCTGTCTCTACTAAAAATACAAAAATTAGCTTGGTGTGGTGGTGCGCACCTGTAGTCCTGGCTACTCGGGAGGCTGAGGCAAGAGAATCGCTTGAACCTGGGAGGTAGAGGTTGCAGTGAACTGAGATTGTGCCACTGTGCTCCAGTCCAGTGACAGAGCAAAATTCTGTCTCAAAATAATTAGTTAATTAATTAATGTTATTTATCAGATATCCATTCTATGGTATTTTTTCTATCACAGCCTCACAGGACTGACATAAAGCTTTGCTGCACTCTCTCTTTTTCTGTGCATATATGATCAGACTCACAGCACTTTCATGTAAATTGACCCTGATTCTGATGGTCCCTAAACCATGTTAAGCTTTATAGCTTTCTCTGTCATCTAGTTTCTCTTTAGAAGTAGGTTATGTTTATCCTTGTTTCATAGTATACATTTTGGAAGAGGTATGGGGATAATTGGATCTTAGACAAATGTCATTATTCCAGAGCAAACCATACGACCCATCTTGTAAAATCTAATGTGGTCACAGAGAGTAAATTTCATTAAGGTTTGTCAGATATCAAAAGACTCAACAAAGTATGCAGATATGGCCCATGTTTGAATCTGCCTGTGTGAGTGGGGTAGAGAAGAAAGCTGGTCATGGTAAAACCATCTATTGTAATGCAATAATGTAGAATATTTTATATAGCTCCATTATACGCTTGAGCCACATGTGTCTTTAAAATCGGTATCTAAACAGTGCTTACAAATTTGAGAAGCAAACACAGCCCTTTGGAAAGGGAACTGACAGTGGACAGGTTGAGTGTCAATACTTCTTCACTGGGATCTGGTATTAGGTATAAGACAGAAGTCTTAGAAGGAAATGCACTGACTTCCTTGGAAGAACAGGGAGTAATTATCAATGAAAAAGCTAATTCTGTGAAATAAATCATTACAGAAAATTAAATAAATGGAATATATAAGAAATAAATACTTATTAAGTATTTTCTGCATGTTTGGTAATATACCAAAAAAAAAAAAATGTGATCAAACATACTTCTAAACTGTTTCACGATACTCTGGATCGTAGTTTTGCTTAACAAAGCATCTTAATTCTGGCAACATTAGGCAATGGTGCTGAAGATCCATACATTTCCCGCTGATACCTCTAAAAGTTGGGCATTCCTAATCTGCAGAAAAGAAATACTACTATTGCTATTAATGTGGAGCTATTAATCACTAGGTGTTTACATCTTTGTGATGTTCTAGTCGTACTATTATATACTCATTTATATATGAAAACATATTAGAAATATAAAGTAATTTACTCAATATTAAACCACTGGTAAATGCCCAAGTCTGCGGCACTCCAAATTTAATGCACTTAATTTCTACATTTGACTGCCTTCAGGCAGACCACAGCAATTGTAATATAGTTCTAATAATCAGAATTATCCGTATAGAATTATCAAGATAAAATAACTTCTCTAATAGTGGCAAGGCATCTTCCTTTCAAAGAAGTTTTTCTTAAATTTAATGGCAGCATTGTACATTTCTTTCTGCCAGTATAGAAATAATTATGGAGAATGGTTAGTAAAAGTCTAAAGAAAGATATGCTGACCCAGTTAAAAACAGAGTTCAGAGAGATAAGATGATACAGATAGAGAAAAAAGAAAGAAATCTAAATTGGATAGTTAATCTGTAAGTGAGTCCTTCCTTTAAAATATGGATAAATGCAATAGCAATATATCCTAGTGTTGTAAATCGGTATGTCCTTACAACCTCCATCTTTATAACCAAATAGTTTATATCTTTCAATGTGCTAAAAAATTAAACACAGCCTTTCTGCTTCCAACTATTTTTGAAGTTCACTATGTGGTTTCATAGATAATAGTCTCATTGCAGTGCACATAACCTTTTCATAAGGTGTATTATTTGCTACCAAAAATTAAATGATCTCATTTTAGTCTAAAGATAGGTATTGATAGCTAATATAGAATTTTAAAATATTCACATCTTCCCTTCAATTCTAATTCAGCTAAGCTAAGGGAAGTTAGAACAGTGACCACATTAAATTTAAGCATGAAAACTGAATAAATTATAGATACAACTGTATATACTGCTATCAATAAAGAGCTACTAATTTCTGAATGTTTACAGGTACTTTTCTTTATAGCAACTTTGTAGTACTCTATAACAAAATTTAGTACTTGTGATTAATATGCTTTATAAAAACTAAGGAAAGATAGTTATGGATAATATGACAAAAATAAATACATGTAAATAAGGCAATTTTATATTTTCTGAACTGATAATTTCAAACATCTATTGTATGACACAATAGGGTCTCTTAGTTAATAGCAGTATAATGCATGTTTAATGGATGCCATTTTTCAGACATTTGGATTTTTAATTGCTTCCTTTTCAGCTTCATTAACACAATGGCAACTCTTCAGTCATTCCAATTTTTAAGCCAAAAAAAAAAAAGAAAAACACTCCCATAATTGTGTGGTTGTTTCAAGAAAATGTGCTATTAATCGAAGGCATCACAAAAATCTAAAGATTTATACTTAGTACATTTCAGAGTGGCTAAAATAGGCACCTATTGCTATGCACTCCCAGTGATTCTTTCCCTGTAATATAATAAAACAGACTTCCCTCCCCCCTCTGGAAATCACCTTTTCATAGATCCATCTCTTTTAGATGGAATGTCTATCATGGTACCTTGCCCAGCCCCGTACCTCTACTACCGGTATGGTTCAGAAGAATCCTGAGATCCAGAAAAAAATAAAATAAAAAATCAAATAAAAAATAAAAAATAAAACATCAAAGAAGCCCACTTTGTTGGCCATGAGCTATAAGAATCATGTATGTATAAACTGGTTGATAACCATTTTCTCCAGCCATATGTAAGAAGCTGTCTCTACACAGAAGAATGCAGAGGCAAGAGGAATTTTTTTAAATAGACAAATCACTATATTGTTTGGTTTCTTAACTCTTTCACTCATTAAGCCAGGTCAACCTCTGGCTTTCCCAGTTATGTGAGTCATTATATTCCTGATTTCAATTAAATTAGCACAAATTAGTTTTCAGACATAGTGATACAAAAGCATCTTCACTAAAACAATAATTTCAGCAAAGTGTCTCGGCTTCAAAAGTCATAGTGAACAGCAATAGCATCACCAGCTAATAGCCTCAAAATGCCAAGGTTGGATAGAATGGCTCCTGCAACTGAGTACACACCACAAATTCTTCGGGAAGTGACAAAATGATAGCAATTTGGTGAACCATATGTTTTAATTTTTCTGCAATTCCCTGGTTATAAGGCATTGACAGATTGATACTACTAAATCAAATTTACTAATTCACTGACCAATACTTCATTTAAAAGATTATATTCAACAAAAATACAAAATAATTATTTAACTATATTTTCTATTGCACTTGTCCCTAATCAATAAATAATTTTAGGGTCCCAGAGGCCATGACAAATGTTAAAAAAAATAACTCTATGGGGGCCATAAAAAATTGCTTTATAAGTTGCTGCTATACCTTTCAATTTAGAAAAATGTAGTCCTAAAAAGGAGAAAATGACATTTCAGAATAACTGTTTCATTACACAGGGTAGGAATGAACAAAATTGGCATAAGTCTATGGAAGAAAACCAGAGAGAAAAGGAAGAACGAATCCTAAAAACAGAAGTTATAACTTTACTTGAGTGTTATAGAAAATAGAAAATAAGTCAATACAAGAGCCACTAAAAATATTTGAGACAATGTGGCTATGGTAAATATGACATAAATAAAAATAAAGCTATTTTATCTTTACCAATCTGATATTCCTACATCTATTTTACTAAATAAAAGAATGTTATTTATAGTAGATAGAAAGGAAATGTTAAGAAATGTTTAACATTTACGTGTATGAATTAACTCAAGTTAACTTATTGTAATGATTATTAACAATTAAACTCTTTTGCAGTGGTCTAAATAGAAGTATAGGCCGGGCACGATGGCTCACGCTTGTAATCCCAGCACTTTGGGAGGCCGAGGCGGGCGGATCACAAGGTCAGGAGATCGAAACCATCCTGGCTAACACAGTGAAACCCCATCTCTACTAAAAATACAAAAAAATAGCCGGGTGTAGTGGTGGGCACCTATAGTCCCAGCTACTCAGGAGGCTGAGGCAGGAGAATGGCATGAATCCGGGGGGCGGAGCTTGCAGTGAGCCAAGATCATGGCACTGCACTCCAGCCTGGGAAACAGAGGAGACTCTGTCTCAAAAAAATATTAATAATAATAAAAAATAAATATAAATAAACAAAGGTATAATAAATGTAGCAAATTTTTAGAAAGTGAACTATTATATAGGTATGTTGTCCTGTATTTATTCTGTCCTTTACAATTGTTTTCTAACTTTTTAATTTCTCCATATGACAGTTTGTTTTTACAATAATGAATTTAATTGTGTAATTCAAATATAAATAGAAACATGGAAAAGTTCTAATAATGTATGGCAGCATATCTACAGTTTCCTTACATTTTCCAAGTATAACAGAGCCTACATCTTTTGTTCTACTGGGGGTCCCTTTTGAGGCTCTGTGTTAGTCTGCTTGAGCTCTTGTAACAAATACCAGAGAACGGATGTCTTAAACACAGAAAAACACAGATTTTTTTTTTTCTTTTTTTCACAGCTCTGGAAGCTGGAAAGTCCAAGATGAATGTGCCAGTTAATTCAGCTTCTGGTAAAGGCTCTCTTCCTAGCTTGCAGATGGTGGCCTTCTTGCTGTGTTCTTACATGGCAGGGAAAGAGAAAGAACATGAGCTCTCTTGTCATCTGTTTTTATAAGGTCACTATACTATTATATCAGGAGACCACCTGTGTGACCTCATTTAACATTCATTGCTTTCTTGTAGGACCTATCTATAAATACAGTCACATTAGGAATTAGGATTTCAACATATTAATTTCAGAGGGATAAAAATCTGTACATTGCAGCCAAGTATTTAGGCAGCAATCAACAGGAAATAAAAAGCTTTTTCAAGAGCCTCAATATATTTTACTTTTCTCTTTGTTAGTCTCTATACAGCTTTCTCTCAGTCTCACTCCCTGCCCTTCTGTTTCTCTCTTTCTTAGTCTTTCTCCTGTCTGTTGTCCTTTCCTCCCTTCCTCCTCTTGTGTAATCTCAGGTACATTAGCTACCTGTCATAGGAGGTGATAAAGTGTCGCATAAGCAGGAGGAGCTAAGAGAGGAATTTTGAGGGCCTTGCTCAAGATTATAAAACCTACAAATGGCAAGGACCAGAGCAACTTCAGGTGCCTTTAAAACCAAATTAAATGCAAATTTAGGATGAAAAGTGCTCTAAAACTTGAACAAAATATATAGAGAACTCTTCAGAGGCTATAATGCCATTAAGTTGCCATCTTATAAATGACCTAGACTCCTTTGAAAACAGGTTTTCTAACAGCACTTCATTTCCTGAGACACAGTCTTATAGTCTTATAACACATTCAAAGAGAATTACTAACACTAATAAAACTTAAATAAGCAACAGTTTTTCACCAGCAATGAGCTTCTCTTCTTCAGTAATATTTTTGATAACTCCATTTCTACCAAAGTGTCTCATGAAGTGGAATGAAATGGAATGATACTGTCTAAATTCTATAAGAAGACTAATCTCAGCAATGGAAAAAAGTCACATCTAAGAAAGTGATTTGTGTAATTCAGGGCACTATACAAATTCAAGATACAGATAACTTTATGCTTCCTTGCCATTCTCCACAGGTGAATGCATTAAGCTATATATAGTCAGTTATTCCCATAACTATAAATAGTAAGTTCATACCTATCTTTATTGATGTATTAAATTTAGTCTGAATCAAGTAATCTATCATTGAAATATGAGAAACACATTTCCCATGAATTACTTACCCATATTTATATCCTGACTCATGTTAATACTATTTTTTAGATATTCTAGGAAATATCAGATTGTTTTCTTCCAGACAAAATTCTTTATCTTTTGTATACATAAGTGCTATAAAGACAAATAAAAATTAAAAAGAAAAGACTTAATTCTGCTTGTTCAAAATAAGGAAAGAAACTTCTCCCCTTTCATCCAGAGGAATTACTTTAGAAAACAGGCCTTTTGTCAACTTTATGATCCAGGAATGTCTTTTCCAGAGCCTGGCAGCCATCTCTTTGAAATGTAAACATCAAGAAATAGCACCTTTTACCCAGTTTTTCTGGAAAACAGGAATCTGACTTCAGTGGGCAACAAGTTTAAAGTTCCAATATTACCTTCTGCTATACACGTATGACAAGCTTATTTCTCCACTAACAAAGCCGATAAGCTAATACAGATGGTCACTCCAATTGCCATGTAAGGTTAGGATGAACTATGTGTAGTAAATTGAACCTTCAAGTCCTCCTACTTAAGGACTAGTTACTGTTTAGCTTAAAAACTTGTATGTAATTAGTTGTTTCTGCCTAGATAAAAGATTCAGATTTCTTGCTGTCTTTGCATCTCTGGGCAGATGACCAGAGATCTCTGGGCAGATGTCTCTGTCTTTGCATTTCTGGGCAGATGTCTCTAATACCTTCATGGAGAGATTTTCTGGGTCGTGAGATGAGTTTGTTTTTTAATTACATTTCCTTTACGTTGTGCACACATGCACATGCACTTATATACACACACATTTTGCATTCAATATGTTTCCAAATTTGTCTTACATTTCTCTTTATTATTTACAGCCTTAATATTGGCAACTCTGTTCAGTTCTTCCATGTGCTCTGATACAATGTGGGGAGATTCTTCTTGACACCTTCCCATTTAAGATCCTTATGTCATCTCCATTCTGGCTGTACACGGGAGCCAGGCATTATGCAGCCTTCCAAGAGCACGGTGTTTGTGTCATGGACTGGCTCAATACGCCATCAGCCTTTCCATCAGTGGATGGGTTTAGTAAGTCTTTCATATTCTTTTTATTTCATTTCTTTTCCTCACCTCTATATTTCTTTGCCAATGCATGACAGAATTATCTGTTACTTCACAACCCTCCTTGGATGTTTACTTTTTAAGGTTGTATACTTAATTTTTTTGTCTTGTAACTAGTAAGCTCATTGACTACTTTTAATATTTTCACTAATTCAGTAAGGTTATGAGAGAGATATTTCAGTAAAATTACCTTAGTCTCCTGTCATTATTCTAGCATCTTTATATAATTTACTATGTTTTGTAAATTTTCTGTAAAAAGGTTGAGGGAGGACATTTTCCTGTCCTGGATAGCACTACTTTTTTTCTTATAGCTTTTATACCTTTGGCATGTCTAAGTCAGATCAACAGAACAACAACACTCTCTAGCTGATAAAATATATTATGCAAACACCCCTTCCCTAACTTCTGGTCATTTTTTCTTTTAAATGAGAAATTTCTCCAGCAAATAAATGTCCATTAGAAATCCAGAATGCCTTCCTAATTCTACCATAAATATATATAATAATGCCATGTCATACTGGAGCACTTCCTATAGACTCCAGTCTTACCTAGATCAACAAATCTGTGCAACACAGAGATCTGGGGAAAATGTGTGCACTAATTGTAAGCAGGCACTTCACATGACAAAGATAAACCACTTTTATTAAAAAACAAAAACATACACTTAAAAAAACCTCACTAGATTGCAGTTAGCCAAGATCGCACCAATGCACTCTAGCCTGGGCAACAGAGCAAGACTCTGTCTCAAAAACAAAACAAAACAAACAAACAAAAATTCTACCCTCACTATGTTTAAGGGATTATCCTAAAAATAATTGTAAAGCTTCATAGGGTATTGTTAAAACAGAAAATAGCTACAATCAAATGGATAATAGATAATAAAATAGATAATAGCTGTCACTGAATTTCTATAAGTCAGAAATAATAGACAGAATTTTAGGAACAAATACTATGTAAGGTTAGCAGAATCATCTCAAAATTTTTGAGCTTTGCTTTCTTCAAAGATATTCTGCATTGTCAATCCCTTATTCTGGCTTGGTTTGTGTTTTTCAGCCAAAAAACAAATTTAAAAGAATTTGTCCTCTGGAGAAAGTGAAGAGGAAATCATCTATCAAGAGGTACAGTTGTCCCTCAGTATCTGTGGAGGATTGGTTCCAGGATCCCTACAGATACAAAAATCTGCAGATGCTCAAGTCCCTTATATAAAATGGGATAGGACTTGCATATATCCTATGCATATTCTTTTTCATACTTTAAATCATCCCTAGATTGCTTATGAATCCTTAATGCAACATAAATGCTGGTAAATACTTGTTATAGGCCAGGCGCTGTGACTCATTCCTTTAATCCCAGTGTTTTAGGAGGCTGAGGCAGGAAGATTGCTGGAGGCCAGGAGTTTGAGACCAACTTGGACAACATAAAAAGACCCCTGTCTCTACAAAAAATTTAAAAGAAAATACGTAGGCATGGTGGTTCATACCTGTGGTCCCAGCCACTTGGGAGACTGAGGAGGGAGGAGTTTGAGGCTGCAGTAAGTTATTATTGCACCACTGCACTGCAGCCTTGGCAACAGAGTAAGAGCCTGACTCTAAAAACAAAAATAAACAAACAAAGTAGTTGTTGTATTTTTTTTATTTTTATGTTATTATATTATTTTCTGAATATTTTTTATTAGCCATTGGTTGAATCTGTGGATGTAGAGTGCATAAATATGATAGACCAACTGTATTTTTCTTCATATTTGACAGATGTATATGCCTCAGGCAATTCATGATAAGGCAGAATGATCAAGCGTTGGTTAAGAAGTTATATCTGTATGTTTGGAAGCAGATATTTATTTAGACCTACAATTACATGTCACTAGTTTTTGTAATGAACTTAAAATATCAGTCAAATAATTACCTTGGAAAAATATAAATGCAAATAACTTATTGCCATTTAAAGTTAGGTTCGATTCATCAATTTCATAAGCAGAATTAGATATGAGATGAAAATCTGGCCTTGTCAGAGTCAGGCCACCCTTTCTCCACACCTATCACTCAGAATCTCCTCGGATTTATCACAGGGTTGAAGTGGTGATACTGGGTTTATGTATCTCTAATTCCTATGAAATAGTTTTACATAAGAGCTCCCATTAAATATATTATCTCATTCACTCATTCAACAAATACTGATAAACTGCTTATTTAATCAGGTCACCACTGACTATATAAAGGTGAACTCAGTAAACACAGCTTACAGTTTAATAGGATAGACAAATCTTAGATATAATAAAACAAATACAATATATATTTTTAAATTTTTAAAATACTTTAAAATAAAAATTTTTTAAAGTATAGTCTGAGAGAAGTGTGGGGGACACAAATTTAGATTGTGGGCCAGAAACAGTCTTTCTTCAGAGGACATTATGAGACTCAAAGAAAGAGTAGGAAGGGCCCCATATGAAGCATGATAGGGATACCAACACGTCTGAAGCAATAGATTACAAAGGTTTTGGAACGTCAGAGTAACAGAACCAAAAATCACCAGTTTAAAGAGAGAGGACTAAGAGATTCAGCTGGAAAAGTAGGCCAGAGTCAGACAATGCAAGGCCGTATATGCCATATATTGATTTAGAATGTTTAATACGATTTAGCTTCTAGAAGAAGTTAAATATTTGTGAACAGAAAAATTA
This sequence comes from Macaca fascicularis, assembly GCF_037993035.2. Classification (NCBI taxonomy): domain Eukaryota; kingdom Metazoa; phylum Chordata; class Mammalia; order Primates; family Cercopithecidae; genus Macaca; species Macaca fascicularis. The sequence continues at coordinate 128,112,479 of NC_088380.1, forward strand.
TTCTCCTGTCCCTCCTGTTTTCATTTAAACACTCTGCACTGACCTCATTATCTTTGGAAGCTTGAGATTCCTGAGCATCTTTCCTAAAAGCCTATTTGCCCAGGAGCTTCTGGTTCCCTCATTCAGTCTCTCTCAAATTAGACCTGTTCTATTTCTCCCTTAAATTCTTATGAAGAGTTAATTTAATGAAGTCATAAGTGCTAAAATGTCATTATGTTGTTTAATATAATAAATCATTATGTTGTTCCATCAATTAATATGTCTATTTACTGATGCTTTTTAAAGTACTAAGATAAAAATTGAAAAATATGAGATCTTCAACAAATTGCCATGGGGAATAAAGATGATATTGTGGCTGAGAAAAGTTGGCCTTATCAGATTACATCTCTGGCCATCTTTTATCCCTGAATGTAAGTGTGTGATCAGTGACATTTCCAGCAAAGCACATTTTAAGCAAAATATACTGCCTAAATAACACTTCTTCCAGAAGCAGGAATCAAATAAATGTTTTAGGTCTAGGGATTAGGAATAAAAGCCTTTTAGTTTTATTTCCTCTCCAAGGCAATCATTTTAAAGAGTGTAAAAAGTAAAAAAGTAAAGTATTTAAAGTATTTTAAATTGTTCAGAGCATAAAATGAAGGTCAAAAGACAAACAAACAAAAAATTAACAGCAGTACAGGCAATATCATTATTCCCAATTTAGTGGTGAGAAAACTGAGAACATAGAAGTCAAAGAGTTGGTTAGATCAAACTTGAGTTTCATATTTACAAGTCCAAATTCCAAGCCCTGTGTGTTTTCCATTTTGCAACTTGAAAAAACAATTTTCTTAAAATTTGGCTAATATATATATTATGATACAGGACCTACAGATAGTTTAGATAGATGCATTTAAGTTGGATCACTTTTCCTAATCCTTCTTTCTCTTTCTGTAAATTATTAAACACTTGCCCTATAACTTTGCAGTGCTTCCCCACTGGGAGTAGAGCATTTTTCTCACAATGCTGATATTGACAACGCTGATACTGGGTAGGGCTTTCTGATTTGGATTGGTCAATGAAATATCAGTGGATGTGACATTAGCACAGGCTTTCAGATTTTACATAGTTCAGTTTGCCCTCTTGCATTGCTGAGATCTGCCATAAGTAGAGTCTGGCCTGGGTAGACATGTTCCACTGTTCTACACATATTTAAAAGAAATCGTCTTTACCCAAAAATATTCTAATAGAGGTATTAAAATTAAAAGTTATCATTTATTGTGTGCTACTATTATGTACCAGGCTTTTTAAAAAGTGTTTTATAATCTAAGCCATACATCCTACTTGCCATTTTAGAGTTTAAAACTGGCATTCAGAGAATTGATATAATTTGCTAATAAATAATAGAATTTAGAATTGACCCATGACCGGTTTGACTTTAAATCTTTCCCAGTAATGTTACCTACTGGTATCTAAAATTTACCAAATTTTTTGCTAATATATGAATACAATACTTAGTTTTCAACTCCCATAAGATTCCCAGATACATTAATAGGGATTATTAGCAATATCAATATTTTACTAAAAAATAGAAATTGAATGACTTGCCTTGTGATTTATTGAGGTAATAAAGCTATCAGTGAAGAATTCCCTCATTATTCCAAAATTATATTTAGTTCTCTGCCAAAAATATTTTGCCCTCTTGGACATGAATTCTAGTTTTCTTACCTTTTCAAATATTTTTTCTCCTTCAGTTATCCCTTTGCACTTTCATATTATTAATTTCTCACTTTATATGGCCAACTCAGTCCTACATATCTCTCTCCAGTAGATTTCTCCAATTCCTCCTCTCATAAAATCTGCAATCCAATTTAACTAGTCTTCACCAGTCCCCTGAAACATGCCATCATTCAGCAGCATAAACTTATGTCTGCCTGTATGCTAACTCCAGAGTCACATATCCAACTGCTTTCCTGGGATCTACAACTCAGTGATAAATAAGTACCTCCAGGTTAAGACGTTTAAAAGAATCCTTTTGAAATGAAACACTTTCAATTTATTGTGTGCTTAAGCGGGGGATAAAAGGGAACAGAGGTAGAACTGAAATTTCAAGAATCTCTGTAGGCAATAACAATGGACAACAAAATTTACAAGCACTGAATTATATTTTGATGCATAATTTCATTACCATTGTAATATTAGCATACTCAACTAAATCATATATTTAAAATTAATTATAAAATGACAACTAAAATACTCAAAAGCTCTAATTTATGTTTTCATAATTTTGAAGGATTTAAGATTCTTTATTTAAAAGTGAGATGAAGCTATTTCTGCATCTGTGTGTATGCATGTGTATATACATGAATGTTTTGCAGGACATATTTGAACTTATATTAGCTACATAGGTAACTATTCTGTTGTTGTTTTGGCATAAAATATAGGACACTTTTTATTTGATCATGACCCATATATTCTTCCAGCTGTAATAATGTCTATTTGTGCTATTTACTCCCTCAGATGGTATTATTGAGATATATATATACAATTATATTTTGCATTTGATCTATATTGATAACATTTAAATTTTGTTCCATATACAGGACATGAAGATAATTGGCATTGTAAGACAATATGCTCTTCATATATTTGATGGCATTTAAATTTAGTTCTCTACACAGAAGATAAAAATAATTAGCATTATAAAATAACATACCCTTTTTGAAGAACAGAATATATGATACTAGTGTATTTACCATGATGATTAGTTGAACAGGTGCATTAATATTGGTCATGAAAATGTTGGTTATAAATCAGAGTAAGAAATCATTTTAAATACATAAAATATTTGATGAAGGCCGGGCGCGGTGGCTCAAGCCTGTAATCCCAGCACTTTGGGAAGCCGAGACGGGTGGATCACGAGGTCAGGAGATCGAGACCATCCTGGTTAACACGGTGAAACCCCGTCTCTACTAAAAAATACAAAAAAAACCTAGCCGGGCGAGGTGGCAGCCGCCTGTAGTCCCAGCTACTCGGCAGGCTGAGGCAGGAGAATGGCGTAAACCCAGCAGGCAGAGCTTGCAGTGAGCTGAGATCCGGCCATTGCACTCCAGCCTGGGTGAGAGAACGAGACTCCGCCTAAAAAAAAAAAAAAAAAAAAAAATTTGATGAATTGATACTCATGCTCAGAATTATTTCTATATGAACAATTACATACATATACAGAGGCAAACAGTCATATTTGCAAAAGTCAATACCACACTATAGGTGGGAGGCATAATTTTAACATAACCCCCAAGGAGTCACGTTGTTGTACAGTTCTCTCCCTTATCACTTGCTTCTCGCCAATAAAATATGGCAAAGGTGACGGGATAGTAACTACCGTAATCAGTTATGTTATATGGCAAAGGTGAAGGAAAGTCATTCCCATGACTGTGTTGTTATATGAGACTCTGTCTTGGTAGACTGTATGAGAGATTCTCTGGCTGACTTTGAAGTAAACTGTCATATTGTAACAAGGCCTGTGAGTGGGTCATATGACAAGCTACAGGGGTTGCTAGTTGCTGAGTGGGCTCTGGCTGACCATTAGCATGAAATGGGGACCTCAGTCCTACAACTACATGAAAATAAATTCTGAAACAACCATCTGAGCTTGAAAGAGGACCCTGAGCTCTAAAGAACACAGTTGAGCCAACACTGTGATTGCAGCCTTGTAAAATTTAGAGAAGAGAACCCAGTTTAGCTGGACCCAAACAGAGATAAGAAATGTAAATTCCTTGGCTCTTAATAAAATGTCAAAAAAATGACAGATGCTGGCAAGGTTGCAAAGAAAAAGCAATGCTTATACACTGTTAGTGTGAATGCAAATTAGATCAACCGTTGTGGAAAACAGTGTAGTAATTCCTCAATGACCTAAAAAAAAATACTGTTCAACCCACTAATCCCATTATTGATATAGCTATATACCCAAAGGAATATATAATCAAAAGAATGTACATCTTTCTAATATAAAGACATATGCATGTGTACATTTATTGCAGCACTATTTGCAATAGCAAAGACATGGAATCAACCTAAATGTCCATCAATGATATACTGCATAATAAAAATATGGCACATATATACCACAGAATACTATGCAGCCATGAAAAAGAATGAGTTCATGTCCTTTGCAGGAACATGGATGGAGCTGGAAGCCATTATCCTTAGCAAACTAATGCTGGAACACAAAACTGAATACCACATGTTCTCACTTATAAGTGAGAGCTAAATGATGAGAACGCATGGACACATAGAGGGGAACAACACACACTGGGGCCTCAGAGAGTAGGGAGTGGGAGGAGGGAGAGGATCAGGAAAATTAACTAATGGGTGCTAGGTTTAGTACCTGTGTGATGAAACAATTTCTATACCAAACCTCCATGACACAAATGTACCTATATATTAAACCTGCACATGTATCCCTGAACCTAAAATAAAAGTGAAATTTTAAAAAAAGAAATGTAAATTTTTTTAAGCTGCTAAGTTTTGGTCATTTATAACCAGCTGTAGTAAATGAATATACTACATGTAAATTTATACTCTAGTCATTCAATACATTGTTTCCTTTGTAAAATTTCTACTCTAGTTATTAAATACATTGTTTCCTTCTCTATGTCACTATGTTTTTAAATAAGTTCTTACATTGTTATAAAATATTTAAACATATAGAGATGTCATGTATTATTTTACCACTTTGTCATTAAACATACATGTTGTTTTAATTTTAATTTTTTTTGCAAATAATGCCCCAGTGAACATCTGCAGGTATAAATTGTTGTCTATGCCATGTTAGGTTTGTAAGAGATTCCAAGCAGTGGAAATACTGTGTTCAATGGCAGGACAGTAGAAACATGTCATGGATATTGACTCATGGTCTCAAATTGCAATCCAGAAGAGTTTCACAAACTTATATGCCTTCTAATAGTATATCAAAGTTTACACAGTACAACCACACTCGCTTTAGAAAAATACACATATGCATATATGTGCATATATATATGGTATATAATTATATTAATGTCATTAGTAATTTTATGGACATACATGACAGGATAACATTGAGATGCATTTATCTGATTGCTAGTGATTTTGAACATATATTTGGTATGTTGTCTGGATGATATTTTTTCTTTTACATTGTATTTATTTTTAGATCATGTTTTGGTTATTATAGATTATATATTTAGGACATTAATCTTTGATCATCTTGTATTTTGGGAGTTTTTGTTTTGTTTCATTTGTTTTTTTTTCCTTTTTATAAAAGTTTGACTTTAATGTGTAATGTGTAACAAATATTTCATCCTTTTTTATGCTTTTGTATTCAGAACATCACTGCTCAACTTAAAGCACCAAATATATTTTAAAACTTGATAACATTTATATGAACATTAGGTCTTAGTGTTCTCATTTCTTTTCATCAAAGGCTTCTGGACTTTTTTGGAATGTTGTAAAAGTATTTTGCCTTTGAAATTTTTTGAATTGAATTTTTTATTATTTTGATTTCTCATCTTTTACATATTAAATATACATATATATGTTCTGTCCAGAAGTTTTAATAATTTGTTGGTTAATTTTAGCATTAGGGTCACTCTTTTTTCATTGTATTTTCTTACATTATATGTTTTAAGATCTAATTGGCAAGTCCCCACAAACTTTTATAACAAAATATTCTTCTTCATTGCTTCATCCCTTCTGAAAAAGTTCAGAATTATTTCATCAAAATCAAATGAAAATGAAATTGAGATTATGTTTGAGGTTATATTATTTAGACAGTATGTATCATACTTGATTTTATCTAAACTAGACATGTTTTACTATGTGAAGGAATATGATTTGATTTCAAGTTGTCTAAAATATGTTTTTTGGAGCATTGTTTAAAGGACATTTTCAACATCTGCTGAGCTTATGTCATAGAATTCTTAACAGCCCTTTCAAAGTATGTTGTTTGTAAAATAAACCAAATTGATCTTTTTTATTTATCTTTAATAGTACTTTTCAAACTAGGACCTGGCCAACCTTTGAGAATACTGGAGGGGCTTCAGGGGTTCCTGTGTGAGCACAGAGAAGGCAGAAGAGAGAGATTTAGCTAATGTTAGTTCCAGACCCCTGCTTAAAACAAAACATTTCTTTTTTAATCTTAATTAGGTCTCTGAGATTTTTTAATGTTGCAAAGATTTGCATGTTTTATTTTTGGTTTGTGGCAAGTACTGAATTAAAGCTACAGTTCATTTGGTTATTTGAGCCTTGCAAACTTCTAAAATGAATTTTGTAACTTTTAATGTTATTATCAATGTTGGAACAGTATATATGAAATGAGAACTTCCAATTGTCCTAAAGTTTGTAGGTAAAAATTTATTATTTGAGCTCTGCCAAGAAAAAAAAAAAAAGTATGTTAAAAAATTCAAGGTATTATTCCAGTGTAATGAATCTGCTCACACATTTATTATTATAATTTTGATAGTTCATATTGTCCTTCAAATTACCCATTTGGAGACTGTCAACTTATTAATATAAAGTTAATAATTCAGCCACTATATCTGCTCATTAAAATCTTGCTTTTAATTCTAATTTTAATAATGTTATTAATTTTTCCTAGGACATATTTACTAAAGACTTTACCATTTTGCTGAGGACTTAGTTTTGAAGAATTTAGTACTAAGATTCCAAATTTTTCCAAATCATCCATTATGTTTACTGTTAGGTTTAATATGTATGTCCCTAATTTTTATTAACTAAGTGGTTTCACTTTTTTTGTTTCACAAATATAGCTCTTAAAGCCATGTATAATTTGTATCATAGTTTATCATTTTGTATATATCATGTCACTTTAATATCTTTTAAATATTCTATTATTATAGTTTTGATTTATATAATTCAATAATTTATTCAGCAGACACTTTCTGTTTTCAGATTTGGTGGATTTTCTGGTATCAATTATTATAATTTCTAGTTTTTTGTATTGTGATCAGAAAATTAGGTTTATACTATGTGTGTTTTAAGAACTTATTTATGATTTTCTCTGTAGCATGCTTTAACCATTTTTTAGGTACTGTATATATATTTAAATATTGTATATATATTTAAAAGATGTCCATGCTCTGTAGATTAAAATATTTAATCTATAATTGAGACTACATTATCCATATTTTCTATAATTTTTGTATAATGATTTGACAAATTTAGTATTGATAATATTTCTGTAAATATAATATTTTTAAATTTACATAGGCACAAAATCATTATAGGCTGAAAGTTTTATTATTACAATATCTTCTCTGGATTTTAATTACTACTATTTTAATTAGTATCATAATTAAACTTTTTTATGTTATATTGCTATATTTCTTAATTTTGCCCTGGATTATTCTTTGTTTAGTATACCTAAGGCTACATCTGTTTAAACTTTTAGTTTCCTGATACATCTTTCTTCATTTTCATATTTTTCACATCCTTCTTTTTTAGTGTGTGTACTACTAACATAATATAACTGGATTTTCTTGGAAAAAGTTGGAGAGTGTATTAATAAAAAACATTAACATGTTTACATAAAACAGATACATTTTGCCTCATGTTTCTCACCAGCTTCCATGCAATTTTTAAACATGACTCCTGGATCTTATTTTGTGCTATTTTATTCTTCCTTGTATTTAAAAATAAATGGGTACATTTTTATTGATTCATTTGTGTTGGTGTTTAAGTATGTATTATTTGAGTAGTTCTAGAAATACAAATTATATTCACACTGCACTTCTGATCCATTAGAATATCCTGCTGGCTCTATGTTCAAAATATATCCACTGCCCCCTCTGCCACGACCCTGTTCTGAACAGCCTCCAACCTGGATTATACTACTAGCTTCCTAAACAATCATCCTGATTTTACCTTTATCCAGCAGCCAGAATTATGCTTTTAAAACGAAAGTCTGGTCAAGCCACTTCTCTTTAAAAAATTCTCCAACACTTATCTTTTCTTTCAAAGTCAGTGTCAAAGATCTTATAATGTGAAAACTGAAGTCTTACACATTACAGTTGCACAGTTATCTCTCTGATTCATCTCTCATGCTTGCCATATCACTTCCTCCATTCTAACCTCCTTGACATTCTTGCTGTACCTTGGATATGCCAGTCAAATCTCTACCTCAGATCCACCAATTGGCTGCTCCTGCTGTCTAGAACACCCTTTTTTTCCAGGGAGATAACTCTTCACTTCCTTCATCTTAAGCTGCAAACATTTAGAGGGACCTCCACTAGAGGAAGGGCAGATAGGGGAGAAAGCCCTAACCTTGAGACTTGGGCAAATAAGAATCTGTTTGTGCTCCCCATCCCCGTGTCTCCCTTCTCCCACCAGGCCAGTAAGCACCTAAGAAACAAGCAAGACCACTGGTGAGAGAAGCGAGTGTGAAGGGAGAATTCTGAGGTGAAGGTGGACAGGGAAACCCTAACACATCAAGGATGGAGTACAGACACTAAGAAAACATTTCTGGCAAAACAACTCCCACTAAAATCACAAGAAAACTCTAGAGGAACTGTCTCAAGGATAGACTTCTTTTTCGTTTCCCCTGTCACTAGTCGGTTTTCACCTGTGCCCTGAGAAAGACAAGGGTTACCTTAAGGCTTTTGCCTGTAGGGAAAAGGGTCTAAGCATGGTTTCATCATTTCCTCCACCGGCAGCTGACATCCCCCTGTAGGTCTACCCACCAAGGAAAACTTTCTCCAGTTTCCAGCCCTGCCCTCAATCTCAGGAAGGACCTTCTTCAACACCCAAGAAAGTCCATAGTCTGTAACTGAGTGCAAATGCCCCTTAATCTGCTCTATTTTGTCTTGAGTAAGCCCACATTTGGACATTTGGCCTTCAGTAATTAGTTAAACATTTTATCTGAATTGCTTTGTATCTACTTGCATTACAGCCACAATTTCCCCTTTGCTCTGCCAAGGGTAAGCACATGTGTGTGTCCTGGTTATTTTTGAAGACTTCTGTCATTTCTCCAGTTTCAGATTAGTTGTGTGCTCTGGAGCCTAATCTCTCTGAAGGATTTGAAAAAAAAATGACCTTCCAGATTACCTGGATCTTTCTTATTGCCTAGGTGAGAACATTGCTCTTTCCAGCTCTCCATAAACTGTGTGGAAACCGGAATTTCCCGACTTCTTTATGTAGGCAAATTATGTTCCATGGGACAATTCTGGATGGCTTTCTGTAAGATGAAAATACCACATTCCTTCAAAGTTAAGTGGGTCTGATTTTCTTCATTGTTATGCAAAATTTATGAAAAAAGCTAATATATATTCAGCTTGAGGGGTCAACTTTTCCATTTTAACCAATATCACTTATTATTTGTGTGTGTGATAGTGCCCTTCTGCCTGAATTTTTCTGTTTTTTTTTTTTTCTAATTTTCTGGTTAGGCACTGAAATAAATTATCAAGAAATTATTCATTTGGGCCTACTATGTCTTAATTTTTATTCTATTTTATTCTATTTATTTTTCTTCTTTTCCAGGAAGCATTTTTGTTCTCTAGCTTTGTTTCCAAGCAGTCTGAGTTCTCTTTAAGCTAAAAACAGAGGCTGATCTTGGTCTTGAAGCATATTAACATTACTTCAGAGAATAAAACTCAGGCTCCTATCTTCTTTTTTAAAATTAAAACACTTTATTGAGGTATAATTGACAAACAAAAAGCTGCAGCTATTTGATGTATATAAGCTGATGTGTTTAGAGATCATTATACATCCATAAAACCCTGAAACTCTCATCACTATTAATGCCATAAATTTATCCATTACTGCCAAAAGTTTTCTCCCACGCCTTTAGCTCGGTTTCGTTTTCCTTTTGTGGTAAGAACACTTAATATAAGATCAACCCTACCGGCAAATTTGTAAGTATACAACAGTTAATAATAGGTCCGTGTATATGGTAGATGTCCAAATCTTATTATTGTATATAATTGAAACTCTGCCATGTTTCTTCCTCCCTTATAATTCCTGGCAAACTCACCTTTCACTTTCTGCTTCTGGCTGTAAGATTTTAGATTCTACATATAAATAAGATCATTCAGTATTTGCCTTTCTAGAGCTGGCTTATTTCACTCAGTATAATGTCCTCTAGACCCATCTATGTTGTCACAAATGGCAAGAGTCCCTTCTTTTAAGGCTGAATAATTTTCTATTGTATGTATGTATGTGCCACTTTTTCTTTATCTGTTCTTCTGTCAATGGACATTTAGGTTGTTTTCGTATCTTGGTTATTGTGAATAATGCTGCAATTACCAGGGAAGCACAGACATTTTTTCAAGATCCAGATTTCAATTTACTTGGATATACAGTAGGCTCTCCTTATTTGTGGTTTCATTTTCTGCAGTTTTAGTTTTCTGTGCTAACTGCAGTCTGAAAATATTAGATGAAAATTTTCAGAAATAAGTTACAAGTTTTAAATTGTGCATCACCATTCTGAGTAATGCAATGAAATCTTGCATCATCCTGCTCTGTCCCACCCAAGATGTGAATCCTTCCTTTGTCCACCATACCCATACTGTCTATACTACCCACTCACAACTCACTAAGTAGCTGTCTAGGGTATCAGATCAACTATCTTGGTATTGCAGTTGTGTTCAAGTAATCCTTATCTGACATATTAATGCCCCCAAAGTCCCTGAGTAGTGAGGCCGGCAATTTGGAACCAAAGAGAAGCAATAAAGTTCTTCCTTTAAGTGAAAAGTGACCTTGGCCTTCCTTAGTTATAGCTGGGCACATCTGTAATTTCACGCATTCACTTGGGCCCTTGGAATGCATCCCCTGTGGATAAATGGGGACTACTATATACCCAAAAGTGGGATTGCTGGATCAAATGGAAATTCTATTTTTAATTTTTTTGAAAAACCACCAAAGCTGTTAAATAGCTGTGAAAGCCATTAATTTTTTTTTTCAATTCCATTATTTTGTTATTCAGTTTCAAAATGTCTGCTTCATTCATTTTTTTGTTTGTTTGTTTGTTTGTTTGGAGATGGAACTTTGCTCTTATTGCCTGGGCTGGAGTGCAATGGCACCATCTCAGCTGACTGCATCCTCTACTTCCTTGGTTCAAGCCATTCTCCTGCCTCAGCCTCCCAAGTAGCTGGGATTATAGGCATGCATCACTATGCCCAACTAATTTTTGTATTATTAGTAGAGACGAAGTGTCACCATGTTGACCAGGCTGGTCTCGAACTCCTGACCTCAGGTGATCCACCCACCTCGGCCTCCCAAAGTGCTGAGATTACAGGCATGAGCCACCGCACCCGGACTTTTCTTCCAGTTTTTAAAGACTGCTTTCTGCAGGCAAAGACGTTCTCCTGCTATAATCCTGGATGAATGGGATTTCCTCTAGGATTGTGTGAGGCTTCTATATTTCTTCAATTGCAAACTAGAGAAGCAACTATATAGTTTCAAAATTGTTTTAATCATTATCACTCATGGTTAATTATTCTTCAGTAAACCATTTCCACCATCTCAAAGGTTACATGAGATGTAATAGTTATCATTCATCATAATCTTATGATTTTAAAATATCAAATAAGAAAGAAAAAAGAAAAACAGATCACTGTTTTAACAAAAACCAGCATTCATTTACCCAAGTTAAAGTTTGAAAATAGCCTGTTTGAGGAAGTCATGTTTTTCTTTCAGTGTACACACTCTTCTTATGCGTAGTTTTTGTTTTTTGGTTGGTTTATTTCAGTTGGAATGTACTTAAAGGTTTATAAGAGTAAGTATTACCTACATACTATTATTTTTAGCATCATATAACTATCACTCTAGTGAGTTAGTGAGACTCACAGGTGGTTGTCAATATACATTTATGCATTCACTTTAACTTCGCTGAGGTTTAAAAGGTAATTTCTGCATATTTTACATGATAAGATGCAATTCAAATCAATGTCTTATTCTCTGAACTGTTAGACGTATACTAAATTCACACATATTTCTGGAAACGAATGGATACATATTAAGAGCTGGGGGCACTTCTAGCTCCCATGTTATATAAAGAAAGCATTTCCATGTTAATTCTAATTTTTGCTATGCTGTCCTAGGCTATTTAACCCAGAAAGGATCAGATTATCCCATTCCACAAAGTTTCCTAAATCAATATACATGAGCCCCTGAAACAGCTGGTTATTTAACCCTATTTTGCAAATACTATGGAAGATTACTTATAAAGCACATTTTTCTTGGAAATAAAAGCCTAGGTAGATCTGGCAATATTTTCATAGGCAATGGATGTATGAGTACAATGCTTTTTACCCCTATTTTTGAAATAGGAAATAAGATGTATAGAGTTGTTATGGCTTATTTTCCCGAAGACTGTGCTTTTGCATTCTTGAAATTTTGCTCAAGATCTTAATACAAGAAAGAACTATACTGCACTTTACTGGTATCTAACTTTATGCCCCTACTTTCTATAAAAACATAAACTGTTAAAATGACTTTTTATTCTGAGCCTTCTAAAAATCTTCTCTTTCTGTTCTTTTCATAATGCTCACAGCAATTAAAAGAGTGGAATCTGTCAGATTTTCAAATCTGATCAGGGCAAATTCCAAGTTGCAAGTTACTAATATAGTCCTATATGTTTTTCTACTTTAAGTATTTTTCTAAAAACAACTGTCCTTATCTATACATTTCACATAAGTGGCACAAATAATTTTTGTCCTAAAATAAGAAGAAAAAATACATAGTTCACAATATGAGTTATACATATTTAATGAAAAAATCATTTAAGCAAATGTCCACTTTGGTGAAAAGCTATGAAAAGCTGTGTTCGAATACTGTTCTTTGCAGCGATGCCTGAAGACTGTTAATGCATTACTGTCCAAGGAAATAATGCTTTATAAAAATATACAACCTTGTACCATGTTTATATGTCTAGTGTGCCATTTTAAGCTTGTTTGTATTAAGCTACAGGTGCAGAGCTGCTGTAAAATGGAAAGGGGGCAGCTGCTTTACTGCCAAGGCGTCACAATATGAGGCAGTGTCTCTACCACAGAAAACAGTGCTGCAATGAAATAAGCTCACATGGGCAAAACCTGAACATCTGGCAAACTCATCTTCATTAGTTATTTTCACATGCCCAATCTTACTTTATTTTCTCACTTATGAATCTCTGACCAGATTTTCAATTTTATTTATTTATTTCTTCACTTTTAACATTCTGGATATCCACCTTGAGGTATCTCACCTATCTAAATGATATTGTTAATTACTACATAGCAACATTTGAAGACAACATAGAAAGAACCTAATGTAATATTATACCAGGACTCGAAATAAATTAATTTTGTTTCAAGTAGCATAAGTGAGTGTATATATAAGTATATGCACACATATGTATATTGCAACATATGTACAAAATATATATATCACATTATATATAATAAACATGTATTTCACCATATATAATATGAGGTATATTATATATAAATAGTTTAATCTATGTATACATTATATAGTACTATTGACTATCTATCTAGGATGTTCTATCAAACCAATTTTGTAAACCATTTTGTACTCAACATCTCTCTGAATACATGGTATTGTCTTCATATCGTACCCTTAGAGATGACTTTTATTACCTTTTCAATTAGTTTGATTCAAAACCGTCTTGCTATGTTAATATATTTTAAATAATGTAGGGGATAGCAAGTGATCTAACCAAAATAATGACTGACTTCTAGAAGAAGGACAATTTTCCCATTACCGCATGATAGAAAATGTCTAACCTTAGAATACCTCTAAAATAACAGAATCACTACACACACACACACACACACACACACACACAGAGCGAGAGAGAGAGAGAGAGAGAGAGACAAAGACAGAATATGCCATATAATTTTGGAAAGAAACAGTATCAAGATTGTGAGGAGAATAAAAGCAAGGCTCTAAATGCATGTAAACATTTATTACTTATTGTTTTAAAAGCCTATATTTATGTTCTACATTTCAGAAATCACTGTGTTCGCTTCAATAAATACAATGAATCACGTTTTGTTCTTGCACTCAACACTTATTCTGGTGGGAAAAGGTTAACATTAAAAATACAATTCAATTTCAAAAGCAATGTAGAAAAGGATCAGAGAGAATGAGTTTACTAACACTAAGGGAGTTGAGGAAAAATTTACAGAAGGGTTAAACTTGTGCTGAGAGGGTGAAAGAGGATTTGAAGGTCACCAGTATGAAAAAAAAACAGAAAAGATAATCCCAGATAAGCACATGAAGGTCTGAAAGAGCAAGACTTAAATAGTTCAATCCTGGTAGCTTACACGACTAATCCAGATAATAGATGGGGGCAGTTAGAGAAACCTATTAAAGCCTCCAGTAGCTATGAATCACAGTAGTGCTACTGGGCATCTTTGTTAATAACTCTAAAGTTTATATATGAAAACTGTGGCTTTGTATTGTTTTATTCTGTATTATTTAACATGACTTTCATTTAGATACCCTTTAGTAAGTAAAGAAATACTCCTTTATTATTATATATCCTACTTTTATTTAGAAATTGTATCTAATCCTTCTTGGGCATCTATCAAGATGATGATACTAATTTTCTCCTCTCTACTCTTATTGAAAATTACATTAATAGAGATCTAAAGATCGTTTAGATAAGTATTACTTTATTGAAATAAACATATTAATTCACAATTTATTATTTCAAAATATGTATTATACATGCAACTATTTATTATTTATGACTTTTCATGAATGTTCATAAAGTAAACTTGACATAACTTTTTATTTTTCTACATAATTTTGTCTAATCTTGGAAAACAAGGGGAGAAGCCAATTTGGAAGTGGATCCTCCATCCCCAAGTTATCTAGCAGGTACCATGTCGATCAGAAAAGAAGCTCCCATACAAATCCTTTCCAACTTCCTGACTCACAAAAACATAGATAAAATAAAATGGTCATTTAAACCCATTAAGGCTTGGGGTGACTTGTTATATAACAATAGGTAACTGAACACCAATTCACTTATATAAAGCTTTATGTTCCTAACAAATAAAACAGAGACTTACCTAAGCTATGCATGGTCCGTTAGTACCGGTCTGTAGCCCATACTGCAACGCTGCTGCCATGTAAAATCATCTGGTTCTATTGTTGTTTGGGAGTAAGAGATTTTTACAAGCTTTTAAATTTGTTCTATTATTAGTAGTATATTCTCTTTCCAACTATATTCAGAGGCAACATTACTGAAATATAAATTCATCATTTTCAGTTGAATTTTCAAATTAATTGATGGCAAATGTTATATTGAGAAAACAAATTAAAGTACAAAGTACTTACAACTTCTTCTGTCTTTTCCTTAACTTTTATCCCCAAATAAGAATTTTCTTTGTTTTTGCTTCTGGGTCACAAGACATTTGTTGGTTTCATTTTTGTTGCATGAGGTAAAGGGAACATATGTAGTTTTCAGGAAGCAAAAATAAATGAATAGATAAGAAAATATATAGCATACTATCTATCTGTCTATCTATCATCTGTCTCTCTCTAGATGTGTACAGATACACATTTGTTGTAAATGGCTAGGTATCTCACAAAGTAACTCAATGACTGATATAAAATTATAAAACCTTAAAAATGAATATTTCACTGTAAGTACACATGTAAATATATGTAAAATAAAAGAGGAATATCATTAAAGATAAAAAGAGTAACATATGCCCAAACAAAACATTCATCAAGACAGAGCAATCACAACCATATATTTCCAATAATATCTCAAAATTGTAAAGTAACAACAGACCAAAATAGAGGAAAAAATAAGTGTCAGACTTCAACCTATCTCTCTAAGAAATGGGTATAGAAAGTGGAAATTCTGGATATTAGCCCTTTTTCAGATGGACAGATTGCAAAAAATTTTCTCCCATTCTGGAGGTTGCCTGTTCACTCTGATGATAGTTTCTTTTGCTGTGCAGACCATCATTCTCAGCAAACTATCGCAAGATCAAAAAACCAAATACTGCATGTTCTCACTCATAAGTGGGAGTTGAACAATGAGAACACATGGACACAGGGAGGGGAACATCACACACCAGGGGGCAAGGGGAAGGATATCATTAGTAGAAATACCTAATGTAGGTGACAGGTTGATGGGTGCAGCAAACCACCATGTCACGTGTATACCTATGTGACAAAACTGCACATTCTGCACATGTAACCCAGAACTTAAACTATAATTTTAAAAGAAGAAAGAGGAAATTGTATGGGTATAAAATATTTGATAAAAAAGTAATGGATATTTATTGAATCATAGCTCTGATAAATAATACACACACACTCACACACACACACATATTTCTCAACTTGGGAGATTTGTGTCCAGGGATATTTGGCAATGGCTGGAGATGGACATTTGGACATTTGGCAATGCTGCTAACGTCCAACAATGCATAGGACAACAAAGAATTATCTAGATCAAAATGTTCATAGTGCCTCTCTAGAGAACGTTTGATATCTATTATATGTAAATGTATACACACACATAAATGTATATTTCTATAGCTCTATATACATATTAGATATCTATATATACTATTAATACATCAATTAAGGGGACAATGTGATATTTGTTGCAGGTCTAGTATTAAAACAGATTTAACAAATTAAGTTTCCTTGTTCCTTGTTCTGCTAGGTAAACAGGTCACAATATTTTTTTAGAAAACCCTCTAGTTGCTATTATATATACATGAATTGAATATAATATTTGAGAGGGAAATTTCACATTTCGCTGCATGGGTTTTTTTTTTATTATGTAAGTTACTGTATTCCTTCAATAATTGTGTTTCTAGATTAAGTAGATATTTTGTATATTGTGACTGTGGTGAATACATAATATTTTCTGCCCCAGAATACACAACTTTGAATAATTTGGTTTCTAACTGAACCCGAGATAAGTCGGTTTCTCTTTGGAGGTAAAATTAAAAGATTCCAGAGCATTTGGAAGCAGCGTGTCCTAGGTCATAAAGGTATCAGGTGCCATCTTGGGCCCTGTCCTCTTTTGCACTGCCGGTGTGAGAGATTATTACTAAATATAATACATCCTTCCAGTACTTTGAAAAAGAGAAAAGGTTAATACCCACAGCATTATATAGTTTAAATGCTTATTAATGGATATTGGACACTATATATTAACTTACTCAAAACAAGTAAGCTAAAAAAAACCAAAATTCATTAGTTCTGAGAATCAACACACACACACAAAAGCAGGGCAGAGTTCCTCCAGGGACTGGAAGGCTGTCAGGACTCTAGGCCTCTCACCCTTACTCACATCTGCATGTATGTTGTTTTTCTTTTTTTTTCTTTCTTTTTTTTTTTTTTTGAGATGGAGTCTCGCTCTGTCGCCCAGGCTGGAGTGCAGTGGCCAGATCTCAGCTCACTGCAAGCTCCGCCTCCCGGGTTTACGCCATTTCTGCCTCAGCCTCCCGAGTAGCTGGGACTACAGGCGCCTGCCACCTCGCCTGGCTAGTTTTTTGTATTTTTTAGTAGAGACGGGGTTTCACCGTGTTAGCCAGGATGGTCTCGATCTCCTGATCTCGTGATCCGCCCTCCTCGGCCTCCCAAAGTGCTGGGATTACAGGCTTGAGCCACCGCGCCCGGCCGTTGTTTTTATTTTCTTTCACTGCAGATGCCTCTCTTTCCCTGGCAGAGAACAGCTTCTGTGGAAACTCCGCATTTGCATTTGTAAAGTGTCATCATCACTAGGGGAAAGAAAATTCGCATACTTCCCCACTCAGTGCCAACTAAAAATGCAGGAGGAATGATTCTCCAGATCAGGGAGAAAATACATCACAACTGATGGAGTATGAATCACACTCAATGGAGCACAAGATTTGTGATTCTCGTCAGAAACACATAACTGGAGCGTGGAAGCCACCTCTGAAAAAGACTCCGTATCATCGTTATGGGCTCCTCATATGTTGAAATCTTAACTCTAAGTACCTCAGAATGTGACTGTATTTGGAGATAAGGTTTTTAAAGAGGTAAGTATGTTAAAATGAGGTTCTTAGGGTGGGCGTTAATCAAACATGAGTGCTGTTTTTATAGGAGGAGGAAATTAGGACACAGTTGTGTGCACATACAAAAGGACAATCACATGAAGACACAGGGAGAAGATGGCCATCTACAAGCCAAGGAGCGAGGTCTCAGAAGGAACCAACCAGCCAAGGCCCTGATCTCAGACTTTCCTCCAAAACCATGAGAAATAATTTCTGTTATGTAAGCCACACAGTCTGTAGTATTTTGTTATGGAAGCTATTGCTATTAACAGTTACTCAAAGAAGGGAATTAGTTCCTACTGAAACCAACCCATCTTCTTTTCCCATTAAAAAAAATCAGTAGTAACCCCAACAGATACCCATCATGAGATTATGCAACCAATACACACCTGGATGAAAGAAGAGATGAGTATAAGGGCTTTTTCTTTGCTCTTATCTCTGCCTGTCAGGAATCATAGCACTTATCCCACTAAACGTTGCATGATTCAGTCCACTTTCTCCATTGCTCTTACATTTCCAAATTATTTATTTTTCTTTCATTTTTACTATTAAAATTCTTAATGGGTTCAATAAGGTAGCTTAATAGTAATAATTTAGTACAGAAAATGGCATGTTACAGTTATCGTAACTCAGAATATGTTTAATGACTCCGTCTGGCTCTAAGGCATGTTGCCAGTACTTTCTTCTTACAGCATTTCACCATTCTCACCTGCTTTGCTCATGAAAACAATCTGCTCTCACATTCAATGTCTGTTTTTTCTTATTCTAATAAAAACATTTATATGCATAAATTACATACTAATTGAGAATAAATACAAAAGTGTATTTTAAAGTTAAGACTCCTCTTTATTTAGCCAAGGCCAAAGTACCATATAATTGGGGTAGAAAATCTTTAAATTGCATTACAGTAAAAGAAAATTGCAACATATATTTTACTTAGTGTTTCTAGAAAGATGTAGCATGCAATAAAAAATCATTTCTAAGCTATACAAATGCAAAGCATTTTCTCTTTCTCTCGTTTTTATTGTCAATCAACTTACATTATTATTAAAAATACTCCAGGAAATGTTTGCAACATCATTTTTTTCCTTGATGAAGATTCAGATGGGTTGAAAACAATCATCTTTGCATGGAAAATAATGCCAAATTCTATATATAAGTATAGAAAATAAGATTTTCCCACATAAACCTTAAAAATTTCTAAAACCCCTATATACTGAAACTGTAAAACACAACAAATTTCAAATTTCACCTAGACGAACAAATGCTTCTTTCAAAATATTTTTAAGAATTTCAACGAAAATGATTTCTACTCAACATACTCCTACTCATGAAAAAGTTATGCTGAATTTAACTTTGCTCTGTTACATTGAGAAATTATAATTTGGGGGAAATTAAGTATAATAAAGATGTCCTATAGAGTATAGAAACATAAAAATTACCTAAATGTTGAAAGTTTTCATATACGTCAATAGATCGATATATACTTGCTGCTACCTTTATATGCAAATAGGTTTCCAGAAGCAATAATTGATAGTTAAAATTATGTTTTTCTGCATTAAGGCACACATAGCATGCATAAAATTATTTACCATACATAGTTGACAAACAAAACTCAATTCATGAGGTCAAACTCAATTATCATTTTTAATAATTATTTTCCTTTAAAAGGCAATATAAATTTAGTGAAATAATCTGAAATGTTCTGTCTAATTTGATTATAATACTGACACTGCTGCGATTTTAAATGAAGATGCTTGCATTGCTTGTCAGATGGGGTGATAGGCTATTCAGTGGGAAAAAAAAAAAAACCCTTTTTTCAGATACACTAAGCATCAGGGCAATAAGTGGTAGTAGCATTTTATCTGAGCAAAGTTTTTTTCTCCTTTTTTATGTTAAAAAAAAAATTAGGCATACACATGGCACCAAACCAGACTGAAGAATTTTTGAAAGTCAGAAAGTACCTAAAGGAAATTATTGATCATACCTTGGAGAGAAAGTAGAAAAGAGAAGCTTTACACTATCCTTTTTATAGGCCAATGAATACTGGAGTCTCCACATCAGTCTGTCTCTAGACAGGGAAGGCAGGACAAATTAAATCAGACTTTTTTGCTCCAAGTTGATCGAATCTGTTTGTGTAGACAAAAACCTCAAAGTTCCATCATGCCAAATATATTATCTTAAGCGATTGGTTTCCTTATCATCTTTCCTTTGACATTTCACTCTGCGACAGACCAATAAACAACACCGATTTCCTTTGGAGAGTTTAATTCACATCTGGAATCTTTTAGAAAGCTTTCTTGATAGGAATAGCAATCTTAATAGGAAAGCATTCACTTTTAATTACATCTTTAAATATCACATGATTTACTTGCACACAAATTGAAGTTCTGGAAAGAATGTCAAAGCGGCTTCAACATTGATATAGTTGAATTCGTTCCCAAGGCCTGAAGAGAAATCTAGCAACCTGAGACACATTCTGAACTTTATTGATGGCACATGGACAATTATCTGACTACCCCTGGGAAATGTACATACTACAATAGTTTATTCAAAATCTTTCACAAGGGACTATTTAAGCAATAAGGACTTACTGGAGGAAGCTCCCCTGAGGATATTTAAGAAGATTGGACCCAGGGAGGAAAAGTTAGCTTATTTCCTGAATTTCCCTGTTTCTTCTATAAAATATCTTCATGGTAGCAGAAAATGTAATCCTTTTATCTTATTTTTGTAGTCATGGCAAATGTTTAAGTTTATTGGGCAGGTAGTAGGATCTAGTATCTCTGTTCACATATTCTGCTATACTCCAGGATACCTGTATTTTAGGCATTCCTGAGAACTCCTGTACCAAGAGTCACTCTGTGCTCACCACACTAGAGGGGCAAGCAGATCTGAAACTTGACCAGCTGCCATCAAAGTTTAAAGGGACAGACTTGTCAGGATTTATAGGAGACTTTATTCAGAGTTTATTTCACTTGGCTTGGGTTGAAGAGCAAACGCCCACTACCTTTCCTCATTTGAGTGAACAGCAAAACCACAATACTCAACGTGTGGCTAAAGACTCATGGCATAATTTCCTTTAGAAAGTGGAGTCCTCTGACTTATTTAATTTCTGGTTAATTTATTGTTAATAGCATGCACTGCTCTTTTCAAACTATTTTTCTAAGAATTATATAAAAATGACAGATACCTCTTTTGCTTTTGTACATAGTGTGTTTTCACACTAAAGAGTGAAACAGTAGTCAGATTTTTTAGTCATGAATGAACACATTCTATGGGACCATAAGCTTCCTAATTGTTTTTCTATCTCAGTATAGAATTTACATTATGTAATGTAATCTGAATACTGAAGTACAGAAAAATTAAGAATTATAAATTAATTCATTGAATTTAAATTCATTGAATTAATTACATTTAATTCATTGAATTGCATTAATTAACAAATTAATCTCTGTACCTCAGTATACAGATTACATTGTGCTGTATGACATTTGCTTTGGAATCATAATTTTCTTTCAGCTGAGAGAAAGGGAACAGATTGATGAGCAACTAACCAGTTTCTGCCACACTCGCCATCATTTAATTAAACATAAATATATATTTAAATATATATTTAATTATATATCTTATTGAATAAAACAAGCTCCTATTTTGTTCATTATCAACTTTATTGAGGAATAATTCATATATATCTTTAAACTGTACAATTTAATGAGTTTTGACAGTTAGAGATACCACTCATGCACAATCAAAATACAGAGTATTTTCATCACCTCACAAGATATTCAGAGCCCCTTTGCATTCTATTTCTCTTCAATCCTGACTGCAAGCAAACATTGATTTGCTTTTTGTCATTGTAGTTTATTTTGCATTAACATAATTGAAATTATACAAATTATACTTAATGTACTCTCATATCTCTGGGTTTTTTTCCACAACATAATGATTTTAAGATTAATCCATATTGCTGCATATATCAGTAGTTTATTCCTTTCATTGCTGAGTATTAGAGTTCCATTAGACAAAATATTAAATACTGTTTATTCACTGAAGATGGAAACAGTTTTTCTCGTTTTGAAGTTTCATAAATAAAATTGCTATAAATATTTATGCACAAGTCTTTGGGCAGATATATGATATTAATTATCTTGGGTAAATACATAGGCATAGAAAAATGGGGTTATGTGTTGTATATGCAGCATTTTATGAAACTGCCAAATAGTTTTTGAAAATGTTTATAGATTTGTAGCCCCATAATCAGTGAATGACACTTCCAGTTGGTTCACATTCTGGCTCATACTTGGTATTACCAATGTTTTTCATTTTAGCCATTCTAATGGTGTGTACTGGTATCTCACTGTAATTTTGATTTGTATTTCTCAGATGAGTAATGATTGTGAATGTCATCTTCTATATGCATTAAGCATTTATTTGTATGTCTTCTACAGGGAAGTCTCTATTCAAACTTTTGTCCATCTTTTATTTTGATAAGATATGTTTTATTATTTTACTTCGTTTTATGATTTTTAAGGTTCTAACCAAAAATAAATGTTGCTAGCACCAAGGAGAAAACAATTTTTCTATGTTTTTCATTTAGGACTTTTATTATTTTAGCTTTTATTTTTTAGTCTATGATAAATTTAAAGTTAACTTTATGTGCAGAGTAAGGTAAGGACTGATTTCTTCCCATGCAGTTACCCACTTGTGTGAGGACAAATTATTAAAAACCACTATGGAAAACCGTACGGAGATTCCTTAAAGAACACAAAGTAGATCGACTATTTAATCCAGCAATTTCACTACTAGATATCTACCCAGAGGAAAATAAATCATTATATGAAAAAGAGACTCACACACAAATGTTTAGAGCAGAACAGTCTGCAATTGCAAAAATATGGAACCAGCCTAGATGCCCATCAATCAACAAGTGGATAAAGAAAATGTGATATATATACACATATATATTTTATATATACATATATGTGTATATATATAAACATGGAATACTACTTAGCCATAGAAAGGAACAAAATAATGGCACTGACAGTAACCCAGATGAAGTTGGAGACCATTATTCTAAATGAAGTAGCTCAGGTATGGAAAACTAAACATGGTATGTTCTCACTTATAAGGAGGAGCTAAGCTATGAGGATGCAAAGGTGTAATCGTGATACAATGGATTTTGGGACCTTGGGGGAAAATGTGGAAGGGATGGTGAGGGATAAAAGACTACACATTGGATACAGTGTACACTGTTCAAGTGGTGGGTGCACCAAAATCTCAGAAATCACCACTAAAGAACTTATCCATGTAACCAAACATCACCCGTTCCCTAAAATCTATTAAAATTAAGAAATTTACTTTCCCAATTGAATTGCCTTGGTAAGTCTGTTAACAATTAACTGGACACACACACACACACACACAGGCAGACACAGAAACACACACATATATATAGTACAATAAAGTGAGATATATAAAAATACCTATATTGATATAGTATAGATATCGATAGACCATAGATCTATGATAAATTTAGTCTATGATAAAGTTAACTTTATGTGCAGAGTAAGGTAAGGATTGATTTCTTCCCCTGCAGTTACCCATCATAGATCTATGATCTATCGATATCTATACTATATTGATCGATATCAATCTATAGATGTATCTATATATAATGTGACATATAAATCCATATATCAATAGATATGGATATGCTGATGATAGATATCTATAGATATTCTGCTATACAGATAGATAGATACAGATACAGATATATATATATAGATCTAGATCTAGATATAGATTCCACCTATATATTTGTTTCTGGACTTTATCCCACTATGTTTATCTACATATCTATCCTGTTACCAAAATCTCATGTCCTTGATTAATGTCACTTTAAATAAGTCTTGAATTCAGGTAGTGTAGGTCTTCTCATTTGGTTCTTCCTTTTAATATTACTTTGACTATAGTAGTTTGTTTTTATTCCCATATGTTTTAAAATCAACTTATGAAAATTTCAGAAAAAGACTGAGTATATGTATTTTAATTGCAATGAATATGTATCAATTTTTGAAGATCTGGAATATTAAGTTTTCTAATCCATGATCACAATAACTCTCCAATTATATAGCTTATCAATATTTAACAATATGCTACAGCCTTTATCTTAGAGGTTTGCATATTTTTGTTCAAAGTATTCCTAGATACTTTTAATTTTTACACATTAAAGAAATTTTTTATATTAAATATTGAATTTTAGAATTTAGAAAAACACAATTCATCTTTATATTATTAACATTGTATCCTAAAAGCCTCTAAACTTAATTTTTATCTGGTAGATTTTTTTTGTTGCTGTTGATTCCTTTAGATTTTCTAGGTAAACAATCAACAATCATGTCAACTGCAAGTAGTGTCATTCCTAAACCTTATAACTTTTTTTGCCATATTGCAAAAGCTAGAACCTTCGTACAGTATTGAATAAAAGTGACAAAAGAAGATCTCTCTCGTTCACTATTTTAGGAGTAATGCATTCAATAGTTCAACAGCACAATGAGATAAATTGTGGATTATAATTTTTTGATTGACTAGTGACAAACTGTGTATATTTATATTATAAAACTGATGTTTTGATATATGTATACATTATAGAATGATTAAATACACTAACATATTGATCACATAATATACTTAATATTTTTTTGTGATGAGAACATTTAAAGTCTACTTTCTGAGCAATTTTAAAATATGTTACACATTATTATTTTGTTGTTGTTTTCAAGACAGGGTCTCGCTTTGTCACTGAGTTGGAGTGCAGTGGTGTAACCTCTGCCACTGGGGTTCAAACGACTCTCCTGCCTCAGCCTCCCGAATAGCTGGGACTAGAGGCACACATCACCACTCATGGCTGATTTTTGGATTTTTAGTAGAGATGGGGTTTCACCCTGCTGGCCAGGCTGGTCTGGAACTTTTGACCTCAAGTGACCCACCCACTTAGGCCTCCCGAAGTGCTGGGATTACAGGTGTGAGTCACCCTGCCCAGCCCATTATTATTAATTGTAGTCGCTGTGCTGACAATAGATCTCTGGAACTATTCCCTATGTCTAACTGAAATGTTTAACTATTTAACCAACATCTTTGCCCTCCCACGCAGCCCCTGTTAATCAACATTCCACTTTATGTTTCTATGAGCTAGACTATTTACAATTCCACATATAAAGGAGATCATGAAGAATTTGGCTTTCTGTGCCTGAGTTATTTCACTAGATATAATGTCTTCCAGATTTATTCATATTTTTGCAAATGACAAAATTTATTTTTCTTTTTTAGGCTGAATAATACCATTGTGCATATGTACCACAATTACTTTATCCATTCATCTGTTGATGAAACCTTTAATTCCATATCTTGACTATTGTGAATAGTGCTGCAATGAACATCAGAGTGAAGATATCTTTTTGACATACTACTTTTATTTCCTTTAAATACATATTCAAAAGAAGAATTGGTGGGTTCTATGGTAGCTCTATTTTTAAATTTTTTGAGGAACTGCCATACATTTTTCAATATAACTGTAATATTTTATATTTCTACCAACAGTGTATCAGGCTTCCCTTTTCTCTAAGTCCTCACCACATATATACATAATTCATTCTTACAGGTGTGTAGTGATATCACATTGTTTAAATTTTCATTTCCCTGATGATTAGTGATGTTGAGCACCTTTCATATAGCTATTGGTCTTTGTATACCTTCTTTTGAGAACACTCTAGTCAGGTTTTTACCTAGATAACCTTTACCAGTTTATAATGGTTCTCTTCTATTCCTAGTTTATTTTTTAAATAAATGAGGATTGACTTTTTAGAAATGACTTTTCTAATTCTATTAAAAGGATCACATGATTTTCTCCTTCATTCTGTGATGTATATTGACTGATTTTCAAGTGTTAAACTTTGCATTCTAGGGATAAAAACACACTTAGACATAATGTGTATCCTTTTTATACATTGCTGAATTTAATTTCCCAGTTGCATCCATGTGTATCATTTTTATCATAATGCTTTTACCTGATTTCACCAGACAGTAATGCACATCCCATAATATTAGCTGGAAATGTTTCCTCCTCTACTAATTTCTCTGAAAAATTTGTGCAGAATTGGCAATATTTCTTCCTTAAAAATTTATGTAATTTACTAATTAAGCCACCAGGCAATTTAGTTGCCTTTGTAGGAAGTATTTTGTATTAGTTTACCAAGGCTGCCATAACAAAATACCACAGACTGGGTGGCTGCAATAACAGTAATTTCTCTTTGTCTCAGTTCTAAAGGCTAGAAGTCCAGTATAAATGTATCTGCAGATTTGATTTCTTTTGATGCCTCTTTCCTTGGCTTGCAGGAACTGCCCTCTGGCTGTATCGCACGTTTTTTTTTGTTGTTGTTGTTGTTGTTGTTTTTTCTCTCTATGTTTGTGTGCATATCCCTGATATCTATCTGTGTATCCAAATTTCTTTTTTTTATCAGTCAGATGATTAGGGCCCATCCTAATGGCTTAATTTTGAACTAGTTATTTTTTTAAAGATCTTATGTACAAATACAGTTACATTTTAAGGCACTAGGGGTTAGCACTTCAACATAATAATTTGAGAGGCATGCAATTAAGCCAATAAGTGCTAAAACAGAAATTCAATTTCTTTAATAGATACAGAGCCATTCAGGTTGTTTCTCCCTGAGTGTGTTTTATGCTCTCTTTTTTTGTATGAACAGTTTAGCTAAGTGTTTATCAACTTTATTGATCTTTTTTTAAGAACCAGCTTTTAGCTTTGTTAATTTTCTCTATTTTCTGCTTTTCCTTTCATTGTTTCTACTCCTTATTATTTCAGTTTTTATCTATGTGGGCTTTACGGTAATATTCCTAGCTTCTTGAAAGAATGTTTTATTTTATTTTATTTTATTTATTTATTTATTTAATTAATTTATTTTTTTTTTGAGACAGAGTCTCGCTCTGTTGCCCAGGCTGGAGTGCAGTGGCCGGATCTCAGCTCACTGCAAGCTCCGCCTCCCGGGTTTACGCCATTCTCCTGCCTCAGCCTCCCAGGTAGCTGGGACTACAGGCGCCCACCACCTCGCCCGGCTAGTTTTTTGTATTTTTTATTAGAGACGGGGTTTCACCGTGTTAGCCAAGATGGTCTCGATCTCCTGACCTCGTGATCCGCCCGCCTCGGCCTCCCAAAGTGCTGGGATTACAGGCTTGAGCCACCATGCCCGGCCTATTTTATTTTATTTTTTATTTTTTTATTTTTTTTGAGACAGAGTCTCACTCCATAGCCCAGGCTGGAGTGCAGTGGCCGGATCTCAGCTCACTGCAAGCTCCGCCTCCCGGGTCCACGCCATTCTCCTGCCTCAGCCTGCCGAGTAGCTGGGACTACAGGCGCCCGCCACCTTGCCCGGCTAGAATATTTGATTTTAAATCTTTATTCCTTACTAATATAATCATTTAGTGCTGTAAGTGTCTCCTCTAAACAATGCTCTAGCTACAGTTCATGTGTCGGTATCGTGTATTTTTATTGTCATTCAATTTAATTTTTTTCTGATTGTTTCTTTGTTGCTGGTTATATGAAGCATTTTAACTTTTTAATATTTGATATTTTCCTAAATATCTTATTCTAGTTACTAATTTAATTCTGCTTTTGTCAGAGAACATCCATGATGTGGTTTCATCTGATATATATTTATCAAGATTTGTTTTATAGTTAGCCAAGCATATGCTTCAATTTTACTATTTTCTATTTGGTTTGTTGTATTGTTTTAATAAGTACAGTTTTTGTGAACTAGGCCTTTTGGTACATATGCATGTTTTCCATTAAAAAGTGAATGAGCTTAATACGCAGCTTCAAGGTTTGGACCAAAAGATATGCAGTACATGCATTAAGACAGGAGTTTCAGCCGGGCGCGGTGGCTCACGCCTGTAATCCCTGCACTTTGGGAGGCCGAGGCAGGCGGATCACGAGGTCAGGAGATCGAGACCATCCTGGCTAACACGGTGAAACCCCGTCTCTACTAAAATACAAAAAATTAGCCAGGCGCGGTGGCGGGCGCCTGTAGTCCCAGCTACTCGGGAGGCTGAGGCAGGATGGCGCGAACCCGGGAGGCAGAGCTTGCAGTGAGCCAAGATGGTGCCACTGCACTCCAGCCTGGGCGACAGAGTGAAGACTCCGCCTCAAAAAAAAAAAAAAAAAAAAAAAGACAGGAGTTTCATATACCCAAAAAGGACGGTTCAAAATCTTTTTAAATTAGTAACAGTTCAATTTTTCCAATCATTTCTGAGCATTTTGAGCTAAATAAGGTGCCCATAAGTAGATAAGTATTAAGTATCCTAAATAATTATTTGATAAATCCTAATTTACTTCCTATCAGTATGGTAGTAATTACATCAATAAAATAGTTGATTAATTTAAATAAAATTAAAGAAGAACTACTTAAATTGGCACTGATAAGTCATTCAACGAACAATTCTGTTGATAGACCTCTAGGTGTATTGTTGTATTTTTGTGTTTTGTTTGTTTGTTTGTTTTTTGGTTGAGACATGGTTTTGCCATGTTGAAAGGCTGATACTAAACTCTCAGGCTCAAATGACTCACCTGTCTTGGCCTCCCAACGTGTTAGGATAACAGTCATGAGCCACTATACCCAGCCAACATAAGATTCTTGATGTGACAATATTCCTAGTGTATACGTAGGAATGAATTTACATAAATATCATTTTAATAATACATTTTTATCAACACATATTAACATTAAAAATAAGTGGCAGTGGAGGTTGAAAAAATGTGTGTTTTAATTCTCTATCACTATTTCCTGATGTGTTGGTTATTGTTTTACTAGTTTTAAAGATTATAAAACACTAACTATACTGTTGATATGACCCGTTTCTGGACTAGATTCGCAAAGTTGGCTAGTGCTTACATGTCCAGCTGTGCTAGAATACACCAGGTAGAGAAAAATGGGATAGCTGGCAATGAACTCTATATACTAGAGTCACATCTCAGCAGAGGAGAGAAAGGTGTAGCAGAAAGTACTAGCTCTGCTTTCCCTGCAAGAGTACTCATCATTTGAAACCTATAAAATCCAAAAGCAGAGTAAAGGCAAAATTTTATAAAAGAGTATTGAGCAGGTATAAAGGCCTGACTGAACCCCATGGCAACAGAGGCTATAAAAATTTCATTAGTGACAGCTTTTGTCTACTAATCTGCTGAGGGTGTTTCACCATCTTATCACATAAATTAATGATAACAATATCTAAATGCCACTCTATAAAAGATAGATTATTTATCTTTTATAATTTCAGTTCTATTGATATTCAAGGTAAAGTGTTCCATCCCCAGATCATATAGTACCATAAAGCCATTTATTTAGCTAAATTTTGTACCTCACCACTTACACATTCAAATTAATTGGATTAGTGATGACTTTCAAATCATTGGACAATAAAGTTTTTGTTATTTTTAATAAAAACGTCTCATATACTCCACACAGAGATTCCCTCTTGACAATTTTTTCACTTCACTCTCATCACAGTTTCATGACTTTTTGTTTTATTATTTTTCCTTTAATTTTTGTTTTAAATTCCAGGGTACACATGCAGGATGTGCAGGCTTGTTACATAGGTATACGTGTGCCATCATGGGTTGCTACACCCATCAACCCATCACCTAGGTATTAAGCTCAGCATGCATTAACTATTTTTCCTAATGCTCTCTCTCCTTTCATGACTTTTTAATTAGTCTTGAAATACTAAAATACTTTTATAGCACTTCCTATGACCTAGTCCAGTTTATTTTAAAATTTAAATCTAAAGTGTATATAAAGCTTTCTGTATATCTACCTCTTGCCACACAGGATTGTTTTCTTTTTTTGACATGGTAGAAAGGCATTTTTTGAAGATAAAGAGGAAAATATAGATATCTCCTTATGTGACTAATAGTGATCACATTCTGCTCTCATCCCTTAATACCAATCTCTGGTTGGTGGGGCTGTTTAAATTATCCTTGTTCATGGGCTATGGGATTCATGGAGATGTCATGACATACATCTCCAATGAATAGACGATTGACAAGTGTAGCCACCATTTACGGTTGTTCTTCATTGAGAGACATTACACAATATTCTGCTGATACACATTCTTGCATCCCATTTTATGGCCAGATCCTCAAGATTGTTGTCTCAATCCTGAGGCCGCCATGCATGTCTATATGTTTTGGATATATCCTCTTTAATTTGGGGAAACTGGTTCCTCTTTGCCTGTTTTCCAGTAGCACAGGCACTTAATTAGTATATGAAAGACCAATACTCTCACCTTTTATAGGGCCCAGGTCTTTAAAAGTTATTCTTTTTTTTTTAATGTATTTATTATTATTATACTTTAAGTTGTAGGGTACATGTGCATAACGTGCAGGTTTGTTACATATGTATACTTGTGCCATGTTGCTGTGCTGCACCCATCAACTCGTCATTTACATCAGGTATAACTCCCAATGCAATCCCTCCCCCCTCCCCATGATAGGCCCCGGTGTGTGATGTTCCCCTTCCTGAGTCCGAGTGATCTCATTGTTCAGTTCCCACCTATGAGTGAGAACATGCGGTGTTTGGTTTTCTGTTCTTGTGATAGTTTGCTAAGAATGATGGATTCCAGCTGCATCCAAGTCCCTACAAAGGACTCAAACTCATCCTTTTTTATGGCTGCATAGTATTCCATGGTGTATATGTGCCACATTTTCTTAATCCAATCTGTCATTGATGGACATTTGGGTTGATTCCAAGTCTTTGCTATTGTGAATAGTGCTGCAATAAACATACGAGCTCAACTCCCTCAGATATAGAGAGAAGAAATACCTCCTCTTCTCTCTTATGTGAAAAACTATTTGCTTTCTTTTTCCATGGTAACATTTTTCACATGGCCCACTGTTCTTTACATTATCATTTAGATCAACTACGGATAAATGAGTGTTGGCAGAGCTGGGCTCACATATTTCTCACTGAATTTTGTGGAGTAGAAGCTGGCTACAATTGCTGGCAGGTTTCTGAACTTAGGCTGAAGGTTCCTGGTACCTTTTAAACACAGGGAGAACACATGTCTTATTATATGACCGCACACAACTTCCCAACACGCACATGCACAAACACACACACACTTGAGTCTTTCAGCAGGTCTGCCATATTCCCGAGTACTTCACCAGGTACAATTAAAGATGCAACATCAACAATGTCAGAGTGCTCTGGTTTCCATCCAAGAAGATAAGACACTGCTTACCTACTGTATCTGAGGATATAGGATAGATCTAACCATCAGAAAAAAATAGATTTGTCACAGTTATTATAGGAGCGATAGGATATGTTAAAGGCAAACACTGAAAACTTAATGATTTTGCCTGCAATCTCATTTCTTTTCTACATAAATAGAATCCATTTCTGAGAAAAACTTGATGTCTTACGGGGCTCTGCAGGCAAGGATTGTGACTATGATCCTGCCAAAGCTTTAAAACACATTGTTTCCTTTACCCATTATCAAGAAGTTTGCCTGAAATTTGTTTCCAAGGAAGAATTAAAAAATACAAATCTAAGCAGAATAAAACTAAATATGAGATTTTTGTTTCTCATATTTTTAGGTGCATATGAAACATTCCTACCCAATTTCTTTTCTGATGTTTTTTCTTACCAGCCATGCCTCTCTACACTTCAAACACTTCTTTATCTCCAAAAAACAATGCTGATTCTAAACTACTTTCATTTCACCTCACATGTGACTCTATCCTTTGCTTCATCTTGCCCTAGCTCCACTCTGCCAAAGATCCATAGAACAGGAAATATTCTTTTCAGTGACTTTCTACTTCTCTGATGAGAACAAAGCACATTCCATAAACAGACCTTAGAAATATATCAGAAATTAATGTTACATCAAGAATCTTATCTTGCCTGGGTATAGTGGCTCATGCCTGTAATCCTAATATGTTGGGAGGCCAAGACAGTGGATCATTGAAGCCCGAGAGTTCAGTATCAGCCTTTCAACATGGCAAAATCTTGTCTCGATAAAAAAAAATAATAATACAAAACTTAGCCAGGCACGGTGGTGCATGCCTATGGTCCCAGCTACTTGGGATGCTGAGATGGGAGGATCACTTGAGTCCAGGAAGTCGTTGAGGCTACAATGAGTCATTATTGTGCCACTGCACTTCACCCTGGGCAACAGAGCAAGACACTGTCTCAAAAAAAAAAAAAAAAAGAAAAAAAGAAAAAAAACTTTTGCTTTTTTCTTCTTTTGTATCTAATAGTATAGAATATTAGTCTATTTCATGCTGAGCCTATTTATTCAGAGCAGCAGCCTAGGTCATACTATTTACAAACATATTTTTCTTACTTCTAGAGTAACAAAAGGTATATTAGTTAGCATGTATTTTTCTTCCTCTGAAAGGCTTTCATTACTAGAAGGTACATGGGTCCCAGTAATAAATGCTCCCACTTAGACCAAGTCAGGAATGTATGCCTACTGGGTTATACATAGTCCTAAGGATCATGGACTATATAGTAGCCTCATGTATCATAATACACTATCTCATAATTCTTCTGGTTGTTTCTCCTATGTATAATGCTTTCCCATCTTGGAAATTTATGTGAAATTGACTAAATAAATAATGGAATCTGGTTCATTATAGATTCTTGCATAATTCTAATTATTCTAGTATCTATAAAAATATCTTGGAAAGAGTATCAAAATCAATATTAAGTTTGCTCATTTTGTATTTTTAATTATCCTTTGTTTATTAATTTTTCAGGAATAAGTATTAGCACCAAATTCAATGGTCCTTCTTCTAATAAAACCTGTAATGCAAGCATTAGGAGACATATCATGTGAAATGATTAGATAACAAAAATATACTGTATCTTCCCATTAGTTTGGTCTATACCTTCCTATAAGTCTACCTATATTTGGGCAACTTTTCTGACTTTGTCTTAACGTCATGACATAAAACTTCTGTCCTGCTCTAGTCCTCAAAATGGCTATATCAAGATAGAAGTGGTAAAACAAGAAATGGGATAAGCCATGGTGAACTCCCAGGATTTTAAGGATGTTCCATAATCAGACTCTAAGAGAATAATGTAAATTAGTGTTAAGGCACAATAACCAGCATTTAAGGATAAATTAAAAAATTAGAGTTCAGAAAGGGCAATGCGGGATTGACTAAAATTTTATGAACATTTGTAACCAGAATCTCAGGTTATTTTAAATGTGTAAAATATAGAAAGTGCAGTTTTCTCTTCCCTAAAGGTAGATTAACAATGTCCACACTAGGACAGTTTTTTTAGAAATTTTTAAATCTATTTTTAATTGAAAAATAATCATGTATATTTATAAGGTATAATGTGATGTTTTCATCTAAGTGTACGTTGTAGAAAGATTCAGTCAAGCTCGTTAATATATCCATCACCTCACCAACTTGCCTTTTTGTCTGGTGAGTATGTTAAAAATCTATTCTTTAAACAATATTGAAATATGCAATACATTATTAACTGTGGTCGCATAAAGTACAATTGATTGCTAAAACTTATTCCTTCAGTCTGAGACTTTTTACCCTTTGATCAACATCTTCCCCTTTCCTATGGTTTCTCCTCCTCTCCAGCCTCAAGTATTTACCTTTCTACTCTCCATTTCTATCAGATCAACTTTTTAAGACTCCACATCTAAGTGAGATCATACAGAATTTGTATTTCTGTGCCTGGCTTATTTCACTTAGCATAACATTGTCCAATTTCATTGATGTTGTTATAAATGATAGAATTTCCTTCTCTCTAAAGACTGAATACTATTCCATTGCGTATATATGCCACATTTTCTTGATCCATTCATCTGCTGATGGACAGTTACGGTGATTTCATATCTTAGCTATCATGAATAATATTAAAATGAACATGGGAGTATAGGTATCTCTTTAGCAAATCAATTTCAATAACTTTGGATACATCTTTAGAAATTTTCTAAACTTGAAGAGGAGAGAACACTTCCAAATGAATTTGCAAGACCAGAATTACCCTCACACCAAAAACTGACAAGGATATTACAAAAAAACAAAATTAGAAGCCAATGTCCCTGATGAAAATAGATGTAAAAATCCTCTAACGAAATGCTAGCAAACTGAATTCAAAAGCATATTAAAAGTATCATTGACCATTCCACCCTCATCTGATAAGATTTATCCCGGAGATGCAAGAACAATCCAATAATGCAAATCTATAAATATAATACACCACCTTAACAGAATGAAGACCAAAAATTATATGACCATCTCAGAAGATGCAGAAAAAGCATCTGACATAATTCTACATCCTTTCATAACAAAAACTCTAAAAAAATACGGTATAGAAGGAATGTACCTCAACATAATAAAGGCCACATATAAAAAATCCACAGCAAACATCATACTCTAAGGTGAAAGTTGAAAGCTTTTCTTCTAAATTCCAGAAGAGAAGGATGCTTACCTTCACTGCTTCTATTTAACATGGTACTGGAAGCCTAGCTAGGGCAACTGGCAAGAGGGAGAAATAAAAACATCCAAAATAGAAAGAAGGAAATTACATTGCTCTTATTTATAAACATAATACTATATAAGGAAAACTCAACTCCAATAAAACCTGTTAGAATTGATAAACAAATTCAGTAAAGTTTCAAGATACAAAAATCAACATACAAAAACCAGTAGTGTTTCTGTGTATACCAACAAACCACTATCTGTAAAATAATAATAATAATAAAATATCATTTACATAGCTACCAAAAAATTACTTGGGAATAACTTTAACCACACATGTGAAAGACCTGTACACTGAAATCTATAAAATATTGAGAAGGAAATAGAAGTAAGCACAAATGAATGGAAAGAAAACTTTTTCTCATAGATTGGAAGAATTAATACTAATAAAATCTCCAAACTACCCAAAGTGATCTACAGATTTAATATAATCCTTATATCAAAATTCCAAAGACATTTTCACAGAAATAAAGAAATCCTAAAATATGTGTTGAATCATGAAAGGTTCTAAATAGCAAAAGCAATCTTGGGCAAAAAGAACAAAACTGGGGGCTCCACAAATTCTAAACTCAAAATATATTATAAAGGTATAGCAAATAAAACAGCATTATACTGGCATAAAAACAGACACATAGACTAAAGAAACAGAATTGAGAGCCAAGAAATAAATCCACACATTTATGACCAATTTATCTTCAACAAAGATGCAAAAAACACACATTTTGGAAAAGATAGTCTCTTCAATAATTCGTGTTGGGACTATTCAATATCTACATGCAGAAGAATGAAATTAGACTCATGTCTCATATTATATATAAAAATCAACGAAAATATATTAAAGACTTTAACGCAAGCCTGAAACTATAAAACTACTTGAAGAAACCATAGTGGAAATGTTTCATGACACTGGTTTGGGCAATTATTTTTTTGGATATAAACTCAAAAGCACAGAAACTAAAAGCAAATATGGATAAATGGAATTACATCAAACTAAAATTTCTGCTTAGTCAAGAAAAGAATCAACAGACAGTCTACAGCATGGGACAAAATATTTCATAACCATATATTTGATAAGGAGTTAATATCCAAAATATATAAGGAACTCAAATAACCCAATAGTAAGAAAACAAATAACGGATTTAAAAATAGACAAAAAATTTGGATATTTCTCAAAAGAAGATATACAAATGGTCAATTAAATATAAACAATGCTGAGCAGCATTAATCATCAGAGAAATACAAACTAAAACCACTATGAGACAGCATCTCATACCAATTAAAATGGACATTATAAAAAAGACGAAGGATAAATATTGGTGAGGATGTGGGGAAATAGAACATTGCACACTGGTGGTGTCATTATAAACTAGTACAACTGTCCTGGAAAATGTCATAAAAAATCCTAAGAAAAAAATTACATTGTCATATGATTCAGCAATTCTACTACTGGGCATATATCCAAAGAAAATAAAATTAATGTAATCCAGGACTTTGGGAGGCCAACGCAGGCAGATCACTTGAGCTTAGGAGTTCAAGACTACCCTGGGCAACAAGAAAAAAACCCAATTCTACAAAAAAATAAAATAAAATACAGTACAAAATTTAGCTGGGCGTGGTGGTACTTGCCTATACTCCCAGCAAATCAGGAGACTGAGACAGGAGGATTGACTGAGCCTAAGAGGTCAAGGCTGCCATGAGCAGTGGTTGTGCCACTGCACTCCAGCCTGGGAGACAGAGAGAGACCCTGACTCAAAAATAAAAAAAAAATAAATAAAAATAAAATAAGATAAAATCGTTGAAGAGATATCTTTACTCCCCTGTTCATTGCAGCATTACTCATAATAGCCAAGATATGGAATGTACCTAAGTGTATATCAGTGGATGAATGGATAAAGGAAATATGTCATATATTCCCAATTCAGCTCTAAAAAGGAAGGAAATATTGTCATTTGCAACAAAATGGATAAGCCTGGAAGACATTATATTAAGTGAAATAAAGCAAGCACAAGAAAACAAATATCACACGGGAGACTGAGGCAGGAGAATTGCTTGAACCCGTGAGGCAGATGTTGCAGTGAGCCGGGATTGTGCCATTGCACTCCAGCCTGGTCAAAAAGAGTGAAATTCAGTCTCAAAACAAACAACAACAAAAACAAAAAACAAATATCACATGATTGCACTTACAT
Source organism: Macaca fascicularis (assembly GCF_037993035.2). Taxonomy (NCBI): domain Eukaryota; kingdom Metazoa; phylum Chordata; class Mammalia; order Primates; family Cercopithecidae; genus Macaca; species Macaca fascicularis. The sequence continues at coordinate 128,149,273 of NC_088380.1, forward strand.
TTTACACCTAAAAAAATTTAACTTGAAGAAGTAGAGTAGGATAATGGTTACCTAAGGATAGGAGTGGCATGGAGTTGGGAAGATATTGGTCAAAGTATTCAAAAATTCAGTCAGATAGGAGGAATAAGGTCCAGAGATGTAATTCACAACATAATGACTATTGTCAATAACAATATATTATATTATTGAAAATTGCTAAAGGCAAACTTTGAGTGTTTTCACCAAAAAAGGATGTAATATCATGCATATGTTAATTAGCTTCATGTAGCCATTCTTCAATGAATACATATTTCAAAAGAATATGTTGTACATGATAAATAATTTTTATTTGGCAATTTAAAATAAATTAGTATAAAATAAATAAATATAAAGTAAGCTGAATTGAAATATGGTCCTTTATTTTTGCTACATTGACAATAATGGATGACCTTCTTAGACACACAAAAATTGGAGAGCAGAAAGAGGTGGAGTATTTTGAAAGTGGTAAATGAAAATGTCTATCAACTCAGAATTCTGCATTCATTGAAAATTTTCCTAAGGAATAAAAGTAAATTAACAACTTTCTCAGATGAAAGAAAAAGAAAAAATATGGCCAAGAGACCTGATCTAAAAGAACTTATAAAGAATATCCTTAATATAGAAGAAATGATACCAGAAAGAAACATGGAAAACTAAGAATGAAGGGAAATGAGACAAATAGTAAACAAACTGTGTAAATAAAATAGACTATTCTTCTCCTCTTGAAATCTTCAACACATGTTTGACATTTGAAACAAAAGTTGAAACATTGTCTGATGGTGTTTTTAAAATATGTGCATGCAATATATAAGACACTTATATATTATGTGTCTACGATGGTAACATTTTTATATTCCAACTTAAGTACAAAAAGATTGATTTATAATAGGCTATGGAGAGTTTTTGCATTTTTTAAAAACCCTAGAGTAACTATTGAAAACTACACAAATATATTCAAAATCACAATATATAAAGTAGAAGATAAAATAATGAACAAACAAAAATGAACAATAAAATTATAATCTATATCCACACCGTAACTATTTCACATGCAAATAATCTAAAAATATCAATTAAAAGTCAGAACTTATCAAAATGGATTAAAAAAATACATGATACAACTCTATACTACCAACAAGAAACTCATTATAACCATAGTAACATAGGTAGGCAAAAAGCAGAAGATACACCATAGTAACACTATTCAGTAGTAAGCAGGAGTGTCTATATTAATATAAGACAAAGTAAACTTCAGAGCAAAAAAAGAAATAAAAATTACCAGACAAAAAAGGAATATTTTTATTTCTTAATTCACTAAGAGTAATGACAATATGTCATAGAAGCTACTATTTAATTTATGTCTTAGCAAATATTTTAGTGGTTATTGTTAAATATTTATTTATTTATTTATTTATTTATTTATTTTTATTTATTTTTTTTTTTCAGGGGGACAGAAATGTTTATTTTTCATTAATCTTTTGAATACAATCACCATAATTTTACAGGTTTAGTTTAGCTGCGAACTTGGACTAATAACATTTCCAAGAGTTCACAATTTCATGGCTAAGCTTCTGATTAAGGTATCATGGTTACAAATGTAATATAAATGAAGTTTTTAAAAAAGGCTAAAAGCAATCTGGCCTCTTAAAGAAAAATATATAAATGGAAAATGGCCAGGCATTAAACTTAGTAACATAAGTATACTTAAGTACTAGAGCAGTCAAAGAGATCTCCACCAGAGATCAGAAGGAAGCACCACTATTTTCTTCTATGATGCGTATGTGTTGTTCGTGAGCATGCTAGTATGAATAAGGCAATGTGTCAAGCCCTGGCATACAAATGCAGCTAGAGGTGCTGAAGGAAGGCAGTGGGGCGGCAGAGGCACACAGCAGGGAGCTCTTCCCCGTGACACATTAGTCTTCTCCTCCACAGAGCAGCAGAAGAGCTTTCTTATAGTCCCCAGACGTATCTCCCTTAATCATGGAATAAAGAGAGGTGGCAAAATTCTTCCTAAACTCCTTCCTGATGTTAAGCAGATCAAGCTCACTCCTGGATACCATGACTCTGATGAGGGTATGATCATCTGTCCCAGCTCCCTTCATAGCATAATAGAGGGTCTCCGCAAGGTAGGCAGGGATACTTCGAATAGATTTCACGACAGCAAGGAGTAGTTGCTCCAAATTGCCAGAAGTCTCCCGGTCAATGGTTTCCTCAATTTGAAATCCTGATATAGTCATGTACTTGTCAAACACCTTTCTCAAATGGGACACACTTCGTGTTCCAAAGATGGTAATAAATTTTTCTTCATCTGTCCCCCATTTAAGTTCTCCAGCCTGAAATAAAGCCTGAGCATCTTGTTCAACTTGAGCTTCATCAATTCCAGCATCAGGGTCTCTGTTAGCCTGAAGGAGAACCACCAACATCCGCTGGTAGTACCCTGAAGTGTCCCCCACCACGTCATCTTCCAGGCTTGAGCCATATTCTTCTTCATAAACTTCTTTGATGGCTCTTAGTTCTTCAGGTGTCCTTGAAGCAATAATTTCTGTCAGTACTTTTTCATCTGTTCCAGCTCCCTTCAAGGCATGTTTCAGTTCATAAGCATCATAAAGCCGAGAGGGTTTCATCAGAGCCACAATTAATTTTTCAAATTTTCCAGTTAGTTCTGATTTCAGGTCATCCAGAAGATCCCTGCCAAACAGAGTCTTAAAAGCCGCAGAGATTTCCTGGCGCTGAGCATTACTTCGGGATGTCAACAGAGTCAGGATGCTCTCCTCATCCGTGCCCAGGCCTTTCATGGCCTTCCGAAGAGTTTCTGCATCAGCCCGCTCATCAAATCCAGGGAAGTCCGTCACAGTGCCTCTGAGAACCTGTGCCATGGCGACGAGTCAGGCCAGGGGAAGGTGAAGCAGGACTGCAAAAAACCAATATTTATTTTTTATATTTCTTTTTTCTTTCTTTTATTTATTTGTTAACTAGTTATCTCTAAGATCTTTAGACAAGAATACCAATTAACTATCAAAAATTAATGTCTCAGTCCTCAACACAGATTATTACAAAAAAAAACTGAATTACTCTTCTATCATAGAGTATCATAGAATGATAGAAGTCTAATTAGACAAACACAAAACATTAATAAAACCATTAATCAGTTCCAGTAGACTTTTGGTGGAGTTTTCTAAAATCATATTTTCAGTGAAGAGAGTTTGATTTATTTTCCTATGCAGATACATGTATTTCTTTTTCTTTACTGATTGCTCTGGCTATCATGTTCAGTATTATGTTGAGTAGGAGTGGTTAAGAGTGGGCATCCTTGCATTGTTCCAGTTCTCAAGGTGAATGATTCCAGCTTTTGCCCATTCACTATGATGTTGACTATGAGTTTTTCATAGATGGCTTTTATTATTTTGAGGTATGTGCCTTTGATGCCTAGTCTGTTGAGGGATTTTATAATGAAGGGATGTTGAATTTTGTTGGAAGCTTTTTCTGAGTCTAGTGAGATGATCATTGTTTTGTGTGTTTTTAATTTTATGTAGGGAATCACACATGTTGATTTGCATATGTTGAATCAACCTTGCCTCCCAGAAATAAAACCTGCTTGATCAAGGTGAATTAACTTTTAGATGTGCTGCTGGATGCGATTTGTTAGAATTTTGTTGAGAATTTTTGTATGTATATTCATCAAGGATACTAGCCTGAAGTATTTTTTTGTATCATAGTTCAGCCAGATTTTGGTATTAGGCTGATGGTGGCTTCATAGAATTTATTAGGAAGGAGTTCCTCCTCTTTGAATATCTGAAATAGTCTCAGTAGGTTCAGAACCAGTTCTTTTTATGTATAGTAGAATTAGACTGTGAATCCATCTGGTCCAGGGCTTTTATAGGTTGGTAGGTTTCTTATTACTAATTCAATTTCAGATTTTAAAATTGGCCTATTAAAGGGTTTTAATATTATTTCCAAGAATTTATTCATTTTAGATTTTCTTATTTATTTTCTTTTTGAGACAGAGTCTCACTCTGTTGCACAGGCTTGTTGCGGGAAGTCAGGGACCCCCAAACAGAGGGAACGACTGAAGCCATGGCAGAAGAATATAAATTCTGAAGATTCCATGGACATTTATTAGTTCCCGAAATTAATACTTTTATAATTTCTTATGCCTGTCTTTACTGCAGTCTCTGAACATAAATTGTGAAGATTTCATGGACACTTATTACTTCCCCAATCAATACCCTTGTGATTTCCTATGCCTGTCTTTACTTTAATTTCTTAATCTCGTCATCTTAATAAGCTAAGGAGGATGTATGTCGCCTCAGGACCCTGTGATGATGTGTTAACTGCACAAATTGTTTGTAGACCATGTTTGTTTGAACAATATGAAATCTGGGCACCTTGAAAAAGGAACAGGATAACAGCAATGTTCAGGGAACAAGGGAGATAACCTTAAACTCTGACTCCTGCTGAGCTGGGCAGAATAGAGCCATATTTCTCTTCTTTCAAAACCAAAGAGGAGAAATATCACTGAATTCTTTTTCTCAGCAAGGAACATCCCTGAGAAAGAGAATGCACCCCTGAGGATAGGCCTCTAAAATGGCCACTTTTGGGATGGCTGTCTTTTACGGTCATAGACAAAGGGATGAAATAAGCCCCAGTCTCCTGTAGCGCTCCCAGGCTTATTAGGACAAGGAAATTCCTGCCTAATAAATTTTGGTCAAACCAGTTGTCTGCTCTCAAACCCTGTCTCCTGAGAAGATATTATCAATGACAATGCATGCCTGAAACTTCATTAGCAATTTTAATTTTGCCCCATCCTGTGGTCCTGTGATCTCGCCCTGCCTCCATTTGCTTTGTGATATTTTATTACCTTGTGAAGCATGTGATCACTGTGACCCACATGTTATTCATACACTTCCTCCCCTTTTGAAAATCGCTAATAAAAAGTTGCTGGTTTTACGGCTCAGGGACATCACGGAACCTGCCGACATGTGATGTCTCCCCCAGATACCCAGCTTTAAAATCTCTCTCTCGTACTCTTTCCCTTTATTTCTCAGACCAGCCAATGCTTAGGGAAATAGAAAAGAACCCATGTTGAATATCGGGAGTGGGGTTCACCCGATAAAGGAGTGCAGTGGCACAATCTTGGCTCATTGCAACCTCCACTTCCCAGATTCGAATGATTCTTCTGCTTCAGCATCCTGAGTAGCTGGGAATATAGGCACCCACCAACATGCTCAGCTAATTTTTGTATATTTATTAGAGATAGGGTTTTGCCATGTTTGCCAGGCTGGTCTTGAACTCCTGACCTCAGGTAATCTGCTCACTTTGCCCTCCCAAAGTGCTTGAATTACAGGCATGAGCCACTGTGCCTGGCCTTCTCTAGATTTTCTAACTTGTGTGCACAGTGTTGTTCATAATATTCTCTGAGGTCTTTTGTATTTCTCTGGATCAGTTGTAATATCATCTTTGTCATTTCTGATTGTGTTTATTTGGTTCTTTCCTTTTTTACTTTGTTAATGTAGCTAGTGGTCTATTACACTTATTATTTTGAAAGACAAACATTTGGTTTCCTTAAAAGTTTTTATTGATTTTTGCATCTCAATTTCACGATACAAACTCAATGTATAAAAATCTGTAGCATTTTTTTATATACTAATAACATCCAGGCTGAGAGTCAAACTAAAAACCCAAGCCCATTTACAATAGTCTCAAAGAAAATGAAATACCTAAGAATACAGCTAAGCATGGAGGTAAAAAATCTCTACAAGAAGAACTACAAAACACTTCAGAAAGAGGCCGGGCGCAGTAGCTCACACCTGTAATCCCAGCACTTTGGGAGGCCAAGGTGAGTGGATTACCTGAGGTCAGTAGTTCGAGACCATCCTGGCCAACATGGTGAAACTCCATCTCTACTAAACATACAAAAATTAGCCAGGCATGGTGGCATATGCCTGTAATTCCAGTTACTCAGGAGGCTGAGGCAGGAGAATTGCTTGAGCCTGGGAGACAGAGGTTGCAGTGAGCCAAGATCGTGCCACTGCACTCTAGCCTGGCTGCTGACAGAGTGAGACAATTTCTCAAAAAAAAAAAAGAAAAAAAAAAAAAAGAAAAAATCAAAATATGCATGCTGTCACATAAAGGTTGAATATTCAAGATATACAACAGGTAAGACATACTCCCATATTGCTTTAATATAAGATGAAAAAATGATGCATTTTAAGTTTTGTAACTTTTAAAAGCTTTCATAGATTTTAAAAGCTTTAATCAATAAAACAAAAAATAGTATTTTATTCTTCAATAAGACTCAGTAAGAAAGTAATTTAATATGCAAAAGAGATAACCTTATTCAAGGTTGGCCTTATCTTTTGATCCACAAACATTGCCAGTGCCTTTAACTGGCATAATTTTGCATAAATATACTACAATTTAGAACTGATTAGTATTGCAATTAGGAAGGCAAATTACTGTAAATTGTTATTTGAATATAATATAAACAGATGGCATATGTGTTACACACAATGTTTTTGTAAAAAGAGATACCTAATTAGTCTCTTCATAATAAATATTCTTTCGTTAGGCATCTAATGAGTAAAATTAATATAAATGTACATAATGCTGCAAAGATTCTCATAATATAGAGAAGGTGGGTGTTCAAGCTATACATAATCAAATCTAAACCATACAAAATGTATATGGTTTGTCATAAAAGGCAGGATAAAGAACAAGTGCTTGAAATGCAGACATTAATAAAAATAGACCTATTAATATTTCATAACTAGAAAGAATAGTATTACCTTGGATATTGAACTGTTCAAGACAGCAGATATTCATTTGGTTTATTTAATTCCATGTGTTTCTGAAAATCATACAAATTTCTTAAAAACTATTTCTAGTCAAAAACTTCCATTTTATTTAAAAACACATACTTGTGGCTGAGCACAGTGGCTCACGCCTGTAATCCTAGCACTTTTGGAGGCCAAGGTGGATCATGAGGTCAGGAGTTCAAGAACAGCCTAACCAAGACGGTGAAATCCTGTCTCTACTAAAAATACAAAAATTAGATGGGTGTGGTGATGGGTGCCTGTAATCCCAGCTATTCAGGAGGTTGATAAAGAGAACTGCTTGAACCCAGGAGACAGAGGTTGCAGTGAGCCAAGATCGCGCCACTGCACTCCAGCCTAGGCGACAGAGTGAGAGACTCCATCTCAAAAAAAAAAAAGAAAAAAAAGAAAAGAGAGAGACACTTGTATTTCTTTTTATAAAGTAAACCTATGATGAAGACAGAAGACTTTTAAAAACTAGAATTTTTCTTCATCTAAAAAAGAACATAGGGCCAGGTACTGTGGCTCATACCTGTAATCCCAGCACTTTGGGAGGCCGAGGCAGGCAGATCACAAGGTCAGGAGTTCAAGACCAGCCTGACTAACATGGAGAAAGCCCATCTCTACTAAAAATACAAAAAAAATTAGCCGGGTGTGGTGGTGCACACCTGTAATCCCAGCTGCTGAGGAAGCTGAGGCAGGAGAATTGCTTAACCCAGGAGGTGGAAGTTGCAGTAAGCTGAGATTGAACCACTGCACTCCAGCCTAGGTGACGAGAGTGAAACTCCATCTAAAAAAAAAAAAAAAAAAAAAAGAACATAAAATTGTATAATTCAATTATTTCTTTCTTATAAATATTAGTTATTATATTTCATCAGATTCAAGCATTGAATATATTTTTCCTGTATATCTGAGTCAGCATGTGATATAGATTGTTTTTGGTTTTCTAATCCACCAAACCTGGGTATTTTTATAATAAAATATAGAAAAGAACTTTTTGACCAACTAATTTGTAATGTGAGAAATATAAAAATGGGTGATAAAATGTCTTTTCAATATATGTCTAATACTAATTAAAATGCAACTGAATACAACTTTAAACAATGTTTTAATTGTGAGTTATGAAGTATTTTTAAAACAAAGGCAAAATAAAATCAAATATAAAAATAACACATTTGCATATTTACTTCAGAATTTTTTGAAGAAATAAAATATCACAAATGATTTAAAGTTTTCCTAATCATTTCATTGTTCCACCTCCCCTTCCTCTGCCACAGTTAATACATCTTCTTCCAGTGAATGGTTGTAAGAAATCTGCAGCATATATATAGATCTATACGCAATGCAGTAGTGGTTTATTTTTCACAATAAGTTGTGTCATAATTAAATTCTTGTAATTTTCTTTTTCATCAGCATACTGCTGTAAAGATTTATCTGTATTAAACACACCTGATTTATCCATTTTGACTGCATTATAGAAATAAATTATGGTAAAATGGTAGTGTTTCTTTATACATTTCATTATATTTGGATATTTGTTTCAAAGTGGGTCCCATTAAACATATATTGAAATAAAAATGCATCTATATGTGTATTTGTATACAAATTCAGGGTTATCCGTTTGGGGTATACACCTTTGACTGTTGCTTTATAGAATATGTTCATCTTTACTATCACAAAGTCTTGCCAAAAAATTTTCCAGAGAAATACAATTATTTTATACATGTGTTAAATAATGTGGTAAGATTTTCCTTCAATAGACTTGTTAACAATTGGTACTACATGATTATCTAATTTGTGCAAAATGGAAGTGTGTGAAATAGTATCTCACTGAGAATAGGCCCAATTTTATTTTTATTTTTTTGAGACAGAGTCTCACTCTGCCACCCAGGCTGGAATGCAGTGGTGCGATCTCCACTCACTACAACCACAGTCTCCCAGGATCAAGCGATTCTCCAGTCTCGGCCTCCTGAGTAGCTGGGATTACAGGCATGTGCCATCATGCCTGGCTAATTTTTGTATTTCAGTAGAGGCGGGGTTTCACCATGCTGGCCAGACTGGTCTTAAACTCCTGACCTCAAGTGATCCTCCCGCCTCAGTTTCCCAAAGTGTTGGGATTACAGGTGTGAGCCACCATGCCCGGGAGAATAGGCCAATTTTTATATTTGTATTTTATATATTGCTTTGTCTTTTTAAATATTTATATTTTTAGATTGTTACGTATATGAGATATGCAGCTTATTTATTTATTTTTGTTTTTTGGAGACAGAGCCTTGCTCTGTCGCCCAGGCTGGAGCGCAGTGACGTGATTTTAGCTCACTGCAAGCTCTGCCTTCCAAGTTCATACCATTCTCCGGCCTCAACCTCCCAAGTAGCTGGGACTACAGGCGCCCGCCACCATGCCTGGCTAATTTTTTGTATTTTTAGTAGAGATGGGTTTTCACCGTGTTAGCAAGGATGGTCTCTTTCTCCTGACCTGGTGATCCACCTGCCTCGGCCTCCCAAAGTGCTGGGATTACAGGCGTGAGCCACCATGCCCAACCAATATGCAGCTTATTTATTTCTTGTTCTCATAGACTCTGATGCTATAGAATTTGAAATTTCTAATTTAATCTTTCAACAGATAAAGACAATTGTTTTTTATAATAATGGTTTTCAAACTGGCATAAGCCTGTAGGAAAATAATGAAATAAGGTACTTTTAATCAAAGTACCCTATCAGTCAGAATTTTATATAATTTTATTCTGCAAAATACATAGATATCTTACCCTTAAGTGCTTAATTTGATCATATTATTAAAATAAAGGTAAAGCAGAATATTTAATCTAAATCTAAATACTTAGGTCTGGTTTGTCCCAAGGACAACTTTTTAATTCATGTCTCATCTGCAGCCACTTCCCTTCTATTATGCAAGGGAACGAATCACATATTGCAGCTTAATTCCTAGCTTACTTCATCTCTTCTCCAATTTTCCTGCCTAAAAATAGAGCCCAAAGAAGCACAAGTTCCATGTGTGGCAGAAAATGATTAAAGAACCATGTGAGGCCCTGCTGACACTGGCATTAGAATCAGTGTACTTCCCATTCAAGTGAATGACTTTGATATTTGTGCATTGCAATATTACTTAATATTCAAAGAAGAAACCTCAAAATTTCCATAGCACTGATTCCCTTTGAAATACAGTGATAAGAGCTTAAAATACAAAGTACAAATTATTCCAGAATGATTCTATCAGAGAGGTATAAAATGATCCTCTTATTGCTACTACAAGCTGCTAGATTAATTTTATGTATATATGAATTAGTCAGAGTTTTCCAGAGAAACAGGACTAACAGGATACACATACACAAACACATATGAACACAACTCACACACAGAGAGAAGGGGAGAGAGAGAGGGAATATTTTAATTAATTGGCACATGTGATTATAGGGATGGCAAGTCTGAAAACTACCAGGTAGGTCAGCAGGCCGGAGACACAGAGAAGAGCTGATATTGCAGCCTCTAGTACAAGTGGCGACTGGATTTTGAGGAGGGAGCCAAGATGGCCAACAACACACAGCCAAGAAGAGTTTCTCCTACTAAGAGAGACCATACTATCAAGTAGACCGGCACACTCCAAACAGGTCTTTGGAAAGAAGGCACTGAGAATTAGTGGAGGGAAAATGCAGACACTAGGCTGAAAGGAGAGGAACCCAGGAATCCTGCATGGGGTTAGTGAGTACCAGGACTCATTCCTGCCTTGAACAGCTCTTGAGAAAGGGGTGAGTGAAATAGGCATGGAGTGGCCCAGTCTTGTCACTGACCTCTGGAATCCTTGCTGCAGGAAAACACATGACTCCCACAGATATTTGAACTGGCAGGGAGATCTGCTCAGAGAGTTGCCAGAGACAGAACTCTGGCTGCCTGGAGTCCAGAGGGTTTGGCCCAGGAGTGGTTATAGTGGAGAACAGCCACAGATGCTGATTCCTCAATGCTAACTATGTTCCTCTAGGGACGCTTAGCCCTTTGTTGCCTGTCAGATCTGGGCAGGGCAAGGTCATCTTGCCCATGGGAAGAGGCCAGTTTGATCTGAGTATCACCCTCTTTGCCAGCCTATCCCAGAGTCACCGCCTGGCCATGCCTGCTTGCAGTGTGGCCTCAGCTGCCCAGCAGAGGAGCTTGCCATGGTCACAGCTCTTCTGTCAACAGACTCCACCTAAGAGTCAGAGAGCTTCTGCAGGCAGTCCCCTGCAGGTGAAAAACCACCTGCAGCCCTCCCTCGTCAGCACACAATTGCCCAGAGCCTCACCCTGCTGCTTCACCAGTACACACTCACTTGCAGCCTGCCTCTGCGCCTTCACTGTATTTCCACATGGAGACTCCCACTACCCACTGGACCCCCACTGAAGTGCTTTTGCTGGCATCCCTCATTGGAGTGTTGTGGTCAGTGGATTGTGAACACCTTGGCCCCTTCAGTACTGTCGGTGCTTAACCTTGAGGGACCAGAGAAAAAAGTTGCAGGCCTGGTCCCAGCCACCAAGGGTGAGAGCATGACACACAGGAGGGCTGAGCTAAGCCTTGCCCTCCTGAAATCATACAGAAACAAAGCCAATTGAATAAACCCAACTTATATAGAGTTAAGCCCCCAAAGGTGTCAAAGAATATAAATCAAAATGTCCCATTCAAACAAAGGACAGCAACTTCAAAGATTAAAGGAACATCAGCTCACATAGGGGAGGAAGAATCCGTGCAAGAACTCTGGCAACTCTAAAAGCCAAAATGTCCTCTAACGTCCAAACAACTGTACTAGCTTTCCAGTAATGGTTATTAATCAGACAGAAATGGCTGAAATGACAGAAATAGAATTCATAATCTAGATGGAAATGGATCTAGAAATTCAAGAGAAAGCTGAAACCCAATCCAAGGAATCTAAGGAATCTAATAAAGTGATACATTTTCAGAAAGAAACAGAAATAGAAATCATCAGAAATAGAAATGTCTATTTTCAGATATACATTTCCAGAAAGAACCAAAGTGATCTAAAGTTGAAAAAAAAAAAACTCACAACCAGAATTTCATAATACAATCGTAAGTGATAACAGCAGAATTGACCAATCTGAGGAAAGAATCTCAGAGCTCAAAGACTAGTTATCTGAATCAACTCAGATAAAAATTTTTTAAAATTAATGAAAAAAACCTCTGAGAACTATGAGATTATGTAAAGAGACAAACCTATGACTCACTGGCATGCCAGAAAGAGAGGGAGAGAGAACAAGCAACTTGGAAAACATATTTAAGGATATTTTCCACAAAATTTTCCCCAAACTCGCCAGAAAGGTCAACATACAAATTCAGGAAATGCAGTGAACTTCAGCAAGATAATATACAAGATAACCATCCCCAAGACAAATAGTTATCAGATTCTTCAATGTCAATGTTAAAGAAAATAATTTAAAAAGGCAGCTAGAGAAAAGGCACAGGTCACGTATAACAGGAACCCAATCAGGCTAACAGGGGACAGTTCACCAGAAATCTTACAAGCCAGAAGAGACTGGGGGCCTATATTTAGCAACATTAAAGGAAAGAAATTTCAACCAAGAATATCATATTCAGCTAAACTAAGCCTTATAAGCAAAGAAAAATAAAATTCTATTTAGACAGGCAAATGCTAGGGGAATTTTTTTCTACCAGACCTGCCTTTTAAGAGGTCCTTAAGAGAGCACTAAACATGGAAACAAAAGACTCTTACCAGCCACTGCAAAAACATACTTAAGTACATAGCCCACTGACACTATAAAACAACTCTACAGTCTACATAATAACCAGCTAACAACATGATGACAGGATTACAAACTCACATAATGCTGATCTTGCACATAAACAAAATAAATGCCCCAAGTAAAAAGGAACAGAGAGTCAAGAGGACTAAAGAACTAATACCTAACTGTATGCTGTCTTCAAAAGATTCATCTCACATGCAGTGACAACCATAGGCTCAAAGTAAAGGAATGGAGAAAGATCTGTCAAGCAAATGGAAAATAAAAGAGAACAGAGGTTGTTATTCTTATTTCAGAAAAAAAAAAAAACTTTAAATCAATAATGATCCAAAAGGACAAAGAAGAGCATTACAAGAGCATTATAAAATGATAAACTGTTCAATTCAAAAAGATGACTTAACTATCCTAAATGCAAATGCACTAAATACTGGAGCACCCAAAATCATAAACTAGTTCTTAGAGATCTAAGAAACCACACAATTATAGTGGGAGACTTCAACACCCCTAGAGAGATCATCAAGGTAGAATACTAACAAAGATATTAAGGACCTAAATTTGACACTTGAACAAATAAATCTATAGATTATATAGATTATAGAACACTCCATCCAACAAAAACAGAAAATACATTCACCTTCTCTGCACATGGCGCATACTCTAAGATCGACCACATGCTCAGCCATAAAGGAATTCCTTATAAATTCCAAAAAAAAAAAAAAAAGGAAATCACAAAAACTACACTCTCAGACCACAGTGCAATAAAAATAGAAATCAATACCAATAAGATGTCTCAAAACCATGTAATTACATGGAAATTAAACAACCTGCTCCTGAATGACTGCTGGGTAACAAATGAAATTAAGGCAGGAATCAAGAAATTCTTTGAAGCTAATGAAAACAAAGTTACAACATAATAGAACCTCTGGGATGCAGCTAAAGCAGCGTTAAGAGGAAAGTCTATAAGATTAAATGCCTACCTACATTTAAAAAAAGGGTCAAAAATGTCTCAAAATTAACAACCTAACGTAAACCAACACTAAAGCTAGCTGAAAAAACAACCAAAATCAGAACTTAACTGAATGAAACTGAAATGTGAAGATCTATATAAAAGCTCAACAAAATTAAAAGTTGTTTCTTCAAACGAGTAAAGAAGACTGATAGATGGCTAGCTAGACTAATTAGAGAAGATTCAAATAAACACAATTAGAAATGAGAAAGTTAACTTTACCATCTACCCCACAGAAATACAAAAACCCTTAGAGACTATTATGAGCACTTATCTGCAGACAAACTAGAAAACCCAGAAGAAATGGACAAATTTCTGGAAACACACATCCTCTCAAGATTAAACCAGAAGAAATTCAATACTTCAGTTGACCAACATTAAGTTCCAAAATTGAATCTGTAATTAAAAACCCTACCAACCAGAAAAAGCCCTGGACATAATGAATTCACAGCCAAATTCTAACAGATACATAAAGAAGAGCAAGTAGCAGTCCCATTGAAACGATTCCAAAAAAATCAAGGAGGCAGGACATCTCCCTAACTCATTCTGTGAAGCCAGCATAATTTTGATAGCAAAACCTAGCAGAGACACAACAACCAAAAATAAAACTTAAGGCCAATATCCCTGATGAACACAGATGTAAAACATCCTCAACCAAGTACTTGCAAATCTAATCCAGCAACAAATCAAAAAGCTATTCCTCCATGATCAAGTAGGCTTTATTCCTGGATGCAAGGTTGGTTGTTTCATCATACACAAATCAATAAATATGATTCATCACATAAAGAGAAGTAAAAACAAAAACGACACTGTCATTGTAATAGATGGTGAAAAAGCTTTCAATAAAATTCAACATTCCTTCATATTAAAAACCCTCAACAAACTAGGCATTGAAGGAAAATACCTCAAAATAATAAGAGTCATCTATCAGACACCGCCAATATTATACTAATCAGAGAAAGAAAGAAAAATTATCCAACAGGAAAAGAGGCAGTAAAACTTTGTCTCTTCACATATGATATGATTCTCTACCTAGAAAACCCCAAGCCCCTGCCCAAAGGTTGTTATAACTGATCAACAACTTCCGTAAAATTTTAGGATACAAAAATCAGCATAAAAAAGTCAGTAGCACTTCTATACACCAATAATGTCCAAGCTGAGAGCCAAATCAAAGGATGCAATTCTATTCCCAATAGCTGCAAAATGAATAAAATACTGAGCAATACTGCTAACCAAGGAAGTGAAAGATGTCTACAAGGAGAATTCTGAAACACTGCTGAAAGAATTCAGAGACAACACAAGCAAATAGAAAAACATTCCATGTTCTTGGTTAGGAAGAATCAATATTGTTAAAATGGCCATACTACCCAAAGCAACTTACAGATTCAATGCTGTTCCTATAAAACTACCAATGTCATTCTACACAGAATAAAAAAATATATATTCTAAAATTCATATGCAGCCATAAAAGTTCCTGAATAGCCACAATAGTCCTAAGCAACAAAGCTGGAGGCATCACACTGCCAGTCTTCAAACAATACAATATGGCTATAGTAACCAAAACAGCATGGTACTGGTACAAAAACAAATACATAGACCAATGAAACAGGTTAGAGAACCCAGAAATAAAACCACAAAACTACAGCCATTTGATCTTTGACAAAGTTGACAACAACAAGCAATAGAGAAAGGACTCCTTATTCAATAAAAGATACTGGTATAGCTGGCTAGCCATATGCAGAAGATTGAAACTGGACCCCTTTCTTAAATCATATACAAAAATCAACTCAAGATTGATTAAAGACTTAAACAAAAAACCTAAAACTATAAGAACCCTAGAATGAAACCTAGGAAATATCATTCTGGACATAGGCTTTAGCAAAAATTTCATGATGAAGACTCTAAAAGCAATCTATAACAGAAACAAAAATTGACAAATGGAGCTTAAACTAAAGAGTTTCTGTACAGCAGAATAAACTATTAATGGAGTAAACAGACAACATATAGAATGGGGAGAATATCTGCAAACTATGCTTCTGACAAAGATTTAATATCTGGAATCTATAAGAAACATAAGCAAATTTACAGGCAAAAAAATCAACCCCATTAAAAAAGTGGGGCAAAGGACAAAAGCAGACACTTTTAGAGAGAAGACATACATGTGGCCAACATGTATACAAAAAAAAAAAAAAATGCTCAACACCACTAATCATTAAAGAAATGCAGATCAAAACCACAATGAGATACCATCTCACACCAGTCAAAATGGCTGTTATTTAAAAAAAAAAAAAAAAAAACAGATGCTAGTGAGGTTTCAGAGAAAAGAGAACACATACTCTGCCGGCGAGAATGTTAATTAGTTCAGTAACTGTGGAAAACAGCTTGGAGATTTCTTAAAGAACTTAAAACAGAATTACAATTCAACCCAGCAATCCCATTACTGGGTATATACCCAAAGGAATATAAATCATTCTATTATACCATAAAGACACATGGACATGTAAGTTCATCACAGCACTCTTTACAATAGCAAAGACATGGAATCAACTTAAATGCCCATCAACAGTAGACTGAATCTTTTTTTAATGTGGTACATATAAACCATGGAACACTATGCAGCTATAAAACAGAATGAGATCATGTTCTTTGCAGCAACAGAAATGGAGCTGCAGGCCATTATCCTAAGTGAATTAATGCAGAAACAGAAAACAAAATATCACATGTTCTTACCAACACAAAAACAAATTAGTAGGTGCTATACATTGAATACACATGGGCACAAAATGGGGAAAAATAGAATCTGGTACTCACTTATGGGTGGAGGTCAAGAGGTTGGTGAGACTTTAAAAACTACCTATTGGGTACTGTGCTGACTACCTAGGTGACATATACCATACTATATATACATGTGACATGTAATTTACACATGTAACAAACCCGCATGTATACTCCTTGAACCTAAAATAAAAGTTGGAAGAAAACAATGCTATTTGAAGGAAGAATTCTTTTTTGGGGAAAGTCAGTCTTTTAAGGCCTTCTACTGATTAGACAAGACCCACTAACATTAGGGAAGGGAATCTGCATTAGTCAAATCTACTCATTTAAATATTATGTACAGTTAAAAAAAAAAAAAACTTGATAGATACATCAAGAATGATTTTTTACCAAAAATTTGATAATGTGGCCTACCCAAACTGACATAAAATTAATCATCACAGTGATTTCCAATAAAATTCCATAGAAGAAATAGTATATGATACTTTCACTCTAATATTTGTAAAACTCTATTTACAAAAACAATTGAAGAATCTGACAAATTTGAGTCCTCACAGACCTTGTTTGGGAGATTTCTTTGTACTAATCCTAGGTTGTTCAAGACTTTCTAATTTTGTGGAATGGGGTGACATGAGATGCTGGAGAGCCTCAGGAAGGTATCACAAAAGTACACTTAATGGAGTTAAATAACCAAGATTGTATTCAAGATTATTGCAATAGGAGAGAGATTAAACTCAATTCTGCTGAAACAAAAGTCAGGAGAGTTTTAAGCACTGCAGTTAACTAACCAAGTACTGAAAAAGCACTGGACGACATTAAGGTTAGAGTGATGGTTGAGGAGGGAAGTTGATCAATGTGATTAAACCATCAGTGCTTGCTAACTGATGCTAATTGGCTAGTTGAGGTTAGACTGCTACCTTTACAAAGACGTTATTAGATACAGGTGCTTTTTTTCTTTCTTTTATTTTATTTTCTTTTTCCTTATTTATTTCTTTCTCTTTGTCTTTTTCTTTCCTTCCTTCCTTCCATTTTGGAAATCAATTTTTATTTTAAGTTCCGGGTGTGCAAGATTGTTACATAGGTAAATGTGTGAGGCACTCTCCTTCTTCTGATAATATTTCATAGAGATGACTCCAAATCCTTGAGAAAGACATTCCTGGGTTGTAAAACTTGCAGAAGATACCTCAAAGAGGCAGAGAAAAAATTTATAATTCCAATTTTTCTAAAATAAATGCTTTAAGAAAAGGAAGATCGGGGGGTATCGGAAGGTACCAGTCTAAAGTTTAATCAAGCTGACAAGAAGCTTAAGTCTGCCACAGTTAGGGGATATGACAGAGTGGCACAGGAGAGTGAGAAGACAGGAAAACTGCCAGTTTATTTCTATTGCATGCATATCATTCAGCATTGTGCTACATTTGGGAAATGACTCCAGTTTAACAGTCTTATAGTACACATACTTCAGCTACGTAGTCCCCCAAATTGCTGGCTGATACCAATATGTAAAATGGGATTGATCAATGTAAGATTTTTTTTTTTTGAAACTAAATATTTCTTTTGAACATGTAAGCTTCTGGATTAATCAGATGATTGAATATACCTAAGATCTAAATGTCAAAGGTAAAGTTAAGGCCTGGTAACAAATTTATTAAGAAAATTAAAAATTTCAAAATCAACCCTGAAATTGAATTCTCTATATGCCCAATGTAAACGGCCAATAAGTCTCCAAAAAGGTTTTTAAATGATCCTTACTTTGGTCATGACCTTTGTCATGTTATTATTGGTGCTTTATTTACCTAATGTAACACAAATAAAATTGTGCCACATGTATCTAAACAAGAATGTACTTGCTATTTTTTAGGGAATTTTCTCATAGGATATTTTTCATGAAAAGATAAATAAGCTATTGTTTATGAAAGTATTGTGGCGAAATAACAAAATACATACATAATAACTGGAAGTAAGTAAACACTTTTTCCTCATTGTAAATATTAATTTCATGGAATATTATGTAGATACTAGAAATTCTAAATATGAAAACTAGATATATATTTTAGAAATTGTATTTGTGACTGAACCTGTTAAGGTTGAGGGTGATTGTCATATTTTGTGCAAAATTTTGAAATATTGTAATGATTCATTTTCAGTATCACAGTCATTAGTATCACTGCAGAATATTTTTGCATAAACTCTACACTTTGTTATTTAGCTTTTCATTTAAGAAACCTACCCCCAACACCCTGTTTGCTTCTAGACCTATAACTAAAGTCCCAGTAAGCCCCTAGACATGAGGTTGAGTGTGTGACCCATGAGGAGGTGAACTATACTCCAAAAGAACTGCTTGAGTTTTCTAATTTATATAAGCAGAAATCTGGAGAACAGGCATGGGAATGGATATTAAGGGTGTGGAATAATGGCGGAAGAAACGTAGAGTTGGATCAGTCTGAATTTATTGATTTTGGCCCATTAAGTAAGGATTCTGCATGTAATGTTGTAGTTCTGGGAGTTAAAAAGAACAAGTCCCAGGTTCTTCAGCTGTGGGACTTGGACTGGCTGCCTTGCTCCTCAGCTTACAGACAGCCTATTGTGGGACCTCACCTTGTTATCATGAGTTAATACTCCTTAATAAACTCCTCTTTGCGTATACATCTATCCTATTAATTCTGTCCCTCTAGAGAACCCTGACTAATACAGGTGCCCACTGCTTTGAGCAAAGCATCTTGGTGGGCATTTAACAACACTAGAAAATAAAAAATGAGACAGGTACTCAGCGTTGTATGTGATAAGTAAATAATACCTAGGTTACACCAAAGTTGCAGTTTTTGCAAGTCAATATTCTTGATTAATGCTGCAGCATGAATACTTCAAATGTAGTTTCAAAAATATAAATTGTGTTTTTCCATAATTAATATGGAAAGTATAAGGCATATACATGTTTTTCTGTAGAATGTAAAAATGGGAAAATAATGAAACCTAGATTTCTGTAATAGGTTACTAAGAATAAAGAATAAGCATATATGGGTAAAATGTCAAGATAAAAATAAGGATTATTTTAAGCTTCCAAGCAAATTGATTAGATTAATCCAAAGCAAAGTGATGATGATAATCATAAATTGTGGTGTATAATATAGGACAGTATTGAAAAGCCTATGTAGGATTCAGCAAAGTACCTATTGATTAAAAGCATTAGCTAGGCTTGGAAAATACATCCAAAATTATTTTTCTGTCAATTAAAAGGGTATAAAAAGAAATTTAACATCTCCAAGAAAAACAAAATTATCAACAAATATGAGTTTCTTTGTCAAAAAGAAGGCAGAACAATATTCTATTCTGATTTTACAAACATCTGTATTCAAAACCTCATAAGAATTGGAAAATAGTTTTATTATCAATATTTTTATTGATGAATCATATTTGTGTACATATATAGTATGTGATGTGATATTTTGATATATGTATATGATATGAAATGATTATATTAAGCTCATTAACATATTCACCACCTCAGTTCTCTTTTTTATAATTAGACATTTGAAATTAACTCTCTTGGTTTGAAATACACAATATATTATTATTGACTATAGTCATATTTTTGTGCAATAGATTTTAAAATCTACTCCTTCTATCAGAAACTTTGTACTTTTTGATAAATAATCCCTATTCCATCCCTTCCCACCTCCAGCCCCATCCTCTGGCAATCATCATTTTACTCTTTACCTCTATGAGTTGAACTTGTTTAGATTGCACATGTAAGTGAGATCACGTAGCATTTGTCTTTCTGTGCCTGGGTTACTTGACTTAGCATAATGTTCTTCAGATTCATCCATGTTGATGCATATGACAGGATTTCTTTTTATAAAGGCTCAATAGTATCCATTGTGTATAAATATCATATTTTTTAATCAATTTGTCTGTTGACGGACACTTAGTTTGATTCCATATCTTGGCTATTGTGAATAATGCTGCAATGAACACAGAGTGCATATATCCCTCTGACATATGACTTTTAGTTCCTTTGAATCCCAGAAATGGGATTACTGAATCATATTATACTTATAGTTTTAGTTTTGTGAGAAACCTCCATACCATTTTTCATAATGGCTGTATTAATTTACATCGTCACCAACAATTGTTAGTTGTTTAATTTAGCAGGACACATAATATTTTGGAGACAACAAATTTTTTAAAAATATGACACTTTGAAGGAAAAACTTGAATTAGACACTTCAGATATTATTACTTCATACTGAATTAGACACTTCAGATATTATTACTTCATACTGTATTGTTTAACAAGCTTATTAAATATTTGTATTTATTTATTTATTTATTTATTTATTTATTTTTGAGACAGAGTCTCGCTCTGCTGCCAGGGTGGAGTATGGTGGTGCGATCTCGGCTCACTGAAACCTCCGCCTCCTGGGTTCAAGCGATTCCCCTGCCTCAGCCTCCTGAGTAGCTGGGACTATAGGCCTGAGCCACCATGCCTGGCTTTTTCTTTTCTTTTTTTTTTTTTTTTGTATTTTAGCAGAGATGGGGTTTCACCATGTTGGCCAGGATGGTCTTGATCTCCTGACCTCATGATCTGCCTACCTCGGCTTCCCAAAGTGCTGGGATTACAGGCCTGAGTCACCACGTCTGGCCTTGTTATTTTATTAAAGCTAACAATTGGTAAAATAACCACTTCCTTGAAGAAGATAAACCATAATTTCTAGCAATTAGAATAAATTTAGAGGTACAAACAGAAAAAAAGTTTAATAAGTAAAAGTCTCTGGAATTCTTTTTATATTTTTCCCCTTTCTATTTTGTTTATCAGTACATTCTGAGTTATTCAAGTTTCTGGGTATATGTTTATTTATATATCAAGTATAAAAATTAGAACCTTCAGTGTAGTCATCAGGAAATAAAGCAAATCAACTGTTCTATTTTTGTAAGAACGTTCTGGTCTTAACACGCAGTGAGGCGTATTGATTAATTATCTCTTCAATATCCCTTCTTTTGTAGAAGCGATTATAAACGATTTTCACTTTTCCATTCTTGGGTTTAGAGTTTGGCCAAAATATTTGCTTGAGCCAACGAAATGGACAAGGAATAACAATGTGTCAGCTCCAATCTTAGACCTTCAGAGAGGTAGGAAAGATCCTCTTGCCTCTGTCACTGCTGTGAGAATAGTGTACCACAGCTAACCCACTGGGTCAAGAAGGATGAGAAGCACCTAGTACAGGGCAGATCACTTACAGACCAGCAGTGAGAAGCAGATCCACACCAGCTGCTGCAGCCTCAAGTATAGTTGTCCAGCTGAGTTCAACCTATATTACCTGAACCTCAGAGGACTCACAGATAATGAGAATAAAGTATTACTAATCTGAGCCACTAAATTCTGGATAGCTTGTTAAATTGTCCTTAATGTGTGAGATTAGCTAACTGAAACAGAGCAAAACAGAAAATAGTAAAAACATAACTAATCTTGTGTTCAAAAAATGCAAAGTGGAATGTCAGGTATGCTATTCACTCATTGAATTCATTAAGGAAATTGATTAAACTTTTATATTATAGACTCCATATTTCAATGGGAACAATGACACCTATAATACTGGTTTACAGGTCACTTCTAGTATCTAGAACCCTTTTTATGATAACCTGGCCCTGATTAGTAAATTTCAAACCCCATGAAGACCCAAGCTCAATCTGGTATCCAGTGTTAACTCTCATTGCCTAACTTAATGACTGTATACTCTTGCTAACTGAATTCCGTTCTGAAGTATGCAGTAATTGACACCAATCTTTTAGTCCCTCTGAGGGACAAGGCTTATCTGTCCATTTTCTTCTTCCTGTTGCAGAGCTGTCCCCAAATTTGAGCTCTATCATGGCAGGTATGACTAATTGCAAGTTCTGATTTCCCCTTGTTGTAATGCCAATGAACCTTTTAAGATATATTTTCTTTCAAAGAAAAGTCTATCCATTGGGATTTGCAAGTCAAGAGATTTGGTATTGCTTACAAACAGTCATACACATAACATTTGGAGCTGGTTAGATTCTACTAGGAACAATGCATTTAATCCTGACTACCACAATTCACGTGCAAAGTACAAAAATGGAACTCACTGAGGGTACAATAATGACAGTATTAAGGAAAGTCAAAACAGGCTTTATTATGAATTACTAGGAGTATAACACAGTCATTTTCAAGTATGCGAAGGAAGTTTGAAAGAAAGAGTAGCTTTACTCCTAGCTGGGCCTAGAAATAATAGACTGTTTATACAAGTTATAAGATAATTTTAGGCTCAATATCATAAATTATTTTTTGAAAATTACAATTGGTTCAAAGATGGCTCAATCCACCTCAAAGAGAAGAGAGTTATCTACCCAACAGATGAAGTGTTGTATTGGATATTTTGTTGGGCTGTTTAAGTATCTATGCAGAATTTTACAAGGCACTATAAGTAAGCAATTGTATATTTAGACTCAATATAAGTAACTTAGCACATTTTTTTCTACATCTAGTCTAGATAAAGCATTTATGTTAGCTGAATGTACCCTGCAAGCATTTCAATTAGATTTAAGGGTAGGGAAAATCATGTGCAAAAATGTATAACAATGTTGTGTAACTATTGCTATGTTTTTATTGTTGTTGTTGTTGCTGTTGTTATTTTTGTAATAAATCCATCTGGAGTTCCTAATTCATAAGATTAAAAAATAACTTGCCAGCCAGGCACAATGGTTCATGCCTGTAATCCCAGCACTTTGAGAGGCCGAGGTGGGTGGATCATCTGAGGTCAGGAGTTTGAGACCACCCTGGCCAACATGGTGAAACCCAATCTCCACTAAAAATACAAAAATTAGCCAGCCGAAGTGGTGCATGCCTGTAATCCCAGCTACTCAGGAGGCCTAGGCGGGAGAATCGCGTGAACCTGGGAAGCAGAGGTTGCAGTGAGCCAAGATCACACCACTGCACTCCAGCCTGGACGACAAAGCAAACCTCCATCTCAAGAAAACAAATAAAATAAAATAACAAAAATAAAAAATAACTTGCCATTTAAAGTTATATTAGTATTATCTTAAATTGAGTTTCTCTAAGCTCTGTTCAGATAAAGATTTATTAAATTTTAAGGTAAAATCTACATACCTAAGAATTGACCTTCTTGTCACAAATGTTTGCCTTTGCAATTTTTCTTCTTCAAGTTGGAGTTGGGATATAAAGAAACAACGCGGGAATATGTGCCCAAACTGAGCGATCCCTTTGCTATTCTTCTGATTTTTCATTGGCCTGAGAAGAAACTTTTCCACAGAGACTGATTGTCATCTTGGATTTTACTTCTCAAGTCCAAAGATGGCAGAACCTAGAGTGTAATCTCTAATCATAGTACAGGTCAAATGCACCTTCTTTCCTCCACTAATTCAGCTCTAAGTCAATGCTAGCTCACTGTGCAGGTTATTTGAGTCTCATCCACATCCTCTGCCTTGCCCCTGGATTAGTTATGAAAACCTGACTTCTACAACAGCATTACTTTATCTTTTTCCCCTTGTTGCTGCTATTCCATTCCAGGATCACAGACTGCCAACTCTTAGTTGCCCTTCCAACTGGGAGGTGAAAGAAATTTCTAAACCATTAGCATAACACAGTGGAGCTACTTCTAGCTCTGTCTATATTTACTTTGCAGCTACTGTTATTGGTATGAGACTTTTTGTAAAGTGCCCTTAATCACAGTCCTGAAGAAGAAAATAAGGCACAAGTCCCCACTGTTTGGGGTTTTCCTTCCATTTCGAGTTGGGTTAGGGAGAAATAAGAACACTTCCAAAACACCACTTATCTCACTTCTATCGCAGCCCTCCAAGGGATCTTCTACTTCCTCTTAATGTTAATGACCTTCTTATGAAATCTTATAAGAAATGCCTTCCTCAATTCTTTCTACTAATGATATATAATTAGGCATTAATACCCAAGTCTTCAAAACACTTATCATGTTCTAATATAGAAAGGGAGTTATACTAATTTAGAAAAGAAATCAACAACTTTTATGCGTACAAAACAATGACCAGATGTTGATTTTGTTTTCTATAATTGGCACAATAAATCAACCAAAGCTTGTCAATGGATTTGCTCTTATGGTACTAAACACCTTCTTTTTACTTCTGACAATAAACCTCATAATGGCTGTAGGAGTTAAAGGTAGGAAATTTTCGGAAAAACATCATTTATGGGAAAATACACACACACATAAAATATATAGATTTAATACTTTCAAAATATTGTTCACTACTTCTGTTTCTAGGAAGATGGAGATGTACTTTTCTCTATTCCTTCTCATAAATTATGTATAAAACAAACAAAAATTCTAAAAGGTAAAGAGAAAATAACAGACTGGCTAGGGACTTCAGGTTCTAAGAAACACCGCTGATGTGAGTTCACTGAGTGTTCTTTTTGCCTCATACATGCCACATTTGGAGCTGAAGAAGTCATCAACCTCGAAATACCTACAGGCATAGACAAATAAAAAGCCAGAATAAAAGACTGCCCTCTTTAGCAGGAGTCAAGAAAAAGGGAACTACGGTAATATTGAAAATTTTAAATAATAACCACTCTATTCCACGGAACAACACGGGGGAAAAAAAAAAGTGGCCCCTATGCATCTCTGCCATCAAATACTGAGCAGGGAGCCTAGATTTCCACCCTTGTCAGACTGTAATATGGTGGCCCAACTGCCACTGGGGTGGTGTCAGTGAAGGGCTAGTAGGGAGGTGAGCTTTTCTTACCTGACATGGAGTAATTACACCTCCCTTCTGCCCAGGGAATCAGTGGAGACCACAAGACAAGCCTGTACTATAAGGACCAAGCAGTAACAGGGCATCCTCCCTGTCCCCCATCCCCTAGAATGGTATAAGAGGAAAACTAATGGAGAACTAGACATTTTTAAACACCTAGTGTGAATAAGGCCACCACACTTTCTGAGTGGGTGTCAACAGAGGCCACATGGGGAGTAATAATGACATATTTCTGTGCGTCTCAACAGAGAGATATGAATGGAGGCCCAGTGGGTAGCTGAAACTTTCACAGTCACCCAGCAGTAACTAGGAGTTCTCCCCCATTAAATGTCAGTGGAGATCGAGTGAGGGACCTGGATTTCTAATCCGCTTATCAGTAATGTGTTAGTCCCTCCAAATCCCCCACCAGATTCATATCATAGGAAGCCAACTAATAGAGAAGATTTAAGTAAGATCCAGAGTCCTATATCATAATACTCAAAATATCCATATTTCAATAGAAAATCATTTGTCATACCAAGAACCAGGAAGATGTCAAACTGGATGATAAAGATAATCATTCAATGACAATACCAAACTACAGAGATGTTAGAATTATCTGACAAATATGTCAAAGCAACCGTCAGATGAAATGCTTCAGCAATAATGAACACACTTAACACAGATGAAAACAAAATAGTCTCCACAAAGAAACAAATTGTCTGCAAATAAATAGAAGATATAATTAAGTAACAGATGAAAAATTTAAAAGTGGAAAATAAAATAATTGAAATAAAAATCTCAATGCACAGGAACAACATTAAAATGGATAAGCTAGAGAAAAGAATCAGTGAACTTGAAGATAGAACAAGAGAAATTACCAAATATGAGCAACAAAGAGAAAATAAACTAGTAAAAATGATTTGAGCTTTAAAAATTTATGGGACTAAAAAAAAAAGCTATATTTATGTCATCCATATTCTGAAAGGAAAAGAGAAAAGGGCAAGGCTAAAAAAGTATATGAAAATGTAATAACCAAAATGTCTCAGATTTGTCAAGAGACACAAACACAAAATTCAATTATTTGGGAAACGCTAAACATGGTAATTCCAAAGAAATCCATGAGATGATATAACATAACTAAACTTATGAAATGTAAAGATAAAGAAAAATCTCGAGTGCACTTTACCTTTAGGAGAAAAAAAACAATTAAAGTAAAATAAGATTTCTCATCAAAAACCATGAAGACCCAAGAGTAGCAGCACAATATTTTTCAAACGCTAGAAAAACAACAATCATCTCAGAATCTTATACCTGATGAAAATATCTTTCAAGGAAAAGGGGGTGATCAGGACATTCTCAGATGAAGAAAAATTAAAATTTATTGCCAGCAGATCTACCCTAAGGGAATAACTAAAGCAATTTATATAAAAAGAAAAAGAATGAAACAAGAAACCTTCAAACATTGAGAATAAAGAACATGGCCAGCAAAAATATGGGTATACAGAGTAGGCTTTTTTCTTCTTTTGAGTTTTTCAAGTTATGTTTTATGGTTGAAGCAACAATAATAATGCTGATTAATGTGGTATTAAATGTACCCAGACAAGTATTTAAGATAATTATAAATGGGGGATATTAAAGGGACATAAAAGGAAGTAAGTTTTCTCTACTTAACTCAAACCAATAAAATGACACCCCCAGGAGACAATGACAAGTTATATATACATAACAAATACTTACAAAAACCATTAATAAAAATATACAAAGTGATACAATCAAGAGACCTATAAATAAATCAAAATGGAATTGTAAAAAGTGTTTAAGTAACCCAAGAAAAGACCGAAAAAATAAAACAGAGAGGTAAAAAACAGAGAGAACAAACAGGAAACGAAAGTACACAAAAAGGTGAACTTAATCATGAATATATCAATAACTAGCATATATGTAAATGATCTAAAGAGACAAATTAACAGACAGCAATTAGCAGAGAAAACAATAAACCATAACCCACTATATGATGTCTATAATAAATTCTCATCAAATATAACAATGTAGACACACTTAAAGTAAAAGGTTTCAAAAAGATGTATTATATATAATCCAATAATATTAGGAATTGCTATATTAATATCAGATAATGAAGAAAGAAAAAAATTATTAGATACAGAAAGGGGTATTATGTAATTTTTGAAGATTATTCAACAAGAAAATATAGCTATCCTGTGTGTATACCAAACAACAGAGCTACAAAACATGTGAACCGAACACTGAGAGACCTGAAAGGGAAAATAACACAAATACAAACTTAAATATCCCTCTGTCAAAAATTTATATATTTAAAAAGAAAATCAGCAGAATATAGGAGAAATCAACAATACCCAACAATAGCGCAACTGCATTTTTTTTCAAGTTTCCTATAATGTATACTAAGATAGACCATATCCTGAGTCATAAAACAAAACTAAAACAAATTTAAAAGACTTGAAATCATAGAATTTATTCTCTAACTACAATAAAAACAAATAGCAGAAAGACAACAATGTCTCTAAACACATAGAAACTAAACCATGTGGCCGGGTGAGGTGGCTAACTCCTCTAATCCCAGCACTTTTGGAGGCTGAGGCAGGCGGATCATGAGGTTAAGAGATCAAGACCATTCTGGCTAACGTGGTGAAAGCCTGTCTCTACTAAAAATGCAAAAATTAGCTGAGCGTGAGCACCTGTAATCCCAGCTACTCAGGAGGCCTAGGGAGGAGAATTGCTTGAACCTGGGAAGCAGAGGTTGTAGTGAGCGGAGATCACGCCACTGCACTCCAGCCTGGCAACAGAGCGAGATTCCAAGAAATAGAAAGAAAGAGAAAGAGAGAGAGAAAGAGAAAGAGAAAGAAGGGAAGAGAACGGGATAGAGAGGGAGAGAGGGAGGGAGGGAGAGAGGGAGGAAGGGAGTGAGGGAGGGAAGGAAGGAAGGAAGGAAGGAAGGAAGGAAGGAAGGAAGGAAGGAAGGAAGGAAGGAAGGAAGGGGAGAAGGGGGGAAGGGGAAAGAAAGGAAAGAAAGCAACTAAACCATGTACTTCTAAGTATTCCACGGTTCAAAGAGGAAACCTCAAGGGAAATTTTAAAAATACATTGAACTGAATTAACAAAATTAAGCCATATCCAAATTTGCAAAACATAGCTAAAACAGGACTGGAAAGGAAATTTATAGCACTAAATGCATGTATTAGAAATGAGGAAAAACTCTCAAATTAATACTCCAAGCTCCCATCCCAAGAACCTAGTTTAATGAGTTATGGGATATTCTACCAACTCAACCTTAGGAATATGAAACTTATTTGGAAAGTTTCAGATGAGTGAATAATGGGGCTTAGGACATACTGCTCCAAAATATGATTGTAGAAAACAAGAATGTGTTACTGCCAAATATGCCTCATGGCATAAACATTATTTGAGCTAATTATTTTGAAAAATTTCAGACAGAGGAAGAGCTCTAAAAACAAGAGTAGAAATCAGTTTTTAAAAGAGAAATTCATATTTATAAAAGATATAGACTTGCATTTATAAGGGTATCTCCCTCTTTTTGGACCCAGAAAAATAGGTTACTCTAAATCACTGGAAACTTTTATCAAATAAAATATACCAACTTAAATCTGACAACAAATATTACCTTTGTTTATCATAAGTTTTTGGCAAACTCCCCATTACTGGACTTTCTCTATACCTTCTTTTGGTTCCAGTTGAAGATGGTATTTAAGCCTGAACTCAAAGCCAAGTCTTAGAGATTAACATAATTTTCTCTGCCTTTCTTCCAACATAGATGAGGTATAGATGTTATTAACCTGTTATTTTCCTTGTTATATAAAAAGAAAACAGAAGCAAGGAAATAATAAAAACAAATAGCGAAAATGAATGAAATTAAAACCAGTACAACTGGTTTTTAGAGGAAAACCTAATGAAACAAATATCAGGTTTTTTTAAAGATCAATAAAATTTACAAACTTCTAGTAAGACTGACGAAAAAAGAGAAAAGATGCAAACTACAAATACTTGGATTTATAGGCTGCCACTATAGACCCTACAGGCACCAAAAGAATAAGGGATGACTATGAACAACTCTGCACACATAAATTTGGCAGCTTGGAAGCAACGAACAAATTCATCAAAAAATACAAACTACAAGACATCCAATATGAAACAGATAAAATTAGTATCTCTATTAAGAAAATTGTTTTTATGATTAAAATTTATAGAAATACATTTTCTAGCTAAGATTATGTTACTGGGAAATTCTACCAAACATTTAAAGAAACGCTGAGACCAAAAACTGTACAATCTCTTCTACAATATAAAAGAGGTGAGAATCTTCCCAGGATATTGTTTGAAGGTATGTATATACCGATAACCAAGTAGAAAAATACAGCATATGAAAGAAAGAAAAGTACAGACTAATATTTCCCATGTAGATTCAAAAACCTTTAACAAAATATTAGCAAACAGATTGAGCATTATATAAAAATAATTATACATTATGACCAAATAAGTTTTATTCCACGGATGTAAAACCAGTTCAGTATTCCAAAATCAAACAAAGTAATTCATTACATTAACAAGGGAAGGGAAAAATCCCCGGGATCATATCTCAATGCAGAAAAGTCTTTGAAAAAAGCCATCACTCATTTATGATAAAAACTCCCCCAAAATAGGAACAGAGATCTTCCTCAAGTTGATAAAGAGCATCTACCAAAAAACCCTACAGCTAACACAGTACATACTGTTGAAGAACTGCACGCTTTCCCCTTAAGATCAGGAACAAGGCAAAGATATTGACTCTCACCAACCATATTCACCACAATGAAGAAAATTCTAGCCAATGTAATATAAAATATATGGTATAGGGATGAAAAATGAAGATATAAAACAGTCTTTTGTGCAAATGATATGAATGTATACTTAGAAAGTCCCATAAAATCTATCATAAGAAAAAAAAAAAAGCCTAGAATAAGTAACCAACGTCAAAAAAACCCCATAAATCTATAATTTCATTCAATGTCCTAGCAATAAACAATATCCAGTGATATTATATTTTTACAGTAGCTCAAAATAATGTAATATATAGGTAAATGTAACACAATATATGCAGGATTTTATGCCAAAACCTGTATATGGTGATAAAGACATTTGAGTATCTCGATAAATTAAGAAACATAACATGCTCATGAATTGGAAAACTCAACATAGTAAAGATGTAAGTTTTCTTCAAACTTACATATAGATTTAATGTAACTGTTATTATAATTTTAATAAGACTATTGGAGATATAGACAAGATTATTCTAAAATTAAATGAAAAGGTAAAGAACTGGAAGAGCTAAAACAATTTTGATAGATAATGAAGTGGAAGGAATCAGTCCACTGATCAGTCTTTCTTTCTTCTCTCTCATTATTTCTTCTTTCTTTTTTCTTTCCTTCTTTCCTACCACAAATTGCACTGCTAAGCATTTATCCCAGAAAAAAAATAAAAATAAATGTTCACAAAAACCTATACATAAATGTTTACAGCAGTTTTATTTGTAATAGCAAAAAACTGCAAACAACTAGATGTTTTTCCACAGCTGAATTGCTGAAGAAAGTATAGTATAACTACAAAATGGAATGCTATTCAATAATTTCATAGAATGATCTGTTGATACATGAAACAACGTGGCTGAATCTCCAGAGAATTATTCTGAGTGATAAAAGAAAGGTGTGGAACAGAAGTGAGGTGGATGCGTCGATAAAAGGACAATAGAAGAAATCTTTATGTTAGTGAAAACATTCTACATGCTAACTATATTAATGACAATAGTCTGGTTGTGATGTCAGACTATAGTTTTGCAATATGTTGCCATTAGGAAAAAATTGGGTATCTATTTTTGAAATAATAGATACAAATTATCTATTATTAGATACCCAATTATTTCTTAAAACTGTAGATGAATTACAATTATTTCAAAATAATTTTAAAAAGGTAAAATAAATAAATCCATATTTAAATGTAAATACAATATGTTAGACTCAGAATAAATCGAGGATAATATTATAGAGATAAAACTATAACCAGATATTTTACTATATCAGGTAAATGTTCAAGTAACATGCCAAACAAATTATCAGCTTTAAGTGTTGCATAGAAGATTTAATCCTTTTTCTCTTAGCAGGAGCTCCATATTATCATGAGTTTCATTAGAATGCCATGTGCCATTAGAGATATGAACCTTTTCAGTGTAAGTTGCTAGAAACTCAACATTGGGAATATATTGTGCTCCTATGTCTAATTTTCTCGTTACTAGATACATTTAGTTAAAATAACCTAACAATCAATTTAATAACTAATTTGATTATTCATTATATTAAATGATAAAGCATTAACAGCAAACATTCATCATGCACCATTTTAATTTTATATGAAACACAATTTGCTTATTGTTGCTAATTTAAAAATTGTAATTTTCTTTTCAAAAACAACAAAGATGAAGAGTTTCAAGTGCTCATGTCACCAGAGAAACATCAATTTAAACAACTATTTATACGCAAAAACACCTTCACAGAGCTAAAGAAACCCAGTGAGAGATTAAAGAACCTGGGTATAGCACAAAAAGAAGGAAAAAATGCATTAATGAGTATAGGAAAGATAGTTTTATATTACCTTCTTTACCCTTTGCTCAACCCCAGGCAGCACAACCTGGAGAGAGATATCTTTGCTTAGGGGAAGGAGAAGGAAGTGAGCACTGTACTTTGCCTTCAAACCCAAAGAAAGTCCACCCCAGTTAAATCCAGCCTTACAAAGGATTTAATGGACCCCATGGACCCAGACTCCACACTGGTACTTACAGCCAAGCCTCCATGCTCACTCCATTGCCAGACTTGATTCTATAACCCCAGGTTCTAGGCCCACAAGTCATGGCAGACTTAATCTCTAGGCCACCCCACAACCACACTGACCAGGCTGACACCTGAGGACTTAGCCAACAGTTTGGGCCCTGTGGATACAGACTCCAGGGTGTACAGCTCCAAGCTCCAGACTGGTGTCGAAAGACTGAGCCTTCAAGCCCACCTTGGTGCCAAGCATAATTTCATACCGTCAGGATCTAGCTTGTACAATGGAATCCTAAGGACTCAGGATCCTGGCCTTTCCCAGTGGTATTAGGTACCAGGCCCACACCCATGGACTTAGGCACCAGGCCTATGTCTTTGAACCCAGGCTCTATCTGAGCCACCCAACACCTGACCAGCACATGTAGACTTAGGCTCAAGACTACCCCAGTGCCAGGTCAATGCCTGTGTACCCAGGATTTATGCCAGTCCCTACAAGACAGGCTCCAAGCTTGCCCTAATAGATTCAGGCTAAAGGCCCATTCCTTCAGACCTAATGAATAGGTTCACCCCCGAGGATCCAGGCTTCAGGCTCAGCCCTGAAAACCCAGGTGCCAGGCTAACCTGCCCAAGGAATCCAGCAAACTATACCACCCTTAAACTACAGTAGATGGCATACTGAGAATTTTTGTATGGGCTGACTGGCCCAGGACTTTCCAAGGCAAAGACAGGCTGCAAAAATTGGAATAAGTCTCTACTTTTTCAAAGCGGCAGACATCAATGTAAGGCAACAAGAAACATAAAAATCCAAGGAGACATAATAGTCTTAGTCCATTAGTGCTACTATAACAGAATACCTGACTGAGTAGTTTAGAATTAACAGAAATTTACTGGTTCAAAGTTCTGGAGGCTTAGAAGTTCAACATTAAGATGCTGGCAGATTTAGTGATTCTGATTTTGAGATTGCACCTTGAATATCACATTTTCCCTCAGGGCAGAATTCTTTGTCTTCACATGGTGGAGGACAGAAGAGTAAAGAGGAAAAAAAAAGGGGGGGCCAAATTTGTTCTTTATAACAACATTGATTCCACCCATAAGAGCAGAGCCCTAATGGCCTTTTTACCTCCTAAATTCTGTTTCTAACACCACCATGACAGTGACCAAACTTTAACATGAGTTTGGACGGGACAAATATTCAAATCAGAGCAAACACCAAAACACTACAATAATCTCCCAATAGGCAGCCACACCCTCTGGACCCCCCAAAATGAAGATATATAAATTGACTGACCAAAAAAAAAAAATTCAAAATAATTGTTTTCAAGAAGATCAACAAACTTCAAGAAAATACAAAGAAAGGATTCAATAATATTAGAAAAAGAATAAATGAAAAAAATAAAAAATTAACAAAGATGGTAATTAAAACAAAATGAAACCATGGAGACGAAAAAATATGATGAATGAAGTAAAAAATGTAGTAGAGATTATCAACAGCAGAATTATCAAGCAGAATAAAAAATCTGAACTCAAAACGAGGTTATTTAAAAATATACAGTTAGAGAAAAAAATGAAAAAAGAATGAAAAGGAATGAAGAAAGCTTATGGGACAGAACTACAGGGCAAATTTTTTGAGTTATAAGAGTTTATGACAGAAAATAGAACATCAAAGGGGAGGAAAGATTATTTAAATGAATAATTTAAAAATTGTGGGAAAGATAAATAACCAGATACAGAACAGTAAAAGGTCTCCAATTAGATTCAATGCAAATGAGAATACAGCATGGCATATTATAATCAAAATATCAAAAATCAAAAAACAATGAGAAAATCACAAAAGCTACCATAGAAAAGAAGAAAAATGATATATAAGGGAGTTCTAATAAGGCTAGCAGCTTATATCTCAGCAGAGACATCACAGGCCAGGAAAGAATGGGATGATATATTCAAAATGCTGAAGGGGAAAGAAAAAAAAAAACTTCCAACCAAGAACACTAAACTCAACAAATCTGTTCTTCATGAATGAAGGAAAGATAAACTTTCTCAGATGAACGAACGTTAAGAATGTTCATCACCATTAAACATATCTTACAAGAAATGCTAAAGAAAATGCTACAAACTGAAATCAAAGAATTCCAATTAGTAACACAAAATAATATGAAACTATAAAGTTCACTGTTACAAGTAAATATATCATCAAATTCCGAATACTCTGAAACTATAATGGTGATGCATGTATCACTTATCTCTTAAGTATGAAGGTTAAAAGATAAAACTATAAAACATAATAGCTAAAAAATCTGTCCAGGGAAATACTATATAAAAATATGTTAATTGTGACATTAAAAATGTAAAGTTTTTGGAAGGGGTAGAAGTTTTTTGTAGGCAAAGTTGTTAATTTGTTTAAGGTAGGCTGTAAGATGTTTTTTGTAAGTCTTATGGTGATCACAAAGCAAAAGCCAATGGTAGAGACATAAAAGATAAACAGCAAGAAATAAAAGTATATTACCAGAAAAAAAATCACTTAGTTACAAAAAGAAGACAGCAAGAAAGGAATAAAGGATTTACAAATAAAGCAACAAAATGGTAGTAGTAAGTTCTTACTTATCAATATTTACCTTAAATATAAATGGATTAAATACTTCAATCAAAGACATAGAGTGGCTCAATAGATTAAAAAAAAAGAGTCAACTACAAAAGATTCACTTCACCCATAAAGATGCATATACCCTGAAAGTGAGGAAGTACAAAAAGATATTTCATACAATTGGACACCAAAAGGAAGGAAGAGTAGCTATACTTATACCAGATAAAATAGACTTTATGTCAAAAACTGTAAGCAGAATAAAATAGATCATTGATATGGTTTGACTGTATCCCCACCCAAATCTCATCTCAAATTATAATCCCCATGTGTCAAGGGAAGTAAGTCATTGAATCATGGGGGCAGTTTCCCCACTCTGTTCTCCTGATAGTGAGTGAATTCTCACAGATATGATGGTTTTATAAACAGTAGTTTTCCCTGAACTCTTACTCTCTCCTGCCACCTTGTGAAGAAGGTGCCTGCTTCTCCTTTTCCTTCCTCCATGAGTGTAAGTTCCTGAGGCATCCCTAGCTTTACGAAACTGTGAGTCAATTAAACCTCTTTCCTTTATATATTACCCAGTCTTGAGTAGTATCTTTATACCAGCGTGAGAACAGACTAATACAATTATTATTTTTTAATGAAGGAGTTAATTCAACAAGACAATATAATGATTATAAATATATTTGTACTAAACATTGAGTAACCTAAATAAATACAGGAAATATTAGTAAACCTGAATAGAGAGATAGATTGCAAAACAATAATAGTAGCACACATGGAACATTCTCCAGGATAGATTAAAAACCCTGGATGCAAGAGGAGAGGGAGATGAGCACTGTAATTTGCCTTGGACCTCAAAACTAGGCCTGCCCCAGTAAAACTCAGCACTGAAAAGTCTCTTATAGCCCCAGATTAGAATCTGGTATGCACAAATTGAGCATCCAGGCTTTTTTCTAATGCCAGATTAGATGCCACAACATTAGGCTGCACTCCAGCTTGGGTGACAAGAGTGAAACTCCATCTCAAAAAAAAAAAAAAAAAAAAGGAGAAGAGAGAAAATAACAAAATAAAGATCTAAATGAAAATACATAAAATAGAGACTAGAAAAGTGACAGAAAACATTAATAAAATTAAGAGTCGACTTTTTTGCCAGCTTGGGCGACAAGAGTAAAACTCTGTCTCAAAAAAAAAAAAAAAAAAAAAAAAAAAGGAGGAGAGAGAAAATAATAAAGATCTAATGAAAATACATAAAAT
This sequence comes from Macaca fascicularis, assembly GCF_037993035.2. Lineage (NCBI taxonomy): Eukaryota > Metazoa > Chordata > Mammalia > Primates > Cercopithecidae > Macaca > Macaca fascicularis. The sequence continues at coordinate 128,185,068 of NC_088380.1, forward strand.
AGAGGCTAGAAAAGAAACAGAAAACATTAATAAAATTAAGAGTTGGCTTTTTGAAAGTATACACAGTATCAGCAGACATTTAGCTGGGCCAAGAAAAATACAGAAGATTCAAATAAATAAAATTAGAAATATAAGAGGAGACATTACAACTACTAGCATGGAAGTACAAAGGATTACAGGAGAGCACTATGGACAGTTATACACTCCTCAAAGTGGATAACCAGAGGAAATGGATTCATTTTTAGACCATACAACCTACTAAGACTGAATCATGAAGAAATAGAAATTCTAAACAGACCAGTAACAAATTAGGAGATTGAATCAATAATGAAATATCTCTCATCACAGAAAAGTCCATAACCTGATGGCTTCACTGATGAATTCTATCAAACATTTGAAGAACTAAACCAAGCTAACTCAAACTGTTTCAAAAAATTGAAGAGAAAGAAGTACTTCGAAATTAATTTCACTAAGTATCATTACCGGTACTAACATTAAAGCCAGACAAGAACACTATAATAAAAAAAAGTTACAAGGCTATATGCCTGATAAACACATGAATAAAAATCCTCAACAAAAACATAGCAAACAAAATTCAATACTACATTAAAAAGGATTGTTGACAATTCACCATCATCAAGTAAGATTTATCCCAGGAATACAAGAATGGTTCAACAAAGCCAAATCTATACATGCAATAAACCACATTAACAGAATGATGTACAAAAATCACATAATCATCTCAATAAGGCAGAAAAAGCATTTGACATAATTGAACATCCTTTTATAATAAGACTGTCAACAAACTGGTATAGAAGAAATGTACCTCAACACAATAAAAGGGCATATATAACAAACATACAGCTAGCATCGTATTATAAGGTGAAATTTGTAAGTTTTTCCTCTAACATCAGGAATACAAGGATACTCACTTTCTCTGCTTCTATTCAACATAGTACTGAATGTCCTAGCTAGAGCAATTATGCAAAAGAGAGAGAGGCAAGAGACATCAGATATGGAAAGAAAAAAGCTACATTTTTCCTCTTTTTGGACAATATAATATTTTATGTAGAAAACTCTAAAGACACCACACTAAAAAAAAAAAATCTAAGAACTGATAAATTCAGTAAACAAAAATAAAGAAATAAACATAGAAAATAAACAAAAAAAGCATAAAATATTGCAGCATTTCTATACACTAACACGAAACTATCCAAAAAACAAATCAAGAAAATAATTCCATTTATAACAGCTACCAAAATATACGTAAGAATAAATTTAACCAAGCAGGTGAAAGCCTTGTACACTCAAAATTATGAAACAATAATGAAAGAAAATGAAAACTCAAGTATACAGTAGGAAATCCCATGTTTACAAATAGGAAGAATTAATATTGTTAAAAAGTCCCTACTTTCCAAAAGAATTTGAAGATTCAATGCAATTCCATCACAATTTCAATGACATTCTTCACGGAAATAGAAAAAAATCTAAAATGTGAATGAAATCACAAAATACTGAATAGACAAAGCAATCTTGAGCAAAAAGAACCAAGCTGCAGGTATCACACTACCTACTTTACAAAGCTATACTAACCAAAACATCATGGAACTGGCATAAAAACAGACACACAGGCCAATGCAACAGAACGGACAACCCAGAAATAAATCCACATGTGTGGTCAATTGATTTTTGGCAAAGTTGCTAGTAACGTGCAATTGGGAATGAACGGCCTCTTCAGTAAATGGACACATAGATTATCTACATGAAGAAGGATGAAATTAGACCAACATCTCACATCATATATAAAAATCAACTCGAAATATAGTAAAGACTTAAATATAATTCTTCAACTGTAAAACTAGTAGGAAAAAATAGGAGAAAAGCTCCTAGACACTGGTTTCGGCAATGATTTTTGAGATATGAACCCAAAAGCACAGGCAATAAAAGCAAAATTAGACAAATAGGACTACATCAAATCAAACTGCTTCTTCTCTGCTAAGGAAACAATCAATGGAGTAAAGAGACAACCTATAGAGTAGGAGAAATTATTTGCAAATATACATCTGATAAAGTACTAATATTCTAAATATATAAAGAATCTAAACAATTCAATAGTAAGAAACCAAATGACCCATTTAAAAAAAAATGAACATAGGATCTAGATAGGCATTTCTCAAAATATATATATATATATACAGATGGCCAATGGGTATATGAAAAAATGTTCAACATCACTAATTATCACAGAAAAGTAAATTAAAACCACAATGAGATACAACCTAAAACCTGTTAGAACGTATATTAACAAAAAGTTGAAAGACACTTGTTGATAAGGATGTGGAGAAAAGGGCACCTTTGCACATTATTTGTGAGAATATAAACTGGTGCAATCATTAAAGAAAACAGTATAGAAGTTCATCAAAAATTAAAAATGCAAGTACTAGATCATCCAGCAATTCTGATTCTGAATATATACCTAAAGAAAACGAAATCAGTATGCAGAAGTAATGTCTTCACTTCCATGCTCATTGCAGTATTAGTCACACTGGCCATGATATGGATTCAACCTAAGTATTCATCAACAGATAATGGATTTTAAAATGGGGCATATATACATGATGGAATACTATTCAGCCTTCAAAAGAAAGAAATCCTGTCATTTGTAACAACATACATTAACCTTAAGGATATTATATTAAACAAAACAAGCCAGGCACACAAAGGCAAATACTGTGTGATCTTACTTATATGTTGAATCTAAAAAAGCTGAATTCATACTAGTAGGGAGTAGAGTGGTGGTTACCAGGGACTGTGGTGTGGGGTAAATGTGGGGAGACATTAATCAAAAGATACGGAATTTCGCTTATATGGGAGGTGTAAATTGAAAAGATCTATGGTACAAAATGATTACTGTAGTTAATATCAATGAATTTTATTTTTGAAAATTGGAAAAAGGGTAGTTTTTAAGTATTTGCATCACAAAAAAATCAGTATGAGGTAATATATATGTTAATTAGCTCCAGTTAGCCATTTGATAATGTACACATATTTTAAAACAACATGTTGTGCATGATAAACATGCACAATTTTCATTTGTCAATTTAAAAATTTAGAAAATCAATTAAATGTGAAAAAAGGCAAATGGATTCCTAAGGGATACACTGCAGCTGTAGAAAAGTATAATTGAATATGATTTTATTAAGTCAAGTAATTATTAGACCAAAATTTCCTACTAAAATTACAGCTTGATAATATAACAGATTTTCAAGGCATTAAAGCCTCACAGCTCATTAATACGTTACCTAGAAGTAAGCTACTATAAATGTATAAATAACCTGCTACACAGAGGAATTAACACAAAGCTTCAAAATCATGGTTTAATTTTAAATTTGCTAACAGTTTATCAGCTGAGATGATTAAATGGCAAATTATAACTTAAAACTCCATTATACTGACATGATGTAGTTAGCGTTGTCATAAGGCACACCTACAAGCCTCAGAAGTACTGAAATTTATTCACAAGGCTGACACTTAATGCCTTTGGAAATATTAAAATTCCTTTCAGTACTCTTAATATATCTTTTTTAATATAGTAAAAATGTGCTTTCTAAATTGAAAGTACCCTAGTTTGAGAGAAGTTTAGCTATTCCAATCATTTTTCCAGGATTTTCTTTTAGAAATCCAATTTAAACGAATGTTTCAGATATTTAATTTCTTAAGCTTATTATCTCCAATATTTGAACTAATTGGCAGTTATTAACCATATAACACATAACGTTTTGCCACCTAACATCATTAACAAAATATTATTGAAATATGGCCCTGTGTGTCACTCGCGCCTGCAATGCCAGCACTTTGGGAGGCTGAAGCAGGCAGATCACCTGAGGTCAGGAGTTCGAGGCCAGCCTGGCCAACATGGTGAAACCCTGTCTCTATTAAAAATAAATAAATAAATAAATAGCCGGGCATGATGGCACACAGCTTTAGTCCCAAATAATAGGGAGGCTGAGGCAGGAAAATTGCTTGAACCTAGGAGGCGGAGGTTGCAATGAGCCAAGATTGCGCCACTGCACTCCAGGCTGGATAACAGAGTGAGACTCTGTCTCAGATTTAAAAATCTATATGTATCTATTGAAACAAGACAAAATTTTATTGAAATAGATGTTTTCCTTTTTTGGGGAGTGGTGGCGATTGATTTTCATATCAGAATGTCTTAGAGGCCTGAAAATATAAGTTACCTATTTTCATAGTGTCCTTTTTTATAGTTTTATTCCATTTTTAAAAAATGTGTACATATTTACAGGGTACATGAAATATCTTGTATGCATATAATGTGCAGTAATAAAGTCAGGGTATTCAGGGTGTCCATCACCCAAGTAGAAGACATTTTTAAATATAGTCATCCTATCAAACATTGTATTTATTCCTGATATGGTTTGGCTGTGTCCCCACCCAAATCTCATCTTGAATTCCCACGTGTTGTGGGAGGGACCCAGTGGGAGTTAAGTGAATCATGGTGGCAGGTCTTTCCCCTGCTGTTCGTGTGATAGTGAATAAGTCTCAGGAGATCTGACATGGGGAGTTTCCCTGCCTTCCGCCATGATTGTGAGGCCTCCCCACTTACACGGAACTGTAAGTCCATTAAACCTCTCTTTCTTTTGTAAATTGCCCAGTCTCAGGTATTCCTTTATCAGCACCATGAGAACGGACGAATACAATTCCGTCTATGTTACTGTATGTTTGTATGCATTAGCCTATTTCTCTTTATCCTCCCTCCTCCCTACTCCCTCTTCCCAATCTATGCTTTCTATTTCTCATTCTCTACCTCCATGTGTTCAAAAGTTTTAGCTCCCACATATAAATGTGAACATGCAATATTTGTCTTTTTGTGACTGGTTTATTTCACTTAAAAGAATGACCTCCAGTTCCACCCATGTTGCTGCAAAGGACATGATTCCATTTTTGTATGACTGAATAGTATTCCATTGTGTGTACATACCACATTTTCCTTATCCATCAATCTGCTGATGGACGCTTAGGTTGATTCCATAGCTTTTCTACTGTGAATAGTGCCATAATAAATGTATGAGGTAAGTGCAAGTATTCCTTTGATATATTAATTTATTTTTCTTTCAGTAGATACTCAGTAGTGAGATTGCTGGATCAACTGGTAATTCTATTTTCTGATTTTTGGAAATGCTGTTATCTCTATTCTTAAAAATCTTTCCCAATCTGTATAATACCCTTAAATCTTCTATGGTTGCACCTGTTAGTCTCCATGTACCTCCATAAATTTTGTTAGATGTCCTTCCAATGTGCTTGTATAGAACTCTGCATTTTTATGTGTCATTGCACATTTTATTACTTCTTCCTCTTACAATGATATAAATTATTTGAGGACTAAAACTGTACCTTATTTACTGTTATATACAAAAGACCTCACATGCTTCCCATAAATATTGTGTGCAACATTTGTGCTGTGGAATTAATAAATATTTGTATCTAGTCTATTGAACTTCAAAGTGTTTTGCCTACTTCCAGCATACTTATATTTGATAAATAGGTGACAATTATACAAATATTTTATACACTTACAGACTTTTACAATTTTTCTTAGTCTTTGAGTTTTCAAGTGCTTTTCATGTTTCCTTTTTCATCTTATGGTATGATGGTTTAACTTACCACTTTAGTATATTTTGCAAAATCCATTATGTTTTCCCATAAATAATTCTCCAGAAATGCATACAGAATTCCAACTATATTTTTGCTGTTTTCATTATTGCATTAGTCCGGTTTCATGCTGCTGATGAAGACACACCTAAGCCTGGGTAATTTATAAAGAGAAAGATTCAATGGACTCACAGTTTCATGTGGCTGTGGAGGCCTCATAATCATGGCAGAAGGCAAAGGGCATGCCTTACATGGCAGCAGATGAGAGAATGACAGCCAAGTGAAAGAGGTTTCCCCTTAAGAAACCATCAGATCTCGTGAAACTTATTCACTACCACGAGAACAGCATAGGGGAAACCGCTGCCGTGATTCAACAATTTCCCACCAGGTCCCTCCCACAATACATGGGAATTATGGGAGCTACAATTAAAGATAAGATTTAGGGAAGACACACACAGCCAAACCATATCCATTACATAAAGTGCATAAACTCACCAAATGAGAAAATTAATCTGAAACCCCACCAAATAAGAGTTAAGAAGAACATTAACAGATGTTAGTTTAATATATTAATTTTTCAGATTTCTAAAATTGTCAATTAATCAAGTATTATTTGACTCATGCTTTTGCTTGATAGATTCTTTCAGTAACCATGTGTATTTCAATAGTCATGTTCAATTAAGGTAGCAATGGGAAAATATTCTTGAGATTAGCTCACATTTTAAAGATCTTCTTGATTTGTCTCCATTATTCTTCACTATATTATTTGGCACATTTTAAGTCATTCTTCTTTGTGTATGCCTCTGATTAGTGTTTGAAAGTAGTTATCTTACTCCTCATTTCATCCTTTGACAGTGTATATATTGAACACTTTTTATCTTGCCACATAAATCATTTCTCAAGGTTCTTTAATCATTTCACTCAAAATATTCACTCAACTTTCCCTAGTCAGCTCATAAATTTTTGATTACACAGTGTTCAAATTTAAATGCAGAAATGAAAACATGGCCCTACAAGAGTACTGCAGATTACAATGTCTTGCTATGATTATGTTCAATGGGATAGGAGCATCTTCAATTACTCCCAATATATGAAGACTTCAGAGAGGCAATTTAAAGGCAAAAATTCAAACAAATAGTCTATAACTGCTCTTTTATTGGTACAAAAAAATCATTTTTATATCTTATCTAGCTAACTATGGTTTTAATTTTTTCTAATATATTGTTTTGCAATAACAAAGTGAACTTAGTTTATTGGAATCTATTTCTGATTTCTAACTTTTCTAACTTCATTAATAGAAAAAAAGTCACTGTATTTCAAATTAATATATACTTTATATTATTCAAAGAAATTATGTCATCATAGATGATAATTCTCAAATTTTCTGTTTCTTTTTAAACAATTTTCTTCTCTTTTCTATTCCTTTGGAGACGGGTCTGCATGGATGAATAATGAGATGCCTGTGGTTTCTGACTTTTGATTAGTTTGGCCAAAGAAGAACTCAGGAAGGAGTTCAAATAAAGTAAGGTCAGGGTATTCATTCTCTTGATTCCTTTCCTATAGTTAATACTAAAAAGCAGTGTCTCTTGACTGAAAGTCACTGCTATTACTCCAAGAAGTCTCCAGAGAGAGATAAACTTCCAGAATGGCGGAGTGAGGATCTCAGTGAACTTGTTCTCCCTCTAAAACCATTAAAATGTGGGCAAATCAACTAAAATCAACCATTGTAGTACTCTGACAATTAATACAACTACATAAAGGTAGGAAAATAATCCATCTGAAAGATACTACTGAGCCTTGGTAAGACAGCAGGTTCTGTGATATCCCTTTCCTTCTGCAGTTCAGTGGTACAGTAGACAAAAGCCAGCAATATAGCAAAAGAGAGAAAAAGACACAGAAATAGATCGAGAGTGAGAGAAAGATCCCTAAACACTCTTAGACCTCTGTTAAAAGCACCATCCCCAGAGGACTATCAACATTTTGTCTACATTTGAAGTTCACTGGCAAATATATATTCTTAGAGTACAGTGGCTATTTGATTTGATTTAGAACTCTCAAAAGAGGGAGGAGAGTCTAACACTATGATATTACCCATAAAATAGCAATCTACTGGTCATATCTCACTTACATAAAGTTGTGATTTTAGTTGGGTCAAACGAGAGCCTGCACGCATCTTTAAAAGGAAATCCTGGGGAAGTAGATGACCATAGGATACTTTGAAAAATATCCAGTTATTCCTAGGAATCTAAAAGATTGTATGCTTGTGCAAGCCAGTGTACATACCGGAGAAGACCTGAGGCACCAGTGGATCACCGTTGATTGACCCTGAAGCTTTGCAGAAGAAAGTGAAAGCTAAGTTTGTCTTGTAAACTGCCTAAAGTTTGAAGGCATGCCTTATCATTCAGGTCGTCTTTTCAGAGTAAAATGTACATAGAAAATAAAATAAAATAAATCTCCCAAGCAATCATCAGTTCACATTAAATTACACTGAATAAGGCATGACACCTAAGAAGTCAAGCTTAAAATTAAATAAATAAATAAAGCCAACAGAGAACTCAGGGGTAACACACTGGAAAGAATACAGAAACTACAAATTTGTTTCAAGAATTATGCTAAATAATCAGTAAAAAATTAAAAATATATATCCCAGCAACAAATAACAGAAATGAAAAAAAAAAAAAAAGTGTAATACAGACCTTGATGGGGGTGGGGCATGATGTGGAGGAATGTGATCTCCACTTGTTACTATACAGTATACAAAATGTCCAGTTTTTGACAAAAAAAAAATGGAGTCCAGTGGGACAACAAAGTATGAGTCAGGGGCTTAGATCTTTGGTTAGTTAATGGTCACATCACCCACCACCACTCCGCATCCCTGGGATGGTTCTCAGCTGCCTTATCCTCTAATCCTACTCAGTATTCCTGTAAGGATCTACATTTACTGTCCACATTGGGGTGTAACATCATATAGTAAAATAATAACACTCAAAGATCAACAGAGATCATGGCAAAAAAGGAAAAAGGGTTCTTTTTCTAGCTTTTGAAAAAGAGACCCTACATTTGAATTTTGTAGTGAGCCTTTTAAATTATGTAGTTGGCCCTGCTCCAAATGAATACACTTCATAATATCAACAAATCAATAGCCTCGTGCTTCTGCAGTTGACATTAATGTACTCACACTTATGAAAGTTTGACAATCCCTGATCTCTGTTTAATACATTCTCGCAAATCTCTATAAAAGTCAGTAGTTTGTTCTTCTAGATATGACTGTGTCTGGTCAATATAATGTTCTCTTACTTCAGTTTGCAGTAAATTCAGCTGAGTGGGATTTGGTGGTTATTGTGGTTTGTTTCAGATATTTTGTGATAGTCTCATTACTTGAGAGAATCAACTTTTGGGTATATAAGGACGACAGAGATCTGATTATGTGTTTCCAGTGCCCTCAATGTTAAAAACAATTTGTTCAAAGACAGGGTGGTTATTTGGAATTGATAAGAAATACTAAGAAATAGCATTGGTGCTCTCCTCTCAAAAAAATTTTCCCCACATGTTCTAGGAAACAACTTCATTGCTATGTCTCACACATAACTTCTATCTTAGTTTAATTTTCTTGAGTTCGCTGCTTCAGGTCACCTAGAAGTATCCAGAAATGCCTTTGACATGCATGCTATATATTGGCAATGACTTATATACACTAATTTGGAAGGAAATAATAAAACAATAAATCAAACATTTAGATGATTTTATATAAAAAATAAACTGATATTTACCTATTAACTGTTTACATGCTATGACAGCAAGTAAATTGGTAACGTATGTTAAAATTTGTTTTGTCCCACAATTAATATAAAAAAAGAAGTTGAGGTATTTATTATACCCAAAATATTCTAGAATTCACTACTCTTCATTTTTATCCTTAGAAAACAAATCCTAGCTTTGATTTTAGGTTTAAGAGCCTTTCTCTAATAAAACCTGTCAGAATGGCATTAATATTCTTCTGGTATTTTTATTGCTACATCTCATTTAACATGTACAGTAATGAATCTTTTAGATTATAAGACATATCTATTTTTATAAATGCATTCTCTTGGTATAATAAGTTTGTAGTCACTCTTATTTTTCCTAGTAGAAGGAGCGTTTTAGTACATCATAAAGAATGTATAAGTAAATGAAACTGTAGACATGAATTATAGATTCTTCTGTTGTTTTGTACCTTTTTTCTTTGCTCTACTTAGAATTTTTTATAGTTTGGTGAAATAAACAGAACAGAACACTGATGAAGGGAATTGTCACATACAATAGTTACCAAGTAGGAGAACACATGTGTGTTCACCTAGTACTGGCTATGGTCAAGTGGTGAATTGTGTTCGGATATCTAGAAGGCAGGGCTTTATATCACCGCATATTAGAATAATTTTATCCTAACATGTACATGAATAGAAGTTCTGTCTTGAGGAGTATATTTTAATCTACTCTCTAAAAATTAATACTTAAAAGAAATTTATAGGCTACTATTACCTGCAAGGCTTTCAAAGGATGTTACTGTTTGGCATTTTTTCAATAGATAAATATTTCTGTTTTTCTGGTGAAATGATACATATATATATATATAATTAACGAGTTGGACTCAGTTTACATGATCCCAATTTTGTTGGCAACATCCAAAGCATCGTAATCAGGAGCCAGTTGAACATATGCCTTTTTCTCTCCCTCAGGCCTAATCAGGGTGTTGATCTTGGCTACATCAATGTCATAGAGCTTCTTCACAGCCTATTTAATCTGGTGCTTGTTGGCTTTAACATCCAAAATGAATACAAGTGTGTTGTTGTCTTCTATATTCTTCATGGCAGACTCAGTGGTCAGCAGAAACTTGATGACAGCATAGTAGTCAAGACTGTTTCTCCTGGGGACACTCTTCTGAGGATATTTGGGCTACCTCCAGAGTTTCAGTGTTTTGGACCACCGGGAGGTGGGTGACATACGAATCTTTTTTTTTTGTAACTCTCAACACCCTTCAGCATTGCCTATTTTACTCTGACCTTCAAAGCCTTCGCTTTGGCTCTGGCTTTAGGAGGGGCAGGAACTTCCTTCTGCTCCTTGGGTGCCATCTTATGTAAAGGGTCTCTGAGGGCTTATAGCACGCAAAGATACATATTTCAATTGAGGTAATGTAACTCTAATAAGTACATGGAAGAAAAGAATGCAAAAAGAGAAAAATGATTGAAAAGTGATAGTAGAAAAACTATGCAAAAGTAAAATTAATATAAACGTATATGAAACAAAAGTGTTACCAGAGAAAATCAAAATAATTATTGAAATAATTCTTCATTAATTTTTGAGTAATAAATGCATACATTTAAAATAGTATCATATATGCACTAAAAGATTCTTTTATTCTAAGATATAATGCTGATTTTTCTGAAATAAACATGCAACATTCTTTTTTCCTCCTCCATGATATCATACAAAATATACAACTTAGCACAGTTGTGCCCTTGAAAAGTTGAGCACTTTTCAAGATGTTTGTCACTACTGAGAATGGTGAAGATGTAGAAATTGTGGACTTCATAACAATTAAATTTTCTCTATATGAGTTTTATAAATCTTAATCTACTTGTGGATGGAAAGAAGTGTAATATAAGGTGCCTTTTTTTGAATTTCCATGTGGTTAAGATGGGCATGGTGGTCAGCACCTGTAATCCCAGCTACACAGGAGGCTGAGGCAGGAGAATTGCTTGAACCTGGGAGAGGGAGGCTACAATGAGCTGAGATGGCACCACTGCACTCCAGCCTGGGCGACAGAATGAGACTCTGTCTCAAAAAAAAAAAAAAAGATAAGAAATGCTTTTATTAATAAACCACAGGTCAAAGAAAATATCACAATACAAAGTATAAAATAATTTGAACTCAAGGAAAAATCTACATATGTAAATGTGTGGGGTGAAATTATACTTAAAAGGAAAACACTTACTAGGAAAGTAATCGCTGGCATCCAGGTCCACTTAGAAGCTAGGAGAAAGTATCAGGTAAGTAGCAAGTGCTTTTAAGTTTACTGAACATAATAGCTCAGTATTGGTTAAAAATTGAAATTCCTGTATGGACAAAAATTTTTAGTAACGAGGGGATAAGGTCTTAATACATCTATTATTAATTATGTTAAATACAATAGCAGTTGAAGAGGTATTTATGAATTTTTAAATTTTTTAATACCTTTATATCAATTATAAAGTATTTCCTCCCTATGTCATCTGAGAGTTTTATTTAAAAATTAGCATATGAAATGATTTTAAAGGTATAAGGTAATGTGGCCAGGCGTGGTAGCTCACGCCTGTAATCCCAGAACTTTGGGAGGCCGAGGTGGGTGGATCACGAGGTCAGGAGATCGAGACCATCCTGGCTAACACGGTGAAACCCCGTCTCTGCTAAAAGTACAAAAAATTAGCCAGGCATGGTGGCAGGTGCCTGTAGTCCCAGCTACTCGGGAGGCTGAGGTAGGAGAATGGCCTCAACTCAGGAGGCGGAGCTTGCAGTGAGCTGAGATAGCACCACTGCACTCCAGCCTGAGCGACAGAGCAAGACTCCATCTCAAAAAAAAAAAAAAAAAAAAAAAGGTATAAGGTACTGCTTGCGAACTGATAATGTTTTCAGAAACTAGTTAAAATGGCTTTCTTGTTTATTAGTTATATTTAGGACACTGAGAAATAACCAGGAATAACAATTACATAAAATAAAAGGAGCTGTTAAAATAATTAAGAAAACAAATGACTTCTTTTCTACTCGGATGATATTCAGATTATACAACAGTACTTTTCTGCCTAGCTATGGTTGCCAAAGACTTGCTCCTGATCAAATAAGACTTCAAAATAATTCTAGAGAAAAAATAATTTAAAAACCAAGTATGACACTTTAAAAACATTAAAAAAAAAAAAAAAAAACTTTAGAGTCCTAGGCGGGTGGATCACTTGAGGCCAAGAATTCGAGACCAGCCTGACCAACATAACAAAACCCGACTCTACTAAAAATACAAAAATTAGCCAGGCATGGTGGCAGATGCCTATAATCTCAGCTTCTTGATGCCTGAGGCATGAGAACTGCTTGAACCTGGGAGGTACAGGTTGCAGTGAGCTGAGAAAGGACCACTGAACTCCAGCTTAGGCAACAGAGTGAGACTTTGTCTGAAAATAAATTTAATTTAAAAAATAAAAATTGTATATTTTACTAACGACAAAAGGTGATATCTTTTGTAAAACATTACTGGGGTGTTACTTTTAATTAAAAATGAAGTTTTTGTAAACAACACTACAATCTCATGTTATTTGCCAATGAGAAATATTACTAGTTTGTAGGCCCCTGGCCTGTTTTCTTAAAGAAAAAAAAAATGCTTTTAAGTTAAAAAAAAATTATTATCCCATATCTTTAAGTGGCTGTAGAAAATCATCTAGCCAATAAAACTGGTAAAGGCAAATTCTGGAAATATATGGACTTCCCTCAGTTTTCTATCCTGCCTTGATAAGCTGCTTGCTAAGCTATGAACCAACTTTAAAAGGATAAATGGGCTAGTGGAACAATCACAGGTCTAACAACAAATACTTGGGGCCAGTGACAAATGCTGAGGGAGGACGAGCTAATTCTAGTAAACCAAACTGCCTATGCCATGGGTGACAGCCCGTGAGAGATAACGGGATTTCATCACAAGAGAATAACATGGGTGAGAGCCAGGGAAGTGTGGCATGTTATTGATGAGCATGGAAGTGCTTCATGTTAGCAATGCATTTCTGTGCTCTCCTGACCAAGAGGGAGTGCCAGAGGCTGTCATAGGAGAGAAAACCTTTGCAACTATCTTCAGTAGTGTCCCCGAAATGTAAACATATTCAAATGAAATGCTAGTTATCTAAACTTAAAAAAATAACAGGGCATATACAGAATTCTCAAGAGGAGGTTAGAAAAAGATCCAGTGAGAAACAAAACAAATCAAAATGAAGAAAAAAAGAAGATGCAAATAATAATGGGGTATCTTAGGGAGGGGGGAGGGGGGAGGGATTGCATTGGGAGTTATACCTGATGTAAATGACGAGTTGATGGGTGCAGCACAGCAACATGGCACAAGTATACATATGTAACAAACCTGCACGTTATGCACATGTACCCTACAACTTAAAGTATAATAATAATAAATAAATTTAAAAAAAAAAAAAAAGAAGGGGAGAATAACTGCCAAGAAATAAGGTGCTGCTTGTCTTTCTATTTACCTTTCAATCTTCATGATCTGGTACTTACTTTAAAACTTTACTACATTTTCTTCTCTGTGTTTCTTGATGCTATATGAATCTGTTCAACTCATCAATTTCCCCTTGTTGTTTTCCAAGTCCCTTTTTTTGTTTTTCTGCAAAGAGACTGGAGAAGTTGAAGGACTACCCAGGTTTCCTCGGCAGGGGCACTCAGGCTTGTATGTTCGTTCCTTCTACAGTAAACTACAAGAAGGGAGGATGCTTTATCATCCACCACTTGTGAGGCATTAGGACTCCTCCAATGACTAGACCTGATCTGCTATACCCAATGACCCATTTAGAGGAACCTAAAAATTACAGAAAGGGAGATCACTGAAAAACAAAACAAAACAAAAATAAAATGAACAAAAACAGCAAACCCACAGTGAGTAAAACAGAGTGCTGGAGAAAACACACAGCAGTGCAAAATTTTAAAAGAAATACAGTAAGAGCAAGATACACAAGACTTTCTAGATTAAAAATTAGCTATTATTTTTTAGTTAGCAGTATAATACATGGAATAAAGAAAAGTCTAGCCTCTGTAGAAAACTCATTTAATGGTCTAAAAAACTATTCCAAAATCAAATTAAAAATATAAAGAAACAGAAATCATAAAAAATGATTAAGGGGGAGAATATGGATCCATGAAAACCAACATGAACATATTAGAAGGAGCCATAATGGGTAACATCCCGAGCTGATGATAAGGACATCCACATGGAAGGGCTTCCCAGTGTGGGATGTCTGAGCTTAAATGGGATGAGGAAGACATTCCTGTGGTAAGGGGATAGCCTGGCACATGGGGCCGGAAACTGAGCAGAATGAGAAAGGAATCTCCAGGGGGCTGCAGTCCGGCACAGGGCATTTAGTCTAACAGGTAAGGAGGGAATCCATCCAGTGTGGTGGGTTGGAGCCAGAGCAGGGTGAGAAAAGCTTTCGCTGGAGAGGACTCAGTGTGGGATGTTAGAGACAGAGGGATGAAGAGGATATTCTTGTACATGAGGTACATGGTCCTATGTGGAGTATCTGAGACTGAGTTGGAAAATAGAGTGTCTATGTGAAGAAAACAGAGTGGGATGAGCAGCCTGCACTGGTTTGAAACTGTGCTGGAGAGCGAGGGGCAGGGTCTCAGAGCGACGTGATGAAGATTTGCCGGAAGGTGCATCAGTAGTGATGGGAGATTAGCACATTCTGGTTTTAATGAAATAAGTAAGCATATTAAATATAAGGGAAGCCAGGTTTCTCAGTATAGAAGAGGGCAGTCAAAAACATGGGGCAAGCAAAACAAACCATGGTGGCTTTACATTTGGAAGTATTGGTATATACCCACTGCTTTCAAAAGGAATAGATAAATGTTTAAATAATTTTAGACATGATATGCTTATGTGTGTATATATATAAGACATGTTTATATGTATACATAACTTTTTAAGTTCTGTCCATTGAGAAGGTTTGGAAGAACATTTTTAAAAGGACTACATCTAGCACCCAGATACTGGCTTCTGAATGCCATTTTCTAGAAAAATAATCAGGGCAAATTCTAGGCATTGTAAAGATGACAGATGCTACCTTCCTCCACTTCTGACTCCAATTCTACATAATAAATTATAAAATAAGTATAAGAAAATTCAGAAAAGTTCTATTTTTCCTAACATGACTACATTTCTTCTTTGCTTAAAATGTGAAAAAAAAACTAAGTTATTTTAAAAGAAAAATGTGCCCTATATTGTTGATCCACTGAGGACATACTTGGCCTGAGCACTGGATAATTCATCTCGTAAATATGGATTAACTGGTTGTCTCATTCTTCACCCTCTATAACTCGTTTATTTTCCTGAGCTGATCTGTTTTGCTATGCATTTGTCCTCTGTCAGCCTGCACTAGGAAGGCAAGCTGTAGTAAGTTTACATTTGTGACCATAAGAGGAAGATGAGTTAGGCACAAAGCTGCCATTTATCCAAGGGCAGGACAAGGTCCAGCAAATACTACGATGTAGAGACACAACATCTAGTGACTCTTTTGTGGACATCTTCCTCATGATAATAATATATTGATAAACTAAGCCACACATAAATGATGGCATTAATTAGGTATCAAGTGATGTATAACAGAGGGAGGAGTTTTGACTGTGGATAACGAATGAAAACACAGCTCTTTGGCCACAGGTGATGTAAAAATGTACCGAAGTTTCAACATAGAGAACTTCATAGAACTTCACTCTGTGGATCTGTCTCACTCTGCAAGATGAACACAGTTAGTGCATATGTCCTGGGTATAAATACCTCAATGTGGCTTCCCTTGTGCTATCTAGAGCCATTGCTATATGGGCAGAAGCCCAAAGCCTGGAATGACAGGGAAAGTACATTCTCCGGGTGACTGTGATGAACTGACTTGAGCTGTTAACGATGGTAGTTGCTTACTCCATTGACTGATTTTTCTCTTTTCTCTTACCACAGAGGAGGACTGAGTGTCCTCAAAGGTATAAAGATTTGTAAAGGCCTTATGAGAATGATGATGATGATAGTAACAATAACTACAACTACAATTAAGTTGTTAGTAGCAGTATTGAACACTTCATATAGACTGTTTCATGTAGTCCTCAAAACAATTATAATAATGATATCTACACCAACATTATAACCTTTGGAAAAGATATAAATTAAGGCTCAGAAATGTTAAGACCATGCCTAAAACAGCATGGTTAGTAATAAGTGAAGGCTTAATAGTAACCTTGATCAACATTTGTGAATGTTAAACATTTAATTAGAAATAACAGATGTGCTTTGTAGTTTGTAATAGGAGGCAGAAGGATATTTTCCTCATGTCCCTCAAAACAAGTCTGCACACAGCTATCTTTTCTAAAGATCTTGCTGATTTTGACTAAACCTACACTGAAGCCATTGCAGTATGCAAAGGTAAGTAAAAAAATTTTTAAAAATTTTAAAAATACAGGTTTTCTCCATAAGTAGCAGAAAATAATGTGCCTGGATTTCTTGTAAATAATCCGCTATGTCTGAATCAAAAGCTTAGAATTGCCTTATATAAGTATACAGCAAACTATGCCTTGACAACACAGATAAGGCCTTTGGCTTTCAAGAGCTGCCCAGGGTTGAAAAATCCTTGATCTATACCAGAGTGTGTCTATTCTTGTTTTAGTGTATGTATATAAACAAACACACGCTAGCCCATCTGTTGGGTTTGTCATTCACTATTTACAGCAAATCTTCAGTTTGAAAGTCTGATCAATATAACCTTAGAATCATGCAGAGTCATCTGGCCCAGATTGGGCTTTACACTCAGAACAACAACAACAACAAAAATCAGTAAGGGAAAAAATGAGAATTTGATTTATAAACACCAGTACATTTAGGGGCTTTGATCAGTGGGCGAAGGAAGTAAACTATCACCACAGGAAAATCCAGCATTTTCAAAAGAATGTTTCTTAGAATTTGTCTGAATTCATCAATACTCACATTTATTGTACTGGATAATCTCACAGTCAGAGCTTATTATTTTAAGAATACTTCTGGAAGTATTCTGGGATGTCAATTACACAGGGATTAAACCAAACCACAAAGCAAGATGTTCCGATTGCTCTTACAGTTTCTGTTTTTGTTTTTGTTTTTATTTTTTTCTTCTCAGTTTCCAGCTATAGCATTTAGAGGATATCCTCAGACTAGTTGAATTTGAAGATTAAAATGGGTGGGAAAATAGCTCAGAATTTATTTACATATAGACTTCCTCTGCTATTACTTTCTTCCTTCAGAAAACTGATTCCTTCAAAACAAGATATATGAGTTTTATCTTGCTTCCACACTCTGGAAGACAGGGAAAGTTTTGTTTTTTTATGACAAATATGAAAACATTGTTGTCTCAATGACATGAAAAGACTGCATTCGCTCACAAGAAACTGTTTATATAAAAATTTCTGTGGAAATTAGAGTAGAAATTAATATTTACAACATAATTATGTTCCCATTTAGATCATCGACTCTAGGTCTGAGAAACTCTAATGTAGTCTCACAGAATCCTGTTTTACAGAGCAGTTGACCAAAGAGCCTTAGGCAATAAAGTGGTTCAAAAGGAAGTAGATTTTAATAAAAACCTAAACGGGTAGCATCAGAAAACTGAGCCTACTATACATTACAAATAATTAAAACGTCTTTACAGAGAGAGCTATCTTTTACTCACTAACATGTGACTAGCCTCAAATGTCAAAAAAGTCAAGAAAGAAAACTAATAAAAGGTGAAAAGGAAACGAAGCAGAATAACAACAGCATTTGGAACACAAAAGCATAGGCAGCAAAACTTTGTGATTAGTATACGAGAGAGATTTAAGAAGTCATGCCGCTATAAATGCCTAGCAGCATTATTGTCAGCAGAATGAATCTCAACCCAGGAAGATGAAGACTACATGAGGAGGAAAGAGTGATTTTAAAAGTCAGATGTGGACACGTTGGATGCACTGCAATCAATTTTCGATGTGTTTTAGTTAGCCATGAAACATATATTAGGCCATTACTATGGTTCTTTTTCTCAGATTATTTGTTTCAAAATTAAAAGTTGAAGAAATTCATACCAGTGTTGCTTAAGTAAAAACACCAGGACCTACTATCTCATCATGGTCATGTGGTCCAGGTAGGAAATATTTTAATTTTCTTTAGTAGGCCATGAATTAAAAAGTCTCTTAGGAATTATTCCTAGTTTGGGTCCACTTATAGGCTATGTGTGTGGGTGTGTCTACCATATAACAACTTTTCAGTCAATGAAAGACTACATATGCAACAGTGGTCCCATAAGATCATAATGGAGCTGAAAACTTCCTACCACCTAGCAGCCATGGGAGCATTTTTTCTATCTTTTAAAATGTACAGATACACAAATACCATTGTGTTACAATAGTTTCAGTACAGTAACATGCTCTACAGGTTTGTAGCTTAGGGTCAATAGGCTACACAGAAGCCTAGATGTGCAGAGGTTTACGTGCATATACTTTTCAATGTTCATAAATGACAAAATAGCCTAGTGACACATTTCTCAGAATCTATCTCTATTATTAAACAGTGCATAGCTGTATAGTAATTACTATCTATCAATTGATAGATACACACACAAAAATATAGTCTTCACCAGTTCATGCTGCTATAACAAATTGTCACAAACTGGGTGGCTTGAATGACATACATTAATGTCACAAAGTTGTGCAGAGGCTGGGAGATACAAGATCAGTGTGACAGCAGATAATGTCTGGTGAGGGCATGCTTCCTGGTTTGCTGATGGCCATCTTCTTACTGTATCTCTACATGGCAAAGGGCAGAGAGCAGAGATATGGGGCTAGCTCTCTCTCTCTTACTATAAGGACACTAATCCTATCATGGCAGCTCCATCCTCATGGCCTAATTACATCACAAAGTCCCCATATCCCAAAACCATCACATTAGGGGTTCCATATATGAATCTGGTGGGGGGACGCAAGTATTCAATCCAAAGCATTTCACTATTGCCCATTAAAATGCATGTCCTTCTGACAATCAAAATATATTATTTCCATTCCAACAGCCCCATAATTCTTAACTTGTTCCAGAATCAACTCCATTTAAAGTCCAAAGTCTCATCTAAATATTATCTAAATCAGATATGGGTGAAACTCAAGGTATAATTCATTTTGAGGCAAAATTCCTCGCCAACTATAAACCTATAAAACCAAAAATGTTATGTGCTCCCAAAATATAATAGTGGGAAAGATATAACATAGGAATTCCCATTCTAAAATGGAGAAATGGGAAAGAGAGGAGGTAATAGGTCTCAAGAAAGTCCAAAACCTCGCAAGACAAACTCCATGAGATCTCAAAGCTCAAGGATATTCCTCTCTAGCTTGATGCTCTGCCCTCCATGCCCACTGGGTTGTCAATCTCATCCCCAACAGCTTAGTGAAATAATGCCCATGCCACAGCTCCCTTTCAGTGGCTCATTTATATTCTCTGCTGGGACAGGAGTCACTCCTAGGGCTCCCATGGGCAGCCCCAAACTCACAGCTTTTCTTGCAGGCCTTTTGCCCTGTTTAAACCTAGGCAGTGGCCCCACTGATCTGTGAATCACCTGGGTCCTTCTTTCCTTTTCTTGAAAGAAAATCACATTGGTGGCCTTCCTTCATTTCATCTTATTTTCTCTGTTCCCTTTCTTTCCAACTTGCAATGTTTATGCTAGTATAACACTATCTCCATTCCTGGTTTGTGTTGAGATAGCTGATTAAGTCCATGGGTCACACTCATACTAATCTCCTTATCAGTGTGTCAGCAGATTCAGTGTCTGGTGAGGACCTGTCTCCTGGTTTGCAGATGGCCATTTTCTTTTTCTATTTTCATATGACAGAGAACAGAGTAGGCTAACTCTCTTCCTCTTTTTCTAGGGGTGCTAATGTCATCATGGGAGTTCCACTCTCATGACCTAATTACTTACCAAAGTACTTATTAATTTGGGGAGGACACAAACATTTAGTGCATAGCATGTATATTCTTTTTTTCTCATAGAAGATGCAAATTGGCTTTGCAATTATTGTATAATAGACTTTACCCCAAGCTTATCTCTTTCTCTTTAGTCTTATCTAATGGTGGCATTTTTGTATGCAGCCCCATGCATACCTCAAGGCCTGGGAATAAGATAGTTGACATTTTGGGGGAACAAAACCTCATCATCTTCTTCAAAATGCACAGGTTTTCCTAAAGGTCTTACCAATAGAGTTTATTCCTCTGTCCTCTGCCAACCCACTCTCTTACTGTCTAATTAATCTCCTTGATCTAATGCTGCTTCATGACTTT
This sequence comes from Macaca fascicularis, assembly GCF_037993035.2. Taxonomy (NCBI): domain Eukaryota; kingdom Metazoa; phylum Chordata; class Mammalia; order Primates; family Cercopithecidae; genus Macaca; species Macaca fascicularis. Next base: position 128,205,823 of record NC_088380.1, read on the forward strand.
AGCACTCAGACAGTGGTCTGTATTTCTCTGTTTTCACACCACCTTCTGTCAACATAAACAAACTTAGAGAATTGCAAAGGTAAATTGAAAAATACATAATGATATTCAAAGATTTCAATACTCTTCTCTCAATAATTGAATGAACAATAAAACAGAAAATCAATAAAGATATATAAGACTTAACGAGATATCAAAGAACTTGAACTAACTGGCATTTATAGAACATTCAACAATAGAGTACACATCTTTACTGTCCACAAAGAGAAACAAAATTAATTATAAGATATATCAATTGAAATAATTTGAAATGTTTTCTAACCACAGTGTGAATACCTAAAAAATTACAGAAAGCTGTATAAACAATTATAGAAGACACAAAATCAAAATAACATACTTCCAAATAACTCACCTGAAAAGAAAAACTATGAAACATTTTCATCTAAATGAAAATGATAGCAAAATATTTTTAAAATGTGTGTGGTGTCACTAAACCAGTACTTACAAGGAAAATTATAGCTCTAAATGCCTATTTGAAATGAAAATAGATCTCAAATTTATTATCTTAGTTTGCATCATAAGAAGCTATAAAAAAGCAAATCAAAACTAAAGTAGAGAGAAGTGAAATAAAAGGAGATATAGATGGAATATAAAACAGATAAACAATAGAGGAAAATCAGTAGTTCAAAGCCTGGTTCTTTCAGAAGTTCCATAAAATTGATAAACTTCTAAGCATACTGATTAGGAAAAATAAAAAGTGACAGATTACTATTACCAGGAAAGGCAGAGGTAACATTACCATAGATGTTACAGATATTAAAAGGATATGGGAATATTATAAAATATTTATGCCAATAAATTTGACAACTTAGGTGAAATAGATTAATTTCTTGAGCACATATTAACAAAGCTCACTCTAGTGTAACTAAGATCACTTCCCCTGTCAAAAAATAATCCTGGCCCATAAGACTTTCCTGATTTAATTCTGCCAATATTTAATAAAGGAATAATTACCACTTCTAATCAAACTATTACAGAAAATTGAGGAAGAGGTAATACTACCAAGTTCATTCTACAAGGCCAACATTTCTATACCAAAGCCAGACAGTAAAGAAAGAATTAAAACTTTCATTGGGACAATTTATTCCTGGGATGCAAGGGTGGTTCAACATAGAGAAGACAATTAATAAATGTGATATACCATGTTAACGGAATAAAGGACCAAAACCATATGATCATCACAATAGATGCAGGAAAAGCTTTTGATAAAATGCAACATCCTTTTATGATAAAAACTCTAAATAAATTAAGCATAGAAGAAATGTACCTCAACACAACAAAGGGCATACATAAAAAGCCTATGACAGGCCAGGTGCAGTGGCTCACACCTGTAATCCTGCACTTTCGGAGGCTGAGGTGGATGGATCATCTGAGGTCAGGAGTTCAAGACCAGCCTGGCTAACATGGTGAAACCTCCTCTCTCTACTAAAAATACAAAAACTTAGCTGGACATGGTGGTGGGTGCCTGTAATCCCAGCTACTCAGGTGGCTGAGACAAGAGAATTGCTTGAACTTGGGAGGTGGAGGCTGCAGGGAGCCAAGATTGTGCTGTTGCACTCCAGCCTGGGCAACAAGAGCAAAACTCTGTCTCAAAAAAACAAAACAAAAGAAAAGAAAAAGAAAAGCCTATGACCAACATTTGTAGGGAGAAACCCTGAAACTACTGCTATGGAATAAAAGATGAAATGCTCCTGATTATTGTAAATACAAAATTGCATGCAGGATTGTGTAAAGACAATGCCATGCTGGGCTGCCAGAATGAGCCAACGGCACATGATGTGCTTCCCCCTGCAGAGAGCCTATGAACGGACATGCAGTCAGGGAGGTTTCACATCACCAAGATTCCAATCCCAGAGAAGCAGATGTTCATAGTTCTGGGAGTGGAATGAGACCCTTGTAGAGAACCTATAAATGGACACATGAGGGGCACCTGTTCATATGGATAAGATAGGGCTATAAACGCCCTTATCTTGCCACAGCTCTTCTAGGCCTCTTTAGGGTTAAGGCAGACTCCCTTAGAATTTCTGGTCTAACTGGTTGTCTAGCTTCACGTCCTATTTCTATGGATTGTTTGTAACCAGCTTTTGCTGCAACTTTTACTGCTGATTAATATCTTGTTAATCATAGGTTATGCAAAGACTGCATTTCTGTTTTAAGTCTCTGTTAGAAATTACTGATGTACACACTATATTGTAAATTCTTATCTCTGTATACTCTACTTCTGCATACAGATGTTATGTTAAAGAATTACTTCATCCCCATGTGATCATCTCACCTCATAATTAAATGACCCTAAATCCCTCACTAACCTACCCCTGCCCTCACTAAACTTAAGAATAAATGCTGGTTATCCAGTGCATTGGCGGCATCACAGGACCAGAAGGCAGTGACTCCCCTGGACCCAGCTTTCACTATCTTTTGTGTGTCTATCATTTCTCAACCTGCCAATCCGCCTGGGAACAAACAGAGAGCCTCATTGCATTGTGGGCTATGGCCAGATCCCTCAATAAACATTATGCTAAGATGAAAAGTTGAAAGCTTTTCCTATAAGATTATGAATAAGACAGGGATGCCTGTTTTCACCATTACTATTCAACACAGTATTGTAAGTTCTAGCCAAAACAATTTGACCAGGAAAAGAAATAAAAGATATCCAAATAGGAAAAGAAAAAGTTTCATTGTCTTTATTTGCTGATGATATGATTTTTTTATAGGCAACTCTAAAGACTGCACCAAAAACTGTTAGAACTGATAAACAAATCCAAGAATAAATTAGGGTACAAAATCAACATACACAAATTTTAGGGTAAAAAAATCAACATATAAAATATTTTAGGGTACAAAATCAGCATACAAAAATTAATAGCATTTCTTCACACTAATAAATTATCTGAAAAAAAATTAAGAAATTAAGCCCATCTATAGTAGTATAAAAAAATACTTAGGGGTAAATTTAACTAAAGAATGAAAGATCAGCATACTGAAACAATAAATCATTGATGAAAGAAATTATAGAAGGCATAAATAAATGGAAAGCTACCCCATGCCCATTATGAAAGTATTAACATTGTTTAAGTGTCTATACCACACAAATAAATCTGCAGATTCAATGTAATCCGTGTCGAAATTCCAATGTTATTTAATATAGAAATAAAAAAAGAATCTTAAAATTTGTTTGGAACCATAAAAGGCCTCAAATAGCCAAATTAATCTTGAGCCAAAAGAACAAAGCTGGTGTTATTATGTTACCTGCCCTCAAAATATACTACAAAGCTATTCTAATCAAAACAACATGGTACTACCATAAAAACAGACACAATGATCACAATGATCAATGAAAAGATATAGCACCCAGAAATACATACATATATTTATGGTCAATTGATTTTTGACAAAGGTACCAAGAACACACAATGGAAACAGAAGAGTCTTCAACAAATGGTAGTGGGAAAACTTGACTTCATTGCATCATTATTCACAGTAGCTAAAATATGGAGGCAACCAAGGTGTACATCATAAATGGATAAAGAAGCCAGGCACAATGGCTCACACCTGTAGTCCCAGCACTTTGGGAAGCCAAAACAGGAGAATCTCTTGAACCCAGGAGGCAGAGGTCTCAGTGAGCAGAGATCACACCACTGCACTCCATCCAGCCTAGGCAACAGCGAGGCTCTGTCTCAAAAAATAAATAAATACATACATACATAAAATGCAATGTATATAGACAGTGAAATACTATTCAGCCTTAAAAGGAGGTGGGGAGATCTTGTCATTTTCAATAACATTAATGAGTCTGGAGAACATTAAGTTGAGTGAAAGAAACCAGGCACAGAAATACAAACAAGGCATGCACTCACATATAGGTGAAATCTAGAAATGTTGAAATCATAGAAGCACAGAATAGAATGGTGGTTACCAGAGATAGGGAAAAAGAGAGATATTGATCAATGAGTACAAAGTTCCAGTTAGGAGGAAGAAGCTTTAGTGATGTACGGAATGGCGAATATAATAAGTAATAAGTTATATATCACAAAATTGCTAAAAGAGCAGATGTTAAATGTTTTTAACACAAAAAATAAGTATGTGAGGTGATGGATTTCTTAGTAAGCTGATTATATTATTCCACATTGTAAACAGATGTCAAAACATCACCTTGCACTCCATAAATATATATTTCTCAATTTAAAATTTAAAAATAATAAAAGAATATAAAATTTATAATACAAATTCTCCATGAACACAATTTTTAACAAATCAAATATCTAATATATAAGAAGGATTTCATGGCCAAATAGGATTTTAGCCAAGAAAAAAATTCTTAACATTGAAAATTAGTCAACGGAACATATCATTAAAAAAACTAAAAAGGAAAAGAATCATATGATCTTTCAAAAGATACAAGGAAAGCATTTGATAAATGCAACAATCCTTCCTGATAAAAATTCAGAGCAGAGTCAGAAGAAAAGGAAGTTTTCTTAAAAAGATGAAAGATAACAAGTAAAAATTTACAGCTAACATCATACTTATATGCTTGCTTTCCCAAAGCCAAAAAGGGACAAGGATATCTGCTCTCAGGAAATCTATTAAATATTGTACTGGAAGTATGATCCAGAGCAATCAGACATGATAAAGAAATAAAAGGTGTCTAGATTTGAAAAGAAGAAATAGAGATGCCATAATTTACATAAGACCATATGATTTATATAAAACATCCTACATAACTAAAAATGTGCTACTAGAACTAACAAGTGAGTGTAGCAAGGTTGCATAGGTTAAATATGTGGAAAAAATCCTGTATTTCTACATAAACAGATCTAAAAACAAAACACCCTTGATTATCTCAATGTGTCTATAGAAAAGGCTTTTAAGAAAGTTTAGCATCCCTTCATATTAAAAATCCTCAGCAAACTAGACATTGAAGGAACATAACTCAAAATAATAAGAGGCATCTTGGACAAAACCACAGGCAACATCATACTAAATGGGAAAAAGCTGAAAGTATTCCCCTAAGAATCAGAACAAGACAAGATGCCCACTCTCACCACTCCTATGCAATATAGTACTGGAAGTCACAGCCAGAGCAATTAGGCAAGAGAAATAAACAGGAGGAGAGGAAGTTAAATGATTTCTTTTCACAGATGATATGATTCAATATCTAGAAAATCCCACAGTCTCTGCCCAAACGCACCTAGATTTGACAAACAACTTTAGCAAAGTTTCTGGATACCAAATCAATGCACAAAAATCAGTAGCATTTCTATACAACAAATAATGTCCAAGCACACAATCCCATTCAAAATAGCCACAAAAGAAATAACATACCTAGAAATACAGCTAACCAGGGAGGTGACAAATCTGTATAGCAAGATTATAAAACATTGTTGAAAGAAATCAAACATAACAGAAAAAAATAGAAAAAAATATTCCATGCTCATGAATAGGAAGAATCAATGTTGTTAAAATGGTCATACTGCCCAAAGCAATTTACAGATCCAATGCTATTCCAATCAAACAACCAATGATATTTTTCTCAGAATTAAAAAAAGATTATTCTAAAATTCATGTGAAACAAAAATAAGAGCTTGAACAGACAAAGAAATCCTAAGCAAAAAAAAAAAAAAAAAAAAAAAAAGTTGGAAATATCACACTACCCAACTTCAGACTATACTACAAGACTATAGTAATCAAAACAGCATGGTACTGATACAGAAACAGATACCTAGACGAATGGAACATTTGATCTTCAACAAAGTCAAAAATGACAAGCAAAGGGGAAAGGACTCCCTATTCAGTGGTGCTGGGATAACTGGCTAGTCATATGCAGAAAATTGAAACTGGACCCCTTCTTTTCACCATATACGAAAACAACTCAAGATAGATTAAAGATTTAAATATAAAACCTAAAAGTATAAAAACTCTAAAAGAAAACCTAGGAAATACTATTCTGGACATAGGACCTAGCAAAGAATTCATGATGAAGACTCCAAAAGCAATTGCAATAAAAATGGGACTTCAACTAAAGAGCTTCTGCACAGCAAAGGAAACTCTCAACAGAGTAAACAGAAAACCAATAGAAAGTGAGAAAATATTTGCAAACTATGCAACTGACAACAGTCTGGTATCCAGAATCTATAAGAAACTTAAGCAAATCAACAAGCAAAACCCAACCAACCCCGTTAAAAAATCAGCAAAGAACATTAACAGATGCTTCTCAAAAGAATACATACAGATAGCCAACAAGCATATGAAAACATGATGAATATCACTAATATTAAAGAAATGCAAATCAGAGATGCCATCTCACACCAGGTAGAATAGCTATTATTAAAATGTCTAAAAATAACATAGATTGTTGAGGTTGCATAGAAAATGGAAGGCTTATATACTGCTACTGGAAATTTATTTAGTTCAGCCACTGGGGAAATGAGTTTGGAGATTTCTCAAAGGATTTAAAACGGAACTACTATTTGATCCAGCAATCCCATTACTGGGTTTATACCCAAAGGAATATATATCTTTCTGCCATAAAGATACATGCATGCATATGTTCATCACAGCACTTTTCATAATAGCAAAGATACGGAATCAAACTAGGTTCCCATTAATAGTGTGTTGGATAGAGAAAATGTGATACATATACATAATAGAATACTATGCAGCCATAAAAAGAGTGAAACTATGTCCTTTGCAGCAATATGAATACAGCTGGTGGCCATTATCCTAAGTGAATTAATGTAGAAACAGATAATGAGTATGTGTTTTCTAAGTAGGAGCTAAACACTGAGTACACATGGACACAAAGAAGGGAACAACAGACACTGGGGACTACTTGAGGGTGCAGAATGGGAGGATGGTGAGAATAAAAAAAAAAAAAAAAAACTACCTATTAGGTAATATGCTCATATCCTGAGTGAAAAAATAATCTGTACACAAAACACCCAGAGCATGCATTTACCCATGTAAGAAACCTGCACATATACCCCCTAAATAAAATCAAAGTTGGCAAAAACAGAAAACAATTATATGTCTAGATATTGTTCACAAGCAATTGAAAAGGGAAAGAAAATACCATTTATAATAGCATCAGAAATTTGAAATGCTTAAGATAAATTTGGCAAAAGATAGAAAATAATTGTATATTGAAAACTACAAGATGTTGCTGAAAGAAAATAAAGCAGATCTAAAGATGTGCAAAGATATATGTCATATTCATGGATTGGAAGACACCATATTGTTAACATGTCAATTCTCCACAAACTGATCTATAGATATAACATAAGCCCATTTGAAACTGTTAAGAGGCAGATTTTTATGAAATTGGCAAACTGGTTATAAAATTCATATGGGAATGGCAAGGACTGAGCATAGCCAAAATAATTTTGAAAAAGAGCAAAGTTGGAAGACAAATTCTAACCAACTGCAAGATTTATTATAAAGTTACAATAATCATGACAGCATGATAATGACAGCATTAAAATAAATACATATTTCAATGGAACACAAAAGAGTCCAGAAAAAAAATCCACATATAAGTGAACAATTTTGACAAAGATCCAAAAGTAATTAGGTGTACAACAAATAGCATTTCAATGAATTGTGTTAGTACAGTTGGATATCCATATGTAGATAGTTACTTTAATTTATACTTCATGTCATAGTCAACAGTTTAGTCAAAATGAATCATAGAACTAACTATAAACATATTTATAAAACTTCAAAAAATTGGGTTATACAAAGATTTGTATGTAATAACAAGCCATGACAGATTTTTAGGCAGTTCATTACACTGTATGATCTACCCACATCCACCAAAGTCATCTATACAAATGTTCACAGAAGCTTTAATTTTAGAAGCTAAAATTGGAAGCAACCCATATGTTCAACAAGTGAATAAAAAATTGTAGAGTATTAATACAATGAATTACTACTAAGCAATAAAAGCATATAAACTATCAATACACATAACAACTTGGATAAACCTCAAATTATGTTAAATAAGTTAGGAAAAAAGGTAGTCCACACTACACAATTCTAAGAAAATCAAACTAATATATATAGTGAAAAATAGAGAAGTGGTTGGCTAGGAACAAAAGGAGGGAGTTAGAGAGGAATAAGAATGAAAGGGAACAAGAAAGCTCTTGGGAGTGATAAATGTATTTATTATCATGGTTCTACATTTATGTAAAAACTTACTGAATAGTACACTTTAAGAACAAGAGGTTTCTTTATTGTATGTCAATTTTACCTCAGTAGAATTGTTTAAAATATATAAACTACATCATCAAAATGTTTTCTTTGATACCAAATTCTGCAGTCACATCTATACCTTGTTTTAATTGTCAAGTCTGTAGTGTTTGATAGACCTTTTTCTTTCTCTTTGAGAAAAGGAATTAAAAATCCTGCCATCGTTCCTCTCTTTTCTCTCACCACTCTTTACCAGTCACTTTTTCAGGTTGCTCTATCTCTGCTTAAACTATCTCTGCTCATATTTTCTATTTTGGAACACTTGTTGCAGCTCATCTTTTTCAGCCCAATGACTTAAACTTCCCTATCACATCCAAACGCAAGCCTCCAGCCTGTGTTCCTTTGAAGCATTTGAGATTCATATATTTCTAATTAGACAATATTCATACTGGGCTTCTTAGAGATACTATGTTTAGAATGTAACTATCAATTTTACCCCTGTGTTATTCTTCCCCAAGTTCTCCCTATTTCAGTAAATGGTAACACCAACTACCCCTTATGCTTAAAGATAAAATTGTAATTACTATCTTTGATTCTGTCCTTTTTCTCCCAGCTTCTACCCAATATAACACAGAGCCACATTGGCTTTATCTTCAATGTACAAGTAAATCCTATTCTTTTTCACCATTTTTACTATAACCATTATTGACTAAGCCATTATCACCTCTTAAATAGGCTATTGCAATAGTACTCTTACCCTCATGTAAACCATTTGTCACACAGTAGAGTGATATTTCAAATTGCAAATGAGACTTTTACTACTGGTTTACTTAAAACTCATCTATGACTGCTCATTACTCTTAAGACAAAATCCCAACTTTTTATAGCCTAAATGGCTCTATGAGATTCTAACTTCACATCCTCTCTCTTTTCTCCTGGGATCCAGGCACCCTGGATCTTCTAAGCCTTATGCACACTACGTTTGGTAAGGACTAGAATTACTTCTGATATTTTTTTCAGCTCATACAAAAATTGCTTTAACAAAATGAGGGCCTAAGTCTGAAATATACACCATTTCAGTTCTCAATGATAAAAACATTTCTGCCAACTTAACAACAGTAAAGAAACATAAAACAAGCTTGACTAAATGCTCATAAGCAAAAGCAGTCCTGCTGTGCTGATTGGAATTGCCTTAAGGCAGCAATAAATTCATCATTAAATGTTTTCAAGCATCAACAGCTCTAAACTGCCCCATGCAGAATCTGTCACTTTTTCACCTAAACTTCCATAAAACTTTATAACTGACACTTTTAAACCATTTGCCTATTAAGTAAATATAAGTATTTTGTTAAATGCCACCATGGCCATCTGGACTATAAGTTACTCAGGAATAGGATCCTATATTCTATAGAACCAAGATCATCTTTTGTACAACTTCACATCACTTCATATATATTGTCAACTCCAATTCCTCCTACTTTCTTTGACCAATTTACTCTTAGTCACTACCCAAGAATTGTCTTCTAAGAATAATGCTTGATATACAGCAAGCTTTCAATACATTTATTGAACTATTTATATTAAAGTATTGGTGATAATTTCTTGTGGTGGTAGAATTAGGGTCAAAAAGCCCAGAAAACAAACATTTCCAATGTTTCTATTAGCTCCAGGTGTCTTTGCCAGCAGAGCTCAAAAAGAAATGTGGCTGGGCGTGGTGGCTCATGCCTATAATCCCAGCACTTTGGGAGGCCAAGGCAGGTAGATCACAAAGTCATGAGATTGAAACCAACCTGGTCAACATGGTGAAACCCCATCTCTACTAAAAACACAAAAATTATCTGCGCATGGTGGCATATGCCTGTAGTCCTGGCTACTTGGGAGGCTGAAGCTGGAGAATCGCTTGAACCCGGGAGGCAGAGGTTGCAGTGAGCTGAGATCGCTCCACTGCAATCTCCAGCCTGGTGACAGAGCAAGACTCCATCTCAAAAAAAAAAAAAAAAGAAAGAAAGAAAGAAAGAAATGTGATTTTCAAAAATGTACATGTGACAGATAAAAATCTTTTCCTAATGTGTCCCCTTATCTAACCAGATGAGTTTACCTTAACTCTTACTTATCTGTTTTTAATGCTCAGCCATAGGACTCAGTGTTCCTGGGAAGAAAGAAAATGTGGCATAATAGAAAGGTGTCTCCAAGGAAGAAGGGGAAGTAGAAATCCCCTTCCTTCTACCCTGAGAATATGTGAAAAGAAGGAAAGAGACACATGAGGGGAGCTGGTCAGGAATCAGTTATTGTTATACTGCCTGTGTGAGGCTAAACTTCAGTGTAAGGGTTTATTATATATAGCCTTTATTGAGTTGAAAAACATTACTTTTATATCTAATTTGCTTTTCCCACAGTCTTCGCAACCTGCAGACCAGGAAAGTCCCTCGGGTGCCTACACCACCAGAGCCCTGGGTTTTGAGCAGAATACTGGGCAACTGTTTGGGCAGACACCAAGCTAGTTGCAGGAGTTTTGTTTTTGTTTTTGTTTTTCTTCATACCCCAGTGGTGCCTGGAACATCAATGGGACAGAGTCGTTCACTCCCCTGTAAAGGGGCCTAAAGCCAGGGAGCCAAAGTTGTCTAGCTCAACGGATTCCAACCCCATGGAGCCCAGCAAGCTAAGATCCACTTACTTGAAGTTCTCGCTGCCAGCACAGCAGTTTGAAGTCAACCTAAGACTCTTGAGCTTGGTGCGGGGAGGGGCATCCGCCATTATTAAGGCTTGAGTACGCAGTTTTCCCATCACAGTGTAAACAAAACTTCCAGAAAGTTTGGACTGGGTGGAGTCCACCACAGCTCTGAAAATTCCAAAACCAGAACGCCTCTTCTCCTCCAAAAGATCACAACTCCTTGCCAGCAAGGGAACAAAACTGGATGGAAAATGAGTTTGATGAATTAACAGAAGTAGGCTTCAGAAGGTGAGTAATAACAAATTCATCCTCTCTGAGCAGGGCATCTCTGAAAAAAAAGCAGCAGCTCCAGTCAGGGGCTTATAGATCAAACTCCCATCTCCCTGGAACAGAGCTCCTGGGGGAAGGGGCGACTGTTTGCACACCTTAAGCAGATTTAAACGTTTCTGCCTACCAGCTCTGAAGAGAGCAGATCTCCCAGCACAGTGCTCGAGCTCTGCTAAGCGACAGATTGCCTCCTCAAGTGGGTCTCTGACCCCCATGCCTCCTGACTGGGAGACACCTCCCAGCAAGGGTCGACAGACACCTCATACAGGAGAGCTCTGGCTGGCATCTGGCAGGTGCCCCTCTGGGATGAAGGTTCCAGAGGAAGGAACAGACAGCAATCTTTGCTATTCTGCAGCCTCCACTGGTAATACCCAGGCAAACAGGGTCTGGAGTGGACCTCCAGCGAACTCCAACAGACGTGCAGCAGAGGGGCCTGACTGTTAAAAGGAAAACTAACAAACAGAAGGGAATAGCACAAACATCAACAAAAAGGATATTCACACAAAAATTCCATCTGAAGGTCACCAACATCAAAGGCCAAAGGTAGATAAATCCACAAAGATGAGGAAAAACCAGCAAAAAAAAAAAAAGGCTGAAAATTCCAAAAACCAGAATGCCTCTTCTCATCCAAAGGATCACAACTCCTCACCAGCAAGGGAACAAAACTGAACACAGAATGAGTTTGATGAAATACGCTTCAGAAGGTGGGTAATAAAAAACTTCTCTGAGCTAAAGGAGCATGTTCCAACCCAATGCAAGGAAGCTAAGAAGCTTGAAAAAAGGTTAGAGGAAATGCTAACTAGAATAACCAGTTTAGAGAAGAACATAAATGACCTGATAGAGCTGAAAAACACAGTGCCAGAACTTCGTGAAGCATACGCAACTATCAATAGCCAAATTGATCACGGGGAAGAAAGGATATCAGAGATTGAAGATCAACTTAAAGAAATAAAGCGTGAAGACAAGATTAGGGAAAAAGAATGAAAAGGAATGCACAAAGCTTCCAAGAAATATGGGACTATGTGAAAAGACCAAACCTATGTTTGATTGATATACCTGAAAGTCATGGGGAAAATGGAACCACGTTGGAAAACACTCTTCAGAATATTATCCAGGAGAAATTCCCCAACCGAACAAGACAGGCCAACATTCAAATTCAGGAAATACAGGGAACACCACAAAGATACTCCTCGAGAAGAGCAACCCCAAGACACATAATCATCAGATTCACCAAGGTTGATATGAAGGAATAAATGTTAAGGGAAGTCCATCAGACTAACAGCAGATATCTCCGTAAGAAACTCTAAAAGCCAGAAGAGAGAGTGGTGGTCAATATTCAACATTCTTTAAAAAAAATTTGCAACTCATAATTTCATATCCAGCCAAACTAAGTGTCATAAGCAAAGGAGAAATAAAATCCATTATAGACAAGCAAATGCTTAGAGATTTTGTCACCACCAGGCCTGTCTTACAAGAGCTCCTGAAGGAAGGAATAAATATGGAAAGGAAAAACAGGTACCAGCCACTGCAAAAACATACCAAATTGTAAAAACCATCAATGCTATGAAGAAACTGCATCAACTAACAGGCAAAATAACCAGCTAGCATCATAATGACGGGATAAAATTCACACATAACAATATTAACCTTCAATGTAAACAGGCTAAATGCCCAAATCAAAAGATGCAGACTGGCAAATTCGATAGAGTCAAAACCCACCAGTCTGCTGTATTCAGTAGACCCATCTTACATGCAAATACATACATAGGCTCAAAATAAAGGGATGCAGGAAGATTACCAAGCAAAAGAAAAGAAAAATAAAAGCAGAAGTTGCAATCCTAGTCTCTGATAAAACAGACTTTAAACCAACAAAGATCAAAAGAGACAAACAGGAGCATTACATAATGGTAAAGGGATCAATGCAACAAGAGGAGCTAACTATCCTAAATACATATGTACCCAATACAGGACCACCCAGATTCATAAAGCAAGTTCTTAGAGACCTACAAAGAGACTTGGTCTCCCAAACAATAATAGTGGGAGACTTTAACACCCCACTGTCAATATTAGACAAATCAACGAGATAGAATTTTAACAAGGATATTCAGGACTTGAACTCAGCTCTGGACCAAGTAGATCTAATAGACATCTACAGAACTCTCTAACCCAAATCAACAAAATATACATTCTTCTCAGCACCACATTGTACTTATTATAAAATTCATCACATAATTGGAAGTAAAACACTCGTCAGCAAATGTAAAAGAACGGAAATATTAACCATCTCTCAGACTATAGTGCAATCAAATTAGAACTCAGGATTAAGAAACTCACTCAAAACTGCACAACTACATGGAAACTGAACAACCTGCTCCTGAATGACTACTGGGTAAATAACGAAAATAAAGCAGATAAAAGTTCTTTGAAAACAATGAGGAAAAAGACACAGCGTACCAGAATCTCTCAGACACAGCTCAAGCAGTGTTTAGAGGGAAATTTATAGCACTATATCCCCACAGGAGAAAGTGGGAAGATACAAAATCGACATCCTAACATCACAATTAAAAAATAAACATAAAAAAATAAAAAAATAAAAAAAAACTAGAGAAGCAAAAGCAGACAAATTCAAAAGCTAGCAGAAGACAAGAAATAACTAAGATCAGAGCAGAACTGAAGGAGAGAGAGACACAAAAAGGCCCTTCAAAAAAGTCAGTGAATCCAGGAGCTGGTTTTTTGAAAATACTAACGAAACAGCTAGTCTGCTAGGAAGACTAATAAAGAAAAGAGAGAAGAATTAAATAGACACAATAAAAAATGAAAAAGGGGATATCATCACTGATCCGACAGAAATACAAACTACCATCAAAGAATACTATAAACACCTCTATACAAATACACTAGAAAATCTAGAAGAAATGGATAAATTCCTGTAAACATAAACCCTCCCAAGTCGAAACCAGGAACAACTTGAATCCCTGAATAGATCAATAACAAGTTCTGAAACTGAGGCAGTAATTATTAGCCTGCCGACTAAAAAAAGCCCAGGACCAGACAGATTCTCAGCCAAATTCACCAGAGGTACAAAGGGGAGCTGGTACCATTCCTTAAGAAACTATTCCAAACAATAGAAAAAGAGGGGCTCCTCCCTAACTCACATTAGGAGGCCAGCATCATCCTGATACCAAAGGATGGCAGAGACACAACAACAACAACAAAAATAATCTCAGGCCAATATCCCTGATGCACTTCGATGTGAAAATCCACAATAAAATACTGGCAAACTGAATCCAGCAGCACATCAAAAAGCTTATCCAACACGATCAAGTGGGCTTCATCCCTGGGATGCAAGGCTGATTCAACATATGCAAGTCAATAAATGTAATCCATCACATAAACAAAACCAATGACAAAAACCACATGATTATCTCAATAGATGCAGAAAAGCTATTTGATAAAATTCAACACACCTTCATGCTAAAAATTCTCAATAAACTTGCTATTCATGGAACGTATCTCAAAATAACAAGAGCTATTTATAACAAACACACAGCCAATATCATACTGAATGGGCAATAACTAGGAAGTATTCCCTTTGAAAACTAGCACAAGACAAGGATGCCCCATCTCACCGCTCCTATTCAACATAGTATTGGAAGTTCTGGCCATGGCAATCAGGTAAGAGAAAGAAATAAAGCATATTCAAATAGAAAGAGAGGATGTCAAATTGTCTCTGTTTGCAGATGACATTGATTGTATATTTAGAAAACCCCATCATCTCAGCCCAAAATCTCCTTAAGCTGATAAGCAACTTCAGCAAAGTATCAGGATACAAAATCAATGTGCAAAAATCACAAGCATTCCTATACACCAATAACAGATAAACAGAGCATCAAATCATGAGTTAACTCACATGCATTATTGCTACTAAGAGAATAAAATACCTAGGAATAGAACTTACAAGGGATGTGATGGACCTCCTCAAGGAGAACTACAAACCACTGCTCAAGGAAATAAGATAGGACACAAACAAATGGAAAAACATTTCATGCTTATGGATAGGAAGAATCAACATTGTGAAAATGGCCATACTGCCCAAAGGAATTTATAGATTTAATGCTATCCCCATCAAGCTACCATTGACTTTCTTCACAGAATTAGAAAAATCTTTAAAGTTCATCTGGAACCAAAAAAAACCCATAAAGGGAAGACAGTCCTAAGCAAAAAGAACAAAGTTGGAGGCATCACGTTACCTGACTTCAAACTGTACTACAAGGCTACAGTAACCAAAACAGCATGGTACTGGTACCAAAACAGATATATAGTCCAATGGAACAGAACAGAGGCCTCAGAAACGATGCCACACATTTACAACCATCTGATATTTCACAAACGTGACAAAAATAAGCAATAGGGAAAGGATTCCCTATTTAATAAATTGTGTTGGGAAAACTGGCTAGCCATATGCAGAAAACTGAAACTGGACTCCTTCCTTACACTTTACACAAAAATTAACTCAAGATGGATTAAAGACTTAAATGTTAAGACCTAAAACCAAAAAACCCTAGAAGAAAACCTAGGCAATACCATTCAGGACATAGGCATGGGCAGAGAGTTCAGGATTAAAACACCAAAAGCAATGGCAACAAGAGCCAAAATTGATAAATGGGATCTAATTAAACTAAAGATCTTTCGGCCAGACTTAGTGGCTAATGCCTGTAATCCTAGCACTTTGGGAGGCCGAGGCAGGTGGATCATGAGGTCAAGAGATCAAGACCATCCTGACCAACATGGTGAAACGCCATGGCTACTAAAAATACAAAAATTAGCTGGGCTGGTGGCGCATGCTAGTCTAAGCCACTCAGTAGGCCTATGCAGGAGAATTGCTTGAACCGGAGAGGCAGAGGTTGCAGTGAGCCATCGCACCACTGCACACCAGTCTGGCAACAGAGCGAGATTCTGTCTCAGAAAAAAAAAAAAAAAAATCTTCTGCACAGCAAAAGAAACTATCATCAGAGTAAACAGGAAACCTACAGAATGGAAGAAAATTTTTGCAATCTATCCATAGACAAATGGTTAATATCCAGAATCTATAAGGAACTTAAACAAATTTACAAGAAAAAAACAAACAATCCCATCAAAAAGTGGGTGAAGGATATGAACAGACACTTCTCAAAAGAATGCATTTATGTGGCCAACAAATATATGAAAAAAAGCTCATCATCACAGGTCGTTAGAGAAATGCAAATTTAAACCATGAGATACCATCTCACATCAGTTAGAATGGTGATCATTAAAAAGTCAGGAAACAACAGATGCTGGAAAAGATGTGGAGAAATAGCAATGCTTTTATACTCTTGGTGGCAGTGTAAATTAGTTCAACCATTGTGGAAGACAGCTTGGCAATTCCTCAAGGATCTAGAACCAGAAATACCATTTGACCCAGCCATCCCATTACTGGGGATATACCCAAAGGATTATAAATCATTCTACTATAAAGACACATGCACACTTATGTTTATTGCAGCACTATTCACAATAGCAAAGACTTGGAATCAACCCAAATGCCCATCAATGATAGACTGGATAAAGAAAATGTGGCACATATACACCATGCAATACTACATAGCCATGAAAAAGGATGAGTTCATGTTCTTTGCAGGGATGTGGATGAAGCTGGAAACTATCATTCTCAGCAAACTATTACAAGGACAGAAAACCAAACACCACATGTTCTCACTCATAAGTGGGAGCTGAACAATGAGAACACATGGACACAAGAGGGGAAAACCACACACCAGGGCCTGTCGGGGAGTAGGGGGCTCGGAGAGGGATAGCATTATAAGAAATAGATGATGGGTTGATGAGTGCAGCAAACCACCATGGCTCATGTATACCTACGTAACAAATCTGCATGTATTGCACACGTATCCCAGAACTTAAAGTATAATTTAAAAAAAGAAAAAAAAAAAAAACAGGACTTCATCAAATTAAAACTTTTGTGCTTCAAATGACACTATCAAGAAAATGAAAAGCCAGCCCATAGATAGCTCACTCAAATTAAAAATGGGCACAGGATTTGAATAGGTATTTCCCCAAAGAAGACATACAAATGGCCAATAAGAACAATAAAAGATGCTCAACATCATTAGCAGCAAGATACAATTTCACACCCACCAGGATGTCTACATTTAAGACAATAGCAAAGATTGATGAGAATGTGGAGAAACAGGATCCCTCGTCCTTTACTGGTAGAAATGGAAAGTGCTGCAGACATTTTGGAAAATAGTTTGGTAGGTTTTCAAGTCTTTGAGTCACCATATGACCCAACAATTCCACTCCTAGATATACCCAAGATAAATAAAAACATGCCCACAAAAAACTTGCACATGAATCATCATAGCAGCATTATTCATATACTCAAAAGGTAAAGACAGTCCATATTTCCATCAGCTGACAGGAATGAATAAGCAAAGTATCATACATATAATGAAATATTATTCAGAAATAAGGATCAAGAATTTATACACAGAACAACACAGGTAAACCTTGGAAACATTTACACTAAGTGAAAGAAGTCAGTCACAAAAGGCTGCATATTATGTGATGCCATTTATGTGAAATGTCTAGAACAGGCAAATCTATAGATAGAAAAATCAGAAGAAGTTGCCTGGGACTGAATTGGGAACATGGCAGCAGAGAAGGAATGAGGAATGACTGCTAATGGGTATGGGGGTTTTGGTGGGAGAGAGTAATAAAACTATTGGAAATTAGATTGTGGTGATAGTTGCTCATCCTGCAAATATATTAAACAAAACTAAACTGTACACTTTAAATAAGGAAATTACATGGTGTGTGTGAAGTGTCATATTTTTCTATTCTCTGGCAAATAAATGTTTCTTAATCAACCTTAAAACTATAACTTCTGTCATCTTAAAATAATCTCAATATCTTAGAAATTGTTTGGCAGCATGTCAGAAAGATTCAAAGTTTGTAGTTGCAAATAACAGTGAACACAACTCCAAAAGGCTTAGCCAATAAAATAATTCATAATCCCACATAAGCAGAAATCTAAACTAGGGCAGTATTTGAGGTTAATACAGTTGTTTGATATTTTCATTCAAATCCCAAAGTACCTTCCATTTCATCCGGTCTGTCACTGTTAACATGTTGTCTTCAGTTTAGCTTCTCTCCTAACCCTAGACAGTTGCTAAAATCTCATGTACCACATGCTGACATGTCAAAGGCAACTTGCAAAAAAAAGGGATTGCTTAAAAGACCCTTTATAAAACTTTATAAACCTCAAATAAACCCTTCCCAGAGCCTTCTGGTAGATTTACTGCCCTCACAACAGTTGTTTACAACTGCATCACATGCCTCATCAGGGTGGATTTTGTTTAGTGTGAATTTTGTTTACTGTGGGGGTGCACGCTGAACAAAATTCACTCTATTAGGCTGGAGAGGGGCCTGCTCCTCTGCAGAACATGAAATGTGGAAACTAAAGAAGCCCAAGGAGTTCATTAGCTCAAGTAGAACAGCTGCTAATTATAACAGGGAAGGATGATTATCTGCTATATATAATCATTTCATTCTTATTTCTACCCTATTAATTAAAATGTGCCCTATTTTAGTTCCTTCTCACCTGAATCTATTCATTTCTAAAACATACAATATTTGGTTTTCCATTCCTGAGTTATTTCACTTAGTATATTTATCTCATGCAGAAAAAAAAATGTTTACTATCTCCAGCCATTCACTCCTATAAAGTATTTTTTCTACTCTCTAGTGACAGTAATTGGTTTTATGATTGTTCTTGAACTAAATAGTGAATTAGAAATTATGGTAGTAAGTTAAAGACCACTTTATCCAATTGCAAAGTTTTGCAGGCAGGAGACCAATAAATAAAAAGGAGAGCAATTAAGAAAAGGAGAAGAGGAAATAGAGAAAACCAAGGAGATAAAAGAAGAGAAAGGAAGTAGAAGAAATAGCAACCAGAAGAGAAGAGGAAGAGGAAGAGGGAGAGTAAGAAGAGACAGGGGAAGAGAAGTAAGAAGAGCAAGAAAAAAAGTGAAAAAACAAAAGGGAGAAAAGAGAAATGGAAAGGTAAAGGCAGACACATAAGACTGCAACATAAAATGTGCCATTTCTCCACACTTTGACATATAGCCGTATGGTAACCAATGTTGGAAGCAAAACTTTATAGCACAAAGAAACCTTCATGTAAGCAAATATAAAGAGTGATTTAGAAGTTGAGGTGATCTCAGAAAGGAATACAGGTGGTGGCAAGTCAATCTTACTGTATTATAAATGTATGTAACAAATTCACTGAAAAAAAGGTGATAGGGAAAATACTGATATTAACTTTGGAAATGAGGACTTCATATAAGCATTGTACTCTAGTTGATAAAACTCTCTAACATGTAAGCAGACATTAACAATTCTTTTTTTTTTTATTTCCTTAGATTATTGGGGAACAGGTGGTGTTTGGTTACATGAGTAAGTTCTTTAGCGGTTCTTTGTGAGATTTTGGTGCACTCATCACCCAAGCAGTATACATTGCACCCTATTATAGTCTTTGATCCCTCACCCTCTTCCAACCCTTTCCCCCTGAGTACCCAAAGTCCATTGTATCATTCTTATGCTTTGGCATCCTCATAGTTTAGCTCCCACTTATGAGTGAAAACATACAATATTGATTTTCCATTCCTGAGTTAACTTCACTTAGAATAATAGTCTCCAATCTCATCCAGGTTGCTGCAAATAACATTAATTCATTTCTTTCTATGGCTGAGTAGTATTTCATCATATATATATACACACACGCACACGTGTATATACACATATACACACATATAATACACACATATATACATGCATATACACACATATATACACATGTATACACGCATACACACACATATATACACACACACACATACAAATACACACACATACATATATATACACACACATACACACACACACCCCCATACACACACACACATACACCACAGTTTCTTTATCATTGATTGATGGGCATTTGGGTTGGTTCCTTGGTTTTGCAATTGTGAATTGTGCTGCTACGAACATGCATGTGCAAGAATCTTTTTCATATAATGACTTATTTTCCTCTGGGTAGATACCCAGTAGTGGGATTGCTGGATCAAATGGTAGTTCTAATTTAGTTCTTTAAGGAATCTCCACATTGTGTTCCATGAATAATGGTGGTATTATGATGGGAACTGGGTTTGGAAGATTACTTTTGGGATTAACGCTTCTGATACAGCTATCTATAAATATTGGAAATGAGAAAATAAATAAATGAGTTGCAAATTATTGGAGCCAAACTTCATATTGTTGGAGTGAAAATTTACAGATAAGCCAAAGAAGAAGGCTGGAGTGACTTATGTGGTGATGGATTACAGTTGAAGACATCAGTATGAACTCATGTTTAATTTCATAAAGATACAAGTGGTTACATAAAACAATATTTATAGATATGTCTATATTCATGGGTTGTTAATGCATATATCATTCAGCTCTGTCAACTGAGAGAGCCTAAAAACAATGACACCCAGTAGTAATAAGCAGAATAGTGCTCAGATCTAGAGTCCTAATATTGTTCTCCAATAAAATAAGCCAAGGCTCCTTAAAGAAATGTCTGATTCTGAAACTTCAGCAGAAAATATAACAGATGAACTGGGAGAATCTTACCGTGCCAGGTATTAACACACTCACACAACACACACAAAAACACAGAATTATGGAGTTATGTCAAAATGACACAGGAGTCAATTAAAAGATCTGCCAATGGCCCAAGCTAAAACAAGTCAAGCAAAGGAAAAGAAAACAGAACAAAACAGTATTGGGTTATAATCCAAAGTATAAAATAAATATCTATGTAGATACTGACAAAAAAAATCAATAAATAAATGGATGGGAGTGAGAATAGGCAAATCTCCTGTGCAGAAGAATTCCAAATAGCTAATGAAGACTCTGTGTCCTCAAATGGTGAGAGCACAACTCCTCACTTCTTAAATCTAGGCTGCATATAGTAATTCCTTCAAAGAATACAGTATAAAAGCGGGGGATGGATAGAGTAATATTACTCTGGAAAATTGCAGTGGAAAAACCTGGCAAATAATACCTGAGCCAGGTGATCAAGGTCATTATAAGCAATAATACAGTGAAAGCAGATACTCAAGATTATAAAAATAATACTTTACGTCTATAATATTTCTCTGTAAAACCTACAACCCCAGATTAATCATGAGAAAAACAGTAAAATCCCAATAAAAAGGCACCCCACAAAAACACCTCATTGTTGTCAGTCAGTTTTCATATTTCTTTCTTTTTTTTTTGAGACAGAGTTTCGCTCTTGTCACCCAGGCTGGAGTGCAATGGTGCAATCTCGGCTCACTGCAACCTCCACCTCCTGAATTCAAATGATTCTCCTGCCTCAGCCTCCCAAGTAGCTGGGATTACAGGCATGCACCACCATACCAGGCTAATTTTGTATTTTTAGTAGAGATGGGGTCTCTCCATGTTGCTCAGGGTGGTCTCGAACTCCTGACCTCAGGTGATCCACCTGCCTTGGCCTCCCAAAGTGCTGGGATTACAGGCATGAGCTACTGCACCCAGCCTCTTTCATCTCTTTTTACCTGAAACAGTACCTTGGTTTTCTCGTTTTTCATGAAGTTGATATTTTTGAAAGGTTCCATTTATTTTATTGACTGTTTCTTAAATTGGGTTTGCTTGATGTTTTCCCATAAATAGATTCATGTTACAAGTTTTTCTAAGAGATTCTACAGAAATGATATTTTTTTTTCAAGTGCATCATATTCATAGGCAAATGACTGCTCTGTTCCTTTACTGGTGATGTTAACTTTGATCACTTAGTTTAGATAATATTTGCCAGATTTTTTTTTCACTGTAAAGTTAATATTTTTCCCTTTGTATTTAATAAATATCTTATGTGGAAAAATGTTAAGATGTTATAAATATTGTGCTTCTAATTAAACTTTTATCCACTATTTTTAACATCCATTGATGATTATTACCTGAAACAATTATTAATGTGATAGTTACCAAATGGTAAGTTTAGAAAGTTTCATCAGTCTTTCTATAGCTTCTAATTTAGCCCATTTACCCCTGATTTAAGTAGGTAAAAATATTAAAATAGTTGATTTATGGAGATAATTCATTTATCCAAGGTTTTAAAAAGTATTTTAAGATAAAGTAAGAATATGTATGTTAACTAAAAAAAAAAGCTTCTTTAGCAATATACAAAAAGTTATTTTCAATATAACAATTTAAACATTTCCAATATGTAGTTTAGATCTTTAGCATATTTTTATGTTGACTAAATGAATATTTTAAGCCATTTTTTAACTTTTATCTAATCAAGTTCACTGTTCTGTCACAAAATAAAATTACAGTGTGACTAGAACTCATTTTGGAATATGACTCCAAGCAAATTATGAGTTTTTCCGTATGCAGTGAAATGGAACAAGTTGAAAAGTAAATCAATATACTCAAATTTACTTCACTAGTATTTTACAGCATTTTCCAGACAGTGTATCATATGATAGTTAAAGTAAATCTCTATGCAACCTGATAGAACGAACTCCCAGAAGGCAATGGTGTATCATTTTTTGTATTAAACAGGAACACTTATCTTTCACTGGTCATATAATGGAATGAACTTAGTCTAGTTAATGCATGTTTCTATAAACAGCTTATTGTTGAAGTAATATAATGCTTTAAGATAAAAGAAACTATAGGAGCATTTAAAAACCAGAAACACATTGTCTTTCAGCCTCTTGGCTAAGACCAAGTGTGAAAAGTGGAAATATGACTACATTATAAGCAAAAACAGGGATAGCCTTAAAGAAACTGTATTAAAGTTGTACCTGAAAAGAGAGCTATGACTGAACGTGCCAATTTCTCAGAGAACATCTTTCTATAATACTGACATGAATGAAAGACAACTGGAGTTCAGTGGCCTTTGGTTTTCTTCTTAGAGTCAACATATAAAAACAGAAGGCTAGTGCACTAATTCTACAACAAAGAGTCATTTGAATTATACCACCATATATTTCATTCAGATGACACCATATTGTGATCGTCTGCCAAATGTTCTCAGGAATGCTTACGCTTTCTAATATGTCCTTTTTTGGGCAACTGTCTTCCAATATCTGGGTATTTATGAAAATAACAATCATTCCCTGCTTTTCCGAAGGCATTACACGGGGGCGAGGGAGGTGAGGAAAGGCAGGTGGAGCAACAGATTTTCACTCAGAAATTCTCTGCAGGGACTTTTTGAGACTACTGGCAGAAGAAACCACTGTCTTCGCACTTGGAATGGTATTAATGTGATTTTTTCCCTCTCTTCTTGCCTATTTTAATCTATCTTTCACACTACTAGACAACACGATTCCAGAATTTTAAAATCTTAAAGAATTCAATCCTTTCCTACAACTATAGGTGAAAATTTTAGATTTCTTATTGTAGAATCCTCAAATCTTAATAAGCTAACCAAGTTTAAATGAGTCAATAAGCATTCTCTGTTATATTCAGTTTTTACTATTTCTGGTTATTCTTCAGTTTTTAAGTTTGGACATCAAATTTTAAATCCAGAGTAATTAATGTTTAATAAAATATTCAAATTTATTTTAAATGAAATCTGAGTGGGGAAAGGTGCTGTAATTTTTTGTGAATATAACAACATATCTACTTGACTCTTCTAAAACATTTAAATTCATCACGGCTTTTTTCTACCTATTCCACCCCTTGAAAACCTCCAAAGTATCTATATTCTTTATCCCAGTATTTAACTGCTACACATTTCTGTAATGTTATATTCTCTAATGTGAATACATAACACATGGTTACATTGTCAGTACTGCTGCTAAGTAAATCATTAGCTAGAGAAGGATGTATTATTTATACTACATAGCACTTAGAATTCTGCTGAATAAATAGAATACAGAGCAGGTATAGGTGCTACTACATGACTTCTCACTGCTACATAGTTTTGATAATTAATTTTAATGTGAATTCTATGAAGTAGGTATTATTATAGCCAATTTACAGATGTGGAATCTGAAGCTTGAAGTGGTCGCGTAATTTTTTGGAGATAATTCAGCCAGTCACTGAGAAGGATAGAAATCAAATGCACTTTTCTTTAATCACAGCCTGTGACTTTTCTACTACACAATACTGTATCTACACCTTTACCAAATAAGTACTTGTTTGTACATGTTCCCTTTATTTGTTCCATGTGTGGATTTTTATAACTTTACCTTAATTTTATGCTCATTAAAGAAAAATAATATATATCATATTACTTTCTGTATTCTGTTCCTTATGGAGAATCAGCATGGTTTCTGGCCATAGCAAACAGAAGAAGGGCCTCACATTAAATCATAATATACTCCAAAATGTCAAAATGAAGTTTTCATGTTAAAATTTATATATCCAAGAGTGAAAAATGCTGACAATCCCCTACATAGTAGGGCATCGCACATGGCAGAGGATGACATGAGCTGTATAACTAGCAACCATAAATAATCTGTATTAGTTTTAAGACAATGTAAAAAATTATAAATTCTTGATCTATATAGAAAATAAAAACTGAAATGAATTCACTCTGTGAGAAACATTTGTCACAAATCTTCATGGCAGGATGTGTTCTTTGCTCCGCCCCAATTTATATGGTAGAAATCACTTTAGAAATCTGTTTTAAATCTGTGTTCTATTTTAATGGATTTTGTAAAGTTAAATCATATGGAGTGATGCAAATTCCATTTAGATAGCAAAGTCTCTTTCAAAACATAGGCAGTAATCTATTCTACAGAAGATGCAGGGTTTTATATATTTTTTTAAAAAATGTAAATTTGTTCAATTATATATAAAGCAACTGTGGATCACCAAAACATGGACTGTCATAAAACTTACAAAATAAGTTCTTACAAAATAAAGGAATATTGACACTTACAAGTTGCATTCAAAAATGTTTGGGGAGAAAAACTCTCAGTTGTTATGCTACTTTAATGAAAGCTAGCATTTTATCAACTGTGATTTAAAATATATATATATATATATATATATATATATAGAGAGAGAGAGAGAGAGAGAGAGAGAGAGAGAAAGTTATGGCGGGGAAAGACTCAAAAAAGCTGTGGAACTAGGAAAGGTTTTTTAAAAAGAGAGGTTTTTCCCTTAAGTGGTAAGAAATGGGAAACTAAGCTTTTGGGACCTGGCCCAGCAAGAGGCACCATCATGGAAGTTCACATCCGCCACAACAAGGACCCAAAGGTTCAGTGCAAGGAGCCCAAGAGACAGGATCTACCTGAGGCTGTTGGCCAAGCTGTACAGTTTTCTGGCCAGATGAACCAACTCCGCATTCAACTAGGTTGTGCTGAAGAGGTTGTTTATGAGTCGCACCAACCGGCCATCTCTGTCCCTTTCCCGAATGATCCGGATGATGAAGCTTCCCGGTCAGGAAAACAAAACAGCCATGGTTGTGGGGAACAAAATGGATGACGTGTGGGTTCGGGAGGTGCCCAAACTGAAGGTGTGTGCACAGCGTGTGACCAGCCAGACGGCAGCAGCATCCTCAGGGTGGGGGGCAAGATCCTCACTTTCCACCAGCTGACCCTGGATGCCCCCAGGGGCTGCAGCACCGTTCTGCTCTCCGGTTTTCACAAGGGCCGAGGGGGTACCGGCATTTTGGCAAGGCCGGGAGTACCATGCACAGCCACACCAAACCCTAAGTCCACTCCAAGGGCCGGAAGTTCGAGTGCGCCGGAGGCCTACGGGCCTGCTGAGGCTACAAAAACAAACCCTGGATCCTACCCTCTTATTAAAATGATTTTGGATACTGACAAAAAAAGAAAGAAAGAAAGAGAGAGAGAGAGAGAGAGACAGAAACAGAGACAGAGAAAAAGAGAGAAGAAACTGTGGCTCCTCCTCAAGTGAAATCAAAGCCTGCTAAAAGATGCCTGGAAAGCATTTTACAAGGTTTCTTTTCCCAAAGCTTATCAAGGGCATAACAAGGGTTTTCAAAATTTAAAAAGAAGACTAAATTAGCGCCAAGAGAAAATTAGGAAAGCTTTGTCAATTATGTGCATGTACACATGCCATGTGACATTATTTTTAATTCCAATTATTTTATAGAGAAGGTAACTTAGTGTTGTTAATTGTATATGGTCACCTTACGACCCCAAGACAAATTTGGCAAAGAAGAGGAAGACCTATGCGTTGCAAACTACAAAACATCACTGAGAGAAATTGAAGAGAACCTAGGCAAATAGATATACTGTGCTCCTAGTTCAGACAACTGAATAGTGTTAAGATGTCAGTTCTTCCAAAATTCATCTATAGAGTTAATGGCAATCCCAATCAAAATCCTGGCTTTTTAGTAGAAATTGATAACCTGACTCTAAATTTTATATAAAAATGAAAGGATCTAAACATTTGAAGACAACATTGATAAAGAAAAAAGTTGGTGGATTTAAACTACCTGATTATAAGAATTATTTTAAAACAACAATCTAGTATGGTATTGTCATCAAGACAGATAATATAATAGAAAATGGAGTCTAAAATAAACTGACAACTCTGTAGTCAACTGATTTCTAAAGCATGCAAAAAAAAAATAATAGAAAAAAATCGTTTCAAAAAATGTTACTGGAAAAATTCAATATCCATACTAAAACCAAATATTATGTCCCATGGTATAGAATAATTTACCCAGAATGATCATAGACCTAAAAGTAAAAAGTAAAACTGTAAAATTTCTTGAAGAAAGCATAGGTGAAAACCTTTAAGACTTTGAATTAGGTAAAAATTTCTTGGATATGACAGCAAAAAGCATGACTCATTTTTTAAAATGATAGCACTTCATCAAAATCAAGAATATCTTATCTTTGAAAAACATTATTAAGAAAATGAAAAAAAAAGGCCAAATTGGGGAAAAACAGTCACAAATAACATTATCTGAAAAAGTACTTGTATTCATAATGCATTTTTTAAAAAACTCAAAAGCACAAACAAACCTATTAAAAATAGGCAAAATATTTGAATACACACTTCACCAGATATAGTAACCACATAAAAAGGAATTTAATGTCATTAGTTACATATAAATTAAAACCATAATAAGATATCACTACACACCTTTCAGAATGGCCACAATTATCAAGACAGCATACCAAGTGTTGGTGAGAATGTAGAGCAACTGAGCAACTGAAGCTTTCAAATACTGCTTCTTGGAAATGTAAAATGCTGCAATCACTTTGGGAAAAGAAATTAGCTTTTTTATTTCAAATTAAACATATACCTTGCTTATGTCCCAGATATTTTACTCCCACATGTATATACCTAAGAATAAATGACAGACTATCTTCGTACAAAGGATTATACATGAATGCTCATATGGTCTTTACATGCTGTTGCTCTGAACTGGAAATAACCCAAATGTCCAAAAACAGCTGAATCAATAAATGGAGTATGGCATATTCATAAAAGGGAATATTATTCCACTATAAATGGAATGAACTAAGGATGCATGCAGCAACATAGAGGACTCTCAAAATAATAATGCTGAGTGAAAAAGGCAGACAAAAGATGGTACATACTGTAGTATTCAATTTACATAAATTTATGGAAAATATAAAGTAATCTATAATGGCAAAAAGCTGTTCAGTGATTATCTTGGGTAAGCTGAGTGGGATGGTGTGATTACAAAGAAGCACAATGAAACTTTGCCATAACAGATACGTTCATTATCTTGATTATAGTGATGGCTTCATGAGCATATAACTAGGTCAAACGTATCGAATTGCATACTTTAAATATGGGCAGTTTGTCATATATCAATTATACTTCAATTAAGTTGTAAAAATAGTTATAAAAGCAAAAGGCATGTCTCTGTACTTGTTTATATATATTCATTTTCATTTAAAAGGCCAAAATGTGTAGAATTGGCCACTTGCCTGACTTTTCTCTCTACTAAATAAAAAGAAACACTACTTACTCATACTTTGCTATTTCTGTCGTTCATCTGGTGTCAAAGTTCACATGAAAAGAGAAATGGTAAATTCTACATTACAGAGTACAGTAAATCTTCAAGTATTATGCTCTCCAATTATACCATAATTATAAATGATAAGGGTAGAAATTATAACTATCTGAATGTCTGTGCCCCTCTTCTCTTAGTTTTCTCTCCCTTAGTAGAAAAAATGATGCAAGAACTTTAAGCAAACCTGTCACTCCTACGAAATTCAATTTCTAATCCAAACATTTTTTTTAAAGTGGCACCTTAAAATGGTGCAGGCCACATATATAAACAAAGTATAGCTGGAACTTGTGAAATGTAGCATAGAATGTCTAGTCCACAAGGCTCTTAAATTTGAAAAATGTACATGAGCTAAGTAATAAAAACTTTTCCTAAATATCATGGCTTAAGATTTCTTCTTTTCTGAAAATAGTAAGTACATTTTATTAATATATTTCTAAAGGGAAAGCTAGAACACCAGACAGGTAAATTAAAGCATATTATAGTTATCTACTTGTGTATTTGCAAAAGCGTCATATCTGTTATAAAATAAATAAATTCCCCTTAGGATATTTATTTTAAAAGATGAGAATAACTTTTTTAAGAAAGCATATGCTATGTTGATTTACACTGTTAATATACTTTACAACTATAGATATTATGTATTAGTCAAGACACACATGGAATTTTCATTTTAACAATAAAATCTCCCTAAGGCAATAGAATTCAGAAATAAAGACAGTTACAGAAAGCCTATTCTTCCCCTTTTCATTGGCTAAATTCTTCTTCTCTTCAAATCGGCCATCCCTTGAAATAAGAAAAGCAAGAGAAATTTATAAATTGAGAGTGGCATTATAGAAGATAAACAGTAGCAAAACATGTAACTACCAGAGCAGCACATCGTAACCTTTTCCACATCATAGCACACATAGGAAAGATAATATTTGTAGGGCACACTGTTACTGCAGTTAAGAATGATTATGGCTACAGGAAGTTCTATCAATTCTAGCCTCCTAAGGCCCAATCAGACCATGTCAGGGGCCACAGGGAACAAAATCTCAGACAGATCCATCACTCATTTGTGGTATACCCATTGTGTGCTCTGACACTGGGAACAGTTAAGCTAGAGGATTTTTATATTCATTCACAACATGGAAAATTTGAAAAGGGAATACTGAATTTTCTACATCTTACACCTTAGAATAAGCAGATTGGTTTTCCCCAGGATTCCCTAATACTTGTGATCCATATGGTAGCATTTCTTCCAACAGACCACATATTTATAAATAATTATATTCCTGAAAAGGTACTATGTGTTGAAAATGTTATAATTTAAGTTTATTTTTCCCCATTACACATGTTTTACAAGAGACATTAATGTATTGTGACCAAGTTCAAGACCTCTAATAATTCAGTATAATGTTACAACAACCATTTAATTTACTTATTTTATATAAAAGACCTACTATCCTGATATATCTTTGCTTAAAGTGGTTATAAACAAATAGGACACAATGTCACTAATACCATGAAATCACATATAATATGTATGTGCCTCTATAATTCCTCAGTCTTAATATCAGAAATTGGATAAACCTGCTTTGGGAAGAAAAGAATTAATACTGGCAGATTTGCCCTTTTGCCCAAAACAACCAAAGAAAAAAAAATATATATTAAGCAATGGTTTTCAAGATACATCAGTGATTCCCAGATAAATAAGAAAAAAAAAGTAGTTCCCAAGATTGTCTCAGTTTGCTGCCTGGAGAGTTTATCTTGATCATAGGACAAAGAAGAAGAATCCTGGGCAGGGCCCAGTAATTTCCGTCAGATGAGCAGATGAATCTGGAAGTCTGAAGACACCAAGGTGGCCAAAATTCATTGGGTGGAGTACCAAAAAGGATAGAGTTATGAAGATAAAGTAGTCTAGAAATCTACAGAAGATCATCACATGCATATGAGGAAGCTACCTAATATCTGAGAAAGAACCACCTGGAAGTATTAAGGGAACAAATCCCCTAGCCAGTGTGAAAAAAACTCATAATTCAGATATATCAAGTGAAGGACTCAGAACTCGTTTAAAATTAGTCCCACAGACAACTTTGTCCTGGCCTCACTTAACCAAACTTAAAAGCAAGACCCCAAATAATCAAAATGTTTCCAAGTAACTTAACTGCATCATATAACAAAGCCCAAATATATTCATAGAAATACAAACGTATCTAGCACCTAAGAAAACAAAATCTACAAAGTCTGCCATCCAATAAAAAATTATTAGCCATGCAAAAAAGCAATAAAATATGGACCAAAATGAGAAGAAAAACCAAGCAGGCAAAATCAGCCCAATTTACAAACTGAATGTCATCAAAACTAAAAACTTCTGCTCTTCAAAAACACACTGCTGCAAGAATGAAAAACAAGATACAGATTGGGAAAAACATTTGTAAGTTACATGTCTGATCAAGGATTTTTATCTAAAATGCATAAAAACTCTCAAAGCACAATAACACAAATTAAAAATGTGCAAAATATTTAAGCACACACCAAAGTAGACAATCACAAAACACATATGACAATAACCCAATAACTCCACTATCATTAATAATTAGAGAAATGCAAATTGAAACTACAATATCAGTATGTACCCATTAGGATGAAACTCTCAAACTGTGAAATGAACAATGATACAATGGCTTTAAAATGTTTTGGTAGTTTCTGAAAAAGTGAAACATACGCTTAAGATATGATCCAGCCATTCTACTTCAGGGCATTTACCCAGGAGAAGTAAAGCAACTGTCCACACCAAGACTTATACATGAATGTTTAAGCAACTGTGTTTATAATTGCCAGAAACTAGAAATAATACAAATACCCATTTGGACAAATAAATTCTGATATAAACATACAATTAAATACTACTTCTCTGTAAAAGGGGATTGATTATTGGGCGCACAACAAAGCGGATGAATTTCAAAATTAGTATGGTGAGGGAAGGCAGCCAAACAAACAAAAGAAAGCACATACCCTGTAATTTCATTTACATAAAATTCTGGCAAATACTGACTAATCTACAGTGACAGAAAACAGATCAATAGTTGTCTGGGATGGGAAAGAACAGAAATGGATTAAAACAAGTGATTATAAAAGGTCAAAAGAAAATTTTGGGGTGTGATATGTTCAGTATTTCAATTATGGAGATGGTTTTACAGGTATATAAATATGTGAAAGCTTATCAAATTGTACATTTTATGTAGCTCTTATTATAGTATGTCAATTAAACCTCAATACAGCTCTTAAGATTTTAAAAATCAAACAATTAAGAAACATTTATTTTGGGATTTGAATACTATTGTATTAGGAATTGTACTAGAATAAAAACCCTTGTGTTTTCCATACCTTGACTAACTTCTTCCCAGGATGAAGGAGTGATTTGATTGGTGAACTTCAGAGAAGAAAATGGTTCTGGTGGCTCAGCCTCTTTCTGGATTCCCTCTTCCCAGATCTGCCTCCCACAGAGAGTATTCACTCTGGTCTTCCCTATGCCATGCAGCAACAGACCTGAACTCTTCAAAAAATACATAAATAACTGTTATAATGTGCAATAAAATTTGCCCTTATTTATATAACAAATATTTTCAAGTACTCATTATGTATCAGACATCGTTCCAAACTTGAGAGATAGTAGAGCTACTGTATTCTACCTTCATGAATACATTCTAACTGCAAGTGATTGATTTAATTATGGGACTCAGTACTTCAGCATTTCTTATTTCTACCTCATTTTCCTTCCTTTATTTAGAAAAATAGTAATGAATATATTGCATACCATAATTTTTTAGTTCCTCCGATTAGAGCTCTCTATTTGTATTCTTCCCCTGGTCTATGTCAGTGTTAATAGAATAGTTGTTCTCAAACTTCATTGTAAAACCAATTAACCTAATTGTCTTGTTAAAACACAATTAACGGAACCTATACCTAGAATACTTGATTCAGTAGATCTGGAGTGGAATACAAGAATTTGCATTTTCAACAAGTTCCCAGGTGACACTAATGCTGCTGATCATGGAATACACATTGAGAGCCTCTGTGTTAGAGGCAAGTCTACAGGTGCTCCTAGGAATTTAAGGCGCAGTTGAAGCTTATGAAAGAAAGACTTAGACTGCTATCAGAGCTGGCCCCACTCCTCCAGACTCTCTCCTATTGGAGAACTTTTCTAAAAATACCCTGATAACTCATGGTTTCTGTTTTCCCAAAGAGAGATTAGTTCTTTAAGTGTTTGCTACCTAGAAAGGTCATTATTGCTAACTCCAACATATTTTGTCTACATCTCCCTTGACAATTTTCAGCTTAGACCATTTCCATCCTCCCTTCTCTTCATTATTAACCAATGATTGTTATTATACCATATGCAAGGTAAGAGATATTATTGGTATACATGATAATAAGATAATATAGAACCAGACTGTTATAAAGATTTTCAGAAAGTACACCAGGAATGAAGGTCATTTGGGTGTACCTCTAGCTTAGAAAATAAATGATTGTGGTGTAAGATATTGATATATTACCCTAGAACCAAATCATCAAACTTGGGAACTGTCTGTATCTATAAATAAGAGTTTTGTTTGGGGATCTAATATCTGAGTGAGATGTGTTTAAGATTAAGGAAGCAAAAGAAGGGTCAGCACTTGACTGAGTGTATGTAGACTTACAGAGAGGAGGGTACCTTGCTGTCTCTCACATTAGCTTCAACCACAGACCCAGGCTAATGCATCAGATATTGCAGTAAGAGAAGCTAAAGACAGCAGCTGCTAAGCTGGTTGAACTGTGATGTAATTGTAGAGTTTCCTCTTTGAATTTATACTGCAAGTCTGTGGCATACCTTCTTCTTTTAATCCACAGCTATCCACCTGGCTCCTCCGGTCCAAGTTGAGAAAGTTTGGTGGTGTTCTTAAGCATCTGGCCATAATTTGCCATAATTCTTCCTTGTGTTCTGAAATTTGCCCTCTGCATTGAATTTTGATTCTTCTCGAATCATCTGTGTTTCCCTTAAAATGTATCTCTTATTTCTCATTATCAACTCTTTTTCTCTGGCAAGTAGACAAAATGTAGCAACCATGGATGACTGGCTGATCAGTGTCACTGTAGCAGAGTTGAACTTTAGTAATTAATAATATATTCTATCAGAGCTTACCGCATGAATTAAGATGACAAGCCTATCACTTTCAAAACTGCTATATCATACATTTATCATTATTAAATGAAACAACTGTGTTTCAAATATACAACTAAGTTTTAATATTTAAATTCTTGTGTGTCTGTGTGTGTGTGTGCAGGAATCTGTTAATGAACTTTAAGTAGCAAAAAATACTTTTTAAAATTCAAAACAATGTGTCATTACTCAATTGGCTAAAAAGAGAAATCCTGTTTCAGGAAGGAGTAAAGATAAAACAAAAATGTGAAAGAAAATCTAACTATTCCAAGCTAAGAAATAAGGGAAAAGAAGCATTTTGAACTAAACATAATCCTCTCTCTCTCTTTCCCCCACCCTATATATATAATATAATATATATAAATATATATAAATAATATATAAATATATAATATATATAAAATATAAGCATATATGTGTGTATGATATATATACAAAAAAAGTATTTGAAACAATCAAGTTTAAATTTATTTTCATATACTTCATAAACTAAAAATTAAAATTACTAATGCTATAAAGCATTTTCTTAATGAAAACTAATATTAACATTACAAATTATAATTTTTTACCTTCTAAAAATTCAACCTAACATGTTCAGCTTGCCTAAGTTTTCTAATGAAAGGTAGGTAGAGATTATTAAGCAGTAATCCAACAACAAAAATTGTAGTTATATAAAACTTATTTCTGTGTACTAATATATCTTTATCTGATGTCTAGGGAAATCTACTAGAATAGTAAATAATGATTAGCCATTTGAATTACCATTGGAATTACCAAGTTATTTATTTCTTATTACTAATAATTTGCCAATAAAGATTTGTGAAATACAACTCTCCGATACATAAGCGTGTTACATAACTGACAATAACAAACATCTAGAACAGGCCTGTGCTTGTTTGCTAAAATGGATGCTGGCTTCCTAGCAAGCTATTAATACTTAGCCAACACTATGCCTCTGCCAGACTCAGTGCTAGGACCTGCAGAAGAGTTAATCTAAGAACCAACTGGAATAATCAGGGACTTTGTGACTTCTTACAGTATAGGGTAGAGGTAAAAAATACAGTAAAGGCTAGAGGTTAAAAGCTTCCTGGACTAAAATTTAATTTATTGGACACCACAGTGTTGTTGAGAGTGTATAGTCTAAATCAAGGTTTGAAAAATGAATTTTTTAGGTTAGAGGTAAATTTTATGTTCATTATTTTTCCCTCTCCTGGACTGCCACTTCTGCACCTTATTATTATTATTATTTATACTTAAATTCTAGGGTACATGTGCACAACGTGCAGGTTTGTTACATATGTATACATGTGCCATGTTGCTGTGCTGTACCCATTAACTGATCATTTACATTAGGTATATCTCCTAACACTATCCTTCCCCCTACCCCCTCCCCACAATAGGACCTGGTGTGTGATGTTCCCCTTCCTGTGTCCAAGTGATTTCATTGTTCAATTCCCACCTATGAGTGAGAACATGTGGTATTTGGTTTTCTGTTCTTGTGATAGTTTGCTGAGAATGATGATTTCCAGCTGCACCAATGTCCCTACAAAGGACACAAACTCATCCTTTTTTATGGTTGCATAGTATTCCATGGTGTATATGTGCCACATTTTCTTGATCCAGTCTGTCACTGATGGACATTTGGGTTGATTCCAAGTCTTTGTTATTGTGAATAGTGCCGCAGTAAACATATATGTGCATGTGTCTTTATAGAATAACTTATAATCCTTTGGGTATATCCCCAGTAATGGGATGGCTGGGTCAAATGGTATTTCTAGTTCTAGATCCTTGAGGAATCACCACACTGTTTTCCACAATGGTTGAACTAGTTTATAGTCACCAACAGTGTAAAAGTGTTCCTGTTTCTCCACATCCTCTCCAGCACCTGTTGTTTCCTGATTTTTTACTGATTGCCATTCTAACTGGTGTGAGATGGTATCCCATTGTGGTTTCAATTTGCATTTCTCTGATGGTGAGTGATGATGAGCATTTATTCATGTGTCTGTTGGCTGTATGAATGTCTTCTTTTGAGAAGTGTCTGTTCATATCCTTTGCCGACTTTTTGATGGGGTTGTTTTTTTTTCTTGGACATTTGATTGAGTTTTTTATGTTCTGGATATTAGCCCTTTGTCAGATGAGTTGATTGAAAAAATTTTCTCCCATTCTGTAGGTTGCCTGTTCACTCTGATGGTAGTTTCTTTTGCTGTGGAGAAGCTCTTTAGTTTAATTAGATCCCATTTGCCAATTTTGGCTTTTGTTGCCGTTGCTTTTGGTGTTTTAGACATGAAGTCCTTGCCCATGCCTATGTCTCGAATGGTATTACCTAGGTTTTCTTCTAGGGTTTTTATGGTTTTAGGTCTAACATTCAAGTCTCTAATCCATCTTGAATTAATTTTCGTATAAGGAGTAAGGAAAGGATCCAGTTTCAGCTTTGTACTTATGGTTAGCCAATTTTCCCAGCACCATTTATTAAATAGGGAATCCTTTCCCCATTTCTTGTTTCTCTCAGGTTTGTCAAAGATCAGATGGCTGTAGATGTGTGGTATTATTTCTGAGGACTCTGTTCTGTTCCATTGGTCTATATCTCTGTTTTGGCACCAGTACCATGCTGTTTTGGTTACTGTAGCCTTGTAGTATAGTTTGAAGTCAGGTAGCATGATGCCTCCAGCTTTGTTCTTTTGGTTTAGGATTGTCTTGGTAATGTGGGGTCTTTTTTGGTTCCATATGAACTTTAAAGCAGTTTTTTTCCAATTCCATGAAGAAAGTCATTGGTAGCTTAATGGAGATGGCATTGAATCTATAAATTACCTCGGGCAGTATGGTCATTTTCACGATATTGATTCTTCCTATCCATGAGCATGGTATGTTCTTCCATTTGTTTGTGTCCACTTTTATTTCACTGAGCAGTGGTATGTATTTCTCCTTGAACAGGTCCTTTACATCCCTTGTAAGTTCGATTCCTAGGTATTTTATTCTCTTTGAAGTTATTGTGAATGGGAGTTCATTCATGATTTGGCACTCTGTTTGTCTGTTACTGGTGTATAAGAATGCTTGTGATTTCTGTACATTGATTTTGTATCCTGAGACTTTGCTGACGTTTCTTAGCAGTTTAAGAAGATTTTGGGCTGAGACAATGGGGTTTTCTATATATATAATCATGTCATCTGCAAACAGGGATAATTTGACTTCTTCTTTACCTATTTGAACACCCTTTATTTCTTTCTCTTGCCTGATTGCCCTAGCCAGAACTTCCAACACTATGTTGAATACGAGTGGTGAGAGAGGGCATCCCTGTCTTGTGCCAGTTTTCAAAGGAAATGCTTCCAGTTTTTGCCCATTCAGTATGATATTGACTGTGGGTTTGTCATAAATAGCTCTTATTATTTTGAGATACGTTCCATCAATACCGAATTTATTGAGAGTTTTTAGAATGAAGGGCTGTTGAATTTTGTCAAAGGCCTTTTCTGCATCTATTGAGATAATCAATGGTTTTTGTCTTTGGTTCTGTTTATATGCTGGATTACATTTATTGATTTGCATATGTTGAACCAGCCTTGCATCTCAGGGATGAAGCCTACTTGATCATGGTGGATAAGCTTTTTGAAGTGCTGCTGGATTCAGGTTGCCAGTATTTTATTGAGGATTTTTGCATTGATGTTCATCAGGGATATTGGTCCAAAATTCTCTCTTTTTGGTTGTATCCCTGTCAGGCTATGGTATCAGGATGATGTTGGCCTCATAAAATGAGTTAGGGAGGATTCCCTCTTTTGCTATTGATTGGAATAGTTTCAGAAGGAATGGCACCAACTCCTCCTTGTACCTCTGGTAGAATTCACCTGTGAATCCTTTTGGTTGGTAGGCTATTAATTATTGCCTCAATTTCAGAGCCTGCTATTGGTCTATTTGGGGATTCAACTTCTTCCTGGTTTAGTCTTGGGAGAGTGTAAATGTCCAGGAAATTATCCATTTCTTCTAGGTTTTCTAGTTTATTTTCATGGAGGTGTTTATAGTATTCTCTGATGGTAGTTTGTAGTTATGTGGGGTCAGTGGTGATATCCCCTTTATCATTTTTATTGCATCTATTTGATTCTTCTCTCTTTTCTTCTTTATTAGTCTTGCTAGTGGTCTATCAATTTTGTTGATCTTTTCAAAAAAAAAAAAACCAGCTCCTGGATTCATTGATTTTTTGAAGGGTTTTTTGTGTCTCTCTCTTCTTTAGTTCTGCTCTGATCTTAGTTATTTCTTTTTTTTTTTTTTTTTTTTTTTTTTTTTTTGAGATGGAGTCTCGCTCTGTCGCCCAGGCTGGGGTGCAGTGGCCGGATCTCAGCTCACTGCAAGCTCCGCCTCCCGGGTTCACGCCATTCTCCTGCCTCAGCCTCCCGAGTAGCTGGGACTACAGGCGCCCACCACCTCGCCCGGCTAGTTTTTTGTATTTTTTAGTAGAGACGGGGTTTCACCGTGTTAGCCAGGATGGTCTTGATCTCCTGACCTCGTGATCCACCCGTCTCGGCCTCCCAAAGTGCTGGGATTACAGGCGTGAGCCACCGCACCCGGCCAATCTTAGTTATTTCTTGCCTTCTGCTAACTTTTGAATGTTTCCTCTTGCTTCTCTAGTTCTTTTAATTTTGAGGTTAGGGTGTCAATTTTAGATCTTTCCTGCTTTCATTTGTGGGCATTTAGTGCTATAAATTTCCCTCTACACACTGCTTTAAATGTGTCCCAGAGATTCTGGTATGTTGTATCTTTGTTCTCCTTGGTTTCAAAGAACATTTATTTCTGCCTTCATTTCGTTATGTACTCAGTAGTCATTCAGGAGCAGGTTGTTCAGTTTCCATGTAGTTGAGCGGTTTTGATTGAGTTTCTTAGTCCTGAGTTCTAGTTTGATTGCACTGTGGTCTGAGAGACAGTTTGTTATAATTTCTGTTCTTGTACATTTGCTGAGGAGTGCTTTATTTCCAACTACGTGGTCTATTTTGGAATATGTGTGATGTGGTGCTGAGAAGAATGTATATTCTGTTGATTTGGGGTGGAGAGTTCTGTAGATGTCTATTAGGTCCGCTTGGTGCAGAGCTGAGTTCAATTCCTGGATATCCTTGTTAACCTTCTGTCTCGTTGATCTGTCTAATATTGATAGTGGGGTGTTGAAGTCTCCCATTATTATTGTATGGGAGTCAGAGTCTCTTTGTAAGTCTCTAAGGACTTGCTTTATGAATCTGGGTGCCCCTGTATTGGGTGCATATATATTTAAGATAGTTAGCTCTTCCTGATGAATTGATCCCTTTACCATTATGTAATGGCCTTCTTTGTCTCTTTTGTTCTTTGACGGTTTAAAGTCTGTTTTATCAGAGAC
The DNA here is from genome assembly GCF_037993035.2 of Macaca fascicularis. Lineage (NCBI taxonomy): Eukaryota > Metazoa > Chordata > Mammalia > Primates > Cercopithecidae > Macaca > Macaca fascicularis. The sequence goes on from NC_088380.1 coordinate 128,244,677, forward strand.
TAGGATTACAACCCCTGCTTCTTTTTTGTTTTCCATTTACTTGGTAGATCTTCCTCTATCCGTTTATTTTGAGCCTATTTGTGTCTCTGCATGTGAGATGGGTCTCCTGAATACAGCAAACTGATGGGTCTTGACTCTTTATCAAATTTGCCAGTCTCTGTCTTTTAATTGGACCTTTTAGTCCATTGAAATTTAAGGTTAATATTATTATGTGTGAACTTGATCCTGTCATTATCATATTAGCTGGTTATTTTGCTCACTAGTTGATGCAGTTTCTTCCTAGTATCGATGGACTTTACATTTTGACATATTTTTGTAATGGCTGGTACCGCTTGTTCCTTTCCATGTTTAGTGCTTCCTTCAGGATCTCTTGTAGGGCAAGCCTGGTGGTGACAAAATCTCTAAGCATTTGCTTGTCTGTAAAGGATTTTATTTCTCCTTCACTTATGAAACTTAGTTTGGCTGGATATGAAATTCTGGGTTGAAAATTATTTTCTTTAAGAATGTTGAATATTGCCCCCCACTGTCTTCTGGCTTGGAGAGTTTCTGCCAAGAGATCTGCTGTTAGTCTGATAGGCTTCCTTTTGTGGGTAACCCGACCTTTCTCTCTGGCTGCCCTTAACATTTTTTCCTTCATTTCAACTTTGGTGAATCTGATAATTATGTGTCTTGGAGTTGCTCTTCTTGAGGAGTATCTTTGTGGTGTTCTCTGTATTTCCTGAATTTGAATGTTGGCCTGCCTTACTAGGTTGGGGAAGTTCCCCTGGATGATATCCTGCAGAGTGTTTTCCAACTTGGTTCCATTTTCCCTGTCACTTTCAGGCACACCAATCAGACATAAATTTGGTCTTTTCACATAATCCCATATTTCTTGGAGGCTTTGTTCATTTCTTTTTACTCTTTTATCTCCACACTTCTCTTCTCGCTTCATTTCATTCATTTGATCTTCAGTTGCTGATACTCTTTCTTCCAGTTGATCGAGTCAGTTACTGAAGCTTGTGCATTTGTCATGTAGTTCTCTTTTTATGGTTTTCATCTCTATCAGTTCTTTTAAGGTCTTCTCTGCACTGATTATTCTAGTTATCCATTCATCCATTCTTTTTTCAAGGTTTTTAGTTTCTTTGCACTGGTTACGTAGTTCCTCCTTTAGCTCTGAGAAGTTTGATGGACTGAAGCCTTCTCTGAACTCGTCAAAGTCATTCTCCGTCCAACTTTGTTCCGTTGCTGGCGATCAGCTGCATTCCTTTGGAGGGGGAGATACACTCTGACTTTTTGAATTTCCAGCTTTTCTGAACTGCTTTTCCCCCATCTTTGTGGTTTCATCTGCCTTTGGTCTTTGATGATGGTGACATACTGATGGGGTTTTGGTGTGGGTGTCTTTTCTGTTTGTTAGTTTTCCTTGTAACAGTCAGGACCCTCAGCTGCAGGTCTGTTGGGGTTTGCTTGAGGTCCACTGCAGACCCTGTTTGCCTGGATATCAGCAGCAGAAGCTGCAGAAGATAGAATATTGCTGAACAGTGAGTGTTGCTGTCTGATTCTTGCTCTGGAAGCTTCATCTCAGGGGTGTACCCCACCATGTGAGGTGTGAGGTGTCAGTCTGCACCTAGTGGTGGATGTCTCCCAGTTAGGTTACTCAGGGGTCAGGGACCCACTTGAGCAGGCAGTCTGTCCGTTCTCAGATCTCAACCTTCATGCTGGGAGATCCACTGCTCTCTTCAAAGCTGTCAGACAGGGGCATTTACCTCTGCCGATGTTTCTGCTGCTTTTTGTTTAGCTATGCCAGACGAGGAGTCTACAGAGGCAGGCCGGCCTCCTTGAGCTGTGGTGGGCTCCCCCCAATTTGAGTTTCCTGGCGGCTTTGTTTACCTACTTAAGCTTCAGCAATGGCGGGTGCCCCTCCTCCAGCATCACTGCTGCTTTGCAGTTAGACCTCAGACTGCTGTACTAGCAACGAGGGAGGCTCCGTGGGTGTGGGACCCTCTGGGCCAGGTGTAGGAAATAATCTCCTGGTGTGCCATTTGCTAAGACCCTTGGTAAAGCACAGTATTAGGGTGAGATTTTCCCAAATTTCCAGGTGTTGTGTGTCTCAATTTCCTTTGGCTAGGAAAAGGAATTTCCTTCCCCCTTGTGCATCCCAGGTGAGGCGATGCCTCGCCGTGCTTCAGCTCTTGCTGGTCGGGCTGCAGTCATGGACTAGCGCCAACTGTCCGACATACCCCAATGAGATGAACCCGGTACCTCAGTTGAAAATGCTGAAATCACCCATCTTCTGTGTTGCTCATGCTGGGAATTGGAGGCTGGAGCTGTTCCTATTTGGCCATTTTGGGCACGCCCCTTATGCAGCCCATTCTTTTGGCATGCTATGTTTTGTCCTTTTTTAGCTCCATGTTCACTAAGGTGGCAATGCGTGGGGGTCTTCCTTACTGTTATACCTGTAGTGGGATTTCCATATTGTTTCCATAAGTCTTCTGTACTGAAGCTAAAGATCATTAAAAGTCACTAGGGTAAAAGTTTTTCAGGCAAAATTAATGCTTGAACAGGGACTTGATGATTAGCCTCAAACTCAACTAAATAGACTTTCTGTAGCCTTACCAAAGTTAGTAATAACTAAACGTAGATTTGTCATTTGTAATTTTTCTAAATATACTATACATTCATCATATTCAGGAAAGCATCCTCATATCCAGCCACATAAAGTTCAAAAGAATAAAAAATTTTTACATTGCCAAAATAGGTATCAAATTCAGTAAGTACTAATACCAAAATATTTTATTAGTAATTAGTGAAAACATACTTATTTTTGTATAAACAAGGTAGAAATAATCATGATGTCTTAGTCACCTTATCCTACTATAAAGCATACTATATAGAGAGGGTGGCTTAAACAATGTGTACTTCTCACAGTTCTGGAGGCTGAGAAGTCCCACCATCTGGGAGCAAGCCAATTTTGTGTATGGTGATATCAGAAGTAAAGTGTGAATGCAAGAAGCAATGGTATACAGAAAATTGATGCTAAAAGATGTATTAATATAAACATTAACAGCATAGACAAGAGTTAAAATGTTTGATACTGGGCATAAAATAAAGAATTAAAATTGAAGACAAAATTTCTACTTGTGATATTATAAAAATGCAGAGTAAACTCACACTAAGCATAAGGAAGGGATTAAAGTTAATAATAAAAAATAATGAGTTGGAAAATAAACATAAATTAGAGGATTGATGAAGTCAAGGTATGGTATGTTGAAAAGGCTAATAATGGATAAATATTTTGCATATTTGATTCAGAAAAATAAATATAAAAGTAGAAAATAAAGATTCATAAGAGATTAAAAAGATAATGAAATAATATTGTGAGATATTCAATATCAATTTTTGAAAATGAAGTGCTATGGTTTGAATATTTATCCCCTCAAAACTTTATACCAAAGTTGGTTCAACATTAGAAAATTCATTAATATAGTTTATTTTATTTAAACATTAAAGAAGAATAAAACAAAAAATTCTCTATTTTTAGTACTGAATATAGAATCTGATCACATTTTAAATTAAAATGTTTAATAAATTATAAATTTAAGGGAAGTTCTTTAATCTAATTAAGACTACCAGTGAAAGTTCTTAAAGCATCATTATACACAATGGTGGAAAGTTAGAAGTGTTTTCTTAAACTAAGTCTAGAACAAATTTATTTGTTTTTACTACTTTTGCTCACTATTGTACCTGAAGTCCTAATCTACATTAAAAAGTAATAAAAGCAAATTAAACATATAAGGATTAAAATGAAAAATTATTCTTATTTGAAGATGATACAACATCCTATATTCCATACAAAAGATAATTCACAGATACATTATTGAATATGCATAAGGGAGCTAAGCAGTTACCTAAGATGAATTTCTAAAATTTTCTATATACCTTCAAGAAACAGCTAGAAAATATTTATAAATATCATTTGTAATAAAAATAAAAATGTAAAGCACATAGGAAGAATTGAAGATAGGTAAGCTCTTTAAGGAGAAAATGAAGGAAGTTTATTATACAATATAAGAAAGACCTAATAGCAAATTTCAGTTTGTTGGATGGGCTTAAACAATGGAAATTTACTCATGTATGGTCCTGGAGATAGAAGTTCAAAATTAAGGCATCATCAGGGAAAAGTTGTCTCTGAGACTCTAGGTCTAATATTTTTCTCCTCTTCCTAGCTTCTGGTGGTGGCTGTCAAACTTTGGCACTCATCCATCCGCAGCTGCATCACACCATCCTCTGCCTCTTTTGTCACGTGACATTCTGTCTCTTCTTATAAAGCTGCCAGTCAGATTGGATTAAGGATCCACTCTACTTCAGCATGAACTGATCTTAACTAATTACACCTGCAACAACCCAGTTTCCAAATGAAGTCACATTCTGGGATGCTGGAGGTTAGTATTTCAACATACCATTTCAGAGGACACAATTTAACCCGTAACAGTGTGCTCTCTAACCCTCCAAAATTCATGAACTTCTGATATGCAAAGTACATTTATCCCATGCCAACATCGCTGGAAACTGTAGCTCATTCCAACATAACTGTAAGTCCAAAATTTCATCTAAATATGATCAATTCAAAGAGTCCTAAATATCATCATCTGAATCATTAGATACAAGGGCTCTTTCCTGGATAATCACATTCCTATTCCCGGCTTCTGCTGAGAGGGTTGATTGAATTCACAAGTTACATGCTAATCATTTTAGTAAATGGTTGCCCAGTCACACCCTTAGATCTGTTGCCAGAGCACACTATCTGAAGAGGCTAATTGTTTTCCAAATTATCAACTGCTGGTTTCCTTTGACTTAACAAATCATTCCCTAATTTATTCTCACATTTTCCTAAAATGAAAACAAGAAACCATGTTGCATTTTCCATACTTTGCTCGGAAATTTTCTCAGCTAAATATCCAAGTGCATTACCTGTAAGTTCTAGTATCCACCTAACAGAAGAACATAATTCAGCCAAGTCCTCTGCTGCTTTATAATAAGAATCACTTTTCCAATAACATATCCCTCATTTCCATTTGAAACTTGACCACAAACACCTTTAACTTTCATATTTTTCATAACATGTGGCTTGTGATGAGCTATGTATTTTTTTTATTTTTTTCTACTTTTTAAAACTATTTTTAATGTTTTTACTTCAATAGGTTTTGGGGGAACAGGTGGTATTTGGTTACATGAATAAGTTCTTCAGTGGTGATTTCTGAGATTTTGGTGAACCAACACCTGAACAGTGTACCCGGTACCCAATGTGTAGTCTTTTGTGCCTTCCCACCCCGCACCCTTTCCCCCCAGTCCCCAAAGTCCAATGTATCATTCTTATGCCTTTGCGGATCTATGTATTCTTTAAAATCATAAAAGCTTTCTTTACAGCTTTCCTCACTTCTTTCTGAGCGCTCACAAGATGCACTTGTAATGTCCACATTCCTACCAACAATATCTTCAGGGCAATCTAGGGTTTTTACTACCTAATGCCTCAAAATACTTCCAAGATCCTACCAATTACTTCCTTCAAAGCCACTTTTATATTTTAGTTATTGTTACATCGGTCCCTGTCAATCCAGTGCCAACATCTTTATTAATTTCCTAACACTGCAATGACAAAGTACCGTAAACTGGGTGCCTTAAAACAACAGAAATGTATTTTCTTGCCATTCTGGAAACTAGCACTTTGAAATCAAGGTGTCAGCAGAGCCATTCTCCCTCTGAAACTCTAGAGAGAATCTTTACTTATCTCTTTAGGTAAGTGGAGACCTCAGTTCTTGGGTTCGCTACCTTGCAGCTGAGTTACTACAATCTCTGCTTCTGTCAGCAGATGGCATTCTCCATGTGTGTTTCCATATCCACATTTCCTGCTATTTACTAGGACCTTACCCCTCTCAGACTCAGAACCCAAATGTTACAAGAAAGGGATTCTTAATTTAGCCTCTCAGCCTGTGCCCAAAATTTGAAAGAAATTATGTTGACTATTAAAATCTGATCAGGTAAAGACCACCAGAAACAAATCTATAATCTGACAAGATCAGACTTATTGGCTCAATGCAACAAGGGACAGCAGTCCAGAGGAATTAGGAATGCTACTTGACAAGAGGAAGGAGGGTGTCCTTTTGTAAGGCATCGGTTCGTTCTGAATAACCTTGGAGTTAACCCAAGAAAGAGAATTCAAGAGAAGTAGGAATCAGTATGAAATGTTTGTTATTTCTGAGAAAAGATCAGGATACATGGGATAAACTAGGGATTGAGTATTAGAATAGAGTAGGGACCAGCTTAGCTACTGAGTATCCCCAGTAATAGATGGGTATAGAAAAACTAATTTGGTGGCATCACTGATAATAAAGCAATAGTCACTCAAAGAGGGGATTGTTTGGCATTCTCCAGCTGCAATATAACTTGCCATGGGGAAAAATAGTGTTTCCTGTTAACTTTGCAGCTGACTTTATCTGTGTCTCTTCTCGCAGACTGATTAATTGCAGGGCTGCTTTTTTCTTTTTCAGTCTAAGTTGATTTTTCTCCCTTTCAGTCTGGAAACATTTTTACTCTCTCATGACCAAAATTCAATATGGTATGGATTGTTTCCCACCACCCTAAATTTTGTCCAAAGATCACTGCATTTGTCAGTTTCATCACAGATAATGTTTCTTTGGAGTTGTTTTCATAGAATAGTTCTGTTTTATCTCTTCTGACTTTTGTTGTTTTCTTTGGTTGGTTTTGGGGAGGAGAATTAAGAAATATTGTACTCCCCCATACTTCACTCAATGAAGAAATTATTTTAAACTAGTACAAGTTTATCGAATGTAATCTTAGTAAACATTATTCACTACAGGATGACTTTGATAGAATGCAACGTGATATGATCAGTTAACAACTAAGGTTAAAAATAAAACCCTAAACTGTGTAATGGAATACTTTGTTATTTTGTCAACATATACGTGTAATTTTTGATTAACATATTAGATTATGTCTATATACAAATAACACCTGTTTGGAAAATAATTTAATCAATTAATCAGTTATTTTCATGTAATCTGTGTTTTCCCAGAATAGGTAAATGCTAGTGTACTATTCTCTTGCCTAAGAAGATCCCCCTCACTCACAAAGAAAATTTTAAACAACAATGAATATCGAAGTTATCAGTTATAGGGTTATCTCAAGGAGATCCATTCAGATTATTTTAAAGATGTTTGTGGATCACAAAAACATAAGATGGAATTTGATTTTATAAAGCACAGTTTAAAGACAATGCAACCTAATACTTCATCACAATGCTAGAACAGCAGCAATATAATTGAAAAGGGATCTTTAAAACTAATGGAAATTATGAATGTTCACTAAAAAACTGAATAATTTTAATGCAGATAAAGAAAACACATGTCCTTAAAAATGTAATGAACTTGGTAGCTGCAAAACACTTCCCTTCATTTATACCTTCATCTGAACTTCATTTTCAGATACAATCATAAAACAAATATTTTTCAAAATTTAATACAAACTTCTTTGAATTGGCATCGTGTTTCTGGGAAATGCTGTGGTTGTCATACGTTTTTTACATACAAGCAATTACTGTGAGTACATTTGCAAGTAACAAATATAAAAAGGTAGATAGTTGCAACGTGGTTTAAATGTTTATTTACACAAAATTAAAATAGCAGTAATAACAAGCAAAACAATCCTGTAAATTAAATGAAGACCAGCCCAGGAAGATACTTAGTGGGGGTAAAACGTACACTCTTAAAACGAGAAGCCTCCCTCCACCAAAAATAAAAATAAATAAATAAAAAGAAGCAGCAGCAGCCCATCTTTTAAAAAGAGTTGCACTAAACATAGAAAAGAGAAGACATGACCAATAAAAAGGTGGGTTAAAAGATGGAATTATGGAAAGAAATTGTATTTTTTAAAACTATGTATTACCAAGACTAATGTATACATAACACCAGATATAGGGCTTCTCATAATTGCATCATTGATATAAACTTTTTTAAGCAGAGTTCTAAAATAATTTTTGATGGAGAAATTTGCTTATAACATATACAACATATAAACTCAACTGGAATCCACCAGTAGTTTTTTAAAAATGAAATAATCCTTTAAGGATATAAAGAATTCCAAAATTTTTTAAAGCCCTAAAAAATTAGAAATCTGATGGAATATTAATCAAAATATGTCTTAAGTCAGTTTAATAACAAAGTTATTTTCCAGTTTTAAACCATTTATTTTGTTACCAGTATGATGAAATGTTCCTCTTTACTACGGGTACTATGCTTTGCCCCGCTGAATTCTATTATTAGTATGTGTTTGTGATATATATTTTTCCATCATTTTACTTTTAACCAAATATCTATTTAAATGTATCTCTTGTAAACATTAAGGTCTTCAAAAGGCTTGATCTCTTTAAAGACAGACATTCTGAGGATTATCATGGAGAGTTTGGGGGTTTATGTTCTGAGCTGGAATGTAATCATAGATCTTTTGGCAGAGTGGTCAGCTTTTCCACATAGAGGGAAACAACAGACCTTGGGTCCTATCAGAGGGTAGACAGTGCGAAGAGAGAGAGGACCAGGAAAACTAAGTAAAGGCTGCTAAGCTTAATGCCCAGATGACGAAATAATCTGTACAACAAACCCCCATGATACAAGTTTACCTATATAACAAACTTGAACATTTATCCCTGAATTTGAAAGTTAAAAAAAAAAAAGAAAAGTTAACCACATACTGTATTTTTTACTTAATGCAGAGAATAGCAGTGGATGCAACCATACCCAGTAGTCAACCTGTCCCCTCAATTTAAAACATTCTTGTTATTTTGAATCTTCTCTGGGAAACAAAACAATCACAAAATCTGATTCCACTTAAAGAGAGAATTAAGTCTCACTCTCACCTTTCCTGCTTCCTTCAAATATTCCAGGACTCAGTCTCAGTCATTCTTTTTCATCATTTGTCAGACAAGAAAATGCTGGCATGGAGAGATTAATGGACATATCTGAGCTAATAAGTCAGACTCCAATGTGAAAATTGCACTCCCTGCCCCTAATTCAGGGCAATTTCCTTCAAGACTATTACATTTCTCCTCTACTCCATATTTTCTCCATACTCTATATTTTCAAAATACTTCCAAGATCCTACCAATTACTTCCTTCAAAGCCACTTTTATATTTTAGTTATTGTTACATCAGTCCCTGTCATTCCAGTGCCTACATCTTTATTAATTTCCCAACACTGCAATGACAAAGTACCGTAAACTGGGTGCCTTAAAACAACAGAAATGTATTTTCTTGCCATTCTGGAAATTAGCACTTCAAAGTATTCTGAAAAATATTTTAGAGTCCTGTTACTAAAGCATCCTGTTGCCCCTCCCCAAACCTGGAAACACATATACAAACCTACAGTCATTTACCATTATTATTTTTTACACTGAGCAAGAAAATTGCAGCTATCTAAGTCACTCCAGACATCATCACCACTCTTAGCAAAATTGATCTCAAAACTTGGCCTTGGTCATGTATTCTTGAAAATGGAGGAGAAATTCAACTTTCAATTTTCCAAATTGATTTCCACAGGTCAGAGCTCAAAATTATTATCTCGGGTAGATATCTGTGTGTGGATTTTGTGTGTGTGTGAGAGAGAGAGATGATTGTTTTCTGATAAATTGGTATTTTAATGTGAATTACACTCCTAAAGTGATATATAAAATACTTTTTGTCATCAATGCTGGATAGCAGGCACTATGCTTGTTCGTGTTGAAGATACAATGTTAGCAATACGTAGTTTCCTCAAATAACTTAAATTCCAATACTGACATTGTTAGGCAATTATCGAAAAAACTGTAATTCTAAACAGAAGACAAGGTCTTCGATAAATAAGTGTACACAAAGGCAAACAATGCCAGGAGCATAAGGAATGGCTTTATGAAGAATCATCATTGGATGCTTTTATCCACATAGCAATATTCAAAGATACACAAAAGGGAGGTGATTATTATTCCTAACTTATAAATGATAGTGCTAAAACTCAGAGAATCCAGTTGCTTAGCTCATGCTTATCCAGCTAAGGAGTAAAGGAATCATTTTTCCAACTCAAGTTATAAAAATTCAAATACCAACTATGTATTCTCCTTTAGAGCACTACCTTCTATTTCTACCCAGCTAATGGCCTTAAACTAAATTATTTTTTAAGATCCTAAGATCACTGCATCTTCTGGTGAAAAAGAGAATATTTTTATAGTTATGATCCTATGTCAGTTATTAAGTCCATTCAAGTTCTGAGATTTGTCATATACCAAAATAATTCTAGAAGCTTCCATCGGTAGATTACACAGGAAGCAAATGGGAATTGTGCCTTCCACAGAGAAACTATGAAATCTTTTTTCCTAGGCAATCTGTGACTCAGAAAACCATATCCAAATATTTCATTTTGGAAGACTGACATTAAATAATAAGCAGTACAGGAAGGAATCCAATAGTAGGCAAATGGCTATGTGATTTTATGTGCATGGTTTTTTTTTTTTTTTTTTCCTTTTAATTTAGTGCTTTATTTGGAGCTCCTTATTCCAGTTGTAATAAGAAACTGGTGCTGCTGCTTCATGTGTGGGTGATTATGGGGGAAGATGGCTGTCAAAAGTAGAAGATGCCCATGAGATGTCTGAAAATATAAAATTGCTTGTTGCAAAGTGATTACTAGGGTTTATCTGCCATGTACAGGTTGCTAAGTTGCTAGTCACTAAAATTTGAATGAGACAGTCATATTGAAATATAGTATTGAAAACAAGCTTTTAATTTTAATTAACTACATTAACTGAATTTTTCTAATTCTTCAAAGTAGAAATGTAAAAATTGCTAATTATATATAACACTGCTTGTACTCACCATTATTCAATTATGAGCACATAAAGCACTTACTCACTTTGCTACCATTTAAAATATCACAAAACTGCCTTGTGCTTGATTGTGATATGTTAATATTAAAATTTATTTCACTAGTCATTTATGCATACAGATTGTTTACATTTCTAAAAAATATCTAGGTATACTGAGCCAGGAGAATAGGGCCTAGAGGCAGGGAACCTAAGGACTTCCTAGAACTAAATTAAATGTAAAAACCCCAACCTTCTAAGCCCAAGTAAATAACTATGTAACTCGACTTGAACTATGGCAGGAAACATCCTCTTCATTTGCATAGATTGTACACCAAGTAAATAACTTAGTAACCTCACTTCATCCTCCTCATTTGCATAGGGTGTACATCAATTAAATAGCTTTGTACCTTTACTTCATCCTCTTCACTTACATAAGGCATACACCAAGTAACAAATGGAAACCTCTAGAGGGTCTTTATTTATTTATTTTAAGGGAATGGACAAAATATTTAAATGGACATTTCACAATAAGGTATGTATACTAAACGTATACCTACTCTATGACCCAGCTATTCCACTTTTCTTTTTTTTTTTAATACTTTAAGTTCTAGGGTACATGTGCAAAACGTGCAGGTTTGTTACATATGGATGAAGCTGGAAACCATCACTCTAGAGGGTATTTAAACCCCAGAAAATTCTATAACCAGGCTCTTGAACCTCTATGCTCGGCCCATTCCCACCCTGTGGTGTATATCTTTGTTTTCAATAAATCTCTGCTTTTGTTGCTTCATTCTTTCCTTGCTTTGTTTGTGCATTTGGTCCAATTCTTTTCAAGATGCCGAGAACCTGGACACTCTCCAACAGTAACAATACTAGGCTATCAATATTGTGGTAACATTATATGTATTCACAAAAATTCTGAAATAATCATAAGTAAATTTTATACTTGTACAGGGAGATAAATGAATGTGATAAATACATTATCTGACTAAAATTATGCAGAACTTACAGGGCTACTAAAATTTTCTTTGTGATTCCAATAGCATATAAAAGAAGTAGACAAGTATAAAGTAATTAGTAGGAAGCACTATCACTCTATATTCCTGTAAAAAATATGGATTTTAGAAAAATTAGGAAATATAATGACTATCTGAAAATAATCTTATAGCTCCAAAATCATCTCCTTGGACTCCATGTTCCACATCCAGGGCACACTGATCAAAGGGGTACACTCCCAGCACCTTGGGCAGCTCTCCCCTATGGCTTTGCAAAGTGCAGCCCCTGTGACTCCTCTTACAAGTTGGAGTTGAGTGCCTGTGGCTTTTTCAAATGCAGAATGCAAGATGCTGGTGGATCTACCATGCTGGGGTCAGGGGGGCAGTGGCCCTCTTTCCACAGCTCCACTAGGCAGTGCCCCAGAAGGGAGTCTGTGTAGGGGTTCCAACCCCACTTCGGCATGATTCAGTCCAAGACTCAAAGCCAGGGAAATCAACAGTGCAGCCCTTAGTTTGAGACCTAAAACCTAAGAGTCCCCAGGAGGCAACTGGTGCAAATCCCAGAGCCTAAAGCATGAAGAACTCTGGAGTCTGATGTCCAAGGGCAGGAGGAGAAGAAGCAAACACCTGGCACAAGAAATGAGAGAGAGAGAGAACGAGAGGCCCAGCAAGCTGCTTATACCTTCTTCTACATACTTTGTTCTAGTCACACTGGCAGCTGACTGGATGGTATCCACCAACATTGACAGAAGGTCTTCCTCTCTCATTCTGCTATCTCAAATGTCAGTGTCCTTTGGCAACACCCTTATAGACACATGCAGAAACAATCCTTAATCAGCCGACTAGGCATTCCTCAATCCAGTCAAGTTGACACCTAGTATTAACTATCACAATGACCATCTGTGGTGTTTTCCAATCAATTCAACAACCATTTCTCCAGTCCTCCAACACCAACTGGGTATCCAATAATTCAATTCAATTCTGACACTATTCATAGTTACCACAGACCCACAAGATTGTCCTTGGATGCCAGCTGCAAATGGGGTGCCTAAGCTACCTACACTTCAACCCAACTGACTACAAATTTAGGAGTTCCCACAACCTGAACTTCCATTCAGGTTCAATAATTTTCTAGAATGACTCACAGAACTCAGTAAGTGCTATACTTACTCTTACATCTTTATTATAAAGGATACAACTCTGGAAGAGCCAAATGGAAGAGTTACATTGTGCATGGAGAGGAGTGGTGCAGAGCTTCCATGCCCTCTTTGAGTGGACCACCTCCCAACACATTAACGTGTTCACCAACCTGGAAGCTCTCTGAACCTCATTATTCAAATGATTCTATAACCCAATCTCCAATACCTTCCCTATTTCTGGAAGATAAAGAGGAGCTGAAACTTCAAACCCTCTAGACATGTGATAGGCTTCTCTTATGGCCAGCCTCCATTTTGAAGCTCTCTAGGGGGTCCCTCAACCAAGAGTCATCTCATTAGTATACAAAAGACATACTTATTTCTCAGGTAATTCAGATTGTAGGAGCTTTGTGCTAGGAACCTAGGCCAAAAACCTAAAATATATATTGTTATTATACCATGCCACCTTTAACCATTTAATCCTCCCAGACTTCATGGAAACCATAAATCCAGTTATTATTACCAAACAATGCTAACAGATTGGGATATCCTGCCTCTGAAAAATCTCACAAACCCAAAGATAAAGTATTATTGCTATTTAATTAATTTATTTTATAACATTGCCCAAACATCACTGTCACGCTCCAAGTAACTTTAGGAATAAGAATGTGGTCAATCCAGATGTGCTGAGAGTAACCTGTATTAGTTCTTATGTTATCTGAAGATAATCTATTCCCCTTTCTATTAGAAGGAAAAAGCTTTACTAAACAGATTAAAACTGAAACTACAATTAACCACCAATATCAGTGACAAAGAACAGTACAATTAGAATGTACGTTTTTCATGACCCATCAGAGTGAATGAGGAGTACTACAAGGTGAGAGCTGAAACAAAAGGTAAAATGCTGTGTTTAATTTCCCATGTAAACTGAGGAAAAATGTGCCCTCATAGATGTATAGACAACTCAGCACATGTCAATAGTGATGAAAGGAAAAGGATTGAAAGCACAAAGAATATTTACATATGTACATACATATGTGCGTATTCTTTAGAAATATTAGCAAAACAGCTATCAAGAGCGAGCACTAAGCTAGATATCATAACATTGTGAGAGACTCCTACAAACCACTTAGCTTTATCAGAACTAACTGATTAGATAATTGTGAAGCATTTATTTCTTGCGGGCTAAGAGCAAGGTTTGCTCTATATAAAAGACATGGTTTTAAGCAAAATAAGGACCTACTTAAATTTTTTGCATATGAAAAAGAGTGGTCTTCTACCCAAAATAGCTTTAACATCGGCCTGTCCTAGAGCCTAAAAATTTATACCATAATTATTCTTACCTTTTTCTTCATCTCCTCTCCTTTTTCTCCTACCCCTCCTTCTCTTTTTTTTTTTTTTCTTCTTTTGCTCTGTAATATTAAACATGGCTCTTAAATTCCAAGCATTACCTGAGAGGGGTACTCTATTAGGCCAAATCAATAATTAACACCTTCAAGTGCTTTGATACTTATCACAAAAGAGGAAGAAAATAGTAGCTTGGTAAACTTAGATACAGATGATCAAATAGAAGATCAATAGCTTAAGATTGCCAAGTCAAAACCACTTGATGACAGAGCTAAAAGTAATAGAAAAAAAAAAAAGAGGTGAGTCTGGAAGATGAACTTTATTTCTTTTATCAGATATACTGGGTATTTGAAAAATACAGAGGAATCAAAATGGCTGACTAGATGCAGGTAGTTTGTGCTTCCTCCACAGAGAAGAGTCAGAATAGTAAGTAGATATTCACATTTAAAACAGGTCATCTAGGAGAGAATGCTGGGATTCATCAATAAGAGACAAGAAGTGCCAGAAGTAAGTAAGAAGAAGGTTTGAGTTAGTTTACCAACCAGGAACTGACTAAAAGCCAAAAGAAAGTCCTGGATATGGGGAAAGAGTAGAAAAGGAATCTCCAGAGCTGTGAAATGGGCTTTATTGATCTTGGCTACTAGAGAAACCTTCAACCCACTGGGGCCATTTGCCTGACATTTGGAGCTGCTTAAAAACTGTGAAGAGACATTGCTCCAGAAGGGGAACCCACACAGAATCCCACAGGCATCTGAGCTCGGAGCAGCCTCAAATGGGAGCCATTTCAAGTGATCAGATACCAGGGATCTATAGACAGGGCTGCTGCCATTGCACTACTGTAAGGAGGGAGAGGGAGAATGGTTACACACATACCTCTGGGAGTGTACTTGCTGCCCTGCTACAAGCTGCTGTTGAGACTGAGATGGAAGTGAACCCCACTCCCCACAGCTTTTTGCTCACACTGCTTGCCTAGGTGGTGCTCCACCCTCTCTGATCCTAGGCCCAAGGCACCATTTTGAGAATTTAATGCTGAACTGCACTACATACTTGGCCCGAGTTTGGACTGAGGTGGCTACAGTCACGTCAAGGCCAAGGACCAACAGGGAAACCAGGCTATTCCATTCCATGCACATATTTTGAGATGGAGTCTCACTCTGTCACCCAGGCTGGAGTGCAGTGTCATGATCTCAGCTCACTGTAGCCTCCACCTCCTGGGTTCAAGTGATTCTCCTGCCTCAGCTTCCTGAGTAGCTGGAATTACAGGTGTGCAACACCAAGCCTAGCTAATTTTTGTATTTTTAGTAGAGATGGGGTTTCATCATGTTGGCCAGGCTGGTGTCGAACTCCTAACCTAGTGATCCACCCACTTCAGCCTCCGAAAGTGCTGGGATTACAGGCGTGAACTACCACACCCAGCCTATTCCATGCATATATAAGACATTACACACTACCTCGAAACTGGCTACTGTGAGACTGAGACTTGAGCAGGTTTTACCTCCCACAGCTTCTTGTCCATGCTCCTTGCCTTAGAGACACCCTACCCTTTCCAGTCACAAGCCCACGGATGGCACCATTTTGAGAGTTTAAAAACAGTTTGGCAACCTGGCAGCAGTGGCCACAACAGGCATTTTAGTCTCTGGCTAGAGATTGGAGTTCTTGCTCTGGAATGGGGGAAGGGCCCTCATAGCCAGA
This sequence comes from Macaca fascicularis, assembly GCF_037993035.2. Classification (NCBI taxonomy): domain Eukaryota; kingdom Metazoa; phylum Chordata; class Mammalia; order Primates; family Cercopithecidae; genus Macaca; species Macaca fascicularis. The sequence goes on from NC_088380.1 coordinate 128,260,726, forward strand.
ATCAAGCTATGAATGTTATCTATCAGTATATGCTGGAATTAGGCTCTCTCCCATTGCAGGACTGGAGCAGGAAGAGTTGCTGAAGCTGATGATTCTCCCAGGTGATGAGACGTGCAGCCAGGAATAGCTTTGAAATATGATCCCTGTCTGCATGTGTCATTGCCAGATGCACCCAGCCTGCTCCCTTGGATAATCAGGGTACAAACCCCACTAGCTCCAAGGAGAGGGAGGGAGGTAGACCCCATTCCCATGGAGATATAACCCTTGGTGCAGTTCACCTCAAAGAGAGCAGGGAGTGCAGCCCACCAAAGTCCTTTTTGGGTCAAAGGAAACATAAGCACGGTGCCAGTCGCTGAATGCAGCATCACCAAAATCCAGGAGAAGACACAGAGAAGGAATCATTGCTTACCCTCCATTTCCCTCCTCGGTGCACTTTTGCAGACTCAGCAGCAGCTCTTCTTGTTGGGGCTCAGGAGTATGGGCTGAAAGATACTGCTTCTCAGGCTTCTTCAGGGGCTCCACCACCACTGAAGATAAAGGTGCACTGGGGGAGGGCACATTTCATGTTTCTCCATTGCCTTTGCCCCATTCCTACCTGTGGCTCTTATTCTTAAGTACCACATACTGGTTTGCAGCCTGAATTATGCCACCAAACAAAATCACGTCGTTATAACAAGCAACATCTGAGAAAGCCACTGCATGAACCTATCTGCAACCAAAGAACACATACAGAGACTTGGTACCCTGAAAGCAGCCAGAAATCATGCCAATCCATCATATATAATATAAAACATGGTCATACCCTCAAAGGAAACAAAAATAAAAAATCAAGAAGCCCCATTTAAAAGATGGCAAATTAAAAAAAGAAAAGCAGCAGCATCCATCTAGATGAGAAGGAATTAGTACAAGAAATTCAGCTATACAAAAGTCAGAGTGTTACATCACCTCCAAAGGATCCCACAATCTCTCAAGCAATGGATCCTTACAGAATGATGTCTGTGAAATGGCAGATACAGAATTCAGAATATAGATGACAAATAAACTCATTGAGATCCAAGAGAAAGTTTAAATGCAACACAAAGAAGCCAGAAAAGCAATCTAAGTTTTGAAAGATGACATAGGTATATTAAGAAAGAACCAAACAGAACTCTGGAATTGAACAATTCACTACAAGAATTTCAAAATAAAATTGGAAGCCTTAAAAACAAACTAGGCCAAGCAGAACAAAGAATTTCAAAGTTCAAAGTCCAATCCTTCACATCAACCCAATCAGACAAACATCAAAGCAAAAACAATTTCAAATAATGAGCAAAGCCTTCAAGAAATATGGGATTATGTAAAGCAACCAAATCTACGACATATTGGCATTCCTGAGAGAAAAGAAGAGAAAGTAAGCAACTTGGAAACCATATTTGAGAATATAATTCAGGATAATTTATAATGCCTAATTTTACTAGAGAGGTCAACATGCAGAGATAAAAACCCAGAGAAATCCTCTTACTATGCAAGAATACCATCCCCAAGACCCAAAGTCATCAGACTATTCAAAGTCAACACAAAAGAAAAAAATCTTAAAGGCACCTAGGGAGAAGGGTTATACTACCTTTAAAGGAAAGCCCATTCGAATAACAGCAGATTTCCCAACAAAAACCTCACAAACCAGAAAAGATTGGAAACCCAACTTTAGCATTCAAAGAAATTCCAGCCAAGAATTTCATATCCTGCAAAACTAAGCTTCATAAACAAAAGATGAATCAAGTCTTTCCCAGACAAGCAATCACCAAGAGAATTTGTTGCCACCAGATTGGTCCTACAAGAGATACTTAAGGGAGTTCTAAACATGGAAATTAAAGAACAATATTTGCTGCCAAAAAAGCACATGCAAACACATAGCTTGTGGATCCTATAAGGCAACTACACAATGGAGACTATGAAGCAACTAGTTAACAACACTACAACAGGAACTAAACCTCACATACCAGTATTAGTCTTGAATACAAAGATTGTAAACAATCCACTTAAAACACAGAGTGGCCAATTAGATTTGTAAAACACACACACACTATAATCCATCCTTCTGCTGTCTTCAAGAGAGAAATTTCACATGTAATGACATCCAGAGGCTCATAGTATTTGGATAGAGAAAGATTCACTATGCACATGGAAAACAAAAAAGAGCAGGGTTTGTTGTATTAGTCTGTTCTCATGCTGCTAATAAAGGCATATTAGAGACTGGGTAATTTATAAAGGAAAGAGGTTTAATGGACTCATAGTTCCACGTGGCTGGGGAGGCCTCACAATAATGATGGAAGGAGAAGCAAAGGCACATCTTATATGGTGGCAGGCAAGAGAGTGTGTGCAGGGGAAATGCCCTTTTATAAAACCATCAGATCTCATGAGACTTATTCACTATCATGAGAGCAACACAGGAGAGACCCAACCCCATGATTCCATTATCTCCCACCAGGTCGCTCCCATGACACCTGGGGATGATTACAGCTCAAGATGAGATTTGGGTGGGGACATAGATCCAAGCCATATCACTTGGTATTCTTCTATCAGATAAAATAGACTTTAAACTAACAACAGTAAAAGGGAACAAGAGCATTTCATAAGGATAACTAACAACAGTAAAAGGGAAAAGAGCATTTCATAAGGATAAAGGGGTGCATTTAACAAAAAGGCTTAACTATCCTAAATATGCATGCAGCCAACATTGGAGCCCTGGGTTTATAAAACAATTACTTCTAGACTAGGAAAGACTTAGCCATATAGTAATAGTGGGGGGCTTCAACATCCCACTGACAGCATTAGAAAGATCATGAAGGTAAACACTAACAAATTCTGGACTTAAAATTGACACTTGAGCAATTAGACCTAAGAGATGTCTGTAGAATACACCACCTAACCATAGAATATACATTCTTCTCATATGCACATGGAAGATACTCCAAGATTGAACACATAATCAGTCACAAAGCAAGTCTCAATAAATTCAAAAAAACTGAAGGCATACTGAACATCTTCTTGGATCACAGTAAAATAAACAGAAATCAATACCAGGAGGAACCCTCAAAGTCACACAAATGCATGGAAAATAGACAACTTACTCCTGAATGACTTTTGAGTGAACAACAAAATTAAGGCAGAAGTCAAAATGTCATTTGAAACAAATGAAAATAGAGATACAACATACCAAGACCTCCAAGATATGACAAAAGCATTGTTAAAAGGAAAGCTTATCTCACTAAACACCTACATCAAGAAAATAGAAAGGTCTCAAATTAACAATCTAACCTTACATTTAATGGAACCAGGAAAACAAGAAGAATGTAAACCCAAAACTAGAAGAAACAACAAAAATTAGAGTAGAACTAAATGAAATTGAAACTCCCCAAAAAACATACAAAGGATCAACAAAAAGTAAAGTTGTTTTTTTGAAAGAATAAACAAGATTGATAGATCACAACTGATACAGTGATTGACAGCTAGATTAACAAAGAAAAAAGATATCCCAATAAGTATAATCAGAATTGACAAAGGTGGCATCATAAATGGTGCCACAGAAATACAAAAGATCCTCAGAGACTATTATGAACACTTATATGCACACAAACCAGAAAATCTAGATAAAAACACACAACCTGCCAAGATAGAACCATAAAGAAATGGAAATCCTGAACTGGCCAGTAATGAATAATGAAATTGAATCAATAGTAATAAAAAAAGTCTACCAATCACAAAAAGCCCTGGTCCAGATGGATTCATAGACAAATTCTGCCAGACATACAAAGAGTTTGTATAAATCTTATTCAAACTATTCCAAAAATTAGGGGAGGAGAAACTCCTCCATAACTCATTCTATAAAACACGTACCATCCCGATACCAAAACCTGGCACAGATACAACAAAAAGGGAAACTATAGGCCAATGTCCCTGATGAATATAGATGCAAAAAAAAATTCATTAAAATAATAGCAAACCATGTCCACCATCACAACACAATCAAGTGGGCTTTATTCCTGGGATACAAGGATATTTCACCATACACCGATCAGTAAATGTGATTCACAACATAAACAGAATTAATAACAAAACCATATGATCATCTCAATATATGCAGAGAAAGTGTTCTATAGAATACAACATCCATTCTTGATAAAAAACCCTCAACATACTAGGTATTAAACGAACATACCTCAAAATTATAAGAGCTAATACAACATACCAAAAGCTAGCATTATACTGAAAGGGCAAAAGGTAGAAGCATTCCCCTACGAACCAGAACACATAAAGATGTTCATTCTCACCATTTTTTTTTTTTTGTATGCTTTAAGTTCTAGCGTACATGTGTACAATGTGCTGGTTTGTTACATACGCATACATGTGCCATGGTGGTTTGCGGTACCCATCAACTCATCATTTACATTAGGTATTTCTCCTAATGCTATTCCTTCCCCAGCCTCTGACCCCACAACAGGCCTGATGTGTGATGTTCCCCTCCCTGTTTCCATGTGTTCTCATTGTTCAACTTCCACTTATGAGTGAGAACATGTGGTGTTTGGTTTTTTGTCCTTGTGACATTTTGCTGAGAATGATGGTTTCCAGCTTCAACCATGTCCCTGCAAAGGACATGAACTCATCCTTTTTTATGGCTGCATAGTATTCCATGGTGTATATGTGCTACGTTTTCTTAATCCAGTCTATGATTGATGGACATTTGGGTTGTTTCCAAGTCTTTGCTATTGTGAATAGTGCCACAATAAACATACATATGCATGTGTCTTTAATCCTTTGGGTATATACCCAGTAATGGGATTGTTGGGTCAAACAGGATTTCTAGTTCCAGATACTTGAGGGATCACCACACTGTCTTTCACAATGGTTGAACTAATTTACATTCCCACCAACAGTGTAAAAGCGTTCCTATTTCTCCACATCTTCTCCAGCATCTGTTGTTTCCTGACTTTTTAATGATCGCCATTCAACCTGGTGTGAGATAGTATCTCATTGTGGTTTTGATTTGCATCTCACTGATGGCCAGTGATGATGAGCATTTTTTCATGTGTCTGTTGGCTGCATAGATGTCTTCTTTTGAGAAGTGTCTGTTCATATCTTTTGCCCACTTTTTGATGGGGTTTGTTTTTTTCTTGTAAATTTGTTTCAGTTAGTTGTAGATTCTGGATATTAGCCCTTTGTCAGATGGGTATGTTGCAAAAATTTTCTCCCATTCTGTAGGTTGCCTGTTCACTCTGATGGTAGTTTCTTTTGCAGTGCAGAAGCTCTTTAATTAGATCCTATTTGTCTATTTTGGCTTTTATTGCCATGGCTTTTGGTGTTTTAGTCATGAAGTTCTTGCCCATGCCTATGTCCAGAATGGTATTGCCTAGGTTTTCTCCTAGGGTTTTTATGGTTTTAGGTCTAACATTTAAGTCTTTAATCCATCTTGAATTAATTTTTGTATAGAGTGTAAGGAAGAGATCCAGTTTCGGCGTTCTATATATGGCTAGTCAATTTTCTCAGCACCATTTATTAAATAGGGAATTCTTTCCCCATTGCTTGTTTTTTGCCAGGTTTGTCAAAGATCAGATGGTTGTAGATGTGTGGTGTTATTTCTGAGGGCTCTGTTCTGTTTCATTGGTCTATATTTCTGTTTTGGTACCAATGCCATGCTGTTTTGGTTACTGTAGCCTTGTAATATAGTTTGAAGTCAGGGAGCATGATGCCTCCAGCATTTTTCTTTTTGCTTAGGCTTCCCTTGGCAATGCAGGCTTTTTTTTTTTTTTTTTTTTTTTTTTTTTTTTTTTGGTTATATATGAAGTTTAAAGTAGTTTTTTTTCCAATTCTGTGAAGAAAGTCATTGGTAGCTTGATGGAGAGGGCATTGAATCTATAAATAACCTTGGGCAGTATGGCCATTTTCACAATGTTGATTCTTCCTCTCCATGAGCATGGAATGTTCTTCCATTTGTTGGTGTCCTCTTTTATTTTGTTGAGCCGTGGTTTGTAGTTCTCCTTGAAGAAGTCCTTCACATTCCTTGTAAGTTTTTTATTCTCTTTGTAGCAATTTTGAATGGGAATTCACTCATGATTTGTCTGTTTGATTATTACTGGTGTATAGGAATGCTTGTGATTTTTGCACATTGATTTTGTATCCTGAGACTTTGCTGAAGTTGCTTATCAACTTAAGGAGATTTTGGACTGAGACACTGGGGTTTTCCAAATACACAATCATGTAATCTGCAAACAGGGACAATTAGACTTCCTCTTTTCCTAAGTGAATACCCCTTATTTCTTTATCTTGCCTGATTGTCCTGGCCAGAACTTCCAACACTATGTTGAATAGGAGTGGTGAGAGAGGGCATCCTTGTCTTCTGCTGGTTTTCAAAGGGAATGCTTCCAGTTTTTGCCCATTCAGTATGATATTAGCTGTGGATTTGTCATAAATAGCTCTTATTATTTGGAGATATGTTCCATCAATACCTAATTTATTGAGAGATTTTAGCATGGGTGCTGTTTAATTTTGTCCAAGGCCTTTTCTGCATCTATTGATGCAGAAATGTTTTTGTCGTTGGTTCTGTTTATGTGATGGATCACTTTTATTGATTTGCATATGTTGAACCAGTCTTGTATCCCAGTGAAGAAGCCAACCTGATTTTGGTGGATAAGCTTTTTGATGTGCTGCTGGATTCAGTTTGCCAGTATTTTATTGAGGATTTTCGCACTGATGTTCATCAGGGATATTGGTCTAAAATTCTCATTTTTTGTTGTGTCTCTACCAAGCTTTGGTATCAGCATGATGTTGACCTCATAAAATGAGTCAGGGAGTATTGCGGGAAGTCAGGCACCCTGGAGAGACTGGTTGAAGCAGTGGCAGAACAACATAAATTATGAAGATTTAATGGACATTTATCAGTTCCCTGAATACTTTTATAATTTCTTATGCCTGTCTTTACCACAATCTCTGAACATAAATGAAGATTTCATAGACATTTATCACTTCCCAAATCAATACTCTTATAATTTCTTATGCTGTCTTTAATCTCTTAATCCCACCATCTTCATAAGCTGAGGATGTATGTCACCTCAGAAACCTGTGATGATTGCATTAACTGTACAAATTGTTTGTAAAACATGTGTGTTTGAACAATATGAAATCAGTGCACCCTGAAAAAGAAACGAATAACAGCGATTTTCAGGGAACAAAGGAGATAACCATAAGGTCTGACTGCCTGCAGGGTCGGGCAGAATAGAGCCGTATTTTTATTCTTGCAGAAAGCCTATAGACGGATGTGTGAGTAGGAGAAACATCTCTGAATTCTTTTCCCTGTAAGGAATATTAATAATTCATAGCCCTGGTGAAGGAATGCATTCCTGGGGGGAGGTCTATGAACAGCTGCTCTGGGAGTGTCTGTCTTATGCATTGAGATAAGGACTGAAATATGCCCTGGTCTCCTGCAGTGCCCTCAGGCTTGCTAGGATGGGGAAATTCCAGTCTGGTGAATTCTAGTCAGACCAGTTGTCTGCTCTCAAACCCTGTTTCCTATTAAGATGTTTATCAAGACAATACGTGCACAGCAGGACATGAACTCTCATCGGTAATTCTAATTTTGCCCTTGCCTTGTGATCTTTTATTGCCCTTTGAAGCATGTGATCCTTGTGACCTACTCCCTGTTCATACATCCCCTCCTCTTCTAAAATCCCTAATAAAAACTTGCTGGTTTTGCATCTTAGGGTCACCATCACAGTCCTACCAATATGTGATGATACTCCCCAAGGCCCAGCTGTAAAATTTCTCTCTTTGTTCTCTTCCTATTTCTCAGACCAGACAACACTTAGCGAAAATAGAAAAGAACCTACATTGAAATAACGGGGGCTGGTTCCCCCGATAAGGGAGGATTCCTTCTTTTTCTATTGATTGGAATAGTTTCAGAAGGAATGGTACCAGCTCCTCCTTGTACCTCTGGTAGAATTCGGCTGTGAATCCATCTGGTCCTGGACTTTTTTTGGTTGGTAGGCTATTAATTATTGCCTCAATTTCAAAGCCTGTTATTGGTCTATTCAGAGATTCAACTTCTTCCTGGTTTAATCTTGGGAGAGTGTATGTGTCCAGGAATTTATCCATTTCTTCTAGATTTTCTAGTTTATTTGCATAGAGGTGTTTATAGTATTCACTGATGGTAGTTTCTATTTCTGTGGGGTCAGTGGTGATATCCCCTTTATCATTTTTTATTGCATCTCTTTGTTGTTTCTTCTCTCTTTCCTTCTTTATTAGTCTTCCTTGTGGTGTATCAATTTTGATGATCTTTTCCAAAAATGAGCTTCTGGATTCATTGATTTTTTTGAAGGGTTTTTTGTGTCTCTATCGTTTTCAGTTCGGCTCTGATCTCAGTTATTTCTTCCCTTCTGCTAGTTTTTGAATTTGTTTGCTCTTACTTCTTGAGTTCTTTTAATTGTGATGTTAGGGTGTCCATTTTAGATCTTTCCTGCCTTCTCTTGTGGGCATTTAGTGATATAAATTTCCCTCTTCATACTACTTTAAATGTGTCCCAGAGATTCTGGCACATTGTGTCTTTGTTCTCATTGGTTTCAAAGAGGATCTTTGTTTCTGCCTTCATTTCGTTATTTACCCAGTAGTCATTCAGGAGCAAGTTGTTCAGTTTCCATGTGTGGTTGTGAGTGAGTTTCTTAATCCTGAGTTCTAATTTGATTCCACTGTGGTCTGAGAGAAAGTGTGTTGTGATTTCTGTTCTTTTACATTTGCTGAGGAGTGCTTTACTTCTAATTATGTGGTTAATTTTAGAATATGTGTGATGTGTTGCTGAGAAGAATGTATATTCTATTTATTTGGGGTGGAGAGTTCTGTAGATGTCTATTAGGTCTGCTTGGTGCAGAGCTGAGTTCAAGTCCTGGATATCCTTGTTAACCTTCTGTCTCATTGATCTGTCTAATATTGATAGTGGGGTGTTAAAGTCTCCCATTATTATTGTGTGGGAGTCTAAGTCTCTTTGTAGGTCTCTAAGGACTTGCTTTATGAATCTGGGTGCTCCTGTATTGGGTGCATATATATTTAGAATAGTTAGTTCTTCTTGTTGAATTGATCCCTTTACCATTGTGTAATGGCCTTCTTTGTCTCTTTTGATCTTTATTAGTTTAATGTCTGTTTTATCAGAAACTAGGATTGCAACCCCTGCTTTTTTTGCTTTCCATTTGCTTGGTAGATCTTCCTCCATCCCTATATTTTGAGCCAATGTGAATCTCTGCATGTGAGATGGGTCTTCTGAATACAGCACCCTGATGGGTCTTGATTCTTTATTCAATTTGCCAGTCTGTGTCTTTTAATTGGAGTATTTAGCCCATTTACATTTAAGGTTAATATTGTTATGTGTGAATTTGATCTTCTCATTTTAATGTTAGCTGGTTATTTTACCCATTAATTGATGCAGTTTCTTCATAGCATCAATGGTCTTTACAATTTGGCATGTTTTTGCAGTAGCTGGTACCAGTTGTTTCTTTCCATGTTTGGTGTTTCCTTCAGGAACTCTTGTAAGGCAGACCTGGTGGTGACAAAATCTCTCAGCACTTGCTTGTCCATAAAGGATGTTATTTCTCCTTCACTTATGAAGCTTACTTTGGCTGGATATGAGATTCTGGGTTGAAAATTCTTTTCTTTAAGAATGTTGTATATTGGGCCCCACTTTCTTCTAGCTTGCAGGATTTCTGCCGAGAGATCCGCTGTTGGTCTGATGGGCTTCCCTTTGTGGGTAACCCGACCTTTCTCTCTGGCTGCCCTTAACATTTTTTCGTTCATTTCAACCTTGGTGAATCTGACAATTATGTGTCTTGTGGTTGCTCTTCTCAAGGAGTGTCTTTGTGGCATTCTCTGTATTTCCTGAATTTGAATGTTGGCCTGTCTTGCTAGGTTGGGGAAGTTCTCCTGGATAATATTCTGAAAAGTGCTTTCCAATTTGGGTCCATTCTCCCCGTCACTTTCGGGTACACCAATCAAACATAGATTTAGTCTTTTCACATAATCCCATATTTCTTGGAGGCTTTGTTCATTTCTTTTTACTCTTTTTTCTCTAACCTTGTCTTCTCGCTTTATTTCATTAATTTGATCCTCAATCACTGATACCCTTTCTTCCAGTTGATCAAATCAGCTATTGAAGCTTGTTCACAAATCATGAAGTTCTTGGGCCATGGTTTTCAGCTCCATCAGGTCATTTAAGGTCTTCTCTACACTGTTTATTCTAGTTAGCCATTCATGTAACCTTTTTTCAAGGTTTTTAACTTCCTTGCAATGGGTTCGAACATGCTCCTTTAGCTCAGAGTAGTTTCTTATTACCAACCTTCTGAAGCCTACTTCTGTCAACTCATCAAAGTCATTCTCCATCCAGCTTTGTTCCATTGCTGGCGAGGAGCTGCAATCCTTTGGAGGAGAAGAGGTGCTCTTGTTTTTAGAATTTTCAGCTTTTCTGCTCTGGTTTCTCCCCATCTTTGTGGTTTTATCTGCCTTTGGTCTTTGATGTTGGTGACCTACACATGGGGTTTTAGCCTTCTCACCTGTCTTATCCAATATAGTGCTGGAAGTTCTTGCCAGAGAAATCAGGCAAGAGAAAGAAATAAAAGGAATCCAAATAGGATGAAAATAATTCAACATATGTCTCTTCATAGATGATACGATTCTATACCTAGAAAATCCTAAAGGTTCTGCCCAAAGGCTCCTAGAACTGATAAACAACTTCAGTAAAGTCTTAGGATACAAAATCAATTCACAAAAATCGGTAACATTTCTGTACATCAAACTGTTCAAGCTGAAAACCAAATCAAGAATAGAATCCCATTTGCAATAGCCACAACAAAATAAAATACATAGGAATACATCTAACCAAGGAGGCAAAAGATCTACACAAGGAACACTACAAAACACTGCTGAAAGAAATCATAGACAACAAACAAATGAATATGCATTTCATGCTCATGGATTGGAAGAATCAGTATCATTAAAACATTCATACTACCCAGTACAATATACAGATTAAAGACTCTTCTGTGAAATTACCAACATCATTTTTCACATAATTGAGAAAAACTTTTCTAAAATTTACATAGAACCAAATAGTTGGAATAGCTGAGGCAATTCTACGCAAAAAGAATAAATCCAGAGGCACCACATTACCTAACTTCAAACTATATTACAAGGGTACAGTAGCCACAACAGCATAGTGGTTGTACAAAAATAGACATATAGATCAATGAAACAGAATAGATACCCCTAAAATAAAGCCATACACCAATAATCAACTGATCTTTGGCACAGTCAACAAAAATAAGCAATCAAGAAAGGATACCCTATTCAATAAATGGCACTGGGAAAACTGGCTAATTACATGCAGAAGAATGAAACAGACTCCTACTTGTGACCATATACAAAAATCAACTTTAGATGGATTAAATATTTAAATGTAAGACCTGAACCTATAAAAATCCTGAAAGAAAACCTAGAAAATTGTCTACTAAATATTGGCTTAGGCAAAATAAATTGTTACTACATCTTCAAAAGCAAATGTGGCAAAAATAAAAATTGACAATTGAAACCTAAAGAGCTTCTTCACAGCACAAGGAGATATTAGAAGAGTAAATAGACAACCTACAGAAAGGGAGAAAACATCTGCAAACTATGCATTAACAAATAACTGCCATCTAGAATCTATAAGGACCTTACACAAATCAATGAGAAAAACACAATCCCATTAAAAAGTGAGCAAAGAATACAAACAGATGTTTCCCAAAAGGAGACATACAAGCAGCAAACAAACATAAAAAAATACTCAACATTACTAATTATCAGATGCAAATCAAAACCACAATGAGATACAATCTCACACTAGTCAGACATGCAATTTATCTATATAAAAAACCTGCACATGTTCCCCTGAACCTAAAAGTTAAAAAATAAATAAATAGAATTACAAATACTGCCCCTGTCACCCCCACCTAAAAAGTAACAAAATGACAGATATTGGTGAGGTTGCAGAGAAAAGGGAACACTTAAACACTGTTGGTAGGAACACACATTATTTCAGCCCCTGTGTAAAGCAGTTTGGAGGTTTCTCAAAGAACTAAAATAGAATTATTATTTGACTAAACTAGAGAACTAAAATAGAATTACTATTGAGCAATCTCAATACTGGGCAAAAGGAAAATAAACTGTTCTACCAAAAAGCCACGTGCATTTGCATATTTGTCATAGCACTATTCACAATTGTAAAGACATGGAATCCGCCCAGGTGCCCATCAACGGTAGACCAGATAAAGAGAATGTGGTACATATAAACCATGAAATACTACGCAGCCATAAAAAAAGAATGAAATAATGTTCTTTGTAGCAACATGGATTGCAGTTGGATGCCATTATCCTAAGCGAATCATTGCAGAAACAAAAAACCAAGTGCCACATGTTCTTACTTATAAGTAGGTGCCAAACATTGAGTACACACAGACACAAAGTTGAGAACAATTAACATTGGGGATTTCTAAAGGGGGTAGGGAGGGAGAGGAATCAAGTATTGAAAAACTACCTACTGGGTACTATGTTCACTACTTGAGCAAAAGTATTGTTAGAAGTCCAAATCTCAGCATCAGGCAATATACCCATGTAACAAACCTGCACATGTGCCCCTGCGGCAAAAACAAAAATTGACAATTGGAACCTAAAGAGCTTCTTCACAGCACAAGGAGCTATTAGAAGAGTAAATAGACAACCTACAGAAAGGGAGAAAATATTTGCAAACTATACATTAACAAATAACTGCCATAAAGAATCTATAAGGACCTTACACAAATCAATGAGAAAAACACAATCCCATGAAAAAGTGAGCAAAGAATACAAACAGATGTTTCCAAAAACATATGTTGAATGTTTTGAATCCATCATTGAATCCAGGGTAAAATAATGAAATGAAATGAAATGAAATGAAATATATGGTCCTATCCAAATCTGAGAATAATAAAATATGATGGGATTTTCCAAACCAAGGTAAATTGTTAGTTTACCATAGGTGTTCTTGTGTAGCAGACATCTTTGACCACTTTCCCATATATATCTGCTCCCTCTCTCCTTTCTTACAGAACTATGATTTTGTTCATGTATGCATCCCTCTCATCCTGACATTTTTGAAAAGTCTAGAATAAACTTCAGCCCCAGTGAGTGAATCTTAAATTTCATAAATCAGTCTCAGTGATTACATTACCCTACACAATTGATCTAAGCATAGATATGTGATGCAATTCAAGTCAATGTAACCCAAGTGTTAAGACTACTAAGGGATCATGGGAAAGGCATTCTCACAAAATCACATATTATCTCTTTTTTCTGACACTTTTGTCTAGGTATGCCACCTGGAAGTGTTGCAATCTGGAATCTGGCCTGAAGACAAAGTCATTGTGGTGAGAATTGTAAACAGGAAAGGTGATTACTTCATTGTGCGATTGACTAAACCAATCTTAGAACAGCTCCGACTGCCCTTCTTGTCATGTGGGAAAATAAATTATTTACTGTTGAAAACACTTCCAGTTGATTTTCTGTTAACTGCAGCCCCTGAACTCTATATTATCAAATCTCAGGTACCCTTTTCAGTTCTGCTCTTGACTAGAGCATACAGAAGTTTTGATACATTTACTATTCCCCCCTTATTGAAATATTTAGTTTCTGTGAAACTGGTGTCTCCTATTTTTTTCTCCTTCAATAGAAAAAACAGTTATAGTTCTCCTTTGTGCAATCACTAAAATTCAGAATTCCTCAGGATTTCTCTTAGGTCTCTTTCTTTCCTTCTTTCTTTCTTTTTTTTTTTTTTTCCTTTTTCTTTTTATTTTCTTACAGTTGCTTAATACTTGTATTTTTTCTTTGACATCTGCTACCATCTATGAGCTAATTACCCTCAGGTAATTTGGTACAGACCTATTCTCTGAGTTCCAGGTATACATTTTGACCATCTTGTTGAGACATCCTCTGATATTGCACAGGTTTCTTAAACTGAAAAAGTCCAAAATTGAGTCACTGATGCTTGACACTAAACTGTTTTTCCTTTACACGATGCCAAACACACCTGCAGTTACCAGTTGGTCACATTAGAAACCTAGGAGTCATTCTTGCCTCATGTCCACATCTGATACGTCTTTCACCTATCTACCTCTCTTCATTTGTATTACTGTCTTCTTGGTTGAGGGTAGTAATACCTTTAGTATGCTCAATACAACAGTTGCTTAACGAATATCCCCACTTTTGACTTTCTATGATCCATCTCCTATGCAGCAGCCAGAGTATTATTTTAAAAGTGCAAATAGATTCCCTATTAACAGCCTCTCTCTTCAATGCTATTTCTATACTTAGATCTAAATCCAAAGGGTTTGAACCTGCTGAGATGATCACGTAATCTGAACCAGGTCACCTCTCCAGTATTATCTCATATGGTTCTCTGACCTATTCACTATGCTCTAAACACACTGGTCTGCTGTCATATCTTTAAAGGAGACACATCTTTCCTCTCTCAACTATTTAACTGAGTTAATTCCTGCTCATCTTCCAGGTTTCAGCCTGAATATTACTTCAAATGATGACTGCCAGAACCACCCCATCTAAATTATATCCTTAAGCTTTATTATCTGTCATGAGCTGTTCTAATTAATTTTGTAGCACATAACATTTAAACAAACATTTGTACATATATCAATATACATATATACATATATGTATAAAATACATGCATGTGTATGCATATATATACACGTAGTATATCCTCCTACAGTATAAATTCTAAGTTGAGAGGCCAGTGCCTGTTTTGTCCATCTAGCAAATCACAGAGAACTTAGAACCCAGCCAAAGAAAAAAAGAACTTTTCAAAAAGTTCTAGACAATTGACAAGGTCACAGGCAGGAAAATAAGCAAGTGGATACTGCTAGGCTTGAAGTATCTAGACCACTACCATGGCTCTAATAAACAGGACTGGCCTAGGCTAATGGTAAAGCAGAGACAGACAGCTTTTACAAATTTCCATATTGCCTTGATATTAATATTCTTAATCTTCCATTGTGGTTAGATACAGAACTTATTAGCTATCCCCAAGCAGAATAGAATAAATAACATTTATCCCTCATGGGAAATGTCTTATTCTTTAAAGCCACCATGATAACATTATAATGAAGTATATTGTTATTTAATACTGATTTGCTGTGAATCAAATAAAATTATTGATTCTTACAGATTATTTGAATGCTGTTACTGGAAAGAAACACAGTGTGGTGGAAATACGACATTTACAGTCTATCAGAGCTAAATTTGAAACTGATTCCTGATAATTACTAGTTATAGATTTGGGAGAAGTTTATCTTTTTGTACTGTTTTTTTATATAAATAGGGATATATTTACTTTTGATAGGGATTTTCATGGTGTTTATAAAAGGATATGTGTGACAGTAAATTTCTCAGGTCCTGGCACAGAATGAGAAGCTACAATGCTGCAGATGATCAAAAGCTGATGATGTAATTTTATTGTACTTTTAGTGTTATCTGTTAGTGAAGAAGCTAATGTGTGCAATGTTTTCAAGAGAGGGCAGAGTTAGGAGTATTAAGAATCATTCATGTGGACATGAAATTTGAGCTAGAGGGGAAAGCCAGGGGAACAAGATGGAGAATTTAGTGGATTATGGCTAAGTTACTTTCAAATATGATTCCATTGATCCATTTATTGGAAAAAAGTATTAGCTCACACATTTATAAATGTCAATGAATGTATCAATAGTTTGCCCAAGTTTATATTCTAGCATATTGTTACTTTTATTATACTGCAATATACATGAAACAATATTTTGCTTCCATTTCTGAGGCCTACTGAGCCATATAGATGCTAAGTCATGCTCAAATCTATTGGCAAGTTGCTTTACAAAGAATAATGCTATAACTCATCTATGCATAAACAGGAATTATAATGCCCTGAAAAGTTGAATTCAAAAGACCAAAATTGAGCAGCAAAGACTGTTTCATACTGAGCCATATGAAAAGTGATCTCCTCTATTTGACTTGTTTAAGTCTTATCTCTGTCTTTGAAATTAAACAGTCATAATTTGCATTTTAACATTTCTGAAATTCTTTTAGAAATAGTATCAAAATGATCCATAGAGAGAATGCTATTTATAATATATATAAAGGGAAGTATCACAGTTTAAATACATACCTTTATTTTTCTACCCATGCTCCAACACGTACATCATTGATGGGCTACACTGATATTATCAAATGAATTACAGGCAAGGGAAATATAACAAAATACTCTTTACCTGTCTCTCAATTCAATTATGAAATCTCCAACTCCAAACCTCAAAAATTGCTCCAAATCATCTTTATTTGTCAAGTCCTGTACAAACCATGCTCAACAATAAGTTCTCCACACCCCATTTTCCACCCTCAATAATACTCACTGGAAAAATAATCCCTCAAAAATTCTGACTACTCTACTCAATTGTTTGCTTCTTTATGAATTCTTAGCCTTGGCAAGTAAATCTTTATTTTGATAATCATATAAAGTCTAAGGTAAATCCTATTAACCATAAATAGAGATGAATCATTTTCTCCCTTGTTCTGCCACAGTACATTATATCTTTGGGAATATTTTCTTTAAAAATCTTTACATAAAGTTTTTTCCCTTATAAAATATAATTGAAAAATTAAGTCCATCAAAAATGATCGCTGTCATGAATTTTAACATTTAATAATGGGAAAATAGAAACATATACACAAAAAGAAAACATGCACAGCAAATTATGCCTAATGGTATTTAAGTTGAATATTTTTATGAAAATCTTATCATGCCTTGAGACAAGTCCATATTCTGAGTACCCAATTGGGTTTTTATAATTATACGTACAACTTAAACTACTATGTTGAACTACAAATTTTAAGCACCTGTTGTTTCTGCTAACCTATAACATACTCTTAATGTTTGCCCTCTCTTAAACATAGTTTTAATACTAAAAGTAATAACCTCTCAATCTCCCCTATCTTTCTCTCTCCCCACTTCCATCTCTCACTTAAGCACATTATTCAAATTGAGTTTGGCTCTTTTGCTGCGGGAGGGGGGTGGCGGGAATCATAGAATATTGGAAATATAGGACAAGAGGAAAAAAGTCAAAAGAAAGATAATAACTAAATGACATCCACTGTAAAATTATATAAGAATATGCTGCCTCCCCTTGTCACAAATATTTCACAAAGCCACAAAATCAATCTTTACACAGATCATGTTTGCAGCTCAGTTGGATGTAAGTAGGAATTAGCTACAGCTCACTAAACACTTTGTCACATTATCTGATTGCATTTAAATTGTTTTTAGGTAATTCAAGGAACAGATTATTTGCAGGGGGTCCTGGGAATAGCAACACTTCCTCAACAAGAAGTCAGTGTACCCTGTTCATCTGTTTTTAAAGTTAAATCTCTTTCATACCCAGTGTGAAAATTTTAACAAAGTCTGATTTGCTGTTAAAGATTTTGCACAATGCTACATAATTCCACTTAACACTTCAAGCTAGGAAAAGACGTGACTGCTAATCTGAACTCCACCACCAATAGCTGTTTCAGATTCACAGGTTAATTTCAGATGCCAAAACTAGCTTCATCATCTCTTTCCCCTAGTTGGTTTTTTAAATAGTCTTTGAAAATTATGGAATTATAACTATTCATTATGTGTTTTCTCTCAGGGCTAGATGACTTCAATAAAGCAAAGTGGGAAATGTCTCAAAAACATTCTTACTCTTCCCACTCAAACGATATAAGAGGTGCATATTCAATGAGCAGCAGTAAAGCCCTTCTAAAATGGGTAGGTGTAATTTGTCTTTGTTATTTCATTAAAAACGTTTTGGTCAATTATGATGCCATCTGGTAGGAGGCACCATTTCTCAATGAGCGTCACAAAATAAGAAATCAGCTGAAAGTAATAGATTCCACCAGAAAAATAGAT
The DNA here is from genome assembly GCF_037993035.2 of Macaca fascicularis. Classification (NCBI taxonomy): domain Eukaryota; kingdom Metazoa; phylum Chordata; class Mammalia; order Primates; family Cercopithecidae; genus Macaca; species Macaca fascicularis. The sequence continues at coordinate 128,278,736 of NC_088380.1, forward strand.
ATGGCATAGTCAAATAAATTTGGAACATGCTAGGAAAGCTTAGTTGAATAAAACCTGTTTTTCTTTTGATACTTTTCATAGATTTCAGTATATTAATTTGAATTATAAACCCCCTAGAATGAGAAGGTGCATACACAGTTTCTCAAAGCTGATAAAAGAGGAAATACACAGACTACAGATGGAGACAAATGTAGTCACAGACATAGGTTACACCACATGTTTGAGTAATGAAAATCTTTCTGATCCTTAGTTTCCTCATCTGCCATATGATAGAGTGAATAAGAGATGGTCTCCAGGGATGAACACACCAATGCCCAAATCCCAGGGCTGTCACTTATTTGTTGTGAATCACAGGCAATTTACTACAAGTTCTCCATACCTCAGAGTCTCCTTTTAAAAAAATAAAGAACATAACAATAATATCTACCACCAGATTTGTAATTACAGTGCTTAATAGTTTTAAGGTGCCTAAAACAACAGGTGTTCACTAAATATGATTTTCTTTCTGTCGATTCCCTTCTGTCTCATACCCAGAGCCATTGTTGGGATATCTGAGCCTCCAAGCCTCACGTTGGAATTAGATCCTCGATGTTTTTTATATGTATCTGTATACATATACATATATATGTATACATCTACATATATATGTATAAATATACATAGATACATATATACACATACGTATACATATATACATATATACACATACATATATATGTATATATACATATAATCATGCCACATTTTATATATGTGTGTATATACACATATACATATATGTGTATGTATATATGTATACACACATTTTATATATGTGTGTATATACACATATACATATATGTGTATGTATATGTGTATATATATGTATATGTGTATATACACACATATATAAAATGTGGCATGATTAAATCAAGCTTATCAAATAACCATCACCTTGCTTACCTATCTTTTTTTATGGCAAGACATTTGAAATTTAGTCTCTTACTTTGAAATATATAACACATTATTTATTTATATCATCAACAGAGTAAAACTTTTAAAACAATAGCATTTTAAATAGCATCAAAACCATAAAGTGCTAAAGAAGAGACCTAACAAAACTTTCGCACCAGGAATATATAAAACTTTACTGGAGAAATTAAAGACTATTTGAATAAAGGAAGAAAAATGTCATGTCCATGGATAGAAAGGCTTCTCAAATTGATACATAACTTCAATGTTATCCCAAGAGAATCCTACAAATTACTTTCTTTTGGAGATTAACAAGCCGATTCTAAAATTAATAGATATATAATTAGGTTCAAAACAGCCAAGAGTAAATTAGAAACATTTACCGTACCAAGAATTTTTATAAAATTACAGCAATTAAGGTGTGTGGTATTTGTACAAGAGATAAACAGGCCAATTGGATTGAATAAATAGTCCAGATCTAGAACCACTGAGAAATGGACACTTAATTTTGACAAAATTGGCACTATAGAGCAGGGGTGAAAAGAAATAATAAAGACCTTTTAATGGTTGAGAAGAAAAATAAGACAAAGCAATTTTTATATGGGCAATAAATTGAATAGGCACTTCACCAAACAGGAGACAGCAAAATAATCAATAGCTTTTTAAAACTTGCTCAATATTGTTATTGCTCAAGGAAATATAAATTAAAGCATCAATAGAATACCACTATATAATCTACCAGCATGGTTAGAATGAAGACACAAACACACACCCTGATAACGTCATATGATAGCATGGATGTTGAATAACTGGACCCTCATACACTATTGATAAAAATAGAAATGTAAGTTGGTGCAATCGCTTTTGAAAACTGTTTTACATGATATATTAAATTTGAACATGATCCACCAATTTCATTCCTAGATTTGTAGCAAACAGAAATAGTTTTACATGACCCAGAAGATATGTACGATGTTTACAGCAGCATTATTCATAATAACTCCAGACAAAAAATACTAATGTCTGCCACCAGTTAAAAGGTTAAATAAATTGTAGTTTACTAAGAAACATCATGATATGATAGACTACTACACAGAAGTAAACTTAATAAACATCAGGTGCCACAACCAAATCGATGAATCTCATAAGAAAAGAAACATTTGAGCAAAAGAATTGCACACAAAGACACATGCTGCATTATTTAATTTGTATGAAGCTTTTGAAAACATGCAATTTATAATGTTTGAAATCAAAGTAGTGGTTACCTTTGGGGAGTAGAGCAAGGTTGTGAAGGAAAAGGCTTCTGTTGTGCAGGTAGTATCTTAATTTCTTGATCCGTGTAGTGTTCACTTTATGGTAATGTATTAGGTTGTAATCTTAAGATATGTGCCCTTTTCTGTATATGTATTATGTCTCAATAACAAAAATGTCTTACCTAGAAATCTCAATATTATCATGTCTCTCCACAGCATGAAATCCTTTAATGGTTCCATGATGTCTTAAAGATAAAATATAGACTTCAGGAAGACTTTGAGTTGACTTCTTAACCTCATTTTCCACCTTTGTCATTCAGATACCCAGTTTTTAAACACATAAAACTGTTTGCAGTTTCACAGATACTCTCTTTTGTGACTTTGCCCTTAGCATAAAGTTTGGAATTTATAAAATAGCGCTTCCTCGTCCACTCAGCTAATTCTACTCACCTGTAAATTGTTACCTTCTCCTGAAAGCCATGTAAGAAACACCAGCCTAGGTTAATTTCTCTCATTTGTGTTCTATAGGACCCTGTCATGCCTCAGTAATAGCTCGTAGAACCATTTTAAACATCAGTTCTACAAGTCTATCTTTCCCTAGAACTTGGTAATGCATAATTCCCTAAGCCTTATAAAAACACAATTCTTGCCACACAGTGAACACTTTATAAGTATTACCAGATTAAATTGTCTGCCTGGCAATTGGTTGGAAAACAGCTTCAGTTGTAAACAATAAGTTTGTTTATGCATATTCACCAGTTGTGTTGTACTTGGAAAGAGCTGGATGGAGGAAGCTTAACTAAAAATTTTAAACAAATATTGTTCATTCCAAGATGGCTGAATAGGAACAGCTCTGGTCTACAGATCCCAGCATGATCGATGCAGAAGACAGGTGATTTCTGCATTTCTAACTGAGGTATCTGGTTCATCTCATTGGGACTGCTTGGACAGTGGGTGCAGCCCACGGAGGGCAAGCTGAAGCAGAGCAGGGAGTCGCCTCACCCGGGAAGTGCGAGGGGTCAGGAGAATTCCCTTTCCTAGCCAAGGGAAGCCATGACAGAATGTACCTGGAAAAACAGGACACTCCCTGCCCAAATACTGCATTTCTCCAATGGTATTAGCAACCGGTAGACCAGGAAATTCTCTCCTGTGCCTGACTTGGTGGGTCCCACGTCCATAGAGCCTTCCTCATTGCTAGCGCAGCAGTCTGAGATCGACCTGCAAGGCAGCAGCAGAAACCAGAGCAAAAACCTGAAAATTCTGAAAACCAGAGTGCCTCTTCTCCAAAGGATTGCAGCTCCTCGCCAGCATCGGAACAAAGCTGGATGGAGAATGACTTTGACAAGTTGGCAGAAGTAGGCTTCAGAAGATTGGTAACAGCAAACTTCTCCAAGCAACAGGAACATGTTCAAACCCATCACAAGGAAGCTAAAAACACTGAAAAAAGGTTAGACGAGGGGCTAACTAGAATAAACAGCATAGAGAAGACCTTAAATGACCTGAAGGAGCTGAAAACCATGGCACAAGAACTTCGTGACGCATGCGCAAGCTTCAATAGCCAATTTGATCAAGTGGAAGAAAGGATATTGGTGATTGAATATCAAGTTAAAGAAATAAAGCAAGAAGAGAAGTTTAGAGAAAAAAGAGTAAAAACAAATCAACAAAGCCTCCAAGAAATACGGGACAATGTGAAAAGACCAAATCTACGTTTGATTGATATACCTGAAAGTGACGGGGAGAATGGAACCAAGTTGGAAAACACTCTTCAGGGTATTATCCAGGAGAACTTCCCCAATCTAGCAAGACAGGCCAACATTCATATTTAGGAAATAAAGAGACCACCACCAAGACACTCCTCAAGAAGAGCAACCCCAAGACACATAATAGATTCACCAAGGCTGAAATGAAAGAAAAAATGTTAAGGGCAGCCACAGCCAGAGAGAAAGGTCGAGTTACCCACTAAGGGAAGCACATCAGACTAACAGCAGATCTCTCGGCAGAAACCCTGCAAGCTAGAAGAAAGTAGGGACCAATATATGACATTCTTAAAGAAAAGAATTTTCAACCCAGAATCTCATATCCAGCCAAAGTAAGCTTCACAAGTGAAGGAGAAATAAAATCCTTTAGAGACAATCAAATGCTGAGAGACTTTGTCATCATCAGGCCTGCCTTACAGGAGCTCCTGAAGGAAGCACTAAACATGGAAAAAAAACAACCAGTACTAGTCACTGCAAAACAATGCCAAATTGTAAAGACCATGGATGCTATGAGGAAACTGCATCAATTAACAGGCAAAATAACCAGCTAATATCATAATGAGAGGATCAAATTCACATGTAACAGTATTAACCTTAAATGTAAATGGGCTAAATGCTCCAATTAAAAGACACAGACTGGCAAATTGGATAAAGAGTCAAGACCCATCAAGGTGCTGTATTCAGGAGACCCATCTCATGTGCAGAGATGCACATTGGCTCAAAATGTAGGGAAGGAGGAAGAACTACTAAACAAATGGTAAGCAAAATAGCAGGGGTTGAAATCCTAGTCTCTGGTAGGACACTAAACTAGGACATTAATCTAGGTAGAATCTTGCAATCCTAGTCTCTGGTAGGACATTAAACTAGGACATTAATCCTAGTCTCTGGTAGGCCATTAAAACAGACATTAAACCATCAAAGATCAAAAGAGACAAAGAAGGCCATTACATAATGGCAAAGGAATCAATTCAACATGAAGAGTTAACTATCCTAAATATATATGCACCCAATACAGGAGCACCCAGATTCATAAAGCAAGTCCTTAGAGACCTACAAAGAGACTTAGACTCCCACACAATAATAATTGGAGATTTTAACACCACACTGTCAATATTAGACAGATCAATGAGAGAGAAGGTTAACAAGGATATCCAGGACTTGAACTCAGCTCTGCACCAAGCAGACTTAATAGACATCTACAGAATTCTCCACCCCAAATCAGCAGAATATACATTCTTCTCAGCAACATATCACAGATATTCTAAAATTGACCACATAATTAGAAGTAAAGCACTCCTCAGCAAATGTAAAAGAACAGAAATCACAACAAACTGTCTCTCAGATCACAGTGCAATCAAATTAGAACTCAGGATTAAGAAACTCACTCACAACCACACAACTACATGGAAAATGAACAACCCCCTCCTGAATGACTACTGGGTAAATAATGAATTGAAGGCAGAAATAAAGATGTTGTTTGAAACCAATGAGAACAAAGACACAACGTACCAGAATCTTTGGAACACATTCAAAGAAGTGTGTAGAGGGAAATTTATAGCACTAAATGCCCACAAGAGAAAACAGGAAAGATCGAAAATGGACACCCTAACATCACAATTAAAATAACTCAACAAGCAAGAGCAAACAAATTCAAAAGCTAGCAGAAGGCAAGAAATAACTAAGATCAGAGCAGAACTGAAAGAGAGAGAGACACAAAATCCCTTCAAAAATCAATGAATCCAGGAGCTGGTTTTTTGAAAAGATGAACCAAATTGATAGACTGCGAGCAAGACTAGTCATGAAGACAGGAGAGAAGAATCAAATACATGCAATTATAAAGGGGGATATCACCACTGATCCCACAGAAATACAAACTACCATCATAGAATACTATAAACACCTCTACGCAAATAAACTAGAAAATCTAGAAGAAATGGATAAATTCCTGGACACATACACCCTCCCAAGAGTAAAGAAGGAAGAAGTTGAATCTCTGAATAGACCAATAACAGGCTCTGAAATTGAGGCAATAATTAATATCCTACCAACCAAAAAAAGTCCAGGACCAGATGGATTCACAGCCATATTCTACCAGAGGTTCAAAGAAGAGCTGGTACCATTCCTTCTGAAACTATTCCAATCAATAGAAAAAGAGGGAATCCTCCCTAACTCATTTTATGAGGCCAACATCATCCTAATACCAAAGCCTGGCAGAGATACAACATAAAATGAGAATTTTAGACCAATATCCCTAATGAATATCAATGCAAAAATCCTCAATTTAATACTGGAAAACCATTCCAGCAGCACATCGAAAAGCTTATCCACCACGATCAAGTCAGCTTCATTCCTAGGATGCAAGGCTGGTTCAACATATGCAAATCAATAAACATATTCCATCACATAAACAGAACCAATGACAAAAACCACGATTATCTCCATATATGCAGAAAAGACCTTCGACAAAATTCAACAGCTTTTCATGCTAAAAACTCTCAATAAACTAGATATTGATGGAACTTATCTCAAAATAATAAGAGCTATTTATGACAAATTCATAGCCAATATCATACTGAATGGGCAAAAACTGGAAGCATTCCCTTTGAAAATCAGCATAAGACAAGGATGCCCTCTCTCACCACTCCTATTCAACATAGTGTTGGAAGTTCTGGCCAGGGCAATCAAGGCAAGAGAAAGAAATAAAGGGCATTCAATAAGGAAAAGAGAAAGTCAAATTGTCCCTGTTTGCAGGTGACATGATTGTATATTTAGAAAACCCCATTGTCTCAGCCCAAAATCTCCTTAAGCTGATAAGCAACTTCAATAAAGTCTCAGGATACAAAATTAATGTGCAAAAATCACAAGCATTCCTATACACTAATAACAGATAGCGAGCCAAGTCATGAGTGAACTCCCATTCACAAATGATACAAAAAGAATAAAATACCTAGGAATCCAACTTACAAGGGATGTGAAGGACCTCTTCAAGGAGAACTGCAAACCACTGCTCAATGAAATAAAAGTGGACACAAACAAATGGAAGAACATACCATGCTCATGGATAGGAAGAATCAATATTGTGAAAATGGCCATACTGCCCAAGGTAATTTATAGATTCAATGCCATCCTCATCATGCTACCAACGACTTTCTTCACAGAATTGGAAAAAACTACTTTAAAGTTCATATGCAACCAAAAAAGAGCCCTCATTGCCAAGACAATCCTAAGCAAAAACAACAAAGCTGGAGGCATCATGCTACCTGACTTCAAACTATACTACAAGGCTACAGTAAACAAAACAGCATGGTACTGGTATCAAAACAGAGATATAGACCAATGAAACAGAACAGAGGCCTCAGAAATAACACCACACATCTATGATCATCTGACCTCTGACAGACCTGACAAGAACAATAAATGGGGAAAGGATTCCCTATTTAATAAATAGTGCTGGGAAAACTGGCTAGGTACATAAGGAAGGCTGGAACTGGATCCCTTCCTTACACGTGATACAAAAATTAATTCAAGACGGATTAAAGACTTAAATGTTAGACCTAAAACCATAAAAACCCTAGAAGAAAACCTAGGCAATACCATTCTGGACATAGGCATGGGCAAGGGCTTCATGACTAAAACACCAAAAGCCATGACAATAAAAGCCAAAATAGACAAATGTGAGCTAATTAAACTAAAGAGCTTCTCCACAGCAAAAGAAACTACCATCAGAGTGAACAGGCAACCTACGGAATGGGTGAAAATTTTTACAATCTACCCATCTGACAAAGGGCTAATATCCAGAATCTACAAATAACTCAAACAAGAAAAAAACAAACAACCCCATCAAAAAGTGGGCAAAGGATATGAACAGACACTTCTCAAAAGAAGACATTTATGCAGCCAACAGATGCATGAAAAAATGCTTATAATCACTGGTCATCAGAGAAATACAAATCAAAACCACAATGAGCTATCATCTCATACCAGTTAGAATGGCGATCATTAAAAAGTCAGGAAACAACAGATGCTGGAGAGGATGTGGAGAAATAGGAACACTTTTACACCAAAATGTTGGTGGTAGCATAAATTTGTTCAACCTCTGTGGAAGACAGTGTGGTGATTTCTCAAGGATCTAGAACTGGAAATACCATTTGACCCAGTCATCCCATTACTGGGGATATGCCCAAAGGATTATTAATCATGCTGCTATAAAGACACATGCACACATATGTGTACTGCAGCACTATTCACAATAGCAAAGACTTGTAACCAATCCAAATGTCCATTAGTGATAGACTGGATAAAGAAAATGTGGCACATATACACCATGAAATACTATGCAGTCATGAAAAAGGATGAGTTCATGTCCTTTGCAGGACATGGATGAAGCTGGAAACCCTAATTCTCAGCAAACTATCACAAGGACAGAAAACCAAACACTGCATGTCCTCATTCTTAGGTGGGAATTACATAACAAGAACACTTGGACACAGGGCGGGGAACATCACACACTGGGGCCTGACAGGGGGTGGGGAGCCTAGGGGAGGGATAGCATTAGGAGAAATATGTAATGTAAATGACGAGTTGACGGGTGCAGTAAACCAACATGGCACATGTATACCTGTGTAACAAACCTGCACGTTGTGCACATGTACCCTAGGACTTAAAGCATAATTAAAAAAAAAAATTTAAAGAAACATTAAGTTCACACCATGCAATGATTCCAAGTAAAGGCAACTTTTTCTTGTTCCATCAGTTTGATTCCTAGTCCTCCTTTCCTGGATAGGTCGAAATGGGTTTTAATGAAATCAGCAATATTTTAAATTAGGCATTAGAGAATATATATCTTATTACTCAAAATGGATAATGAAAATTTATAAAGCTGAAATGCAATCAGTTTTATGTCTTTTCTGAATGTTTTTAAACATTTTATCACAAATAAATGTCAGTCAAATCTATGCTTTTTAAAATCAAGGTTTTAATTTCTTAATAATTTTGATCAGTGCATATTTCACATGACTACATATGATAAACATTATTTAACAAATTTAGAAGCTGTTACATTTAATTACTGACACATTAAGGTCTCCAAAATGCTATTTCAACATTTAAAGAACAGCAAATTAAAACAAACTAGCAGCAGGCCACATGCAATACCTCACACCTGTAGTCCCTGTGCTTTGGGAAGCTGAGGCAGGAGGATTACTTGAGGAGTCTGAGACCAACCTGGGCAACATAGTGAGAACCCTGCCTCTACAACAAATTTAAATATTATCCTGGTGTGGTGGCGCATGCCTGTAGTCCTAGCCACTCAGGACGCTAAGGCAGGTAGATCACTTGAGCTAAGGGTTTGAGGTTATTGTGAGCTATGAACATGCGTCCGCATTCTAGCCTGAGTAAAGTGTGAGAACTTGTCTCTAAAAATAATATTAAAAAAAAAAAAAAGACCAGCAAAAAAGTACCTCACTACAAGTAACATGATGAGACTCTCTCCTCACCAAATCAATAGCAATGATACTGCCATGCATTTTACTGTGCCAATCGAAGAATAGTATCTCTGTGGCCCACTGTAAGCATCTTTCACAAAACTGTATTTTAACAGAACTCAAACATATTTAAATGTCATGCAAAGGCAAACACATAAAGCCTTTCTCTAGAGATCCAAAATGCATTTTTTTTGCAGCAGCAGCACCAGCAGGAAACAGAAAAAATATCTTAAGAATAATTGGTTATTTGTCCTTCCAACAATGTTTTTCTTCCCGAATGTGCAAGCTGGGACTGTTTGATTTTCTGTAGAGAAGTTTTATACATAAAGATAAGTTTTATCTGACGGCTATAGAGCTCTCTCAAAACCTAAAGACTACCAGGTGTGGAAGGGGAAGCAGATAAGCCTCAGGATTACAGCCATGTGAATCTAAATGATACTGGAGGCACAGAAACAGGATCTTACCTCTGCTTTTCGCACATACATTTTGATTCTAGTTCTTTCTACAGGCGGGTTTCTTCTGCATACCATTGCATTTGGTATACAGTATCAGTTTGAAGCTCCTGAAATTATCAGTTATCATTATGCAAAATGCTGACACTATCTCTCCTTCTCTTTGTGTGTGTGTGTGTGTGTGTGTGTGTAACATATATCATAGACACATTTACACACCCATTATGGGAAAAAATATCTAACTGGCTTACTTGGGTCAGGTGTACAATTTTGGATAAAGTACCTATAATTAGATGATTATGATGACTTAGTAAAAGCACAGCTTCTGTGGGTCTTCTCTAGACCTGTGAGTCTAGAGAAGACCTTACTAGGGTGTAAGTTTATCTAAAAGACAAAACGGAAAATTGAAAGTCTAAACAAAATTGTTAAATGTCTATTAAGTCAAGAATAAAAGCTTGTCTAAGAAAATCCATGTGCTTAGCAATATTAGTCTTGACATCCACCAAAGATTAATAAGTGAAAAGAATCATTAACTATTTTTAATACTGTTACAGGACCAATAGGTTTGTATTCCCACTGTACAGTAACATATCGATACACTGAGATGGCATGGTTTGCAGAGAGAGAGAGTAATGATTAGAGAGTGCTGAAATAGGAGATGCAAGGGCACCCTCAAATCTCTCTCCTTCAGGAGTCCTGAAGTGGAGTTTTTAACGGAAACATGGAGGGCCAGTGGATGGAAAATTTGAGTCATTGATTGGTCAGGGCAAGGGGGATACAATCATCAGGATGTGGAAATCACATTATTTGGTGAGTCAGTTCCTTGGGGGTCCTTCAGATCAGCTGGTGTTAGTGGGGTGTGTTAGACTAGCTGATGTCAGTATGCAGGAGTTGAAAGAGTATCTCAAAGGGAAAACATTGCATAGTGTTCAAGTTTTTATTACAGAACAGTTAAGGGAACTGTAATCTAAGGTCTATGTGATTCTAGGACAATAGGCAACAGACAACTCAGATGAAGTAGAGCAGAGAGCAAGTCAACCTTATGATTAATAATGAATGTGCTGCAAGCTTGGTTTATTTTTGTTTCTCCCCTTGCCTTCTTCACTGATTAATTTTATAAAGTGTATAGGAACAGTTTCAATACTATATTTCTTTGGCCTAGAAACAGCAGATTCTTTGTCTCCTATCATCTTACAGATAATCTATAGGCTGAGACCCATTCAGAAAGATTCCCAATCTCAAATAATAAATTTTTCATTGTCCTAAAGCAATTAAGTAGCAATTATAATGTGAAGTATTATTTAAAATCTGTAAACTTCACTGATATCACATTCAATTATAATTCTTTCATAGTCAGAACTTAATTTTACAATATCTGGAAATTGCAAAAGTTCAAAAGTCAGTACTACTACTTTTTTGAATATGTGGCTAAATATTTTAGACTGAACTAAGATGTCTGCATTCTTTCAAGGTCAGTGAAAAGACACTGAAAAAAGAACACAACAGGGTGACTATGGTCAATAATAACTGTACATTTTCAAATAATTTAAATAATATAATTGAGTTGTTTGCAACTCAACGAATAAACGCTTGAGGCGATGGATATGCCATTCTTCATGATGTTATCATTTCACATTACACACCTGTATCAGAACATTTCACGCACCCCATAAACATATATATCTACTATGTACCCCCAAATTTTAATTATTTAATAAAAAATAATAATGTTAATAATTTAATTATTTAATTAATAATTAAAGCAAGTCGACCTTATGATTAATGATGAATGTGCTGCAAGCTTGGGTTATTTTTGTTTCTCCCCTTCCCTTCTTCAATGATTTATTTCATAAAGTGTATAGGAATAGTTTCAATACTATATTTCTTTGGCCTAGAATACATACTAGGTCGAATACTATATATTACCATATTTACAATATATACAATATATACGATACTATATATTAATAACAGTTATTTTTCCCTATTTAGGGAAAAAAAAACACAGGAAGGAATCCAAGCAAATGTACAATTGTTACAGAAATGATCATAATGAAGCATTGAAATATTCAAAGTAGATATTAATAACAATAATTCGATCATTAATTGGACAAAACTAATAGACAAATTGGTCCTATAATTTCAACCTACAGTTTAAAGAATCTGTCATTCAAATACCTAACACATTTTATATTATTTCTGTTAAAAAGTCAAACATTAATGTAAACATTCATTAGTTTGAGTGTGTGGTGAAGTAGATTGAATTTAGTAATAGGTTATTTTAAAAGATATGCAATACAATGAAAGAACCTGAAGGGATCTCAGGAAGGGTGGTATTTTACCATCTATTGATCACATTAATAGACACAGAATGGCACAGAATCTAAGTGAGTAAAAAAACTAAGACAAACTGTCACACTTTGGGAAATTTAAGGGTTTTTTCTTCTTTTGTTTTTTACTTTTAAAATAGTTTTAATTTATGTGCAAATACTAAACAGTGTTCTACCCATAAATTCTATTTTCCAAAAACAATTAGGAGCTTTTTAAAGAAGAAAACCACACAATTAATTTTAAAATATACTGGAATCCCTCTGCTTCTAGATCATTGCTAAGCTAGAAAAATGAAAATTTTTCTGCCAGGAATCACGAGTTAGAACTGAGTATTCTTCAAAGCAGAAATTATAGAGTTTAGTGCCATTTCAGGCAAATATTATTCACCTCTCATCTCCAACATCCACAGTTACCTATAAGAACGATTAAACCAGGTCAAAAATAGTCCAGCATAATTAGGCTTCATCAAACAAGGCTATTATTTTCTTCTAAGATGCTAATACACTAAAACAGGAAACACTGAAATCAAAATAAAGGATATTATTTGAGAATACCTGTCTTACAGATAGTTAGTTCCTTATCGTATTCCCCTTCTATAACACTAATAAAGGAAATATTTTACTGCAAAGGATATTTCATTTTGTATATCACTTGTCATGAATTTTTTTCATTAATTATATAAATGCCTCCTGCTGCCATTATCCAAATAATGTGACCATTTTTTTGTCCACAACTCATTTCTGTATTTACAAACAGAATTTTCATGATTTACACAAGTACATCTATCAGTGAAGGTTTAGCACTAAGAAGCAAGCTAACATTCATAATATCTGATGTTTTACAGACAGCAGTGTAGGAGAAACATTTTTAATCACCTTTTAAGTGACCATATTTAAAAAAATAAATAATTTAGAAGTTGTTAGTCTCCAAAGGATATTTTCAAGTATACATGCAGAAATGTGAAGGTTTTTAAGAAACATCTTCCATGTCCACATCCTGTTGTAATTGCTGTACCATTTTCTCTTACGGCTGCTTTCCTTTGCCTGCAAGAGGCGCTTGGATAAGATGGATGTTTTGCTTGACTTTTTTGATCTCCTGAACTTTCTGTAGCTCTTTATTTTTCTTCAATCTGTTCATTATAAATTTAGCTTGACGTTTCTGTTTGATCTCTTCATTACATCAGTAGTTTTATTCCATAGCACTTGCTGGTACTTTGTAGGTTCATGTTTATGTTTTTCGAAATCAAATGAATTATTCACTGTAAGCTCTTTACCAGTTTCTTTCTGGAATGCTTTGGTCCACCTGAACTTGCAAGGATTGTGTTTCTTTTTAAAGTTTTTATGATATTTGTATTTACAAAATCTGAACACCTTGCAATCATTGCAAACAAACATCATGCAGTGGCCAGGGTTCAGGGTTCATGGGCCCTGTACAAAAATTACATTTCCAGATAGGCACGTTGAACCTGTGCGGTTCCCACCAACCAAATACCAAGTTTAAGTGGAAGTTGAAATTTAAGTTTTGAGTTTACATTACAACCAATAATTCTTCATTCTTGGATCTATTAAAAGGATCTAGAATCTAGCTATTAATAATATCATTTTTTAAAAATCAAATAATTTTGCAATATTCTCTTCTTTCATATGGGTATATGTGTATATAAAACTTAATAAATTTATGTAATAAAGATCTTTTATTAAGAAATGTACAAATATGTTTATATATTTATATTAAATATATATTATTTATATATTTAACTTCATATATCATTTGATAATGCTTACAGAGACACATATCCTATATTATAACAGAGTACTTATTTCAATCCAAAATATTTAGATGGCGGATAGAATATAGTTCATTACCATTATTTACTTTTTCACACATTTATGACGCTAAAGAAATTTCTAGAAACATAGATGATAGCTGGGTAGATGGATGGATAGATGAATGAATAGATGTTCATAGTATTTGGCACCATTCCAAAGTGTTTTGTCTTAGCTTAAAGGAAAAGAAAAAAATACCGATAGAGGCAGATTTTAATTTTTAAAGAAATAGTTGGAAATAAATGAATATGAAGGAAGTTTACATCAAAGATATTTGACACTATCTAAATACAAAAGGCAGGGCTAATTAAGCAACATTCTTTGATATAGAAGACTACTCCCTCCTACTCATTACTGTTTTTTTCCATCTGTGTTCTGGTTTTTGATTTCTAGTATAACTAAGGAATTAAATTTCTAGTTGTATTTAATTTTAATCCAAACAGCCCCCTGTGGCTAAATAGTTACAGTATTGACCAGGTAACCTATATTCTGCCCCAAAGCAAACTACCCAAACAACATGGAATATTCTGTCTAGAAAGTGCCCACTCTATGTCTAGAAAGATGTCCAGGCCTGGTTTCTTGCTTCCCCTCCAGTATTAGATCACGTTTTTAACCTGTTATTTTCTTCTCTTGGCATTATTCCTTAATGAAAAACAGTGAATTATGTATATAAATTTATAGCAGCTTAAATGGAAGAAGAAGTTATTTAAAACGTGTGACCATGCTTCCTGAAATGATTTCTAACCTTTACATTTGGAGAACAAGCTAAGAGATGGCATTTGCAAAGATTTCCTAGGATGTTACTAACATTAACTATTTAAGATTTGCTCTGTGCCCTATTAATAAAAAGTGACTTTTCTCTTATTTGCAGCAAGGAAAAATTGGTCTTACTTGCAATATAAATCAAAAAGCTGGTCTCAAATCTGTGTGTTATGATCTCACCTCTCAAAAATAAACAGTCCCTCACACTGAGTCCCTCTTGTGACACCGGGAGGTGGAACCAGCCACACATGGCCTCCTGTTCTCATATGCTGCTTCCGTTAATACTAAGGTTCAGTAGTTGCTGCCAGAGAGGCTAAAAAGGAGAAAGACATAACCATTTGATCCTCTGCTTCTAAATCTGCTTTTCCACCATGGCATCTTCTTTCTTCTCACCCTGCCCACTGTTGCCCAGCCCACAGAGTCACCAGAAAACTTGTCTGGAATGTGAGAGAACTGAAGAACATAAATGGTAGATGGGCAGGTTCAATCCTATAGAGAGTTGTGCATTCTTCATTCACCTGTATGGTATTTGGAAGGCAATACACAACACAACTGTTCATTGCGCAGGCTATGGAGTCAGACAGAAGTGGCCTCAGATCTCAGCTTAAATATGACCTTTGGCAAGTTATTGAACTTGAAGCTCATTGTGTCTATGTTTTCTCAACAGTAAAATGGAGATATTAAAAGCTGCTTCAGAGAATAATTATTAGGACAATTTAAATAATACATATGAATTTGTTACCCTGTCTGTGGCATAGAGTCTCCAAATGACAGCTATAATAATTTTTAAAAGGACCAAATAAGTGTAGGTATAACTTAATAACAATGATCTTAGGAAGTGTTCATTACCCAGCTGTATATCCCTGCTGAAATCCCTATGTTGAATTCTGCTCTTTATTAAAATTGCAAGCCAATTATGGGGGCATTTAATATGTCAGTTGTTTAATTTTGAAAAATGAATGTTACCTTTGTAAAACCATCTGGTCAAGAATTTACATTACACTACACTTAACACAGAGACTTCCATTGTACTTAGAATGTCTTCATCAAGTTTATTAAAAAGATGTAAGGCTTAGGGAAATTTACATCTGATATTCAATTACCAGGTTTGTTTGTTTTTTTTTACAAATAGGAACTCTATGTGTTTAAGGCTTACAACATGATGTTTTGATATATAATGTATACATTGTGAAATTATTGTCATAATCAAGCTGATTAATGTATCTATCAACTCAGATACCATTTTCTTTTCTTCTCTCTTTTTCTGTGTGGTAACAACCCTTAAGGTTTATCCTCTCAGAAAATTTTAAATGTACAATACACTATTGTTAACCATAGCCACCATCCTGTATATTAGAGCTACATAACTCACTCATCTTGTGTAACTGTAGAATCACTATTAGCAAAAAGACAAAGATAAGTGCTGGTAACGATGTAGAGGAAAGAAAAACTTATACGCTGTTGATGGAAATGTAAATTGGTATAGCCATTATGGAAAACAGCCTGGAGATTTCACCAAAAGTAGAAAATAGAAATAACATATGATCCAGCAATCCCTCCTCTGGGTATATATACAAAGGAAATAAAATCTTCATTTCAAAGAGATATCTGCACCCCCATGTTCATTGCAACATTATTCACAATAACCAAATTATGAAAACAACCTGAATGTTCATTGACAGATGAATGGTAATAAACACACACACACACACACACACACACACACACACACACACACACCAAATATTATTTATCCTTTGAAAAGAATGAATTTCTGCCATTTGCAACAATATGGATGTATCTTGAGGACATAACACTAAGTAAAATAAGGCAGACACAGAAAAACAAATACTGTATGATCTCACAAGTATGTACTAAAGCAAAATCCCACACCAAAAGAGAGGGAAAGGAAGGCAGCTATGAAGGCAGTTAGGGTAGATCCTCAGTAGAATTCTTTCCAACAAAGAGCAGCCTGAAAAACCAAGCTGCAAGCACAGATAAGGAAGCAAAGTCTACCATAAAAAGACCTTTGTCCATTCAGTATGATATTGACTGTGAGTTTGTCATAAACATCTCTTACTATTTTGAGATATGTTCCACCAATACCTCGCTTATTGAGAGTTTTTAGCATGAAGAGGTGTTGAATTTTATTGAAGACCTTTTCTGCATCTATTGAGATAATCATGAGGTTTTTGTCATTGGTACTGTTTATGTGATGGATTACATTTATTGATTTGTGTATGTTGAACCAGACTTGCATCCCAAGGATGAAGCTGACTTGATCATGGTGGATACGCTTTTTATGTCTGTTGGATTTGGTTTCCCAGTATTTTATTGAGTATTTTCGCATCAATGTTCATCAGGGATATTGGCCTGGATTTTCCTTTTTGTTGTTGTTGTTGTATCTCTGCCAGATTTTGGTATCAGGATTATACTGGCCTCATAAAATGAGTTAGGGAGGATCCCCTCTTTTTCTGTTGCTTGTAATAATTTCAGAAGGAATGGTACTAAGTCTTCTTTGTAGCTCTAGTAGAATTTGGCTGTGAATCCATCTGATCTAAGGCTTTTTTTGGTTGGTAGGCTATTAATTACTGCCACAATTTCAGAAGCATTCCCTTTGAAAACTGGCAAAAGACAAGGATGCCCTCTTTCACCACTCCTATTCAACGTAGTATTGGAAGTTCTTGCCACAGCAATCAGGTAAGAGAAAGAAATAATGGATATTCAAATAGGAAGAGAGAAAGTCAAATTATCTCTGTTTGCACATCACATGATTGTATGTTTAGAAAACCCTATCGTTTCAGCACAAAATCTCCTTAAGCTGATGAGCAGCTTCAGCAATGTCTCAGGATACAAAATCAATGTGCAAAAATCACAAGCATTCCTATAAACCAATAATAGACAAAACAGAGAGCCAAATCATGAGTGAACTCCCATTCACAATTCCTTCAAAGATAATAAAATACCTGGGGATACTACTTACAAGAGAAGTGAAGGACCTCTTCAAGGAGAACTACAAACCACTGCTCAAGAAAATAAGAAAGGACAAAAACAAATGGAAAAACATTCCATGCTCATGGATGGGAAGAATCAGTGTCATGAAAACGGCCATACAGCCCAAAGTAATTTATAGATTAAATGCTATCCCCATCAAGCTACCACTGAGTTTCTTCACAGAATTAGAAAAATCTACTTTAAATTTCATATGGAACCAAAGAAGAGCCTGTGTAGCCAAGAGAATCCTAAGCAAAAAGAATAAAGCTGGAGGCATCATACTACCTGACTTCAAACTATACGACAAGACTACAGTAACCAAAACAGCATGGTACTGATACCAAAACAGATACATAGATCAATGGAACAGAACAGAGCCTTCAGAAATAACACCACACATCTACAACCATCTGATCTTTGACAAACCTGACAAAAACAAGCAATGGGGGAAAGGATTACCTATTTAATAAATTGTGTTGGGAAAACAGGCTAGCCATATGCAGAAAACTGAAACGGGATCCCTTCCTTACACCTTATACAAAAATTAACTCAAGATGGGCTAAAGACTTAAATGTAAGACCTAAAACTATAAAAACCCTAGAATAAAACCTAGGCAATACCATTCAGGACATAGGCATGGGCAGAGACTTCATGAATAAAACACCAAAAGCAATGGCAACAAAATCAAAAATTTGGCAAATGGGAGCTAATTAAACTAAAGAACTTCTAAACAGCAAAAGAAACTATCATCAGAGTGAACAGGCAACCTACAGAATCGAAGAAAATTTTTGCAATCTACCCATCTGACAAAGGGCTAATATCCAGAATCTACAAAGAACTTAAATTTACAAGAAAAAAAAAAAAAAAAAAAAAAAAAACAACCCCATCAAAAAGTGGGCAAAGGATATGAACAGACACTTCTCAAAAGAAGACATTTATATGGCCAACAAACATGTGAAAAAAACTCATAATCACTGGTCATTAGAGAAATGCAAATCAAAACCACAATGAGAGTCCATCTGATACCAGTTAGAAGAACGATCATTAAAAGTCAGGAAACAACGGATGCTAGAGAAGATGTGGAGAAAAAGGAACACTTTTACACTGTTGATGGGAGTGTAAATTAGTTCAACCATTGTGAAAGACAGTATGGTGATTCCTCAAGGATCTAGAACTAGAAATACCATTTGACCCAGCACTCCCATTACTGGGTATATATCCAAAGAATTATAAACCATTCTACTACAAAGACACATGCACATGTATGTTTACTGCAACATTGTTCACAATAGCAAAGACTTGGAACCAACCCAAATGCCTATCAGTGATAGACTGGATTAAGAAAATGTGGCACATATATACCATGGATACTATGCGGCCATATAAAAAGGATGAGTTCATGTCCTTTGCAGGACATGGATGAAGCTGGAAACTATCATTCTCAGCAAACTATCACAGGAACAGTAAACCAAACACCGCATATACTCACTCATAAGTCGAGTTGAACAATGAGAACACATGGACACAGGGAAGGGAACATCACACACCGGGGCCTGACAGAGGGTGGCTACTAGGGGAGGGATAGCATTAGGAGAAATGCCTAATGTAGATGACGGGTTGATGGGTGCAGCGAACCATCATGGCACGTGTATACCTATGTAACAAACTTGCATGTTCTGCATATGTATCCCAGAACTTAAAGTATAATAATAATAATAATAATACCTTTGTCTTTTCTGCAACCAGTGAGTTCTGTCCATACACAGTTGGCTTCAGTGAACACATTCTTTTCCTTTTTGGGCATACTCAGATAAGGGAACTTACATAGGGGACTTCCTTAAGATACGCTTGCAGCTGCACAGATCAGAGGATTTACACAAACCAAACACGTCCACAGTGGTAAATTCCATCTGCTGACACATGTGTAGTAAGGGAAATAAAACAATGAAGTAACTCAGGATAAGGACCCACATGCTCACTAGAGGGGCAGGGTGGAGCTGTTGTAAATTTCTGCTTTATGCAAATAAGATACCCAGTCCTGTTTTTTTCACCTTATGCAAATGAAACACCCCACCCCATTCACTTTTGCATAAAAGTCTTTGTACTCAACTGTGAAATGCCAACCTTCCTTGGGCCCCTCCCCACAGTGGAGAGCTTTTCTCTCTCGCTTATTAAACTTTCACTCAAACTCACCATCGGTGACCATGCCCCTTATTCTTCTTGGTCATGAGACAAAGAACTTTGGGTAATACCTCAGACAAGACTACTTCACTAATATCTCCCCAACTTCACTAATTCTTTGTACCATTACTTCTAGGATTTCCCTTACTGACTGTTGAGTTAAAGTCTCATCTTTGTTTCTCCACTTAATTACCAATATTTTCCTTTATACACAAAAATAATTGAGCATTATTTCTCTGTGTGTGGTAGGGGCAGGGCGTGGTGAGGTAGTGGGGAATTTAGCAGTTTAAGCTAGAAGTAACAGGTGGGTAGGACAGGCATGTGACTAAAATCCAGTACATACACAAAGCCCCTGTGCTTTCATCTGGAATATGCTCTTCTCCTCCTTGTCTGCTGGTGATAACCATCTAGTTTTCAAAACACTGTACGTTTCCAGAGAACAAGGATTTTGTCATGCTCGTTACTATATCTCTAGCCTGGAAAATATCATGCAATCTTTAAATAGTTGTTGAATTAATGAACAAATATATTCTTTTTATTTTCCTATAAGGTCATCCCTACCAAAAAATGGCCACTCTTTCCTTTATACCCCATTAGAATACCCTTTATGCATACCTTTATTAGAAATTAAAATACTGATGTACTTATTTGAGTCCATCACTTTACTAGACTGTGAGCTCCTTGAGGAAACACCTTGAGAAAACACAATGTACTAATTTCTAACGTTTCTAATCCAATGTACACGGTGAAAAACAAAATGCCTGTTGAATCAATGACTGAGTAAATGGGCAACATTAACAAGCCCTTCACATTCACAGTGTCTTTCTGTTCCTCTTTTTTAAGAGCACTATTGTATGTAAGGTTTCAGGAAGCAGAAACAAGTAAAGCAGCACAAATTTTATCACTGTGAAGAACATGCCTTACCCTCCAAGCAAAAGTATTTTTCAGCCCATTCCTGTTCCTTTCTCTGCTGGCTGTCCACTGGAGAAACTGGTGTTCAACACACCCTGTCTCTGAAGAACACCAGAGAACTTTGGTAAAGATCCTGACATAAGACTTTGACTGATTTGTTCCAAAGACACAATTATAAAACAAGTCTCTATGGAATATACTACTTGGCTCTGTTTTAATATCCTTTAATCACAACACATATAATTCTTTTGCTTGGAGATCACATAAAGACTATGCCCAAAACAGTCAGATATACTGCACTTTCATCTCCTTAATAAACTTTGCTATACTTTGTCTTTTCCAGTAAATTACAAATGAGTCACAGTTTGGAAATAATTCTAAAAGAAAGCACTTTCCAAGCATGGAAGTGGTAAATATAAACTTCAGTGTATCACCATCTGTCAGAGTTAATTACCGTCAGGGATTTCTTCCTTAATTATTTGTTTCTATAGCCAATGTAAAGCAAAATTCAAAGAGTGAACTTTGAATAGTAGCAAATTCTTTATATATTTACCAACTTGTTTCCAACACTAATTAATTTTCTTCTATATAAAATAATTATATATTTTTTTTTCTCTATGAAACAAACAAAGTGAAATTTTCTAAGTTCCATTCTCTGGAAGTAACCCTAGTGAACATTAATTTTTTTTTCAATAACTTGCTTTTAATAGCATGTAGGGTTGCTTATCATTTTTAGGTTTGCCTAATTTTATTAGGGTTGCCTCAAAGTTTTAAATAAATTTGGTTGAGTAAAACAGGCATTACTAATTTGCTTATGTTGATGCAGGGTCATTTTAAACATGCAATATAGACAAGCATTCTCTACAATAACCTTGAATAATTACAATGACAGCATTTTTTGCCCTCTTCTGCTTTCTCATATGACAGTGAAGTGGCTAATTGCTCTGCAACATAGCCTATTACAGCCACAGTTAATTAACTGCAATAATTATCTATGGGACATTTTTGTATAATTAGAAAGTTTCAGATATAACAAATAAAATTTGCTTCCCCTTTTGAGGTGTGCAGCTGTATTATATTCAGCAAACACACATTGTTATTTGTGGTAAGTACACTCAATTATGATTATCCTCTAGCACCATGAAAGTGAGTTAGGAATCCACTTGGGGACAAGTTACTAAAAGTTTTCTTTGAAATAATAGTCACGCTCAACATGTTTTTCTTTTGAAAGTGGTGGATACGGCTGGGCATGGTGGCTCACATCTGTAGTACCAGCACTTTGGGAGGCCAAGGCAGGCAGATCATGAGGTCGAGAGATCAAGACCATCCTGGCCAACATGGTGAAACCTCGTCTCTACTAAAAATATAAAAATTAGCTGGGTGTGGTCGTGGGTGCCTGTAATCCCAGCTACTCGGGAGGCTGAGGCAGGAGAATTGTTTGAACCCAGGAGGTGGAGGTTGCAGTGAGCCAAGATTGCCCCACTGTACTCCAGCCAGGTGACAGAGTAAGACTCCGTCTCAAAAAAGAAAAAGAAAAAAAAAGTAGTGGATACTTATAACCATTATAAAACTCACGGTGTAAACAAAAAATAGCCTGGAGCAGGCAGAAGGATAATTCAGCTGCTCCTTTTTCATTTTAAATGAATCCTAGAGAGAATCAGTGTGGTTGAAGCCGTGCCCCACAACTGCCTACAGCAACTCTGTGCCCCCCACTCCTCCCTATGCCCCAACACAAAGCTGAAATCCCCTCACTTCACCGGGCTCTTGGGCTCTTTCTAATTTGTTAAGCATTGGATGAAAGAAAAAAAAAAAAAAAAACTTCAAGAGAGGTAATTAAGTAAGGTCTTAGGAAAAAGAGTCATCACAATGGAATGAGACAGTTTGTCTCACTTTTTTGGATAGAATAATAAACTCAACGAGTAGGAAAACCTGTTTCTGGCTAAAATGATAGAGATGTGAAGGACAGCAATAGAACAGGCGAGAACTACGGGGTGGGAAAATCTAATGATGCAATTTTTAGAGAAGATATTGTCCTCTCAGAACCCCAACACCCAGCTACTCACTAGTTTACTGAATTTAGTGAAAAGTTATTTAAAATGGGGAGAAAAGGCAAGATACTGGAACCTTACTTGGAGATCACCTAAAGAATATAATAGGCCTGGCCGGGCGCGGTGGCTCAAGCCTGTAATCCCAGCACTTTGGGAGGCCAAGACGGGCGGATCACGAGGTCAGCAGATCGAGACCATCCTGGCTAACCCAGTGAAACCCCGTCTCTACTAAAAAATACAAAAAACTAGCCGGGCGAGGTGGTGGGCGCCTGTAGTCCCAGCTACTCGGGAGGCTGAGGCAGGAGAATGGCGTAAACCCGGGAGGCGGAGCTTGCAGTGAGCTGAGATCCGGCCACTGCACTCCAGCCTGGGCGACAGAGCGAGACTCCGTCTCAAAAAAAAAAAAAAAAAAAAAAAAAAAAAAAAAAAAAAGAATATAATAGGCCCAAAACAATCAAATATATTGTACTTTCATCTCCTTAATGAACTTTGCTATTCCAGTAAATTACAAATGAGTCACAGTTTGGAAATAATTCTAGAAGAAAGTTAATTATTTCTTTTCAGGGAAACATATCTTACGTACTTTTTTAATCTCATGCTATTTGAAGAGCAAAAATTTACTAATAAGTGTTACATTAAAGATTAGCCAAAAATTATAAAGTAAGCAGTTTACTAAATTATATGGATAGTCTTTTTCCCTAACAGTAAGAACTTTTTAAAAAACATCTTTTAGCATTAGCCTATAGATAATCCTTGGGAGGATATAGGTTGAATTATGCTATAGATTAAAAGTATTAGAATCATAGGATCAATGTAAATTATTAGGCACAGGAAGATATACAAATAGCCAACACACACATGAAAAAATTTTCAGTGTCATTAGACATTAGAAAAATGCAAATCAAAACCACAGAATTTCCCATACTAGGATGGCTATAATAAAAATAAAACATTTTTAATAGAAAATAACAAGTGTTGATGATGATGTAGAGAAATTAGAACTGTAACACATTGCTAATGGAAATGTAAAATGATTTAGCCACTGTAGAAAACAGTTTGACTGTTCCTTAATAAGTTAAATGGAGAATTACCATATGACCTAGGAATTCCATTCCTAGATATACCCAAAAGAATAAAAACAAATGTCTAAACAAATGCTTGTCCACAAATGTTCAGAGCAGAACTGTTCACAATAGCCAAAAAGAAAGAAAAACTGAAAATTTCATCAACTAATAAATGAATAAACAAAATGTGGTATCACCAAACAATGGAATATGTTCAATCATAAAAAGAATAAAGTACTAGTATATGCTACTGATACGGAAGGTAGAAAGAAATTATTTAGGCAGATAGTGAGGGCAAAAGAGTCCTCAGCAAAGCTACCCTTCTAACAAAAAGCAGCCCCCAAAAGCATTTCTTTTCTAACAAAGAGCAGCCTGAAAAATGGAGCTGCAAATATAAATAAGCAAACTAGAAGCTTGTATGGGGTAATCCTGGCAGCTGCACCAATAGAAAAGGGCTATCTTGGGGCCAGGCATATCCAACATAGAGGGTACATCTTCCCTTTGTGTCATCATGTGTACAGGAACAAAGAAATGGGCAATATGGCAAAGCTCAGGCAGGGATCCTGCCTGCATAATAAAAGATGAGAGTGGAGGCTACCAGAGATTTGCACCCTAGTCAAATAACACACCTGGTGGTCTAACCAGTTTTTCATGCCCTATGTAAATCAGACACTGCCTCCTCACCAGCTCATCAATAAGACCCCCTGCATTTCACCAAAGATTCAGCAACCCATTTTTCTGAGTCCCCTCTCTGCAGCAGAGAGCTATTCTCTTTCTTTCAC
This sequence comes from Macaca fascicularis, assembly GCF_037993035.2. Taxonomy (NCBI): domain Eukaryota; kingdom Metazoa; phylum Chordata; class Mammalia; order Primates; family Cercopithecidae; genus Macaca; species Macaca fascicularis. Next base: position 128,303,532 of record NC_088380.1, read on the forward strand.
CTGTTAAACTTCCAGTCTCAACCTCACTCTTTGTGTCCACATCCTTGTTCTCTGTGGCCATGAAACAACAAACTTCAGGTGTTACTCCAGACAATGAAGCCATTTCAGTACCACATGAATGAATCTGAAAACATGATACTAGTTAAATAAGTTAGACACAGAAAGTCACATATTGCATGATTTTGTCTATATGAAACATCCAAATAGGTGAATCTATGTAGATAATAAGCAGGTTAGTGGTGGTAGGGGCTGGGTGGAGAAGAAAATAAGGAATAGCTGCCTGGGGGGTCCAGGGTTTCCTTTATGGTTGATGAAAATATTCTGAAGCTAGACAGAGGTGATAGCTGCACAACACTGAATTTACTATATGCCACTGAATTGCATACTTTAAAATGGTTAAAATGAGAAATGTTATGTTATATGTATTTTATTACCCAAGAAAAGTATTAGAAAAAGGAATAGAATTGAGGAGAATAGTTGACTTCAAATGAAAGTTAGTGTCTCAAAAAAAAAAAAAAAAAAAAAAACATTGATTTTGATTTTGTAGTCCATAGCACTTGCTAAGAACATGCCACTTAGGAAGCTTACTGATGCTTCTCATAAAGCCCAACATCACACTTCTCATTGGTACTCTTTCAACCTCCAGACCGAGTGCTTGAATCAGTGCAAGTCATGTCAGTTTTGTGGCACTTGACAGAGTAGTTTCTTTTTTTGATATATGTTATAAAAAATGGACTTTGCTAAAAACTTATTTTCATTTTAATGTATTCATTAAAAAATGGTGCTTTGTGTTATCAAGAAGTATCATCTCCTTAAGCTACTTTAACAGAAGATTGAAAATGATGATCCCCATAAGTCTCTGCTCATGACTCCTGTTCTTCCTCTTCCAGAGACTAAATGTTATAATGAAGGTTTTTAGTTATTTTTTTTTTGTCTTAGTCAATGATCTCATGTATGAGGCTTAATGTCAACCTTAGCCCCTTGACATGTTCAGTAATTATCTTAAAATAACACTCACTGTAGGCCGGGCATGGTGGCTCATGTCTGTAATTCTAGCACTTTGGGAGGCCAAGGCGGGCAGATCACAAGGTCAGGAGATGGAGACCACCCTGGCTATCGTGGTGAAACTCCATCTCTACTGAAAATACAAAAAAAAATTAGCCGGGCGTGGTGGCGGGCGCCTGTAGTCCCAGCTACTCAGGAGGCTGAGGCAGGAGAATCGCTTGAACCCAAGAGGTGGAGCTTGCAGTGAGCCAAGATCACTCCACTGCACTCAGTGATGCTACAGTGACACTCAGTGCACTAGGTGACAGAGTGAGACTCCGTCTCAAAACAGAAACAAAGAAACACTCATTGTAAAATTGTCTATCAACTTTAAAAGGAAAACAAAGCATTGTATTGATATTTGTGGATATACTGGCCATATGAAATAATTTGTTTACTCATGGTAGACTACACTACCTTGCAGTCCCAAGCTGCCATGATGTTTGTATTTAGAACTTGAGATGAATTGTTAGTTTGAGAAGCAGAGGCTTCTAGTCACCAAAAATTCATAGTGAAAGAAACCAAATGCAGAGCTCTCACCATCTACATGCCAATCTGAGTGTCTGTACAGCAGGTTAAAGTTTAACCATTCACAGAAGTTTAGGCAAAAGGAAGAAAGTAAAAGGAAAAATAATTTTCCTGCTGCCCCACAAAATAGAATCTAACTATCAAAAACAATGCAATTCAGATGGTTCACACTGCACAGGAAAAAAAATGGCATTTACAATATGACCTCTACATGAAGGTAGTGAGACAGAGTAAAGAAAAACAAAGAGCTGATCATTACGAGTACAAAAATTAAGGTTCAGAAGAGGAGTTAAGTTTTGGCTGGAAGGATTTGAGAAAGTGGGATTAGACTTCGGCTTTATAGTATGGTTAAGAACAGACTTTGTGAAGTGTCAGACATCATATGCCAAAACCCAGGTGTTAGAATGAAAGTAGTGTGTAAGGCCAATACTAAAGAGTCAAATCTGACTGAACTCAGGAGGCCGTGTTGGGATATAGTAAAATATAATAAAGTGAGAAATGCAAGATGGGCCAGAGAATAAAGTTCCTTAGATGCCTAGGAGGAGTTTGGATTTATACAAAGGAAAATGGGAAAACAGTGATTTTCTTTGAGCTTGCCTGATGCTGAAATTCTCAGACTAGGAAGATGGCTTGGTTTCAGTATGCTGTATGAAGAGAAAAAAAATCTAGTTAAGGAAACCATCTGGAAGTTGTTAGAGTGAGTTAACTATGCAATGATGAAGAGCAAAAATGGGGAAGGGATGTGGAAGTAGAGAAGGTACAGATTCAAGAGCCATCTCAAACAAACAATAGGATGTTCTCACAGAACGGGTAGAAGGCAGAGAAGACAGCTGAGGTGGCTAGCCTGGATTTCTGAGAGGAAGCAATGGGGAGGGTAGGAAAGTGAGGTTAATTTTGTTGATGTTAGGCTTGAGGCAATATTAGGTCATCTAATTAGATGACACATCAGGAAAAAAATACTACCTTTACCACTAAACTCAGTGTATTTCAAATGTAAAACAAGATAATATATATGAGCATATTTTCCCAGTTATATAAATGTAGGGTATGTAAAAAAGATATCTTGTTATTTCCTTTAATAATAATTATAACATGAGAAGGCTGAGATTTGAGGAGGCCCAAGGCTGGATACAACAGTGCATATCTCCTTGATGGGAACTAAAACCTCAAGCATGCATTAATTTACTTGGTAATGTGGTTAGATCAAGAGCAATAGGATAATAATGTTCAGAGAAAGTTCAAGAAAGAACTAACGCTGGAATTTCAACAGGGGATTTACATTTGCATACCTGAGTAAAGGTTGTGTTTTCTTTGTCATAGAAGTTGAATTTCACTGGCATCAAATTCAATATTTAGACATAATGGGCAATTCAACATATTGCCACTTTTTAACTGTTACTGCTGTAACACAGAGAAACATGAAGACATATACACAGAAGCAAAATAAAAAAGAATTAGATGGCCAGTGGTGTTACGATGTGCAAATCAATGGTTTTACCATATTTTCAATCATCCTTATGAAACTAAAATAATGGTTTTATTAAGAGATTTGTCTGTTTGTTGTTTGTTTATGTGAAGTGACCAGCCAGAGTGCTATGAGATTTGTTTCTTTGCAATTCAATAGTATCTGATTAGAGAAAATTACTCTGTTGATTTGCCTAGTGAAAGGGTAAAGGAAGCTGATTGTCCTTCCCTTTGATAAGTAAATTAAAACAGCTAAATTCTATAGAGACTGAAATGATGCCTTGAGTGAATTAATGGCTAAGACAATCAATAGGCTATAACTTTCTTGTTGGTAACAAGATTTAATTTAGAGCTTATGGCTGTTAGAATTCTGTTAGAATTCCTCTAACAGATTTTTTTTCCTGAAAAAAAGTTTGTTTCAGACTTGTCTTTTCTCATTATTTAACACTCATAAACCAATATAGTTGTGCTTATTCTGATTATTACAGTTTTTAAAGTACCTGATCAAGTCACAGAAATGAGATCTTTGGAATGTTACCCAGAAATTGTACCCACATTCCGTTTGTAATACATTCAGTAATGAGCATGTATTACCTTTAGGACAGCAATAAAAATAAGTACCATTATTGACATGGCAATATAATGGTATCACAATTCAAAAATACAGTAACATTTAAATGAATTAAGTCTTCTATAGCAAGATAAAGAAATAAAATGCTGATGTAAATACATAAGAAAGAAAACTATAGGGACATTTTATAGGCTAAGTAAAATACCATCAGGAAAATATCATAGATTATAAAACATTTGACTTTTGTGTAAACTCTTAACAAATTTCTCAATTTTTCTTGCCCCAGGCAGAATTTTTCTTTTTTTCCCTCACCCAATATTATATATGTGTGTGTATCACCTCAAAAAACTTACTGAAAGATTTCCGTTCCTCAATCAGCTCAGCATTCTGCTCCATTTAGCAGCTCTAAGGATTTGCAGAGGGCAAATCATGTCAAGCCAGAGCTAAATATCATAATTGACAAAGTGTGAATCAGCAGGTAATGACCTTCTATAGAAAATGTGCTTTTTTAAACGTTAAACCCTATCCTAATTGTATATATTTACTAAACATCTTAAATGCTCAAAGATCCAATGCTTATCTTTTTCAGCTTAGGATTTTTGCTCATCCTTAAATCATATGAAGTAGAGGTCTTTTTGTTTTTGTTACTCATAATAACGAAATAGAATGCCAGCCCCTTGAAGTCAGGGAATTTGTCTCACTTGTTCCATTATAAACCCAGCACTTCAAAAGTGCCTAGTGCGTTAGCAATTATTATTATTAATAGTTAAATGGAGATGCTTATATAAAGATACAAATAATTGTTGAATATGACAAAGCTAAAGGTTATGTCCTTCACCTGGGAGCATATCTTAATTTACTGTATTTGACTAATGTTGGATTTTATGCCTGAGTCTACATAGGCTGGATCACATGAAAAGAAAATTATCAGCGAGTACTAGCTAATAACTAAAAATGAAAAAAAGAAAACAATATAAAGCAGTCAACAACATATATAAACATTTATTTAAAAACAGTCCACCTCTGGATCTTGATCTCATCTCCAGAGATATAGAGGGATTTCTCTTGTAATAGAAAAGTTGTACTGAACACTTGTTAAACATGACAATAAAGATTTTATTCAAGACAAGTGCAATAGGAGTCAAGGCTATGGCAGTAGGGTAGAGGGCCTGTCTGAAACAAAAGGTAGGAGAACTTTTAAATGCTGGGTTGAGCTAATGGAAAACTACTAGAGGACTTTGGTGTGGAGGAGTGGGGAGTTGGCTAATGTGAATAGGTCATCTGTATTTGCTAATTGGCTCCTACCCTTCCACAGAGACTAGAAGACAGTGGCCTTATCTTTCTTGATTATATTTCTAAGAGATGGCCTCAAGGTCTTTGAGAAATGCACTCCAGGGTTGTAATACTGGCAAGACGCCAGGGGAAGATTTACATCTCAAAGAGTCAGAGAAAGAATTTACAAAGGAAAATTTTCTTAGGTAAATGCCCTAAGAAAAGGAAGGTCAGCGACCTAAAGTCAAAATGCCTGTCTAAAATTTAATAGAGCTGAGGGGAATATTAAAGTTCTCTTGGTAATGCACTTAGCACTAATTCAGAATTGTAAAGCTAGAGAATAGCTGCAAAATTAAGGAATGACTTATTGGTCAGAGCATGCTCCCTCCCTGGGTGTCTCCTATGCAAAAACGGCTTCCTTTCAGCTGCCTTGATTTTTTTCATTTTGCCTTATTATATTCACTGAAGTTAGATGAATAAAACATTATTTAAGCCATCAAGCAGTCTTTTAAAATCCAAATATTTTTAAGACCTATCACTCAAAAATCAGGAAAGTGATGAGGACTTCATCAATAGTACTGGGAATGAAAAACTAGTTTCCTAACAACTGACTTGGAGGCAATATAGAGAGGAGGTAATAGACTCCAAAGCCATGTTCAAATTTGGACTTCACTCCTTATTGTCTACATTTCCTTGTACCAGTTATTTACACAATTTTCTGTGTTTTCTCAACTGTAGGAAACAGACACACAAGTTTATTGGGCTGTTTAAGTAAATTAACATTATTCAGTACTTAAAAGTATAGTTACAGGGTTAGCTATTTCTATTAGTGTTTCAGAAATTGAAGAATTTTTTTTAAACTTTCAAAAAATAAATAGAAAATTTAAAAAAGTATTTCAAGTTAAATTCTGATTTGCTGTTTTGTATTTGCTCTCTGGAAGCAAGCCTTACTTTCCCTGTCATAAATTTTCTAAATGTGCCCAATTAAAATAAATTCTTACTGAACTAAGAAGGATAATCTATCTTCTGGCATTGATATTCAATGCTTTGATTCCTTACCAAAAATTAGCCAAAAAAAAAAAAAAAAAAAAAAAATGTATTGCAACAGTATTTCCCACAGAAGCCCCAAATGTAACCATGTGATCATGAAACAAAGCATATGTGTAACCAGATGAACTTTCAACAATTTGTAGTTGAGAAAAAATCTGTCTTCCTGTACTGCCCTGGCTAGAAGGTAAAGTAGTAAATTCTTTGTCAGGCAAATAAATAATGTAGCACAGAAACATAATACATCATTATAAGTCATATGAATAATTATGATTAAAACTTACATGCAAACCTATTGCAGGAAATAAGGAAAAGAGATTTTGTAATCAAAAGTTGCAGTAACAGTCTTTTAAATTGTATATATGGCATATATACCACAATATGCAGATAATAATTGAATATTTTGTTCCTGAAATTATTTGTGAGAGTTTAAGTCTACCTTGCTTGCAAACAGCATTTTATATTGAGAAAGTCAATATTCATATTTGACTTTGACTTAGAAATAAGAGATATTTTGTTTCTTCCCTGGAATATTAGCAAAGTTAACAAGAGTATTATCAGAGAACTGTGTTTTACTTGTTTTATTTAAACTTATTTTGCTAAGTGATATATAGATACAAATAACTTTTCATTTTAATTGTAGATGTGATTTTTGTTTTATTTTCCCAAAAATAGTATTCATTTTTATAAGGTCCATGGAGAAACACTTCTTTTTCTGTATCAGAAACATTTGAAATTTATCATTATATATCAGCAATAGTTCTAACTTTTGGCTTAGAGAACCTGATTGAGCCTTGTGAATAATGATGATTATAATAATAATATCGAATGTTTGTATCACTCAGTATGGTGTTAAAAAAATTTCACTTCAATTAAAGGTTGAATTGAGCAATGAACAATTCATGAGTTAGGCAGCCCCCAGTATCACAGCAGATTCAAAGAGACTCCAGGGATGCCTCATGGTCAGAACAAATTTATAGACCAAAAAAAAAGGGTGGGGGGAGTGATATTGTAGAATTTTCTCCTTAGTTCAGCTGAAAATGGGGTCCTTGTCACATGCCCATGAAATATTAGACTTGCAGACACTCTGAAGGGTGAGGAAAATGGAATTTACTGAGAAAAAAAAGGGGATAAAAAGGAAACAGGGACCCTCAGCAAAGTGACTCCTGCTAGTAGAGGCTTCCCGCCTCACAGACTGAATTCCAGGTTCCACTCTGGGACAGGAAAGGCCAGGCTCCTCCTTCCTGCAAATGCCCGAACGTCCCAAAACTCCACCCTGTTCTCCCAGTGCACAAGCTGGAGTTTACCTAGGGACCCCTCCACACTTGGCTGTCTCAGTGACATACAGAAATCAAAAGTGAGGTATAGAAACAACTGGATTGGTTACAGCTCACCGTTGGCCTTATTTGAACACAGTCTGAACACTCAGCAGTGTATGAGTGGTTGAAGTACCGCTCGTGGGATGGGCCAAGACTCAACTAGTGTTACAGGTACATACTCCTAAGTTAGGTTTTCAATCTTGTCTATCTAGTAAGTTAGGTTGCAGTTCATCCACAAGGACTCAAATATAGAAGTAGAGTCCTTTCAGGCCATAGTTTGCTTTAACAATGGTTTTGAAAAGTATGTTGATACCCATTACCATATATACACCAGTCTGCAGTACTGTGAAATTGGTATTCTTAGATCCCTAATTTCGTTGACAAAGAAACAGAGATTCTAAGTGTAAATGACTTCCCTAAGATCATGGTAATAGTAACTAACTTCAGTAAAAGATTAGAACCTATATCTTAAGCATTTTATATTTTCTGAAGGAAAAAAAAAAGTTAAAGTTAGATGTGTAACACAAGATTTTGAAAATCCTGAAAATTATCATGCTCTCAAATACCTAAATATGACACAGAAACTATTAAAGATGTCCACTTTTAAATATAGCTGAAGGAAAAAGGAAAAATCTCAAGAGGCTAGAAACAAAGCAGGCATGGAAATCACTGAATACAGCAACACCTGGAAACATTTGGTGATTTGTGGCAACAAAGAGCTTTTATTATAAAAAGCTAATGGAGAGTCTGAACACAGAAAACCCTTAAAGCTTGTGCCTCTGAAGAGATTCACCATTAGTGAAAACATAAGCTAGAAAAATAACAAAGCACTGCCAAAAGAAATAGCAACAAAATTTGTTGATCTCTGATTCAGTCATGGGTACAGTGATATATTCCCCCCTGAGAACTTTACCCTAAAGTAAGGCCACATGCAGGAATGATATTTAAATGGATTTAAATGGTTACTACTCACATGGTTTAAAAGTCTTAATTAATTAATTTGAAACCAACAGTACCTTCCAAATTTTGAGGAAAATAAAATTGAACATACAATTGCATACAAGGTGAAACAATCTTTTAAAAAAAATACAGATTGCAAGAATTTAACCAACAGGCTAATAACTGAGGAATGTATTTGAAAGAGAAGGAAGGTTATGCCAGAAAGAAGGTCTGAGATGAAAAACATGGGAAAAATAGAAAACGGCAAATACGAGCAGTAGTCGAAATAAATATTTATACACTGCATAAAATAAAATTTCTATTCTCAGCAGTACTAGATAGCCTAACTGACGCTCCAACTGAAAACTATTGAAAATGCCAGAAAAAAATATATTCTATGGACTTTAAAAAGACATCAGTGAACTCTGAAGGATCTCTGAGGTAAAAAAAAAAGTATGAGAAAGGGGAATTTAGACTCTTAGGCAGAAGTCTATAAGCGATGGGACAAATCAAAACCATGGCCTGGGATTTTATGGCTCTGGAGCCAAGAATGGTTATTACATTTTTTAAAAATTATGAGAAAAATTAAAAAATAGGCAACAGAAATAATGTGGCCTGGAAATACATGACCAGAAAACACTAAAATATTTATTATATAGCCCTTTGCAGAAAAAGATTGCAACTCCCTGATCTATAGAGTCCAGAACTTAAGAGGAGCCCTATATTCGTCATTTCCCTTAAGGAAAGTTGCCAAGTTTAATACTTGAGAGGGGAAACATCCACAGCATACTCAAATTGTAGAATCTTTTAGGAGAAACCCCCCAAATCCAAAGATAATGACCTCAGAGTAAGGGAGTCCTAACACGCAGATACATATCCAATGAGCAGCAAGGAAAATGATCTGCCTTGAAAGTAGTCACAGACTAAAGGGAGAAAAAATTTCCCCTAAGGATTTGCAACATTACGTTGGCTCTCAGGTAAGTTTGCATCCTGAATCCTGAGAAATGTAAAAATCCTGAAGTTGAGAATTAAGTGTGAAATGGCCCTGGCTGGAAAAGAGTATTTTCAAATGCTTGGAAGAAGCAAATATAAATCTCTTCTCAAGGGTCCCACTTTCAATTCAGACATCAGAGAATTCTCACTGATAAATGTTCAAGAAAAATGGTGGCTTTTTTTTTGTTATTGTACTTTAAGTTCTAGGGTACATGTGCACAACGTGCAGGTTTGTTACATAGGTATAAATGTGCCATGTTGGTTTGCTGCACCCATCAACTTGTCATTTACATTAGGTATTTTTCCTAATGCTATCCCTCCCCCAGCTCAGGTTTAATGAAGCATCTGACTCATAGAGACTTAAAATACTGGAATTATCAAACAATATAAAATAAGTATACTTACTTTTTTTTTTTTTGAGATGGAATCTCGCTTTTGGTGCCCAGGATGGAGTGCAATGGCGCCATCTCAGCTTACTGCAACCTCCGCCTCCCGGGTTTAAGCAAGTCTCCTGCCTCAGCCTCCCAAGTAGTTGAGATTACAGGCATGCACCACCACCCCTGGCTAATTTTGTATTTTTAATAGAGACAGAGTTTCTCCATGTTGGTGAGGCTGGTCTCGAACTCCGTACCTCAGGTGATCCACCCACCTCGGCATCCCAAATTGCTGGGATTACAGGTGTGAGCCACTGCACCCAGCCACTATGTTTAAATATATAAAAGTATGAAATATATTATACAAATCAAGAAGGTATAAAAGATGGCCCACCATAATGGTAATTAAACCCTAGAAGGCGTATCAGAGACAAGTCTCTGCTCTGAACTCCATCCTACCTGCAGAATTTAGAGCTCCCAGTGTCTCAGGGGTTTCTTCCTGCCCCTGGTACCCTGATCTGTCCCAATGACTGGGGCCTTGGCACCTCTTTACCCTGTGTGACCCCTGACTCAAAAGTCATAATGAATCAGAGGTGATGGCATACATTTCTTCCTGGTATGTGTGAGGCTTCTTGTTCCCAGGTGATGTTACCTGCACATCTCTTCCCTCCTTCTAGGAAAACCATTAGATATTCTAGAGGAATAAAAGCACTATTCTTACTTGGTCTTATTATGGTTGAGTACTTAGTGGGCTCTCTGTGTATTGCCAGGTAGTCACTGGAGGGGTGGTACTGGATAGAGAAAACTCTATTCAAGAGCCATGAATTCATTTTTCCCCATTCCTAGATAACACTTTTACTTTAGTTTTTACTCAGCATTTTATATTTTAAGAGACTTCTAAATTTGGCATTCATTTCTTCTATAAAAGTAAAAATGTAAAACTAATAGGTATCTAACACCATAGATAGCTACTATGAATATATATAATCAAGTAACCATATGTTCAAGAATTCTGCCCTCTGAGAACATTGACCCAGAACTGCAGTTTTAAAATGTTGTTTTCCTCTTTTAAATTTCTATTTTTAAATGACAATTTCTATTTTTAAATTAGTGGTTCTGAATGCCAAGAAATGAATGTCTCTATAATTAATGGAAAAAATATTTTACACATTGGCATTGGCAGAATTAATTTTCAAGTTAATTTTCACAGAGGAATTGTGGGTAATAAGTGTTCTAAAATCTAAATCTCATCTTTGTTCATCCTTATTTTACTCAATATGTTTTGGCAAAGACAATTACCACAGAAATCATTCAGCAATGCAATGCCATAAATATCATAAAAATGCAATGTGTTTTTGTTGCTATATTTCTTTTTTTAGTACATATCTCTAAATAAATATATATGGCACCAAAGTCATTAACTAAGGAAAATCCAAGTCAACAAAGAGAGAGTTTATATGCTAAAAAGTCAAATAATGAAACATTTTACACTTCACTTAGACATGTGAGGGACACTCCATGTGCCAGTCATTGTAATAAGTGATGGCAATATTTAAAAATCCAGCCTCCTTTCTTATCCTCAAATAAGTGGTAGTCTAGCAGAGTCACTATAAAATAAATATTAGTAAAGAGTTGAAATAGTTAATCAAACAGCCTTTAATTGTAACACACACAGAGGAATGGTACCAACTCAGGTTCTATATATATATATATCTGGATATATATATATATATATCTGGAGAAATAGGGAGAAATTATGATACCTTGGGATTGAGCTATTAGTGGTTCCAGAGGTCATGAGTAACTTCAACGCCTTGGAGAGAAAAGCTGGAAAGGCTGTTTTGTGCAATACTATTCAAAGAGGCACTAAGGATTTGGTCTTAAGTCTCTCCCCAGACCACAGGCATAAAATGCCATAGATTTAATCAAAATGACTTCCTGTAGGAGCTTATTCATAGTGGAATGCCCAATTCAACTATCAACTCCCTTACACAAGTATTATCTCTATCTTCCACAGTGAATGAAGGACAGAAAATGTATTCATTCACTTTCTTTCATCCCTACCAAGACTGCATTATTGAAAAACTGTTCCTCAGTTCTTTCCTCTTTTTTAGTTATTACTAATGAGTATTATTCAGGCATGCAAATTTGGGAAGAGCATTTGAGTCATTTTGGGTTCTCTACGAAGCAGATGCCAACATGGAATTAGAATTAATTAGAGGTAGTGTCTGTAAAAATGGAATATGGAGAAGTAGACCAGGAGAGCCTTCAGACCATGATACTGGTCTGACATCTGTGAGTCCCTTTTTAGAATGGAAGTTCTGTAAGTACAGAGAAAGAGCCAAGCACAGAGAAAATTTTCAAGATAACCATTTTATTCCTATAATAATAGTGTCTAATGTACATAAATTAGCTTTTCTCTTTGTTTTCTGATGATTTCTTTCACTGCTCAGGGCTACTTTGGGCAGCTACCTGCCCTTGAGATGAATAAAATGGCTCTGAATTCCCAGTAGTCCAAGTTGGAAAAGGTTTAACAACTCATCAAGCTGAAGGGTCATCAACAATTGCCAAGTATATTAGACACAAAATGGAATCAGAGTTTAATCTCTTACAATCCGTTAAGTTGGTGCAAAAGTAATTGTGGTTTTTGCCACTACTTTTAATTTTCTTTTTCCAGTAATTCTCTTGATTATATTGTCTTTCTCCAGAAGTTGTTGTGTTAGCTTAATTACCTCGTCATCTACTATGGATATGAGTTAAAAGAAAAGGTCTTTGTGCTTAGGATACTCTCAAGAATACTCTGGGGGGTCTTATAAAAAATAGAATTTCCAAAGCTACCATTTCTTTTTACAGGCAAATTTCATCCTCTTCTGCCACTTCTTTTTCAGCATTGCTTGGCAATCTTGTTACTTTTCAGACCTGTCCTTAATAATGTTATTCAAACACTTCATCTTCAAGTGTTTGAATTTTTCATCTGGTTGTGGGTCCCTAATACCAGAGCATGATACTTGTGAAAATGCTCATCTAGGGAGCTAGGAAAAGTAGCTTGGTTCTTAGTGAAAACATGCAAGACTAACTAAATGCGACTCAATTTTACAAAATGTGAAAGAATGAACAAAAATACGAGATAATTATTTTGTGGGGACTAGAGCAGACATCACATCCTTATAGAGCTTATAGTATCTTATACTTCTCTGCCATATTGTTCTTAGGAGCATCAATATATTTTTTTTAGATCCTAAGAAGTGTCCGTTTCTTAACTTATTTTCAATTAATGCCATTTTCCCCGTCCTGTCTTTATTATAAAGGGAAAATAACTATGCATTCTTATTATACCTCTTTCTTTCTACTGGCTAAGAGTTTCTTGTAATAAAATCTGAGAGTGTCTGCCGCAACCAATGCCCCATAAGTGAAACATGAATCTGAAGGGCTGATTCTTCCAAATTCTGCTATTCTTGTGACATATAAGCCATAACAACATTGACAAATTAGCTACAAATGATTAGATCAGAAGCCGGTGCCTAACTCAAGGGCAAATGTGTCTAGGCTGGAAATAAAGAAGGCCACCAGTCCTTGAGGTAGCCTGGCCTAAATTCTGCCTAATAGGGGTGTTCTATATATAACGGTGAAAAAACTTCCCAACCAGAGCTCATCTTTTGGGCCTCTGACAAAGGGACAGTCACCAAAATGTGTTATTATGATGTTTCTCAGAATGCTTATTGTATACGTCAGTTATGGCAACAATCATTTCCAGGATAAGCCATAGTTAAAAGGGGGGCAACACTTTTCATTTTTTGGTCCTTCATGGTTCTTTGTAGCTTTGCAGTAAACTTCTCTCAAAGGAATCCTGGGTAAGAGTGTTTCTTATAACCCTATAGAGTGTATCTACTGTAAAGTACTTATAGATTTATTAACTCTCTCTTTCAAGGGTCCCAAAGACCCCTAGTTTCAGTATTTGTTAGAAGGACTCAGCCCCAGAATATAGTCCTACTCAGAACTATGATTCAATGCAGGAAAAATATATGAAGCAAAATTCACCAAAAGGAAAAGCATTTGGAGTGATGTTAAGAAACAAGGCTCAAGCTTCCAAGAATTTTTTCACAATGGAGCCACCAAGATATGTGCACAGGCATTTATATTTTGTGTTCTGGGATGACTTTTTAAAGGGAAGAATGGAAGATCCTTGTGACCAGATTGGGGTATGACTACAATATGTAAAATAAAAAAGGGTATCAGATTTAGCTAGTTGGGTAACTAAGAAATGGTTGCTATTGATTATTCCTATTGAACTGTAAGAAAAAAAACAAAAAACCTTGAATGCCACGTTTCCAATCAGACACATTCATATAAATTACTGACTTGTGTAGTTGCTTAGATTAATTGCACTAGGTTAACTGCACTAGGATTAATTGCATCAGCAGACAAACAAGAGCTGAACTATATTCTAAGGAAGAATTAAAATAAAACATTATGCATGAAGATTAGAATAGAAGCAATGTTAATGGCCTTTGCTGTATCATCTACTCAGCTTGGAAAGTCTCACTTTTTCTATTTGGAGAAAGCCAGGGGAGTATGTTTGGGTTTTAAACTATCATCCTGAAAGGGACATCATGAAGCCAATGGCACAGCTTCAATCTGGGTTTATGTTTCTTACCTCCACTTTGGTCCTTAATATTAGATTTCATTTATCACTGGTTACCCCCCTCCCATGTTATTCCACAATGAGCAGGATCTTAACTCTCCTTATTTTCTTCTAAAATCCACAGAAAAGGTACAATTACAATTGTATTGAATACTATTCTTTATCAATTACTATTTTATATAAACTTTACAAATTATAAATAATAAAATGAAAATTAGAATTTTTAATTTGGACTCAGTTGAGAATTAAAAACACATCTTATGTTTCATTTTAAGCCAATAAATTAAATGCTGTCTGAACAACTGCAAAGGCTTCTGTTGCTTTCTAAATAAAGAGAAAACCACTAGCAGAGGAAGATTCTCAGACTTATCATGTACCTTTTGGTTCAGAAGTTAAGCAATATCCATAAGAACAATTAAATAACTTCAAGTGTGCTACCTAAACTTGTGCTAACTGGATTTGGATTTATAGTCTTAAATTCTTCCTAGCAGGTTTATAATCTTGACTAGTCTTAGAAATGTGTACCTTAGAAAAGCACACATAAGGAGCTTAAAGAGATATAATTTCATAAAAGAAATCTTAAGTGGCAATGACTAATAATGTTCACTGAATCAAAAAAAGAAAAAAAATCAAAACCTGATTTAATTTCACATACCAACTCAGGACAGCAATTACACTCCCAGAGTTTTTAAACCGTTGAACCAAACGACATACCAAAATAGTATATTTTTCTTAATAATAACCATAGATATGAAGGTAATAAGAGCTATATTTTCTATTTTGAAAATTTTCATGTGAACAAAAAAATAATGAAGTGACTTAAAGGGTGAATTTTAAAAATCTCTAAGGATACAAGTTCGAGTAATCTAAAGCTTTACAAAGCAGTCACTTGAAGCTAAAATTCTGGAGTGCCACATTACAAAATCTAAAATCACATTGAAATAACACACACACTGAATAAAAATAGACCATGATTTTATTTTATTTTTCCTGTCTGTGTAGAAAATAAGTTTGGAGCACAAGTAGCAATTTCATCTTTTAAGCACATACTATAAAACTTTGGAAGAAGAAGAAAGATATGGCAAATAATCAACAACTACAGATGTTAATACTATTAATGGCTATTCAGTTTTGGAAGTAAACTATTTTACATCTCAGTTTCGTTGCAACTAAAATTAATGCCAACTCCACAGCTCCCATTACACAGACAAGAAGCATTGCTCACATGCTCTAGATGCCACCTCCTAAACAGTTTCCTGGAAAATGTAAGAGAGTACTGGGATCTGTTCATTGCCATTGTCCTCACTGCCATAACTCATTGCTGTCAGAAGGCACCACTGTGGTGCACTGCTTTTCCACTGCACCAGGGATCCAAGTCCACAAAGAAGGGAACTCTCGCTCTCTTGGGCAATAAATCACATCAACTGGAAGAAAATGAAGAAGTAAATGTGGTTTTATAACTATTGCTGGAGTTATTTAGTATGTTAAATACAATGATGAAAAGGATATTTTGTGAGAAAGAAACAATATGAAAAATATTGACAGAATGTAGCTAGATACCAAGACAGCTTAGACTTATACGAGATGTTATACACCTAAAAGTGAAAGCCATAGGAAAAGGACAAAAGGAAGAGAAGTTAAAGTGACATTATTTATTTTATAAGATCTTTCTTTTATAGGTCTCTTTATAGTAAAAAGTTTGAACTTAGGCAAAAATTTCTCCCCAAATCACTGCAGTTATGAAATCTCTTCCCAGTGGATCTCATTCTCTTCCCAACCTAGAAGTATACCTTATTTTACTTTTCTTAGACTTCAGATCTCTTTTAAGCTTAGTTGTTTCACATTTCTCAGTTTAAAATGACTATCTTTGACTACACACACAAAATTGGAATTAGTTTTTCTTTATCTGTGTCATTACTATATGTTCAATTTCTTATAAGCAAATAATCTAATAAGTGTAGTTTGTTTTGTCCAAACATGTCTTTAAAACCCTTTAAATTATTTTTACATGCTTTTCTAAAGAGTTAGCTTAATTTTGGCTTTTTCTTTCTCAATTATTACAATTATATTGTAGCACTCCTTGATCCTTGGCTTTAATTATGTGTTACTCTTCCAATTTGTCTATGTATTACTTCAATTGTAAAATACCAGGGAGTTCTCTGTAGATATTGCAGATTCTTTAGATGTCTCATTACAATATAATTTCCATGTACAATCAAAGTACCTAACTCTGAGACTAACATTTTCTTGGAATTTCTCCTCTGAAAAATAACTTTTTATTATCTGAAAATGTTTTGAAATATCCTTTTGGATCTTAGACATCCAAAAGGATATTTCCAAAAAGAATATGCCTTGGTCTTTCGTGTTGCTCTTGTTCCAAGGTTCTGGTTCCTACTACTTCAGCAGCCAACCAGACTTACAGATTCAAACTATGCACAGAGTAAGACTTCCCCCTGTTTCTTCCTTGAAGTGATCCATACAGTCCCCAAAGACCTTGATTACATATTAAGCCCACACCATGATCGATTGCTCTACACAAAGCACTCTGTAAATCACTCTAGAGTGGCTTATAAGCAATCAAATAGAAAAAAATTAAGATAATTTCTCTATTTAAGATTTGAATTCTTACTCACTATATAAAAAGAAATTTCCTTGGCTACACTTTTCTGGATATAAATACAAGGAAATTTATTACAGTAAATCATTGCTCATAACTTGATTCATATATGATAGATTTTTAGTGCTGTTACTCTTGCCTAGCTCTGGGTCAAATATTTCCACTGTCAGACTTCCCAGTTTGAGCCCCAAGAATGATTCAGTTCTAACCCTTCCTTTATATAGTGCTTGAAATGTCCTGTATATTTCCTTTATTATACAGAATTAGAAAACTGTGATTAAGAACTAGGTCAAACTATATTCTGCTGCAACCTTGGTGGTATGTTTCAATCACTGATTCAGCAAATTAGTATCTATTACAAGAAAGGTCCTGTTCTAGGTACTGGTATTGTAACATGAAACAAAAGAAAACAAATTCTCATCCTTAAAAAGTGTGCCAAATGTGGTGGCTCACACCTGTAATCCCAGAACATTGGGAGACCGAGGTGAGTGGATCACAAGGTCAGGAGTTCAAGACCAGCCTGGCCAACACAGTGAAACCCCATTTCTACTGGAAAAAAAAAAAAATTAGCCTCACACAGTGATAATCACCTGTAATCCCAGCTACTTGGGAGGCTGATGAAGGAGAAGGAGAATTGCTTGAACCTGGGGGGTGGAGGTTGCAATGAGCCAAGATCACGCGCCATTACACTCTATCCTGGGTGACAGAGTGAGACTCCATCTCAAAAAATAAAAAATAAATAAATAAAGTACTGTTTAGTGGATTAAAAAAAGACAAAAATAAGATGAATAGTTAATACACAATATGTTAGAAGGTAATGAGTGCTATGAAGAAAAATAAAACATGAGGAGAAATATGACTCTAACAATATTACTCTAGTGGTTCTGTTGGAAATAGATCAAAGGGAAAAAAGCAACATAACTAATTTGGCACCATTGCAATAGAATATGTAGGAAAAGAGGCAACAATAGTTTGGGCAGGGCATTAGCTCTAGAGCTTGGGAGACAAAGACTTTGGATATAATTTGAAGGCAGAGTAACAGATTTTTCTGATGGATAAAGGATGACCAAAAAGAGTAAAGGACGCTTCCAAAGATTTTAGTCAAAGCAAATAGAAGAAGTGAAGTGCCTGTTATGGAAGGATAGGGTTTTGTGGGTGGTGGGTGAGAGTATAAGCTTGATTTTTAAAATGTCAACTTAGGAATAGTCTATTAGATATCCAACAGGAGATATTTGGAAAGTTAGTTGATTACATGAGTCTAGAGTTGAGAGGGGAGGTAAGATGTAGATATACATGCTAGGTTAATTAGCTTGTATATAGATATTAAAGCCTTAAGACTTGAGGTTTCCCAAAAAAGGGAATCAGTAGGAAAAGAAATAAAGAAGTAAAGGACTGTATGTTGGGACAGTTCAATATTAAGAGATTAGAGAGATGAGAAAAAAAATCTATAAAGAAGATCAAAAAGTAGCAGACAAAAAAGTAAGGAGAGAAACAGAGCAATGTGATATCTGCATGATAAAACAATTTCAAGGAGAAATAATAATAAGAAAAGAAAGAAAATCATCAGAAGTTCCTAGTATATCCATGTGGCAAATTAAGTTAACTGGTTGGTGATCACAAACTTAGTAAATTATTGTTCCCTCATGATTAAAAAAAAATTATGTAAAAGCAATTTCCATTTCATAAATATTTCTGTTCATTATTTTCCAGGATCTAAAGGGCAAATCTCAGTGTACTTTGGGGTTGTGGCTTGAGGGTGGTGTTATTTTTCCTGAAAGTCTCATTTAAATACTTCTGTTTGTGCCAAGTGGAGAAAATTCCTTTTTGAGTGTCAATTGGCCAATATTTTTTGAAGTTCTTTGGGAACCACATGCAATTTCAATTTTCAGGAAACTTTATGGATAATAAGCTTATTTTCTATGAATCCAAGTCACAGAATCCCAGCTTTCCTGGCCTTCGTTTCTGGCCTTTGCAATTAAACCTCAAGCCATTGGCTCAATGTTGCTTTTGAGAATAATCCATAGTCTGGCTTTCCAAAACCATTCTCCTTTAACATTCTGTTTAGTAAGTGTCTGTAGGCAAATTACTTGTCATTTAGCTTACATTTATGACTCATAACCAAGAGTTAAAATAATAAACTGCTGGGGGCCTTTTTAAAATATTTATTTTGAATCTAATAGCATAATTAAGAGCCATTCTTTTAAAGAGCAGTCATTTTCATCTCTTTTCACTTATGTCAGAAACTCCCTGCCGAAATTAATCAAATGTTTATATGAACACTAAATTTTCTTCAGGGTCCAAACTAGAAAGTAATTATTTAAAAAAATACTTGATTTTTAATCTGCCAGGGTAATACTGACACATTTTTATATAAAATATTCCCAGATTAGCAAGCAACTCTACCCTGTCATCACATGTTCCAAAATGCATTATCTATGACCCTGGTTCTCCTCCCAGCAAAGTCATCATTTTAAAATGCTTTGCATTTTTTCTTTTTGAATTTGCTAGAGATTTCTTAAAGATTTTTGCAAGCATTCATCCAAGTATTGGCAAAATTTCTGTCAAAGGTCAATCTGAATGTCAGAATTTTAGTTCTGAAATACTCTGTTTTGTATCTCAACATTAAATCAATGAAATATAAAAAAGTCAAATGTACTCTTATAAAGGCTGCTCAAACTTATGTTCTCTCACCATAATTTTTTAACTCCTGCATGGTATTACTCCACAAAATATCATTGGCATTGCTCTGTAAATGTTTTACTTTCACTTAATAGCAATCAACAAATTATCAAGACACTAAAGCTAACTCAAAGAATCCAAATTTTGTGTACAGGACTTTTCTAAAAATAACTGGAAATCTCTAGGTTTTACACATCTATATATTTAAAGTTTTATTTTAATATGACTGTAAAACCACCTAATTGGCTTCATTTTCTTGGATAAAATCAAACTTGAAACAATACATCTGCAGTGTCTCCTAGAGTTCCTCGGGAGACATATTTCTCATTTATGATTTTCAAATCAAGAATACAAAGCATAATTATGGTTACATCAAAATGGCAATTAATTTTAATTCCTGTCTGATGCCATAAATATATATAGTTGAGAAACATTAGTTTTCTTTTTCCAGTGAGGAAGGTATACGTCGTAGGTTAAAAAACAACAAAATCATGCAATTTCGGAACTTTAAGCATGACTCTTCTCTGTGCAGAAGGTAAAAACTTGAATTATCAATTGTTTGGGAAAATTCAAGCGATAAGAAAAGAGTTTGACTGGGGTGCAAGCAGATCTGCAGCAATCTGGGCCATGTGTTCTTTGCAGAAACATTTCTTGTATAAAATTTTTCCTCCCTGTATATGTACATTAGTGCTTGTTTTCAGACAGTTGTGTGTATGTATTCTTGATCAAGAAGTTACAGGGGATCAGAAGCAGAGAAAAAATAGACCACAGGAAAGGCCTGTTAGCCTGATTTTCTACTCAAGTATGTGTTCCTCTGCCCTGGTGACACCTCACATGTGATTGTATTTAAGGTTGAATAACTCAGATTTCAGTGGATATTCTAATACTAGATTAGTGTATTAAAAGAATAAGACCAGACCACATCCCTAGAAGTAGAAGTGAGATTTTAAATAAGAAGATTGAATATTCTGGACTGCTAGTAATTTAATGACAAAAATGAAAATGAAGTTGTAGATCCTTCACTGGAAGTGCCAAAGAAATGAATTGGTCTCTCAGGATCCTGGCAGCAGTTTTGAATGGAGATATTAAGACACTTCTGCAGGGTAAACTCACTTTTATCAAGGGACATCAGGTTAGCAAGTAGCCTGAGGAAGTAGCTTGAGGAACCTCTTAGGAGGCTTCTGAAATTTTGGATTATAGCTGGTGGTGTCTGCTTGTAAGTCACATTTAGGAGTCAAAGTATATTTGTACTCCACTTGCCTTCTAGAACTCCCAGTCTTTCTGTATTTGATTAAAAGTTACAGCCTATCTTCACATACCTTTTTGAGTTAATGAGCAAAACTATGTGCCAATGTTGGGGAGAAACATTTCTTGCAAGAGAGAGGGGCAGTGGGTTGAGAGGAATACACCTTGAGATGGCAGCAGGTAACCAGCAAGGGAGAGAGCAGTAACCATTGAAAATAGCAGAGCACTGGTCCATGCCTGGTTGACATGGTCATTGACTACAGGACTAAACTGTGGGGCATGAAGAATTCCTGGGAAACTCTCTGCAACACTAAAGGAAGGAAACCTGCTAAAAGACTAGATGCCATGCATTCAAGTGTGGAATAAGGACTTTAGCCAATTTGATTTGGACATGTGTTCAGTATAATACTTGCAATGAAATAATTCTACTGAAGTTTTCATTATTGACCTTTGTTTTTATGCTCACACGGTGGACCTGAGACTGCTATCCTTAGAATGCCTTGCTTGCAGGTTGTCCCCTGGCAGGCATGTGTAATTATGGGAACACAGGGCACAGGACCACAGGGTTGATGCCCAGGTTGCAGTCAAAAATGGCACTACTTTGGCATTACGGGTTGGCATCCCAAGTTTATGGATTCATTTATTTCCTCATTAAATAAATATGTATGAAGCCTCTCCAGTGTGTCAGACACTGGTTTAGGGGCTGGGTATAGAAGAGTGAACAAGACCAAGTCTTGTCTAACAAAACTTAGAAAATAAAGAAGATTTTTAAAATATACATCTGGTAGCAATAAGGATTATGAACCAAATGGAAACAAGGTAAGATAAATAATGGAGTACAGGAAAGTTGGGTGGTCAGAGGAGACAGCACCTGGAAGGGAACTAATGCCCTCAACACTGACAGCTTCCTTCAAGTGTTTTGTGAGCATTGAACCTCTATGAGGAGACCAGAGTAGACAAGCAGGACATAAAAGCTTTTGAATACATGGAAGATCCTGGATAAACTCTGAATCAAGCCTAGACTTTGGTGTCCTGGGTATGCACATGGGGGTCAGAGCCACTGGAATTTGAGATATGGTTAGTCTGAATTTCTTCTACGTGCAGAATCTGCCAAGATGTAGGGATATTTAGACTATACAGTTAACGACAAAACATGCAAATAGAGTAGATGAGAAAGAAACCGATAACATGAAGCTGGAGCAAAAGTCAGAGATCCTATCTACATTTGGAAGTCATAGGAACAATAGTTAAAACAAGAATAATGATATATCAAAATGAACAAGTGTCAAAGTTGGAGTCTTGAGGAATGTTTATATCCAGATACTGGGGGAAAATGTAACAGAAAAGTAATTTGAGGAGAAGCAAAATAGAGAAGTAGCAAAAATACAGAAACAATATGAAAGTATTCAAAAAAGCGAGAGAGATTTGATAGTGTTAAATTCTAAAATGAAAATAAGATAAATGCCAAGAAGAATTTGTTTAGAGGATATATAGAAACCACAAGAGAATAGCATTAGTGTGGTAGAATCTGAAACTAAATGTTATGGCATTATAAAGGAATTCAGATGAAACAATTTTAGATCAGATATCACAAACATTTAGCAAAGAAAGAAAAGAGAAAGGTACAATGGTTCTAACAGGTGTGTCCATGACAGAGCTTGCATTTAAACAGGCACTTATTAATTTTTCAACAAATGATAACTTGATGAGTGATTAAGATTTTGACATTTTCGATGAGAACATTCTTTGCAATTTTTGAAAGCAGGGTGGGAGGAGCCAAAGGAAAGAGAGAAGTTGAAGTTGCTAAAGAGAGGAGGAATAATCATGAAGGTAACATATGGAGATATAAGGAATTAGATCTAGAGTGTAGGAATGTGTACACTTCCTTCAAAGCAGAAAGGATAGATACATCTCCCTTGATATTTCAAGTTGAAGATTAAGTTACATATAGGAGTTAATACTTGACAATTTCAATGTCTTCTGAGAGACTGGAGTCAAGGTAACTAGCAAAATTTGTGGGCCTTAGGTGAAACAGATTTGGAAATGACTTAAGCATTTTTGAACTTGATTATACAATGTCAGCCCTACCAAAGCAGGAATATTCTATTTTAAGATCTATCCTACCTCTCCTCCTTAAACTGCCACTTAAATATGTTACAAAAAGATGGGACCCCCCAATACAAGTAATGGAGAAGAGACTGCAGGTTTACATTAGGCTGCTGTTGGGCAGGCAAAGGAGTGTGCAGGTACAGGTGCCAATTTTGCCTGCTGGTGGCTTTCTACTTGAGAACTCTGATTTGTTCCTCAACTTTCGGTTCTCACAACATAGAATGCAATCTAAATTTACAGGTGTTCAAGGCATTTCTCAATCTTTGTTGACCTTCTTAAATTCATACAAATGGCCCTGCATATGCTCTGGTGAAGGTGTTTAGAGAACCTCTTAAGCCCAATATTATGTGGCTGAATGAAAAATACTTATATACTACTAACAATTAAAGGATGGGCACATTTTAAATTAAGCATATTTTAAATGATGTTTTTCATTTATCTTAAATATCCTACTTTGACCTCAAATCACAATTTTATCCATCATATTCTCACTATGGAAACAACATAATAACTATATTTTAAACTGTGAATATGCAAAATTTACTTTCGTGACTCCAGAATGGAAAAAGCATATGAAAACCTGGCACCCAGGGAGCAGCTTCCTTACATCCAAACACATGACTGTTGGAAATAAAAATTCAAAGGAACCAAGACAGCCAAGGTAAAGAAGACGGAAATTAGTATAAAGAGAGCTATTTCTGGAGAGCTGGACTAAAATATAAAATCTGTTTTCCCATAAAAATTATGCCATAAGTGACATCTAAAGATTTCTTGAGCAGTACTAGTTAATAAATGATTTCATAATAAGCTTTTTGGGGCCATCCTGATGCTGCAACAACAATTAATTATCCACCATTTCTGTGCAAAACCAGAAAGGCATTCCTAATCCCAAACAAATGACTGGTAAGTGATATAGCCCAATTACAAGCCATTTTGTGATAGTCCTTACTTGCACTTTGGGCATAGCCAGTGGAAGATGGTAGCCTATCTCAGGAAATGAGATGGCAAGTGGATTTCTTTCCCTGTGCCAACCTCAATCAGTTGGAGTAATGTGTTATAAAGTACCCTGAAATCGTGTTTTATCCAGACAAAAAAGAGTTATGCATTATTTATGTATTTCACAGACATGCTTGAGAGTAAGATACTACCACCCATTTTAGAAGATGGGGAAAAGAAACTAATATGAATAAAGTTTCAAAAGCTGGTACATCAGCATGAAGGAGAGGTAACAGAGAAGGCAAACTGAAGGGCTTTGTTTTATCCTATCTTAATTCCTGTCAGTTTGTCTTAAAAGGAAAGGTGTAAAAAGGTGTAGCTGGCAGATGAAATGAGTGAGCAATGGTGAGAACTTCCACCCAGTAACTTCCTTTCTTGTATCTCCCAGATTGATAATGACAAGGAAATAAAGGACACAGTGAGGCAACTAGAGAGGAAAGAAGTAGCAATCTAACAGTTCCCAAGTCAGTGCAAAGAGAAATTAAATTAAACTGCCTAGAAGTCTCAATTAACTAGAAGTCTCAATTCTAGTTAAAAACAATTTTTTTTAAATGAAGGAAATCAATGGCCATTAGTTTTAACGTGGGGGCTGGGCCCATACAATTGATATCAACATCTAATTGCATCTCCTGATGATTTTTGTTATTATAAATGAAGTCCAGATCTAAATAAGATATTTTTTAACAAAGCAATAAAAAATAAAACTGTACTTTTCAAGTATTATCTGGAAGCTAAATGAGTTCAACATTTTGGTAGACAAAGGGAAAGAAAGATGAATAGAATAGTACTTCACATCTCAATACTAACATTGAATGTAATGGCCTAAATGCTTTACTTAAAAGATACGGAACAGTGGAATGAATAAGAATTCACCAACTAAGGACCTGCCATCTTCAATAGACTCACCTGACACATGAGGACTCACATAAACTTAAGGTAAAAGGGTGGAAAAAGATATTCCATGAAAATGAACCCCCAAAGTGAATAGGAGTGGTTATTCTTGTATCAGACTAAACAAACTTTAAAGCAACAACAGTTAAAAAGAGACAAAGAGGGACATTATATAATGATAAAGGGGCTAGTCCCATAGGAAAATATCACAAAATTTATATGCACCTAACACTGGAACTCCCAAATTTATAAAACAATTACTATTAGACCTATGAAATGAGATAGACAGCAACTCAATAATAGTGGGAGATTGTAATACTCCACTGACAGCACTACATAAGTCCTCAGGACAAAAAGTCAACAAAGAAACAATGGATTTAAACTATATTCTACATCAAATAGACTTAACAGACATTTCTAGAACATTCCACTCAACAACTGCAGAATATAGATTCTACTCATCAGCACATGGAACACTCTCCAACATAGACTATATGATAGGCCACAAAACATGTCTCAGTAAATTTAAGAAAAATGAAATTATATAGAGTACTCTCTCAGACCACAGTGGAATAAAACTGAAAATCAACTCAAAAAGGCACCCTTAAAATGAAGAAAATACATAGAAATTAAATAACCTGCTCTTGAATGATTGATGGGTCAACAATGAAATCAAGACGGAAATTTAAAAATGCTTTGAACTAAACAATAATAGTGACATAGCCTATCAAAACCTCTAGGATACAGCAAAAGCAGTGCTAAGAAGAAAGTTCATAGTATTAAATGCCTACATCAAAAAGCCTGAAAGAGCACAAATGGGCGTCTAAGGTCATACCTCAAGGAACTAGAGAAACAAGAACAAACCAAATCCAAACCCAGCATAAAAAAAGAAAAAACAAATATCAGAGCAGAAGTAAATGAAATCAAAACCAGAAAATACAAAAGATAAATGAAACAAAGAGCTGGTTCTTTGAAAAGATAAATAAACTTGATAGATCATTAGTGAGATTAATCAAGCACAGAAGAGACAAGATCCAAATAAGCTCAATTAGAAATAAAACAGGAGATGATAGTACAACTGATATCACAGAAATACTAAAGATCATTCAAGGCCACTATGAGCACCTTTACATACACAAACTAGAAAACCTAGAGGAGATGGATAAATTTCTGGAAATATACAAGCTTCCTATACTAATACAGGAAGAAATAGAAATTCTGAACAGACCAATAACAAGCAGCACAATAGAAATGGTAATTTAAAAAGTGCCAACAAAAAAAAGTCCAGGACCAGATGGATTTACAGCTGGATTCTATCAGACATTTAAATAAGAATGTGTACCAATCCTTTTGACACTATTCCACAATATAGAGAAAGAGGGAATCCTCCCTAAATCATTATATGAAGCCAGTATCACCCTAATATCAAAGCCAGGAAAGAACATAACAACAACAACAACAACAAAATACAGACCAATATCCCTGATCCCTGATGAACATAGATGCAAAAGTCCTCAACAAAATAGTAGCAAACTAAATCCAACAGCA
Source organism: Macaca fascicularis (assembly GCF_037993035.2). Lineage (NCBI taxonomy): Eukaryota > Metazoa > Chordata > Mammalia > Primates > Cercopithecidae > Macaca > Macaca fascicularis. Next base: position 128,329,810 of record NC_088380.1, read on the forward strand.
TCTCGAAAAGATAATCCCCCATGATAAAGTGGGTTTCATACCAGAGATATAGGGATGGTTTAACATACACAAGTCAATAAATATGATACACCACATAAAGAGAATTAAAAACAAAAACCATATGATCATCTCAACAGACATGAAAAAAGCATTTGACAGAATCCAGCATCACTTGGTGATTAAAACCCTCAGCAAAAGTGGCATAGAAGGGAAATACCCTGAGGTAATAAAGCCATCTATGACAAACCCACAGCCAAAATTATACTGAATAGACAAAAGTTGAAAGAAATCCTCCTGAGAACTGGAACAAGATAAGGATGCCTACTTTCACAACTTCTATTCAATGTAGTACTGGAAATCCTAGCCAGAGCAGTCAGATAAGAGGAAGAAATAAAGGGCATCCAAATTAGTAAAGAGGTAGTCAAACTGTCACTGTTCGCTGATGATATGATTATATACCTAGAAAACCCTAAAGATTTGTCCAAAAAGATCCAAGAAATGATGACTGAATTAAATAAAGTTTCAGGATACAAAATTAGTGTACACAAGTCAGTAGGACTGCTATACACCAACAACGACAAACCTCAACATCAAATCAAGAACACAACCCCTTTTATAATAGCTGCAAAAAATAAATAAATAAAATAAGATACTTGGGAATATACCTAACCAAGAAGGGGTAAGACCTCTACATGGAAAACTACAAAACACTACTGAAAGAAATCATAAATGACACAAACCAATGAAAACATATCCCTTGTTCATGAATTGGCAGAATCCATATTGTGAAAATGACCATACCATCAAAAGCAATTTACAAATTCAACACAATTCCCATTGAAATACCACCATCATTCTTCACAGAACTAAGCAAAAAAAAAAAAAAAAAAAAAAAAATCCTAAAATTCCTATGGAACCAGCCCACATAGCCAAAGCAAGACTAAACAATAAGAACAAACCTGGAGGCATCACATTACCTGACTTCAAACTATACTATTAGGCCATGGTCACCAAAACAGCATGGTATGGTATAAAAATCGGCACCAAGGCCAATGGAACAGAGAGTCCAGAAACAAACCCGAATACTTATACCCAACTGATCTTCAACAAAGTAAACAAAAAGTGGGGAAAAGACACCCTATTCAACAAATGGTAAGCCAAGTGGGGATAATTGGCAAGCCACATGTAGAAGAAACTGGATCTTCATCTCTCACCTTATACAAAAATCAACTGAAGATGGATCAAAAATTTAAATCTAAGACCTGAAAACATGAAAATTCTAGAAGATAACATTGGAAAACCCCTTCTAGAAATTGGTGTAGGCAAAGACTTCATGACCAATAACCCAAAAACAAATGCAACTAAAACAAAGATAAATAGATGGGACTTTATTAAACTAAAAAGCTTCTGCACAGCAAATGAAATAATCAGCAAAGAGACAACCCACAGAGAGAAATCTTCACAATCTATACATCTGACGAAGGACTGATATCCAGAATCTACAAAGAACTCAAACAAATCAGCAAGAAAACAACAACAACAACAAGAACAAACAATACCATCACAAAGTGAGCTAAGGACATGAATACACAACTCTCAAAAGAAGATATATTATACTAATGACCAAGAAACATATGAAAAAAATGTCCAACATCACTGATTATCAGAGAAATGCAAATCAAAACCACAGTGCGATACCATCTTACTCCTGCAAGAATGGCCATAATCAAAAAATTAAAAAAGATATTAGAGCTTCTGCACAGCAAAAGAAACTACCATCAGAGTGAACAGGCAACCTACAGAATGGGAGAAAATTTTTGCAATCTACTCATCTGACAAAGGGCTAATATCCAGAACCTACAAAGAACTCAAACAAATTTACAAGAAAAAAACAACCCCATCAAAAAGTGAGCAAAGGATATGAACAGACATTTCTCAAAAGAAGACATTCATACAGCCAACAGACACATGAAAAAATGCTCATCATCACTGGTCATCAGAGAAATGCAAATCAAAACCACAATGAGATACCATCTCACACCAGTTAGAATGGCGATCATTAAAAAGTCAGGAAACAACAGGTGCTGGAGAGGATGTGGAGAAATAGGAATACTTTTACACTGTTGGTGGGATTGTAAACTAGTTCAACCATTATGGAAAACAGTATGGCGATTCCTCAAGGATCTAGAACTAGATGTACCATATGACCCAGCCATCCCATTACTGGGTATATACCCAAAGGATTATAAATTATGCTGCTATGAAGACACATGCACACATATGTTTATTGCAGCACTATTCACAATAGCAAAGACTTGGAATCAACCCAAATGTCCATCAGTGACAGATTGGATTAAGAAAATGTGGCACATATACACCATGGAATACTATGCAGCCATAAAAAAGGATGAGTTTGTGTCCTTTGTAGGGACATGGATGCAGCTGGAAACCATCATTCTTAGCAAACTATCACAAGAACAGAAAACCAAACACCGCATGTTCTCACTCATAGGTGGGAACTGAACAATGAGATCACTTGGACTTGGGAAGGGGAACATCACACACCGAGGCCTATCATGGGGAGGGGGGAGGGGGGAGGGATTGCATTGGGAGTTATACCTGATGTAAATGATGAGTTGCTGGGTGCTGACAAGTTGATGGGTGCAGCACAGCAACATGGCACAAGTATACATATGTAACAAACCTGCACATTATGCACATGTACCCTAGAACTTAAAGTATAATAATAATTTAAAAAAAAAAAAAGATAATGAAAAAAAAACGGATATTAGATATTGGCATGGATGTGATGAAAAGGGAACATTTTTACACTGCTGGTAAATCTATAAAGTAGTACAATAACTGTGGAAAACAGCGTGGAGATTTAGTAAATAATTATAAGTAGATCTAACATTTGATCCAGCAACCCACTACTGGGTATCTACCTGGAGGAAAAGGGGTCATACAAAAAAGATACTTACACATGCTTGTTTATAGCAGCACAATTCACAATTACAAAAAATATGGAACCAGCCCAAATGCCCATCAATTAACAAGTGGATAAAGAAAATGTGGTATAATTACACCATGGAATACTACTCATCCATAAAAAGGAACAAAGTAATATTATTTGCAGCAACCTGGATGAAATTGGAGACCTTTATTCTCTAAGTGAAGTAATTCAGGAACGGAAACCCAAACATTGTATGTTCTAACTCATAAGTGGGAACTAAGTTATGAGAGCACAAAGGTATAAGAATGATACAATGGACTTTGGGGACTTGGGGGAAAGGGTGAGGGGGATGTGAGGAGTAAAAGACTACACATTGGGTACAGTCTACACTGCTCAGGTGATGGGTGCACCAAAATCTCAAAAATCACCACTAAAGAACTTATCCATGTAACCAAATACTACCTTTCCCCAAAAAACCTATTGAAATAAAATAATGATAAAAAAGATATCTCAATGTTAAAAAAGAGACACAGGTTGAATTACATAATTCTCATTACTAGGGAAAGAAACAAAGTAGCTACTCAAAGAGCCGAAACATTAAAAATATACATATATTGCATTTCGTTGCATTTTGAATTTTGTTAATAAAGAGTTTGTAAAAAAAAAAAGAAAAAAACTACCTAACTAAATAAATAAAAGATAAATAATACTTAAATTATTTGTTTCTACATACTATTTTTTTCTATTAAAGTAAAGTGATTTCTCTTCTTGTCTTCGTGCCTCATTTCACTAAGTTGATCTTCAAACTCTGATATCCTCTCTCTGCTTGATTGATTTGGCTGTTGATACTTGTGTATGCTTCTTCAAGTTCTGTTGCTGTGTTTTTCATCTCCTTCAGGTAATTTATGTTCTTCTCTAAACTGGTTATTCCAGTTGGTAGTTCCTGTAACCTTTTATCAAGGTTCTTGGCTTCCTTGCTTTGGGTTAGAACATGCTCCTTTAGCTCAGAGGAATTTGTTATTACCCATCTTCTGAAGCCTTCTTCTGTCAATTCATCAGTTTTATTGTCCATCCAGTTTTGTGCCCTTGCTGGAGAGGAGTTTCAGTCACTTGCAGGAGAAGAGGCATTCTGGTTTTTGGAATTTTCAGCATGTTTGCTCTTTTCAGCATGATTTTTCCTCATATTTGTGGATTCATTTACCTTTTATCATTGAGGTTGATGACCTTTGGATGGGGTTTGTGTGTGGGGCTTCTTTTTGTTGGTGTTGATGTTATGGCTGTTTGTTAGTTTTTCTTTTAGCAGTCAGGCCCCTCTTCTGCAGGTCTGCTGCAGTTTGCTGGAGGTCTACGCCAGACCTTGTTTGCCTGGGTATCACCAGCAGAGGCAGCAGAACAGCATAGATTGATGCCTGCTCCTTCCTCTGGAAGCTTTGTCCCAGAGGGGCACTGGCCTGATTCCACTCAGAGCTCTCCTGTATGAGGTGTCTGTCAAACACTATTAGGAGGTCTGTCTTAGGAGGCACGGGGATCAGGGACCTACTTGAGGAGGCAGTCTGTCCCTTGGCACAGCCGAGCGCTGTGCTGGGAAAACCCTCCCGGCAGATTCGCTGTTCTCTTCAGAGCTGGCATGCAGGAACATTTAAGTCTGGTGAAGATACACCCACAGCTGCCCCTTTGCTCAGCTGCTCTGTCCCAGGGAGATGGGGTTGTTATCCATAAGCCCCTGACTGGGTCTGCTGTCTTTCTTTCAGAGATGCCCTGCCCAGTGAAGAGGAGTTTACACATGCAGTCTGGCCACAGCCACTTTGCGACGCTGTGTTGAGTTCCACCCAGTCCAAACTTCCAGGCCTTTATAGTGTGGTGGGGGGAAAACTGCCTACTCAAGCCTCAGTAATGGTGGAGGCCCCTCCCTTCAGCAAGCTCAATGGTCCCAGGTCGACTTCAGTTGGCTGTGCTGGCAGCCACTGGCAGAATTTCAAGCCAGTGGTTCTTAGCTTGCTGGGCTCGGTAGGAGTGAGACCCACTGAAGCTCCCTGGCTTCAGCCCCCTTTCCATGGGAGTGAATAGTTTTGTCTTGCTGGGGTTCCAGTCACCACTCAGATACATGGGCGGGGGGTGGGGGTGGGGAACACCAACACTACCACCACCACCACAACAACAAAAACCTCCTGTGGCTAGCTCAGTGTCTGCCTGAACAGCCACCCAGTTTTGTGCTTGAAACCCAGGGCCCTGGTGGTGTAAGCACACGAGGGAATCTTCTGGTCTGCGAATTGCAAAAACTATGGGAAAAGCGTAGTATCTGGGCCAGATAGTACAGTCCTTCATGGCTTCCCTTGGTTGAGGTGCTGGGTGGGGGGGGCGGGGCTCCCCTATTCCTTGCACTTCCCAGGTGAGGCATGCCCCACCCTGCTTCTGCTCACCCTATGTGGGCTGCACCCACTGCCTAACCAATCCCAATGAGATGAACAGGGTACCTCAGTTGGAAATGCAGAAATCACCCGTCTTCTGCATTGGTCTCGCTAGGAGCTGCAGCCCGGAGCTGTTTTTTTTTTGTTTTGTTTTGTTTTTTTTGGTCATCTTGCCAACAGCCCGTTTTTATTGCTTATTGCATTAAACATGAACTCTTTCTCTGTGGCTCTAGCAAAACAACTTTCTGAAAATTCTGTTGTAAATACGTAATCAGAACGCCCTTTATTCAAGGGAAACAAAAGCATGGAATTTAATAGGCACTGATTGATCCCAACTTGGCTGTCATGTCCAAATATCAGAAGTTTATTTGAGGGAAACTGTACAGTGCAAAAGTATTTCTTATATGACTAAACGAATAAGCAAAGAATTAGTAACCAGATGGGACTGATTGAGAAACTTCATTTGTGATTGAGTTTGGGGATTTATTTCACTCCAGGTGATGTATCTATTAGCCTGATTTAATCATTCTACCTGAACACATGTATCAAAATATCACATTGTACTCCATTGATATATGAAATTATTATTTGTCAATTAAAAATAAATTTTTTAAAAACAGTCTAGTTATAAAATTGTTTGTGGAAGTATTAAATTGACAATACTTATAGCTACCTTGATGAATTACATTGGCAGTCTACCAAACTGAGAAATATCAAGGGGCAGGAGGTTATGAGAGATAAACAGAATTTCTTACTCTCTGTGGCAAAGAAAATAGGGTGTCTGAAATCAAAATATTTACATTTCATAAGTAATATTGCACTTGCAATTGGAGGTGACTTTGTTAGTGGTAAATGTAAATTTTAATTATATAACAAAACAAGACATCTGAATGGGTAAATTAAAGTGAATCTCCTGTATTTTATATACAGTATTTAAAATATAATCAGTTCCTCTGGAACTAAGACAACACAGAAATTCTCTGGAGAAAAGAATGTAATATAGTAAATAACACATTTTTTCATATGAGAAAAAATATTTTTCTACAAATCATAATTGGAATACTTATGGAAATATTTCATTGTGTTATAGGAGGTAGTCAGGCAGTCATGAGCAGGGCAGGAGAGGGATCCCCTCACCAGGAATGTCAGGCAACTATCAGGTGATGGTCAATCTGTTGTAAAACTGTCCCTCTAAAATAATAATTGATCACAGCCAGCACCAGGAAAAAGCAGTCTCTCAGTCGATAGAAATCACCTGAAATGGGTGATTAGCAGCTTCCTGATAGGATTCCAGGAACTGGGTGAGTGGGCTCAAGCATGTGAACTATGAGGCAAACTGGCAGAGTTTAACTGGTATATGACCTTCTCCTAGGAACACTCTATTGGTAAGGGAAGAACGCCTCAAGTGAGCATGTGCACAATTTCAGTAAACACATGGCACACGAGGCCCCTCCCAAGTGCTGGCAGGCTACTGCACGTGCAGACAACGCACCCCAAGGGAAGAATCAGGAGAGAAGAGATGCAAGACCCCGGAAGCATGCCAATGTGTAAGACCCCAAGTCAAAGGACAAACCACCCACTTGACTCTCTCAAGTTGCCTGCTTGGCCCTCTTCAAAGTGTACTTTACTTCCTGTCCTAAAACTTTTAAAATAAACTTCACTTCTGCTCTAAAACTTGCCTCAGTCTCTCACTCTGCCTTATGATTACATCAGTTGAATCCTGTCTCCTGAGGTGGCAAAAAATGAGTTTGCTGAAGACCCGTACACATTTGCTGCTGCTAACAACTGCAACTCTTTAAACATAGCTCAACTCTTTCAGTCAATTGCCAGTCAGAAAATCTTTGAATCCACCTATGACTTATAAGGCCCCATCCCCATCCTCCCCCTCCTTCAAGATATTCTGCCTCTGTATCCTGAAGCAATGTTCATCTTCCATGTATTGATTTCTGACTTTACCTACAATTCTTGTCTCCCTAAAATGTATAAGACTAAACCTGTAATCTAACCACCTTAAGCAAACATTCTCAGGATCTCTTGAGACTGTTTCCTGGGCCACAGTCACTCAGACTGGTTTAGAATAAACCTCTTTAAAATATTTTAGAGTTTAGCTTTTCTGTTAACAAAAGAATATAAAGGTGCTATTCCTGGGAACCCCAACCAGGGAAATGGAAGGGTGCCTGATTTGCTGTGGGATATAATCTAGGCTTTACAACACTGAACTTCTTGCCCATTCAGTTTTCCGCCTTCTTCTGTCTTCTCCTCCTCCTTGCTTTTGCCTTCCTTCCCTCCTCCTCTTCCTACTGTAAAGGTAGAATAATCTGTTTTCAGTAAACAAAGATCACACTTTCTTTGTTTAATAAAAAGAAAGAAGGCAATTGGTTCCCCAACCTCTCCCTGCTTGAGTATCTTTTTAAAAACATAAGAGTCCCAATAAAAGGTCCAACCTTTTCATTTTCAGTATAAGATCCAAGACCGCCTGACCAATGAAAGTATAAATACGTTTTTCTGAGATTAGCTTAAAAGTCTTTCACAATACGAGAGATAATCACAAAGTAGGTCCTCTTGTCTTTCAGGAAAATCAGGGAAGTTTTATATCTCTACTACTTTACTGCACAAATATGTATAAAATTCTGTCCAGATTTTGTAGTCACTTTTATGCTGTCTTACACGCATATACATTTGATAACACTCAATATTCAATTGTGTTCTTTCTCTCTACTATATTGGCATGAAGATTATTTATTTCTCCAATCCTTCTTTCCTTCCTTCTGTCTTTTCTCCGTTCCTTCCTTCCTTGTTTCCTTCCTTTCCTTCTTCTTTCCTTTCTCTTCTTCCCATAAGTATTTACCGAGTGCAGATAGCACTATATTAAGTACAAAAAGACTTAGAACGTGGTAACCTAAACTAAAAGGTAAAACCAAAATAACCCCATTTGTTTCAGTATCCTTAATCTCTGCTTCAAGATTTTATAATGCAAGGTTTTTTTCTTCGTACATTAGGTGTTGTATTAGTTATTATCTAATTATTTTTATTGTAACTGCCCATTTATTGTTTATCCAGGAGAATATTCTTTTATGCCTGCATCATTTTTGGTTTTGGTTGCAAGATTTCTGACAAATGTTTAGCATTCCATTGTTTTTGCATGTTTCATTGTGCACCGGCCAACATTAATGGAGCGTTAGGCTTGTAAGTACCTGCGCCTATAAGGGGAGGATTTGATGCTGTGTAAGAAGCTGAATCTTTTCTGCTATTGATCATGTGATTAGCCTCTGTGCTTCCCTTGAGTGAAAGCTTTCTTACTATTCTACTTTTTTTTTCTTTTTAAATTTTAACCAAGCCAGGCACAGTGACTCATGCCTATAGTCCCAGCACTTTGGGAGGCCGAGGTGGGCAGTTCACTTGAGGCCAGGAGTTCGAGACCAGCCTGGCCAACATGGTGAAACCCCATCTCTACTAAAAATGTAAAAAATTAGCTGGACATGGTGGTACATGCCTGTAATCCCATCTCTTTGTCTCTGTGGAAGAGTACATGCACAAGTTTGGTAAGTGCCAATTATCAAACACAGCTGGCCTAATCTCATTGACCAGCCTCCCCACTAACAACTTCCAGTTCTTTTTCACTATCTTACCCCAGTGTTTAAAAACTCCCCTGCCTTTATTTCAGTGGAATTGACTGAGATATTTAGTACATATTTTATACATATACACAACAATGTGCCTCTTAACAATGTTTCAATCAACAACAGATTACATATATGGTGATTCCATAAGATTATAACACTGTATTTTTACTGTGCCTTTTCCATGTTTAGAAACGTATAGATACACAAATTCTTACCATTATGCTACAGTTGCCTACAGTACTCAGTACAATAACATGCTGTACAGGTTTGTAGCCTAAGAGCAAGGGGCCATACAATGTAGTCTAGGGGTGTAGCAAGCTATACCATATAGTTTTGTGTAAGTATATTCTATGATGGTTACACAACAACAACATGACCTAAGGACCCAATTCACAAAGTATCCCTGTTGTTAAGTGGTGCATGACTGTGTCCACAGGTGGATTAACAAAGGCTAAATTTGAGCATGAGAACCAAGTACTCTAGTGGAAGCAGATGTATTTCTATTTTAGAAATAACATTATTGTCCTATTTCCCACTCTCCACTGATCTCTTCCTGCTGTAACACATGAACACACACAAACACACATACACATATACACACACACCCCCCACATGGAGTAGATCTAAAGTATCTGCAGCTTTGAAATACAGTTACTCAGGAATCCTTTTGTCATTTGTGAGCAAAAAGAAACTACTCCAACCTGGAGAAGAGTAGGGAAACAACAACAACAACAACAACAACAACAAAAAAAAAAAAAAAAAAAAAGAGGAGGCAATCACTGCTAGTTGATTTTGTAATCGGCTTTTGCTTTTCACTATAGCAAAGGCCATGTCAATAACCATGCTTCTGTCTCTGTCTCCTTTCCCTCCTGTCAGACCCTGTTTTCTTCAGCTTCTCGCAGGCTGGCTTGGTAGTAATGGCATCTGTAGACATGATAGTGGTGTTGTCAGCCCTTTCCTCGCTCCTGGGTAGATTCTTGCTATATTTAGATCAGCATTTGCAGCACCACATAGATGGAATGAACTTGTCAACAGGCCCAATATGTGTTGCTCTAGAAGTGAGCACAGAGGGCTTGTATGATCCCCACACTCTAATATTTCCTGTCCCTTTCATTACATATTGAATCATTCTGAGAAATTTGATTTCTGCACCTTGGTCTTTTTCCTAGAATCCTTCTTTCCTAATGGGACTACAGCTGTGCACAGAATCCTAGCTCTTGCAATTGCATTACTGGAGACCCACTGTGAATGAACTAGCTACCCAGACCATAACTCAATGGGTGACAAGGAATTGTTCCTCTCTGAATTCCAGTTTTTACATCTGCCATGTCGGTCTGATTCTCCAACCCTACACTCTGTACTCATTACAGCTTCTGTAGAATTTACAATGACTTTCTGATATGGCTCATTGGAAACCTCCCCTCCATAAAAAGCCTCTCTAAAGCTGGGTTCTTTCCATGGCTATTTTTCTGTCCTATACGCTCCCTCTAACTCATATTACTGGAATACAGCTTTTAAGGTATAATACAAAAATATAAAAATATAGATATTGATGAAAATATATACTATTCACTAATAGTCTACTGTTTAGTGGACAATACATATTTTTTCTAATGTAATAACAGCCACTCAAGTTAGTGTTATTATCCCCACTTTACAGGTTGGTAATCTGAGCCTAAGGCTCATTAGAAACTTTATCACTTACCGGACCACAGGCATTAATGCAAGAGCTGAAATTCAAACACAGGACTAATTTGGGCACAAAATCTTCACCTCTTTATGTTGTGTCACAAGATTCAGATATTCTTTGCTAAGAATTAGCACACTGGTAGAGGAGGGAAAAAAAATCCAGTCCCAAAAGTAGCCAGTATAATAAGAAAAAGGCAAAGCATTAGGATTCAAAATGCCCTGCAAATTAGTTGTGTGACCTTGAACAAATTATCTCACTACTTTGTACTGACAACTTCCTTATCAATTACATAGGAAAATAGAACAGTTGGTAATATAAGCTGTGTAAGAGCAAACTTAAGAAACTTGTGAAAATAATAATCTTTCCATGCAACTTTACAAAAAAAGCCTTAAAGACCTTAAGTTTTTCTTCACTTATTCATGTAGTGAGTGGAGATAAAAAATAATAAATGTTACTGCAAGTTTTGTGTCAGAGGCTGCCTCTCTCCTTCCTGCCATACACTTCGAATGTCTAGGCAAGAATTTGAGAAGTGCATTTTCTTGCTCTCCAGTCAAGCTAATGTATACTGGAGGGAGAAAAATCCATAAATCCCCATATCTGGCTCTCAATTTGCCTTCCATCTGCCTCACTAATAGTTTTCAGGTTGAAGAGGTTTTTGTTTCCACATTCTCCAGGGCTGTGAGAAACCATTAAAAGTGACAAAGATTGTTAGAAATGGAGGAAGTGTATAGAATCAATGCAAGTTTGGCAGGCAAAGCAAAAACTACTTTACCTTATAAACATTAGAAAATCTGTCTGCAAAGTTGATCTTTAATGGAAAGTAGAAGATGAAAGAAGTAGCCAAAATAGGCTACCATGTTCATCCAGATATTACAAAAGCAATGATAGGCTCATTCTTCTGCTGCCTGATTCCAGTACAACTAATGCTCACGAATGTCAGCTGAGTACATTAGAATTTAATAGATGCCAGCAACACTTAAGTAAAAACAAGCAAAAATGAATTCAAATTCACTTCTTATTTTTATCCATAAACATTGTACTCAAGTAAAACTGCAGAATTCTTGGCCCTATTACAAGATTAAGAGAGACTTTTCCTTTTACTAATTATCTTTCCTTTTATCTTTACCAAACTGACTTTACCTCTACCCATGAACTTAAATGTTAATGTGGTTCGTAATTATCTCACAACCTATTACGAAACAGTCCGAAACATCCTAAAGGAGAGAGAAGAGCTCCTAACTGTCACAAGAAGTTGTTCTTCTGTTTCAAATATATAGGTATTCCTACGCGTAAGGAAGAGAAAAACAGAATGTGAAAGAGACAGAACATGTGCCCAAGCCAAATAAAATACAGTCTGCAGGCTAGTGGTTTGAACACTGGATGAAAATATATTCTTATCCTGGAACAAAAGAGATGGTACGGAAATCACAAATTTTAAATGTTATTAGGCCAATCTAATGGCCTTTGGCAAGGAGTAGTTAATGTTTAAGGAAAATAATCTTTTCAGTTGCAGGGTTTAGGAGTGAGTCTTTATTGCCAAAAGTCTTTTTCAAATGGTAGTTATGAATTTTTTACTGAACTTCGACAAATCTATAGCTCATTCTATTAACATAATCTTTAGGGTGACCTTGAACTATAGGTTTGTATTTTAATGAAATCAGCATTACTCTGTTCTGACACATTTTTATAAAGCACATTTTATAGTATTAATAGAAAACTACTGCAATTTAATCTATGCAAATGATATTAAAAGAAATACAGAAGTCTGTTCAAATCTTTAGGTTTAAAAATGCAATCCTATTTAAAAAAATATATGGATGTCAGCATATTCTCAAGACTAATGTAACAAGAGTTTAAAATGATAATCTTTCTATCCTGATTTTGGCTGGGCCCCCAAAGGCTGAGAACTATAGAGTGGGTGCCAAGTAACCGTATACCTTACAGTGAGAAGTTAGGTCATCTATACAAGAACATGACAAATGTTTCTTAGATTTTACAAGGTCAGCCACCTTCCATAAATACAAACAAGGTAAAGACTGAATAGTCACAGGAGGTTTGGAGAAGTTTGTCAGTGAGATAGTACCACTCCATGAGGGTAGTGAAATAATGCTTCCTCTTGTTTTAATCCAAATGAATGGGGCTTCTCAAGGGCTCTGTAAGCATCCCCTGTATGCATTTCCTGTAACTTATTTGACACAGAGGACTGGGATTTAAAACACACCTGAGGAGCTGACAATTAAGAGGCTATACCTCTCAGGTTAAAAAATATCGTTTGTAGAGGGGGGTAAAAAAGGCATGTAATATGATGATAGGATTAATTTCAAATACATCAATAAATGCATTAAATGTACATCCAGTTGATATTTCAGTAAAAAACCAAAAATCATCAACTTATGAAATTCTCTTTGATACATTTAAAACATACAGTTATAGAAAATATAAACTAAAATAATGGAATAAAATATGTCATGCAAATACTCCCCAAAATTATTAAAGTAATTTCAAACAAATAGAATTTAAGATAATACAAGTTTTTGTGGGGGGTGGTTGCAGTGACTGACGCCTGTAATCCCAGCACCTTGGGAGGCTGAGGAGGGCGGATCACCTGAGGTCAGGAGTTCAAGACCAGCTTGGTCAACATGGAGAAACCCTCTCTCTACTAAAAATACAAAATTTAGCAGGGTATGGTGCACGTACCTGTAATCCCAGCTACTTGGGAGGCTGAGGCAGGAGAATCACTTGAACCCGGGTGGCGGAGTTTGCAGTGAACTGAGATTGCACCACTGCACTCCAGTCTGGGTAAGAGAGTAAGGCTCTGTCTCAAAAACAACAACAACAGCAACAACCACAACAACAAACTTTCTTGAAGTAAAATGATTTTGACTCACAATAAAAATTTTGCTCACTGAAAAATATGGCCTCAAAATATATAAATCAAAATCGAAAAACCTAGAAAAAATAAATTTAAAAACTAAAAGCAGATTGATACATTTCAGTAAGTAATTAATAGAACAAGCAGACAAAAAGTTTTGAGTCCTCATGTAAAAATAAGCATTGATGTGGGAACTACTTACTCCTCTGGACAAGAGTCTTTAAAATAAATATTTATATAATCTTATGATGTTAAACAGACACTAGGGCTTGGATCTACTCTTTCAGCAACCTTACAATAGCTCATGTACACTGCCACATCTCAAAATAAATCTGAGACCTTAAACATGCTTAGTATTTTTTAAAAGATATTAATCTAGATTAAATAGAGTAAATATAGCACAGCTAATCTTATTTTGCTAAACAGAAATAATCTTTTCTCAATATTACCTCATGCATGACACACATAGAAGCATTCTGACAAACCAAAAAGAATGACAACTGAGAAATAATTCTTTAGAGGAAATTCCCAAAGGAACAATAAATATTTCTCCTTAGTCAATAGTACATTTATAGGAAGTTACACAGACCGTAGAAAGAGAAAGGCAATATTTGATCTACTTTTGACACCTTACTAATGTCAGCAGATGAATGTGTGGGGAAACAGGCACTCCCAAACTGTTAGGAATACAATCTTCTTGAAGGGATTGTGGCTATTCTAAACTCCTTTTGGTTTATGCATTGTAATTTACCAGTAGCCAGTTCCCTTTCCGGTAGGAAAATTATTCTTTCTTAGTGCACTGAAGCCTATAATGGACATGTGATTTGCTTTGGACAATAAAATGTAAGAAGAAATTATATGTATCACTTAGGGACTTTAAGGACAAATGCAAGCTACAGTAAATTCTCAACATTCACAGTAGTTATGTTATAGAAAGTTTCCATGAACGATGAAGATTGTCCATCGAACACTGTCATTGCTCTGAGGAGAAATGCACTATCGGGTTTCTATTAACCTCTGGTTACAACATTTAGACTACTTACCAATCAATACAACCAGTAATACTTTTTTAACAGGTCTTTCTGTTTAAAGATATCTGAATGAATATATATTTCTTACAAATAATTATATGCAGTGCTTTTTTAAAAAAATAATAAAGCACTAGTCAAGAACAGCTTAGCATTTTCTTCACCTTGGGTAACATCACTAAAAATTTCTTTAGTTTTCAACCTCATAAAAATGTTTCACCCTGTTTTTATGGTTCATCATCTAGTGGATCCACAAGTCTAGCCATTTTTTCATCTTTTGCATATTTTAAGATGTTACTGACCTGGTAGTGGCTCACGCCTATAATCCTAGCACTTTGGGAGGCCAAGACAGGCAGATCACCTGAGGTCAGGAGTTTGAGACCAGCCTGGCCAACATGGTGAAACCTCGTCTCTACTAAAAATACAAAAATTAGCTGGGTGTGGTGACAGGCGCCTGTAATTCCAGCTATTTGGGAGGCTGAGGCAGAAGAATTGCTTGAACCTGGGAGATGGAGGTTGCAGTGAGCAGAGATCGCGTCACTGCACTCCAGCCTGAGCAACAAGAGCGAAACTCTATCTCAAAACAAAGCAAAACAAAACAACAAAGTTGTTACCATATAGCTTGAATCCTAATACAATAGATGTTACTTGCACTCTTTCTAGGTCAGCCTGACATATAGATTGGCACATTTCCTCTTATCTGAATTTACTGTATTACTAATTTGTTAACATTAAACTCATGGTCAACAGCATTGTAATTCATGCCTGAATACAGTGTATTGGACACATGCATTTTCTCCATAAGGCACATCACAGCCTTGTTGTGCATAGGAACACTAAACAGTACTTTAGCACTACTCTTTGTGCCATTTTAAATGGCAAAATTACCAACAAAAAAACATAAAATGTAAAAAAAGTAGTACTAAATAGATAAAACAAACAAACAAAAAAACAAGGTATGAGAGGTGAAATAAGAGTTCAAGAGCATCATCTTGTTGGACCTCAGCTGGAAACATGCACTGTTGGACAACTCAAATTTTTTGCCACTCTGCACATGTCTGAGAATGAAGATCAACCCTATACATTAATCTTGACCAACAATCTTCCAGGTACTGGCTGATTCATTAATCTGGGCAGTGCAGAGACCTCAACTGAACATGCATAAACAAATAGCATGAGTCAGTATTAAATTTCGGTTGTTTTAAGTCTCACAGACTTTGGAATTATTGGTTACTGCAGTGGAACCTCACCTCCTCTGACTTACATGCTCCCTGACCTAAAAATACTATTATAAAATTTATCCAATAAATACACTCACACATCTAAACAAAACCATATGAGGAAGACTATAGAATTTTAATGGAAGGATACATAAGAAACCAGTAACTCTGGTCACCTCTGGTAATCAAAAGGAGGGAATTGAGGGTCTAGGCAGTGCTTAGTTTTCTCAGAATAATTTTTAATTGTTTAGAAATGCATAATTTTTAAAATAAAAAGATAAATTTCAAAAATTTAAATAAAATAACCAAATGAGAAGTATGTGTATTTTAAAAATCCTTAAGGTTTTCTATTAAAATAAATAAATGAGTTTTACTAGACAGAAAATTTCTAGAAGGCTTGGATTGCTGTCTTTATTAAGGGATTATTTTATCACTAGAGAAAGATTATCCCATTATGCATTTGAAGGATGGATTTGAGACATTTTCAATTATTTTAATTAATCTAAATTATGATTTATTTTTAGGGACCAGCAGTTTTATTCTCTTTTCAGTGACCCAAAAGTAGCAATATATGAGCAGCTGAGAAGAGGGCAGAGCCTTGCCTCCTGGAAGCATCAGTACATTCTCACTGAGCCTGGTCCATGCAGCTTACCTATCCAGAGGGTCACTGGAACATGACTTTTAAGTATCAGAAGATCAAAGGATTGTCTTCCAGAAATAGTGACTTATTAATTTTTTTATGTATGTGAGAACTACCACTTTGCAGAAAACATTTTTGGAATAAAAATACATCTTGTTTGTAAAATTTTCCTCAGAAATTGTATTGAACTCATCATTTTCATTGAAAATTTAAGGTGACAACAGTATTACAGAATATATTATGAAAAAATCCCATAATTTCTCTACTTTAACACTCATTTAACAAATTTTTTTATCAAAATTATTTTATGTTGATAATCTTTCTATCTTGTCACCAAGTATCTACAGATTTACTGAGTACAACTGGAGTGTATCTAATAATTTTCTACATCATATTTTAGTTTAACTTCATTCCCAGAAAATTGTCAAATGTTTTATTGAATTATTTTCATTATAGTTTACCACTATTACTGTATTCATGAGTCAGTACCTCATTATAAAGTTCTCTCAAAAATTAGATTTTTATATATGTATACAAACAGAATAGCTGAATAATTTTTATATATTTCTAGAAGGGAAATTGTTCAGAAAACAGTTTATTTCCGGGGAATCTGCTATTCTAGAGAAATATTATATACTATATTCATGTACATTTCACATGCGTGTATATAGAGAATAATTATATAAACACATGTGTGTGTTTATATAATCTATATTTATCATTACTATATATGGTGACGATATGTAGTCAATGAAAGATTATACAAAAATATTTCTTTTTGCATTATATAAGAAGAAATCCAATTCTGTGAAGAAACTCATTGGTAGCTTGATGGGGATGGCATTGAATCTATAAATTACCTTGGGCAGTATGGCCATCTTCACGATATTGATTCTTCCTATCCATGAGCATGGTATGTTCTTCCATTTGTTTGTGTCCTCTTTTATTTCACTGAGCAGTGGTTTGTAGTTCTCCTTGAAGAGGTCCTTTACATCCCTTGTAAGTTGGATTCCTAGGTATTTGATTCTCTTTGAAGCAATTGTGAATGGAAGTTCATTCATGATTTGGCTCTCTGTTTGTCTGTTACTGGTGTATGAGAATGCTTGTGATTTTTGCACATTAATTTTGTATCCTGAGACTTTGCTGAAGTTGCTTATCAGCTTAAGGAGATTTTGGGCTGAGACAATGGGGTTTTCTAAATATACAATCATGTCATCTGCAAACAGGGACAATTTGACTTCTTCTTTTCCTAACTGAATACCCTTGATTTCTTTCTCTTGCCTAAATGCCCTAGCCAGAACTTCCAACACTATGTTGAATAGGAGTGGTGAGAGAGGGCATCCCTGTCTTGTGCCAGTTTTCAAAGGGAATTTTTCCAGTTTTTGCCCATTCAGTATGATATTGGCTGTGGGTTTGTCATAGATAGCTCTTATTATTTTGAGGTATGTTCCATCAATACCGAATTTATTGAGCGTTTTTAGCATGAAGGGCTGTTGAATTTTGTCAAAAGCCTTTTCTGCATCTATTGAGATAATCATGTGGTTCTTGTCTTTGGTTCTGTTTATATGCTGGATTATGTTTATTGATTTGCAAATGTTGAACCAGCCTTGCATCCCAGGGATGAAGCCCACTTGATCATGGTGGATAAGCTTTTTGATGTGTTGCTGAATCCGGTTTGCCAGTATTTTATTGAGGATTTTTGCATCGATGTTCAATCAGGGATATTGGTCTAAAATTCTCTTTTTTTGTTGTGTCTCTGCCAGGCTTTGGTATCAGGATGATGTTGGCCTCATAAAATGAGTTAGGGAGGATTCCCTCTTTTTCTATTCATTGGAATAGTTTCAGAAGGAATGGTACCAACTCTGCTTTAAAGTTCATATGGAACCAAAAAAGAGCCCGCATCTCCAAGACAATCCTAAGTCAAAAGAACAAAGCTGGAGGCATCACACTACCTGACTTCAAACTATACTACAAGGCTACAGTAACCAAAACAGCATGGTACTGGTACCAAAACAGAGATATAGACCAATGGAACAGAACAGAGTCCCCAGAAATAATACCACACATCTACAGCCATCTGATCTTTGACAAACCTGAGAGAAACAAGAAATGGGGAAAGGATTCCCTATTTAATAAATGGTGCTGGGAAAATTGGCTAGCCATAAGTAGAAAGCTGAAACTGGATCCTTTCCTTACTCCTTATATGAAAATTAATTCAAGATGGATCAGAGACTTAAATGTTAGACCTAATACCATAAAAATCCTAGAGGAAAACCTAGGTAGTACCATTCAGGACATAGGCATGGGCAAAGACTTCATGTCTAAAACACCAAAAGCAACGGCTGCAAAAGCCAAAATTGACAAATGGGATCTCATTAAACTAAAGAGCTTCTGCACAGCAAAAGAAACTACCATCAGAGTGAACAGGCAACCTACAGAATGGGAGAACATTTTTGCAATCTACTCATCTGACAAAGGGCTAATATCCAGAACCTACAAAGAACTCAAACAAATTTACAAGAAAAAAACAAACAACCCCATCCAAAAGTGGGCAAAGTATATGAACAGACATTTCTCAAAAGAAGACATTCATACAGCCAACAGACACATGAAAAAATGCTCATCATCACTGGCCATCAGAGAAATGCAAATCAAAACCACAATGAGATACCATCTCACACCAGTTAGAATGGCGATCATTAAAAAGTCAGGAAACAACAGGTGCTGGAGAGGATGTGGAGAAATAGGAACACTTTTACACTGTTGGTGGGATTGTAAACTAGTTCAACCATTATGGAAAACAGTATGGCGATTTCTCAAGGATCTAGAACTAGATGTACCATATGACCCAGCCATCCCATTACTGGGTATATACCCAAAGGATTATAAATTATGCTGCTATAAAGACACATGCACACGTATGTTTATTGCGGCACTATTCACAATAGCAAAGACTTGGAATCAACCCAAATGTCCATCAGTGACAGATTGGATTAAGAAAATGTGGCACATATACACCATGGAATACTATGCAGCCATAAAAAAGGATGAGTTTGTGTCCTTTGTAGGGACATGGATGCAGCTGGAAACCATCATTCTTAGCAAACTATCACAAGAACAGAAAACCAAACACCGCATGTTCTCACTCATAGGTGGGAACTGAACAATGAGATCACCTGGACTCAGGAAGGGGAACATCACACACCGGGGCCTATCATGGGGAGGGGGGAGGGGGGAGGGATTGCATTGGGAGTTATACCTGATATAAATGACGAGTTGATGGGTGCAGCACACCAACATGGCACAAGTATACATATATAACAAACCTGCACGTTATGCACATGTACCCTACAACTTAAAGTATAATAATAATAATAATAAAAAAAAAAAAAGAAATCTACTCCCTTAGCACTATGGTTGAGAAAGTTTGATGAAATAGCTCCTATGATTTGAAATGTCAAATTGAGTTTGGTTATTTAGCATGTTGCAAATCACCATTCTTGAACTGCTACTGTTAGGGGCGGGGCATCTCCAAGATCGGAGTGGTGAATCCCTATGGGTATGCAGCAACCTCAATTTTGGCCTCCTCAGAAAAAAGAATTCGACTGAGGGGCGTAAGGCAGAAAGAGACTGAGGCAAGTTTCAGTGAAGGGCTGGAAGTTTATTAAAAAGCTTTAGAACACGAAATAAAGGAAAGCACACTTGGAAGAGACCCAAGTGGGCACTGTGGAGGTCAAGTGCCTTGTTTAACCTTGATCCTAGGACTTTATATGCTGGCCCACTTTCGGCGTCTTGAGTCCCTCTCCCTTCATTCTTCTTTAGGGTAAGCCTCCAGCATGCAGGTTGCCCTCTTTGCACTTGGGAGGTGAGCATGCCCAGTGTGTTTAAGAAGTTGCATGCATGTTCACCTGAGGTGTTCTTCCCTTTTCCGGTGGAATGTCCCCAGAAGATCATACTCCACCATTTTGTCTCTTAACATGTGTGCTTGTGCCCACTCACCTAATTCCTGAGATTTTACTGGAAGCTGCCTACTACCAATTTCATTTTTTAATCTATTGGGAAATTGCTTCTCCCTGGCTCCAAGTATGACCAATTATCGTTTTAGTACGGCAGCCGCCGGAGCATCACCTGATGGTCGCCGGACATTCCTGGTGGGTGGCTGGGAGTCCTCTAATGACCCGCTCATTCCTGACTATCTACTTAACTGTAACACTACCAATTATGCCCTCTGACACTGGCTGTTTTGGCACACAAATTGAATTTAGTGACATTGGATATAACTCAATCAAGGAGTAAAAGTGACCTTGTGCTTTACTATGGTCATAAAATCAGCATTATTCATTTAAGTTGTCTCTATGTTCATAGAAAAGGCCACACTGACATCCTATTTCAACTGTAAAATTATCTGTCATTTTCAATTATTTCCCATTTATTCCATGAAATTATGAAGGTTCATTCCTAACACAGGAGGAGAAAGGTTAACAGATGATAAATAGGAAATCATCTTCCAATTTGTTGAAATATATACATTGATCAAAAACTAATCCTCATAAGGCATTGGAAAAAGCAGGAGATTTGATTCCTGTTTGATTTTATAGCAAGTAAATTGGCTTCAGCTGAAAGTAGTAGAAACCATTTCGTGTCTCAGGTAACTGAAACATGGAAGATGTAGTTGCTCAATAATGTTAATGAGTTCTGAATTTTGTAGAGTCTCCACTCCTTTCCACAATATGGATTTTATCTAAAGCTGGACATTCTTGGTTTCTCAGATTAGTTACCAGCTTCAATCAGAATTAGAGGCTTTTTTGTCTATAATACCCAGGAACAAAAATATTCTCTTTTTCTGTCACTACCACAAAAAATCTTGAACTTTCTTTTGGTTAAACAAACCCAGTTCCCTTGTCAACTTCTGAGTAGTTACTGTGACGAGAGGAATGTGATTCCCTGATTTAGTTGGGGGTTTGTGTGTAGTCAATCTCACCCATAATCCATGATTAGAAAATCTCATGTCTGATTAGAAATAGAGAGGTAAACAAATTTCATGAAACAATATATTTATATTAAGAACAATATTTCTGTGTATTTACCGAAAACATTTAGGCTCCAGACATTATTCTAGGCACTGGGAATACAGCAGCGCACATTCTTTTGAGTAAAGTAGATTCTCTACTCAAAAGAACCTGTTGTCCAAGAATGGGTGCCCCATGAGAAAATAAACATAATAGTTTTAGAAAATCAAAAAAGTACATTAGAAATTAGAGAGACTGGCAAAGGAGTGGTTACAACTGAACTATGATGATCAGGAAATCCCTCTCTGAGGAGGTAACATGGAATCTGATGAAGAAATAGAAGGAAAAAACATTCTGCTTGCACAGGAAATAATAAGTGCAGAGTTACATAGAGGAGAACCAGCTTTATATACTGAAAAGATAGAGAGTCTCAATATGGGGCATAGGGAATGTGGAAGAGAATGATGGAAGATGGAGTTACAGAAAGAGATCAGAGCCCAAATGTGTAAAGTCTTATAGTAAGGTGCTTATTGTATTCTAATTGAAGTGAAGAGACATTGCCAAGTATGCTGATTCTGGCTGCCCACTCTCTGACCACCCTTTATATGAGGAGAGGCTTCTCCCATCTTATGAACCTTGGTAGGAAGGAAAACCTATACACCACATTAAAGAAACTGAAATGTGACCAGCTTTCATTGAAACTATGAAAGAGTCACAGGAAATACAAAAACTCCCTTAGATGGTGTCAGTGGTTGCAGGGAGACTGAGTTCCAGAGAAGGAGCAATGTTGGTGGCGGTACGCCGTCCCCTCAGGCAACTGTTTCAGTCATTAGCAGCGAGACCTTGATAATGTCCTCCATGGACCAGTACTGCAGTGTGACTGTGATGTGGCTCCTCACTGAATAAACCTGGTTCTCCAAAATCTTCCCCAAATTCCTTGAATTACCAATATATTTATACTAAATGATTTTCCACATACAATATATAACTGCTTACAATATAGTAATTTATTGTTACATAACAAATTAACTCCAAACTTACCAGCTTAAAACCACAATAAACATTTATTATCTTGTGATGTTCTGTTGGTCAGAAATTTGGGAGCAGCTTAACAGAGTGGCTCTGGCTCAGAGTTTCTCAAGAGGTTGCAGTCATGATGTCAACCAGAGATTTGCTCACTTGAAGGCTTGACAGAGGCTGGAAGATCTACTTCCAAGATACCTCATTTACATGGCTATTATCAGGAGGCCTAAGTCCTTTACTGGCTGTGAGCTGGGAAGGAGGCATCAGTTCTTTACCATGTAGATCTCTCCTCAGAGCTGCTTGAGCATCCTCATGGCATGGAAGTTGGCTTGTTCCAGAGCAAGTTGTCCAAGAAAACCAAGATAGAAATTGAAGTCCCTTCTATAATCTAGCCTCCAAAGTCATATTTCATCATTGTAACAATATTTTATTGGTTACATAGGCCAGACTTATTCAATATGGAAATATACTGCACAAGGGCACAAATACCAAAAGGTGAGGATAAGTGAGGACCATCTTGAAGACTGGCTGCTACATTTACTCAGAATTGGTTTCCACTATTTGCAAAT
Organism: Macaca fascicularis; assembly: GCF_037993035.2. Taxonomy (NCBI): domain Eukaryota; kingdom Metazoa; phylum Chordata; class Mammalia; order Primates; family Cercopithecidae; genus Macaca; species Macaca fascicularis. The sequence continues at coordinate 128,352,845 of NC_088380.1, forward strand.
AAAAGTCCTGACTAATTTTTAAGTCACTAGATATTTTTAAGCAGGGGGGGGTGATATGTTTATTTAGTGTTTATCCTGGACTTTGATTATTTAAATTATTATAGGACAATGAAATGTTGAGGCATAGTGGAATCAAGAGGCTGTTACCATATTTCAAGTGAGATATGGTGTTGCTATTATAGTAGTTAATGGAGAAATCTGTTCTGATTCAAGTCACAGTTGTAGAGAGCAGCCACAGAATTTACTGATTAGGAAGAGAATTTGAAGGGAATCTATAAAGCAAGGATGCAATCAAAGATTTAGACTCAGAAACAGGGTGTATATCAGAGCTATCTACAGAAGTAGACACAAGAGAGAGAGGAACAGGTTTGTAGGGGAAAACTAAGAGTTCCATTTTAAATATAAGCTTGATGCATTTATTAGGTATTCAAGTGGAGATACATAGCTTCGACTGTTAAATACATGAGTGTGAACTTCAGGGCAGAGGATCAATGCTAGAGATATAAATTAGCTATCTTTAGGAAACACATGATATTTAAGGCCACATTCTCCATTAATTTTGTAGAGCCTTAACTGTAGAACACAACTTGGAGTACATGAATGAAATTTTATTACTACTGAAATAAAGCAGTTTTGCCATGTCCGTGGACTTATGTAATTCTTTTCTTTTTCTTTCTTTTTTTGGAGACAGAGTCTCGCTCTGTTGCCCAAGCTGGAATGCAATGGCACCATCTCAGCTCACTGCAATCTCCGCCTTCTGGGTTCAAGGGATTCTCCTGCCTCAGTGTCTCAAGTAGCTGGGACTACAGATGCACGCCACCATGCTCGGCTAATTCTTAGTATTTTTAGTAGAGAAGGGGTTTCACAATGCTGGCCAGGCTAGTCTCAAACTCCTGACCTCAAGATTCGCCCGCCTCAGCCTCCCACAGTGTTGGGATTACAGGCATAAGCCACTGCGCCTGGCCAATTCTTTTCTTTAAAGGAGAGAAAAATATGTGTTCTTTAAAAAGAGAAGGATAACGGGATACCGATATTCTCAAAACAAACCTCAAATTATAAATCAGTTACCCAATGTTCAAAACTTCAATACTATTAAACCAGACACAACGTTTTAAATTTCTTTTTTTTTCTTTTTTTTAAAATTTATTTATTTTTTATTATTATTATACTTTAAGTTCTAGGGTACATGTGCATAACGTGCAGGTTTGTTACATATGTATACTTGTGCCATGTTGCTGTGCTGCACCCATCAACTCGTCAGCACCCATCAACTCGTCAGTACCCATCAACTCGTCGTTTACATCAGGTATAACTCCCAATGCAATCCCTCTCGCCTCCCCGCTCCCCATGATAGGCCCCGGTATGTGATGTTCCCCTTCCCAAGTCCAAGTTATCTCATTGTTCAGTTCCCACCTATGAGTGAGAACATGCGGTGTTTGGTTTTCTGTTCTTGCGATAGTTTGCTAAGAATGATGGTTTCCAGCTGCATCCATGTCCCTACAAAGGACACAAACTCATCCTTTTTTATGGCTGCATAGTATTCCATGGTGTATATGTGCCACATTTTCTTAATCCAGTCTGTCACTGATGGACATTTGGGTTGATTCCAAGTCTTTGCTATTGTGAATAGTGCCGCAATAAACATACGTGTGCATGTGTCTTTATAGCAGCATGATTTATAATCCTTTGGGTATATACCCAGTAATGGGATGGCTGGGTCATATGGTACATCTAGTTCTAGATCCTTGAGGAATCGCCATACTGTTTTCCATAATGGTTGAACTAGTTTACAATCCCACCAACAGTGTAAAAGTGTTCCTATTTCTCCACATCCTCTCCAGCACCTGTTGTTTCCTGACTTTTTGTTACAAGTCAATTCAGCCTACTTGAAATCTTGAAAGTCATATTGGCAGTGATATTTTGAAGAGAATATTGTTTGGCAGAGGGGAATAGCATCCTGATATTAAACATGAATTAATAAGGAGGGTCACTTGGTAACTATTTCTATGAATCATGCCCTAAGAGAACTCTTTACAGGAATAGGTCTCTCATCGAGACAGTGACTCTTAATCGTTCTACTTCCCACTGAAGGAGGGACATAGATGCTGGGTTGTGTTGGATAATAAATAATGATTATTATACATCTAAAACATTGTCCAAGACATTTATTCTAGTTATGCTTATTTAGGAATGCCTATATAAATGGTTATGTGGTACTGCTGAACATCTGTCTCCTGTCTTTCTGACCAGCATCTTATTTTTTAAAATGCCAGTTGTGGCATTACTCTGTTGATTCACAGATATGAATCAGTAATTTTTCTATGTTGTATTTTAGTCTAACTTGATTCCCAGAGTAATTAAGTGGCCCTATCCACTATGTACCTTTAACACCAAATTCTTGTCAGATATGTAACAATATTGGCATATTTGATCACCATCACTATAACAAGAACTTAAGCAAAAATAATTATTCTATAAAGCCAAAACAATAATCACACTATGCATAGTCAGTGACCATTGCCACTTGAGATAAGTAACATTATTTTTCTAGTCGAAACTTTCATTTCAGTTCTAACAGAGAGAAGCTAGTTTGAAGATCATTTTTCCCAAAAACCTTCCTCAGTTGTTGAAATGGGTGTGTTGACACATTTTCTACTTAATTCAATGTAGATTAGTCAGTGACCTCTCTTCAGCTAAACCTCAAAATGGTATAAAACTGAATTTGCTATCTTTCCCCAAATCAGCTTACCCTACAGATTAATTTATTTGTGTCAGTATTATTTTTCAATCACCTAGGCTTGAAAATTTGGAATTGTTTTTGACTTCTTCCTCTCTTGCATTTCTAACAATTAATAATCAAGTTTTTATATCAAAAATTATTAAGCGTTTACTATATTCTGTGTGCTTAGGATGCAAAGATAAATGATATCACACCTGCACTTCAGGAACTCACAACATTTTCATTTATCCCTTCTGTATTTCTACTGCTGTTAAACCAATCTTCTCTAGCTTTCTTGTCTCCACTCTTTTTCACATCTAATTTATCCTAAACATTGCTGCCAGATTAATTTCAGTCCAAAAATGCATTCTATACATTATACTTTTATTAAAATGTGTAATGATTCTACTTTTTCTGCAGAATTTTGTTGTATATCTTTATCAGGCATTCAAGACACTTGACAATATGTTCCTCATCCTACTTTGAAGCTGTCTGTTCACTCCCCCAAACCTTCTGTTCCATCTAAACTAGTCTACACACTACTCCTACTCAAGCCATATATATCCCTACTATCAAACCTTAGTTCACACCATTTCTCTTGCCTGAGATGTATACTTCCCCTGACTAAACATATCTAAGTAGAATAATACAAATTTAAGAATGTACACTATTAAGAGTACTAGCTACTTATTGAATACAATCTATGTATATTTAAAGTTTATAATCAGTTTTCCAGTTAGGTTGTACATGCATTGAAGTTCTTGATTTTGAGGTACGTACCTCATTTAGGAAATAGTACGTATACTTAAAAGTTTAGTAGTTTTTGTTTGTTTGTTTGTTTTTTATAAACAACCTCCCTTCTCTGTACCTTCTTTGTGGAAGGAGAACTTAAATACTTAGTATAGAACTTCTTCAAAAATGTATGCTGTACAATAATCTATCATAAATATCTTACATTTCACATTTTTATTTCTATAAATGAAGTCTTTATAGTCTTTTATTGAGTTTGACTTAGAGTTAATTATAAAATATTATTACCATGAATTCCTAGCTGTAATTCAATCATAACACTCAGAATTGTAGAATTTTGGACTTGACAGGATCCCAGTAAATATTGAAATAAAGGAACTGAAGCCCGGATGTTGCTGGAAGGCATGTATTTAAGAATTGGAAGTATCATGTTTGAGTCTCATCTTTTATGTACTTGAATATAAGGAACCAACCACACTAACATGTGTACATTGTAGGGAATAAAATATTAAGTAATATTGTCACCAGGGCAGCCGTGATGAAATGACTGGAAAAATTACATTTTCTTACTGTTTTTCTTTAGTCCCTTTATCTATAGGCAAAACTGCTTAAAGAAACAAGATGGCCGAGGATTCCACCAGATCTTTTTGACCCTTTGGCCAAATAAAAGATAAGACCCCTTCATGAAACTATTGCAAACTAGAATGGGTGACCCCTTAGATAATTAATGTATTAATACAATGCTAAAACCCTCTCGCCTAAAAGAAGATCATAGCCATTTGTGTACATGCAGGGAGTGAAGCATGTTTGGGGATTCTGCCTGTGTGTTTGGAACTTCACACTGTGCATGCTTACATATACCTCCCTGACCATATCTAACTATCTAAAATCTCCCTGCCTCCCATCACTCTGGGAGAAGGTGTCTTCACAGCAGGAGCTCACCTTCTCCATTCTCTGAGCACTGAATTGTCTTTTTCAACTGGATGTTTTTTCTTTGCAGCCAATACAAAGTAAAGAAATAAATCAATTTACCAATGACAATATTACTCTCTTATTTTCCTCAAAACCTGTACAAGATGTATCTAACAATATCCCACAAATTCAAGTGATATAAGGGCAATGCCTATTTTTCTAAAATTGACATTGGTGATTAGAATTTTCATGTAGATGTATTTGGATGGTAAAGGTAATCCTGTGGTCAATTACATTCTCATCTCACTTTTTTTCACCCTGTTATTTTAAAACCAATGCTTCAGAAATTAATGCTAAAGTAAGTTTTGAATAGATAAGAATTTGTTTCTAAATTTGTTCATACAACTTTAAAAGAATAATGTTACTGGCTATAATAATGCCAATAATGATAGTATTAATTGGCAGAATGGCTACTATATGGCAGATTTTTCTAGAAACTTTACATGAATTAAAACATTGACGTCTCACAAAATTACTCTAAGGTGAATTCTGTCATCAATTAAATTTTTCCAACGAGAAATGTAAAGCTCCAAGGTTAATAAACTTTCTCCAGGGTATACATTGCCTTCTAACCCCAACTGTCTGCCTGATGTTTTGATCCACCATGCAATCTTCTTTATTGTTCTTTCTGAACTCTACGTTCTGTTTTTATGGGCGCCACTGGCTCCTGTCTCTAAAAACGGAGAACAAAGGAAAAGAATTTACCATTTTTTAGCCCTCAAATATTAAATGAAAAGTTGCAGATCCCTGGCACTAATTAGCCTAAAAATTTCTTAATCATAATGTAAGATTTTAGCAGATATGTATAATTTCTACAATCTCCATTTTTAAGTATCTGTAATCTTAGAATATAAAATATTTTTTCTTTCATGTTTATTTAATGGTGCCTTTTCATTTGCCCCCCTCACTTGCGGCTCTTTTGTCACCAGTTACATGGTAATTCCTCAAATTTTAGTTTTCTGCTATATCATGACTCATCAAGTTTTAAGATAGTCATTCAATCCACCAAATATTCTTCTCATTGTGATACTTCCTCTGATAAATAAAAATGGTGTCAAAACAATACAAAGAGTCTCCAATTAGGATATCATCTCTGTGTCATAAATGAAAGGATTTTCTATAAGTGACAGTACACAATTCACAACATGGGTGACTATGTACCACCTTTTGAAAAGATATAACAAATAGAATTGAAAAATCTAAGTCAGTGTATAGTAGCATTATGAGAGTTTTCAAGGCAACCTTAATTTTTCAAAGCTTGTCTATTTATGTTTTGAGAAAGTGGGAATTCCATTAAAAATAATTCATTTACATGGTATTTCTGAATTTATAGAAATTTGGTGATGGTTATCAGGCTCTTGTTATGGGATCTATTAGTATGCTAGATGTAGGATTCCTCCAAGAATGTCTTGAATTATGTTTATCAACTGACTCCTGTCAATACTTTGTACAACATTCAACCTATTCTACAGCCCTACAGCACCTAAAGAGGCATGCACAAGGGACTCAAAGAAGATATAGCAGTAGATAAGACATTCTTTTTTCTCCATAATAACAATAAAATATTTTTGAGTACTTACTACATGCAAGGAACTGGTTAAACAATTCTCATTTAAAATTTTATTCAATCCTCCTAACAGCCTCATAAGGTGAGGGTTATTTTAACCCCATTTTCATAGAGAAATCAGACACAAAGAGATTAAGTTACCCAACTAGGAAGTATTGGAGCTCATATTCCAATCAAACTGTTATTTAATTCTATAGTCAGTGCTTTATCAACCCAGTTATTAGCCCCTCTATTTTTTCTCATAGCCTATAGCAGCAGAGAGTGGACACAACCAATCTGTGGTCAATCTTGAACTGGGTCACTATATGGTAAGTGAAGAAGTTTAATAACCGAGCTCCTAGGTCCCACTCTTATTGTAGGAGCCAGAGAACACAACTCCTCTGTTCCTTCCTAAAAGCTTCAAAGAGGAGATGTGCCCCATCTGTAAAGATACAAGTTTATATTTTCAGCAACTCTACCCAAATTTAAGAAGCGGCACCCAGTGGGAAACTCTTCCCAAACCAATTCTTTCCAAGTCACACTCCCACTATGCTTCTTCCTACGACCTGATAAATCATTTCCTTTGGATCATTTTAACCTCTTAGAGATAATCTAGATAATTTATTGGCATCGTTTTTAGTATAATCACCAAGAATCTGGTAAAGATATCAAAATATTAGAATCCATAATTATATTAAAGCTATATCTTAAGAAGAGTACATTTTAATAGAATATAAATTGCTAACGTGTTAGCCAAACACAACAACAAAAATTGCTGTTTGGTTGTTTTGTGTGTGTATGTTTGTGGTTGTGGAAGACATTAGTAAAGAGCAGCCAAACAATGGTTTATTTCCTATTTTGGAAAACCATATATCTGGTACAAATGAACCTGGATGGCTCTCACTTGACAGTGGTGCCAAAATGGAAAGCAAATACAAGAGAGCCTAGTTACGAGTTTTGAGCCAAGAGATTATATTCGATTTCTTTCTCACATGGGGCATTTTAGCTTTTTATTACATAAAACTATGTGTTAATGTTTATAATGCAGAATAATTGCTTGGCACAATTCACAAATTACATTCACTGCTTTCTATATCAAATAGAGATTTTTAAATAAACTCAAATTGTATAAATTATAATTGGTTGTTTGTAATGGGCTGGTGGTCTCTCTGTCCCTCTGCGCACAGCCCAGTGCCACTGATGCCCCATAAAAATACCATCTGCCTCTGGTCTTACAGCTCAAGGGATTTTCTAGTGCTGCGTGCCACCATTATTTACTCTCACTCTGGTCTGGTTTCCATAGTTCCCAACTGTTGGAGCCTATGCCGAATCTGTCACTCTTTCCACTAATAGCCTGGTTGAGCTTTCTGCAGGCTTTGGTTTCCAGCTTTCACTGGCACACCTTCAGGTCTGCTTTGCTTCACACTCTGCCCCTAGCAGACAAGTGCCTCCTGCCTACAAGCTTCCCTGGTCTGCAGTCCCAAACCTGATTCACTGTTCCAGGGAATGGGAGGGAATCTGACAGTGATGCCCAAGTGCTAGTGCAATAAAAGTTGCAACTTCCCAAATCCCTTCAGAGATTTTAAAGAAAATAACAGAAATAAGTAAGAATTCAATTGAAGATTTGGAAGCATAAGTTTGATATCAAAAATGTTTAAAAGAACATAAAATCTCCAACTCAAGATTTAAACTGTGAACTACAGCTGGGTGTAAGATTAGGTCATATGATTTATGTGTTTGAATATTTTTATAGAAAAAAATAAAGTATCCATTTGCATTTACTCACACTATCCACAAATTATTGTACACACCAATAGAAATGTATTATGCTAGTTTTATTAAATGGTGCTTGGCCTGAAGGTTTTTTTTTTATCACAAACTTTCTCAGTACCTCATGCACACGAAAGTAACCACAGAATAAAAGCCACCTAAAGTAAAGTGGTCCAGTAGAACTATAATGTGAGCCACATAAATACTTTCCCAAGTATCTATATTTAAAAATTATTTTTAGTAATTTATTTTATTTGACCCAATATATCCAAAATATTGATATTCTTTTATACACCAAATTTTTGAACTCTTTTATGTATTTTACACTCACAGTACACCTCAATTTGGACTAACCACATTTCAAGTACTCAATAACCATATGTGAATAGGAGCTACCATACTCACAGCACTACTTTAAAGGAAAAGATACTTTCTATCAATTTCTTATAAAAAGAATTATTTCTGTAATGATAATATATTCTTAAAAATAATACATACATGTCATGTTCATTAATATCCTTCCCAAATTAAAATGATTTTACTTCTCAACAAAAGTTTCTTTTTTTACATACTCAGTTATCTAGTATCAATATACAATCATGAGTTATAGTTTTGAATTCCTATTGCTGCCAGACAAAAATTTGAGCTGCTCTCATTCTAGGCATCCATGTGGCTGGGTGTTCCAAGTGAAATTGTCTCAGCCCTTGCTATGGAAATATGGTCCTGGGATAAGGTATGACAGGTTAATGGAATGGTATGTTCAGTGAAAAGAACATAAAACAACAAGGCATTAAAAACAGTGTATTCTCAATTCTGCGTGCAATTTCAAGGCTGACAAAACATTTCCATGAATTCTTGTTTCCTTAATTAACTTTGTATGCTTTCTTCTTTCTTTATCTCTAAGCAACTCTACAAATTTAATGAGAATTGATTTCATCACAAGGGTTTTCTAAGAAGAAAAACTCTAGTTTTTTAAAGGTCATTTTAGAAAAACCTTTACATTTATAGGAAGAAATGCTAACATATTTATTTTTTAAGAGCCAAAAACATAATACCAAAAATGCTTTGTGTAATTCATTTAACACCACCACCAGTATGTATTCATTTGTTCATTCATTGAAGCTGCATTAAATAGACATTATGTACCATATGGTGTGCTTGGAACAAAAATACAACAGAGAACACCAAAGCTCCTGCCTAGAAGTTTATGTTCTACTGAAAGAGATAGAAATGTGCACTGTCTGTATTCAGAAGTCTACAAGGGAAGTAGCCACAAAGCAGTTGGAGAAACATCAAGAGGACACCTATACTTGTTTACATGGGCAAGTCATCTCTGAAGGTAGTGATAGCTAAGGTGAGCCTTGAATGCCAAGTAGAAACTTCCAGGCCAAGGTAAGAGAAGAGAGAAAAAACAAGCAGTGTTGAAAGAACTTAAGTTCACATAAGGTAGTCTTGTTTATGAATTTAAGAAAGTTTGTATGGCCAGAAATGAAGCTAGGGAATCAAGTAAACAGGATCTACATTTTGAAGGGTCTAGTAAAACCACTCCAAGGATGAGGAGCTACCAGAGACTTTTAAGCTGGAAAGTAATTTACCATATTGCATTAGTCTGTTTTACATGCTGCTGATAAAGACATGCCTGGGATTGGGAAGAAAAAGAGGTTTAATTGGACTTACAGTTCCACATGGCTGGGGAGGCCTCCAAATCATGACAGGAGGTGAAATGCACTTCTTACATGGCAGTGGCAAGAGAAAAATGGGGAAGAGGCAAGAGTGGAAACTCCTGATAAAACCGTCCGATCTTGTGAGACTTATTCACTACCAAGAACACAGAATGAGGGAAAACCCCCTCATGATTCAAATTATCTCCCACTGGGCCCCTCCCACCACATGTGGGAATTATGGGAGTACAACTCAAGATGAGACTTGGGTAGGTACACAGAGCCAAACCATATCACGTATTATGCATTATAAAAGTCATTCTGTTCACTGTGTGGATTCCACACGGCTGGAGGAAAATTCATTGAGAAGATGGTATACTTTAACAATTGGTAAGTGTCTAGACATTTAGTGATTAGAAGTAGGTAAGGGAAGAATTTGATAATGATTCCCCAGGTGCTTGCTCTGGTAATGAAGGAGTAGTAGTGCCATCCATTTATTAAGGCAGAGGATCATAAGAATGCATGCGAAATCAAGCACTTACTCTGTGCCAGGCATTGTACTTACTTTTTTATATCAAGCAATTGAATCTTCACAACAAATATAAAAAGCAAGTACTATGATTATCTCAACCATTGCAGAGAGACACGAAAAGCTATAACTGGCCCAATGTTACACAAACTAGGAGAAGGACACAAATCACAAACATATATAAGAGCTATACAATAACAGCATTTGCAGAAGAAAAAGGAGAGAGGAGCAATAAGGAGTCTGACTGGAAATAGCCAAGAGTTATTGACTAGAATGAGCTGCAGCCAACTGGAGAATTGAATTTCAACCACCAGGGATTGTACCCACTCCATTACCTGGTGAATGCAAGAGAGTCAGTATAAAAAAGGAAGGAACTGATGACGTCTACTCACGGGAAATCTCAAAAGAGTTTTCTTTCTGGACAAGGACCAACATGGAGAAAAAGGAAAGTGCTGGGAATAAAATCAAAATTGCAGGGATTACACTAGTTGATGTAGTTCTTAATGTTATATTAATATGAAGTGGCAGCTCCACAGACCCCACAAATGATCAAGCACTAGTGAACCAAGATTATTTAGATTTGTGTGTCCAAAAAAATATTTTGCATGAAGCTATTAGAAGCATTTTGAATACAATTACAAGTTTGGTTCTATCAAAGGTATTTACTAATATTCCTATGAAAGTTCCTAGTCAAATATGGGAGACTAGAAGAACAAGAGTGCCATATTGTTCCTCACCTTGTCTCTCTTCTCAAAAAAAAAAAAAACAAAACCTGAAAGTTCTCAATAGTCTAAGTCACTTATCTGTGTGTCAGAGTTCTGAGAATTCCTCATTAACAGCTGCATCGAAGAATTTCCATCATTAGTCAGCTCTCAGAACTGGATGGATCTACACTGAAAGAAAATTGCTCATTTTCAAAGCCACTGGGACTGCACATAGGAGAGCACACATATTTTAAATTGAAATTACGTAAAATTTCCTCTGAATATTATTTACTTTACTACAATAGTAATTATTTTTAATATGTATTCTAAATTACAATTATTTATCTGAATTGACAAGTAATATTGATTACTTAAAGTTTTTTGAAAATTTTTTGTCTAAGTCATATATGTAATAATATCACCTATAATAAAAATTAACACTCATGACTTTTTAAGGCCCTTACAAATATCATAAACAGACACAGAGAATGTCAATTGCTATCACTATTTTCACATTCTGGAGAAGCTAGCACCCAGTTCTAGGACTAAGATTGGAAAATACAAATCTGAATTAAATTAAATATACTTTATTTTCCGAAATATATTTTCTTAAAGCAACACTGAAAATTTAGTTTTGTATTTTGAAAAATGCAAAGAGAGTGGATGTTAAGTGTCCTCACAACAAAAATGATAACTTTGTGAGGTAATGCATTTGGTAATTAGCTACATTTAACCAATCTACAGTACATATTTACTGTAAAACATCATGTTATATATAAATACACACAATATTATCTGTCAATTTTTTTAAAAAAAGAAATGAGAAAAAATAAATGAAACCAAAGAAAAGCACTATATCTTTGCACTGCAAAATACAAATGAAGAAACAGCATTTTCAGTGGATTCAGGTGAAACCCAAAGTTTAGCTCATTCAGGTTCTAAGATGTGATTATAATAATCTGTGTTCTGGAATAAGCAGTTATTTGATTAAGCTGGCAAAAGCTCTTGAATTTTAAAGGAAAATGTCTTTCAGTTGAGTTGACTGACGGTTAGTTTTATAGATCAATTTGAGTAAACTAGGGGATGCCCAGATGGCCGGTAAAAGGTCTTCTGGGTATGCCTATGAGGATGTTTCAAAAGAGGTTAGCATTTGAATCACTAGACTGAATAAAGAAGATCTGCTCTCACCAATGTAGGCAGGCATCAGCCAGTCCTTGAGGGACTGATTAGAACAAAAAGGCAGAAGAAGGGTGAACTCTCTCTCTTGCTCTATTTCTCTTTCTCTTCTTGAGCTGGGATATCAATCTGATACACTTAGGCTTTGGAGCTCCTGAACCTTGGGCCTTTAGACTCAGACTGAATTATACTACCCACCTTCCTTGTTTTTGGATCTCCAGCTTGCAGACAACATATTGTGGGACTTTCTGATCTCCATAACCATGAGCCAATTCTCATAATAAATTGCCTGTAGTATATCTATATGTAGCCTTTTAGTCTTGTTTTGCTTGTGTCAATCAAGAAAAAATGACAAGACAAGTCTCAAACATTTTCGGAGCTTTATTTGCCAAAGTTAAGGACATGTGCCGGGAAGACAGGTCTATGCCTTTCTCCAAAGATGATTTTGGGGATTCCAAATTTAAAGGGAAAAGGGCAGGATATTGAGAAGTACACAGTTTCCTTGTAAGAGGTGGGCAGGGAAAAACAGTCATTCATACCTTTGCCTTGCTCAGTGAGTCTGCATTTTTTTACACAGGATGACATAGACAAATGGGGCAGAGGAAAAATGCAGGGAATCTGTATTTTACATAAGATAATATAGACAAAATGGGGCAGGGGAACAATCAGATATGCATTTGTGTCTGGTGGGCCGGGGATGACTGGACCTGTAACGGTAAGCTATTAATTTGTATTGCCATGGTGAAATTTTAACAACTCACTAAAAATTTCCTTGTGGGCAAAATATGGGGGAGGCGTGTAGTTATTCATCTCATAGCCATCTTATTTAGGAACCAGGTTTGCATGACCCAGTGGCCTGCTTGACTTTTCCCATTGGCTAAATGAGTCTGGGGTCCCAAAATTTAATTTCCTTTCTCACTGGGAATCCCTGATACTACATTAAGTAAATAGAAATCAGAAAGTTTTTGTCTATAAATTTAGATTGTTTTTTGTCTATAAATTTAGACTGCTGAAAAAAAAAATATTTTCCACTTTTTGGCTCCTTAGTACCAAAAGTTTATGCTCAGTTATAGTACCCAAACTTATGCTCTGTAAGAACTGACTTCTCTTGAAAATAATATACATTCAATCACAGTACTCATTATATTCCAATTTTATATCTAGCAATATTGCCATTTGATTTGAGTTCAGGTATAAATATCTGAATGTGTCAAAACATTTATTTCAGAAAGTGGGCATTAGAACCTAAAAACAGGAAGGAGTGACTGTTAGCTCAATTAGGAACACAGAGCTTCAAAGACCAGGTAAGCAAATAGCTTTCATTTGCAATTGGAGGGGCACTATTTTAGGACAATAGACTGTTAGTCCTTTAAAAGCAGAGATGATATGTTTTTATTTTTGTATCCCCAATATTTAGTGCCGTGCTTGGCACATAGTAGTACTAAATATAAGTGTACACTGACACTTAGGAATTAAAGTGCATATAATGTTATAACCATAAAAACCTTTTAACTTGTCTTCCTTATATAGCATGTATTTATAACAGAAAGTTTTTGGAATTCAGGACCTGTCCTTTTGTTTTTTGTTTTTTTTTTTTGAGACGGAGTTTCGCTTGTCACCTAGGCTGGAGTGCAATGGCGCCATCTCGGCTCATGGCAACCTCTGCCTCCTGGGTTCAAGCAATTCTCCTGCTTCAGCCTCCTGAGTAGCTGGGATTATAGGACCTGGCTACCATGCCCAGCTAATTCTTGTATTTTTAGTAGAGACAGGGTTTTGCTATGTTGGCCAGACTAGTCTTGAACTCCTGACCTCAGATGACCTCTCTGACTCGGCCTCCCAAAGTGCTGGGATTATAGGCATGAGCCACCATGTCTGGCCTTATCTTGTAATTTTTAAGTAAAACAAAAATTACCAAGTAACAACTTCACTGACTTTAGAGTGTTTTTAATGCTTGGGGAAAAAACTGTTTTATATATTCTTCTACCTTAACACTATACCATACTAAGATTTATAGATTGCCTTCTAGTGTTTGTCTACGCACATATTTTACGTAGTTATGCTGAAATTTTATATTCATTGCTTTGCTCTGTATTTTTAATTTAACATCTTAATATTGCAATGTTTTTATGTTGACGTGTTGTCTGAATAATTATCATTTTTACAGTTTCATAACATTTCAGTAAGTAAATGACAAAATGTATTTAACCATATTTCCTACCATTACTTTTTAGAAGAAATACATATTTATCTGATCTATTCTTTACAGAGCATAATTTCAGATATTTAAAAACATGTTTGGATGCAGAAATTTTTCTTTAGCACAGCACTTACCTCTGGCATCTACAAAAAATGCAAAGCAATCAAACTTGAAGGCCAGTGTAAATTGGGTCAGATTATTTTGTACCCAACACGGGAATGCCCCTTCATCTATTTTGATTTGAAATGTCAATTTCTCAGCTGAAGGCCTAGGAATAGCTCCTCTTTGAATTGACTATGAAGAAATAGAAGATGACCCAGCTCAGTGTTCAGCTGCTTGCTACATATCCGGTTTACGTACATAGATAAATCCCAGGTCTGTCATTGGCTTTAATTTTGAAAATATTATGAAACTCATTCAGGTCCTTGAATTTACCAAATCTAAACTTTGAAATTTCTTAACCTCCATTTCACTTCTCTAGAACACTTATACTGAAAGCTCATCTGTTATAGACATTTTATATTTATTTATTTGTATAAAGTCAAGCTTCCCTTTCCTAGCAATTCTCTTTATGAAATCCCTTGCCTCTGGAAGTAGGGCTACCCTTAGAGAAAAAAAAAAAAAATAAAAGCCAGAGATCTATTTAGTAGTAAAGATTCCTTATTGCCTCTAAAATCTGAAAGCATTGATAAGGGAATAAAATTATTATAGCTAACACTTACTGAGGGCTTACTACTTGCCAAGAACAGTGCAAAATATGTTATACATACTTTAGTCATCACAGAAATCTTATAAGATAGATACTTTTATTAACTTCCATTTTATAGAGGAGAAAAAGGAGTTAAGCTTTATAAATAAATTGCACAAGATCACATCATGTGTAAACGTTAATGTTGAGCAAGATTGATGCTTAATTTCATTCAGCTGGGGAATCAACAATGCCAACTGAAGAATTAAATACCACCATTGCAGAGAGAAGATAAGAAAATGAAAGTTTTCCATTATATGAAAATAAACTAAATAACATTTATTCCCCAGATATATTTCTGTGAAGTATGCCATGCTCCCTCTTATTTCCTATGCATTCATGCCAGATGGGAAAGCCTATAAGAGCATCTTTTGTAGAGGAAGCTTCAGAATTTTCTCAAAACAGTGGTCTAGGGGGCTACCCCCAATCAACTGGAACAGGCTAAAAAGATTACTTCTGTTGCCTATTACTCCTAAGAACGTTATGATTCAGAAGTGGTGCTGGGAATACCTTACAGGTTTAACTGACTAACACAGAGTCACCGTCTAGACACTTCCAGAAAGGTTCTGTGGCCTGTGTACTAAATAGTGACAGGGAATGATCGTATTATCTACCTCATATAACTGTAAGAAGGAATAAATGAGCAAAAACAAAGTTCCAGATAACTTAGGTTTGATAAATATCCCTCGCCCCCCACCACACACACACACACACACACACACACACACACACACACATTATGATCCAGGCAGTTTTCTACACCCTATTCATCGATGAACATAACAGAAGAAAATCCACCCCCTGACCACCACCTTTCACAAAGTTTAAGAAAAAGAATATTATTCATATTTATTAATTTACTCATGCAGGCATTCATACATTTATTCATTTACTTCAATTTGCTTGTCCACTATGTGCCTAGTAAAGCTTTTTGTTTGAAAAATATAAATAATGCAACCTCTGCCTTCAAAGAACACTGTTAATCAGGACAGACAACAACAACTGACTGTAATAAAAATGTATTAGACGTTATTATATAGGGAAATGTAAACAACTATGGAGATATAAGCAGTAGTGAATCTTCTTAAAGACATGAAACTTGATTTAAAATATAAATATATAATATATTAATACTTGTTTTTTAAAAATCTCAGTGGATCCAAGTATCAGTTTTAAAGGCCAGCATCTTTTTTCTTTCTAACAAAAATTTGATTTCACTTAATTATATGTGCTTGCTTTTGAAAAAGGAAAAGATACTGTTGAGTCCACGTTGCGGTTAAAATTATATACAATATATAATAAGCATGGGTGGTAATTGACTCAGTACAATGCAACTATCACTTGTCCAATCCTGTATTCTCTGAAGGAATGTTATAATTCAGCAGTGGTGCAGGGAATGCCTCACAGGTTTAATTTAATTACTACAGTTCTGACCTTTTCATAGTAGTAACATATAATCTTTTGTCCCTATGGGTTGGCCTGTTCATTATGTTTTCTGCCCAAAGCTTACCGCACATTGATTTCCAATTACTAGTTTATAAAACTGCCAAGTCATCTCTGTCAAATTACTGTTCCTCACCAAAGCAGCTTAAAAATTATGCAAGTCAAGTGAAGTAACTGAAGCATTAATTAAAATTTGCAGATTGTTAAGACAGACCCAAGAGACACGAAAGTACTGTTGAGGAGGAGCCGTGTCTCTCAAATCATCTGCCACTGTAATTAACTGCCATGTCCTGGTCATATTGCCAAGACCAGAAATTTCAGATTTTTATAATGAATAAACAATTATCTGTGAAGTTTAAGCTACTAACATACATATAAGATTATTCTATAAAGAGTACAATTCTGACTAAACAACCTGAGAACTTTAAAGGCCTTGTGTAAGAATTCAGACAGTTATATATTAATATAGGTAAGACCATGTAT
Source organism: Macaca fascicularis (assembly GCF_037993035.2). Taxonomy (NCBI): domain Eukaryota; kingdom Metazoa; phylum Chordata; class Mammalia; order Primates; family Cercopithecidae; genus Macaca; species Macaca fascicularis. Next base: position 128,369,543 of record NC_088380.1, read on the forward strand.
ATTCGTTAGGACTGGAATCACCTGAGAGTAAGGATGATCTAAATTAACATTGGTTAAACCAAACAGGAATTTTGTTTCCTAATAGGCCTGAGGCAGAGGGCAACTCCAGTTCAATAAGTCTGAAGGAACCAAAATCTTTCCAGCTGTTTGTTTCACCATCTGTATTTCTCATCCTCATAGATCAAAGGGGAAGTTACAACCAGGGGATCAGAACAGGCAGCAGGAAAAAAAGAAGGGGAGTTTAAAAAATTGAGCAAAAGTGGGCTATTATATCTTAAGAACCCCAGAAGCTGCCACATAGTCACTCAGCCAGATTTAGTCACATGGTCACTCCTGGCTGCAATGAAGGCAGAAAAAAGTTTTTATTCTGGCAGCCAACTGCTTCTGCTGAAACATGGGCATCCTATGACTGGGGGGTGAAGGGAAAATTGACATTAGAACAGGAGTCCCCAATCCCTGAGCAATGGACTGGTAGCGTTCCATGGCCTATTAGGAATTGGACTGCTCGGTAGGAGGTAAACAGTTGGTGAACAAGCATTACCACCCTAGTTCCACCTCCTGTCAGATAGCAACAGCATTGGATTCTCATAGGAGCACAAACCCTATTGTGAACTGCTAGAATGGGCGCTCCTTATGAGAATCTAACTAATGCCTGATGATCTGAGGTGGAATAGTTTCATCCTGAAACCATTCCCCTTTTACCCCTGTCACCCCATCCCCCTCCCCAATTCCGTGGAAAATTTGTCTTCCACAAAACTGGTCCCTGGTGCCAAAAATGTTGGAGACCGCTGTGTTAGGTCTCCTACTAGTCTCTACTACACCCTTTGATTACTGAGTGATTTAAAATATCTTGGTAGTTTAACAACAAACTAAAGATGTAGTATTTGTAGACAACAAACTAAGAAAACAGTGGTACAAAATGGCCAAATTAAGAAATAACAAAGAATTAAAATCAACCCTTCTAATAATTTGGAGATTCCTCAAAAAACTAAAAATATAACTACCACATAATCCAGGAATCCCACTGCTGAGTATGTATCCAAAGAAAGGAAATCAGTAAACCGATGAGATATCTGTGTGACAATGTTTACTGAAGCACTTTTAATAATATCGCAGGTATGGAGTCAGTCCAGGAGTCTACAACAGATGAATGAATAAAGAAAATGTGATGTGGTATACATGGACAATGAAATATTATTCAGCCATTAAAAAAGAATAAAATCCTGTCACTTGCTGCAATAGGGATGAGACTAGAGGACATTATAAGTAAAATAAACTGGCAGAAAAAGACAAATATCACTCTTCTCAGTCATATGTGTGAGAGCTGAAAAAGAGAATCTCATGGAGGTAAAATATAGAATGATGTTTCTACAGGTTGAGAAGAGTATGGGGAGGGACAGATGAAGAGAGTTTGGTGAAGGGGTACAAAAATACAGATAGATAGAATAAGTTCTAATGTTTTGTAACACAGTAGGGTGACTACAGTTATCAATAATTTATTGTATATTTTTAAATAGCTAAAAGGAATTATTTGAAATGTTCCCGTCACAAACAAATGATAAATGTTTGAGGTGATAAATATCCCAATTGCCCTGATTTGATCATTACACTTTGTATGCGTGTATCAAAATATTACATGTATGCCATATATATGTACAATTACTATTTATCAATAAAAAATAAACCTTGAATATTAGAAATGAGGGATAAAAAGTAATATACAAGTCATCAGAATATAAATATAGGGAAGGAAAAGGAAGGAATATACAGATCTTTAACAGCAGGTTAATAAGTAGATAAGGAACAGATGTCAAACCAATTAAAGAAGGAAGTATTAAACAGAAAACTATAGACAAGACCCTTAGTGCTCCAGAAATTATTCAAATAGATGACTAAGATTTAATTCTTTAAAGTAAGTTAGATATTTAAAAAGACATTATTAGGGTGTCTATAAAATTTAAAATTAGAATAGTGCTAGGAGCTCTAAAATACGGAAATATATGTATTACAATAAAATCTTTTTCATATAGGGCTTTTGAACTTCATGCAGGAAGAAACATTTTCATTCAATAATGTTAATAATTCTATAATGAATACATAAATAATGGAAGACAATGACAAAATGAGTAACTTTGGAGGAGAGTGCACGAGATCTGGACCTTGTAGGAAAATAAGGATATCAACAGGCATCTTCACCTGCAGATTAAGAGAAAGAAATGCAGCAACTAAAGCCACTCAGCAGCCTCCAATACATTCAGGGTATAAAAGATTCATTTGTGCGAAAATATTAGGAAGATTACAGTCCACGCTTAGACTGCTGTTCTCTCTGTGCTTGTATTTGAAACCCATCCCTAAGCAGATTGAGAGGAAAGAAATCACCACTGTAGCTGCTCATCATTCAGCATTCGTTTGCATTGGTTTGCCTGCCTCTTTCACTTTTGTAAACATCTTTCAAACTCCATAAGTCTCATTAAAAAATCATAACATGTTGTGGCAAAATTTAGACCAAGCATAAGATATCAAGAATATAAAATAATATGTGTATATATTAATTCTCCTATATAAAGGTAAACTCTGAAAAATAAAGCCAACCAGCTACCAGGACTTGGGACAACAGGCTTCTGTCTCCAGTACCCCAGTGTGGAGGAGTGTGACACAAAAAGCCTAATCACCCCATCCCCAAAACAAAACCAGATGTTTTTGTTAAACAATACCAGACAAACTAAATAAGCATATTTTCTTGCTTTTAACTGTATCCATCAATTTATTGTGTCATGATGATGCCAAATCCTGTTGGTCAACTTTATGTGCCGTTGATTAATTAAAAATGGGAAAATCAACTATTATTCAGTAAGTGCTTTGTTGCCAAAACTTTTCAAAAAATGAAATTTCTGAGTTAAAAGTAACAGACAGTTGAAGAGATTCCCGGTGATAAAAAATGTTTAGGGAACATTGAACTAAATTTAAGGAATTATACAATATTACATCTTTGTAGAATATAATTTCAGTAAATAGTATTTTTCCATATTTAGGTTCATTTTCTGGATAGTTGAAAAAGAATCAGTCTATTTTTTAATAATTAGTATTTTAATGCAAATATTAAAAATTTACTTTATCCTTCATGATGTTTTTCAAAGGGATAGTTAAGAAAGTTGTCAAGAACAATATTTTTTCTCTCATCATCTTAACCTGTTCTGAGATAGTCATTAGTCTCCAAAAATAAGCTATTAAGATTTTGTCTTTGTATAGCTACTTTCAAAATAGCCACAGTATTAAGACAAATTGGTAATAATAGTAAACAATAAGAGATCATCTGATTTTTTTGATATTACTGTCAAAACAAGCATTAAGGCTTATCCCATCAAAAATTTTTGAAAATCAAATCTCATCTGAAATATGTTTATCATGCAAGCCCAGTTTTGATTCTGAAACAGAATTTTCCTATTCTATAGGGAATTATAGAGTAAAACTAAAAAGACTAAATCGGAAATCAAGAACGCTGATCTAGTTTCAGATAAGGTACTAGCTTCTAGGGTTAAACCAGTTGGGGAACTCAGAGGCAAGAGCCATGTCTTGATTAACTCATGAAAGAAAATTAAATCAAGAATTCCTCAGAGAAGTAGACCATATGACATATTTAGCAATAATGCCAAAGTAATAAAAAAATTCAACCACCAACTTTTACTACAAATAATCTGACTTTTCATCGTGGAATGCTATAATTCTCTTTTTAGCTTCATTTCAGATTAATTTTCTAAAGAGGAAAACATGCATTTATTTGTATGAGAGAAATTATAATTTAGTATTTATGTAACAGACATACAGCTTCAAATTTATTATGAGAAAATAAATATTTTTAAAGATTACCAGATTTTCATTACATTAGAAACAATTCTTTGCAACATTTTATCTTTGGTCTTTATGCAAAGAAATGAACATAAAGCAAAGCTATCTAAGCTGTGGAATTTGATAATCAATTTTCTGACATCTAATTTTATGTTCCATACTTTAGAACAAGAATTGGCAACCCACGCACGGCCTATGGGCCAAATCTCGTTCTCCACCTGTTTTTGTAAATAAAATTTTATTGGAACACAATCATGCTCATTCATTCATTTATGTATTATCTATAGCTGCTTTTGCATTCCAATGGCAAAATTGAGTAGTTATGATCATATAGCTTGTAATACCAAAAATATATGCTACCTGGCCTTTTACAGAAAGAGGGTTGACGCAGGAGGTCTGGGGTGTTCAAATCCTGCACATTCCAGTAAAATGAATGACACTCGACCAGCTCCTGGAAATAAGCTCTAAGTCCTTGGAATATCCTGCCTGGTAGGACGCAAAGACAAGGAGTGTCTTTGTTTATCTGAGGCCTTGGGCCATGCCACATAGTTTGTGCTAACAACGTGATTATGGTGGGGTCCTTAGGTCACACAGTTTTAGTTTGACCTCTGGAGAACCTAGAAAATAACCCTCAATAAAATCTCTGGATACCAAGGCTTGGATGAGCTTCACTAGCTAGCAATACTTTGTATATGTAGTCACACATTTTTTTCTGGTGGAATTAAGCACTAGTCATATAACCATTTGACAAAGACACATGGAAGCTTGAACTTGGTTTCTTCTGAACTTGGCCCTATGCATATTTTGCCTTTGCTGATTTTAACAGTATTCTTCTGCTGTAATAAACTTTCACGGTGAATATGATAGCTTTTCTGAGTTCTATGGGTTGTTCTAGTGAATTATTAAACCTGAGGGTGGTCTTCAAGACCTCTAAACTCACCGAATCTTTCCCAAAATGTTTGCCGATCCATTCCCTGGCCATTATTGAAATGTAAAATGTCAGATAAATAAAACTGATCATACTTAAACTAATAAGATATATTTAAAACTTTTCAGAGTTCACATTATTTTTTCTAACTTAATCATCAATTATATTTTTTAGCAAATTCAATCCCTGAAACAAGACCATTCCATAAGTAAACAACATCAAGCCAACCTATTTTCCTTAATCCAAGTTTGCAGTTTCTTAAAAATTCCTCAATTATGAGTATTTTCAGCATATAATATTTATTTGGAACAATCACAAGAATAAACAACTCATGATGCATTCTCTACTATAGCCAGCAGTGGCTGCCAAGATTTAAACTTATCAAAAATAAAATAAAATGAACCTTACTGTGAATGAACTTTATTCTTTTTTTTTTTTTAACCTCATACAAAAGTCAAGAAAGGTAATAGGAAACTCAGTCCACATACTGAATCACTAAGCTTTGTCTTTATGCAATATAAAAAAAATTTGCTGTTATTGATTTGTAAAATAAAAAACAAAATTTAAACCTAACTAAAGAGAGATTATATTCAAAAGGATTATTTCAATAAGGAGAGAGGGACAGTTGCAATAGAGAGAAATCCTGACCTAAGATCTACAAGCCTTTCAAAAGTTAAACAGAAAGAGCTTTTCTTTTATCAGAAAGAGTCAACAAGCCTAGAAAGAGCCAGATGCAGGGACATGGGAGGAGGAAGGGTGGCATGATCTGACAACAGCTTGGAGAATGCTTTCTCAGTGGTCAGCCTATTCCCAGAAGCTTGCGGCTAAGTAGGGGCGGTATGCTGGCTCAGACCAAGGGAGGATCAAATTTGAGAGGATAGGGAAAGGAGAGAAACTTAAGTTCAGCTAATAAGTATTTTGTTTCAGAAATCAATGGGGAAAAGAGAGTTCAGCTAGACATCTGTCTGGCCTTGTCATAGCTAAATAGGGACATCCATAAGTCTGCCCCTATGGGATTTATGGATGTGGGGAGGATTTTTTTCCAGAATATAAAGGTGTGTGGGGATCTCTTAATCCCCACTATGTTTCAGAAGCACAGGGCTCAGGTAAAATTCAACACCGTCAGATCATACAATTAACAATGACAACAACAAATCATTTAGGTAGTATGATGCTGCACAGTGTTAGAAATAGAACAAGTGAATATAATGGGAGAATTGAATTAATTCATGGAAAATAGAAATAAGGCAAAGTAATATTAATAATGTTTTAGCTGAAAAGAATGTCTTCAAAGTCATTTGATATTAAAGACATTACAGGAGTGAAAATGTCCTGTTAAAACAAAGGGAAAATCAACTTTTATGCCTTACTGATGTTGCAAGAAAATCTAAACTGGCCTCTAGAAACCTACACTAATGTTGAGTTACACAGAAAGGGTTCCAAGAGTGGTGAAAAGAGCTATGATCCAAGCATCATCCTCTTGTCTCAGATTATGAGCTTAGAACAAGAAATGCCTTACATTTTCTTATATTATTTTTAATATTTGCAAAGAATGCACCAGGAGAATTTTAGTAATGGCAGTAATAAATAAGTCTTTTCAATTTGGGAAAAAAATAGATATCATATTTCTATTTAATTTAGTTTAAAAATAAAGATCATTGACCTACACTCAGAGCCAGGTACTTGTTTAGGTGGTGGTTTGAGAGTGTGCAAAAAACTAGGTAAAGCCCTGACTTTGTGGGGCTTCATCTCCAGTGGAGAGGAAAGATAAAAGAAAGTAAATAAATAAAAGACCATATTATTATAGGTAATTTTTATGGGCTGAATTGCATACCTCCAAAATTCATGTGTTGAAGTCCTAACTCCCAGGACAACAGAATGTGACTATTTAAAGGTAAGATTTTAAAGAGATAATTAAGAAAAAAATGAAGTCTTTAGGGTTAACTTTAAGCATATATGACTGGCATCCTTATCAAAAGAGGAGACTGGGACACAGACACACACAGAAGGAAGATCATGTAAAGACATGGGGGAGAAGATGGTCATCTACAGGCTAAGGAGAAAGGCCTCAGAAGAAACCTACCTTACCAATACCTTGATCTTGGATTTCTAGTCTCCAGAATTGTAAGACAATACATTTCCACTGATTGAGCCATGCGGTTTGTGGTACTTTGTTAGAACAGTCCTAGCTGCCACAGTTGCACCTTGTACAGTTTGCTTAGAGAAGTCAGAGAAGATCTGTCTGAAGAGATAACATTTTGATCGGAACAAATCATGTCAAAACACAGGTAGCCACATTCCTGGCAGAGAAGACTAAGTTTGAAAAGCCCCAGAGAACACAAATGAGGCCAATGTGGCTGAAGAAATTGAGAAAATGTGAGAACTGAATGAGATGACTTTGGAGAGATCATACTCAAATATGGTTCCCTGATTTTCGGCATCTGTAAAACACACGGAGAATATTTTAAGGTCTAGGGGTTGTGTTTTGACTCCCTTCTCTCTTTCGGAGTCCATAAGAACAAATCTTTTGGGCTGCCAAAGTCAAAATAATAAAAATCATACTGAGAATTTCACAGGCTTTGTCATCCAAATAGTATATCTGTTGTCCATTGCAACTTGATTACCTTTAAAGGAGATAGAAAATAGAGCCCCATATGGAAGAAGCACAGAATAAAAATTGATTCAAGGAAATACAGAAACAGAGTCACATAAACACTGAATTAGATAATATGTGCTGAAAGGCATGTTTCCAAAATTGCTTATGATCTCAAATAATATAAAGAATGTAATGGTTACAGAAGAAGAAGAAAAAGAAAAACATAATGTAAAAATGCCCTCTTATCACCTCACCTCCCACACAGACAGGATTAGACATACTGTGAAAACCTAACCCGATTGCATGCCTAAGAAGACTTCCAGCTTTAAAAAGTATTTCTCAGAACAGGCATATCAAACTCTTTAAGGTTATCAGAAGAAATACAATTTACACTGAAATTATAATAGAAAACATATCAAGGATAGAAAATAAATGACAGATATTTCTCCTCTCCCATTTTTGGCTCTGAAACTTCTGGTAAATATCACCAATCTCTCCTGACCCCCTAATAGCATCCCAATTATCTCAATTGGGATGCTCTCAACCGTTATAAGCAGAGTAATACTGTTTAAGTTATTTGAATGTGTTTTTCCCCTTTACATTTCTGTCCACGTGACATCCTCTGTAGTCAGCCTAGGCCTTAGAGTTACTACAGGGAATTACTACAGGGAATGTCACAGGGACATCTGGGGACAGAGAGAGGATTAACAGCTTGTCACAGCAAGAATATAAAGAGAAAAAAGAGATAATCTACTTTTCTTTGCAATAAGACAATATGCTTGAAAGCACAGCTTTGTCAGAGGAAAGCAATGTCATAAATTCCCTTATCTGATATTTTGGAATAAGGATACAGGTTTAAAGGCCTTCATAAATGAGCTTTATATTAGACATTGGCCAAATAGCAAGCAAAAGGTGGTAAGATTTCAGTACTGACAGAAGCAAACACTTAGACACATGATGTGATATCCTTTCTCATGGCCAAAACCCCAAAAGCGGGACTTATGTTAGGAAGTTTGATAAAAACTTAGGATTCTAGAAGTCAATTTTCTTATAGATTACCCCCAAGCAAACCTAGAAGCAGCCATCTCAAAATAAACTGAGTGAAATAAACTGAAACAAAGATCAGCCATCCTTTGGTTCCCATGTGGCATAGTGTCCTGTGGGTACATGGAAGACGGCTGAGTTGAGCATCTATGAACCTGTCCCAAATGAAGGGAAATTCCAGGACAAAAACTAAGAAGCTAAGAGATCAGGTTAGGGAGTTGATTATGTTACCAGGTCAAAACCAACGGGTTAAGATCAAGCGGGAAATGTTTTAACATAACAGAGAGACTAGTTGTCATCAGTCGGGTAGTAACCCAGGCTAGTTATATCTAGCAGAGATCAGCAAGATTACAGAAGATTCCATATAAATTTCTGCTCATCACCAAGAGGAAATATCTCATACCCTTTTCCAAATGGCCAACTTGAAAAGGAGCAAGGGAAAGAGTAGAACTCCAAGACTGAGCATATATCTAAAAGGTTATTTTATCATTACGTTAGACTGAATTACCAGTTTGGAATCAAATCTTTGGTTGTCACCTCCATATTATCCATATTATCCATATTATCCACCAATATAGATTTTAATGAGGAAAATCCAACCAGTTAATTTTTTTTAAAAAAAGAGGTTTTATTTTATCTGCCCCTGTCAGTATAACTTTTAAACCTACTAGACAATAAACTGTAACTATTCAAGTTTGTGGGCTAAGTCTTTTTCTTAGACACAGCTAATGTGAATACTAAAAACATTTTTCTCTATGATGCTTCTTTTTCCCTAAATCAACCTGACTTTTCTCTAAAACCATATCAGATTGACACATTCTATTGTAAAATGTCAATTCAGACTGGTTAAATCAGGTTCTGCCAGCTTAGAAGACATGCGATTTTTCTTTTGGGAGTTGTTTTCCTAATATCCATGGCTTTGATTAACAGTTTTTAACTAGAAGACAAATCTACCCATTAATTCTCAAAGTTCTTCAGTGTTTGTTGAAGATGGGGTGGGAAAGGCAAAGGATGTTTCCAAATTTACAGTAAAAACAAAATTTAGCATATTAAGTTACCATTCACTCACAGTAGATTGACAAAAGTATCATACAAATTACACTTTTTCTAATAAACAAATTACACTTTTTCTAGAACATATTTAGACTGGCTATGAGTTCATTAACATGCTTTAAACCACTGTCTCTTTCCCTGAGATTCTAAGTTTATAAATGTTTTTCTCCTTTCCTCCCTGCAACCCCTTCCTTCCCTGGCACAATATTCTCTCATTTTTCTAATTGGATTCCCTGGTTTTATCTTGTAGACATAAAAATTATCCCATGGGTAGACAGGGTTCACTTTGACTTCCATTTCTTTTATCTTCAATTTCAAAAGAAGTTTTTCATGATGAGAAAAGACAACTACGTGTACTTTTATGTAGAACTATGCATTTCTATAGTTCTGAAAATAAGTGGCATAACTTAATACTGTGAAACCATATGCTCTGTTTAGGTATTTATGCTTTCTCTGGGAAATGCTATTCTTAAAAATGCATTTAATTTTAGTATTCTTAATGGGTTAGTAATAGGGCTACCTTACAAAGGATAAAAACAAAAAGGAAATATTTCTTTATTTCTACTAAGCAATGGCCTCTTTTGAAACTATACTGAAAATGCTTGAATGGACAACAAAACAAGATGAAAGTGAAAAACACAGAAGAACCTTTAAAAGCTTTGTTTTGTGTATTTTCCATTATAGAGAGTGCTATGATTTGATTTGTAATTTAATGTACTGTCTTACATGCATAATTTGTACTTTTGTATTTAAATATTACTGCTATTTCTTATAATCAGTTACCTTAATTATAAAAATACCAAATTTGTTTTATTGAAAATCGTTTTTAAAAACTCAATTTAACAGTTTTCACAAATTAGTTACTTAAGCAAATTATAATAGTAGTTAATATCTTGATTGTTCAATCTGATGAAGCAAAAAGAACAAATGGAGGTCCTGGATTGTTGACCAAGCATCTCTATCCAGGACCTTTCTCATCTGTCAAGTGGGCAAATTGGACTTTACCTCCAAATTCCTTTTCAAGTCTACATTCCCATGGCTATTCCAAACTATTGAATACTTTGAAAAGGTTGGTTATAATATGATATAGTTTGGATATTTGTCCCCACCAAATCTCATGTTGAAATGTAATCCCAAATGTTGGAGGTGGAGCCTGGTAAGAGGTATATTGCTCATGAGGGCAGATCCCTCATGGTTTAGTGCTATCCTTGCAATAGTGAGTGAGAAGTATTGTGAGATCTGGTTGTTTAAGGGTGTGGTACCCATGCCCTCCTCCCCAGCTCCCAACTTCTTGCTCATGCTTTTGCCATTTGACATGCAAGCTCCCACTTCACCTTCCACCATGAGTGAAAGCTCCCTGAGGCCTTCCCAGAAGCTGAGCAGATGCTGGCACCATGCCTCCTGTACAGCCTGCAGAACCATGAGCCAATTAAACCTCTTTTCTTTATACATTATCCAATCTCAGGTATTTCTTTATAGCAATGCAAGAATGGCCTAAAACAGAAAATTAGTACTGAGGGGTGGGGCATTGTACAAAGATACCTAAAAATGTGGAAGTAACTTTGAAACTGGGGAATGGTCAGAGGTTAGAAGAGTTTGGAGAGCTCAAAGGGAAATAGGAAAATGAGGGAATGTTTGGAACTTCTTAGAGACTGGTTCAATGATTGTGACCAAAATGCTGATAATGATATGGACAATGGAATCCAGGTTGAAAAGGTCTCAGATGGAAATGAGGAACTTATTGGGAACTGAAGCAAAGGTCACCCATGTTATGCCTTAGCAAAGAACTTGGCTGCATTCTGTTCAGGCCCTAGGGATCTGTGGAAGGTTTAACTTCAGAATGATGACTGAGGGTATTTAGCAGAAAAAAATTTCTAAGCAGCCACATGTTCAAAATTGGGCATGGCTGCTTCAAACAACCTGTGTTCATATGCGGGAAAAAAGAAATGACTTAAAGTTGGAACTTACATTTAAACAGTAAGTACAGTGTAAAACTTTGAAAAACTTGCAGCCTGGCCATCTGGTAGAAAAGAAAAGCCCAATTTCAGAAGATGAATTTAAGCAGGCTGTGGAGGAACAGTCTGCTAGAGAAATTTGCATAACTAAAAAGGAGTCAAGTGCTAAAAGTCAAGACAATGGGAAAAAGGCCTTGAAGGCATTTCAGAGACCTTCTAGGCAACCCCTTCCATGACAAGCCCAAAGACCCAGGAGTACTAAATGGTTTCAGGAGCCAGGCCCAGGACTGTGCTACCCTTCACAGCCTCAGGACACTGTTCCCCACCTACAGCCCACTTCAGCTCCATCTTCATCTCAGAGGGCACCAGGAACAGCAGAGGCCACAGAACTGAGGGCATAAGCCATAAGTCTTGGTGGCTTCCAAGTGGTATTAAGTTGGCAGGCACACAAGAGTGCAAGAGTAGTGGAGGGTTGGTATACTCCACCTAGATTTCAGAGGATGTATGAAAAAGCCTGGATGCCTAGGCAGAAGCCTGCTGCAGGGTAGATGCCTCACTGAGAATCTCTACTACGGCAGTGTGGAGGGGAAGTTTAGGCTTGGAAGTCCCACTCAGAGTCCTTACTAGGGCACTTCCTAGTGGAGCTGTTGGAGGGCGACTGCCATCCTCCAGACCTTAGAATGGTAGGCTCTACCAGCAGCTTGCACCCTGTGCCTAGAAAAGTCACAGGCATTCAACAACCTGGAGAACATCCATGGGAGCTAACCTCTGTAAAGCTGCAGGGGTGGAGCTTCCCAAAACCATAGGAGCTTCAAGATTTAATGACTGCTCTGCTGAGTTTTGAACCTGCACAGCCTGTAGCCCCTTTCTTTTTTCTGATATCTCTCTTTTGAAATGGGAATATTTACCCAATGCCTATACCACCATTGTATTCTGGGAGTAAATAACTATTTTGATTTTACAGGCACATAGATGGAAGAAACTTGCCTTGTTTCAGATGAGACTTTGGACTTTGGAGTTAATGCTAGAATGACTTAAGACTTTGGGGAACTGTCAGGAAGTCATGATTGTGTTTTGCAGTGTGACAAGGACATGAGATTTGAGGAGCCAGAGTTGCAATAATATAGTTTAGATATTTATCCTCATCCAAATCTCATGTTGAAATATAAACCCCAATGTTGGAAGTTGGGCTTGGTGGAAGGTGTATCACTCATGAGGGTGGATTCCTCACAACAGTGAGTACTCATGAGACTGGGTTGTTACATGTGTGGCACCACACCCTGCCATTCCTTCTTGCTCCTGTTTTTGCCATGTGACATGTAAGCTCCTGCTTCACTTTCCACCGTGAGTAAAATCTCCCTGGGGTCTCCCTAGAACCCAAGCCTTTTTGATGGTTGCATTGTATTTCATGGTGTATATCTGTCACAGTTTCTTAATCCAGCCTGTTTTTGATGGACATTTGGGTTGATTCCAAGTCTTTGCTATTGTGAATAGTGCTGCAATAAACACACGTGTGTGTGTGTCTTTATAGCAGCATGATTTATAATCCTTTGGGTATATCCCCAGTAATGGGGATGGCTGGGTCAAATGGTATTTCTAGTTCTAGATCCTTGAGGAATCACCAACTGTTTTCCACAATGGTTGAACTAGTTTACAGTTCCACCAACAGTTTAAAGGTGTTCCTATTTCGCCACATCCTCTCCAGCACCTGTTGTTTCCTGACTTTTTAATGATTGCCATTCTAACTGGTGTGAGATGGTATCTCATTGTGGTTTTGATTTGCATTTCTCTGATGGCCAGTGATGATGAGCATTTTTTCATGTGTCTGTTGGTTGTATGAATGTCTTCTTTTGAGAAATGTCTGTTCATATCCTTTGCCCAGTTTTTGATAGGGTTGTTTTTTCTTGTAAATTTGTTTGATTTCTTTGTTGGTTCTGGATATTAGCCCTTTGTCAGATGAGTAGATTGCAAAAATTTTCTCCCATTCTGTAGGCTGCCTGTTCATTCTGATGGTAGTTTCTTTTGCTGTGCAGAAGCTCTTTAGTTTAATTAGATCTCATTTGTTGATTTTAGCTTTTGTTGCCATTGCTTTCGGGTGTTTTAGACATGAAGTCCTTGCCCATCCCTATGTCCTGAATGGTATAGCCTAGGTTTTCTTCTAGAATTTTTATGGTTTTAGGTCTAACATTTAAGTCTCTAATCCAACTTGAATTAATTTTTGTATAAGGACTAAGGAAGGGATCCAGTTTCAGCTTTCTACTTATGGTTAACCAGTTTTCCCAGCATCATTTATTAAATAGGGAATCCTTTCCCCATCTTTTATTTTTGTCAGGTTTGTCATAGATCAGATAGATGCAGATGTGTGGTATTATTTCTGAGTGCTCTGTTCTGTTCCATTGGTGTATATCTCTGTTTTGTTACCAGTAGCATGCTGTTTGGTTACTGTACCCTTGTAGTATAGTTTGAAGTCAAGTAGAGTGATACCTCCAGCTTTGGTCTTTTGGCTTAGGATTGTCTTGGCAATGTGGGCTCTTTTTTGGTTCCATATGAACTTTAAAGTAGCTTTTCCCAATTCTGTGAAGAAAGTCATTGGTAGCTTAATGGGGATGGCATTGAATCTCTAAATTACCTTGGGCAGTATGGCCATTTTTATGATATTGATTCTTCCTATCCATGAGCATGGGATGTTCTTTCATTTATTATCTATTGAGCAGTGTGGTAGTTTTCTCTTAAAATAATATTTATCATATGTAGACCCAAACAGCCTCCAAAAGAAATTACTTAATTTTTCATCTGTAATCATTACTAGTGTCTTAATGAAGTTATATTCCTTGTAAATTTGATGAAAGATTTTTTTATCTCCTGAAAATATGCATATACATAAAATCATAAATACAATTTCAGAGGTTCCCAGGCTACTAGAAGCCATAGGTTGAGAAATCATTATTTTTCTTTTTTGATGATTCTCCATGAGCATATTTAATGATTAAACATCACAGTGTATGCAACATGTTGCTTTATTGAGGATAATTTTATGGTTGCTTATAGGGCTGAATAAATGATTCCATTATAAAAATGTGTTAAACTGGATATAATAGCTACTTTTCATTCTAGATGAATTTAGGATATTTCATTTTGATACTAAGAAGTTTCTAAAAATCCCCTTTCAAAAAGAAGTGTCATTTGGAGAAGACATTTCTTTCAATCATGTAATGAAATACTTAGTGGTTGCCCTTCCATCCTATGTTTAAGGTACTGGCTAAGAGAAACACAGAATGCCATATTACCAGTTTTTTTCAAATATATAAAACAACAAAGCATAATTATAACAGAGCAAAGCAGCTGGTCCTTTCTTTAAAGAATCTAGAAAAATAAATTTGTTACAAAAGATACCCATTTGTTATGATATTCAGAAATTCCACATAGAGCACTTTTTAGTGCCATATTGAGTACAGACACACAGAAAGCCTCTCACACCTGAACACTAGACTGAAACAGAAAGCCTGCATGTGGTGTCAGATACAGCTGTGTATTGCAAAGAACTGCAACTTCAGTCTCATCCTCAAACATTCTCTTACTCAAAATCTCACTGTTTTAATTTTTTTCTTACTGCTCCACAGATGCTAGAGCTGTCAACCCTGAGTTTTATCTAATAGGAGCATTCTTTGCTTCACCAAAATAAAATCAAGCTCTGGGAATTAACATCTGCTTAGATGTGACACCATAGACCCAGTGGATTAATCTCCTTGAGCAGGTAACTTCTTCCACATGTTCCAGTTGCCTTCATAAGTCAATATTTTAAAAAATCAAAACTATTTTTACTCTAAAGATTTTACACTTAGTCGTTCCTAAAATCATGTCCTTTTTATGCACAGAACTTTCCATCAGCTTTCCTTTACACACAAAAAAATAAAATCCAAACTTTTAAACTTAACCTATAAAATTATACATGACTGAGTCCCTGGATACCTCTCTGGCCTATTTTCAGATCACTTTTCACCTTGATCATCATACTCTAACAACTGTCTGTTGCAAGAATACAACCACCACCATCTCTTAGGCCTTTGCTGTTCCCTCTGCCTGGAATGCTCTTCTCCCAGATATCCACATGGTGCACCCTTTGCATTCCTTTAGGTCTCTTTTCATATTTCACTTCTGACTCTACTTAAAATCACAGACCATTTACTAGTTTATCCTCTTTTTCTGTTTTATTGCCTCAATATCACTTACTACCTAATATTGATTTACATTATTATTTTACTTATGTTTAAAATATAAGCTTCATGAGTGTAGGCATTATGTTAGTTTACTGTTATTCCATTGTGTCTAGAACTGTGCTTGGCAAATTGGGGATGCTCAATAAGAATTCGTTAAATGCATGAATGCTTCCTGAATCTTAACACAAGATGAATTTGCTAACTTTTATTCAGAACCCAGACTTTATGTATACCATTATAAGCAGTCTAGTAACTCAATAATTTCAACATATTTTTTCAAATGAAACAAATATCAAAAGAGTATTAAAACAAAAGGGTTAACTCCATTCATGAAATTTAATTCATTGCAAGTACAAAGAGGACTTAGTAAAATAGTCAATGACTTCAAAAGCAATTGTTGTCATTCTGTAGTCATTTTCTGTGTATCAAAGTAATTCCTTTCTCTGAATCAAACTATAGAGTAGGAACCTATTTTTAAAATAGGCAACTTATGTAATAATTATTTCATGAAGAAATTTTAACACCATGTCTTCTAAGGGCTCATTACTAAGAAGAAGTAGATGAACAACTTTTCCCAGATAAATTGTCTGTGCAAAACTGGAGTTGCACTACACCATAGCATATATGCATCCATTTGGCACACTGCAGGTGCCAGTAGGACAACATACCAGAGTGTAACTCTTCCTGATCATTTTCATAATGTCCTCAGTTATTACCTTGTAATAAGCTGGTAAATGTCTATAATTGTTTTTGAGTCATCCCAATGCAGTCATGTAATAATAACATGTATTTTAAATTAAACTTGGGGGTTTTCCTCCATACTGGAATCTCTAGTATTCACATAAATGAAAATCAAAATTAGGATAAGTTAATGTCAAACATTAATGGATTTTTACAGTGTTAATTGGTGTTCCTTTTTAAATTATTGCTGCCTACAGACACATAGCTGTAGTTCCATGCACTTTCAACCACTAATGCCACCAGGCTAGTAAAGCAATTAATGTATATTTGGGGTTAATTATCAGAATCATCAGAAACTATTTTTCAATTGTTTAAATATTTTATTTTTCCGTAGATTATTGGGGTACAGATGGTGTTTGGTTACATGAGTAAGTTCTTTACTGGTGATTTGAGAGATTTTGGTGCACCCACCATCCGAGCAGTATATACTATACCCTATTTGTAGTTTTTCATCCCTTGCCCCCTCCCACCCTTCCGTCCAAGTCTCCAAAGTCCATTGTATCATTCTTATGCCTTTGTGTTCTCATAGCTTAGCTCCTACATATCCATGAGGACATATGATGTTTGGTTCTCCATTCCTGAGTTGTCTCATTTAGAATAGTAGTCTCTTCAGTCTCATCCAGGTTGCTGTGAATGCTGTTAATTCATTCCTTTTATGGCTGAGCAGTGTTCCATTGTGTGTGTGTGTGTGTGTGTGTGTGTGTGTATGTGTATATATGAATATATGTGTGTGTATATGTATATATGTGTGTGTATATGTGTGTGTATATATATGTGTATATATATAAATACATATATATCTCTCTCCCACAGTTTCTTTATCCACTCATTGATTAATGGGGCATTTGTGTTGGTTCCACATTTTTGCAATTGTGAATTGTTCTGCAATAAACATGTGTATGCAAGTATCTTTTTCATATAATGACTTATTTACCTCGGGATAGACACCCAGTAGTGGGATTGTGGATCAAATTGTAGTTCTACTTTTATCTCTTTAAGGAACCTACACACTGTTTACCATAGTGGCTGTACTAGTTTACATTCCCACCAGCAATGTAGAAGCGTTCCCTAATCACAACATCCATGCTGAAAGATCTCTACAAGGAAAACTATGAAACATTGGTGAAAGAAGTCATAAATGACACAAACAAATGAAAACACATTCCATGTTCATGGATGGGAAGAATCAACATTGTGAAAATGACCATACTGCCAAAAGCAATCTACAAATTCAATGCAATCCCCATCAAAATATCACCATCATTCTTCACAGAATTAGAGAAAAATTCAAAAATCCATATGGAACTATGAAAAGATAAAAAACAAACAAACAAAAGAGTCCATATAGCCAAAGCAAGGCTAAGCAAAAATAACAAATCTGGAGGCATCTCTCACACACACACACACACACACACACACACACACACCAGATTTCAAACTATACTATAAGGCCATAGTCACCAAAACAGTGTGGTAGTGGTAAAAAAATAGGCACATAGACCAATGGAACAGAATAGAGAACCCAGGAATAAACCCAAATACTTATAGCCAACTGATCTTCAATGAAGCAAACAAAAACAGAGTGGGGAAAGGAAACTCTCTTCAACAAATGGTGCTGGGATAATTGGCTAGCTGCATGTAGGAAAATGAAACTGGATCCTCACCTCTCACTTAATACAAAAATCAACTCAAGAAGGATGGAGGACTTAAATCTAAGACCTGAAAGTATACAAATTCTAGAAGATAACATTGGAAAAAACCCTCCTAGACATTGACTTAGGCAAGGATTTCATGACCAAGAACCCAAAAGCAAATGCAATAAAAACGAAGATAAATAGCTGGGACTCAACTAAACTAAAGAGCTTTTGCACAGCAAAAGGAACAGTCAGCAGAGTATACAGACAACCCACAGAGTGGAAGAAAATATTCACAATCTATACATCTGACAAAGGAGTAATATTCAGAATCTACAATGAATTCTAACAAATCAGCAAGAAATAAACAACCCCATCCAAAAGTGGGCTGAGGACATGAATAGACATTTCTCAAAAGAAGATATACAAATGGCCAACAAACATATTAAAAATGCTCAACATCACTAATAATCTGGGAAATGCAAATCAAAACCACAATGCAATACCACCTTATTCCTGCAAGAATGGATATAATCATAATTTTTAAAATGGATATAATCATAATTTAAAAAATCAAAGTATTTCATGCGCTATGTAACAGTAGTATTACTTTAAGATCAAATTAACATTACTTGAAAATAACTTTCGAGTTTCTATATGTTTAGTTCTCATTTTATTAAGAAGTATGGTTTCTATAGGTGGGAAGTCTATGTTTGGCTGTGAAGGAAATTAGGGAAATAGAATTGGGTTATAAGCTGAGACTGACATTGATGAAGAAAAAAAGGGTTTGAAAGTGTTTAAGGGAAAATCTTAAAAGATAGGAGCCGGCCAAAATGGGCACTGCTTGAGCCAAGGAAGGAGGTGACAACTCAGGTGACATGGTGGAGAACAACAGTGTGTTCTTTTTGGTAGTTGGATGTCGTGCATGTGATATATACTTCCTTATCTATCTCCCCTGTGAAATTCTTATTAAAAGATACTCGATTACTAATTGTGACACCACATGGGTTGATTCCTTAGGAAAACTGGAAGAAGGACTGACCAGCATACATATGGATATGGGATTAACAGGCAAAGAATTCGTGAACACACAGTTTGAGATGGTAGGAGGGCTGATATCTGGATTAAGTAATCTTTTTGATTCACCTTACTTCCAGAATTCAAACAACCACTATCTGCTTTCACCAAAAGCCTAAGTTTTCCACAACAAAATAACATTGAAACAGTTTGAATACCATACTTACAAAACTCATTTATAAAACTGAATATTAATAAATTTTGCCTTTGAGAAAATTATGCCCAGATAGCAATTTTATAATCTATCCAAGACTTAAAATAAATTTATTTGAAAATATTTTAAATATAAAGACAATAATGACTTCCATGCATAATGACTTCTCAGCAACCTTTAACTCTGTTGAGATCATAAACAAATTCCATGCCAGAAGCCCTTAGAAATAGGAAATAAAGTATATTTCCCTGCCATCGTACTCCTTTTAATCACGATGTCACCCTTCAAATACAATTGTCCCAAGCAGCTTTCCCCAGTGATGAGTTTAAGATTCAATAAAGCACACATTCTCCTGCCCTGAAATTGAAGATGCCTCATTATAGACATAATAAAGTTAAATGGACAAGTCACATGCCTCACAACAGAAGGTTCCTACTGTTCTTACAATAACTAAATGTCCCTAATTTACCTTTATTCAAAGAAAGAAGCTATACTATTTTATTAATCAACCCAACTTAACATAAAAAGACTTTTCATATGTGAAAAAATATCACACAGAGGCTGACCATTTTGTGAATAGAAAACACACACAGTAGCATAATCCTCAATTTATGCTTTCTGAAAGTGAGAGTCATCAGGCACAGGTGCAGATGCTGAGAACTAAACAAGGTGGAATAAGAGTTGAAAGGGCAAAGCTTTGTTTGCCTGTCTATAATAAGAAAGACTGTCCTCCACACATCCCACACAGAATAGAGTTTGGGGAGGTATTTATTTTGGGAGGAGGGGAAAGAAATGGAGAGCCCATGTGAAGACACTGCAATTCAATAGAGAAAGAGTTTAGGATAATAAATTACAAAGAGGTATGGAAGCAAAATACAAGGTAAAGTAATTGAGTAAATAGAAAGGGAACTTTAAGAGTTATTAGCATTGAGTTGCATGGAAAGAAACAACTATTCTTCAGATGCTGTATTTAAGTTCCACATTTTAAACAAAACAAAAAAATTCTCTTACTTCTTAATTCAATAATCGTTATATTTTCCTCTGAAAATGTTTCATAACTCATAGTGATAGCTCTCTCTTCTCTGGCTTGCTTTTCCCCAAGGGTATTTATTTTAAATGATAAATGAAGAAAAATCCTAGTACTTTGTAAATAGAGATCATTTTTGTTAGCAACCTTAAATGGAATTTCTTAGAGTATAATACATAGGAATGTAACCATTATCTTTACCACTGATACTCAGTCTGCTTTTACATTTTATGTGAGGAAATACTTCTATTATGTGAAATGCATTAAAGGCACCTACCATGTTTCATTGGAACTAGAGTTTATAGCTACTATAGGGGAGGATATGGACAGTAAGAGTAATAAAAGTTTTGGTAAATAAATAATTTATTTCTACTCCTACAATGGTAAAGGAAATTCCTCAGGACTTTTCATATGTTATTTTTGGATCAACATCTATTCTCACATTTACAAGACAATATTTTACTCATGCCAATATATAAACATAGACTTTAAAAATCCTATAGTAGTATTTCTTCAAGCATGTTATGTAGAATTTTTCCATGATACGTTAGTAGGTGTTTCAGAGAAAAATGAATCTTGTTCAACTAAGTTTGAAATAACTAACAGATTTCTTATTTACTTGAGGACTTCTCAAAACATTTGGTGTGCTCCAGCATTTAATGAATTTAAGAGGCAATAGATTATGCAGGCTTTCACATTTTATTTGATCAGGAAACCATTACACTAAGCATTTATCCTGTGATATTAGTGTTGTGCAGAAAATGCTTTGGTAAATGCTATTATATTTATTCATAAAATGGATAAATCTATAATAGGTAAATGTGCTATTGCAAATCTACATAGTGTTTATTCCTAGATGTTGTGTGTTAGAGATCATGAAATATATTAACCTTACTCTTTCAAACATCACACACAATGAGAGGTCTTTGCTCTACACATGCGGAAATGCAATTATGCTCAGCAAATTGAGGGAAACTAACTGAGGGCAGATTCCTTCAGCTAAGACTTATATTTTCCCCAATAGTTTCTATAAGCTAATATGAAAAGTACTCTTGGGTCCTTCAATTCCCATCTCTGTAGAAACAGCTAGGGAGAATGGGGTAATATTTTAGGTTAGGAGATCATGTTTTGGGTCACAGTGTTATTTAGAGTGAAGGTTTGAGAAAGTATAATCTAATACAGTTTACTGATTGTCATAACTCAAAGTCATAAAATGAGACTCGGGCACTAAATATGCCAATCATTTTTGATAAATGAAGATGTGGTTCACACTCAAATTGTGCCCTAACCTGCTTACAAGATTTGTTTTCACATTTAGTGTTCAGGTATGTATTTTTGATAATCCTACAAAAACGCAGGCTAAATTGTATTATTCAGAAAAGCACAATGTATATTTGTATGTACATCAGGCCTCCACTTAAGTCGCTTACCAGGGTGTGATCTTGGGTGAAATACTTTTCTGTATCTCAGAGTCTTCATAAGTAAAACAGGAGAAATAATTATAATCGTATGCACACACATGCAGACATACACACCATAAAGTTACTGTGAGGATTAAATGAGTTAACATACATAAAGCATTTGAGACAATTCTTGGCACGGAGTAAACATTCAATATGCTTTAGACACTATCATGTGTGAAGTACTATGCTAGTTACTGGGGATGCACACAATAGCAAGCAAGGCAGACAAATTCTGTGACCCCAGGAAGCTAGCAGTCCACTAGGAAAGAGAGATAAATAAATCAAAGAAACGAACAAATACATAAATGCAAGTGTAAATGGTGTAATAGAAACAGCATATGGCCATTGAAAACTATATTAGGGCTCCCACCATACTGTATCTAGGTTAAGGAGAACACCTCCTAAGAAGACATTTCAACTGATATTCAGAAACAAACAGGACAATTATGTGAAGAATGTGAGAAAGCACATTCCAAATAAAAGAACAGAATGTAGAAATGCATTGAAATAGGAGTAAATTTAGAGAGCCACTGTTCTGCCAGAAACAAGTGGCATGCTCACAGTAGGCTAATTAGAAAAGGAATTAATAAAGGGATGATTTGCAGTTATGAGCGGGGAACACAGTGTCCTGGGCTTAGTAAGTAGAACTATTACTGTGTCTAAAAGGATGAGATTGGGCAGTGCTTACCAGAACCCAAAATAAGAGAGATATGTAGATCAGGCCAACTTGAAAGGACTTGACCTCCCAATGGATAGAATCAGCCAGAGGCGGCTGCACAGGGAGAGAACGAGGGAAAACATAATCTCTCCCTCAAATCTCCTGCTAAGGCACCCTGTCAGTCAACCCAGTGAGCCACAAGGCAAAGAGAGCATTGATGTGGTCTATAAAGACATACTAGGGCAGAGAGCAAGTTGGAGAAAGGGGAGAGGAAAAATAGAGGAACACTGAAAGAAATCTGGTATGAATGGAATATAGCAGTGAGAAGAGGCAATGAGAGTAGATAGACAGGCAGGGAATAAATTACTCAGAAGACAAAGGGGATTTAGATCTTATTCTAAATGCAATGAGAAGTCATGGAAGGATTTTAAGGGAATGACATAATCCAATTTGTATTTTAACAGATTACTCTGCCTGGTATGTAAAAACACCTGGGAAGGTGTAGCAATAATCTAGACAAAAATCTGATGATGGCTTACATTCAAGTGAGGACAGTGGAGATGGAGAGACGTGGGCACATTCAAGCTGAGAATAGAACTGACAAGATCTTCCCTGGGATTTGATGCTGGGTAACAAAAAGGAAGAAATCAAAGATGACTACTAGATTTTCAGCTTGAGCGACAGGTGGAATATCGTTCAGTGGGTAGAAACAGACTTGGGAGGGGAGGATAAGGAATTCAATCTGGGATATGTTAAGTTTGAAATGATCTGGGACATCAGATGAGAACGTCAAATAAGTAACAAAATACCTACATTCCCACTGAGAGAAGTTGTCTGGCCTGGGAACAGAGTTATCAGAATGTGGTAGTAATTAACACCACGCCAGAAGAATTAATGAGATCACCTAGAGAGATTATTATGAGGAAAAAGAAAAGATTAGCTCTGATTTATCCAAACCATTTTTATATAAATTAATTGGATTTAAAGCAGAGAGAGTAACTTTTTTTTATGTATATTATTTTACTTCTCATTTGATAACTTTTGTAAAGTAATGAGCAGAATGTATTTCTTCAGGGAACCAGATATATACATTTATTCATTCAATAAAAATTCATTCTTATAATGGCCACTGATACTTATATTCAAAATGTTTCTAAAAATATCTCCTCAGGCCTGCATCATCTTTGCAACATTGCCTTATATTTTATCTTTGTTTATTTATATGCCTCAGAATTTTATGCTCCTCACAGTAATTAGAGTTAATTATCTCTAATGCAAATAGATCTGTGAATCATTCCTGAATACCTAATGTCCAAGCATCTTAAAGGTTTATATATTTATTTATTTTATTATGCTTTAAGTTCTAGGGTACTTGTGCACAACGTGCAGGTTTGTTACATATGTATAAATGTATGCCATGTTGGTGTGCTGCACCCATTAATTCGTCATTTACATTAGGTATATCTCCTAATGCTATCCCTACCCTCTACCCCCTCCCCACAATAGGACCCGGTGTGTGATGTTCCCCATCTTGTGTCCAAGTGATCTCATTGTTCAGTTCCCATCCATGAGTGAGAACATGTGGTATTTGGTTTTCTGTTCTTGGGATAGTTTGCTGAGAATGATGGTTTCCAGCTGCATCCATGTCCCTACAAAGGACACGAACTCATCCTTTTTATGGCTGCATAGTATTTCATGGTGTATATGTGCCACATTTTCTTAATCCAGTCTGTCACTGATGGACATTTGGGTTGATTCCAAGTCTTTGCTATTGTGAATAGTGCTGCAATAAACATACGTGTGCATGTGTCTTTATAGCAGCATGACTTATAATCCTTTGGGTATATCCCCAGTAATGGGGATGGCTGGGTCAAATGGTATTTCTAGGTCTAGATCCTTGAGGAATTGCCACACTGTTTTCCACAATGGTTGAACTAGTTTACAGTCCCACCAACAGTGTAAAAGTGTTCCTATTTCTCCACATCCTCTCCAGCACCTGTTGTTTCCTGACTTGTTAATGATCGCCATTCTAACTGGTGGTGAGATGGTATCTCATTGTGGTTTTGATTTGCATTTCTCTGATGGTGAGTGATGATGAGCATTTTTTCATGTGTCTGTTGGCTGTATGAATGTCTTCTTTTGAGAAGGGTCTGTTTGTCTGTTCATATCCTTTGCCCACTTTTTGATGGGGCTGTTTTTTCTTGTAAAATTGATTGAGTTCTTTATAGGTTCTGGATATTAGCCCTTGATGAGTAGATTGCAAAAACTTTCTCCTATTCTGTAGGTTACCTGTTCACTCTGATGGTAGTTTCTTTTGCTGTGCAGAAGCTCTTTAGTTTAATTAGATCCCATTTGTCAATTTTGGCTTTTGTTGCCATTGCTTTTGGTGTTTTAGACATGAAGTTCTTGTAGTTTGTAGTTCTCCTTGAAGAGGGCCTTTACATCCCTTGTAAGTTGGATTCCTAGGTATTTTATTCTCTTTGAAGCTATTGTGAATGTGAGTTCATTCAGGATTTGGCTCTCTGTTTGTCTGTTACTGGTGTATACGAATGCTTGTGATTTTTGCACATTGATTTTGTATCCTGAGACTTTGCTGAAGTTGCTTATCAGCTTAAGGAGATTTTGGGCTGAGATGATGGGGTTTTCTAAATATGCAATCATGTCATCTGCAAACACGGATAATTTGACTTCTTCTTTTCCTAATTGAATACCCTTTATTTTTTTCTCTTGCCTGATTGCCCTAGCCAGAACTTCCAACACTATGTTGAATAGGAGTCATGAGAGAGGACATCCCTGTCTTATGCCAGTTTTCAAAGGGAATGTTTCCAGTTTTTGCCCATTCAGTATGATATTGGCTGTGGGTTTGTCATAAATAGCTCTTATTATTTTGAGATACGTTCCATCAATACCGAATTTATTGAGAGTTTTTAGCATGAAGGGCTGTTGAATTTTGTCAAAGGCCTTTTCTGTATCTATTGAGATAATCATGTGGTTTTTGTCCTTGGTTCTGTTTATATGATGGATTACGTTTATTGATTTGCATATGTTGAACCAGCCTTGCATCCCAGGGATGAAGCCCACTTGATCATGGTGGATAAGCTTTTTGATGTGCTGCTGGATTCGGTTTGCCAGTATTTTATTGAGGATTTTTGCATCGATGTTCATCAGGGATATTGGTCTAAAATTCTCTTTTTTTGTTGTATCTCTGTCAGGCTTTGGTATCAGGATGATGTTGGCCTCATAAATGAGTTAGGGAGGATTCCCTCTTTTTCTATTGATTGGAATAGTTTCAGAAGGAATGGTACCAACACCTCCTGGTACCTCTGGTAGAATTCAGCTGTGAATCCATCTGGTCCTGGACTTTTATTGGTTGGTAGGCTATTAATTATTGCCTCAATTTCAGAGCCTGCTCTTGGTCTATTCAGGCATTCAACTTCTTCCTGGTTTAGTCTTGGGAGAGTGTAAGTGTCCAGGAAATTATTCATTTCTTCTAGGTTTTCTAGTTTATTTGTGTAGAGGTGTTTATAGTATTCTCTGATGGTAGTTTGTATTTCTGTGGGGTCAGTGGGGATATCCCCTTTATCATGTTTTATTGTGTCTATGTGATTCTTCTCTCTTGTCTTCTTTATTAGTCTTGCTAGTGGTCTATCAATTTTGTTGATCTTTTCAGAAAACCAGCTCCTGGATTCATTGATTTTTTTGGAGGGTTTTTTGTGTCTCTATCTCCTTCAGTTCTGCTCTGATCTTAGTTATTTCTTGCCTTCTGCTAGCTTTTGGATGTGTTTGCTCTTGCTTCTCTGGTTCTTTTAATTGTGATGTTAGGGTGTCAAGTTTAGATCTTTCCTGCTTTCTCTTGTGGGCATTTAGTGCTATAAATTTCCCTCTACACACTGCTTTAAATGTGTCTCAGAGATTCTGGTATGCTGTATCTTTGTTCTCATTGGTTTCAAAGAACATCTTTATTTCTGCCTTCATTTTGTTATGTACCCAGTAGTCATTCAGGAGCAGGTTGTTCAGTTTCCATGTAATTGAGTGGTTTTGATTGAGTTTCTTAGTCCTGAGTTCTCATTTGATTGCACTGATGGTCTGAGAGACTGTTTGTTATAATTTCTGTTCTTGTACATTTGCTGAGGAGTGCTTTACTTCCAACTATGTGGTCAATCTTGGAATAAGTGCGATGTGGTGCTGAGAAGAATATATATTCTGTTGATTTGGGGTGGAGAGTTCTGTAGATGTCTATTAGGTCCGCTTGGTGCAGAGTTGAGTTCAATTCCTGGATATCCTGGCAACTTTCTGTCTCGTTGATCTAATTTGACAGTGGGGTATTAAGGACTCCCATTATTATTGTGTGGGAGTCTAAGTCTCTTTGTAGGTCTCTAAGGACTTGCTTTATGAATCTGGGTGCTCCTGTATTGGGTGCATATATATTTAGGATAGTTAGCTCTTCCTGATGAATTGATCCCTTTACCATTATGTAATGGCCTTCTTTGTCTCTTTTGATCTTTGATGGTTTAAAGTCTATTTTATCAGAGAGTAGTATTGCAACCCCTGCTTTTGTTTTGTTTTCTATTTGCTTGGTAGATCTTCCTCCATCCCTTTATTTTGAGCCTATGTGTGTCTCTGCATGTGAGATGGGTCTCCTGAATACAGCAGACTGATGGTTCTTGACTCTTTATCCAATTTGCCAGTCTCTGTCTTTTAATTGGACCATTTAGTCCATTGACATTTAAGGTAATATTGTTATGTGTGAACTTGATCCTGTCATTATGATATTAGCTGGTTATTTTGCTCGTTAGTTGATGCAATTTCTTCCTAGCATCGATGGACTTTACATTTTGACATGTTTTTGCAATGGCTGGTACCTGTTGTTCCTTTCCAGATTTAGTGCTTCCTTCGGGATCTCTTGTACGTCAGGCCTGGTGGTGACAAAAATCTCTAAGCATTTGTTTGTCTGTAAAGGATTTTATTTCTCCTTCACTTACGAAATTTAGTTTGGCTGGATATGAAATTCTGGGTTGAAAATTATTTTCTTTAAGAATGTTGAATATTGGCCCCCACTGTCTTCTGGCTTGGAGAGTTTCTGCTGAGAGATCTGCTTTTAGTCTGATGGACTTCCCTTTGTGTGTAACCCAACCTTTCTCTCTGGCTGCCCTTAACATTTTTTCCTTCATTTCAACTTTGGCGAATCTGACAATTATGTGTCTTGGAGTTGCTCTTCTCAAGGAGTGTCTTTGTGGCATTCTCTGTATTTCCTGAATTTGAATGTTGGCCTGCCTTACTAGATTGGGGAAGTTCTCCTGGATGATATCCTGCAGAGTGTTTTCCAACTCGGTTCCATTTTTCCCGTCACTTTTAGGCACACCAATCAGACGTAGATTTGGTCTTTTCACATAATCCCATATTTCTTGGAGGCTTTGTTCATTTCTTTTTACTCTCTTTTCTCTACACTTCTCTTGTCGCTTCATTTCCTTCATTTGATCTTCAATCGCTGATACTCTTTCTTCCAGTTGATCGAATTGGTTACTGAAGCTTGTATATTTGTCACGTAGTTCTCGTGTTTTGGTTTTCATCTCTATCAGTTCTTTTAAGGTCTTCTCTGCATTGATTATTCTAGTTATCCATTCATCCATTCTTTTTTCAAGGTTTTTAGTTTCTTTGCGCTGGTTACGTAGTTCCTCCTTTAGCTCTGAGAAGTTTGATCGACTGAGGTCTTCTCTCAACTCGTCAAAGTCATTCTCCGTCCAGCTTTGTTCCATTGCTGGTGATGAGCTGCGTTAATTTGGAGGGGGAGATGCGCTTTGAGTTTTTGAATTTCCACCTTTTCTCACTGCTTTTTCCCCATCTTTGTGGTTTTTTCTGCCTTTGGTCTTTGATGATGGTGATGTACTGATGGTGTTTTGGTGTGGGTGTCCTTTCTGTTTGTTAGTTTTCCTTCTAACAGTCAGGACCCTCAGCTGCAGGTCTGTTGGAGTTTGCTTGAGGTCCACTCCAGACCCTGTTTGCCTGTGTATCAGCAGTGGAGGCTGCAGAAGATAGAATATTGCTGAACAGCGAGTGTTGCTATCTGATTCTTGCTCTGAAAGCTTTGTCTGATGGATGTACCCAGTCGTCTGAGGTGTGAGGTGTCGGTCTGCACCTCAGTTGAAAATGCAGAAATCATCTGTCTTCTGTGTTGCTCATGCTGGGAGCTGGAGGCTGGAGCTGTTCCAATTCAGCCATCATCAATAGTAGCATTTTTTATGCCATGGATGCCTTTGGAGGTCTGATGAAAGCTATGGACCCCATCTGAGAATAATATTTCTCAATGCATAAAGTAAAATATATAGGATAACAAAAGTAACTAATTATTTTGAAGTACATTTATCAAAATTTAAAATCAAATTTATAACAGTTATTTTTAATGCATTAAAAACTGTGCAAGTCTAGTAATTACCATAATTTCAATATAGTAATGAATGCAAAATATATTTTGTAATATCTGTGACAACTAGAATATGGTATAAAAATCTGTCATTTCTGTTCAACATATTCTGATTCTATTGTGTGCATACCTATATTTAAAATGAAGGAAATATTGAACATCAGTTGGGGCACTCTCTACCCCCAAGGAGGTAAGGGTCTTGGTAATATTAGCAGTAGGAGAAAGTGGGGAGGACAAACAAGTCATTAGATCATCGCATTGTGATGAGAGAACATTTGGGAAACAGGAATGCATCATGAGTGATTGGAACACAGTAGAAGTCTTAGAAAGTCTTCTCAGAGATGCCTCTATAGCCATACCAGTAAGGAAGTGTGTGTTTAGCATTTCACATAAAGTAACATGAGAATGCATGTGGAATCAGAAACAGTAATGAAAGCAGCAATATCACAGCTATGCCATGCATTGTCCTTGTGTTCTGCATGAGAATATATGGGAGGGAGTCTCACAACTGCTCTTTCTTCCACTCTCCCAAATAGCATCCTGAGCATTGTCTGCCTGCATCAAAATATCTCATGTACCCCATAAATATGTATACCTACTATGAACTCACAAAAATTCAAAATTCAAAAAAATAGCATTCTGACCCAACAATAGAACCAGAGTATAAAGAATCCTTTAAACTTGTTAATCACTCTATGTGAAACCTATTTAATTCACTCACATTATTGTACACATTGGTTTCTCACTTCAAATTTTTGTTCAAATGTCACATTACCAATGAGGCTTTCCCACACCACTCAATACAAAACAGCCCATTTTCCCATCATTCTCTACCTGCTTGGTTCCATAGTACTTATCATTGCCTAAAATTATATTCTGAGAAGAGAATAGTAGTTTATTGTCAGGCTCCCCACTACAAGGTAAACTTCATAAGGGCTATGATTTGGTCTTGTTCAGAGCTGTTTCCATAGTACCTAGGTGAGTGATTGTCACATGATAATAACAGCACTGATTGTTGTTAAAAAAAAATTAATGTACCTATTGTTTAAGGATGTATTTGTCCTCACCCAATTATAACCATGACTACAACTCTGTCTCACATGTCCATGTCTCTCAGTATCCTTGGTCTTATGTATGTGACACAACATACCCCTTGTCCTTGCAGATACTACAAAAACCATCCCTTGCTGCTACATCTTGCTATTCCATCCCCACCTTCTGTTGAAGTTTCCTGCCTTCACCCACAGAAAAGCCAACATTCTGGAGTATAACTATCTTTAAATATCTTACTCCAGTATAATACACTGCTTATCTCTGAGGATGGTGATACCATCACACTCTACATCCCTGTATCAGGCTGGACTGGGACGTTTTCTCACAATGCTGCTGGCAATATGACTTCACAGTCCATTGCAGAAACCAAGATAAGGCCACACAGCAACACTGAGTTCTACTTCTTCCTGGTTCTTGTCCACCCTACCCCCACTCTGCTCCAGTGATCTATTTTCTCTCTAGGCTCTACTGCATTTAGTTCTTTTTTTTTCTTCATTTTTAAATTTCTTTGCATAATCATACATACCACTGGGCAAATAGCCCTCCTTTGTCACCCACATGCCTACTTTAATCATTGCTCATTCATCAATTATGGTTTATCTGTCCATGACAGATATTATAGCAGTGGCGAACTACTAGCAGTGTGGCATAAATAGTGCTCAATTATTTTTGTAAGAAGAAAAACAGGGAGAGAGTAAGGCAAGACCTTCATTTATGTATTTAGTGTGCATTTGTTGAGCTCAGTCTTACTATGTTCCAGATATTGTTCTGTGGACTGTGGATAGAGTGGTGAACAACATAGGATAAAAACTTACCATCCTAATGCTTATATTCTAGTGGGTAAATAAAAGATAAATATATAAATATATAATATAGCAGCTAATGATAAGGGCTATTTTAAAATTTAAACCAAACTAAGGGACTGGAAAAGATGGGTAGAAATGAGCTATCTTAGATAGAGTGCTCAGCGAAATCCCTATGGGGAGGAGATATTTAAACAGAGATGAAATATAGGTAGAAGTAATGCCCAGCACATCCAGATCTGGCCCAAACAAACCTCCTGAAACATTTTTTACTTTCTTTTTTCTTCTAACTCTTGAGTAGATATTGACCCAACGGCAAGCTTTAAGGTGGCAGAGAGTGTCCTTCAGACTAAGTCCATCATTATTGCTTTAAACAGAGAGCCCTCTTCCTCATTACCTCCCCAAAGGTGCCACTCCCATAATGAACATCCTAATACTTTATAAATGTAATGCTGTGTATAGTATATATACTTTATATAATATATATATGATTCTGTATGTGGTAATGTAGTACACTTCATGAAGGTAAAATAGATTTCTGATTTTTTAGCACTGAGACTATGAAGTTACTATTATAGCAACTACCTCTAACATCTCACATTACAATAAATAATAAAGCCTTCTAGGCAGATAAACATTATGTGCAAAGACTTTGGTACAATGAGGCAATAGTGTGGCTGTGTGTTCCATTCCAGGCAGAACATGGAAAGTGTAGCTGGAGCCCAGCACATTAAAGGAAGAGCTGTGTGAGGTGAGATCCAAGAAGTGGGGATGGTGGATGATAGCACTTGGGATTTTAGTTGGTCTGAAATGAATAGGCCCTAAGCTCAGCTGTGTCCTAGAGCTTTCTAAATTGATGAAAACAGCTTTATTGTCCAAAAAGGTAACTACTAACTACTGCAACTGATGAACTGAAATTTTAATTTAAATTTATTAAATTTTAAAATTACAGAGTCACATGTGACTAATGCCAATATATTGGACAGTGCAGCTCTGGTGGCTTTCAGCAGAGGAGTGGCATAACTTATCTTACATTTAAAAATAAAAATCATATGGTACATCTAGTTATAGAACCTTGAGGAATCGCCATACTGTTTTCCATAATAGTTGAACTAGTTTACAATCCCACCAACAGTGTAAAAGTGTTCCTATTTCTCCACATCCTCTCCAGCACCTGTTGTTTCCTGACTTTTTAATGATCGCCATTCTAACTGGTGTGAGATGGTATCTCATTGTGGTTTTGATTTGCATTTCTCTGATGGCCAGTGATGATGAGCATTTTTTCATGTGTCTGTTGGCTGTATGAATGTCTTCTTTTGAGAAATGTCTGTTCATATCCTTTGCCCACTTTTTTATGGGGCTGTTTGTTTTTTTCTTGTAAATTTGTTTGAGTTCTTTGTAGGTTCTGGATATTAGCCCTTTGTCAGATGAGTAGATTGCAAAAATTTTCTCCCATTCTGTAGGTTGCCTGTTCACTCTGATGGTAGTTTCTTTTGCTGTGCAGAAGCTCTTTAGTTTAATGAGATCCCATTTGTCAATTTTGGCTTTTGCTGCCGTTGCTTTTGGTGTTTTAGACATGAAGTCTTTGCCCATGCCTATGTCCTGAATGGTACTACCTAGGTTTTCCTCTAGGGTTTTTATAGTATTAGGTCTAACATTTACGTCTCTAATCCATCTTGAATTAATTTTCGTATAAGGAGTAAGGAAAGGATCCAGTTTCAGCTTTCTACTTATGGCTAGCCAATACTGGGTATATACCCAAAGGATTATAAATCATGCTGCTATAAAGACACATGCACACGTATGTTTATTGCAGCACTATTCACAATAGCAAAGACTTGGAATCAACCCAAATGTCCATCAGTGACAGACTGGATTAAGAAAATGTGGCACATATACACCATGGAATACTATGCAGCCATACAAAAGGATGAGTTTGTGTCCTTTGTAGGGACATGGATGCAGCTGGAAACCATCATTCTTAGCAAACTATCACAAGAACAGAAAACCAAACACCGCATGTTCTCACTCATAGGTGGGAACTGAACAATGAGATCACTTGGACTCAGGAAGGGGAACATCACACACCGGGGCCTATCATGGGGAGGGGGGAGGGGGGAGGGATTGCATTGGGAGTTATACCTGATGTAAATGACGAGTTGATGGGTGCTGACGAGTTGATGGGTGCAGCACACCAACATGGCACAAGTATACATATATAACAAACCTGCACGTTATGCACATGTACCCTAGAACTTAAAGTATAATAATAAAAAAAATAAATAATAAAAATAAAAATAAAAATAAAAATCCTGTTTACTTTGTAGGTAGTACATTGTAACATAACAGGCATGGGAACAAGGCTAATAAATAGGAGGAAAGGCTGGTAAAATTGTTCAACTGAGAGAAGATATCTTGGACTCTGATCATTGTAGTGGAAGCAGGAAGTGGATAGATTTTGAACATTTTAAAGGTGCAACCAATGGTGTTTTTAATATCCACAATATGAGTTGTACTAGTAAAAGAGGAATCAAGGATTACTCGAATAATTCCCTCCTACCCCTGTCCCTTAAACAGCTGGATAAGCAGAAGGCATTTTCTAAAATGAGAAGCTTAAGGGGAGAGTACATTTGTTCTGATGTAAATATGTTTGGTTTGAGGTGTCCACTAGATATCTAAATGCAGATGTAAGGGGTCTGGAGTTCATGGGACAAAGTTAGATAAAATGGTGAGCTACATATGCTAAGTTGTAAGGGAGAAAACTCTTTTGGCCAAAGTGATGTTAATGTCACTGTATGATATGTGACTTCACTAAAAAAGCTTGTCACTTTTATTTCTGTCCAAATATTTAACTAATTCTCCAATTTCTGTAATTTATACATTTTTTTAAAAAATAAATATTTACAATTCCAGATTTCTATAATATTGTTTTGTTTAAAACTGAATATTTTACAATAAGAAATTCAAATCTGCATACAGAGAATTCAAAAATAGCATAAAGGCACCCTTGCAGTACCAAGAAAAATAATGACTATGCATGAAATTTAATTCTATCAGAAAAAGACATTGATGTTAGTCATTGAGAATATAAACACATATTTGAATGTTATCCTTTATTTTTTCTAAGTATTACCTAAAATCTTTATGCATATGTTCAAAATTTTCTATTTCTGGATAAGTGTGATCACATCGTCTGCACCTTTTTCGGTGCCAGATTTTGCTTTGGTTTTCCATTTTTGCCTGCTTCCAGTCTTTCACCCTTTATCACTTCCTCCCTTCCCCATATCACATGACATACCCCTGCAGGTCAATCATGTTAAAATCTGGTTTGTAGCTGTTCATATTTTTCTTTATGATCATGGAATAATAAACAGAATATATGGTCTTATGATTTGTTTTAGAAAAATAAAGGATACATCTGCTCTCATGAGAAATAATTCTTCCAAATCTCTTTACTTTAAATAATACGGTTCTAATTAATTCTTTGTAATGGCATAACTTCCCACATTGTTAGTTCCATAATTTACTCAACTATTCCCCTATTTCCATTTTCATGTACATTCACTCGGTTTTCAATATTTTTGGCAACATAAAAAATAACTTAAATATGAATGTACCTATATTCTAATATATCTCCTTACATACTTATGTTTTGATTTCTATGAGCTAGAGTACTAAGAGTGGCATTTCTAGGTCAAATAGCATACACATTTTTAAAAGATGTCAACAGTTTTTCCCCAAAATGTGAAAAATCAATTTGTGCTTTCATCAGTACTATATAGAAATTACCTTTTTCTCATATTCCCACTAGCAGTAGGTGTTAGAAATCTTTTAAATTTTATTTTACTTTAATTTGTATTTCATTAACTCCTAGTGATTTTAAACAACTTTTTGTGTGTAGGGAGAACATATGAATATGCTTTGCAATAAGGTACATATTTTTCTACCAAGTTGTTTGCCATCTCCTTGTCAATCTTTTGAAAACTCTCTAAAAATGTGTTATCATCTGCACTAAAAATCTGTTTTCTCAAATTAAGCATTTGTCTATTTCTTTATGGTATTTTGTCATTATAAGTTTAAATATTTCTATCTTCTCTTGTATAAAATCAGAGTTTTATTCTTAATTAAGAAGTCTTCTCCACACTTAACTAGTCTCCTAGATATTCTTGCATGGCAAAATGATTTTTTACATATAGGTCTTTCACTCATTTAGAATTGTTCTTGTTTGTGGTTAAAGAATGGTTTTATTTTATATTCCTTCAGATGGACAGCCAGGAGTTGAAGAACTTTTCTGCAACTCATCTATTCTATTCTCATGTGTATTTTTCTAGAGAAAATATATTGTAAACATATTAAATAATCACCAAAGGATTTTTAATGAGATTTTAGATGGTTCCATCAAACTAGAGGGTAGGCAAACAGTTGAATAGCAAGATAAACTAGGAAACTGTCTTTTTTTTTCCCCAGGGAATTTTTTCAGAAGTTCCACAAACTACATCAATATTTATTTCCAACATGGAATATTTATTTCCAACATGAAAATGGAAGAGCCAGCCAAAGCCTTCCAGCCTGGTAAATGGATACTTTCCTATTTATAGTTAGACTGTGAGTTACTTGAAGGCATGTAGGTACAAACTATCATTCCAGAAAGTACTCAAAACAATTTGTTTAATAAATGAATGAACAAATAAGTGAATGGATAAAGAAAGTGAGGACCGATTGGAGAGACAATTCCCTATGGGAATTTTGCATTTCTTAACATTTTATGAGAAGGCATTGACAACTTTTGTTCCACACTACCTTATCAAGAATGTATGTATAGAAAACAATCATGGAAAAATATATTACCCCACTCTAAGAAAGAGGGCAATCTGTTTTCTGAACAGAAGAGTAACAATAATGTATAAGGCATAGGTACTCCTCTAAGGCAAAGGTTGGGCAGTTTCCCCCGAGCCCTCTTTATAAGCTCGAGGGTTTCCTAAACTCCAAATTCCTTCAGTTGTGATATAAATCCATGTGTGAAGACTGTAGCCACCTGGGCCTGACTTTGCATAACCTTTGCAGAACTTAGGGGGCAACAGGAACTAAAGATATCATGAATTTCATGCTCAATGTGATCACGAAGTTCATGTGTCATGAGTAATAAAACTCTGTTTCTGACCTAGATAGGAGTCTCATGCCTTCTGTCATCATCCATAAAACTATGGCAGGCAAACTTGCTAGCTTGCAAGTATGGTAAAACCTCATACCCTTCACTGTTCTTAAAAGAAGGACCATCAAATTCACTTCCCCTCACAAAATATCTTACCTACTTTTTGCTTTTCTGATATTTCATTCTATTCTCTGGATTAACTCTATCCCTTGTTAAATTTCAAATATTTCTGGAGACAAAAAAATAATTACTACAAAGAAAAAAGATAAAAAGAACATAGGAACACAATTCTAAGGAAATTATTGAGAGACTATAACTGAGCCACTAATGGTAGAAGTGGCTACACAGAAAGGGCTTGGAATTATCAAAGGCAAACTATGCCTCCATCAAATAATTATTTTGAAATCAATACTTGTGTGTTATGGTGTGTTCCAGTTAACAATTTTTATATTGTCAACATTCATTCTGGATTTTCTCTAAAGTGACCAGCCACAGCCCTGCAAAAATATCTATAAACCACATTTTTCAACTTTTGATAAAATAACCTCTTAATTATTGATTTATTGCCAAAGTCCTTTTGCAGCTTCAAGAAGATTTTGGTTTCTAAAATTCTACTGTGTTTTAATGTTAAACTAATATACAAGGTGAATTTTTAGATCAATAATTGGGATTAATCAGTGAAAAAAGCTAAGATGGCCTGACTAGGATATATATTTTAAATTTTTACTGAAAAGTTTTAAGTAACTATCAGTTGAGACTTGTGGAAAAAAGTTAAAAGTTTTATTAGTAATACCTTCTATTTAATATTAAAAAGCTTCAAATGTCTTATGGCATTATATAATTAATGCTTACATTGCTCTTGGGAAATTAGTAAGGATATAAGTTATTCTCTCTCTACTACGCAGTTAGGGACCCCAAGCAGCCACCCAAGTGTTCAGTCACTTTTCTAAGAAACACAACTTTTTAAACTATAAACAGAACTCAACACTCTACCAGACTGTATCTGGACAGAGTCTATAATAAGCCCCAGTGGGTATAATGATAGGGAAGTTTCTGTGAATTTTAACAGCTTGCTGAAATCTTTATGATGGAAACCTGTATTTATGCTTTTAATTACCATGATTTTAGCAGTCATATTCAGGTAAATATTTCTGACATTCTGTGTATAGGAAAGCATACACGTGCCAATTTACACTGACAAAATTTGTTCTTTCAATTTATCAACTGACTAATTAGCTTTCATTATAATGCTTTAAAGATTTTCCTGGGATTTCAGCTCAGTAGTCTGAGAGCTCTCTCTGAGTAATGTATTCACAACAAAACTTGTGAAGCTGCCATCAGAAAGACAGAATTCATGAATGAGAGAGGAAGGCTACGTCAATCTTGGGCAAAGAAAAGGAGGTGTTAAAACTGCATCTCAGAGTATGCTTCTTAGGGAACACATCTTCAACAGTTGGTACCAGGTTGGCCCAAGAAAAAAAGGGCACTAAAATGGATGTTTGGAAGTGTATCACCTCCTACTCCCTTGCAGTAAGAACCTCCACACCTGCTGGCAGATAGAGAACTATAGACCCTGGCACAGGTGACAAGCCATCTGTTAAAAATTCTCACCACTGGTAAACTGGGATGATATCCCAAGGGAGGAAAATATATTCATTGATGCATTTTGTCAAGCATTTGGAAAAATATGGGGCAAATAGTAACTATGTGGCCAATGCAATTGGGTGGTTATTAGTAAGAGTAATTGATGATGTAAGAAAAGATAAAGAAAAGCTAAGAGTAATTAGTTCCCAATTGATAGCTAAGTGTGAAAGCCAGAGGGTCTCCTTGATAGCTCATGAAGAGTCACTGATTTGTTCTGCCAATATAAAAGCCCTATTTATGAAAGAATGGGACCCTAGCAGCTTTTTATGGGACATAGTGCAGGAAAAAACCCCACTGAACCATGACACTGCAATGTAAACAGCTCAATCACTGAGGCAAATGAACTGGCAGACTCTATGGTGTAAGATATTTTGGTGGGAGGAAAATAGGCCACATGAAACTTACGGAAAGGTCCAACAGGAGAATCACAATGTGAACTATTAGAGGTATTGAGCAATGCCTTGCCTTGCAACTAAAATTATATATCTTTTGAAAAAGCAACTCCTGCTACATTACTAAGATAGAGAGTTTGTCCATGGGGCACTATATAATTATGTAGCATATTTTCCAATCATGAGTTGAGTATTTTCATATGAATAAGAGGACCAACAAAATCTATCATAATATGAAAATGGTACATCAGAGTTCTAGCACAAGCAGAACCAATCATAAGCAAGCTGCATGAGTATGTAACCCAGATGTCCACTTCATTGCTGTTGCACCAGTAAAACTCCCTCTGCTTACATCCATGGCCATATGGGTAATCTCCTAACCAGCTGACTACAGAAGAAAAGTTTGAGCTTGGTTCAGAGATGGGTCAGCTTAGTATGCGGATGCAAATCACAAATGGACAGCAGTCACACTACCCTCACTAAGGAATGGTGTGCGAATCAGGGGCCAGGGAAAATCCTCCCATTGTGCAGAACTCTGGCATTGCACTTGGTCATCTACTTTCTATGACAATAGTGGTCTGACAAAAAATTCAAAATGGGCTCCCCTCTCCAGGCACAAGAAATATTTTACTGCTGAACTGCATCACATGCTTTGACTCTAGTCAAACTCACATGCTTACTTTTTGTCAGTTTTATAATCAGAAATATTTAATAAACTATGTCTTCATTTATTTTTTGGCTTCCTGAAAACTTACAGTCAAATTTAAAGTCCAACTGTGACACTTTTGCTGGTTCACGTTGTTAATATAATTGTGTTTTCTTCCATAGGATTTTGATATTTCTATTAATAGGTCTTTTCTCTCATTGTAATTTTCCCATTTAGACTTCTTTTTAAATATAATGCCTTGCTGTGCCCCTCAGGGGTGCTTTGTGAAAAAGAAACTGATGATTGATATATAATAAATTGACAGGCAGATAAGTATTGTTACATATTTTTAAAAGCAAACAAAAACATGAGACTAACACTAAGACAAAACTGTTAATTGGGATAACATCTCTTGGGCATTCTCCTAGACTTACTGTAGTCCCTACTCTCCACTCTTCAATTTCTTGTTCTCCTTTTCCATTTTCACCCTAGATTCTCTCATATCTTTTTTTCATAGAAATATGGGTTCAGCCAACCAGGGTCAACCAAGGCACTGCTCAATAATACTTTAAGGAGTGACCCTTCCCAGGAACACTTTTATTTTAGTAGAAATCTATTGAAGACAAATAGGGTGAACGCCCAAAGGGATGATTGAATTTAACACATACAGAGAGATAATTGGTTCCCTTATCTCACTTTACAGCATCTTCTGTATTTAAAGCATGAGGATTATGTTATCCATGAAGATCACAACATTCCTATGTCTGGCTCAAAACTAGCTAGACAAGTTTTGTTTTATTAAGCCTCAAGACAAAGGAAAATTGCCAGACTTTTTATAGCTATACTGTCATTTCTTTCCTCTAAATTTTTATAACATGAAAGAATCTTATAAGAAAAAAGAAACTAGCTCTCTAAGCTACTACATGAACAAAACTGTTTTCACTTTTGCAAATTTCACTTATGGCTTTGCATACTACAAAATATGTTGCATAGCTGTAATCCCAGTTCCAAGTAAATCTGTACATGGTGCTTTATGTCACTTTTAGAATATAGCTTCCCATGCTTCTATATGGTTTCTGGAACTACTCATTTTAACAGGATATGATGTAACATAATTTACCTAATCATCCTTTATGTTATTAAAATTAGGCTATGGTTATGTTTCTTGCCATTTTGTATAATGCTACAATGAAAATTTGGCACAGCTTTATATCATTGTTGCATTAGTTCTGCAGAATTAAATATCAGAAGGTGTTTAAGTAAAACATATGAATATTTCTATTTACCTTAATTATCTCTTATTACTTTGCTCTTCAAAATTCTTGTAGAAATTATAATTATTTAAACCATCTTAATAGAGCATAAGATTGTTGAGTAACCTTCCCAAAACATAGACTTTAATTAGTAACAGAGCAGATATTGGAATCCTGTCTCTTGAGTCCCTGACATTAATTTATTGGATGCACAGTCTTACATACAAGAAAAAAAGGAAATAATGAACTCAATTTTGTGGAAGAGAAGGATGTAAATCTGACTAAATTCCAAGGATGATAGGGACTTCATTAGATTCTGTTTTCTGGGTATAAATATTTTTTCCCAAATTTCTTTCTTAGAAATTTATGGACATTCTTCTCGCTCTAGAACAAAACTCAAGTTTTACTTTCAGAAATCTCCTCTCACCTCCAGATTATATTAGGAATCCTGAAAATTTAATAGGAAATTCTGTCATTCCAAACTTACTTCTTCATATAGAATCTATTACAACTGTAATTAAATCACTAACAATGACTTTCCTAACTGAACATAAGACAGCTTCCATCTATCCTGTTCTCCACTATAACTACAAGGCCTAAAATAATGCCTTATATATAGAAAGTTCTCAATATTTATTGAATGAATAACCAATTAATGGATAGAAGAGCAGATGGGGAAATTAATATATTTTTAAGCAGGACTGAATCACATTCACCAGAACTACTATTATCTCTCTTTCATCTAAAAATCTGCAAAGACTATTCTGGTTCAAGATGATGAATTTACTGTAAGCATGTTCTTTTATTGCCTTTTAAAATCACAGCGAAATGACAGTAAAGATATGCTGTTAAACGACAAACTCTGGCAACTCTGAAAATAGAGAATATGCCATTAATGAAGAATTTTCTGGAAGATAGCATGCACATGAGAATGTAAAGACAAATCAAACCAGAGGAAATTACAACCCAAAGCATTAACTGGAAAAGGCTAATACAGAGAGGGGAGTTGCTTAGCCTGGTAATGACCTGAAAAGGTCTTAAGGCTAGAATTGGCAGGCATAAAATATAAGAATGGGCTGTGCGGAAGCCATCATATATTAATTGATAGAATACCTAGATCTGCTCCTAGCTAGAGCCCTAAAAAGTACTATATAAGAGAAAAAGTTTTTCCTAGTGGCCAATCGTGATGTCAGTGTTAGGG
Source organism: Macaca fascicularis (assembly GCF_037993035.2). Lineage (NCBI taxonomy): Eukaryota > Metazoa > Chordata > Mammalia > Primates > Cercopithecidae > Macaca > Macaca fascicularis. Next base: position 128,410,501 of record NC_088380.1, read on the forward strand.
ATTGGGATAGAGGCAAATCAAAGCCTGAAGTGATTCTATGCCTCTGCAAGGACCTGCAGGAGCACAGTAGGGGATGCAGTAGAAAGGAAAACAGCTCCTTCTAGGAATAAAATTGATCATGTGCTCTCCCACCAGAGTAGAGAATGCATGCGTGACTGCCATGCTACAGGGACTTTGGATGTCCCCCACCTTTGCAACAAAAAGGTAGCCTTCCAGGTGATAAAGTCCATACAGTTATAGAAAGTCTATATCCAGGCATTCCACTGAGGGTAGAGGCTTGAGGATGTGCAGACGTCTGAACTGTGAATACTATCTATCTATCTATGCTAATCAGCATAGGCCTCTGCCTATAAACAGGAGTGGTTGAACACATTAATAAAAATAACAGCATGAAAAAGAAACATTAATTTTCCAAGCATTAGGTTTAAAAACAAAACCCTGGGTCAAATACCAATATGGTAAGGAGCAGAAGATAATTAAAGGAAAAACACCCACCAGTATTATATGAAGAGAAATAAAAGATTATTATTACTGAAAGTTCCTTTGCTGTCTAGAATGTAGAGACTGGAAAGAATATTGCTTCCATCATCAAAGCAGGAAAACGCTGGGGAAAAATTTTTAAGAATCATAATTTTTCTTGAAATTATTATAGAGCAGAGTTTGCAAGGTAATCAAGTAGCCAAAATCCAAGGGAAGATGGGTCCCTCCTCAGAGATACGGGATGTGAGCACTGAGTTACCTGAGGCAGAAAATGTGAGAATTCAAGCACCAGGCAAGCTGGTTATATGAATTCAGGTAAATTTAGTTTTAATTGCCATATTAAAGTTCTCTAGAGAAACAGAACCACTAGGATGTACATGTGTATGTGTGTAAATATATATGTGTATATATGTATATATACATGTACATGTATACATATGTTCATGTTATGTATATACATATATGTATATCTACATGCACACCTATACATATATGTATATCTACATGTACATCTATACATATATGTATATCTACATGTACATATATAGGTATACATATATGTATACATATATGCACATGTAAACATATACACATGAACACATATACACATATACGTGTGTGTGTGTGTATATATATAGAGAGAGAGAGAGAAAGAGAGAGATTTATATTAAGGAATTGGTTCATGTAGTTATGGAGGCTGGCACATCCAAAATCTGGAGGGTGAGCCAGCAGGCTGAAGGTCAGGGAAGAACCAGTGTAGTAATTTAAGTCCAAAGACAGTTTGTTGACAAAATTACCCCTCCTTCAAGAATGGCCAGTTTTTGTTCTCTTCCGTCCTTTGGCTGATTGGATGAGACTGACTCATATTATTGAGGACAATAGCTTGACACGAAGCCCACCATCTTAAATGTTCATCTCATCCCAAAACACTCTACCAGAATCACCAATAATAATGCTTGACCACACCTCAGGGCACCATGCCCCAGCAAAGTTGACATATAAACTTAACCATCATGATTGCTAAAGCCCATAAAAAAATGTTTAAGTTATTACCTCTAAAAAGTAAGACTATGGGATGAAATAAAGATAATTTTTTACTTTTCATATTTGACTCTATGGTATATCTTCTGGTTGCTATCTTAACTATGTAACTATGTTATTTTTACATCTATTACAAAGACACAGCAATAAAAGCCACAATGTTAGCAAAGTATTTTATAGTTCCACATTGTTTCAAGCCATCATTAACTCTTTGGATTTGCAAAATTAAATTTGTTATACTAGACCAGATAATTGTCACATGCAAATTATGTTTACATAAAAGAAATTTTACCCAAATTGTACCCAAGGGGATTTTGTTCATGCTTCGAGGTTTCTTTCTTTCCAATGATGTCCACCAGGTGTTCATAAGAAAGATTGGAGGTAAAGTGAAAGATTGAAGAGATTCTTCCATGGTGGTTCAGGCCTACAGGAGTGAAGTGACAACCACTGTGAGAAAAGCCTGAAGCCCTAACTAGACACTTCTCTGTGGAACAAAATCCTTAAACACCTTAGTCATGAAAGGAAGCTCTGTCTTCACTCAGGGCACAGGTGAAGACTCACTGTGGCTGAAGGAGGGTGAAAGAGAAAATCCTACCCCTGGGAGAGGGGCAAAAATTATTCCTGGGCTCAGAGTCCTATCTCAGGAAAAGCATTATATGAAGAGAAATAAAAGATTATTATTACTGAAAGTTCTTTTGCTGTCTAGAATGTAGAGACTGGAAAGAATATTACATCCATCATCAAAGCAGGAAAATGCTGGGGAAAAATTTTTAAGAATCATAATTTTTCTTGAAATTACTATAGAGCTGAGCTTGCAAAGTAATCAAGTAGCTTAAAAGTTGAGCAGAAAAACTGTTCCAGAACAAATCTGCAAAAAACAGAAGGCAGAGATTAGCTGCCGTGGAGACAAGCAGCAGGATCACTGAGGCAGCTCCACCCCTGAGACCTAGAAGCCCAAAGCCTACTTAAGACCAAGACCCAGACAAGAGAGAACACCTCTTGCCCCACACCTTCAGACAAGAAAACACCCAGCAGTCAGCCACTGGAGGAGACTGGAAAGCTTGGAGAGACATTCACATTATGACCCAGGAAAGAAAGCTGAGGCACAAGGAAACATTGAGAAATATTATACAGCAGGCCAGCCCCCAGCTTAAACGCAACGAAACACAAGAGCAGTTTGAAGTTGGAGGTGCACTGAGGGTAACCATGGCAACAAAAAATTTCCAAACCCGTTGTCTCAACTCCTGACAAAATGAAAGCAACGCTTTAAACTAAGAGCCTAGCAGAAAATGCCTGCCAATTTCTTGACACAAATGCTATTTTCCTTCATCTTTCCTGTACTACACATTATGTATAACCTCATAAAAATTATGACACATACACACAAAATAAAACAATTTATTGTCAAGAAACAAAGAAATCAACAGAACTGGACTCACAGATTACTCAGATGCTGAACTACATAGCAGATATAACAAAGGGGAAATGGGGAAAGTAAAGGAAGCTATTTCAGTAACTGAAATCCAGACTCAAGTCTTCAGATTTTAAAGGTTCTTTAAATGAAAATACTACAACAAATTTTAAACAACTTAACCCTAGATTCCTTTTTAATAATATTCAGAATTTCAAGAATAAATTAAAACTTTTAAAAGCATCTGGGAAAAGATAAGTTTTCAAAGGTATAAAAATAAAATTTGCATCAAATGTCCCATCAAAAAATTGGAAAGTAGAAGGTGGCACAATGCCTTCAAAATTTTGAAAGGAAAAAATTTTAACCTATGATTCTATACTCAATGTATTAACAGATGAGGAAGAAGGACATCGGCAAGACAGCAGAATACAATTCTCCAGCGCTTGACCCGTCACAGAAATTCCAATTTAAATAACTATCCATGCAGGAGTTTGAAAGCAAAATAAAGGTATTCACAGGATAAACAAAGATTATGTAAAGATTATGTGAATAACCAAATGAATGTTTTAAACATAAAATCTAATAGAAAGGAAACAGGAGATCTTAGAAACAATAACGCCAGCTCAGGGGAGAACTGTTAAGAAGTTAACATTTTAATAAGATCACCAAGTGATTTTTTTTGCTTGTTAAAGTCTGAGGAATTTGTGTGAGTGATTTGAATTACTAATGTTTGATATCAAAAGTCAACTGGTAAAGTCTCAAGTTGATAAATAAAAAAATCAAGACTCAATAATTGAATTTAGAAGTATGGGCAATGGAGGGACTGAAGGATTAACAACTTTAACTAAAAAAAAAAAAAAAAAAAAAAAAAAGTTTAGGTTATTACCTCTAAAAAGTAAGACTGTGGGATGAAATAAATAAAGGTAATTTTTTACTTTTCATATTTGACTGTATGGTATAGCTTCTGGTTGTTTTCTTAACTAAGTAACTAAGTTACTTTTACAACTATTTTAAAGATATAGGAATAAAAGCCACAATGTTAGCAAAGTATTTCATAGTTCCACACTGTTTTGAGCCATTATTAACTATTTGGATTTGCAAAATTAAATTTGTTATACTAGACCAGATAATTGTTACATGCAAATTATGTTTACATAAAACAAATGTTACAATGAAGCATAAGAAAAGATTTACTAACTACAAGTTTTACTTATTTTTAAAATATTCAGTACAATAAAATTCCATTTTATTTCAACAAAATATTTGACAGTTTCTTAGATTTGATCAAAATGGTATTAGACTTGAAAATTTTTGCCATTTGGACTGAAAAACAAATATCACTGTAAAAGAAACTACTCATTTTTCATATCACAGTAAAGTTCTAAATAATAGATCATTATCTCTATTCATAAATTGAAAGCAGTACTTTTAACTCGATTCAATTTTTAAGATGGAGTGGTTCTAAAATGAGATTAATCCCACTTTCGTACTCTAAACCTTAAAAGAAACAATATTTTGTGTCCTTATTAATGAAGTAAACCTACTCAATTTATAATTTCTTAAAGATAAAAACACAAGCAACCATTTTGTATTAATCATTTGTGTTGTGGTAATAATCAACCCATACATCTCAATAGTTTATGACACAAAGGTTTATTTATCATTGATGTCTGATTTGGGTAGCTATAGGTCTCTGCTTGATGTGTCCTTTCATTCAAGGATCTAGGATGAAGATGAGGCACCTATCTGGGACACATAATTCTCAGGGCAAGGGAGACAAAAAATAACAAGATTTCTGCTTGGATTTGTGTATCTAATGTATGATCACATGTCATTGGCCAAAGTCCAATGTTGTTGGGGAATTTCTATTCCACACAGTAGGCATATAAAGTTTCTTAGAAATGCATGAGACTCATAATCCTCCTTCAAAAAGAAGAAATACATTTTAGGGACCACCGTGTAATCTTTCGTAATCCTGTCTTTTTCACTTTTACTTCACGCACTGTCACAATCACCTTCGGAGATATTCTGAGGTCATGCCAGATGATGATGTGTTCCACAGAGGAACAGGAAAGCTGAAGAGTTGTATTGCTGCCAAAAGTATGGTTGAGTAAATTGAATAATGAAACATTTTTAACCTTCTTTTAATGCCAAAAATTCTTCATTTTCGTTAAACTTATGCCACTTAAATTATCTTGTTTTATCTTTTATTTTAGGTTCAGAGTTACATGTGCAGATTTGTTACATAGGCAAATGCATGCCATGGTGGTTTGGTATACAGATAATTTTGTCACTGGGGAAATACGCGTAGTTACCCAGGTAATAAGCATAGTACACAATAGGGTTTTTTTGTTTGTTTGTTTTTGTTTTTGCTCCTCTCATCTTGCATACTCATGAGGACCTCAATGTCTGTTGTTCCCCTAGTATCCATGTGTTCTCATTGTTTAGCTTCCACTTATAAGAGCATACAGTATTTGCTTTTCTGTTCCTGTATTAGTTTGCTTAGGACAACGGCCTCTAGCTTTACACATTTCATCTTTTGTTTGATAAAATCATAGGTTTATGATTATTTCTGCATATAATTTTGAAAGGGCAATAAATATAAATATGAAATGCTTCAATTAACCACGGGATTAAACTGGGAGCCAAATTTGACACCAGATGAATTCTGAATATCGATTTCTCAGTTGAATAGAAAGAGCTATTTAATTCCAATCAGTTCTATGCAAAATAGACAACTCACAAAAGAATTTTCTATGAAACATTAGAATTTGTCAGACTATGTGATTTTTCTCCATTTGTATGCAGAGTATATGCAAGTCAGACTGCAGATCCTGAAACTGTCAATATCATTGTACCGTATTGATTAATAACAGTCTGCTTATACTTCTTATCCAAATAGCTATCACTGCCAATCAATAGAATGTCTGTTGTTAAAATTCTTGCTCTACTGATTACCAAAGGATACAAAGAGTAAGTTTTCTTACCTAGAGGATAGAAATTAAATGTGTTGCAATGGTTATGTAATGCTTTTTACAAAACTCAAAAGATAAAGTGTAATTGTTCTGCACAAAAAGCACTGAAAATGTACTGATTGCCCTAAATAAGTAAAAACTCTAGAAATTAAACTGTACACTCTCTCTCTCTCTCTCTCTCTCTCTCTCTATATATATATATATATATATATATACGGCTATATTTTGTCACTTTGCATTCAAATATAAAAGTGCATATGTAGTAAAAATATCCTTTTTTTTCTTGAATTTTAAATCAAAATAACTAATTGATATACAGTTTTCAGTGTGATATCATATAAGACAGATTTCATTTTTCATCATCAATAGTATAATTGATGGGAACCAGAAGCAGAACTATAAAGAGAATGTCCCTTGGGTACTGGTAGGGGACAAACTGAAGTTTTTCAGGAACTTCAAAATAGGCAATATCACTGTCAATTTTCCAACTTCCTTTCATTTTGTAATAATTCATTTCACAAGTACAGAGAACATTTCAAGAAGTTTCTCACATGTGGAGCAGTGTATTATAGACAGTGCTTGCCACATTTGCATCTGAACTGTGTAGTTATGAGCAAGACAATCAAGCTATTACCGCTTCATGTGTAAAATGGGGTAAGACATACCTTGAAATATTGTGAGAATGAGAGAGGATGCATATAAAGAACCTGGCATAGTGGTTGGCATGTAAGTAGAAACCAATTTTTGGAAGTTTCCTTTGTTAAGATTGATTTTAATGTTTATTAATCTGAAAAGCTCTTAAAACTCTAATATGTTACTCTGTTGCTTTGAAAACACTCTTAAAAATAAGCATTTTTGGAGTGTGCTCTACTTAAGACATGACAACTTTTATTTCTAACCCATTGTCAATATGGTATTGAGAAGGGACGACAGTGGATTTAGCCATAATAAAAATGAGAGGTATTCGATTGTCACTTTTTTAACTGTTTGAATGAAAAAGAGTCCTATCCTTTCCAGACATATTCACATACCTGGAACATGCAGAGACATCTCTCTGCAGTTTTTTTTTTTCCTTTTGGAAAGTATGATACATTGGGAAATAGTTGGTCATTGATCCCAGTTCTTAACAGAGCTCCTAAATTCCTTTTAATTTCTTGAGTGATAAGGGTAATAAAAACTTCTTTATATTGAGGTGACTCTTGGTGAGCCCTAACCAGCTTCAGAAGGGGGACTCATCACCAGAACAACTAAGGCATGATTATTTTGTCAGAATCTTCAGTCCCACCCTCACAACCTCTAAAGAAGGGAAAAGGGCTGGAGGTTGAATTAATCCCCAAAGGCCAATGATTTAATCAAATATATATATATACACATATATGTATGTATGTATGTAATGGAACCTCTTTAAAACATGGGATTCAGAAAGCTTCTGGCTAGGTTAACACGTGGAGGTGCTAGAAGGGTGGAGTCCTTGGAGAAACATGGACGCTCCATGCCCCTTTTCCTATGCAACTCTTCCATTTGGCTCTAGGTCAGTTTTATTCTCTATTAAAAGAATGATAATAGCAAGTAAAGCATTTTCTGGAGTACTGTGAGGCATTCCAGCAAATTATCAGACCTAAGGCAGAGGACATGGGAACCCTTTATACAGGCAATTATTCAGATGTATGGGTGGAAACCTGGGACTTTTGACTAATATCTGAGTGGAGGCAGTTTCATGGGACTGAGCCCTCAACATGTGGGGTCTGCATTAACTCCAAGTAGTAGCAGGATTTCAGTGGATTGCAGGACACCCAGTTGGTGTCCGAAAAGTTGGAGAATTGGCTGCTATAGGAGAAAACGTCTACATATTTGATGTCAGAAGTGTTGAAGGGAAAGGAAGTGGAAAGGGTATTGGCAACAAACAAACTACAAAAAAACACTACTTGGGCAGATATTCTAGCTAATTTATAACTCTTGAAAAGAAGAGAAATATTGGGAAAATAGAATTCCAACACAATTTGTCAAACAGGGCAGAGAATGATGCTTTTTAAATGCATTGCTTAGTCAAGGAACTTTAATGGTGTTTTGAAGTCCCAAAGAGATTAGAAGTAGGGAGACATGCTATTCATGTGATATCCTACACATTATTAGCAACAGGGGAAATCAAAACTGGAACAAGTATACTGGTTAACAGTTAAGGTTTAGTACAAGGAGGAGTTAAATTCTTATCTAGGGTTCTAAAACATTTCAATCTTATTTCTTATAGTTTCTGTTCAATATATATGTACATAACTATTAAAAACACACTGGTTTTTACCCTAAAATTGTAATAAGCCACACCCAAGGCAGTACCATTCACTTTTAAGAGCAATATTTTCTAGGACCAATCCGAGCAAAGCTCACTTTAAAATAACTGCAAATATAACTTGGATATATGAGGAATAGTAAACGAAATGGGATTATTTGTCTGGAGGAGAAACATTTGCCTAATAATTGCTTTAAAAGTTCTATTTAATAGTCACCATTCTAACTGTTGTGAGATGGTATCTCATCGTGGTTTTGATTTGCATTTCTCTAATGACGAGTGATGATGAGTTTTTCATATTCTGTTGGCCGAATAAATGTCTTCTTTTGAGAAGTGTCTGTTCATATCCTTCGCCCACTTTTTGATGGGGACTTTTTTTTTTTTTTTTTTTTTTGAGTCTGGCTCTGTTGCCCAGGCTGGAGTGCAGTGGCGTGATCTCGGCTCACTGCAACCTCCACTTCGTGGGTTCAAGCAATTCACCTACCTCAGCCCCTTGAGTAGCTGGGATTACAGGCACCCACCAACATGCCCAGCTAATTTTTTGTATTGTTAGTAGAGACAGGGTTTCACTATGTTGGCCAGACTGTCTCAAACTCCTGACTTCATGATCCACCTGGCTTGGGTTCCCAAAGTGCTGGGATTACAGGCATAAGCCACAGCGCCTGGCTGGATGTTTGATTTTTCTTGTAAACTTGTTTCAAGTTCCCTGTAGATTCTGGACATTAGATCTTTGTCAGATGGGCAAATTGCAAAAATTTTCCCCCACTCTGTAGGCTGCCAGTTCACTCTGATGATCTGTTCTTTTGCTGTGCAGAAGCTCTTTAGTTTAATTAGATACCCTTTATCAACTTTCGCTTTTGTTACAATTGCTTTTGGTGTTTTAGTCATGAAGTCTTTGCCCATGCCTATGTCCTGAATGGTATTGTCTAGGTTTTCTTCTAGGGTTTTTATGATATTGTATTTTACATTTACATCTTTAATCCATCTTGAGTTAATTTTTGTTTAAGGTGCAAGGAAAGGGTCCAGTTTTAGCTTTCTGCATATGGCTAATCAGTTTTCCCAGCACCACCTATTAAATAGGGAATCCTTTCCCCATTGTTTGCTTTTGTCAGGTTTGTCAAAGATCAGATAATTGTAGATGTGTGGTTTTATTTCTGAGGTATCTGTTCTGTTCCATTGGTCTACATGTCTGTTTTGGTACCAGTAACACGCTGTTTTGGTTACTGTAACCTTGTAGTATAATTTGAAATCAGGTAGCGTGATGCCTCCAACTTTGTTCTTTTTGCTTAGGATTGTCTTGACTCTACGGGCTAAGTTAGGAAACGACAGATGCTGACAAGGCTGTGGAGAAATAGGAATGTTTTTACACTGTTGGAGGATTGTCAATTTGTTCAACCATTGTGGAAGACAGTGTGGCAATTCCTCAAAGATCTAGAACCAGAAATACCATTTGACCCAGTAATTCCATTACTGGATATATACCCAAAGGATTATAAATCATTCTATGATAAAGACACATGCACATGTATGGCTATTGCAACACTATTTACAATAGAAAAAGATTTGGAACTAACCCAAATGCCCATCAATGATAGACTGGATAAAGAAAATGAGGCACATATACACCATGGAATACTATGCAGCCATAAAAAAGGATGAGTTAATATCCTTTGCAGGGACATGGATGAAACTGGAACCCATCGTTCTCAGCAAACTAACACAAGAAAAGAAAACCAAACACCACATGTTCTAACTCATAAGTGGGAGTTGAACAATGAGAACACATGGACAAAGGGAGGAGAATATCATACACTGGGGCCTGTCAGGGGGTGGGGGGCTAGGGGAGCGATAGCATTAGGAGAAATACCTAATGTAGATGACCGGTTGATAGATGCAGCAAACCACCATGGCACGTGTATACCTATGTAACAAACCTGCAGTTTCTGCACAAGTACCCCAGAACTTAAAATACAATTAAAAAAAAAAAAAGAATCTGGGGGAGTCTTGGGAAATGTGGGCATTTTAAAACTAGAAGGAAAGTGAATTATTTGTGATCAGAGAATAGACTGTAGAGTCTTAAAATGCTTACAATTATCCCTTCTCCCATTAAAAGGCAGAATCCATTTTTCCACCTCTTGAATCAAGGTTAGTAATACGATTTGCCAGGTAAATAAGACATTAGCAACATGAGACAAGCACAGAGTTGAAAAGCTCTTGCACGTTAGAGCTTACACACCTGCTGCTCCTGGGACTTTGCCCCTGCCAACACTTGAATACATCCAGTGCTAATGAGAAACATATGGTCCAGTCACATACTCTATTTGAGAGGTGGTTAACCACCAGTCATATGAATAAAGCCATCCAAGATTATCCAGGCCCAGAAAGCCTGCCAAGTAGTAACAGAGGAATGGCCCAGCACAAATTGTCTAGCTAGACAAAAGGTTTTTGTTTCAAACCACTATAATTTGTTACACAACAAAGGTAGACCAATACACAAAACTGACATATCTCTAAACAAACATCTAAATATAATATTAAAACAATGACATGAATGTCTTCTGTATCTCTTGTTAGAAGTCTGGAAATCTACATTGTTGGAATTTAGATATTTTATTTGCTTACAGGAAAACATTTTCATCAGGAAAGTTGAACCATTTTAAAACATGATGGTCTATACTTTTTTATACTAAGTTTAAGATAGCCTATATAGTACTATCTTAAAAAGTAAAGAGAATTAATTATACTACACAAAAATAATTAAAGTTGAGAGATCTGGCTGTTGGTGGTGGTTGTTTTTCTAGTAACCATTACCTACATAGATGCCTTAGAGCATGAAACTCAACTGTTTTAGTCCTCTGCTGTTCAATAAGTAATATAAGGGAGGTTGGAAGAGATGAAACCTGAGCTTACATCTAAGATTTTTTGGTTTTCTGATTTCATGTCAATTTTTGAGGTCCAATTTTTCTTCTGTCAATCAAACTATGCTTTCCATAGCAGTTAAACTTACATAACTATATTCTTTAAGTATGTATTGAAGATTTATATTTCAAGAAAGAAAATAACTACAAATGTAGCTTGCTCACCCTACCTATCTTTAGAAAGGGAGATAGAGATTTGTATTTTCTTTTATTTATTTATTTATTTATTATTATTATACTTTAAGTTCTAGGGTACATGTACATAACGTGCAGGTTTGTTACATATGTATACTTGTGCCATGTTGCTGTGCTGCACCCATCAACTCGTCAGCACCCATCAACTCGTCATTTACATCAGGTATAACTCCCAATGCAATCCCTCCCCTCCCACCCCTCCCCATGATAGGCCCCCGTTTGTGATGTTCCCCTTCCCGAGTCCAAGTGATCTCATTGTTCAGTTCCCACCTATGAGTGAGAACATGCGGTGTTTGGTTTTCTGTTCTTGTGATAGTTCGCTAAGAATGATGGTTTCCAGCTGCATCCATGTCCCTACAAAGGACACAAACTCATCCTTTTTTATGGCTGCATAGTATTCCATGGTGTATATGTGCCACATTTTCTTAATCCAGTCTGTCACCAATGGACATTTGGGTTGATTCCAAGTCTTTGCTATTGTGAATAGTGCTGCAATACTGGGAGTTTCACTAATCAGTTCATTAAAATAGTTTATTAACCCCTATTATATGTAAAGTATTTGTGCTTAACACTTTATAGGTTACAAAAAAATTTTAGATATAGAAATTTTCCTTGAAGAGCTTTCTACTAGTTGGAAAAGATATTTACTTATTAAAAAGCAAATACAAGGTAAAACTTTAAAATATATAACAAGTACCAGAGACATACCACATAGATTATTATAGGGAATATATAAGAAGTGCTGAGAAAAATTTAATGTTAAATTCATGAGGTGCTACACACACATAGTAAATGTTATTTAAGTGTTATATGTTTATGTATAGATAATAAGTGGCTAGGAATAATTAGCTACCTGACATGAATGGCTCTGAAAAGAGACAAGTCAGCTACCTCTTTTTAAAAGTCAGTCAACTTCCTGCCAAGGTATTCCATCCATTAATCAGTTTTCAGAATTGGAACAAAATTTGCTGAAACATTTATTTCCTCAAATATTTGAATACAGTGTTGTCATAGTATTTTATATTATGGATGAACTCTAACACAAGAAGTCTTCTTGTTGGCATATTTTAATTATATCCCTCATACGTTGAGCCTGCTCTGCTTTCAAATGACTGCATTATCATAGAAATATACGCATAAACTTCATATTTATGTGGTGTACTGGCGTATTGGTGTATCTAACCCTGGAGATTGTCATACAGTAGGCAGTCTGAGAATCTTCTGGGAATAAATAAATATTTCAAAAGTAATTTTAAAATTTGTAGACTACTAAAGGCAGTGTTTTTTAAATGCAAAGCTAGTAGGTACTGTTGCTCAGCCTATAATTTTTTAAAAATACAATAAAAAGTATAAAGTCACCAAAGTAAAAATCCAAAAACTGAAAGTTGAAGATTACTTTGAATTTATTTCAAATACATAAAGATTTACAAAGCTATGACATTTATCTAAAGAGGCTCTTAAATAAAATAAAAATTTTATGTAAAATTTATATGTAAAAAAGAACTAATTTTCCCAACTTAACTTCCACCAGAGACAGGCTTGAAAATTAAAAATAGAGATGAGGGAGGAAATGGGAAAAATACAAAGGGAATTTAGAATCAAGTCTTAAAATTATGCCAAGGTGCTATACTATTTTTTAAATTTTTGTTATTTTTATACTTTCAGTTTTGGGATACATGTACAGAACATGCATGTTTGTTACATAGGTATACATGTGCTATGGTGGTTTGCTGCACTTACTGACCCATCCTCTAAGTTCCCTCCCCTTGCCTCCCACCACCAACAGGCCCTGATGTGTGTTGTTCCCTTCCCTGTGTCCATGTGTTCTCATCGATCAACTCCCACTTGTGCGAACATGCAGTGTTTGGTTTTCTGCTCCTGTGTTAGTTTGCTGAGGAGGATGGCTTCCAGCTTCATCCATGCCCCTCCAAAGGAAATGATCTCATTCCTTTTTATGGCTGCATAGTATTCCATGGTGTATAAGTACATTTTCTTTATCCAGTCTATCATTGATGGGCATTTGGGTTGGTGTCTTCGTTATTGTAAACAGTATTACAATAAACATATGTGTGCATGTGTCTTTATACTGGAATGATTTATAATCCTTTGGGTATATACCCAGTAATGGGATTGCTGGATCAAATGGTATCTCTGGTTCTAGATCCTTGAGGAATCACCATACCGTCTTCCACAATGGTTGAACAAATGTACATTTCCACCAAAAGTGTAAAAGCATTCCTATTTCTCCACAGCCTCGCCAGCATCTATTGTCTGACTTTTTAGTAATAGACATTCTGACTGGCATGAAATAGTATCTCATTGGGGTTTTGATTTGCATTTCTCTAATGATCAGCAATGTTGAGCTTTTTTTCATATGTTTTTTGGCCACATAAATGTCTTGAGAAGTGTCTGCCCATATCCTTTGCCCACTTTTTGACTTTTTTTTTTTTTTCCTTGCAAATTTGTTTAAGTTTCTTATAGATTCTGGATATTAGACCTTTGTCAGCTGGGTAGATTGCAAAAATATTCTCCCATTCTGTAGGTTGCCAGTTCACGCTGATGATCTTTTCTTTTGCTGTGCAGAAATTCTTTAGTTTAATTGATACCATTTGTCAATTTTTGACTTTTGTCGCAATTGCTATTGGCATCCTCATCATGAAGCCTTTATCCATGCCTGTGTCCTAAATGGTAATGCCTGGGTTTTCTTCTCAGGTTTTTATGGTTTGGGGTTTTACATTTAAGTCTTTAATCCATATTGAGTTAATTTTTGTCTAAGGTGTAAGGAAGGGATCCAGTTTCCATTTTCTGCACATGGTTAGCCAGTTTTCCCAGCACCACTTATTGAATAGGAGATCTTTCCCCATTGCTTGTTTTTGTCAAGTTTGTCAAAGATCAGGTGACTGTAGATGTATGGTGTTATTTCTGAGGTCTCTGTTCTGTTCCATTGGTCTATGTCTGTTTTGGTACCTGTACCATGCTGTTTTGGTTACTGTAGCCTTGTGGTATAGTTTGAAGTCAGGTAACGTTATGCCTCCAGCTTTGTTATTTTTGCTGAGAATTTTCTTGGCTATATGGGCTCTTCTTTGGTTCCATATGAAATTTAAAGTAGTTTTTTCTTTTTCTGTGAAGAATGTCAGCGGTACCTTGATGGGAATAGCATTGAATCTATAAATTACTTTGGGCATTATGGCCATTTTCGTGATATTGGTTCTTCCTATCCATGAGAATAGACTGTTTTTTCCATTTGTTTGTATCCTCTCTTATTTCCTTGGGCAGTGGTTTGTAGTTCTCCTTGAAGAGGCCTTTCACACCCTTGTTAGCTGTATTCCTTTGTAGCTATTTTGAATGGGAGTTCATTTATGATTTAGCTGTCTGCATGTCTATTGTTGGTGTAAAGGAATGCTTATGATTTTTGTACATTGATTTTTGTATCCTGACACTTTACTGAAGTTGCTTATCAGCTTAAGAAGTTTTGGGGCTGAGATGATAGGATTTATAAATATAGAATCATGTCATCTACAACCAATGAAAATTTGACTTCCTCTATTCCTATTTGAATATTCTTTATTTCCTTCTCTTGCCTGATTGTTCTGGCTAGAACTTCCAATATGATGTTGTATAGGAGTGGCGAGAGAGGGCATCCTTGTCTTCTGATGGTTTTCAATGGGAATTCTTCCACATTCTGTCCATTCAATACGATATTGGCTGTGGGTATGTCATAAATAGCTTTTATTATTTTGACATATGTTCTATCAATACCTAGCTTATTGAGAGTTTTTCAACATGAAGGAATGTTGAATTTTATCAAAGGCCTTTTCTGCATCTATTGAGATAATCATTTAGTTTTTGTCTTTGGTTTTGTTTATGTGATGGATTATGTTTATTAACTTGTGTAGGTTTAACCAGCCTTGCATGCCAGGGATGAAGCTAACTTGATTGTGGTAGATAAGTTTTTCGATGTGCTGCTGGATTCAGTTTGCCAGGATTTTATTGAAGACTTTTGCATTGATGTTCATCAGGGATATTGGCCTGAAGTTTTCTTTTTCTTTTTGTTGTGTTTCTGCCAGGTTGTGGTATCAGGATGATGCTGGCTTCATAAGATGAGTAGGAAGGAGTCCCTCCTTTTCAACTGTTTGGAATAGTTTCTGAAGGAATGGTACCAGCTCCTCTTTGTACCTCTGGTAGAATGCAGCTGTGAACCGCTGTGAATCCTTCTGGTCCTGGGCTTTCTTTTTGGTTGGTAGGCTATTAATTGCGGCCTCAATTTTGGAAGTTGTTATTGGTCTATTCAGGGATTCGAGTCTTCCTGATTTAGTCTTGGGAGGGTGTATGTGTCTCGGCATTTACCCATTTCTTGTAGATTTTCTAGTTTATTCACATAGAGGTGTTCATAGTATTCTCTGATTTTAGTTTGTATTTCTGTCAGGTCAGTGGTAATATCCTCTTTATCATTTTTTATTGTGTCTATTCGATTCTTCTCTGTTTTCTTCTTCACTAATCTAGCAGTCTATCTATTTTGTTAATTTTTTCAAAAACCCAGCTCCTGGATTCATTATTTTGGAGCATTTTTCATGTCTCTGTCTCCTTCAATTCTGCTCTGAGTTTACTTATTTCTCATCTTCTGCTAGCTTTTGGATTAGTTTGTTCTTCCTTCTCTAGCTCTTTTAATTGTGATGTTAGGGTATTGATTTCAGAGCTTTCTAGCTTTCTGATGTGGGCATTTAGTGCTGTAAATTACCCTCTTAACACTGCTTTAGCTGTGCCCAGAGATTCTGGTATATTGTATCTTTGTTCTCATTGGTTTCAAAGAACTTCTTGATTTCTGCCTTAATTTCATTATTTACCCAGGAGTCATTGAGGAGCAGGTTGTTCGGTTTCCATGTAATTATGTGGTTTTGAGTGAGTTTCTTAATCCTGAGTTCTAATTTGATTGCAATGTGGTCTGAGAGACTGTTATAATTTCAGTTCTTCTGCATTTGCTGAGGAGTGTTTTACTGCCAATTATATGTTCGATTTTAGCATTAGTGCCATGTGGCACCGAGAAGAACGTATATTCTATTGATTGGGGGTGGATAGTTCTGCAGATGTCTCTTAAGTCCATTTCATCCAAAGCTGAGTTTAAGTCCTGAATATCCTTATTAATTTTCTGCTCATTGATCTAATATTGACAGTAAGGTGTTAACGTCTCCCATTATTATTGTGTGGGAGTCTCTTTATAGGTCTCTAAGAACTTGTTTTATGAATCTGGATGCTCCTGTATTGGGTGCATATATATTTAGGATACTTAGCTCTTCTTGTTGAATTGATCCCTTTACCATTACATAATGCCCTTCTTTGTCTTTTTTTAATCTTTTTTGGTGTAAAGCCTGTTTTGTCAGAGACTAGGATTGCAATCCCTGCCTTTTTTTTTTTTTCTTTCCATTTGCTTGGTAAATTTTCTTCCATCCTTTTATTTTGAGCCTATGTGTGCCTTTGCATGCGAGATGGGTCTCCTTAATACAGCACACTGATGAGTCTGGACTCTTTATCCAATTTGCCTCTCTGTGTCTTTTAACTGGGGCACTTAGCCCGTTTACATTTAAGGTTAGTATTGTTATGTGTGAATTTGATCCTTTCATCATGATGTTATCTAGTTATTTTGCACACTAGTTGATGCAGTTTCTTCACAGTGTCATTGGTCTTTATGTTTTTGGTATGGTTTTTGCAGTGGCTGGTACCAGTTTTTCTTTTCTATACTTAGTGCTTCCTTCAGGAGCTCTTGCAAGGCAGGCCTGGTGGTGACAAAATCACTCAGCATTTGCTTCTCTGGAAAGGATTTTATTTCTTCTTCGCTTATGAAGCCTAGTTTCACTGGATATGAAATTCTGGATTGAAAATTCTTTAAGAATATTGAATATTGGCCCTACTCTCTTCTGGCTTGCAGGGTTTCTGCAAAGAGATCCGCTGTTAATCTGACAGGCTTCCCATAGGTAACCTGACGTTTCTCTCTGGCAGCCCTTAACATTTTTCTCTTCATTTCAACCTTGGAGAATCTGACAATTACATGTCTTGGGGGTTATCTTCTCATGGAGTATCTTAGTGGTGTTCTCTGTATTTCCTAAATTTGCATGTTGGCCTGTCTTTCTAGGTAGGGGAAGTTCTCCTGAATAATATCTTGAAGTGTGTTTTCCAGCTTGTTTCCATTCTCCCCGTCTGCTTCACGTACTCCAATAAATTGTAGGTTCAATTTTTTTATGTAGTCCCATATTTCTTGGCGGTTTGTTCATTCATTTTTGTTCTTTTTTCTCTAATCTTTTCTGCATGCCCTATTGCAGCAAAGTCGTCTTCAAACTCTGACATCCTTTGTTCTGCTTGATTGATGTGGCTATTGATACTTGGGTATGCTTCACAAAGTTCTCGTGCTGTGTTCTTCAGCTCCATCAGATCGTATGTGTTCCTCTCTTATCCTAGTTAGCAGATCCTCTAATCTTTTATTAAGGTTCTTAGTTTCTTTGCATTGGGTTAGAATATGTTCCTTTAGCTCAGCAGAGTTTTTTTATTACCCATCTTCTGAAGCCTACTTCTGTCAATTCATCTGTCACATCCTCCATCCAGTTGTGTGCCCTTGCTGGAGGGACATTGTAATCATTTGAAGGAGAAGAGACACTCTGGCCTTTTAGGTTTTCAGCATTTTTTAATAGATTCTTTCTCCATGGGTTTGTCTAGTTTCAATCTTTGAGTCTGCTGACCCTCAGATGGGGTGTTTGTGGGTACCATTATGTTGTTGTTGAGGCTGTTATTGCTGGTTGCTGCTCTCTGTTTTCCCCCCTCCCTGTGCCACAATGGTCAGGTCCCTCTTCTGTAGGGACCTGTGGTTTGCTGGGGGGGTCACTTCAGGCCCTACTCATTTGATTCAGTTTTACGCCTAGAGATGTCACTAAAGGAGGCTGAGGAACAGCAAGGATGGATGGGATCTCTTCTTCTGGGATCTCTGACCTTGAGGGGCCCCCAACCTGATGCCAGTAGGAATGTTCTCATATAGGGCATCTGACAACCCCTGCTGGAGGGTGTCACCCAGTTGAGTGGTACAGGAAACAAAGCCCATTTAACAAAGCACTGTGTCCCTTGATATAGGGGGTGTGCTTTGCTGTGGGGAAACACACTGATCTGGGCTACCCGGATTTCTCGGAACTATCAAGAGGAAAAGCTATGTCTGGTGGTCCACAGAGACTCTACACTACTATTTTCAACAGTTATTGAACATCTATATCATCTCAGTAGAATGATGATAAGTGATTAATGCCACTTTTGTGATAGACAATGAAGGCTACAGGATCAATATAAATCAAACTTAAGAGATTTACATTAGCAGATAGTGTTGCAGTTGTTTATGTTTGCTTTGAATTTCTTGTTTTGTATTTTAAGGATAAATTGTTATCGCCTTTATTTTTCCCCTTTACCTTCTTATAGTTATTCCTTATAACCATATTAAAAGTGATTTACAATTAACCACAGTATTAACCACTTTCAGGATTAGAATTTAGATTAATACAGTCCCTCTTTTCACAAGGGTCACAATGTAGCAGAGACATAATTTATCTACTTCACAATGAAAGTACACATCTAAAAGCCCTAGAGAGAAGACAAAAAAAAAATTCATTTTAACAAATAGATTTATAATACTGAGTTCCAAGAAACAATTCTATAGTTGGTCTTTTCAGGTGAATCACAAAAACAGATCTCCAATAAGATAAACTTATGTTGATACAGGCCTAACGCAGTGTCTCAGATGTAGTGGGCACTCTGTAAATATTTGTTGCTAAACATTGCAATAAATTATACTATCTTTACTTTCAGAGTATAAATATCTGCACCTTAAATAGTTGTGTTAATATACCAACCAGAGGAATTAGTAGACAAGAAATGAAGATACAGTTGTCAACTATACTAACAGAGGTTTCAGAGTTTTTGTCATAAGAGGACTTAAGTGACAATGAAATGATTCATTGAGGGATAATGAGATATTCTAGAGGATACAATAATAAAACTGTTAATATGAATTAACCTATAGGAAATCTATTTAAATCCAACAGTATGTAAGAAGCTCTAGAAAACTAGGTTTGTAGCTAGAAATGGGCAGACAAAACACATAAGAAAACTCAGTAGAAGGATGATAAGTAATAAGTCCCAATTTTATGATAGACAGTAAAAGCTATAGGGTCAATATCGATCAAACTTAAGAGATTTACATTCACAGATGGTGTTGCATTTGTTTATATTTGCTTCAATTTTCTTGTTTTGTTGTATTTTAAGGATAAAATTATGATTGCCTTTATTTTTTTCCCTTTACCTTCTCTTCTCACTCTGCCCAAAGCAAGAACATCAAAGAGCTTATGGTGGTGAGATGGAGGGTATATGATTAGGAAAATTTACAAAGATAGTAAAGAAAAAGAAAAGAAGATATTGTCTATAATCTGTTCAAAGAAACATTCAATCAAATAAGTTCACAGGGTTAAGGGGGAGGTAGTTAATCTATGTATCAATGGTTTATCATAAAAACAAAACTCAAATCTACAGAACTAATTATAATTGTACCAAGTTTGCCAGTAAAACTATAATTTTTTCTTGACTCATGTTCACACATCCTAAACAATTTACGAAGTGATTTGTGTACACATTTTATGATTAATTTGCACAACAAATGAGTAGAAAACAACTGCTCAGAAAGTTTAAATAAGTAAAGGCTAACGGAAGTTGGATGAAGTCAGGAACTCAAATACTGAAAACAGGTTTCTTTGAAAAACCAGAAGTGAGGATGCTTCGTGGTCTATATTTAATATTAAAATTTCTCCTGATAAAAGTAACTATCGCTTGTTAAGCAAACATGTGACAAATGTTTTACCTCTCCAAGTGGGAGTTTCTCCCTGGCCCAGCTGGTGGCTCCTAGGACCCATATATTATCATATGGGTTTCTGCCCTTATAGTCAATAGTTTTCACCTGTTAGTACATGAACCTAGGTACGCACACATTTGGGTCTCTTTAACAGTAGTAAAGACAGAGAGAATAGCTACCAAACTTCTCCCATAATCTTTGCAGACCCTCTGCCATCCTGTCTGTTGGGGTTCTGCTGTCCCTCATTAATTCATTGTGTCCACCATATTGCCGATGCACCATTCAGGCAGTTGGCCATGCACCTATCAATTATCTTCAGATCACTGACCTCCTCTCTACCCACAGGCAGCGCCTATGTCACATTACCAACCTCCAATGCTCCTCCAGTACTCTGCTACCTCGCACAGAGCTCTCTCCTCCTACCTCTAGATGCCAATCATTCACTCTCTGGCCAATAAATGAATATTTTCCTTACCTAGTAAACAGTTTTCTTAAGAAGGTCCCCACAGTTTATTTGTTTGGTCCCTTGCCTATTATTTTTACAGTTCCGCTAGAGTAAGGTGAAAGAAGTCCTCAGCAGAGTAACTTGGAGACTAATAACACAGTCTTTCATCCCTACCCCAATTCCTTACACATACAGGTACACACATGCAAACACACACACAGTTTACAGGTGACACTAGAGAACAAGTCAGGAAATGTTCACCCTCAGCAGTTTGTACTATATATTGGATGTATTGCCACCTCTCTTGACAGGCAAAACTAGTACTGAATTTTATTCGCTCAAGTCAGATTTCTCATTTCTCTCAGGAGCCTCTACCTCAATCCCTAAAATCTAGTTTCCTTCATTTCTATTGCTCCAGTCCATCATACATAACTGTATTCATCAGAAACCCAAAGTCAGACAGATTTCAAGCTCTTTTTTGGGCTCCTGAGCCTCAGGCAAAAGCAAACCAAGGAATGTGGCTACTCACCTCTTTATCTCTCAAGGTTATATGGCCATTAATGAGGTTTTGTCTTTGTAAAACACGGAACTTCTACTACCACAGTATTTTTCAAACCACATTATTATTTCAAATAGGAAACAATACATTTAACCTCAAATTACATGCATCTAAAATAAGCATTGATGAACCTTATCTATGTCCAATAAAATTTGGTAGTTTTTTATTCTACTCAATATTTTTTATGTTTAAATAGGAGTCAAACCCACTAAAATGATCCAATGCATCACTAGTAGATCATTCCCACAGTTTTAAGAGTTTTTTCTAGGAGGCAGAATGAGAAAATGCCTAACTCAACATGTTTGAATATTGAGTCTCTAAGTCTACCCAACAAAATACCATGTAATACATATATTATATCTTAAACCTTCTCAATCACACTCCATGGTAGATACTGTTATGCCTAAATGACAAAGTCCAAGATATTTAATGACTTTCCCAAGGTTGCATATCTAGAAATGATACTTCAGAACATGAAATTCAGGTTCATCTGAGCTAAGTCTCCTCTCCATATGACAGTATGTTGTTACTTATGGTTCAAACAATCCATGAGTATGGATGGAACAATGAAGAATATAAGGCATATGTTGCAGGGATTAAGAGAATTAAAAGCCAAGCTTCCTTGTGAGCTGGACTTCATCAATTCAGTATACATTTATCTTTTGGGGCCCAATTTGCTAGACATTGTCATACAAAGATGGATACTAAACTCCCTCTTCTCAGAGAACCCAAAATTGTGGGTTAAACTTGAATTCTGGATGTAATCTAGACAGACAGAAATGATGAAGATACTTCAAGTCAACAGCACAACACGAGCAAAGAATAATCGCAATAAGAACTTATGCAGAGGCAACAATAAAAAAAAAGAAGACTGAGGTGGAGAAAAACACCCTACCATATGTTGCTAAATGAGAGAAGTAGGATGAGGACTAGTCACAAAGAGCAGCAACTATGTGCAGAATGGGGCACTTGGTGAGGAAAAAAGACACCCTGTAGGGTCATACCTTTGACAAGGAAATAAGAATGTGTTCAAAGGCATAGATATTTTTTTGACAAGTTTTCTAAAAGATAGTTAAAAAGGTATCCAAAAGGCAGTAGAAAATCTACCTGCCTCACTCTTTCCACGCCTTTAATCAGAATGCCAAATACAGTTGTTTTTAAATATGTCTCCCAATTTTTTGATAGTCCTCCCATCAAAAGGCAGAGTCTAATTCTCTTCTTCTTGAATAAGAATTGATTTTAACAAATCACTTTTAAGGAAAACTTCTAGCAATTACAATGAGAAGGAAGTGACGCTATGTGACCTCCAAGGCTGGTTCAGGGATCAGGTCACAATAGTATTTCTGCTTCTCTCTCTCTCACTCACTCACTCACTCACTCACTCACTCCCAAACAAAAGGAGGAGCATGTATCACAGTAATTTCTCTTGAACAGTCACTGCCTGCATAAGTAACACACACCAAAACAAACTTAGGGGAAAAGAAAGTGGGTGCTGATTGAGACATGAGACTGTGATGGCTTAACAATACAAATCAGTGGTGCTGTCCCAGAAGCAAAGAGGAGCACACAACAGGCAAAACAAACATTTTCTTCAAACATAGAGCCCGATACAAGGATTTGGGTGCAAGGGGTTCATTCTGGAAGTGATTGTAGAAGTGCAATGAGGGTAATAGGGATGTAAGGGAGGGAAAGGAAAACAGCTAATAAATGTTGTATTGCTCTGTGGGCAAGTGGAACTTACTCCTACTGGAGACCCTCTGAGAAATAGCTTGAATACTCTCTTGGAATCATCTTGCATGGGATAAAGAAGATGGGGTATTTCCACCAATTCCCATTCTTCATTAGTTAAGAGATTGCTCTAGAGTTGTTAACTCTTCAGCACCGCTGGTGTGGCCCATTTGTGGGTAGAGCATACTCCTAGAAGTAGATAATGTTTCAAGCAGAGACACAGGTAGCCATTGGTATTCTTCCTGCAGGTAAACTTCAGGCTGAGAGGATGTGGGTGAGACACTGCCTGCTGTAGTGTCTGACTGAATGGGTCATTAAGCTGTGAGTGAGAGGTAAAGAAACAGAGATGGTAGTAAAAATATCATTCTGGTGAAGACTGACTGTGGAACAAGGAGAGAGATGCAGTGACAGCTGGTGTTTTATGGTTCTAACACTTAATTCATAGATGCACATTTCAGCACTCAGTGTCTCAACTGCCATCTTACGTGAGAAACCTGGACCTAAGAGGAGATAAATTGTTCCTCCAAAGTTTCACAACCACCACGGTTCTGCGACTCCTAACATTTACTCTGTGTTATTACATACTTCCTCATTAATATATCTTTACCTTAAAAAGAAAAAAGAAACGACAAATAGGGATTGGCACGACAACCTGCACCCAGATAGGGCATTGGCAGCCCCTGGAAAGTGGTCTGTTTACCAGTGAAGTCAACACACATCTCCCAGGATATGAACACCTCTGTTTCTTGAAGTGTATATAAATATTTTTCTTTGAAGAACTCACTTTTTCTCCATTCTCGTATATTCTGCTATTTTTGAAAAAGATGACAACGCTTTCCACAGATTATTGCTTCTGTCCTTTATATGCACATCAAGGTGCATAACGTATAAGTGAGAAAAACTGAATTTCTCCAGTTGAGTATTAAAGAGTGAAGCGGAATTATTGAATTCAATCATGTGTTAGTAATCCTCCAAAGAAAAAGTTAGCATATACCAGAGGAACAAAATTTTACTAAGCCAGATACATCATAGGCTTCTAAGAAACAACCTGAAGAGGTTTAAAAAAATCAATATTAAAATAGCACTTAATCATTTATAGGAGGACGCCATTCTCAGAAGTATCTTTTAGTAACAGTCTGAAATTATATCCCCTAGTATAAAAACATGCCTTTAGTCATTGGAGAGATTCTGCTGGCACAGAGTGATTTATTAGGGAGTACAGGAAGATTTGAGATAGTAGAGTCTTATATTTGAAAGATTATCTTCTCTGCCTGGACAATAATTATATATAAGGGTAAAAATATGACATGAAAAAATAAGAGGACATCTATGAAATAAGAACACAAGATCAATAAAATTGTTTAAAATAAAGTGAACAAGAGAAGTTTTCATTAATGATATCTAATATGCTGAGTACACACCTGAGGACTATGTAAGAAAAAGTCACCATAATTGCTGCCATGAGCAATTTTAAAAAGAGAAAAAACTATAAAGGAGTTATTTTAATCAAGATTAAGTTTTCCAGAGACCTATGTGAGTTTGTGGCATACCTCTCAACTTTTCCTAAAAATCTTCCCAAAATGATGCACCATGTCAAACCTTTCTATTTAAGCAGCTTCAAAGGATCACAATAAAACTTGGCCTGCTCACACATTTTAAATTCAGCTTTTATCAAACTGATTGATGATTTGAATTGGACTTATGTCAATTTGATTTATGTGTCTGCTCTTGGCCTATGCTATGTGTACAGACCATAACCGAGTTGTCACTGATGAAAGAAGATCCACAAGGACAGGGATAATATACCTCCCAAAGGGCCATTAAAGGGAAATCACAGGACAAACCTTGTCCTTTGCTGAGTCCCATGAGCTCCAAAAAGCATGTATCTTGCAGTGCCAGGCACAGATTAGGAGCACAGAATCACCTGAGATAAGCAAACAAACATATCATGTGCTTTCCGGAAAGGTGACATCACTCATCATGTTCCTTTGAAACAATTTTTAAATAATGGCTGAGTTGAGAAACCATTTAAGACTCATCAACTATTAACATTAAGTGATATTCACAATTATGATCAGCTTGCATTGCTACACAGAGCCCTTGTAGTTGTCTTAAATTTTCTGATTTAAATAGACATTTTTCTTGTCCCAGGGAGACACCATTATCGACGTTTGGTGGAGAAAAAATATATGAGACAAGTATTGCACTATGAATAGTCACATAAAATTAAGTTCTTAGCCAATGAACTTGAAGACTTGATATTAAATTTCTAAGTTGATTTTTTTAGCAGTCTGCCCTTTTAGGAACAATATTTTGATTTTACCATTAACAACTGTTGGCCAAGATAGAGAGTCCTATTTTCTTCACTTGTGATCTGTCATCACATATTCTTCAAAATCTTGTTGCCACTGCTAAGCATTTTAACTTTTTTCTCTATTGTTGTTCATTACTATATTTACCTTCCACTAATCTATAATGAAAAATAAAGTATAGAACAGACTGCAGGTGTCTATCTAGGATGTCAGTATTTTCTTGGATCATTACCAAACAGTGCAATGACAGGATTCCCAAACTGGTCTGTTGCTTAACATTGCTTTGCAAAGATCTACTGAAAACATTACTTCTTTAACAACTACAGTGTACTTTCTGTAAATTGCCACTTGTTGATACCTCCTAGAAAACCACCAAAAATTAGCTGGAAAAATATGTTTTGAAAATGTTGAAAGGAAAATTGTTTCCACTGAAATCTGCAGAAAGCAATATACCATGATTTTGGAGGGTTGTGTTGGTGCCAGAAAATGTGTTTGTCTAAGTAGACCTCTAAGAATATGGAATTTTACATTTTCTATCAACTTAAAGCTGTAACCATCAACAATTCGCTGGCTACTTTCTTCTCTCTGGTTAACAACGCTCAATAATGGGGTATCCACAGAGTTATGAAAGCATATTCTTTATAGATCTTCAATCAAGAAAACAGTCTTGTCCTTGGTAAGTTTATGTGCAGTTCTCTAATTGGAGAAACTGTTCTAAGCCAATTATGAAGTCCTACTTTCTCCCCAGAATATTAAGATATCAGATACCCCAACTGGAAGGTTCTACTGGTCTCAGGAAACATCTGGCAAACTGGATTCTTACCAGTTGTCTCTGATATTCGTAAGGAATTAATTTGAAAAACTTTATGCTTCCCCAAATAAATAATACAATAACATTTCAAAAGTACTACTCAATTTGAGTAAAGGACAATGAAATTTGCTTGAATTTCAAACATGAAAAGTAGTCAAAACTTACTCAAAACCAAGGTGACTCTGTTCCCACATCTAACACCCTCTGAATACAATTCAAGTTTGTAACTTGGTAAAATACAAATGATGATAGGTTTTATAAAACACTGTTGAAGCAACAAATGCCATAGTTCTGTCTTATTTCTTCTCTCATAACCATGGCTTCAAGCACCACACTGTTCTGTCTCAATAAAATGCACATCATTGAGAGAGCTGATGGAGGAGAAAGCAGCTAATAGCTCTGAAAGAAAGAAATGATTAAATACAGTGTATTGTGACTATTGTGTTTAATTTCATGATATATAAAGAAATTTAATGACTTATTTAGCTGTTTCTTCAGGATGGCTTCTTCTGACCTTTTACAGCTCATTCAGTGCCTTAGGAGAGAGGAAGATAAGAATGCATTTCAGATTCTTCCATTATCCTGCAGTATAACAAGAGGAGCACTTTCTGGTGTCACTACAAAACTTGATTATCCTGGTTAGGAAGATGCTTTTCCAAAGGAATGAAAGCGCTCCCACTCTGCATGATGCTTTCCTTTCTCATTAAGCCTGACATTTCAGTGCTTTGTTGCAAACAAAAACTTATAATAGCACTGGACCAAAGGTATAAAATTTTGCCCTGAACACATAATACACTGTATAAAAGGAAAGGGAGTGACAGAGTTGTTGATGTATGCTTTGTAGTTACCACTTTGTGACAGTTAGCAAACAGCAGCAGCTATTTTAGCCAGTTTTGGACAAATGTTCGAATACTGGCTACTCAACCAACCTACGTAATGATAATTTAGAATGGGCTTTCACCAGAAAACCAAGCATATTTGCTCTAACATTTATTCTTCCAAATAAACAAACTGCCTACTTTCTCCATAGCCAAAAATGTCAGCTAAATTCCCAAATTTAAATTTTGACCTTCATTTTAAGGAAAATGAGCACCTGTTTTACTTTTGGAAATGGAGACCTAACCAGAGAGTACCAGCAACGATTGGAAAAACATAGCAATGGTCTGTTAGGGGTGGAGTGGCTGTTAGATCCAGCTCAATCATTATGATCTAGGACTTAGATTTTCTGGGGCTTGAGGAGGGGCGGCTAGCATATGCGTATGTCACTGTATCCTTCTCACACTATATTACACCTCTTTATTTTCTTGATAGAAGTTCAACATCTGGGTGTGCTTTTCTTTTAATATTGAAAGCATTTTTTTAAAGAAGTTGAATATTACCATTATTTAAACTGCCAAGTCTTTGCAAATATTTTTAAATTTCTACTTTTATTTTAGATACAGGGGTATATGTGCATATTTGTTACATGGGAGTACTGAGTGATGTTGAGGTTTGGAATACAGATCTGGTCACCCTGGTAGTACCTCATAGGTAGTTTTTTAAGCCAACACTCCTCCTTCCATCCTCTGGTAGTCCACAGTATCTATTATTTCCATATTTATGTCCATGCGTGCTTAATGATTGGCTCCCACTTATAAGTGAGTACTTATGGTATTTGGTTTTCTGTCCTTGTATTAATTTGCTTAGGAGGATGGCCTCCAGCTCCAACCACGTCCCTATAAAGGACATGTTATTCTTTTTTTTTATAACTGTGTAGTATGCCAT
The DNA here is from genome assembly GCF_037993035.2 of Macaca fascicularis. Classification (NCBI taxonomy): domain Eukaryota; kingdom Metazoa; phylum Chordata; class Mammalia; order Primates; family Cercopithecidae; genus Macaca; species Macaca fascicularis. The sequence continues at coordinate 128,438,299 of NC_088380.1, forward strand.
GGTACATATATACCACGTTTTTTGTTGTTGTTGTTGTTGCTGTTGTTGTTGTTGTTAATCCAATCTACCATTGATGGGCACCTGGGTTGACTCCATGTCTGTGCTATGGTAAATACTGAAACAATGAACATATGAGTGGATGTGTCTTTTTGGTAGAACGATTTAGTTCCTTTTAGGTAAATACCTAGGAATGGGATAGCTGGGTCAAACGGTAGCTCTGTATTAGCTCTTTGAGAATCTCTAGAATGTTTTCCACGGTGACTGGACTAATTTAAATTCCCACCAACAATGAATAAACTTTCTCTTTGCTCCACAGCCTCACCAGCATCTGTTATTTTTTAACTTTTTAGTAATAGCCATTCTGACTGGTGCAAGGTGGTATCTTATCATGGTTTTGATTTGCATTCCTCCAATGATTAGTGATGCTTAGCATTTTTTTCATATGTTTCTTGGCCACTTGCCTGTCTTTTATTTTTAATTTTTCATAGGTTATTGGGGTACAGGTGGTATTTGGTTACATAAGTTCTTTAGTGGTGATTTGAGAGATTTTGTGCACCCATCACCCAAGCAGTATACACTGCACCCTATTTGGAACCTTTTATCCCTCGACCCCTCCCACCCTTCCCCCCAAGTCCCCAAAGTCCATTGTATCATTCTTAGACCTTTGCATGCTCATAGCTTAGCTCCCATACGTGAGTGAGAACATACAATGTTTGGTTTTCCACTCCGGAGTTACTTCACTTAGAATAATAGTCTCCAGTTTCATCCAGGTGGCTGCAAATGCTGTTAATTTACTCCTTTTTATGGCTGAGTAGTATTCTATTATGTGTATATATACACACGCAGTTTCTTTATCCACTCATTGATTGATGGCCACTTGGGTTGGTTCCACACTTTGGCACTCACAAACTGTGCTGCTATAAACATGAGTGGGCAAGTATCTTTTTCGTATAATTACTTCTTTTCCTCTGGTAGATACCCAGGAGTGGGATTGCTGGATCAAATGGTAGTTCTACTTTTAGTTCTTTAAGGAATCTCCACACTGTTTTCCATAGTGGCTGTACTAGTTTACATTCTGACCACCAGTGTGAAAGTGTTCTCTGATTACTGCATCCATGCCAACATCTAATGTTTTTTGATTTTTTGATTATGGCTATTCTTATAGGAGTAAGGTGGTATCACGTTGTGGTTTTCACTTGCATTTGCCTGATCATTAGTGAGGTTGAACATTTTTTCATATGTTTGTTGGCCATTTGTATATCTTCTTTGAGAATTGTCTATTCATGTCCTTAGCCCACTTTTTGATGGGATTGTTTTTTTCTTGCTAATTTTTGCTGTAGATTCTGAATATTAGTCCTTTGTCAGATTGTATGGATTGTGAAGATTTTCTCTCACTCTGTGGGTTGTCTGTTTACTCTGTTGACTGTTCCTTTTGCCATGCAAACACTCTTTAGTTTAAATCCCAGTTATTTATCTTTGTTTTTCTTGCATTTGCTTTGGGGTTCTTGGTCATGAAATCCTTGCCTAAGCCAATGTCTAGAAGGGGTTTTCCAGTGTCATCTTCTAGAATTTTTAGTTTCAGGTCTTAGATTTAAGTCCTTAATTCATCTTGAGTTGATTTTTGTGTAAGGAGAGAGGTGGATCCACTTTCTTTCTCCTACATGTGGCTAGCCAATTATCCCAACACCATTTGTTGAAAACGGTGTCCTTTCCCGTTTATGTTTTTGCTTGCTTTGTTGAAGATCAGTTGGCTGTAAGTATTTAGGTTTATTTCTGGGTTCACTATTCTGTTCCATTAGTCTATGTGTCTATTTTTATACTAGTACCATGCTGTTTTGGTGACTATGGCTTAGTAGTATAGTTTGAAATCAGGTAATATGATGCCTCCGGATTTCTCTTTTTGCTTAGTCTTGTTTTGGCTATGTGGTCTCTTTGTTGGTTCCGTATGAATTTTAGAATTTTTTTTTCTAATTCTGTGAAGAATGATGGTGATATTTTGATGGGGATTGCGTTGAATTTGTAGATTGCTTTTGACAGTATGGTTCTTTTAACAATATTGATTCTACCCATTCATGAGCATCGGATGTGTTTTCATTTGTTTGTGTAATCTATGATTTATTTCAGCACTGTTTGTAGTTTTCCTCATAGAGATTTTTCAACTCCTTAATTAGGTATGGTCCCAATACTTTCTTTCCTTTTTTTTTTTTTCCAGCTGTTGTGAAAGGGATTGAGTTCTTGATTTGATTCTCTGCTTGGTCACCGTTGGTGTATAGAAGAGCTACTGATTTGTGTACATTAATCTTGTATCCAGAAACTTTCCTGAATTCTTTTATCAGTTCTAAGAGCTTTCTGGAGGAGTCCTTAGGATTTTTGAGGTAAATAATCATATCGTCAACAAACAGTGACAGTTTGACTTCTTATTTACTGATTTAGATGCCTGTTATATCTTTTTTTTTTTTTTTTTTTTTGTCTGATTGCTCTGCCTAGGACTTCCAGTACTGTGTTGAAGAAGAATGGTAGGAGTGGGCATTCTTGTCTTTTTCCCATTCTCAAATGAAATACTTCCAACTTTTCCCCATTCAGTATTATGTTGGCTGTGGGTTTGTCATAGATGGCTTTAATTATATTGAAGTATGTCCCTTGTATGTCGATTTTGCTGAGAGATTTAAATCATAAAACGATGCTGGATTTTGTCGAATGCTTTTTCTGCATCTATTGAGATAATCATGTGATTTTTGTTTTTAATTCCATTTATGTGGTTTATCACATTTGTGTATGTTAAGCCATCTCTGCATTCCTGGTATGAAACCCACTTGATCATGGTGGATTACCCTTTTGATATGTGGCTAGATTTGGTTAGCTGGTATTTTGTTAAGGATTTTAGCATCTATGTTCACATCAGGGATATTGGTCTGTAGTATTCTTTTTTGGTTATGTCCTTTCCTGGTTTTGGTATTAGGGTGATGCTGGCTTCATAGAATTAGAGAGGGTTCCCCCTTTCTCTATCATGTGAAATAGTGTCAAAAAGACTGGTACTAATTCTTTTTGTATTAGTATTCTGGTAGTAGTCTGGTAGTATTCTGCTGTGAATCCATCTGGTCTTGGATTTTTTTGTTGTTGGTAATTTTAAAGTTACCATTTCAATCTCACTGCTAGTTATTAATCTGTTCAGGGTATCTAATGCTTCCTGATTTAAGCTAGGAGGGTTATATTTTTCCAGGAATTTACCCATCTCTTTTAGGTTTTCCAGTTTATGTGCATAAAGGTGTTCATAGTAACCTTGAATGATCTTTTGTATTTCAGTGGTGTCTGCTGTAATATCTCCCATTTTGTTTCTTAATGTGGTTATTTGGGTTTTCTCTCTTCTCGGTTAATATTTCTAATGGTTTATCAATTTTATTTATCTTTTAAAGAATGATCTTTTTGCTTATCTTTGTATTTTTTTGTTTCAATCTCATTTAGTTCTGCTCTGATCTTGGTTATTTCTCCTCTTCTGTTGGGTTTGGTTTGTTCTCGTTACTCTAGCTCCTTGAGGTATGACCTTAGATTGTCAGTTTGTGTTCTTTGTCTTTTTGATACAGGCATTTAGGGCTATGAACTTTCCTTTCAGCATTGCCTTTGCTGTATCCCAGAGGTTTTGATAGGTTGTCATTGTCATTCAGTTGGAAGAATTTTTAAATTTGCATCTTGATTTCACTTTTGACCCAATGATCATTCAGGAACAGGTTAATTTCCATGTATTTGCATAGTTTTGAAGATTCCTTTTGGAGTTGATTTCCAGTTTTATTCCACTGTGGTCTGAGAGAGTACTTGATATAATTTCAATTTTCTTAAATTTATTGAGGCTTGTTTTGTGGCCTATCATATGGTCTATCTTGGAGAAAGTTCCATGCACTATTGAATAGAATGTGTGTTCTGCAGTTGCTAGATGAAATGTTCTGTATATATTTTTAAGCCCATTTATTCTAAGGTATAGTTTAAACCCACTGTTTCTTCATCGACTTCTGTCTTCATGACCTGTCCAGTGCTCTCAGTGGAGTATTGAAGTCCCCCACTATTATTGTATGACTGTCTATCTCATTTCTTAGGTCTATTAGTATTGTTTTATAAATCTGGGAGCTCCAGTGTTAGGCGGAACCTAACAATATACGTTTATGGTTGTGATATTTTCCTATTGGACAAGCCCTTTTACCATTATATAATATCCCCCCTTTTTTAACTGCTGTTGCTTTAAAGTTTGTTTTGTCTGATGTAAGAATAGCTACCCCTGCTTGCTTTTGCTGTCCATTTGCATGAAATGCCTTTTTCTGCTCACTTATGTGAGTTTTTGTGTGCTAGGTGAGTCTCCTGAAGGTAGCATGTAGTTGGTTGGTGAGTTCTTATCCATTCCGTGGTTCTGTATGTTTTAAGTGGAGTATTTAGGCCATTTACATTCAATTTTAGTGTTGAGATGTGAGGTACCATTGCATTCACTGTGCCATTTGTTGTCTGTGTACCTTGGATTTTTGGTTTTTGGTTTTGCTTTTTAACTTGTATTTTTGTTTTATAGGTCCTATGTGATTTATGCTTTAAAGAGGTTTTGTCTTGATGTGTTTCCAGATTTAGAGCTCCTTTTAGCAGTTTCTTGCAGTGGTAGCTTGGTAGCAGCTAATTATCTTAGCAGCTAATTATCTTAGCATTTGTTTATCTGAAAAAGACTATCTTTCCTTCATATATATGGTTAGTTTCACTGGATTCAAAATTCTTTGCTAATAATTGTTTTGTTTGAGGACGCTAAAAATGACCCCCAATCCCTTCTAGCTTTTAGGTTTTTTGCTGAGAAATCTGCTGTTAATCTGATATGCTTTCCTTTATAGATTACCTGGTGCTTTTGTCTCAACTCTTAAGATTCTTTCCTTCAAATTAACTTTAGATAACCTGATAACAATGTGCCCAGGGAATGATCTTTTTGTGGTGAATTTCCCACGTGTTATTTGTGCTTCTTGTATTTGGATGTCTAGGTCTCTAGCAAGGCCAGGGAAGTTTTCCTCGATTATTCCCTTGAATATGTTTTCCAAACTTAGACTTCAATACGTTTGGTCATTTAACATAATCCCAGACTTCTTGGAGGCTTTGTTCATATTTGTTTTTCTTTGTCTTTGTTGGATTGGGTTAATTCAAAGACTTTGTCTTCAAGCTCTGAAATTCTTTCTTCTAATTTGTTCAATTCTATTGCTGAGAGTTTCGAGAGCATTTTGTATTTCTATAAGTGTGTCCAATGTTTCCTGAAGTTTTTAGTTTTTTATTTATACTATCTATTTCCCTGAATATTTTTCCCTTTACTTCTTGTATAGGTTTTTGGATTTCCTTGCATCAGGCTTTGCCTTTCTCTGGTGCCTCCCTGAGTAGCTTAATAACTAACTTCCTGAATTCTTTTTCAGGTAAATCAGGGATTTATTCTTGGTTTTGATCCATTACTGGTGAGCCAGTATGATTTTATGTTGGGGAGTGTGGGTGTTAAAGAGCCTTGTTTTGTCATGTTGGTTTTCTGGTTCCTTCTCTTTTGGGTAAGCTCTGTGAGAGGGAAGGTCTAGGGCTGAAGGTTGTTGTTCACATTTTGGGGGGTGTTCACTTGATGTAGTACTCTCCCCCGTTTCCTATGGAAGTGGCTTCCTGTGAGTCGAGCTGCAGTGATTGTTATTTCTCTTCTGGTTCTAGCCACCCAGCAAGTCTACCCAGCTCTAGGGTGGTACCAGGGGCTGTCTGCACAGAGTCCTGTGGTGTGAATCATCTATGGTTCTCTCAGCCATGGATACCAGCACTTGTTCTGGTGGAGGTGGTGGGAGTTGTGGGTGTAAAATGGATTCTGTGAGAGTTCTTAGCTTTGGTGGTTCAATGTTCTATTTGTGTGTTGGTTGGCCTCCTGCCGGGAGGTGGCACTTTCCAGACAGCATCAGCTGTGGTAGTGTAGAGAAACTGGTGGTGGGTGGGGCCCTAGAATTTATAAGAATATATGCCCTTTGTCTTCAGCTACCAGGGTGGGTAGGGAAGGCCCATCAGGTGGAGGCAAGGCTAGGTATGTCTGAGCTCAGACTCTCCTTGGTGCAGCTGCTGTGGGGGTCCTGCTGCAGGTCTTGCTGCAGCTACTGTGGGGGATGGAGGCGAGGTTCCCAGGTCAATGGAGTTATGTATCTAGGAAGATTATGGCTGCCTCTGCTGAGTGATGCAGATTTTCAGGGAAGTAGGGAAAAGCCAGAAGTCATAGGCCTCATCCAGCTCCCATACAACCTGAAGGGCTGGTCTCGTTCCCACCATGCGCCCACTAACAGCCCCGAGTCTGTTTCTAGGCAATGGGTGAACAGGGCTTGAGAACTTGCCTTCAGGCTACCCACCGCCCAGCTGTGAAAGAAAAGGACTTTGGTTCTCCCCCAGCCTGTGGAGTCTACACACCAGATTCACACCCTCCCCCGACTTCTGGCCAGGATTCTTCTCTCTCAGTCAAATTGTTACAAAATTCAGCCGGAGACTTCCTTCTTGTAGTGTTTTCCCCCACACCTCTGGCCACCCTCCAGAAGGATCTCTGTGGTGCCAGGCAGGAATGGCTTGCTTGGGGACCAAGCCAGCTCCCAAGGCCTTCCCCATTGCTTCCTCTACCCCTGTATTTCACTCAGCTCTCTAAATTGACTCAGGTCCAAGTAAGGTTGGAAACTTCTCCTGCAAACTAGGCCTTCAGTTTTCCCAGTGGAGGTGGGTGTGTTTGGGAGTGGTAAATCTCCCTTTCCCACTTCCACAGTTGGGGCACTCACAGTATTTGGGGTGTCTCCCGGTCCTGCAGGAACAGTCTGCTTCCTTCTGTTAGAGGGCCTGTGGGTCCTCTTGGGATTCCTGGTTTGTTCTTTCAGTTGTTCTGGAGCCAAAATTCACGATGCAAGCCTCCTCACACTGCTCTATCTGAGTAGGAGCTGCGATCTTGTATCTCTTTTGAGAAGTGTTTTGTTCATGTTCTTTGCCTATTTTAAACGAGGTTATTTGGGTTTTGCTTATCAATTTAAGTTCCTTATAGATTCTGAATATTAAGCCTTTGTCAGATAGTTTGTAAATATCTTCTCCCATTCTGTAGGGTATCTGCTTGCTCTGTTGATAGTTTTTTTTGCTGTGCAGCAGCTCTTTAGGTTAATTAGGTCTGACTTGTCTGTTTTTGTTTTTATTGCAATTGCTTTTGGGGACTTAGACAAAAATTCTTTGCCAATGCTGATGTCAAGAAGAATATTTCCCAGGTTGTCTTCCAGAATTTTCATAGATTGAGGTCTTACATTTAAATATTTAATCCATTTGAAGTTAAATTTTGTATATGATGAAAGGTAGGGGTGCAGCTTCAATCTTTTGCATATGGCTAGCCAATTATCCCAGTAATATTTACTAAATAGGAGTTTTTTCCTCATTGCTTATTTTTTTCAGCATTGTCAAAGATCAGATGATGTAGGCTTTATTTTTGAGTTTTCTGTTACTTTCCATTGGTTTAAGTGTCTGTTTTTGTACCAATACCATGCTGTTTGGGTTAATGTGGCTTTTTAGTACAGTTTGAAGTTGGGTAGTGTAATGCCTCCAGCTTTGTTCTTTTTGCTTAGAATTGCTTTGGCTATTCAGGTTCTTTTCCGGTTCCATATGAATTTTAGAATTTTATTTTTTTCTAATTCGGTGAAGAATGACATTGGTAGTTTGATAGGAATAACATTGAATTTGTAAATTGCTTTGGGCAGTATGGACATTTTTATGATGTTGATTGTTACAATCCATGAGCTTGGAATGTTTTTCCATTTACTTGTGTCGTCTGATTTCTTTCAGCAGTGTTTTGTAGTTCTCCTTGTAAAGGAGATATTTCACCTCCTCGGTTAGTTGTATTTCTAGGTATTTCAATTTCTTTATGGCTATTGAAAGTGATACTGTGTTTTTTATTTCACTTTCAGTATGGATATTTGTTTTTAGAAGTGCTACCTATTTTTGTACATTAATTTTGTTTCCTGAAACTTTACTAAAGTTGTTTATCAATTCTAAGAGTTTTTTGTCAGAGTCTTTAGGATTTTCTAGGTATAGAATCATATTAGCAAAGATGGATAGTTTGCCTTCCTTTCCTATTTGGATGCCTTTTATTCCTTTATCTTGGCTGATTGTTCTGGCTAGGAGTTCCAGTACTGTGCTGAATAGGAGTGTTGAGAATAGGCATCCTTGCCTTGTTCCATTTTTCAAGGAGAATGGTTCCAACTTTTGCCCATTCAGTATGATGTTGGCTATGGGTTTGTCATAAGGGGCTCTTGTGTTTTTCATAAAGATAACAGTCGTTGCCCTATTTAGGAACTGCATTAGAAATGGAAATTTTACTTTTGAAAAATGTTTTGAGATCACCTATTGAAACTGTCATAATCAATTTGTTGACACTTTGTATACTACTGAAATATACTTAAAAGTATTGTTTGACATCCTCTATAATGTTGTTAGGCGGCAGCATGGTTTTATGTAAAATACCCATTTATCTGTAATCTAAACCCTTAGTAGAACACACTCTATCTTATTTATTTATCCATAGAAATAAGAGGCATGGATCCACTGAAGGAAGTTATGAGGGTCAGAAAAATCCTGTTTAGTATATAAACAATACATGCAATTCTGTGCTATAAAGAGCTACATGAAATTAATTTTAAACACAGGGTTATCAAAAGATGATATAGACCAATGGTCAGAATAGTCTAAAATAAATGTATTTTATCTTATGTTATAATTTCTATTTCTAAATTCTCACCCTTTCCTCCCTGAATTTAAGTATGCCTGAAATTTAGAAATCAAATATACACTATGAAATATAAAATTTTCCTACCCTTTAAAACATATAATTTATTCCTAAAAATATCACTAACATGCAATATAAACAAATTCACATGCTCTATAGATCTGCATTATCCAATTCATGCTGTCTTTAGTAAGAAAGCATATAAAAATTATATTTATTAAAATAAAAATGACCAGTGGTTAATGAGTTAATACTAGTTAATAAATTAACAAATATGTTGTATTAGTTACTTAGCACTGCATAGTAAGATTAACAGCTGAAAACAACAGACCTTTATTATCCCCCAGTGTCTGTGGATCAGAAGTCTGGTTGTAGCTTAGTTTGGTGCCTCTGGCTCAGGGTCTTTCATGAAATGGCAATCAAGGTGTTACCTGAAACTGTGTTCCTCTGAGACTGGACAGGAAGAGAACACACTTCCAAGGTAAATCATATGGCAGTTGGCAGGTCTCAGAAGACCTGCATGTAAGCTCACTCAGTCTCCTGCAGACGTCTGCCTCATGACATAGCAACTGGTTTCCCCCCACAGCAAAAATAATCTAAGAAAGAACAAGAGAACTCCCCAAATAGAAGTCACAGTCTTTTTTCACCTAATGTTACATGTGACATTCCATAATGTTTGCCATATTCTATTCATTAACAAGTCAGTAACTCCAGTTCACAATCAAAGGAAAGGGATTACACAAGGGTGTGTATACCAGTATACCAGGAGGTAGACATCTGGGGTGAAGGTGGAGGCTGCCTTTCATTTATTATATTGACATTCTTTTAGTAATATATCTTTTAGATGGTAGTTCTGCTTAATCACTATTCATTTCTTATATATGATACTTAATTCAAATACTCTATATCAATATGATATCTGGCTAATTCAGTTGTTTGCACCTATTGAACTAAAGGCTCCAATAAGCACATTTAAATGTAATGTATTCTTCCATATAAAGTAAGATATAACTTACTTTATATAGAAAAGTGGGATATTTTTGACATTGTTGGAAACCAATTTGTACTTTCTACATTACTTAAAATCACCTTCACACATAATTTCCAAGTATCAAGTAATTGTTAAATGCCATTATTTGAAAATAAAATTATAACATTCTCTGGTATAATATTAATAAACTCAATTTTAGCCCACAAATCAAATCTGAAAACTGACCTCTGTATTTCTGCCAAGAATGTTTTCCTGGTTCAGCAGAATGGGGTTAAAACATTGGACAGAAACAAAATGTAAGAGCCAAAATGTAAAAGACTTAGAAAACTTTAGTTCATAACAATCATTTTCTCAGATTTTTATAAATAAAATAGAAAAACAGCATTGATCAAAAACAGGTATAGCATTCATACCTGCCTTTTAACTATAGGTGCTGCACATATAGCTGCCATTCATTCATCATTTCCCAAAGTTTAAAAAAAAAAAAAAATCAAGTCTTGCTCTATTTATATAATTCTTTATATAAGCATCATCAAGGATTAAATTTAAATTTCAATAGTGAATCACAAAATCTGTCCCTTCCAGCTTTCTAAATAATTTTTGTAATACATTCCTTATTAGACTATTACGTTTTTGGTTTTAAGACAGAAATGCTATAAGACTATCGGATTTTCACCATTACATTTTTTTTTTTAATAAGGCGGAATCAAGCCAATCCTGTGACCTGTGGGTATTTCAGACAATGTCATGGTTAGAGGACTAAATGTAAATCTTTTCTGAGTGTCTTTCTCCCTAACTTGGTTCTTGATTGTGGTTGGTCCTAAACTGAAAGTGTTGGATATGACAAAAGACAGCTACTAATGATCATGCATGTCTGCAAAAATCACACCTCACAGCACTAAAGACTTCTCAAGGCTTTTCAGAATACTCTGTGTCAAAATGATTCACCAAGACTGCCACTTCAAAATATTTCTAGCAATCACATAAGGAACATGCTGAGAGTGCTGTGAATTAGATCATTTTAAACATATAGAAGTAACTTTATTTTCTTAACTGCTTTCATCAAAGTAGAAGATATTCCCAATTTAGAGGTTCTTCATAAATGATACACATTCACATTAGAATTGTTCATATAAATGCTAATGCACAAACACACACACACATTACACATTTAGGCTCACACATGCTGTGAAGAATAAATTTTCATCTCAAGTAATGCTGAAATACACTTTTGTTAAAGCATAAAAGGCACTTGCATAAATGTATAAGCATCAAACTGAAGGTTTACAAGTTAAATAATTTAAAAGGAAAATAATGAGTGTTAAGAAGTCTCACTTAAAAATTAAAGCTTGTTCCATAGACCAATAAATACTTAATTACTAGTAAACAAAAATAAATCTCTATTTTAATTCCTCCAAGAAAATAGCTCTTCCAACTATTGTGTGAATTCATCAGTTTAATATGAAACAACAATGGCTGGTCTTTCCTCTAGAGATGCTTTCTAAATGTGAAAACAAAGTCTTATTCAAGACCTTTACGAACACAGAAGGAGTTAACCCTGACAATGAGATCCGTGTTTGGAAAGAGTATCACATTTATAAGGATTCTTGCAGGTCATAAAGCACCTTTGTGCAAATTAAAAAATAGCAACCCCTCTGGGCCCAGATTGGCACATGAACAGCATTGTGAATTATGGGCTTCCTTTTATTGAATGGACACAGACTAAACAGGAAGCACAAGCAGGATCTTGACCTCTTGTAAACCCCTCCATTGTGCCCACTTCTACAAAGAGCACAAACCACACAACCATAGATACCAGTCCTGGTGTTAGGTGGCGGGACTCTGAATGATTGTGGAGCAACACAGGTCACCAAGCAAACTTACCAGTATAATACTGTTATAGCAGGTAACTAGTCAAGCATAAGCAGGGCGGGAAAGGGCTCCCCCTGACCCAAACACACACCAGGAATGTCAGGTGACCATCAGATGATGGTCAGGCAGTTGTCACTCTGTCTCTCTAAAATAATAATTGGTCACAGCTGGCACCAGGGAACGGCTGTCTACCAGTAGATGGTAACACCTGAAACTGGTGATCAGCAGCTTCCAGGTAAGATCTAAGGAGTCACGCGAGTAGGCTCAAGCATACACATTAAGAGGCAAAATGGCAGAGTTTGACTGGTTTGTGATCTTCCAGGGACATTTAACTGGTAAGGGAAGAAGGCCTCAAATGAACATGTGTACAATTTCAGTAAACACTGTACATGCTCACCTCCCAAGTGCTAGCAAGCAACTCACATTGGGACAGCCCACTCCAAGGGAAGAATCGGGGGTGCAAGGATGCAAGACCTCAGAAGTATGCCAACATAAAAAATTCAAGGTCAAACAGGGCACTTGATCTCTCAAGTCACTGGCCATCATCCAAGTGTACTTCCTTTCATTCCTGCTCTGAATCCTTTTAATAAACTTTCATTCCTGCTCTAAAACTTGCTTCAGTATCTCCTCTGCCTTATGCTCCTCATTTGAATTTTTATTTTTTGAGACAGAGTCTCACTCTGTCGCCAGGCTGCGTGCCAGGATGCAATCTCGGCTCACTGCAACCTCCGCCTCCTGGGTTCAAGTGATTCTCCTGTCTCAGCCTCCTGAGTAACTGGGACTACAGGTGTACACCACCACACCAAGCTAATTTTTGTATTTTTAGTAGAGACGAGGTTTCACCATGTTGGCCAGGATGGTCTCAACCTCTTGACCTTGTGATCCCCCCACCATGGCCTCCCAAAGTGCTGTGATTATAGGCACAAGCCACCGCACCTGGCCTGAATTCTTTCTTCTGAAGAGGCTAGAATTGAGGGTGCTAAAGACCCATACAGATTTGCTTCTGGTAACAATGCAACCCTAATGTGGTTTCAATGTTTGTCCCCTTTAAAACTCAGGTTGAAATTTCCTTGCCATTGTGATAGTATTGGGAGATGGGACCAGTAAGAAGTGTTTAGGTCATGAGGGCTCTGTCCTCATAAATGGACCAATGCTGTTATCACAGGAGTGGGTTCAGCCACTCTTACTCACTTTCTCTCTCACTCTCCCTCTCTCTTTTCCCTTCTACCACACTATGATGAAGGCTGTCTCACCAGTTGCTAGCACCCTGGCATTGGACTTCCCAGCCTCCAGAACTGTAAGCCAATCAACTTCTGTTTATTATAAATTACCCAGTCTGTGGTATTCTGCTATAGCAGAACAAAACAGACTAAGACAAAGCCTTACAATGCAAATAGTTAACCAGAGAAGATTAAGGTCTAGGAGGTTTCAAATAGAATCCAGAGATCAAGGAAAATAGTGCAGACTCCTAAAGCCAAAAAAATATGAATAACTATGAATTCCACAACAATGATACTCTGGCAATCTTTGTAACTGGTTTTGTCCCCGAGAACTAGTTTATCTGCTAGAGAAAGCAAGAGAAGTAAAATATTTGTATACCATATTTTATAACATGCTTGATCCAGCTGTCTATTCTCTGGATTGGATTACAAATGTGATTACAAATGTGCTACAGACAGGGACCTTAAACTGTGAATGCCAGGTACCTTACGGGTACTTAGTAATGCAAAGCAATAAAATCTCACTTTATATAGAGGGAAAAAGGGAAAAATGGGATTTTGAAAAATTAGTTGGGTAAAAATGACTAATTTCTACATTTAGGGAAACAATTATTGGGTGATAAGGGACAATGTCAAAAGTGTCCTGCATACACTATCCTAAAATAGCTCCATATTCCATTTATTTTAGTGTTTTTCCAATAGGCCCGCATGAGTGCATGTCATTAATTTGGTGAGTGACAAATTTGGTGATACCATTTTTCTATATCATGAAGGTATATTCACAACTTAGCTTTGGACTTATAATTAAATGAAGCACAAAACTCTGATTTATTAAAATTCATTGCAGATTTTTGGACAGAAATTTATTCATGCTCAAAGGCAAGAAATCATTGTGAAGGTTTGTGAACTCAAATTTGTATTACTTTTACCCCAGGAAAAAAACAAGATGTCAGTAAAACCTGTATTCTCTTTACTATATTGTAATTCATATCTAGGTGGACCAAGTTAATAATTTGGTTGACAGAAAATATAACTGATAGTAATGCTAATAAAATATGAATAACATTTTTAAAATGTGGTTGAATATAGAAATCACTGCAATACCTATGACAATACAACAGCCCTTGATTCTAGTTAGCACAAATCCCCATTCCCCTTCCAGCAAGCACACTTGTTCATAATCTTTTGTACAACTTACTCTGTTTAATTCTTAACTAACATTTCCTAACCTACATTGCCATCTCAATTTGCCTCTTGATATCTGCAAATTATTTGTCATCCCCATGTCTCTCCCTGTGCCACAAATTCCACTACTCTCAGACAGATGAGTAGACCAAAGTCATTAGCCTATGTTGAGATTTATTTCTCCCATCTATGATGATGTAGCATCTTCAAAAGTCTCTTTTAATTTTTTTTAAATTTAAATACTGAAAAAGTAAAATAGCTCTTAATCACACTATTTTAAAATGTATAAAATGTTAATGTACAAAAAATTAAAGTCACATTTCCTTTCTCCAATGCATACAATTGTGATGGTCAGAGGTTACCATGGTTAATAGCTTGGTGCCAATCTTTTCTGACATTTTACTGTATTTATTCATTTGTCTTTCTCTTTCTCTCCAGTGTCTGTGTGTACACATACTTACATATTCACCTTTTTTAATCCTTCCAAATATAGAATCACATACACAGGCATACACTGATTTTCCCATTAATAATATTTTCTTAATATCTCCCCATATTAACACAAAGAGGACTATACTTTGTTTTATTAAAAGGCTGAGTGATATTCCATGGTATGACTCTTCAGTAATTTGTTAATGTTCCGTTGATAATTTACATTCAGTTTTTAATTGTTATATACCACACCACAATGAAGTTAACATACATCTTTGTATACTACCTCCTTTTCCAATACAGGATATTGAATCAATATGTACTTCAGTGTATACTTTTGCCTTTTTTCAATATGGCAAATTTCTCAAAATGGAATGGCTAAATTATAGGATTTTGTATGAGATTCCTGAGAACAGGATTAGTGCCTTTTCTTTCCTTATAGATTCCCACGATTCATATAATATTCCAAGATATAGTAGTGACTAAATGGGGTTAGCAGACTCTAGTTAATTGAGTGGTTGACTATTCTAAATACAGAACCTACATTTGTAAACATTCTGAAGAAAATTGACCCTTTCATTTTTTTCCTACAACAATAGAGCACTGCCATGTTATTCAACATCTAAAATATTTCTCCCATTTTGATTAAAAACTGAATTATCAGAAACATTTTTCTCTATTCATTCAAATTATATAAAATGGAAAATAAATGTGTGCATATTCTCTGCAATTTGTAAAGAGAAAAATGGGTAAACTGATTCCTACTGCACAGTGTGTTTGTGAAGTTTCAATGAAAGGATGCTCTTAGTAAGTCTTGTATAGTATTTTCCATATACAAGCACTCAGTGGCTATGACCTTTCTTCATTATAATCACTGGAGAAAGCCAAGAGCTTATGTTTAAATGTTATATTACCATATCCTGTTTTAAGTTATAGAAATTGTTCAAAGTATGAGAATTAAGTTGTAATTATTAAAAAGGTTTTGGTGACATAAAATCTGCAGTGTCTTGAGCCATTTAACAAAAATAAAAGCACTTTCAAAGATATTTACTTGTGAGCCAATGTTAAAGAATTAAGAAATAACAAGCAGACAGGTTTACAAAAAATACACTTACAGTCATCAGTCATCCTTGGTTTTTCTATGTCCAATTCATGAACTGAAAGTACTCTCTTTTATGTAACTTGAGCGATAGTGGTAAACCACATCTTTGGTGGAAGTAGCATCCTTGCACGAGTTCTAGCACTTAAAATTGCTACTCCTGGCACACATAAAGGCCAGCATATGTATGTTTCATGAACTTTATCATTTCCTAAGATTATCGTTTCCATATTACAGCAAGCAAGGATATACACACTATTAAATTCTTTAGAGCTAGAAAGAAGATTTAAAACTCTAGCCCAATTTCAAACCCATTCTCTTCTAAGGTACAATGTACACTGGCCATATCTGACCAAGCACCACAGAAGTTTTGTCTGCACTTTTCCTCCTCCAAATGTAAGTTTGACCTGTCACCTTTAAGTTTCTGATGTTATTTTTTCTGCATACAGTCATCATCCCCCAACCTTTATTAAGACTGTAGTCAAATCCTACCTTCTCTACAAGGCATTCATTAATCCATCTCCTGCGCTTGCTTTGAGATGCTAACATAGCTGACTTTCTATGATTAAATGTGACTCTACCACTTTGCCATGAGTCCATACAGGCCATACAATCCAAGTTACTTTTACTCATTTGCAGTATTATTTGATTCTTACCCTTCTAGAACCAGGTTCTAAAGACATTTTTTGAACTGAATTGAGATGAGTTGAAGATAACTGTTTATTTAATTTTAAGTATGTAGGGCTGAAAATATGTGGCCACTGGCCTCTACCAGCAATAGAGCTAGACAAAAATAAGCCATTAAATGAACTATAATTAAATTTAAAAAACTATAACTCTCCAAGACTTTGTTCCTAAAGTATAATTTGTAACTAAGAAAGTTTGAGGACTTGAGGGAAGTTTAGTTCATAATTATATTCATTAACAGTATTATTGACTCCATTGTATCGAGAATCATACTAAATGCTATATACACAGGAGTGAGAAAATGGACATTCCCAACAACCAGAATCTCTTAACTTAGTGGAGTAAAAAAGTAAATAATTATAATCCAGTGTTATGACAGAGTAAGTACAAGGAGTTGAGATGTCCTATAGGGAAATGAAGGCTTCTAAGAACTGTCTAAGAAATGATGCAAAGAATGATGGAAATTAGCCAGCAGACAAAGCTACAAAAGGACAGGGCAAGAGTAGACACAGTTGCAGAACTATTGAAAAGCAGGAGCAGCATGGGAGCTGTCAGAGGATAAATCCACTCTAATTTTATTCCCTTCAGCAGCTACCAAAGGGTTTTTTTGAGTTCAACTAAATATTTAAATTTACAACACTAGCACACGCCACTAAGAAGGACACAACAGGAACTGCAGCTTACTGGCAACCTAGTACCAAGCATTCCTCATCAATGTGGACACCTGCAGTATTTCTTACAGCAATTCACATAGCTCTCTAGAAGCTATTTTCTCCCCTGTGTAACAATTCAAAAGCCAAGAGACAGGATCCACATAAAATGAATATAGAAGATTCCCCAGATGGAAAGCCTCGTAGTTGACAAGAGCCACTCTCTTACAACAACTCCATACTTTCCAGTGACCACACGAAGAATATACCAGAAATAAGTCACCACACTCAGAGAAGCCCAATGTTACTTTGCCAATCAAGGGTAATGTTTCCATAAGCAAGATCATCTAGAAATAGACTCCACGTTTTAACAGAGCCAGACAGTTAACTGGTGGTTATAATTCCACACAGAAGGGGAAAGAGCTTTGTAATCCTCTGCCCACACTCCCTCTGTGATTAGTCCTGGGTGGCCCAGTGATCCAGGTAGTGGACATAGCATACAGAAGCCTGTGGGAAAGAACAAATGGTACATCTGGTGTCTAAAAGAAAGTTCATAATGACTGGAGCATATTGGGGTTGGAGGAGAGTAAAAGATGCTGGAACTGGCAAAAGAATAGCCACAAGGCAGCAACAGAGAGTATATTTTGCAGGACTATAGTTTAATGTAGAAACACTAAAAGGTTTAAAGCATGGGAATAATTTAATCATATTTATACTTTAAAAAGTTATCTATGGCCTCTCTATGGACAGTAGATTGGAAGAGTATCAGAAAGCCTAATACCTTATGTTTGACCCAACAAATCCACCCCTACCCTGTTTGCTTCCCCAGGGGCTGATCTGAATGCACTACAACAAAGGATTCACTACCTCGTGGCTTCCTGTTAGATTCAACCTAAAAAGAGATCCAAGGGAAGATAGAGGCCAGAGTATTCATTCTCCTAAATTCTTTCCTCCAAAGTTTCCTGAGGTACGCTCTGCTCCTTGACCAGGTGCCCCTGCTCTATGTGATTGTCTCTGAATAGCTCACTCTCACCTGGGTTCTGATAACGCCTCCCCTTGAGACTAACTCCAGGTCGCTCAACTAACTTTTCTGACCTCGCTTCACATACATTTGTATACAATCCTTCTATGAAACCTTTCTAGAATTCTAATTTTCATGCTCCATCTATTTTCTACTGGATCCTGTGCTGATCACAATAAGACATTAGGTCAGACAACAAGTGAGTAGGTGTTGGTATTCTGCCCAAGATCCTCTTGTAAACATTTTCTATTTGTGCGCCTCTCTGCCCCTTCAGTATGCTGCCTCTAACAAGAGAAGTTATAACTCAATTAGGATATCAGTCCTCAGACTACAGGTAGGACAGGAAAACCAGCATAGAACATGGGTGTTTGTATCTTTCCAGAGTGGTCCTGAGACAGTGAGTGGCTGTTGCAAGAGTATGAAAGCCCAACTCCCTTACTCCATCTTAGGACCATTTCTGAGCTCCTGATTTTCTGTGTTCCTGATTTTCCCTGTGGAGTCAACTGATATCACCTGCACAGAGGATTAAGTACAAAATAAAAACGTGTGGCCACCTTCTTCAAAAAGCAGAAACAAAGTGCTATTAGAGGTACTAAAATATAGAATATTTTTTCTTCTATGATCTCTCGTCATGATGTTTTTATTTGCTATTTTATGTCATTCTAAAATTTAAAAAAGCTTAAAATTTTGAATCGTAAGCCTGTATTTCACCATTCATCTTTAGATTGTGCAATGCTTGTTTTAATACCAATATAAAAGCAATTAACTCATATGCAAAATCTCTAATTACCCAATTTGTATTTTGTAGTTTGTACATGCACATGTATTTCATTGTTATCAAAACAGTGCATACACTACACAAAAGTAACGGAAGTGTTTTTCTTTCATTTATTGATGGTCTCACATTTTATCAACTCTTACTTTGGCTTACTGAGAAGGAAGGAGTAAAAGAAAAATGAACTATGGTTTGCTTTATTTCCCACTTTCCTTCTGTGTCATCGGTTTTAGCATGAGTAGTCACTAACACAAGGAGGTAACACTAGTAAGAATAAACCTGATATTTCTTTGGTTGTTTGTGTATCTAAGAATGCCATTGACTTCTTTCTGCAGTCTCAGCAAGTGCTGTTTTAAAGGGAAATCACCTTCTAAGAGCTGTTGGCACCCTGATGTACTCATAGACTCAATCCACTTTTGTGCTTGCTTTGAGTCTTCCTGAACTCCCACTACTGCCGAGTCACCAAAATTCAATGCTCGTGGGACATTGCAAATGCTACATATGAATTTTGGGAAGGCAAGAAATGGCAAACACATAAATTGCATTTCTCTCATCTGCTCAGTTGTGTGCTCCATTTTCCCATCAAACTTCAATCACAAATACAAATTCAAATATAAAGTTTAAGAATTTCAAGACATAACAGCAGAACAGTAAGCCAAGAACCCTTCTGAGTGAAGGTCCCTGTGCAATTGCAGAGGTTGCACATCCAAGTCTTATCTTCATTGGATTTTGCTGAAATCGGGCCCTTTTATTATTTCCCCCTTTCGTACTCCCTCTAGCTCCTTATTGGTTTCTCCTGGCAGTATTTCCTTAATAAATCACTGGAGAATGAGTCTTTTTGTCAAGGTCTGCTTACCAATTTAACTTAAAATGGTTTTTACCGAAAGTGTTCCTGAGAAGCAAATTTAAGATGAGATTCAGGAGATGTATCACATGTTTAGCAAATAATAAAACACCATACTCCCTTTCCACCATACTGGTGATGAGTGTGATAGTTTCTGGAATTCTATGGCACTGAAATTACTAGAATATTCACCTATTTAACTGGGACAAATACAAAGAGATACCCTGGCTTGGGCAGTATCTGTCTTGATTTAGGACTATCGTGAAAATGTGGAATTGATTGCTTTTAACTAGGTGATACTAATGTCTTAAAAGAGAAAAAGGCAGGCTCAGTTGAGTTACTTACCAGCTTAATGATACGAAAATCAGAAATTCCCTCATGGTGGAATTTAAAGGGACCCTCATGTCCTAGAGCGGGAGTCAACAAACTCCAGACCTGAGGCCAAATCTGATCCCCTATAGTTTTTATAAATGCTAAGTGAAGTAAGTCAGCCACAGGAAGAAAAATACTGCATGATCTCAGTTATACGTGAAATCTAAGGGGAGCAAAAGGTAAAATATGCAGACATAGAAAATAAAACAGTGGTTACCGGGGTAGGGGGAATGAAGGGAAAATGGGGAGATGTAGGTCAAAGGATTCAAATTAGCAGATGTGTAGGATGAACAAGTATAGAAATCTGATATACAACATGAGGACTACACTTAATACAATTGTATTGCATTAGGGATTTTTGTTAAATAAGTAGTTTTAGCTGCTTTTGTCACAATAATACTATGTGAGATCACAGACGTTTTTAATCTGTTAATCTTCATTATAGTAACCATATTACTGTTTATATGTATCCCATCACATCATGTTGTAAACCTCAAATATACACAATACAATTTATTAAATAAATTATGCATTATTATTATTAGCACACAACCATGCTTATTCATTTACTATGGCTGCATTCATACTACAAGAGCAGAGTTTAATAGTCGCAATAGAGACTGGCCTGCAAAGCCTAAAATGTTTATTGTCTGGCCGTCTCTAGAAGAAATTTGCAAATCCCTGTCCTGGAGTCCGAGAGCAGCCTGAGCAGAAGAAAAGGCACAGGACCTGTGCTAGTCTGTTCTCACACTGCTAATAAAGACATACCTGAGACTGGGGAGTTTATAAAGGAAAGAAGTTTAACTGACTCACAGTTCCACATGGCTGGGGAGGCCTCACAAACATGGCAGAAGGCAAAGGGGGAAGCAAAGTCACATCGTACATGGTGGCAAGCCAGAGCGCTTGTGCAGGGGAACTCCCATTTATAAAACTATCAGATCTTCTGAGACTGACTCACTACCACGAGAACAGTATGGGGGAAACCACCCCCACGAGTCAAGATTCAATTATCTCCACCTGGCCCTGCTCTTGACATGTGGGGATTATTACAATTCCATGTGAGATTTGGATGGAGACACAGTCAAACCATATCAGGACTTGATTGTAAAAGTAGGAGAATTTCACTGAAGGCTGAATTCATTGCCTTCACCAAAATTATGGCTCTGATAGAGAAAGACTGAAACTTGGAATAGAAACATCTGGGTAAAATGCATATAAGTTCATTCAACTGCCAGATTTTCTTATTGGCTTATTATTGAACCATATTGGCTTGCAAAAGCAGCCCACTGCTTCTTGCTGGAAGAAAGAAGCAAACCCACCTCTATCAGTGACTATGCAGAGGCATCAACAGGGCTGGTGCTAGTAGGACAATGCTTTTCCTCAAAATCAATCCACATTGCCCCTGATGGCCCCTTGTATTAGTTTCCTATGGTTGTCATAATAAAGTATCATAAACTAGGGGGCTCACATCAACAGACATTTATTCTCTTACAGTTCTGGATGCTAGAAATCCAAAACCAACGTATCTATTGGCAGGACCATCCTCCTTCCAAAGACACAAAGGAAGAATTCTTCCTTGCCTGTTCTAGCTTCTGATTGTTACTGGCAATCCTTAGTGCTCCTTGGCTTGTAGCTGCATTGCTCTAATTTCTACCTCTGACTTCACATGGTCTTCTCTCCTCTGTGTCTATGTGTCTGTCTAAATTTCCCTCTTCTTATAAGGACATCAGTCATTGAATTAGTATATACCCTAAGCCAATAATCTTATTTTAACTTGATTATGTCTGCAAAGATCATGTTTTCAAATAAGGTCACATTCACAGGTTCTGGATGGACATAAAGTTTGGGGGGATATTATTCAACCCAGTCACTCTGACATCAACAATTAGGCATCCATCATTAAGCATGGCCCAAACAGAGAAATACTGATGCCAACTCTGCTGTGAAATAGAAGGTTTATACTTAGAGGGAGCTACAAATCTGATTAATATATACTGGCATCAACTGAGACAGAATGCTTGGGAGTGGATCTTGAGGGTGTAAACTGTGGCAGAGTGGGGAGGAGTTGGAATATAAAGTTGTGTAAGAGTAGGAATTGGCCAGGCATGGTGGCTCATGCCTGTAATCCCAGAACTTTGGGAGGCCAAGGTGGGCAGATTGTATGAGGCCAGGAGTTCGAGACCAACCAGGCCAACATGGCAAAACCTGTTCTCTACTAAAAACACAAAAAATTAGCCAGGCATGGTGGCACATGCCTGTAGTCCCAGTTGCTTGAGAGGCTGAGGCAAAAGAATTGCTTGAACCTGGGAGGCGGAGGTTGCAGTGAGTTGAGATCGTACCACTGCACTGCAGCCTGGGCGACAGAGCAAGACTCTGTCTCGAAAAAAAAAAAAAAAAAAAAAGCACGTTTTGTTGATGTGGGGGCACTTTTCCCCTGACTAAAGATTTAATTCTCTGACAAGAGTCCCTAGAGAAAATATTAATACACTGCTGGATGGCTCTTTGAAATCTTCAAAATCTGTTACTACATGTTAAAAGATACAGAAATAGCAGAACTGCCTGTGCAGAATTGAGGGAGAGATCAAGTTCAGAAAATGAGCATGCTGGAATGCATTTACTGTATAAGACCCAAGAATCCACCAGATGACCACATTCCTTAGATGGCCAGAGTACGCCGTTTACACAAGGCAAAAATGAATGTGATAATGAACGAGTCATGAACAGCATTCAGACGGTCAGTTATATAGGCCAGGACTAATTATTAAAGATGCTGTTATGTAGAACTATGTTCCCTAGTATCAACGAGTGTGACAGGATTCAGAATAGCAAGGCCAGATAACAGCATTTATCCACCAGAGAGAGGTAAGTTGAATTTACCACAATAGCCAGAAGATCAAATGGCAACCAGGGGCATTGACCTGCCAACACCTATGGTAATGCCTATTGACCATGCTGTTACTAGTGGCAAGACAAGTGAGTAGCCAGATTGAGATACATGAAAATAATAAAAAGGGGTCCAGAGTGGATGATGTCAGCTGCCTCAATGGAAATTTATAATCAGTTGTCTAGTTTCCAGACATCATCCAGTTCTTTTTTTTTTTCCCTTTCTTTTCTTTTTTTTTTTTTTTTTAAATAGAGACAGGATCTCACTATATCACCCATGCTGGTCTCAAACTCCTGAGCTCAAGCTATCCTCCCTCCTCGGCCTCCTAAAGTACTGGGATTACAGAAAAGAGCCACTGTACCTGGCCTTTGACATGAGCCAGCTCTCACACCCAGACATATCAATCGAACATGTTTCTCCTTGTAGAATGACCCTGCAACTCCTCAGCAAGTAGATATAGCTGTTTTGTTTGTTTTTGAGACAGGGTCTCATTCTGTCACCCAGGCTGTTAGTGCAGTGGTGCAATCACAGCTCATTGCAGCCTTGAACTCCTGGGCTCAGGCAATTCTCCCACCCCAGCCTTCCAAGTAGCTGGATAGATATACAGCACCAAGACCAGCTAATTTATTTATTTATTGGAGATATGGGGTTTCCTTATGTTGCACAAGCTGATCTCAAACTCCTGATCTCAAGCAAGCAATCCTCCCTCCTCAGCCTCCCAAAGTGCTGGGATTGCAGGTATATGTAGTTTGGATTAACTCTTTCCTTTCCTAAAAGGACCTATGGGCATTTGCTTGTGTAATAATACACTGGATAAAGAAAAATACTCAGTTCTTTGAGGATTGTTGGATACAGAGTCCAACTGATGTTAATATCCAGAAACCCAGAGCACCACCATAGCCCATTATTACAGTAAAGGTAGAGGGAAGACATGTGACAAATGAAGTCCTTCCCCACAGTTATCTCACTGTGGATACAGTATATCCATGGACCTACTAGTTGCCATCTTCTGAGTTCCTAAATGCATAACTGGAATGAATATACTTAGCAGGTACCAGGACCCTCACGTTGATTCCTTGACATATGGAGTAAAAATGTCCACAGAAAACTCAAGAGGAAGCCCCTGAAATATCCCGTTCATCAAAGTTATTCAAACTAATGAGTTCCATATCCTGTTTGGAATGTCAGAGGTTAGTTTTACCCCTAAAGAATTAATGAGGCAGAGGTGTTGGTTCCCACTCTATCACCATTTAATTCACCAAGTAGACTCTGCAAAAAAACAAAAGAATATTAGTGAAGCATGGTGGACTGTCCAAGCAGTATCCACAATCACAGCTGTTATTCTGGGTGTGGTGTCTTTACTAAAACAGACCAACTAAGCCTCCAGTTCATGGTATGTGAATTTTGATTTGGGTGCATACGTAATTTTCAGTATTCTTCATGAAAGCATCTGAGGTAGTTTACATCCATCTAGGATGGGCAGCAGTATATATTCACAGTCTTGCTCCAGAGATATGCTAACTTGCCTGCTCTCTGTCATGATAAATCTAAAGACAACTGGCTCATTTGAACATTCCACCATATTGGAATGATGACAGTAAGTTAATAGACCTAATAAGTGAAAAAGTGCTCTGGACAGTCAGCTAAGAGGGTGAAAGGTAACCAGTGACTGGAATATTGGTGAAGTTTTAAGAGTCCAGTGGTTTAGGAAAAGCCAATATCTCTTGCAAGGTAAAGAGTTACTGCACCTTGCACTTCCATTCCTAAATGAATAAAATGAATGAATAAAGCAGAATTTGCTAGACTTCTTTTGGTTTTAAAGGCAGTACGTACTACACTTGGGAGTTTGGTTCTGACTTATATACGGTTCTTATCTAAAAAGTTCCCAGTTTTCAGTGGACCCCAGCCTAAGGCAAAGAAAAGTACTCCATAGCTGAGTCCAACTACTCTCTTCAGAATTCTGAGATTTCCTAGTGATAACAGAGCAATACATATGTTATATGCTTTTTCTTTTCCCAAAGAGTAGAAAACAAACCCTCTATTATTTTCTATTCAAAACCCACAAATATTCCATTAACAGCAAGTGCATAATCCATAGTGATCAATGGACTTATCTCCACCCTGGCTTCATCACATTACAGGCTTCTGACAGCAAGCAATTTTAGAAGGGACCAAGGTCAGTAATGAAAATGAAGAGTTGCGTACATGACTGACTTTGTTACATAAAAGAGAATTTTTTTAAAATGAGAAAAAGAGAAAAATGTCTTCATTACAAATGCAAATATAAAGGGATCAAGTTACTTTCTACCTTTTTTCCTCATTGTTTATGACTGCTCTCATCTATTAATGTAAAAGAGTAGCATATTCTTCAAAGATTTTTCAAGGTATTTAAATTCTAAAAAATGTTTGGTGTTTAAAATCAAGTGCTTTCAAGTAAAGAATATAATAAAATGTGATCTACATATTACATAAATCAAAACATGGCTTAATAAAAAAATCCACATTCATATAGTTAATTTCCCATTGGCAAAGCATTTTCACATATATAATCAATGATTGTCTAATATATCTATAAAGGAGAAATAAGTGAATACTGTTATTCCTTTGGAGACTGAAACCACCAAGTACAGAGATTTTCTGCAAAGCCTCAAATAATTTAAAGTGAAGATGTCTCCTGATATACTTTATAAAATGTATTAGGCTCAACTGGTATACCATACAAAATAAGAATTTCTACTCTAATTTATTTGGATATTTTAAAGCATTTATGTGTGTTTATTTTTTAATATGTGTCAAGCTGTAGGCTGGGGCCTGGGGATTTAAAAATGAGTAAATAGTAGGCTCTGCCCTTAAGAACACATACATACACACATGTATATACAAGGAATTATAACATAATACAATATGCTCTTGATATAAGCAAAGTACTTAACCAAATACAAAGTAATGATTAATTCTGAATGATACTATGTAAGACTTTACAGAAAATGTAATATATTTGATGAGACAGTTAAAGGAGGTTGGAAAGATGAGTTCTGGGTGTGAGGAAAGGAAAGTGAAGAAGCAGAGAGAAATCCAGAGAAGCCTAAAAGCTTAGGGTGTTTTAGAGGAAGAGAAGAAGACATTACAACTAAGAAAGAAATGAGTTGTGAAGAGTGGTGGGCAATCGTCTAGGTTTGTATTTTTTTAGAACATTAATTTTACTATAAATACTAGAAATCAAAATGCCCATAATATAAACATAAGACCTATCACATCCTCGCATTTTCAAAGTCTAGCAAATTATATGACACATTTTGTAATATGAAGAAGAAACACTTTTGACAAATTAACATAATATTTAAATGTGTATTGTATTTAATGGCATTTCTGCATTACGCTTCATGTATTACATTTGTTTTATATCTATGCATTTTATTACTTAAGGGATAAACATTTATATGAAGAACATCAATTTTCCGAAAACGCTAGTAGCAGCAGTCAGCATTTACTACTATTCTAAACAATCATTTTCATAACCTCTCTTTAGGGAACTACATTTTAAGAAGAGAAAAAATGGGGGAAAAATAAAAGTAAAGATGGGTGTGGAGAAGTGAAAACTAGTGAGAAATTGCCTGGCGAATATCAATCACCTTCTAGTAGCAAAGTTTAAGTGCAACTAGATCTTAAGCATCCCTTTTATTTACAGCACCTTTTAAGAAGCTATATGAGAGCAGAGAGCTTACTAGTAAACTACAAGTTTGACACTCCCATACAATACAAGAATTTTCACCTCACTACCCATACATAATAGCAACAATATAACATCTGTAAACATCCTTTGTAAGCTGTAAAGTTCTTTTCATATTCAATAACAATAACACTTGCTTACTGAATAATTAAGACAATTAATTTTTAATAATTAAACAGGAATTATCCAATAACTATTAAAGGGTATTCCAAGTGCTTATCCTGTGTCAAGCACTGTGATAAATGCTCTGTATGCATTCTCTTATTTAATTCTTTCAACCACCCATGGGAGATAAGTAGTTTCCTCAATTTACAACTGAAGCAACTAACCTAGAAAGACAATCTGAGCTGACCAAGGAAATAAAGGAAAGTAACATAGAAACAGTAATATACAGATAACATAAAGAAGACCTGAATAGAGACAGTACTATTATCAAAGACCCAGATAATAAACATAAGAATCAAACAATCATAACAAAAACAAATAGCTCAATATATAAATGGACAAAGATTTGAATACACACTTCACCAAAATATGTGGTTGACAGAAGGCAGGTGCAAACATACTTAGCATCAGTAATCATTATGGAGATGCAAATTAAGAACACATTGAAACACCAGCACACATTCATTAGAAATTTTTAAATTTTAATTAAAATTAAATGACTGACAATACCATGTGTAAACATAAAATGTGAAGGAACTTGAACTCTTACAGTCTGCAGATGGGAATGTAAAATGGCATAATCACCTTGGAAAACAGTTTGGAAATTTCTTTAAAAATTAAACATATACCTATCATGTAATCCAGCTTTTCCTACAAGGTATTTTATCAAGAGAAATGAGAGCATCTGACCACAGAAAGACTAGTACAAGAATGTCTATAACAGCTTCATTTTAATAGCCAAAAACTATAACAACCAAAATGTCCATCATCAGATGAAAGGATAAACAAATTATGGTATATCCATACAATGGAATACTACTCAGCAATAAAAGGAACTACTGAAACAAGCTACAGTATAGATGGATCCTAAAATAATTATGGTGACTAAAAGAAAGCAGGTACAAAGGAACACATACCGTTGACTCTATTTACATGAACTATATGCATCTGCAGTTTATTGTATGTCAATTATATATCTCTATATAAAGCTGTTTTTGTATGTTTATATTCACTTTCGTGTGTCTGTAATACACGTTTTTCATTTTTTAAAACCTCTGAGTATTACCATCAACATTTTAACAATAGTAATCTCTGGGCAGAAGACGAATTAGGGTTGTTTTGAATTTTCTTCTGTGTGCTCACCCTTATTTTTTCAGTACCCCACAAAAATTACATAAATACTATTTTAACACTAAATGCTATTTAAAGTTTAATTTTTAAAGAGCCATTTTTACAAGGATATAATCTCTGCATTAACAAAAGATAGGAAAGTACATATTTTGAGTTCAGAGGCATTTTATTCCTCCTAGGGTTTCTACGGTATCTTTTTTTTTTTTTTTTGAGACGGAGTCTTGCTCTGTCGCCCAGGCTGGAGTGCAGTGTCGCGATCTTGGCTCACTGCAAGCTCCGCCTCCCGGGTTCACGCCACTCTCCTGCCTCAGCCTCCCGAGTAGCTGGGACTACAGGCGCCCGCCTCCACGCTCGGCTAATTTTTTGTATTTTTAGTGAAGACAGGGTTTCACCATGTTAGCCAGGATGGTCTTGATCTCCTGACCCAGTGATCCGCCCGCCTTGGCCTCCCAAAGTGCTAAGATTACAGGCGTTAGCCACAGCGCCCGTCCTATGGTATCTCATTTCTTTACAATGAAGATACATTTTATATTTAAAAATAAACTATGCATGTATTTTAAAAGAAACAGTCTTAAAAATGTGCCCACTATGCTGGCAATTGTTTCCATACTTACATGTTAAGCAATCAGTTAATTTATGTACACCTGCTTTGGATGTGGACCTTTATTCTCACAGGTAAATGGTGACTTTTGGTTCACCCTTTTCACTGTGTTGCCCATCCAACTCTTGGTCCTTATGAAAAGGTCAGAGAAGAAGGGGGAGTACAGCTTGGTCCCTTCTTTGGGAAGTCCCAGTGCCTACTCTCCTGACAGCCTTTTTCAAGCAGGTGAAATCAGTGACAATCGCCAAAGAGCAGAAATCTCGTGTCGACGGTGGGGGCGAATGTTCACGGAATAGTGACTGGGCATCCGCGCTCGCCTCCGCCTGGGCGGCGCCCCACGCAAGTCCCCAGCGACCCCGGCGGCGCTTCCCCGGCGCCCTCCGCGTGGAACCCTGCGCCTCTGGCAGAGAAGGGGCGTGTGACGCAGTCGCCGTTGCCTAGGGCCACATTCTGATCGGATCTGACGCTTCCAGATCATCGGATCTGAGGCCCGAGAGGGCCGGGCCTCAGTTTCCCCACTTCCAAGGAGGCGGCGCTATGCTGTCCTGTTTCAGGCTCCTCTCCAGGCACATCAGCCCTTCGCTGGCGTCTCTGCGCCCCGTACGCCGCTGCTTCGCGCTTCCGCTGCGTTGGGCCCCGGGGCGCCGCCCCTCGGATCCCAGGCCGATCGCCCCCCGCCGCACCCTGACCGCAGCCGCATCCTCCGGGGACCCTACCTGTCCCGCAGCCGGCTCCTCTCGGGTGCGCCAGAACTTCCACCCCGACTCTGAGGCTGCCATCAACCGCCAGATCAACCTCGAGCTCTATGCGTCCTACGTGTACTTGTCCATGGCCTATTACTTCTCCCGGGATGACGTGGCCTTGAACAACTTCGCCAGGTATTTCCTTCACCAGTCCCGAGAGGAGACAGAGCACGCGGAGAAGCTGATGAGGCT
Organism: Macaca fascicularis; assembly: GCF_037993035.2. Lineage (NCBI taxonomy): Eukaryota > Metazoa > Chordata > Mammalia > Primates > Cercopithecidae > Macaca > Macaca fascicularis. The sequence continues at coordinate 128,467,657 of NC_088380.1, forward strand.
GCAGAACCAGCGAGGAGGCCGGATCTGCCTGCAGGACATCAAGAAGCCGGACCAGGACGACTGGAAAAGCGGGCTGCATGCCATGGAGTGTGCTCTACTCTTGGAAAAGAATGTGAACCAGTCGTTGCTGGAATTGCACACTCTAGCCTCTGACAAAGGTGACCCCCATTTGTGCGACTTCCTGGAAACCTACTACCTGAATGAGCAGGTGAAGTCTATCAAAGAACTAGGTGACCACGTGCACAACTTAGTGAAGCTGGGGGCCCCGGATGCTGGCCTGGCGGAGTACCTTTTTGACATACATTCCCTTGGAAATGAAAACAAGCAGAACTAAGCAATGGGCTGCCTTCCTCCCACGTCATTGGGTTCAAAGACCAGAGTCAGCTGTCTCCTGCTTTCTTGCCCTTAAAATCACCTCCATCTTTATATTTTTCTGTTATACTATTCTTGCAATAAAGTGATTTGTAGAAAAAAAAAGTTTTGCCCATGTTTAACAAGGACTTTTTATTAACCATCAAGACACTTATTTTCCCAGCTCGAAGAATAGCCCAGATAACTATGGTATGAAAAGGACTCCAAAAAGCTACTGAAAGAGGGTGCAAACTAACGTTCTCCAGTTGCCAAGTATTATCAGAATATGAACCTACACTTAAATTCTGTGATTTTTAATTCAACAAGTGCCTGCTATATTCAATACCTTATGCAAAACGCTAAAGTGGGAAAATGGATAAAAATATACAAATAACTATAAGTGAAGAATATTTAGTACTGTGAAAATCATACATGCAAAATGCTATGACAGCTTTTGCCTTTTCCCATGGTGTCCCAAGAAGCAGTACAGTCTGGAGATTGTTTTTTAAAAGAATTCATAGTCAAATTTGGGATAAGCTACATGAATTATCAGTGCTGGTCTTGGAAAATCACAGCATATATTAACATTTTAAGGGCTCTGGGACATTTTGCAATTAAACAATAAATATAAAAGCTTGAATTATTTTTGTTTAGCTCAGTGTTTTCCAAACATATGCAATCTCAGTGTTTTGTTCTTTTAATGTCAGTAGTATAACAAACTAGATCTGATTCCACACTCCATATACTTCACCACTGAGTCTCTCTTTTAACCTGCCAAGAAGAGTGAAAACACTGCATAAAACACCTTTCTGTGGTCTTTACAATGGACAGAAAAGAACATGGGGGTTAAACAAAAGTCAAGAAGGGATCCAGAATAAAGGAGGCATCTAGTCAGATGTTTTCTTTAGTCATGGAAGTGAGGAGGGGAGAGTCCAGCATTGGAATAGACTAGAACACTGAGTGGTGATTGGAAAGATGGGCTGGGGCAGAGTATAGAGGTGAGAAGGGTTTGGGCTTAACTCAGGGGACAAAGGCAAGGACTTCAAAGGCTCTCAACAGAAGAAAACAGTGCTCGAAGTTGAGCAATCTGAAGCTTAGTCTGGTTATACAGAGTAAGAATCTGAAAACAACCGAAATATCCCTGTTAGTTTGGGTTTTCTGAGACACAGATGCCAAAATGGGATTATGTGTACAAGAAATTAGGGGAACAGACCTCTGAGAGAAAATGGAAAAGGAGCAAGTGGGAGAAGCAGGGAGAGCCTTCAGACTTCATGCAAATGTAATCCCCGGGGGATGAAGAAGGGAAGTTGTGCATATTTCTTTGGAAAGGTCTGCAAGACTGTCAGGGAGGCCTCAAGTCAAAGTCACTAGTCAAAGGAATCCCAAGTCTCCCAGAAATGAGCCTAAGTACCTTTCCTGTATTTAGGTATTGACTGGGAGGTATAGACTTGCAGGAAACCAAGTAATGAATCAATTTCAGAGAACGGCAGCTGAGGCTCTTGGCAAATTGTGCTCCCTGCAGTCAAAAACCTGAGAGGTACTTGCATATTATGGCACAAGTTCAACAAAATGACTTAGATTAAAACACCAAACAGTGTTTTAGATTAATACACATAATATTCTGTATTGTTAAATATGATTTTGTACAAACACCTTATGGTGTGTATAGAAATTCTGAATGTATTATGTTAAAAATGAGGAATATTACACGATGGGGTTATATAATTCTATATGTACAATTGTAAGACAAATTATATTATATATGCACATAAGATGACAAAGTATATATACCAACAAGCAAAGCTAGAAAATTCTTTTAAATAGTGAGATTGTGGTTGATATTTACTTTCTTTAATTACATGTCTTTTAAAAATACATTTGTTATAATGGACAGTCATTATTATAATAAGACAAGAAAAGCAAAATATAAGATGGAGGGAAAAGCAATAAAGGCCAGAATTATGGTAAAACCAATGGAAAGACAAACAAAGAGATTCTGGTGAGAGTTTAGAGGCAGAATCATTTCAATTTTGTGACCAATTTAATGACTGGAGCTAAAGAAATGAGGTATGGGAGAAAAAGTGATAGGTCTGAAATTCGAGTTATTAAAGAATAGGAGATTTGAGAATAGAGATCTCAGCAGGAGGGATAATTGGAGGTGGGGGAATGCATAATACTTTTGGTTGATTTTGTTGATCATTCTCACTTTACATTCTATTCTTAAGTGGGTCTATTTTGCTGCTCAGGAATCCTGTTATATTTCTATGCAAAATCTCTTCAAGTTTTCCAGATGAGTGGTTTTCAAACTATACCTTGCAGCCCATTAGTGTGTCACAAAATTATTTACTGAGTCACTATCCATGTTTTGTGAATAAAATAGAGTAGAATTGAAGTGACAGTAAGTGAAGTAAGGGTATTGTTTCCTGAAACTCTTGTTTCAGGTGGGGTGTGTGTGTGTGTGTGTTCTCATGTATTTACATCCTGGATAGTGATATTTCTTATTCTGTGTTTCTGTCAAAAACTTTCAATAGCTGCTCTCCTAGATAATTATTTTACAGATTCTCTTTTCTCCTCAAATCTCCAAATCTCCTCTCCCTCCCTACTGTCAGTTGGTAATCCGCTTATTTCACTGAGAAATTAGAAGTACTAAAAGAGAACTTCACACTTTTTCATCATTGAATTAATCATAAGCTTACATCTGTGTTCACTTAGATTTTGTTCTGCTAGAATGGTTGTTGCATCAGTGTTGCCTCCTTAAAACCAATGCCCTCAATCCTAACCTCCCCACATAGGCAAAGACACAAGGATATCACACCTATGGTTTTCCTCTCTCTTGCAGCAGCTTTGCCCTCTTTATCACTTGGTCCCATGAGAATGCAAACACTGTATTATTTCTCCTCATCCTCAAAAAAATGTCACTTCTGGACTCACATTCCATCCAGCAAACACCAGGCTACTCCTCTTTACTCATCTCCCTTGTACAACAAAACTTCTTGAAAAAGTTCTTCCTGTCTCCACCTTTTATTCTGCTTTCTCTTGATCCCTCCCAAGGAAGCCTGTGTCCACTACTACACTATTTATTTCCTGTCAATAAAAATAGTGACTTTCATGTTAATAAACTCAATGGTCAATTTCCCAGTCTTCCTAGAAGTACTTGTCCATTCTCTGTTGAAACATGTGCTTACTGTTCTGTATTTCAGTTGCTCTTTCTAATCTCTTCCCATCTCTCTGACCTTTAAAGCTTGGAGCGTCCCAGAGCTCAGTCCTCACATCTGGACTTCTTCTCTTCTTTATCTATACTTGTTCCTTAAAGATCTCATCCTGTCTGGGACTTTTATTTAAATATATATTCATTAACAAATCACATGTTTTAGTTTGCTTCAGCTCATCTTTGAACTCCAAACCTACATATCTAAATACCTAATCAATATTTCCCCTCAGATGCCTAATAGACATTTCATATTTAGTATGTTCACAGCCATACTCTTTATTTCACCACCCTCCAAAACCTGTTCAACCCTGTCTTTTGCTTCGTAATGAATGGAAACTCCAATCTACCAGTTTCTATGTTTCAGTCATCCTTGACTACTCTCTTTCATATGAAAGTCAGGTCTTTCAGCAAGTTCCTTTAGGTCTTCCTCTAAAATAGATCCAGAATCTTACCACTTTTTAAAGCCTTCATCATTGCCACTTCTGTACGAGCTCTCACCTTTTTTTCCATTATTATATTTTATGTAACACTCTTTGTTTTTGTTTAATTTAGTCTTCCCTGCAATGCAAATATGTCATACTTTTTACAGATCTAACTGCTTTCACACCTAGGAACATTCTGTCATTTCTTCACAAAGCAGCCAAAGTGTTCCTTTGCAAGTGTAAGTCATTTATTGTTATTTCTTTGCTCAAAACTCTCCTATACCTTATTTAATTTGGAGAAAATGTCAAGATCAAGATCCTTACTATAGTCCACAAGGTGCTTTGTGATATGAGACCGTAAAATCTTTTTGACCTGATATTTCTATATGTACTCCGTGTGTGTGCGTGTATGTGTGTATGTGTGTTTAAGAGGTGGTAAGATTATATTATTCAATATGCATACAATAATATATACTATATGCAATATATATAATATATACTATGTACAATATACATATACTAATATATGTATACAACATAATACTGTGTGTATATTGTTTGTATACACATGTATATTGTATGTACTCTATGTATGTTGTATATATATTGACCTCACTATTCATACGTATATGAATATATGAATATGATACCTTTTTGATCTTAACATTCATATAGATATATGAATAGTTAGGTCAAGATATATCATTATAACTCTTTCCCCAGGCCTTTCTCTCTTTCTCCCCACTCCCTCTCTCTCAATCTCTCTCGATATCGAGGGCATCTACGTTGTTTCTCTATATTGAGAGAGAGAGAGAGAACAGGAGAGAGCATGTCTTCTGCTTGCTTTACTCCCATCACATTTGTCCCCAGGACCTCAGGTTGTTCTCTGTGTAAGAATATTTCGCCCCCAAACATGAACGTGGTTTTCATTCTAACTTCCTTTGAATTTCTGATTAAGTGTCATCGTATAGAGAGACTTCACTGATTATCAGTCTAAATTTGTGACTACATTTCCCATAACTCTCTATCTTCTTACTTGATTTACTTTTTCTCCATAGCACTTACCACCACTGGACATCTTTTGTATTTACTTGTTTCCTTCTCTCACTAGAGTGTAAGTTCTGCAGAGCAGGGTCTTTGTTCTGTTCACTACTCTTTTCATAGCTCCAGAGTAGTAGCTATCTCTTAGTAGGTTCACGATAAATATAAATGAATGAATGAGTGAGTGAGTGAATGAATAAAGATATCTAGAAACCAGCTGGAAGTGCTGATATGGGTCTTTCAAAAAGTATCAGAGAAATGAATCTGGAGGTTACTCATATAAAGTTGTTAAGTAAAACTGTGAAAAAGCTGAACTGACAAAGGAAACAGGAGACAAAAGAGAAACAGAGGAGAGGGGTCCAAATATAGAAACATAGAAAGTTGAATATCTCTAGATTTAGGGGAGATTCAATAAAGAACTCATGAAACGATACAGAAAAGGGAACACTGGACTTGGAAGCTATAGATGACAGAACTTCTATCAAATGCTGCAGAGCTTAATTGGATTACGGATTCATAGGAATTGGCCATAATAAGTCATTGATTATTTTAGAAGAGGGACTTTAAGAGTGGTGGTAAAATAAATGAGGAGGAGAACATAGAATTCTCCTTTGAGTTTTTTTTTTTAAATAATTGAAGGGGAAAGAGGGTAAGGATGGCTGTGCACATTATTAGGCTAAGGAAATAAGCCAACAAAAGGGAGAAACATGAGCGGCAAGTGATAGATAGAGAGGTTCCGTGGAAGAACAGAGCACAAGATAAAAAGCTTAGGTGCAACCTAGAAGAACATGTCATTCCAAACTAGCCCGCATGAACGAGGGAGGAAGTGACGGGTTTTAAATGAGAAAAGGGCACATTTAGGGTGCTTACATAGGTTGAGCTCAAACTTCTAAATAAAGTATCAAATTAAATAATTGACTAAGATATGGCTATCTCTATACAGAAATATTTCAATTTTATGTATCAGGTATTATTACAAAAATAACTCAATATGAGTTATTTTATAGATAGGAAATAAGTCTTTACCCTATGTCTAAAATTTAAAACAAATACAGAAGCTTTCACAATTGAAAAAATATGTTCCTGGAATTGAGCAAAATGGAGGATATATTTCTAAAGAGAAACCTAGTATGTGAAAGAAATGACTCCAAACCCCTAAATATTAGAATAGATTGTACAACTTTTGAACATAAATACCCAGTGATACCAAGATCCAAGGCCTCAGACTTGCAGAAAAATATATAGTATATTCCCCTAACATTAGTAGCTCTTGAAAAACATCATCCTTCATATTCAATTGTAAATGAGGTTTTGTGTAATTCATTTAAAGGGTAGAAGTCTCTTGGAGAAGCCCTTAAAATGCACTAAAATGCACTCCAAGATCTCCCAGAACAAAGAGTGTGTGTGTGTATGTGTGTGTGTGTGTGTGTGTGTGTGTGTGTGTGACCTGACTTTTTAAAATTTTGAACATGAACTTCAAGCTTTCTGCACTTGGATAAAAGGCAAGAGAAAACATTCAGCACCTCGAATGCAACAAAGACAAGTGAGAGGAATGCATGGTGAAGAAAAAGACTCCCTCGCAAGACACTTCTCCACTCCCTCCAAAACTGCACCAAGAGATGTATTCAAAAAATAGACATCTGGGAAACATGCACACTTGCTAAGCAGAACTGACAAGTGTATTATCTCTGCTTACAACAGGCTGTTAGCATAAACTGTCAAGCAGCAGTCAGGTAATAAAATCAGTAAAGTACACAGGCTTTGAGGTGTGTTTTTTAGCTTTCCTGGACTTCATATTTCTATTGTGCATGATTAAGACACTTAATAGGTATATTTGTTAATGAAGAAATAAATGAACAAATGTGTGTGTGCATGCATAAATGCATATATACTGAGTATCAGATGGAATTCCAATGCCCAACAAAGAGTGGGACTGCGTGGCAATTCTGGAGAACAGACACAGACATGCACTCAGGGTTGGGCTTCTTCCAAGCAAGCTGGCCAATTTCCCAGCAGAGATGATGGCCAAATATTCTCTTGAGAAAGATATCTAATACTTTTGGAAATACCTTAGTTTCTCTCAAATGCCCTAAGCACCATATTTTCACAGATTGAAATAGCAGAAAGAATTTCCAATACCATAAAAGGATTGCTAGACTACTGAATTGTGATTGCATAACCTATATGCAGATCATAGGCAATGTAATCTAGTCATTAAGAGCTTCCCCTTGAGAAGGCAGAATACCTACATGAGAGTAGCTACTCCACCACATACTGACTGTGTGATTTTGGGAAAAAGAAGTTAAACTGTCGGAGACTGATTTTTCTCCACTAAATAATAACCTACCACAAAGTTTATGGTGGGGATTAAATGAGATAATGCATATATAGTTCACACATTATCTGGTGCCTAGAAAATACTCAATCAATATTAGCTGCTTTAGAATTTGTGTTTTAAAGGGAGAGAAAGTGATGTGAATGTGTTTGTGATATTTTTGCTTATATATGCATAAATTGTCTCTAGAAGGATAATGTCAGTTATCCTAAATGAAAAGAATGGTAGTCAGGAAAGGGAACACAGTAAGACTTTTTCATTGTATAGCCTTTAGTATCTCTTGAAGTGTTAATCCCCTGAATTTATTACCTATTCAAAAACAGTGAAATTTAAATATAGCAAATAAATTAAAAACTGCTGTTAATTTTACTCACTTCTAAACAGCATACATATACTGCACTTCACTATAATATATTCCCACACTAAATTTAGAAGTAATTCAAATAACAAGTTGGAAGACTAATCAGAAGAGGACTTGTATTTCTGTTTAATCCAGCCTAAGGCATTTCCCAACATTTTTGTTTGTTTTGCTCTCCCTTTAGCCATAGATTAAAATACAGGCAGTCCTCACTTTGCATTGTTCCACTATGCATAATTTCAGTTACTACAGTTTAGTTTTATAACAGCAATACTCCAATAACATGGGTCAAACCAGCTACCACAGTATATTTACTGAGAATTAACTGCATAAAGAACCAGTTTGCTGCTAGCTCTTCAGCCCACAAATCACCATATAACCACCAGACGCAGGTCATGATCAGGTACTAATCATGTCACTTCTTTCAAGGTCTGCCTGAGATTGGAGATTGGTCATCATGCATCTGTTATGGGGTTTATCTCCAGATCATAAAGTGTGTAGTTGTCTCCTTGTTTCCCAGTGATAAACCCAGGTAACATTTTTATAACAATGGATAATCCAAAGAGGGAACTGGTCAAAAGAAGTAAGTGCAGCAAATAAATGAAAAGCAATCATGCAGGAAGTGAAATTGAATATTATTAGAACTTATTCACCTAAATGAGCAGTTATGACAAAAAGGATGAAAGATATACCAGAGAGGTGATGCCAGCAAAAACTTCACATTAACAAAACTCTTGGAGCTACTTTACAACACCCGAAATACAAAAAATAACATTTTGGAAATGGATTCAGATTTAGAAAGGAGTATGACAATTTTCCAAGGCATAAAAGAGATGTTGGCTCCATGTGCTAAGTTACATTATAAGAAGAAAAGCAAGAAAAGCATTGTTCAAACTACTCTTACTATTTTTTGAAAGAAATAAAACTAATTTTTAATGTTTCAACTGTTTTAATCACAGTGTACTAAATAAATATTAGTTTTAGTATTTTTTCATTTTCCTTTACATTTATTGCCAAAAGTAAGAGAGTGTTTAGTGTTTTGACAAAAACAATTTAAAGGCTACACAAAAATCATAATTTTTTCCATGATTACTAAACTCACTTTGCATGGTTTCAACTTGCAAAGCCAAGCTGAAAGCAGTCATGCTTCTTTTCCACCAGATAATATCAACTTTATGCTTCATCTTAAAGAATGTGATTTATGAACCCAACTATTATCATTAATGAAATATAATAACGTCAAATCTGTAATTATTGGAGCTATTTTCAAAATTAACACCAAAGATATTACAAATATCAGCAGTACCTGAGTTCTGTTTCTTGGTTTTTGGTATTTTATTGAAACATATGAAATATATACACAACTGGATTCAAATGGTCAAATGAAAAAAATAGTTACACTGACTTGAGGCTAGCAACACAAAATAATAGATGGTATTTTATTTTTTCTTCTGTGCATGAGTTCAGGAGGGTCAATTCCATCATGGAAACCAAAAAAGATTTCGATAGACCTGTTTCCAACATTTTCTTTAGAGATACATACAACATGTGTTTAAGGAATAACTTGACTATTTTAGGGTGAACTACTGTATATTATTACTGGCTACTCTGCATTTTTAAATATTTAGACACTACATATTGTATTAGTAATTTTGAAAGAGCAAAAGACATAGGTTGTTTGGATAACAAGAGGGGTAATTATGAAGAAGGAAACATGAGCAAGATAGAAATAAATGGAAACTATAACTGGAAAATTCAATTCACCAATGAATTTTAGTGACACAAAACTTCTAACTGGTAGCGTGCTACTTCCGTTCATTGCTAACTGCACACAGAGTGCATCCAAAGGAGGCAGTTAAAAAGAAGCAAGGTGCTGCGTGAACCTAGGGAGGAAAGTTGGGGGTGGAAATCTCTGAAGATGTAGTGACTGAGTAAGAAGAGGACATGAGTTCATTTCGTAACATAGGGAAACTGGTCAAGCATAGAGGAAATATCATTGCAATAAATGAAGATTTGCAGGAAGAGTTAGTGGAAATATGGAGAAAAGTTATAACTGTCAAAAGGAAAAATGAATTTTTTTTTCACAAAGTGCATCTAATTTAGTTAGAAGCCTGATAATCATGCTTAACAATTTTCTTTCCCTCGACTTCCATGTCCAAATAGTTGCCAAGGTTTGGAGATTTTTACTTTCTAAATATTTCTAGATTGTGTCTGTACTCTGCATCTTTTCCACTAACACAGCTACCATGACTGCTCTCCCAGATGCCCAGACCACTGGCATAGTCTCGTAAGTTGTCTTCCCACATCTACTCTGCCTCAGTCTGCTCTCCAGACACACTCTCTGCTCTTCTCCACCTCTCCCCATGCTTCAAGATGCTGAACTACAAGAACATATTAATGGACCCCTGCTCTATGGAGTCCTTTGATCCCATCAAGGTATTTTTTCTCTCAGCTCTTTGCGTTCAGTGTCTCTGCAGGTTTGCAGCATCCCTGCACAGAAGCGGTATCTTCTGTAAGGCAGCTCCCTCTACTTAGCCTCTTTGTCTCTGGGTTCCAAAAAACTCCGGTAATTCTTCCTGCATTAGGCCTGGGGAGGAATTATCCCACTCTTGGTCTCCTCTCCTCCCCATCTTTTGTAAATAGCTGCTTTATTAATATTCTCTTCAAATAATCCCACTTGACCGTGCTATGTGTTTCCTGTCAGGATCTGGATGATGGTCTTGTCCCTGCTCTTTCTCCAACAGCATCTCTTAATAGTCCTCATCCTAATCCACACTGCTTACATTCTCAATGGCAACCCATTGAACTACCTACAGTTCCCCAATTGTGCCCTTATTACATTCCACTTGTCTTCCTTGCTATTCACCGGCCCTAATATCCACTCCATAATTCAGAAATTTCCTCTTTCCAGAAGTTTTGATATCCTCAACTTACCATCTTCTAGTTTGTGTTTGGGCAGGCATTTTAGCTCCTAGAGCACTGTATCTATCCATACCACAATGCTTATCACTCCATGATTGCCTTTTATTTGTCTGTCTATACTACAAGCTCTGAATCACCATCTTTAATTTCTAGTCCCGAGGGCCTAATAACCTCCCTGGCACATGATAGCTATTCAATAAGCAAATCAAACTATAAAGCTGTGTGTGTAATCTAGCTAAAACAGTTCAGAGCTATTTTGTAATATATTGAAGCACAGTATATTATAAAGAAGCTTACCTATTTACCCCAACCATTTTCTTCTTCCAGTGCAGATCTTAATGAGAATACAGAGACCATAGCTAAAATACTGCACCAAGTATACAGACTGCTGCAACTGCCTCCATCAGTCATTTATCCTTCCAAAAGTAAAAGCTTTACACTTACTTCTCAATTCTCCTTCACTGAGCATTTTATTTCTTCAGTGTTGTCAAAGAAAATACAGTACATTGAAAAGTAAGGACGACTCAGAAAACTGGATTTAGAAAGGTTTCAGAAGGAGGTTTATTCAGGGAAAACACGAATGTTTCATAGTATTCTTACTCTCATAACCGTTGCAGTGAGAGTAACATTTACCATTTGTTTACATTATTTTATTAAAATTATTTGTTTCTTTTCTTTTATGGCTACCTCTTCCTCTCTTCTCCCCCATTTCAACCACATTATTCCTCACTCAGTTCTTTACAGGACACTATGATATTCCAACTAGTCCCCTTTCAGGACTAAAGAACTTATTTCGCAGCTTCTGGGAATGCTGACAGTTGATGGCTCACAGGCGAATCCTTCCTTTCAAGTTTTACCCTCAGCTGAAGAGAGCTGCAGGTATGACATCTTACTCCCTCCTGGGGCAGTCCACAGCCGATGACTAGTCAGTGCTGAGGGCTGGAAGGGGAAAGCATACAGAGAATATGAGGAAACAAAGCCCCCTTGCTCCTATTTGGAAAACCATGCAGGGATATTTTAGCTCCAGAGGGCCTGGTAGGACTGGTTTTTGCTGTGACTTCATCACAGCCCAACCCCTCCCTAAGCTTGATCTACCCTCCTTCATTTCCCTTCAATGGTTGACACAAGGAGCACTCCCCCACTCCCCCATTCACTCCTTGAATGCCAATCTCTATCTCAGAACCTGCTTTCCAGGGAGTCGGACTGTGAGAGTCTTCAACAAGGACCCCATTTAAAAAAAAAAAAAAAAATGAATTCTTCCATGCTTCCTTCTATAACAGTTAATCACATACACAAACGTATGTAGACATATATATGAATAAAGGTGTCAAAAATACATAAGATTTTGGCTTTTGTTGATGGGATATTATAAATTTCTTAGTTTTACCATTCAATAGCACATAGTGTAAATTCTTTCAACACAACTTGTACCACTTTATAATTTTAGTTTATTCTTTGAGTAGTTACATAATTCTCCATGATGTTAACATATCGTAATGTAGTCATTCACATTTTGCTGGGCATTCATCTTGATTATTGTTTTGTTTTGTTTTCATTTTGGCCCCCATGAACAATGCTAGAGTAAATATCATTGTATATATGCCTCTATGGACTGTCACTTTCATTTCTGTAGGTTTCCAAAAATAATAGCTTCAAGAATATGTATATTTTATTTTCATAGATATTGCCAGATTTATTTCTAAAATTCTATAATATTCACATTTGTACCATTAATGCAGAGAATAACTTAAGAAATAATTCTATATGTCATTTTGATATATTTCTTTCTTGTCCCATACATGGACAAGTGACTTTATACAAACTTTCTTTTTCAAGATGAAAGTCTAGAGAGGTCCCCAAAATCAATCCAGCATTGATTTTTTTGGATATAACCCCAAAAGCACAGGCAACAAAAGCAAAACTAGACAAATGGGACTATATCAGGCTAAAAATCTTCTTCACAGTCAAGAAAACAATCAACAGAGTCAACAGGCAACCTATAGAATGGGAGAAAGTATTTGTAAACCATACATATAAGAGGTTAATATTCAAAGTGCATACGGAACTCAAACCACACAGTCACCAGAAAATAAATAACCCAATTTTTTAAATGCACAAAGAACCTAAATAGACATTTCTTGAAAGAAATCATGCAAATGGCCAACACATATATGAAAAAATGTTCAACATCACTACTTATCAGAGAAATACAAAGTAAAACTGCAATGTGTTATCACCTCACATTTGTTAGAATAGCTATAATCAAAAGGACAAAAGATAGCAAGTGTTGGTGAGGATGTAGAAAAAAAAGAACCCTTGTCTACTGTTGGTGGGAATGTAAAATGATGGAGCATACCAAGAAACAGTATGGATGGTCCTCAAAAAAAATTGAAATAGAACTATCATATGATCTAACAATCTCACTTCTGGTTATATATCAAAAAAAATCAAGTCAGTATGTTGACGAGATATCTGCACTCCCATGTTCATTGCAACATTATTGACAATAGCCAAGTTATGGAATTAATGCAAATGTCCATCAACGGGTAAATGGATTTTTAAAGTTGTGGGATATATACACAATGGACTATTATTCAGCCTTTAAAAAATAAGGAAACTTTGTGATTTGTGAACCTGAAGTACACTCTGTTAAATGAAATAAGCTAGGCACAGAAAGACAAATACTGCATGATCTCATATGTACGTGGAATCTGAAAAAATCAAAGTCATAGAAACAGAGAACAGAATGGTAGTTGCCAGGGGTTGTGGATATGTTGGTCAAATAACACAAAATATCAGTTAGAAAGAATAGGTTGAGGAGATGTACTGTACACATGGTGAATACATTTAATAACAATGTATTTGCATACTTAAAAATTGCTAAGAGAATAGATTATAAGTGTCACCACAGAAAAAAAGCATGTGAGATAATGGTTATGTTAATTAGCTTGATATAACCATTCCACAAAGTATTCATATTTCAAAACATCATATTGTATATGATAAACAAATATAATTATTTGTCAAATAAATAAACAAATAAATACATAAATTGTATCATTACAAAAAAATGATTTAAGTGCTACTTAATCATCAAAACAACAAACACAAAATGAAAAACCACTCATTTTAGAAACTCACAGACTGGTAGAAGTGATGTTAACATAAAAATGGAAAACTTTTAAAATCAAAGTACTACAATTAATTGTAAGATTACAATTATTGTAATCTTGTCAGATTACAAATCTAGCTTTCTTTTAAGTTAATGTTTAAATGGAGCTGGAAGTTATGCCTGGTATACTTAACTTTATCTAAAACAATTTCTTTTGTTATTCAGACTCTCCTAGAAGCAATAAAAAGTATCAACCTCTTTTCCCCCAGAGTTGACATTATGATGTCACTAAATATGTTTAAAAATTAGGGATAGTCAGTAAGAATTATTAGAACTAGCAATTTCCTGAATCCAGGAAATAAATATTGGTTTAAAAAGCAGAAAACAATGATGTTCAATTCGGAAAACTACATACAACATTCCATATTCAGATTTTAAATGTAGTCAGGTGCAAGAATAGCTAGATACTACCATCCCTGATTTCACCAACAAACCATTATGGACATTTTTAATACATGATACAAATCTAACATTATTAAGTGTGTTTCTGCTGACATACAATAAAATATATATATCACAAAGTTCAGCTATTTTGTCATTGGAAAATGTGTTGTGATTTGCAAAGAAAACAGTTTTCCTGTTTTAGCAAAATTAGAAGTTAATGAACTGAATATTCCACTGTAGCATTAACATAAATAAATACGAATCTACAACAAAGAGAGTTAATCAAATTGAGTTGAACAATACATTATCCTAAGCACATTTTGCACAAAACTACAGGCTGAGGAGTAATTATTTTTATGCACAGGCACTTGGCATTTTCAACTTGGAAAACATTTTTGCCAAGTAAAGTTGATTCCATTTACAAGCGCAACCAGTTGTTTGCTAATGTTAGGACACCATCTTGTGGATAAGGTATCTAATTTGGAAACCTATTTGAAATAATTTACACAGTAAAACATAAAAAAAAAAAAAGTTCTTGGTATCACAGAAATTAATCAACAGCTTTACCTTTATTTTATTACCATGTCTACAAAAGGTATGGCTAATAAAAGAACACTGAATAATTTTTATCAAAGGAGCCTTTTCTCATTGTGCATCTGCTACACACCAAATGTTGTATTCCAAAGTCAGTGTATTAGAAAAGCATTTTAGTGAAATCTTTATTCTACAGAGAATTAATGAAATCCGTGTTAATAAAAATAAACTTTCATTTACCACTATAACACAATATTGAACACTTTAAAGATATAGATTGTTGGCCAAGATATTGTTCTTGAGTTTTATATTGTCAATATTAAAATATATATGTTGTGTGTGTGTATATGTGTGTGTGTATGTGTGTGTATGTGTGTGTGTGTATATATATATATATATATATATATATGAGGCATATGAGAATCTCAAAGATCAAACTGGTTTTCTCCTTAAAAAAATTAATTTCTCTATTAAACTTGCCTGTTTATTTAAATAAGAAAAGTAATACTTATAGGAATGCTGATGCAGTTTGACTTTATATAACACAATAAGTTAGCAGAAACAGAATACATGCCTAAGAAAGCTGAGCGCTAGTTTTGCCTCTGCAACTGATTAGCCACCTATCTTGGACGAATCAATTCACTTCCCATGCCTTAGTTATCAGAGCTGAGACAAGAAATAATAGACGCTTGTCCAGAGAATTTTTGGACATAAAATAATACATATAAAATTTCTGCATCTACCACAATATAGGAAATAAGAAGAAAAACAGATCTGATTTTATTCCAGATCCTTGTTCCAATCCCTGTCCTCAAAAACAGCTATGGTTTCTTTAGGTTTTTTTAAAAAAAATTATATGAACACCCACTGTATCTTTCAACACATTTTTCTTTTATTAAGCTGTTATGTGCAGTAAACCTTCTTGACTAACACAGCACTCATGTGATTTGGGGAAGGTAATTACATTTAGTTAATGGAGGAGGGATTAAAAATTCAGGTTTTCATTAAACAGGTATGGGATTGAATTCTGATTTCCTCACTTACCAGTTGTATGACTTTGGGTAAGTTATTAAGCTTCCCTTGCCTTGGTTTTCTCACATGCCTCGCAGAGTTCTAAAAAGCGCTAAATTAAGGTGTGTAAGGCATTTATCACAGTGACTGGTCTATGGCAAGTGGGAAATGGTAAACAAGAAAGATTATTATTATAATTATTGTAAATGGATATTATTTAATTTGACATCCTCCCAAATCTGAAAATAAATCAGAGCATGAAATACTCATCATTCATAATATCTGTAAAAGAAGTAATACTCTTCTGCATTGATGCCCACAAAATATCCACTTAGAAGAAGACTTAAATGGTATTTTTATAGAGTCTAAATTGATTTCCTCTAAATGGCTAAAGCTCTAAAACAACTTGTAACTTCCCATCTGCACCATAGTACACAGACCACAATACATCCAACTCTTCAAGAGATTTGAATCTTCACAGCTCATTAATCTATAATGAAAATAATTTATGAGCATCTTTGACTTACAAAGGCAAGTTGCCTTCTTCATCATGCCTTTGTGGCTCCTCCAGTAAATGTGGTGAGTCAAGGTTCAGCAGCATTCAAACAGCTTAACCATCAAAGTGACCAAAGGTCTTTTTGAAGGAGCTAGAGAAATACAAGAGATATCCTCTAGTCTCTCTTCTGACTGTATGATACTTCAAAAAGTGAAAATACAAACTGACTATTTGGAAATGTGAGATTGTGTTGTTTTTCAGCCACATATGTGATTTTTTTGCCCTTGATATCTAGTTAACTAAAATAGAAGCATTTTACAAATGCATAAATAATGTCTCAGAAAATAAATCTGCATTCCCCTCCTCCCTCTCATTCTTTTTTCTAATTCAATTTCTAAACTTGAAGAATCAGCTCAATTCTCAGCATATCCCTGTATCCTTCCTCATCCATTACAAGTCCTAACGGCCGTCCTAGGCCATATTATACTTTATTTTCTTTCATGCCAATAACTTGGAGCAAATAAAGACACCTCAAGCAGGCTAAAAACCTAGGATTTCATCAAATTTATAGCTTTTAAATATGAAATTAGCATTTAACTTGGAGAGAGGCAATCTGATTTTTTTCTGTTCATAAAAGTATAAACTTTTTTATTATATTTAGACTGAAGAATTTATTGCATGCCTATTGTTTGAACTCAGATAGTCTTTCATTTCACATTTTTCTCTTCAGTCATAACTGGATCATATTACTCACGTTAAAAAAGACATAACATACAAGAAAATAGTTCCAAATTCCTTTTCAAAATATGTGTGTACTTTTTTCCTGGCTTTCACAACAGCAAGGCATTTCCAACCTGTCTATGGCTTTGTTTTTGCTAGAATTTTTCTATGCAATATCCTAAATAAGCAATTTTTGGGGAGGCATATTAAAGCTCTCAAACTTTTCATTAAAGAAAATACTCTTTTCTCGTAAGCTGTATTCCTCCATTTATTATTTATTTTAGAAATTCAGCTACCAGTATTGCTGATTTTAGAGTATTAGCAGCTGACTGGCTCGGAGTTGGTAGCACGGTCTACAGTTGTCCTCTGTGCCTGTGTGTGTGTATCACTTGTTTAGGTAGATGATGGTGGAGAGTGGTTTTTATTTGAAATTTTTAATTGTAGAGGCTGATCATGTCATTAGGAAATATGTGTAAGGAGTCACACAATACTTATTGATTAGCTGCTTGGGCATCCAGCTCCTTAATCTAACTCTTCTCAAACTGTTACCTCCTCCTATACTTTGTAAATTAATGCAGGTCAGGGACTTCAAGAATCTCAAAACAACAGGTGGCTGGGATTATGTGTAACTATTTTGAGATAATTGCTTTCTGCTACTTACCCTCAGGTACTGATACAATCCTCTAGCGACAATTGTTCAAAAAATCCATTATATTTTCTGTTATGTCCCTATCCCTACCCTTTACAAATTATCATTTGAACAATATTAGCACAATGTTGAGCTGTAATAGGAACTTAACATGATTTTTCGGGTTTCATAAGGACTTTCCTTGCAACTACTGTTTTCGTACCGATCCTAGATTTCTTTCTTCCTTTGAAAACACCTCTATACTATACCCTCTGTGAAAAAGAGTTGTGTGTTTCAGTAAGCTATATTTTGAGGTACTTCCTAATGTATACCTTTCCATTTCAAATATTCGCATTTTTGTTACTTGGTTATATTAATATTTTTAAATAGACTTTTATATACTCACATTGTCTACTTAACTTTTTAATTGTGATCAGTAGTGCATCCTATCATGGGCTGATTCATTGGCAGCAAAGATTTGAGAGAAAATGTTCTGCATATGACAGTACTGCTTTCAACTGAATATAGATTGATCCAGCACATTTATATTAGGAGTTTTTTTATTGAAAGTAATAGAGCTGAGCCCAGATTAAGAGTGCTCCATTGCTTTCAAAAAAAAGTCCAGTCATAAAACATGTTGTACTTAACATCTGTGGCCCCTTTCATCTCCTGGCTTCCTATGACAATATGTGCACTGTCTTTTAACCCTTGCCAATTCAGTATTATTACTTGTTTTGATGGTATATTTCTGAAATGTACTGCACAGGAAACTGAGGTCAGGAAACTGTACCAAATAATTATTGTTGTAAATATTAATTAAAATAAACAAAATAAATTGAAAATGGCACTGTTATTATTTACTTTTTTATCTAGATTCTTATAATCTGACAATTCTACCATCTCACTGGTACATGATAGTCCAAGAGCTGAGGTGATATTGCAGGACTACCATTAGAGGGGGAAAAAGGCAATTCTAAGCTGTCTCAAAAAAATATTCCTGGCTGGGCACAGTGGTTCACACCTGTAATCCCAGCAGTTTGGTAGGCGGAGGTGGGGAGATTACCTGAGGTCAGGAGTTCAAGACCAGCCTGGCCAACATGGTGACACCCAGTCTCTACAAAAATACAAAAATTAGCTGGGCATGATGGATGACGCTAAATTGTTCACCCTATCTGATACTAATTTTCCATTATGACAGGAAACACACATTAGAACCTACAAAGTAGTTGAGAGGGGATATGTACTTGATGAATGTAGAAAAATCATCTCTGCAAAAATGCCTTATTTACATGATGTTAAAAATCAATCATTTTTACCTAATTGGCATCACAGTTGAGCTGAATTAAGATAAACAGCTATAATTTATTAAGTTAAGCACTCTCATTTGTATAACAAGATGCCCATCACAACAGAAGAAAGTACAGCCAAACAATATACTAAAGAGTCACAGATTTATTGACTATTTTAACTGAAAATATCCTTAAATATTATCTTGTCCTGATATGTTAACGACTCATCTTTTAAAAGAAAACAAAGAACAGATAAATTCATGGGTGACTGGGTTGAAAAGGTGAGAACTGTTTAGGGTGGGTGTTAGAAATCTCTTTGTTAAAAACGGCATGTATTTAAAATGTTACAATGTTACTGTTTAAGAAAGAATATTTGAAAATATGTATTAAATATGTAAGTGAACAATAAGAAACACAAAATCTTATTAATTAAATAAATTGTGCTTGCAAAAAAATATTAAACTACAATAGGCACAGATTGCAGTTTCAATTAAAAATACTCTGTTCATTTTTTTGGCCACAATAGATACTACCAGAATTAGTTATAATTAATTTTAACCTGGTCTAAACTTAGAGTCATAGGAAATCTTGATAATGGGTGTGAGATATTAAGATTTTTAAAATCTGATAGCAATTTGGTTAACTATAGATAAATATGATATTACATCTTGTTATTCTTCTCAATTTTAACAGAAATAAAGTAAATGTGTTCCCTTGGTGAAAAGGTTTTGGATCTGATTACGTTAGGCAGAGAACTCAAGTCTGACCAAACTTTAAATGAAAATCTTCCAAGAAGAAGCCACATAAAAAACAAAATAATGTTACAGATGCCAGTATTTTCATGAATTTGGAGGAGTTAGGCTCAATGCATACTCAGAATAGCATAGACCAGAAAAGGAAATGATGACTTAGACCTACAGACAAATGAGGAGGATGAGTTTGCTCAACAAACATTGCTTTTGCTTACCAATATCCATTCCAGCTTCCTTTGTATGTAGCACTATCATTTGCTTGGAGGACTGTTGTTCACCAGTATTGGTTCTGTCGGTGTTCCACATCCAACAGGTTCACTCCAGGGAAGAATTCACATTGGAAGGAGAAGGAATAGCAGGAGCTACACTTTTGCATGAGTAATTGTATTGTCATTATCAAATTACCAATTTCTTCAAAATAGTAAGTCCACCAAGAACAAGAATACTGGGTCCACTCCCCCAAGCCAAAGGAAAAGCCTGGCAGAGTATTAGCGATTCCACAGGCTGAAGTTCAGCACAAGGGACGAAACAAGGGGGTAGAGATGATTTATCGTTCAAGGCCCTCCTGATTGTCAGGGCTCACCCTAGCACAGCTGACTGTGGATCTAATAAGAACTGATTTCAGAGTCTTCTGCTGCTGGGACCAAAGTAGTTAAGAATGCTTTCACTTCAGTCAAGAATGGCCAAGGACTGAGCAAAGCTGCTCAGCTGATCTTTTAGCTTGGGGTGAGTAGGTAGGCCTGGAAGAAGCAAGCCATAATGGGGTAAGGATGGTTTGTTAAAAGTGGATAAAGTTAATAATATGGTGTGTCTTGAACTGAGAAAAAGTTTAAATATACAAATGACCACACTTCTTGATATTTTGCAAAGATACTCTCTCACAGCATTTGAAATACCTCTCTTTGGGACATTCTTTCCTTTATTCTCCTGTGGTAAGATTTTATATATATATATATATATATATATATATATATATATATATATGTCTTAAATGCACTAAAATGCTATCTATCTTCTAGGGAGAATACTCAGCTCTGAAAATGGTTTTATTACATTTCTACATAATTCTAATTTGAATTAAGTATTCCTTCTGTGGGAAGGTATGGACAATATCTAATTAATAAATAGATCTCTGCACTGGGCCCTGCACATCACAGATATACAGGAAATAGTTGTTCAATGAATAAATGCCAAGTTCATGAAAGGAGTAGTTCCTTCTCTGACTGAAACTATTCAGATCTATCTTTAATATATTAAGTATTCATAAAAAATGTTTCAGCTGGAAATTAAACCTCATTAGCACCTGAGACATGAAGTGCTCTCCTTTACACACAAAATTAATTCTATTACTGACGGAGGAGAAGTCTTTTCAAAATGAGTAAAAAGGAAAATGAATACGGAAGAGTAGAGAGGAAAAAAGCATAGTCTCAAAACTTAGGTATGGCATGTATTTTCAGACTCTTAAGTACTGCTTTCTGGTTTGTATATGGAATATAACAACATGGCACTTTAGTGTGCAATTAGAAAACACGCATAACAAGAACCTTAGTTTCAATGAAAAAGAAAAAGAGCTTAAGCTCTCTCAAACCAACTATGGGGATTGTGTCTAGTTTTTCTGCAGTTAATAAAGAACTCTTCTCTGCTTCATTTAGATAGTTCTTTATCCTCAAAAAAAGATTTCTTTTCTTCTCTGATACCTGAAGTTCCAGCTTTCAACGCCCATGGTCATCAGTATTATCTTCTTTGGAAAGATTCTTCCTCAATGATAAAGAATGATAGGTAGTAATGTGAATATCCAAAAGATATTCCATTTACAAGCTTTTCTATCTAAAATACAAAATACTTCTAAAAGGAATGACTTATGCTTTATTTGTGTTTTTCTGGTTTATTTAACTTTTTTTGTTTCGTATCCACATAGATTTATCCACAGTATAAGTGAATTTAAAAAGAAGGAATTTTAAAATAAACATGATGACCTATTCCATTATAAAACATATTTAAGTTTAAGAGACAACGAATAACATAGTCAATAGAGAATTTTTCATTCTCTCTTGGGTTTCAAATAAACTTGGTTTCAGTAATTTAGAGTTCTGAAAAATATGTCAATGTGTAAAGCGCACTGGTGCAGCTCCTGGAATAAATTTTGGAATAAATCAGATTGTGTTCTCTTCTACAAAGATAATAAGAAATATGTCCAACAATTGTTTTCAATGGGTTATGAACTTTCAGAAGGTTAAATTCTCTATTTCTGTTACTTTGGGGATTCTTCTTATATCTCTAACAAGCTCAGTACAAGTTGCACCTGTCAAATGTTTTGGCAGTTTACAAGACAACAGTGCCTGAAAGAAACTGGGCCTACATTTTCATGTATCTTATTGAAGTTTGACATTTTACAACTGTGACTCAAATTATTCTATCAAATAATGCTTCTGCTTCCTTTATAAGAGTGAGAGGCTTAATGCCAAAGGCACAGCAATTTAAAGATATCCTTTTTCTAATATTGTCTTCAAAACATAATTACTACAACACATTAGAGCTTATAAAGTGACACATACAGCTTTCTGCATAAACTGTATTTTTTATAAGACTTTGTAATAATTATGTCACATGAAATACCAAAGAATGTTTCTTTCTGAAAGATTATATCTAAAATTATCTAACTTTATAAAAGAAAACAATAGCCCTAATTAACAGAGGGTCATCCTAATGATATAGTGTCATTTTGATCTAATCTATTACTTGGATTTTTACTGTCTTTTTAGAAATATGACACAAATTTTCATACAGATTAGAGACACATGAAATACCTGAAAATTCTACTTCCACCTAAAGGAAAAGAGGAGAACAAGCTTCTCAATGCACCACAAGTGCTCTCCAAAATTCTTCCCTCACAACTTCAGCCTTTCAGAGGGTGGAGAGTGGGAGGAGCGAGAGGGTTCTTGGATCTCATGCAAGAAAGAATTCAGGGCAAGTCTGTGAAGTGAAAGCAAGTTTATTAAGAAAGTAGAGGAATAAAAGAATGGCTACTCCATAGACAGAGCAGCCCCGAGGGCTGCCTGTTGCCTGTTTTTATGGTTATTTCTTGATGATATGCCAAACAAGGGAAGGATTATTTATGCCTCCCCTTTTTAGACCACACAGAGCAACTTTCTGACATTGCCATGGCATTTGTAAACTGTCATGGCGCTAATGAGAATGTAGTAGTGAGGACGACGAGAGGTCACTCTTGTGGCCATCTTGGTTCTGGTGGGATTTACCCAGCTTCTTTACTGCAACCTGTTTTATCATCAAGGTCTTTATAACCTGTATCTTGTGCCGATCTCCTGTCTCATCCTGTAACTTAGTATGCCTTAAACATCTGGGAATGCAGCCCAGTAGGTCTCAGCCTCATTTTACCCAGCTCCTATTCAAGATGGAGTTTCTCTGGTTCACAGGCCTCTGACAAAAGGAGAGGGTCTTTCGGCACCTTTGGTGCATAGGGCAATAGAGTCCTAAATTTTTTTTGAGCAGATCAATCCAACAGAGGCATAAGGTAACAACAACAGATAATGTGAATGAGAACACAACAGGTAAAGGGAGCCTTCTTTTTCAACCTGTAAGGCTGTTTCATTTGCTCTAAAATCACAGAGGATCATATATTGTTTATACGATGTGACATAATAAATTTTGAAAATTATCTGAAAACTGATCTAATTCTATCCCTAGTTCCTATGTCTTCAGTTGGAATCAAAATTGAAATTATCTTGCTTGGATAATCATGCTTTCCACATGGCAGTTTATGGAGTAAAAAAATAAACCATTTTTTTTATCAAAAAGAAAAATATAGAATAACCAAGTCAAAAGAATATTGATTTTTTTGTCTTATATAGTTGGCACAAATTAAAATCATACAGTAGAAGTCCAGCAGCTAACTCTGGAATTTTCCCTGAATTCTTCAAGGATCTCCTCTTCCTATTTACTTGCTGTTCCTCCCTCTACCCAGCCTCAGATGTCCTAAATTTAGTGTTTCTCAAGTTTCAGAAATGTACTAATCTATTTCGATGTAAAAAAGAATGCTCTTTGAGGCTTCCTAGTACTAATAAATTATTTTTATTGTTTGTCAAATATGTATAAACACAAAACTAAGTATAAACTCCTTATGCTTAGAGCTTATGGTTAGAACTTCAATTCTAAAACCAAATTAAATATATACAAACAAAATTATAAAAGCAATAAAATTCAAATTAACGTTAATTTAGTGTGGTAGATTATGCTATTTTGCTGCAACAAAATGTAAAGATGATACTTAACACATTGGTTTGCCATCTTAGTTCAGAATGCTTATGCCATCCTGTGATATCTGATGATTCAAGTATTCTAAGATTTCTCTATTAAAACTATTGGAAAATGTTCAATTGTGCAGTGCACTGTTTTGTAATTGGACCTTTACTTGGTATGAGATGTATCATTTATGTACAAAGTTCTGCCTCTGTTCTTTTCATATTATTCTACATTTAAACTACCCTTTAGCTTAAACACATATTCACCAATGTGCAGCTCTCTATGAGGGCAATTTTGACTTTTGAGGGACATTTGGTAGCATCCAGAGACATTTTGATTGTTACAAAATGGAAGGAGTACTAGCATCTAGTAAGCAAAGGACAGAGATTCTGCTAAACATTCTACAATGCAAGGATAGAGCCCCATGACAAGGAATTACCTAGTCCAAAATGTCAGTAGACTGAAGACTGAGAAGCACAGCCAAGGCAAATACCAACTGTGAATAGTCAAGTCCTACTTGAGTGCTTGGTTCTAAGTGGTTATCTGGATGATCCAAAATATGTTTATATCAATTTATTTCATATTTTTGGTTGAAATGTTTAAAACAAATTTAATTTAAATTGGCATTCAATAATTCTAAAAAATTATTGAACTTCATCAGATATATAAAACTTAAAACTACAAGAACCCAATGAGAGTTATTTTGAAGAAATTCATTTTCTTATATAATATTATAAAAAAAATCACACAAGGCTCTGGGATTTTTTATTCTTAATTTAATTGTCTTAAAAATACCACTCTAAGAATTTGCCTGTGTTATAGAGTAATTAGAGTAATTACTTATAGAATTACTCTAAATTGAATCACCTTCAGAAAACATTTGTTAGTCACCTAATTGACTGTAATAACACACAAAAGAAACAGAATTTACTGCAGAATCCATGCTACAGTATAACAGAGCTGGATATACATTTCTAAAAAAGGGGCGATGATCTAAGAAAGTTGGTAAACTAGAATTATAGATTAGTCTAAAATGATATGATGATTAAGAATCTTAACATCATCCCTAGTTTATCATTAAAGCATTTATCGAACATTTGTTATAAGGCATGGTTTTTATAAACTTTAATCTCAGGTCAAGTACAGTGTATTTTTCCTCCTTACTAGTTTCCATGTCTGATAGGCTCCAGTCAGAAGGTCTGGGAAATAAATACTTGCCAAGAATAAAGAAAAATACAAAGCTTTTAAGGCTAAAATTCTAGTATGCTGCAACAGAAAATGTTTCAAAATAGTTTGCATTTCAGTTGCTTCTTAACATCTTCTTGCTAGTTGCAGCAAATTTTGGATGATCTTTAATACATTTACCCCTCCCTAAGAGGCAGTATTGATTCAGACACTGGCCTAGAATCAAGCAGTCTTCATTTGACATTTGATTGTCCTGATACCTAATAGTATGGCCTTAAGCCTATTCTTCCTATAGTCCATTTTTTATTCGTACAATACAGATAGCAATAATAGTTCTATTAGCTTTTTGATGGCTAAATGAGGTAAAAGAGAGTGCTTAGAAAAATATCTGGCACTTGATAAGCTCTCAGTAAGTGTTTTCTATAATTATTTCTTTATTTGAGTTGTTATATGAGGAATAATTAAAAGATTACAAAAATAGCAAATGAAGATGATTAAAGCCCCATTTTTAAAACGCAGCTGGATATTTGAAATGAACAGAATTATCCTGCCTAGAGTAAATCATTCTCTTAATTCTCTCTTGACAATAGTTCCACTGAAAATGTGCCCATTTACTGTTTTAATTCCATTTTTTCATGAATTCAAACAAATGAACATGTACTGAACTGTACTGAACACTAAGTTCCACAGCAGATGCAGTCTAATGTGGAGATTCAAAGAAAAACAAGGCAGAGTCTCTGCCTTCAAGAAATTAATGATGAAAAGGGAAATTGATATTGGCACAGAACCAAATGACCAGAAAAAATGCTTTAGCCCATTCCCTGATTCACAGGCTTACTTAAAAAAATGTTAGTGAACATTTCATAGCAACTGATAATGCAGATAAAACTAAGAGCAAAGAACTGTAGCTTCCATGCATTTGTATATGAGGAACTCCTTTTATGAAGAAAGATGTTGGTTATAGGTTGGGGAAATAATTCCAAGCTTCTCTTGGAATTATTCTCTTAGAATCATTCCATAGTTTGCCTTTCTACTGTATTGTGCAGAAACACAATGTGGGTCCACAACACACACACACACACACACACACACACACACACACACACACACACACAGATACACCATTTAAGCATGCATCTTTTTTTCTTTTAACTTCATATACCGTTCAATAAAATACTCAGCATGGGTTCCTCTTAAGATGGCCTCCAGTGAAATAAGACAGTGGAAATCAGTCCCAATAAAGAAAAGACAGGACAGACAACTGAAATCAGAAGTATTGCATTTAGAACACTCTTGTCATTTGCTCGATTCCTCACAGTGTTGTTGATGAGGCTTCCCCTGCAAATACTTTGGGTATTTATAGCCTTACCTAGCTTCTGCAATGTTCCTGGGATTTGTCTGCTAAGAGCCTTGAAAGGAAAAGCATTGTGAAGAGGTGAAAATGACAAAGTAGAGCTATATATGGACAGTTAGGAGCAAATGATGCTTAAAAGTTAACTAGAACAACAGCAAAATAATCTGCATGCAGTTATCCTTGGAGGAATATTTCTACCTGCAGCATTTAAATCATCGCACTTGTTCTTGTTACATTTATAATAATAATATTAAACCTGTAACACTTTTGGAGGACAAAAACCAATGTGGTCTTATGTCATTGATACATAATAACTGAGGATCTACATTGCAGTGTCATTTGGCTCTGTAAAAGGAAATCAGTTCTAACTTTTGTATCTATAAAGGATGTGAGATTTTTCAACAACTTGGAAACTTACAAGTTAACCAAATAGCCAAAACAATTTTAAGCAAGAAAACAAACCTGGAGGCATCATACTTCCTGATTTCAAAATATACTACAAAACTACACCAATCAAACAGTATGGTACTGGGATTTAAAAAATACACATATAGACCAATAGAACAGAATAAAGATTCCAGAAGTAAACCCACTCATATACAGGCAACTCATCTTCAACAATGATGCCAAGAATACATAATGGGGAGAAAGTAGTGTCTTCAATAAATGGTATTGAAGAAACTGGATAGTCACATGCAAAAGAAGAAAATCAAGCCATTATCTTTTACTATATACAAAAATTAACTCGAGATGGATTAAAGATTTGAACATAAGATCTGATACAGTAAAACTAGGAGAAAACAGAAAATATCAGGAAATCTTCTTAACTTTGGTCTCAGCAATGATTTCTTGAATATAATACCAAGAGCACAAACAAAAAAGCAAAAATAGACAAATGGGTTTATATGAAACTAAAAAGTTTCAGCACACACAGTCCAATAGAAAGGCAAACTGTAGAATGAGATAAAATATTTCCTAGCCATATATCTGATAAAGGGTTAATATCCAAAATATATAAAAACTCCCCAAACTTAATAGCAAAATAACAAATAATCCTATAAAACAATGGGCAAAAGATTTGAATAGACATTTTTCAAAAGAAGATGTACAAATGTTCTACAGGTACTATATGAAATAAATGCTCAACGTTATTAATTATCAAGGAAATGCAAACAAAAACCATAATGAGATGTCACTTCACACCTGTTAGGTTGGCTATTAGTAAAAAAAAAAAAAAAAAAAATGTTGGTGAGGATACGGAAAAAAGAGAACTCTTGCATGTTCTTGGTGGTAATGTAAAATGACATAGCCACTATAGAAACAGTATGGACATTCTTTAAAATATTAAAAATAAAACAATCACAAGATCCAGCCATCCTTCTGGGTAAATATCTGAAGGAATTAAAAATCAGAATCTTGAAGTGATATCTGCACTCCCAAGCTCACTGCAGCATTATTCACAATGGCCAAGATACGGAAACAAGTCAAATGTCTATCAACAGATGTTTGGGTAAAGAAAATGCGGTATATGCCTACAATGAAATATTATTTAGCCTGTAAAAAGAAAGAAGTCCTACCATTTGTGACAACATGGATAAACCTAAAAGACATTATGCTAAGTGAAATAAGCCAGATACAGAAGGATGATTAGACATAATTCCTCTTATATTAAGTATCTAAAATAGAAGTAGATAATAGGATGGTAGTTACCAGGGGAAGGGGAAGAGGGAGATATAGAGAGTTGTTATTCAATGGATATAAAGTTAGAGTGATA
The DNA here is from genome assembly GCF_037993035.2 of Macaca fascicularis. Lineage (NCBI taxonomy): Eukaryota > Metazoa > Chordata > Mammalia > Primates > Cercopithecidae > Macaca > Macaca fascicularis. Next base: position 128,495,856 of record NC_088380.1, read on the forward strand.
TAAGATGAGTAAGTTCCAGAAATCTGTGCAACATGTTGCCTATAGTTAACAATAAGGTGTTGTGTATTTAAAAATTTGTTAAGAGAGTAGGTCATGGGTTCAGTGTTCTTGTCACAAGAAAAGGCAGATGTAAGGTAGACATTAAGAATGTTTTGATATATTTATTGTCTGAATTGTGGTGATGATAACTCAAGTGTATACATTTGTCTAAATTCACCACATTGTACACATTAATTATATGCAGTTTATTGTAAACAATTTATATGTCCATAGAACTGGGGTGAGGGAAGTTAGCCTGCCACAGTTTTATTGGTGCTGGCAGAAGACATGATACTCCTAAGTCCTGAAAAAGCCCAGGTTTTTAATCACAACAGTAATAGTAGCCAGATCATCACCATTTTGCACCAGTTCTCTGAGCCCCAATATTCATGCATTACTGCAAAGAAGGCCAGATGACACCTGTACAAAGAATAGCGTATATTACAGGAAAGGACCTCTAAGTTTAGGAAACTCAAATCTTTTATCATGGACAGTTAAGCCTGTTTGGCCCAAAGGCAAACATTTTTATTTATTGTATCCAACAGTAAAAAAATCTTCTGTTTGCTCTGAAGGGAGACACTACCCTTATCTCCCAAGGCAGTTTGCTACACAAACATCCTTAAAAACATAGTCTAGAATGTGGTAGGTAGACAGTGCCTTTGCTCACAAGACATCTAGAGATGTGAGAGAGCAATGGAGAATGGTTGTATAATTGAAACTATAATAACTTAAACATTTTCTAACTCTGAAGTCGCGTACATCAAACAAACCTCTTTAGGGTTTAGGAAAACTATATTTGTGTGTATTACACAACATATACAAAATATAGAAAGTTAAATGCCTACAAAAATAGAAATTTAAAAATGTGAAATATCGAAACACAAAATGAACTGAGTTATGACTATAGCTTGTGTTCTTTGGTGGGGGTTAATTTAACCATTAACCTATGGTGACTTTTACTCTATCATTAATTAAAATCTAGAAAAATTTTAACAGATATTTTCCTTTCTTCTGGAAGATATTATCTTGACTTCTTTAGTATCAGGGAGTTCATTGGTCCTACAGTTAGATTTATTATTGGGAGTAAGATCACACATTCTTCTCATACTCCTTTTCACCCAAATGATAATACTAAAATGGAAATCGTTTTGACCAAAAACATAGGTAAAGCCTTTTTCTATGTTGTATGTATGTGTAGGGCTGTGTGTGTGTGTTTGTGTGTGTGTGTGTGTGTAAGAATGAAATTTCTGGAATAGTGAAATCTATCAACACTCATTTATCCTCCCTGATCTTCAAATAAGCCAGCTTGTTTTCCAAATGACAAATGACATAGAACACAAGAACTTAATATTGTTTTTCTATCATGCTGAAGTCCACTACAGGGTAAGTGCCTAATATCACATATTATGGAGCTAGCCCAGAAGAGAATTTGAAGGTTCATTTTTAGAAAACTTAAATGGATTTCCAAATCCTAATTAAAGTATCATTCCTACAAGACAACCAGGATTTCATCTCTCTTCATATTTCAAATCTCTACCAGAAAAGTTGAAATATAACTATATAATTCAGGGTTGTTAAATAAAACAATTTAAAAGAGGCATTTTCAATATTTACATGACCATGTTAACATAACTTCAAGTGACTTAAATTATTCATAAAAATGGTGCTTCACCTGGACTAACAGTTGCACTATTAAGATAGATTTCACACATGTTTATTCAATGACACAAATGTAGAAATATTGTGTAGAGTCTGTACTAATGCAAATATAAAAAAATAATCGCTTCCCTCTAAAAACTGACATTATTGCAGGAGGCTAGGAAGAATATGACAAGTATGTAGAAATCTTGATAGAAAATTTAAAAAGAGAACTAATATGAGACAAATTTTATGTAAAACATCAATTTCATTCTAATTAGAGCAAGCTAAATTAGTAAATGTCTGATTTACACACTATTTAACTATTAGTAATTGAATTTTGCTTCACCATGGCTTACTGAACTCAAAAGTTTATTTAGGCACCCTCCTAAAATTTCACTGAGATGACAGAAAAAATATATATAAAACTAAGGATATATAGCAAGGAACTTGTTGAGTCAAAATAGTCAGAATATAATTTTGATTTATTGTTACTCTCTTTTAAGAGAAGTTGCTACTTGAACATTCTAGCTAATTCTATTCTACTACTGCAAGCAACAAATCACTTTAAATTCGTAAAAAACTGACTATAAGAAATTGTAGCGTCTAACAAAATTGAAAATTTTTCTTCAGCCCAGACCTTAGAATATTTTTTATTATTATAAAATAAATAGCATAAATAAGGCATTTATGCTATGCCTTATTTCTCATTATTTCTTTTTCATTCTCCACCAAACCTATCAAGTGAGTTGGAAATGTCATTGTACCAAAAGAAAGAGAGGAGAGCACTTATGCTATGGTGTATTTTTTATCCAAGGTAATGTGAACCAACAACCAGGCTCTATTCTTGCTGCTTCTGTTCTTCCAAAGTTGTCAGTTCTCAACCAGGGCTATCTAGGAGACCCTCCATTCTCCTGGCTGACTGGGTCATAAGAACACACAAAGAGGTCTGCCAGCAACCCTGAACCAGGCTCTGTGGTCAAGCTCAGTTGTTGCTTTAAAAATAAGCAACATTTTGAGCATTTTTATTTCTTCCCTGGGGAAAGATTATATGATGTTGGTGACAATTCAATTATAACCCTCTTAAATCATTTCAGGCAAGTTCAAAACAGGCATAGTCTCCAAACAAAGAAATACTTTGCATAGAAATTTTGCAAACATGACTTTTTATACCCCCTTGCTGTGGTATATATAACAATTCTATCTGTGGAAAGATACACACCAAGCTTTAACTAGAAAAAACTAGTCTGGCAAAGTCATTTGTTTCCCATTTAAAAGGTTACTTAATGTTGGGAAGACCAAGACAGTGTGAATAATGGACTTACACATAGTGAGTCCTTAGTGTAGATAGCCACTAAGTTAATTCAGATGCAACAGATTCAGCTCTACTTTATTTAGCACCTACCATGTGTCTGTTCTACATAGGGACTGCATATAACAATAGAAAAAGATGAGTTGATGTATCACCATATTAAAGAGCCCAGAGATTTGCTTAAAGGTCTCATATAGTGCCACATACTATTATGAGCATTATTCAAGATGCTTGTTCGCTGAAGAACACAGTACAAGAGAATCACTTCTTCATTCCTAGTCCAATTGCCCAGTTCAACCCATAATGCCTGATTAGTACACAATCCCAACAGCCTTCTAACTACTCCGATGGCTTTCAACTGTTATTCACATTCCAATCATCTTTCATATTGTTCTCAATATTTATTTCTAAAAAGGCAGCTCTAAAAATGGTCATTCATCTACATAGATTCTTCCCTCGCTGACTCCCATTACCTACATAGAGAGTTTAAACTCCTTGGCATGGTATTTTAGATACTTAGAGGACTTAGGTCTGACTTACCTTTTCAACTACATTCTCCTTCATTCCCCACCATACCTATCATGCTGAACTACTTATCCTTCCCCTAAAAAAAAAAAAAAATCATACATTTTCAAATCCTTATTTTTTTTCAGTACTCCTATCTCTATTTGGAAAACACAAAGTTTGTACTGGATATGATTTACCTAGTTCTGTGACTTTGTACAACACAATAAGACTAGAAAGCAAGTACAAGCAAATTAGATAGATACTTGGATGTCTCCAAAGATGAGAACTGATGATGTTGAGATACAAAAAGGTAATAAGGGTGACAAAACATGACGTGGTGACTAGAAGAGTCTAACTTGAATAGAGACATGAAATCTAGAAATGACTGAAAGACCAAATGAATAGGAAGGCAGTGAAGCAACTGATGGCTAAGGGAAGAAAAAGAACATGTTCTATGGCAGAAATTAAGAGTAAAAGTTTGGGATAAAAAACATTAGATATTTGAAGTTGAACAGTTCTAGTTGATGATGAGTTTCGAATGTTGAGAGGGAATTGCCAAAATTGAATTTTGAATGGGAGATGACCAAAGGGCCATGAGGCTAAAATTTGGAAAAGGTCATACAGATCAAATCAGCTAGATGAAGCAAGTATAAGGCAAAACATTGTCTTAATTGCCCAAATCTTCCCCAACTGTGGAGGAGGTGAAGAGGATGACATTGAGGTGAAGCTTGAATAGAGAGGTGAAATCTAGAAATGACTGAAAGACCAAATATCTTTGATGACATAGACCTCAGCTCATTGCATAACTTAAAACCAAACTGCAATACATCTAATTTATATCATTTAAATAAAATATAGCTTAAGATAATTACCATTTGAACATAATTTCTATCAAAAAATACCCATACAGTTGATTTGTATTTTCATAGTTGATTAAAAACTGAAAGATACATTTTTTATTTTTTTTGAGACGGAATCTCGCTCTGTTGCCCAGGCTGGAGTGCAGTGGCCAGATCTCGGCCCACTGCAAGCTCTGCCTCCCAGGTTGATGCCATTCTCCTGCCTCAGCCTCCCGAGTTGCTGGGACTACGGGTGCCCGCCACCACGCCCGGCTAATTTTTTGTATTTTTTAGTAGAGACAGGGTTTCACCATGTTAGCCAGGATGGTCTCGATCTCCTGACCTCGTGATCTGCCGCATCCTCCCAAAGTGCTGGGATTACAGGCGTGAGCCACCACCCCTGGCCGAAAGATACATTTTTTAAGCATGCAATTGATTCAGGATTTTTCTTGGCCCCTTTGCCAGACTTCCATCAAGGGCACCCTGTCTACTTGGCCTGCAGTGCTTAGCCTGTTGTGGGAAGGAGCATGTGAACGAGTAAGTGCGGGATCTGGCTGGCCACTCCATCAACACAGTAGCAAGGTCTGTGCAGGGCCTACAGCCAGACCAGGCTACGTGTCACCTACAGGGGAACACAGTCGCACCCAGGCAAGGGTGCCTATGACCTCAAAGCCCCAGTGGGGGTGTTAGTGTACAAATTAGCTCTTTTAGCTCCACTGTCCACAGCCTAATGGATGGTAGCATGTTAGCAGCTCAGTCTCCCACTGGTACCATCATATGGGGCAGTTGCCCTCTGGTAAGGGCAAAGAACCAGTGTGAAAGCCTTTCTGGGTACCAGCACTCAGTGGGTGTCAAGCTCTTGTCCAGCATCCAAGAAGAATGAGGTCACGCTTGACGACTGAAGGATGGCAAGGGTGGAGAATTTTATTGAGCAATAAAAAGAGCTCTCAGTAGAGAGGGGACCTGGAGAGGGGATGGGAAAGGTAGGTCATCTTTCCCCGAAGTCAGGGGTCTCTTCCCCAAAATCAGGGCATCTCCTCCCCAAAGTCAGTCCACCTCCCTTCTACCAACTGAGTCTGGGGTCTTTATAGGCTCAGGATGGGTACAGGGTGGGCTGTAAGTAGTATTGAAAAGGCAGCATTTGATTGGTTAAAAGGCATTATTCAGAAAGAATCAATTGGGTGAGGGTGGGCACAGAAATAGAGTTCTCACTTTGGTCTGTGGGTTTCAGGCTGTTTTTGGATAGAAGGTGGGGTTTCACTGGGGACCCAAGCTTGTCTGTCTGGGATTTCTCTGCCTCCTGCCTCTACAATCACTGGAATAAAGCATCTACTGGACCAAATACACAAGATTGAGAAAGTTTAAATTTAATAATAATCATGTAGAATGCCCCACAGTGAAAAAAACTGCTTATAATACATGTTGAGATAAATAAATGTTTAACCTTTTGGCTAAATTTAAAGTGTAGCAATAAAAATGGCTTAGTAGATTGCAAAACAGACAGGAAAAAGAACTCAGCCCCTGCTGTTTGAGTCAAGTTTTTCTCCAGAAACTTTATTAACAGAAGAAGCAGTGCTGATGCTCAGCACTATTTCATGCTTTGGCTGTGTCCACCCACAGAGGCATAAGTAGATTTTTATTAGACATAGATTAGATAAACTGAAAATATTCTGGGCTGTCTGTCAAAGAAAAGTGTCAAAAATCATTACATTACAAGAAGAAAAAGTGTTGAGTAGATGCCCTAAAAATGACTGTAACTTTCAAATCAGCATTAAAGCCTACACATGATAACAAGATTTTACCCCTACAGTTGCCAATATTTGTCTTAATAAGTGAATAATATCAACTGAACAATTGGGAAGGGTAACGACTAGGTAAAGGAATCTAAAAACAGTTATGTAGGTTCAAATTCAGAGACAGTGTTTAGATAATTGACCAGTGCTTCACATGTTACTCCCCACTAATTGAGATATTGTAGATTATTGAAGATATTAATGAAACCTGGGAAATCACCAACAGCAACCCGCTTTTCAAGTTGAATATTATCAAAACCTGAAAGGCAATGGAAAAAAATAATAAATTAGTGAACCAATGATGTAAGAAATTGGGTAATATGTCTCACATGTTGTAACAACACCCAAAAGCTCAAAGTAAATTGGCGGAGTAAGATTTAGCATGCAAACAAGAAAAACAAAAACAGGAGTCCCTATTCTTATATCAGATAAAATGATTTTAAGTCAATAAAAATTAAGAAGAACAAAGAAAGACATCACATAATAATAGAGGGTACAGTCCAACAAGAAGACTTAACTATTATATGTGTGTGTGTGTATATATATACACACACACACACGCACGCACACACACACACACACACACACACACACACACATATATGCCCCCAACATTGGAGCAGCCAATTTATAAAACAAGTTTTTCTTGGCTTTCAAAAAGACTTAGACAATGACCCAATCATATTGGAAGACTTTAAAACCCCACTGACAGCGTTAGACATATCATTGAGGCAGAAAACTAACGAAGAAATTCTGCACTTAAACTTGACCTATGGCCAAATTGACCTACTAAACATCTACAGAACAGTCTACCCAACAACCACAGAAATCAATACCAAGTATATTTCTCAAAATTACAGAAATTCATGGAAATTAATCAACTTACTGCTGAATAACTCATAGGAGAACATCAAATTTAAGGCAGAAAATAAAAAAAAGAAAAGTTCTTTGAAATCAGTAAAAGTAGGGACACAATGTACTAGAACCTCTGGGAGGCAGCTAAAGCAGTGTTAAGAGGAAATGTATAGCACTAAATGCCTTCATCAAAAAGTTACATCTCAACTTAACATTTTAACTTTGCACCTAAAGGAAATAGGGGGAAAAAATCTCAACCCCAAAGCTAGCAGAAGAAAAAAAAAAAATAACTAAAACCAGAGAAGAACTGAATGAAATTGAAATGCAAAAATCCATATGAAAAAATCAAATGAAACAAGAGTTGGTTCTTTGAAAAAATAAACAAGAGTGATATATTGCTAGCTAGATGAATAAAGAAAAAAAGAGAAGATACAAATAAGTACACTCAGACAGACAAATGTGACATTACAACTGATTCTACAGAAAAACAAAAGATTATCAAAAAATGCTATGAACACAAATTACAAAATCTAAAAGAAATGGATACATTTCTAGAAATGAAATCTACCAAGATTGAGTCAGGAAGAGATTGAAACCCTAAATAGAACAATATCAAGCTCTGAAATTGAATCAGTAATAAAAATTCTACTGGCCAAAGAAAAGCCCTAGACCAGATGGAATCACAGATGAATTCCACCAGATGTACAAAGAAGAACTCACGCAAATCCTACAAAACTGTTTGAAAAAACTGAGAAGTGGCTCCTCCCTAACTCATTCTATGATCGCAGCATCAGCCTAATACCAACATTGGGCAGAGACACAATGAAAAAAGAAACTTCAGGGTGGTATCCATGATGAACATAGATGCAAAAATCCTGCACAAAACACTAAAAAGATGGAATTCAGAAGTATATGAATAAGTTAATACACCACAATCAAGTAGGTTTTATTCATGGGATACAAGACTGGTTCATTAGACACAAATCAACAAATGTGATTTACAACATAAACACAATTAAAAACAAAACCATAAGCCCATTTCAACAGATTCAGAAAAAGCTTACAATAAAATCCAACATCTCTTCATCATAAAAATCTTCAACAAACTAGGCATCAAAGAACATACTGCAAAATAATAAGGACCATCTATGACAAGCACACAGCCAACATCATACTGAACTGGCAAAAGCTGGAACAACTCCTCTTGAGAAACGGAACAAGAGAAGGATGCATCTCTTATCATTAATACTCATTATAGTTCTGGAAGTCCTAACCAGAGCAGTCAGGCAAGAGAAAGAAATAAAAGGCATCCAAATTGGAAAAGAAGAATTCGAACTCTCTCCCTTTGATGACAATAAAATTCTATGCTGAGAGAACCCTAAAGACTCGATCAAAAGGCTTCTAGAACTGATAAATAACTTTAGTAAAGTTTCAGGATACAAAATCAACATTCAAAAATTAGTAGCATTTCTATACACCAATAATGTCCAGGCAGAGAGTCAAATCAACAATACAATGCTACTTACAATAGCCAAAGAAAATGAAATACCTAGGTATACAGCTAACCAAGGAGGCGAAAAATCTCTACAAAAAGAACTATAAAACACTGCTGAAAGAAATCAGGGATGACACAAATAAATGGAAAAATAATCCAAGCTCATAGATTTGAAGAATTAATATTGTTACAATGGTCATACCACCCAAAGCAATTTACAGATTCAATGCTATTCCTATCAAACATCGTTCTTCACAGCATTAGAAAAAATTATTCCAAAATTCATACGGAACCAAGAAAGAACCCAAATAGCTAAAACAACCATGAACAAAAAGAACAAATCCAGAGGTATTGCACTACGCATCTTCAAACTATAATATGCTATAAGGCCACAGTAGCCAAAACAGCATGGTACTGGTACTAAAACAAACACGTAGACAAATGGAACAGAATAAATAAATGGAACTCAAAAATAATGCCACACACTTACAACTGTCTGATTTTTGACAAGGCTGACAAAAACAAGCAATGGGAAAAGTAGTCCCTATTCAATAAATGGTGCTGGGATAACTGGCTAGCCATATGCAGAAGAATAAAACTGGACCCTCACGCCTGTAATCCCAGCACTTTGGGAGGCCGAGGTGGGCGGATCACAAGGTCAGGAAATTGAGACCATCTGGCTAACACGGTGAAACCCTGTCTCTACTAAAAATACAAAAAATTAGCTGTGGTGGTGGGTGCCTGTTATCCCAGCTACTGGGGAGCCTGAGGTAGGAGAATGGCGTGAACCCAGGAGGCAGAACTTGCAGTGAGCCAAGATCGCACCACTGCACTCCAGCCTGGGCAACAGAGCGAGACTCCGTCTAAAAACAAAAAACTGGACCCCCGTCTTTCACCAAAAAATAACTCAAGACGAATTAATGTTTTATATGTACCACCTCAAGCAATTAAAAAAAAAAAAAAGACCCTAGAAGAAAACCTTGGAAATACCCTTCCTGCTTCCTGAGACTTCTTGGCAAAGAATTTTTGTCTAAGTCTCCAAAAGCTATTGCAATAAAAGCAAAAGTAGTCAAGCGGGACTTATTCAAACTAAAAAGCTTCTACACAGCAAAAGAAACTATAATAAACAGACAATCAACAGATTGGGAGAAAATATTTGCACACTATGCATTTAACAAAGGTCTAATAGCCAGAATCTATGAGGAGCATAAACACATTGACCAGCAAAAAACAAATATTTCCATATAAAAATGGGCAAAATACATGAACAGACACTTATCAAAAGAAGACTTACAAACCACCAACAAACATGAAAAACTGCTCATCATCATGAATCATTAGAGAAGTGCAAACCAAAACCACAATGAGATATCATCTCATACCAGTCAGAGAGGCTGTTATTAAAATGTCAAAAAGCAAATACCAGAAACACTTGCTGACAAGGCTCAGGAGAAAAGAAAACATTTATCCCCCGTTTGTGGGAATGTAAATTAGTCCAGCCACTGTGGAAGAAAACCTAGGCAATATCATTCAGGACACAGGCATGGGCAAAGATTTCATGACTAAAACACCAAAAGCAATGGCAGCAAAAGCCAAAATTGACAAATGGGATCTAATTAAAGACCTTCTGCACAGCAAAAGAAACTATCATCAGAGTGAACAGGCAACCTACAGAATGGGAGAAAATTTTTGCAATCTTTACATCTGACAAAGGTCTAATATCCAGAATCTACAAGGAATTTAGACAAATTTACAAGAAAAAAACAAACAACCCCACCAAAAAGTGGGCAAAAGATATGAACAGACACTTCTCAAAAGACATGTATGCAGCCAACAGACATATGAAAAAATGCTCATCATCACTGGTCATTAGAGAAATGCAATCAAAACCACAGTGAGATACCATCTCACACCAGTTAGAATGGTGATCATTAAAAACTCAGGAAACAACAGATGCTGGAGAGATTGTGGAAAAATAGGAATGCTTTTACACTGTTGGTGGGAGTGTAAATTAGTTCAACCATTGTGGAAGACAGTGTGGCAATTCCTCAAGGATCTAGAAACAGAAATACCATTTGACAACAATCCCATGACTGGGCATATAGGCAAAGGATTATAAATCATTCTACAATAATGCACATGTATGTTTATTGCAGCACTATTCACACTAGCAAAGACTCAGAACCACCCAAATGTCTATCAATGATAGACTGGATTAAAAAATGTGGCACATGTACACCATAGAATACTATGCAGCCATAAAAAAGGATGAGTTCATGTCCTTCAAGGACATGGATGAAGATGGAAATGGAAACCATCATTCTCAGCAAACTATCAAAAGATCAGAAAATCAAACACCACATGTTCTTACTTGTGAGTGGGAGTTGAACAATGAGAACACATGGACACAGGAAGGGGAACATCACACACCAGGGCCTTTGTGGGGTGGGGGGCTAGGCGGGTGATAACATTAGGAGAAATACCTAACGTAGGTGATGGGTTAATGGGTGCAGCAAACCACCATGGCACGTGTATACCTATGTAACAAAACTGCATATTCTGCACATGTAACCCAGAACTTAAAGTACAATAAAAAAGAAGAAAGGAAGGAAAGAAAGAAGGGAAGGGAAGGGAAGGGATATTAGTTTACGGCCCTCAGACCCTTTCAAGAGCATTTCATGTGCTATATAAAGATTTGACAATGGTTGATCTACCACAAAAAAGAAAAAAAAAAAAGATTAGAAACTACAGATACTGGAGAGGATGTGGAGAAATAGGAACACTTTTACACTGTTGGTCGGAGTGTAGATTACTTCAATCATTGTGGAAGACAGTGTGGTGATTCCTCAAGGATCTAGAATCAGAAATACCATTTGACCCAGCAATCCCATTACTGGGTATATACTCAAAGGATTATCAATCATTCTACTATAAAGACACATGCACATGTATGTTTAATGCAGCAATTTTCACAATAGCAAAGACTTGGAACCAACCCAAATGACCATCAGTGATAGACTGGATAAAGAAAATATGGCACATATACACCATGGAATATTATGCAACCATAAAAGAGTATGAGTTCATGTCCTTTGCAGGGACATGGATGAAGCTGGAAACCATCATTCTCAGCAAACTAACACAAGAATAGTAAACCAAACACTGCATGTTTTTACTTATAAGTGGGAGTTGAACAATGAGAACACATGGACACAAGGCGGGGAACATCACACACTGGGGCCTGTCAGGGAATGGGGGCCTAGGGGAGGGATAGCATTAGGAGAAATACCTAATGTAGATGATAGGTTGATGGGTGCAGCAAATCACCATGGCACGTCTATACCTATGTAACAAACCTGAATGTTCTGCACATGTACCCCAGAACTTAAAGTATAATTAAAAAAAGAAAAGAAAATACGCGATTCCTGTTTACCACTATATAGGTGTCAATAAGTTACAAAATTATGGTATTGATCAAGACATTTTTCTTCAATAAACTGGCTATGTAGGGTGTTATGAAATTAGAAAAATATTTTAAATTATGAAAAAAATGTGCCAACTTGGTGTTTTTATTTTTCTTCATTCATCCACTTGCTATTTGTACAATAAGGAATAGCATAGCTATCCATAGATGATTATGGCACCCTTTTGCATTTAGGAGTTATGAGCTTGATGCTTCACAATAACCCTTAGAGACAAATAGGAGATGGATACATAATATGATCTCAAAGTGCATCATGATGAAAAGTAATGGCTCCACCTCTCACAAGCTGTGAAATTAAGGGCAATTGTTATAACCTCTCTGAACCTCTGTTACTTCCTTTGTAATGCCTACCTCCTAGGATCTTTGTGTGCAATTAGATAAAGGTTGTTAAAATTTTAGTACAGTGTCTTCCTTTGGAAAAATGCTTAATAAATGGTAGTTTATATTATCATTATTATATAAAACCAGTAAGAGAGACAGGACATGAAGGAAAGGACAGTAAGTACAACTTAACCTAGTGAAATGTTAATATCAGAAGTAAAAAGCATTGCAGGAGTTCATAGTAAAGCAGAACTATTCTCCAGAGATGCTTTTCTTGAGACGTTGCTAGTTAGTTGGGCCTCAAAGACAGGGGAAAACTCAAAACACAGATAAGGGAAGGAGAATATACCAGGTAAGGTGAAAGCTGAGGTTCTGAGGCACAGGCACATGATGTGTTTGGCAGTGTGGCCAGGAGACTCTTGAGGAATATCTTGGGACCTGCAATTGAAACAGTAGGTAGAAATAAGATAGAGGAAGGCTGTAAATGTCAAAGCAAAGAGTTGGATATATTTAGACATTGAAAAAATGAAGTGAAGTTTCCTAAACCCAGAATTTTAAACAAGTGTATTTATGTACACTGCTAAGTTAATTGATGCACATGTTCAAAAATTACTTCGTTAGATTTCTCAGATTGGATCTCTATTTTTAAAAAGCTATTCAAAAAAGCTTACTCTTGGCCGTGCGTGGTGGCTCACACCTGTAACTCCAGCACTTTGGGAGGGTGAGGCAGGTGGATCACGAGGAGTTAGAGACCAGCCTGGACAATGTGATGAAAACCCTGTCTCTACTAAAAATACAAAATTTAGCCAGGCGTGGTGGTGGGCACCTGTAATTCTAGCTACTCGGGAGGCTGAGGCAGGAGAATAGCTTGAAACCAGAAGGCAGAGGTTGCAGTGAGCCGAGATCGCCCACTGCACTCCAGCCTGGGCAAAATAGCTAAACTCTGTCTCAAAAACAAACAAACAAAAAACAAAACAGCAATAACAAAAAAGCTTACTCTTGCTGGCTCTAAAAATAGCAATTTATGCAGTCCACAAAACCTAGCACATAGTAAGTATTCAACACATGGTTCATAAATTTGCAATGAATTTTGTTCATTGATAATAATGAAAAAGATGTGTATATAAAATGTTATAACCCCAGGCATTATGTTTTCCAATTATTTGAACTTTCCCTACTCCAGCAGCCAACAAAGAGGAAAAACTGAGTAATTAGAATTCACCTCTTCTCCCTTCTATTGGACATGCTTAGGAGCAGTGGAAAAGCAAAAAATCAGGGATGATGCGGAGAGGTGAAGTCAGTAAATGACAAAAAAGCAAGTTACAAATTGAATAATCACTCTCTAAGTAATACAAGTTGTACAGTATTATGGATAATTACCATTTCAGAAGCACTTTAACAATGAATATCATTTGCAAACAGCTATTACTTGCATAGTTGAAAAGGGTTCATTTCCTAATCTCCCCTAATGGCACTTATTGTACAGCCAAAACTAATGTTATGTATGACACAGGGCTGAGGTCCTCCTTTAATGTCAAGTATACAACTGGGATATGACAGTTCATCCTGTATTAAGTACTACTGGGAGACAATAAACAGTAAGAGGATGACTGCATAGGCACAGAAGCCAAACTTCTGGCTCAAGACTTGACTCCACCACCAACTAGTTTTGACCTAATGTAAAGTTCCTTATCCACTCTGTGCCTGAGTTTCTCATCTGGAAAAGGTGAATAATAGTAGTATCTTCCTATAAAGTATACATAAGTTCACATATGTAAAACACTTGGGAAGAATGTCAAGAACGTGATAAAAGTCAATGAAAGTTAGCTATTATCATTCACTGGGTAAATGAATGACAAGAATTGATAGAGCAGGAAGCAATTGCCTCTATATAGGACAAAGTGTAAAAGTCAAGGAAGACTTCAAAGAAAAGGTAATGGTTAAGCCTGAAGGTTTGTTATGAAGGAATGGTGGAAGAGTAATTCAGGCAGGGAAATGGAGGTACCTGGTATATTCCAAGTGGGGAATAGACCTTTACTCCAGAAGTGGTGGAAAATGAATCCAGAACCGTAAGAGGTTGGGATGAAGATTTGTAAGAGTTTCAGAATTCTTTAAACTTCAGGTAATTGAAGATTTTGAAGGTTTTTAAACTTGAAAGAGACTTGACTAGGCCTCATATTTAGAAGGAACCTGGGCAGCCACTCAAGCTAAATGTGAGATAACTGTAGCAGCCAGACTCATTGAAGTCTGCAAGTACACTATGAGGCTATCACTGCTAGTTATTTAAAACTTATGATGCACTAGGCAACCAGGCACTGTGCTATTGTGTGTGTGTGTGTGTGTGTATATATATATATATTGTGTGTATATATATATATATATACACACACACACACAATTTCTAATCTTTTTTTTAAAATAGGGTCTCATTTCATTGCCCAGGCTGGAATGCAGCGGCACAATCATGACTCACTGCAGTCTTGACCTCCCAGGCACTAGCAGTCCTCCCACTTCAGCCTCTAGCAGTCCTCCCACTTCAGCCTCGCAAACAGCTGGAACTGCCATGCCTGGATAATTTTCTTAATTTTTTTGTAGAGACAGGGTCTCCCTACATGGTCCAGATTGGTCTCGAACTTCTAGGCTCAAGTGATCCTCCCACCTCTGCTTCTCAAAGTGCTGGGATTACAGGTGTGAGCCACTGCACCTGGCTCACATCTGTAATTGGCTCACACCAATTTCTAATCTTTAATGCAACTATGTAAAATAACTATTTGTCATTATACAAAATTATACATTATACATAAACAAAAGATCAAGAAGTTTAAGTTATCTACGCAACCAATAACAGGCTAGTAACAGGCATAGCTAAGTCTTCAAACATTCAGGTCTCTTGGGGGCCAAAGTTCTTCTTCTTTCCACAAACACCTGCCTCCCTCCTGAGTCTGTTCTATGGCATCAACCTAAGACAATCAGCCAACAATGAGAACCTGAATAAAGGTGTCTACAGTGTGGATGAAGAGGGATGATGGCTTACAAAGACACGTGAGGTCTGCAATTTAGAGATGTTTTGAACAGGGGCTTTGTGAAAATGCAAGATGTTAAAAACAATTCTAAATTTCCTAACACAAATAATACACTTTTCAGTATAGAAGAGAGGTGTTTGGTGAGAAAGATAATAGAGTTAGTTTGAAGATTTTGTAGGCTTAAAGTGCCCGTGGGACATCTATTTGGAATGATCTAGTTTTCAGGTAGAAGTAGAGCTTGAAGCTCTGCAGAGGTTAGCCTGCAGAAAGACTTCTGAGATATCAAGCATTAGGTGATAGCTGGGAATACAGAAAGAGAAGTTTGCACAGGGAAAACACATGAAAGAGTAGGAGAAAGAGAAAAAGGAGTTTTTGTGACACTGGATTAAGTTTTTAGTCTCTGAAAAGCCAGTAAGTTGAATCCTTGTAACAGTTACTTGAGTGTGCCAAACTACTGAGCTCTCATAATATCCATTAACGACAGACGTTTTTCAGTTCTTGACTGTATTCCGAGCAGTCAAATGTATTAAAAACATGCAAGTCATTGCCTTCCAAACTTATCAAACACCCCTTTTATAGAGTTCATTGACCATCAAAATCTCTCAACAAGAAAAAAAGCTAGAATTACAATATTAAACATAGACAAATAATTTGTGTACAAAATAGGAGCTCTGCAACATTATTTGTCAGGCTGGAACACAGATCCAGCTCCCCTGATTTGCACTCAAGAATATTATTCAATGGAGTGACTGCATCTGTTGACACAATGTGTATCTGTCCCTCCTTGGGACTGAAATGAAACCAAATCAGCTCACACTGCTGTCTTGATAGCCCTAAAATTATAATTGCTATTTAATCACTACTAAATTGGACTTGGCCTTCAATTCTTGGCAAATGTTTTTATTACATTAGTAATATACTGAACTTCTCTTTCTTCGGTCTCTTTTGCCAAACATTCTGTAATGAAAATACACAAAATATTATTTTTGTAAAATGTTGACTACAGTGTAAGGCAAATAAGGTTATAGTTAAGTAGGTTCTTTTTATTTAAGATAAACAATGATATCATTAAGCATCGCGATAATGTAAAACTAAATAACAAGTGTAATCCTGATGAAAATTGTTTTCCAACTAAAATTCCTTTTTGAATGGCAAATCAACCTCACTAATATATAATATGTAAATTATGAAACTAAAATACATCTCACATTTGTGTTTAAATTATATTAGATTGATTTCTGCTCTACAAACACATTATGTTGCTACCAGCTTCCTTGGTAATTATATTCTTACAGCCAGTGAGAAAAAAGCATTTCTACATTCTAATAAAGAACAATAAAAAGTATGATTTGATTGTGCATTTTGATACCTATTTAGGAATAGTAAATAGCAAATTATTAACAAATAATTTATTTTAAATTAGGATATATTTTAACTGCATTAAAGCATAAAAAACTAAATTATAACGTTGGCTGAGTCACTTTAACTTCTAGTCTTCAGTTTTTCAACCATATAACGAATGATTTCTTAAAATAATTACAAAGTTCTTTCTAGTTATAATATTTTAATGTGAAGTGGCAATACCAAGGCATAGTACTGAAGAAACTTTAGATTCAATTTCCAGGATCACTCAAGACCACTGCCAAAGAACGTACCAATAAGAACAATGGTCAACTAAGCAAGTGCCAAGTTCAGTGTCGAGTTCACCGTGCACCCATCTAGCAAATTGCTGCCCCAACCTTCTCTGATGCAGATATTCTAGAGTGGAACTGCTCATACTCTTTAATCTTTAGTTTAAATATTTTTTACATGTAATGATAAAGCTTGTACTAAAACAAATATTTGTCAATTGAGGAGCATTTTAAAGCACACCTTCATAATTAGAAAAGATAAAGGGCCATTTTTTTTTCTATAATACAAGACAACTGAAAGAAATGTTATAATATTCCTTCCACTATGCACATTTTGAATTTTCATCATTCCAAGAGTAGACCTACATTTGTGGTTTAAAGTTTCAGTGTGTTTCCTGTGAGGAAACAGGAGTTCCACTAACAAATCTTTCTTTTCAAGGTCAATGACACATGCCATTGAAGCACTTGGGAGACAATTCTGCATTTGATTTCAGAGACAGAAGTTAAACTAAAATAAGCATATTGAGATGCACTAGATGCTAAATTATTTGCTCAGGTTCTGTAACTAGGAAACTTGAATTAGCTAGTGCCCCAGGCACTGAGATATTAAAGTTGTAATATAAAAAGCTCTGCTTATGACTTTGCCCTGATGACTTCTTGTCACTCATATGCCAAAAAAGCCTATTTGGAAATGCACACCAGGGCATGGGCAATAAGTAATTAACTGTGCTTTACTTAAAATCTTTTATTATACAAGTCAGAAACTCTGTTTCCCAATGACATTAACTTACTTGAAATGAATAATACATGGCAAGAAATTGGTCCCTGCAGTTCAGAAAGGGGATTTGACTCTGTTTTAGTAGATTGTTCAGACAAGGCAAAGGTAATTCTCATTAAAGTTTTGAGCATGTAGTCATAGACCAGTGAGACACAGAATAATTACATGTACCTCCCAAAAGACAAAGAACATTAATAATATTACCTCACACACATCTCAAGGATCAGGCCTGAAGGAAGTGATTATAGCATATAACAATTTTCTCCAAATGTCCCTTCAAGGGATCTGATTAAATTCATCATATGCTGAGATATTCTTTCCTTTCATATATTTTGAAAAGGTACTGAGTATATAACTTTGCATATATATATAGTCCTTTTCTAAGGTAAATTCATTCAGTTATTAAATATCTAATATACTTATTTTGTCATAAAACATCTAATATATTTACTTAAGTGACATCTAAATACATTTTTTAATGGGCAACTGTTAAAGAAAATCAAACCCAATACTATTTTCTATCATGGCTAACCTATCTGACTGCTTTCTTTGAACACTATATTGACAAACCTAAGCATATCTTAGTGTTCAAAGACTTCTATAATGAGAGTGTTCTAAAATGCTCACTTTGCTGTTTTAGCATATCTAAACTGCTTACAACATTTTCATTGAAGTTTTGAACAGTTATTCAGCAATTAAAATAGATCACATATGGACACATCCATTTCTTATAAATTAATATGCACTTTTTACAAGAAAAATATTTCTGCTTTTGTGCAATAATACTTTTATATAAATATTAATGCACATGAGAAAATAAGAAAAATAGTCTAAAAGATTAGATTTTTAATAAAAATATGTTCTTTAAATATTCTCCATAATTTACTCTTTTTTAAAGTGATCTTCTAAAATTTGTCACAACAGTAATAAATTTTTACTAAGGATATCAGAGAGAACTAACACCCCAAAATATAACTTCATTGCTTTTTTAAGAAATCAAAAGTGATAAGGCACAAACTTCTCACACAACCTCCTGAAGACAAAGACTTCCTACAGTTGTTCTTCATAGCTGTTACTCTAATAAAGGTATTTAATACTTGTTGGTAATATCAATGGCCACATTTTAAGTCATAATATTTTGGTTTTCATTTTCTAAGAGGAAGGAAGAATGTTAATATAAATAAGTACATAGATAGGTAGATAGGGGTGTGTGTGTGCGTGTGTGTGCATGTTATATGTTCTCAATCTCTTGTTTAGTTTTTTGCTGTTGGGTAGTCAAATTAAATTACTTTAATGTTTTCTTTTCCAATACAGTGACCAAATGAAAGGCTTTCTAGACCAAATGCAGAAAAATCACTTTAAAACACTGTGTAAACTGCAGATCAAAGTGTTTATATTCACCAAACCATACCATTCAACTAATCTCTTATCCTTATGCATGAGCTAAACTCAATTCAGGAATGAAGACTATGTCTCTCAGTCTTACACCATCCAATGTTTCAAAGACAATTCAAGCCAGGTGGTTTATAGGCTATACAAGTTAATAGTAAATATAGACAGAATGAATTCATTACATCATTTTGTCCTGGAGAGTGGCATCCTGCTAGAGGAGCACAGGATATAAGACAGCACAGAGGGAACCCAGATACGTGGTCACACAGGAGAAAAGAGCAGTTTATTAATTTCACAAAACACCCAGGTTAGTAGCTGTTAATTCCTTAATGTGAGAACCTACCATTGGAAATTCTAATATCTACTTAGAATGACTTCATAATTTTAGAAGCAAAACAGAAATAATGGTTACATCCTCCTATTATCAGATATATTATTGCTTGAGTGTAAAAATATTGAAACATTGGTACACAACTTACCAAGTACAAATAGATGAACAGGAGTCTTGGTTAATTGTTAGGAAGAGATATTCCAAATGTCTGTGTTTGAGTATATTTCTAGGCCATTCTAAACTGGCACTGTTTTAGTAGAGACTAATAAATGACGAGTAGTAATTGTTTTTCATTTTCAATATGTGGACATATATCATGTCCACCTCTGAATCATTATGGCTGAGTTTAGTACAATTAGTTTATTCCTATTCTCCTTTATCTAAAAAAGAGGTAAAATGTAAGAACTTTAGTCAACCAAATAAACAGACTTTGGGGTTAGACAATTTAAATTTTAAATTAGGTCAGTGAAATGCACAAAAAGATTTCACTCTTACAATCTCAGCTGTATAGATATCTGTTCTAGTGCTGAAATACTCAACTATCTCAAATACTCAACTTCAGCTCAGGTAGAGAACTTCCTTTTTCTGCTGAAAAAGCATCTCAAAAGTACGTTTATGCAGCTTTAAACTTTTGATAAAGCTAACCTGCTTAATTAGCAGCAAGGAGTTAATCTCAAGCCTCAGTGGATAAGACTCCTCCCAACAGCTGATTACCAGGATAGTTTTGTGGGTCTTATCCTGAGAGATTCTGATTCAGTTGGTGTGGGTTTGTGTTCAGGAATTTGCTTTTAATCCGTACCCAAATTGCTAGTGATGCTGGGGGCACATTTTGAGAAGCACTTATGTAAAAGGCAGGGACCAAAATCTGAGTAACTCCTACAATATCAATCTACTTATGTTGTTACCAAAATTGCTTATATTTGAAGTTGTTGAAGGATGTTAAAACGATGAGAAATATTTGTGAAAAGCACGATAACCTATCCAATGTTTACTCTGACATGGATAAGGTTCTCAAAGCCTTCCTGTTTCTTTTTTCTCTCTCTCCTCCTATGTCCATACACACACGCACATACATACATACATAGACACATACATATAATTTATTGATTTTTCTATTTAAAATTAAAGTAAATAATAAACCTCAACTTTCACAATTCTTAATATGGGGATTTATAAGTTAAAAAGTACTATTTGAGCAGTTGACTTTTTGTCTATTAATCCCAATGGCAATGACCTAGAAAGTAAAACATGTAAAAATATACATTGGAAGGCAAAAAAGAGTATTCATCAAATTTTGAAAGCTTTAAATAGCTATTATTTGGGAGTGGGAAGATGGAAACAGACAAAGGGTTTTATGCCAACAAATATTACAATTTAGATGAAATAATTACATTCCCATAGAACTTACAAAGATTGACATAAGAAAAAAATAAAATCTGAATTTCCCTATATTTATAATTAATTCAATGTAAATTAAACATTTTTCCACAAAAAAAAACTTCAGGTACAAAGGCGTAAACAATTTATTCTAACCAAACATGTAAGCAGAAATTAGGCATATCTTAAAAAATCACTTTGAGAACAAAAACAATGAAACCACTTAGGTTTATAATATCAGCATAATTTTGATAACAATCACACAAAGCCATATCAAGAAATTTACAAACAAATCTCGCCAAGAACATATGTACAAATATCTTAAATACTGTATTGGCAAACAATTTAGTAAGATGTAAAATAGAAAAATATCATGACAATATTTGGTTTATTTTAAAAACACAAAGCAATTTTAGCATTTGAAAATCAATGTATGTCATAGTCCTAATATTCTAAAAAGAAAAAATACTTGACCATCCAAATTCGATAGTGTGCGTGACAAAACCTAAATTAAGAGGAAGAAGATTATTATTAATCTGATAAGGAGACTCTTTTAAAAACTGCATTGTACTTAAAGAGAAAATATTAAAATCTTTTCTCCATGATTGGGATTGAGTGTTATTATAGCTCTTTCTATATTATATTGAAGACACAATAAGATAATAAAAACAAATGGTTGGAAAACAAAGGTATCTATAGCTATTCACAGATATATTCAACAGATTATTCAATAGACTCAATAGATTATTTTACAATAGCATCAAATATATTTTATATTTAGGAACAAATCTAACAAAAGATGTGTCTGCTCACTAAAAAAGATTTAGAGAAATTAAATAAAACCTGAATAAATAGAAGAATATATCATATTAGTGGATTCAGACAATATTATAAAGATTTCAGTTTTCTCCAAATTGAGATATAGATTAAATTCTGTTCCCTTAACACTACCAATGGAATTTTTATGAAAATTGACAGGCTGATTTTAAATTTTGGGTAAAAACACAAGGGTAAAACTTCAAAGACTGAAAATACCAAGTGTCAGTGACAACCACTTTGGAAAATTATTTATCAGAACAGACTAAAATGGAAAATAAACACATCCTATAACTCAGCAATTCTATTCTTAGGTATATACCCAAAGATATACAAGACTGCACATACAAGAATGTTACTTAGTAAGAACAAAACCCTGGAAAAAAATCCAAGTGATGATCAAAATTTGAATGGATGAATAATTTGTATTACATTTTTATAATGAAATTCTTTACAGCAATAAAAATAAACAAACTTCTACACACAGTAACATGGATAAATCTCATCATGTTGAGCAAGGAAGCCAGACACATTACAAAATAGCACATACTATGTTATTTATGTAAAGTTTTAAATGAAGAAAAATTCATCAGTATGCTGTAAGTCAAAATAGTGGTTATCTTTAAGGTGTTACAGGAATAAAGGCAACACCCTCCAGGGTGTTAGTTTTCTTTTGCCTAATCTGGATGGTAATTAAATGGGTAGGTTCACATTACAAATATCTCTCAAGCTGTAAGCTTGATTTATATACTTTTCTGAATATATTATATACTTCAGTAAAAGCATTTATTTAAAAATATTACAATATTATTAATAAATAATTTAAAATAGTATTTTAATAGTAAATATTAAATAATTTAATAAATAATATTAGATATTTAGTAGTAAATATTGAATATTTACTATTAAAATACTATAAATTATTTTTTAATTTTTGAATCTCATTTAGACTTGGTTGTAATTATTCAGCCCTACCTTTTAAAATCTGCATCCAATATAAATAAGTATAATTATTGCATATATTGTGACTATGAAATAATTACACTCGTAAGTATTGACCATGGAACATTTTAATTTCTTCAAAGTTACATTACACATTGGGAAGGCTATATAAGATAGTTGTTAAAAAGGCTGGTTCTGTAATAAGTTTACATAAATTTAAACCTGAGTTCATGATTTACTAAAATGTGATTTTGGGAAAGCTATTTAAACTCTTTGTGCAAAAGACAGATTCTGGCCAGGTGCGGTGGCTCACACCAGTAATTCCAACACTTTGGGAGGCTGTGATGAGTTCAGGAATTCAAAACCAGCCTGAGCAACACAGGGACACTCTGCCTCTACAAGAAAAAATAATAAAAAATCAGCCAGGCATGACTTTCATCCCTTCTTCTCAAATAGTACTGGTAGTCCTATGTCCTAGGACTAGTCCTATGTCCTATGTCCTTTATCTACTTCTATCCAACAAGATAAAGATAAACAAATAAAGGGCATCCAAATTGGTAAAGAGGAAGTCCAACTGTCGCTGTGCATTAATTATATGATCGTATACCTAGAAAACCTTAAAGACTCATCCCAAAAGCTCCTAGATCTGATAAATGAATTCAGTAAAGTATCAAGGTACAAAAATCAATATACACAAATCAGTAGCACTGCTATACACCAACAGCAACCAAGTTGAGAATCAAATCAAGAATTCAACCCCTTTCACAACAGCTGCATAAAAGATAAAATACTTAGGAATATACCTAACCAAAGAGGTGAAAGATTTCTGCAAGGACAACTACAAAACACTGCTGAAAGAAATCATAGACAACACAAACAAATGGAAACACATCCCATGCTCATGGATTGGTAGAATCAATATTGTGAAAATGACCATACTGTCAAAAACAATCTATAAATTCAATGTAATTCCTATCAAAATACCATCATCATTCCACACAGAACTATAAAATACAATTCTAAAATTCAAATGGAATCAAAAAAGAGCCCACATGGCCAAAGCAACATTAAGCAGAAAGAAAAAATCTGGAGGCATCACATTACCCAACTTCAAACTATACTACAAGGCTATAGTTACCAAAACAGCATGGTACTGGTATAAAACCAGACACATAGACCAATGGACCAGAATAGAGAACCTAGAAATAAAGCCAAGTACTTACACACAACTGATCTTTAACAAAGCAAACAAAAATATAAAGCAAGGAAAGGACACCCTATTCAACAAATGGTGCTGGGATAATTGGCAAGCCACATGTAGAAGAATGAAGCTGGATCCTCATCTTTCACATCATACAAAAATCAACTCAAGATGGATCAAAGACTTAAATCTAAAACCTGAAACCATAAAAATCCTAGAAGGTAGCATTGGAAAAACTCTTTTAGACACTGGCTTAGGCAAAGACTTCGTGACCAAGAATCCAAAAGCAAATGCAACAAAAGCAAAGATAAATAGATGGGACTTAATTAAGCTAAAAAGCTTCTGCACAGCAAAAGGAATAATCACCAGAGTAAACAGACAACCCACAGAGTGGGTGAAAATGTTTGCAAATTATGCATCCAACAAATAACCAATATTCAGAATCTACAAGGAACTCAAACAAATCAACAAGAAAAAGCAAATAATTGCATCAAAAAGTGGGCTAACGACATGAATAGACAATTCTCAAAAGAAGATATACAAATGGCCAACAAACATGGAACATACTCAACATCACTAATTATCAGTGAAATGCCAGTCAAAACAACAATGCATTACAACCTTACTCCTGCAAGAATGTCCATGATTAAAAAAATCAAAAATAATAGATGTTGGCATGGCTGTGGTGAAAGTGGAACACTTTTACACTGCAGGTGGGAATGTAAACTAGTACAACCACTATGGAAAACAGTATGGAGTTTCCTTAAAGAACTAAAAGTAGAACCACCATTTGATCCAGCAATCCCACTGCTGGGTATCTACCCAGAGGAAAATAAGTCATTATATGAAAAATATACTTGCACATGCACGTTTAGAGCAGCACAATTTGTGATTGCAAAAATATGGAACCAGCTCAAATGCCCATTAATCAACAAGTAAATAAAGAAAATGTATACATATATACATATATATGTATGGATGGATACACACACACACACACACACACACACACACACACCATGCAATACTACCCAGCCACATAAGGGAATGAAATAATGGCATTCACAGTAACCTGGATGGAGTTGGAGACCATTATTGTAAGTGTAGTAACTCAGGAATGGGAAACCAAACATCGTATGTTCTCACTTATAAGTGGGAACTAAGATACAATGTTGCAAAGGTGTAGATTGATATAATGGACTCTGAGGACTTGCAGGAAGAGTGGGAGGGAGGTGAGAAATAAAAGACTACACAATGGGTGCAGTGTACACCTTAGGTGATGGGAGCACCAAAATCTCAGAAATTGCACCTAAAGAAGTTATTCATGTAACCAAACACCAACTGTTCCCCAAAAAAACTATTGAAATAATAATAATAATATAAAATAAATTAGTCAGGCATGGTGGTGCATGCTTGTAGTCCAAGCTTGGGAGGCTGAAGCTGAGGGATCACTTGATTCCAGGGGGTAAAGGCTGCAGTGAGCAATGATCATGCCACTGCACTTCAGTCTGGACAACAAAGCGAGACCCTGTCCCCTCTGTTCCCCTTAAAAAAAAAAAAAAAAAAAAAAAAAAAGACAGATTTTTCTTTTCTTCATCTTTAAAATAAGAATGATAATATTACCTACACCAAATATAGTTGTGAAGATTAAGTGGCAGAATACATTTAAAGCCCTGAAAGCAATAGTTATGCGTATCAAGTGTATGATAAATGATAGTGCAAGATGAGAGATACAAAAAATGTAGTCTTTCCTATAATTAAAATATTAGCAACTATGTACACATGCATGGATTAGTATGTAATCATACACTTCCTTCCCCTATAGTTGAGAGGGCATAGACGTAATAACATCCAAGAACAACAAGCAAACCCAGCACCCAGATCTTGGTGTCTAATATCTTTCTGCAATAAAAGGAATCACAGATTCTTAGGGGAAATGGCTGATTCTAGGACTGGAGCAACAAATACACAAGATGAGCCTGGAGCATCCTGTAGTGCCAGAAAGTGAAGAAGTGCTCAATGAACCCCCACAATGATGGGGGTATGTCAAAGGGACACAGGAACCAGGTGAAAGCTGTCAATGGCCAAAACTAAAGAAATTTGAACAACAAAATAAAGTAGTATTATGTTATTTAAAAAACTTATGAAATAAATATCCTTGAGTCCATACTGACATAAATACATAGTCTTAAAAAAATAAAACAAATAGGAGAGAATAGACAAATTTCCTGTGCTTAAAAAATTCCAAATAATTTGTGTGAATACTCTGCCTCAAAGAGATGGAGCATAACTCCTCGCTTCTTACACGTGGGCTGAGCAAAGTGACTTGCCTCCTAAGAGTACAGTATGGACAAGAGAAAAACAAAAAAGAGAAACTCATCAGTGGAGACACCTGAGAAACACTACCTCAGCCAGGTGATCAACTTTAGCATCAACAGTGACACATTATGTTGCTAGTATGTATCCTTGATAGGATTTGATCAGAGCGCCAGTTTACTTTTGTGGTTTTCCTACCAAAAACCCATAACCCGAATCCAATCATAAGAAAAATATTAAACAAATCCCAATCTGGGGACATTATATAAAATACCTGACCAATACTCTTCAAAACTGCCAAGGTCATCAAAAACACGAAATGTCTGAGAAACTGTCACAGTCAAGAGGAGCCTAAGGAATTAACAAAACAATGACTTCATGTAATTGGGTATCCTGGATGGTATCCTGAACCAGCAAAACGACATTAGATAAAAATTTTAAAAACTCTGAATAAAGTGTGAATTCCGGTTAATAATAATACATTGATACTGAATCATTAATTGTGAGGACTGTATCAAACCAATGTAAGACATTAATAATAAGAGAAACTGGGCGAGGAGCCTAAGGGAACTGTTGGCACTATTTTGAAAACGCTTTTGTAAACCAAAAACTATCCTAAAATAAAAGTTTATTTTAAAAGGCAAATGTCATTAGAAAACTCGTGTGACTGTATGAAATTATTTTTAAAGCAAAAAAATGCAACATACATGTAAAGCATTTTTACATATCTTTATTGATTTTGACCAATTCTCAGTCCCTTTAAATATTTTCTACTTCTTCATGGTCATTTTCTCAATATAGAGCTACTTCATTATCACTAGAATTTGAAGGACTTTGATCAGTATTAGTAATAGGAGAAAAAACTATGACGATAAAGAATTTTTTAAAATCTGGATTTCAGTGCCACCTTTTGGACTAGCAACAAATGTGACCAACAACTCACTTGGCCCCCGATGTTTCCATTGTCCTCATCTGTAATTGTGTTCTAAACTATATTTTATTAAATGCAAACATTTGTAAGTATTAAAATATATTACCTTAGTCATTAATAACTGATAAAATCAACATCTTATCTAGGAAGTCTTCTATAGACTATAGTTGGCATAACCAAATCAGCTATTACTAATCTCTGATAGCAGATAAATTAGAAAAGAAATAAATTAAATAAAAAAATTATAAAAACAAGTCTACTGCTTGATGAATTTGGTTAAACCTCTCAGAAATTTAATTGTTGCCAAATATTCTAAATATTCTATAAACAACTTAAAAATCCTGGCAGAATTTCCTTATTTATACCATTTGTCAATATACTACTTATTTATAGTATCGTATATAGCAAAGCTGTAGACATTTTAACAGTTCTCAAGGAATTTCAATTTTATTTCAAAGCATTATAAACCAGAGGTTTCACAATACTGAGTAGTAGATACTTTTGATGGGAACCTTGCTTTTAGCAATACTATAATGTAATATTTTAGTGTTACACAAAATTAAAACAATTTATTTCCAACTGGATAGCAACAACTTGATATTATAACCAAGAAAATTAAAATGAAAGGTAGCCATGTGCATTTTTTAAGTTAGCAGTCATATTTCACTAGGCCATTTAAAATATTTCAATACCTTAGAGATAAATGAGAAAAAATTCTGTCAGATTTAAATGCAAATATTGAACATTGCATGTGAAAGATCTCTCAACATTCTCCTACTACTGCAACTCTTTCTCCAAAAATTCTAGATTTTTGTACCTCTTTTCCACTAGTATTAATTAGATTCCTAGGCAATTTAGCTGACACCTTAAAAATGTCAAAGACCCGGTTGAAATTTTAGAAACAAAAAAAAGGAAAAATAAATTGTGAAGACCAGGAAACCTGATAATGAAAACAACCAGGTGTGTTGGGCTGGAAGGAAGTGGTGTTCAAATGAGGAATCTTCCTGGATTTGAGTCTGAGTTCGCATGTCATTATGCAAGAAAGAGATAACCAGAGATGGGATATTTAAGAGACTAGAATTTTTCAAATCATCAAGGAGAGACTGGCATTCTACACTAAGGAAAAGTATGTACAAATATATGGTAGGCTCTAGAAAACCCACACAGTCCCAGATTGCTGGATGAAGGCTAAGATTGTATTTACTGATTTCTATAGAAAGTAGTAGGTACAATGCTGCTGAAGAAGTTGTGCATGTGATTAACTGTGATGCCAGGCTGGCTTGGAAGAAATGGGCATAGGATCATTGATGACTTGACAAAAAACTGAGAGTAAATGTATGAGATTTAGATTTTGTAGAATTTGAGAAAATAAAATAACACAGGCTGAAAGAAAACAGAAATTGTTATTGTTTTTTGCTCTCATGTAAAACAAGTCTAGAAAACAGGCAGTCTCGGGTAGAACAGCATTCCATAAAATCAAAGAACCGTTCTCCTCCTTCTATCTTGTCCTCTGTCCTTCAGCTCATGGTTTCCTTCCCATGGGCCAAAGGAGGGCTGGAACTCCAGATAGAACATGAGCTGTTGAGCCAAAAAGCAGAAAAAAATAAAATAAAATAAGTCCCTCCTCTCAACTACCTTTACGGAAAATTATACACAAAATGTTGCTCATATATTTTGAGCAGAACTTAGTCATTTGGCTAAGACTAGCTGTAGTAGATGCTGGAAAATAATAGTCTTTTTTTGGATAGTCACGCTTACTACAAATCATGGGTTCTATCCACAAGGTGGAAAGAGAAAGGATATTGGGAGCATTTTAATATAATATAATTTAGTAATAACCCAATACTTCAAAAATAAAATAGTTATAGATGATGACAATGTCCAGCAGTATCTGTTTTCTAAAGTATAGAGAACATAAAAGACATATATTTGGTTGTACTGAGGAGCTTAGAAGGAAAAAGTTGAGGTGAGGAAGTTGGATGGATTATGCACAAGAACATTGAAATCAATCAGAGCAATAACAGAATGTGCAAAGAATAGGAACTAAAGAATATTCAAAATCCTCACTGAAGTTTGAGAGAAAACTAAGTCAGTTAATAACTGTATAATTGGAAGGTGTGATTTTTCATAAGAAGGGTATTTTTTAACAGAAGAGGAGAATCCTAGTACAGAGTTGATAGATTTTTAACTTCAGCCCTTCAGGTCAGGAGATCCAGAAAGTAAGGAAGGTAAGTGAAGAGCTCTCAGCAATATTGGTAGTAAAAAGAGCATGGTCCCACAGATTTGATGTGTAATGACACCTTTTTCATTCACTAATTTCATAATTATTAGCAAGGTACAAAACTATCTTGTTTCCTCATTTAAGAATTGAGAATAATATCTGCCTCAAAAGTGTATGGTAAAGATTAAAAAAAAAAAAAAGAAAACACTAAAACATTGCTGAACTCATAGTAGAATCTCAAATAATGTTAACCACACTCTCTTCTTCCTACAGTTTCCAATCTGTCTGTAGTGGGAGTTTGCTTTTTTAACTTTATAGTCGTTTCTATAAAAATTTAGGATGGAGAACAAGAATATCATGGGCAGATAATGCATTATTTAACCTTCAATTAAGACAGTTCACATTAGCCTTAATTTATTATGAATGAGGAATCTCTGTTAGGTCATAAATTCAGTCACTTGTTTTCTTAGTACCCTCTATTAGGCATTAGGAGAGAAAGGGTGCTGTGAGTCTCAGTGACATGTACGAACAATAAGCAAATATCCTCCCAGGGTGCCTCTTTGCTAAAAGCCTGCCATATGTCCACAATGCACTGAAGCATTAACAGCACATCTCATTTTATATCCCCGTTTGACAAGCACAACTTAAAGCAAGGATGAGCTTGCACTAAGTGTGCTTGTCTAATTCCCATTACTGCTAATTATGTGCACACAGCAGGAAGACCACATCTCTTCAAAATAAGGCTTACTTTTCAAGAGAGACAGAGGATAAAAGTCAGTAAATTTTCAAAGTACCAAATGATTTCTTACCATTATTAGCATTTTATGTACCTGTGGATATTTTATTTTATAACCTTAACCATTATTCAGTTGTGGCCACAGGCCCTATATGAGCTTTCAAAAAATAAAGTCATTCCTAATCTGTTGCCTGGCAAGACCTAGCAGCAATTTGTCTTCATAAAGAACCCTTGCCATGCTATTTCCTGAATTGCAGACTAGAAAATTTGCTTCAAGATTAAGAGGCACCAGTGAAAAGAATGAAATACATAAAAATAAAAACTTTCCTATCTCTTTATTTGAATTCTATTAAACTAGTGCATGTCGTTTTAAAAAGGAGATAAGGAAATTTTCGACCGGTTTTTCTGTTGATTTTCTATTTTGATTTTTCTGATTATACAAGGAAGTGCTTATGAAATGCTTTGGGCATAATAGCACAATACATGTCATTATAGGATACACTGTACAAACACATTTCTCTGTGCAGTTTTCCCCAGGATATTTATGCTGCAAACAAAAGTTAATATCTAACAACTTTTTCAGTCTTTCACCCTCAATTGTATATTTTTAAGATGTTGAAGATTACAGAACATCAGAGAGAAAGTATATGTTGATAAGATAAAAACACGGTATTACTAAAGCTGCAGAGCCTGACATATCGCTATAATAAACCAAATTGAGCATATTCTTGTGTCAAGATCTGCCTGTGTTTTTAGAAACATTCATTTTCTTATGAAATATCCAATAGTAAAACAAAATCCCTTTCTGCATCACAATGTAGGTAGCAAAATAATCCAAATTCCAATGCTTGGAAATACGTAGATTTCTACTTACCTTCTTTATCCCAATTTGAATGAATATATAATTTCATTTTTATCCATGTCAACTTGCAATCTCTGAAGATTGTTTAATGATTCTATGGCTTTTATTAAATGATTCTACAGTAGATTTCAGGTCTCTGTAAATTCTCCTTGAGATTTCATACTTTGAGCCTTTCCATTTTAATTTTATCATCAGGAGTGTTTGAGGCATTTCATGGGAAAAAAAAAAAAAACTATGTCTGCCAAATGATTCCTTTAAAGTCAATTTTTATAAAGGGTGTTTTTGATTAAATGGTATGTGATCATTGTATTCAGTTCACGGGAAAGTAAGTGTGTTCCTCAGAGGGGGATGCGGAGATGTGGGATTCAGTTTATGGACAGTAAGGATTAGACAGTTCGTTTCTTTAACTTTACCCTATTCTCTTTAAATTACACATGATTTCATGGGTGTCAACTTCAAAATGGAAAAAGACCAAAGGCAAAAACACATGCTTTGTCTTATTTAGTTGCTTAAGTCTTTCAATTGCGGTCAAAACATGATTGTGAAAATTTCAATTTAAAACTACGTTTATGATGAGTATAAAACGGACCCCCAAACTTCAATTAATCGTAGCAATTGTACCTTTTCTTTGAAAGATTTAAAAGTTGCACTCCTAAGTTCCTGAGAGAGCAGCTCTGATTATTTGATTCCCTACTTACTCCCCAGGTGAGCTCCAGAAGCTACTCCAAGCTACATCTAGGGTCATTTTTTTCTTCTAGGGCATAGAGAGGTAGATATCCTGCAAATAAGAAAACACCTACCTCTTCTCGGCTTCAAACCATTCATTCTTCCCATTCTTAAAATATCAGAATGAAGTATACTTTCTAGGCCAGCTTTAGGACTGGGTCTAGAATACTGCCCAGCAAAAATGTCCCATCCAACAACTGAATCAGTTTATTGAGCAACTTCCACAACTAGAGATAAAATGTGAATGCTCACAGAGAGATTATGTTGACTCTATTGACACTGATGGGTGACCAGAGTAAGAGTTTCAGAATGAACAAATGAAAAACAACTGTGGACTAGCAAGACATTCTTCATAAGTTATGTAAGTGAAAAATAATTTTAAGAGGTCTGGAATTGGTTCAACCTGGCTGGTTATTCTTGGCAATAGTGGGATTAGTTGATTATTTCTCCTGTTTAAATTAGTTAAATACTCAGAAATTGATTGAGGTTACAAATCAAGCTTCTAGAAAGAGAATAAACAAGCAGCTGTAAATGTTTGTGAAGATGCCTCACTAAAGGGACAGCCAAATTACCTGGCTCCAGCCTGGCCCTTTGACTCACCCAATCAAACCAGCTGCCAAGTCTCTCCCCAGAAGGTGGCCATTAGGCTCCTGGCTAAGAGGCAGGAATTACAATATAAACAGCCTTTT
The DNA here is from genome assembly GCF_037993035.2 of Macaca fascicularis. Taxonomy (NCBI): domain Eukaryota; kingdom Metazoa; phylum Chordata; class Mammalia; order Primates; family Cercopithecidae; genus Macaca; species Macaca fascicularis. The sequence goes on from NC_088380.1 coordinate 128,528,111, forward strand.
TTCTACATATTTCTTCTCCACCTCTTCAATGTTAACAGTATTGGGAAATAAGAAAAAAATCAAAAATATAAGGGTTAAAAAATGAATGTGATTTCTAAACAAAGATGATTTATAAACCATTCAAATAAATGCATTTGCAAAAAAAAAATAGATTCTTTTTCTACTTTTGTATTAAATAAAATTTGTCACACAAATTTACTCATCATACCTACCTATTAGATGTTAGTTTCCTTTAAAAATAAGCATTTACTACCTGAAATTCATAAACTATATTCATCTGTAGGCAAAAACTTGGTCTTTTTCTTGTATTCCATAACTCTGACACTGGCGCAAAACAACCATCCAAATTCAAAGCCTCAAATGTATGTTTGCCATTTCACTTACCCTTACCTCTAATCCTAGCCCTCCTTCCATTGCTCTTACAGTCACTCATTCCAATTCCCCTGAGGTTCAGTCATGGCCTCCAGAACAACTTGTCTGACTCTGATTCTGCCTTGTGCAATGCACTGTGTGCATTCCTGAGAAAGTAATCTTTACATGTCTTATTTCTGGTTATATACCATGCCCCAATGGCTTCAACAGCTCCTAGAAACCTACAAAATAAAGACCAAGTACTTTATTTGCTAAGTATTCCAGAAAGGTTTTCAAGACCACACTCTGATTTGACTTCAACTTCTCTCGCACTCTGTCCCATTGCTCCTCTTCAAATCACACTATGTTCCAGTCAATTAGATCCTCAACTCACACCAGTCCTGCAAACCCTCCTTCTCTTGCCTTGTCTGCTGTATCCACTGCCTGAGTTGCTTCTTCTATGGTCAGCTTCCTCAACTACGCCATATGAGGAATCTCTTCAGATTCCTTCTCAGGAAAGCCTTTGTTAAAAGCCCAAAATAGGTCAGGACCTCTCCTTCACGCCTTCTGAAATCAGTGTTTCTCCTTGTAGTATTTGTAGCATGTGTGATTAATTAAATATTTGCAAAATTATTTGTCTAATTCTGTTTCTGTCACAAGATAGCAAGAGCCATGAGGACAAACACTGGTATCTATTTTTTTCTTTGTATTCCCAGCACCTGGAAATGAAATAATTATTTCATTTAATAATAATATTTAATAAAAGGAACCTTGCAATTTTTCAGTTCCTTTACTAGAGTAGTTCTCAGACAGAAGGTGCACTACAGTAATGCATTGTGATAATGATGTGTGTGTCTTATCTTCAGCCTTTATGTTTTAGTTACCTTTGTCTCCCTGATAGCACCTTGGACAAATCTGTGCAGATACTGCTCAGTAAATTTTTTTTAATCTAGTGGGAAGGAAAAATTATTAAATGCATACTGTTTTTCCACACTGAAAGCCCACATTGAAAAACTAACCTTTGGCAGACTGAGATAATTAGCTCTGATTTCAGATAATTTTTTAAATTTGATGTGTTTATTTTTATAATTGTCTAAAATTTTCTACATAAGCACATCCTGGATATCTGGCTTATAACCAAATGCTGCTTCATCATTTCAGCACCTGTTGCATTTTTCTTTACTACAACATTGAGACTCAATAGTTCACTTTAATTGTTGAGGCTAATGACAAAAGAACAGATGTGGACTTAATACACAAGTAATATTTTCATGATGAATGAAGGTTAGATAGATATCACTGAGCACTCTTGAAACAATGGTTATGAAGCTGTTTTGATGAAGAATAGCGGAGGACATTTTGAATTATCCCCTAGCATATGGTGGCATAGGCATGCCAAACTTAAAAGAACCTGCCTGTAGCTCTTGGTTTCATATTTACATTTTGAGCAATGGTTCAGTTTCAGCAAACAATATCATCTGTCACAGTAAAGCAATGTTTCTATATAAAATTTCTTGTGCTGTTTTAGTTTTGCTTGCATTTAGTTGGTAAGCTTATTTTGGAGAGTATGAATCAGGGGTAGAAATTATGGGAAACTACTCACCATCCCTAGCTACCAGGACCACTGGGTAGAACAATAGAAATACAGTATTACAGTATTAGTAGATTTAATGTTTCACATTGTTTTAAACCATAAAACAAAAATTAGTCATTTTCTATTATTTCACATTCAATAATCTTATAAAAGAGGGTAGTATATTAATAAACACAAACTGCTCAAACACTTTAAAATATTGATGATGATGACAAATAAAAATAATTTAAAACTACATTGAGGAGGGGTATAATAATTTCTTTTTCAATTAAAAGAGGTCATACATTTCTCAACTTTGAGAAACATTGTTCTTAGCTTCTCAGTACGCACCGCACCCCCCACCCCAACTTTTAGTAACAGCACCCCACACTTCTCTTGGAAAACCACTCTCCTCCTTGTGGTTTTAGCAGAACTATAAACCATGCTGTTGCTGCTTGTCTTATCTAAGCTATAACCACATGATTCACATTAGAGCAATCATATTCTCTCAACCAGGAATTTGGATATTGTTTGGAGAGACATAAAAGTAGAAGACAGATGGATTTGGGCTATTTCCAATGAAAATAATTGTGAGTTTTTGCTACTGAGATCCCTGAAGCTACAGTGGGTTTCTGTTCTTTCTTGAATCCTTCTTGAGCCTCTCATTTTATATAATGAGTAATGCATTATCCTTCTTACAAACTTTTTCTTCTCTTTTCTTTCATTTTTGCCTAAGTTGATCAGTTGATTTATTTTGGTTACCACCAAGAATCTTAACCAATGCAGTAATCTAAGCAAACCTAACCCAAAGTCACACAAAATTCAGAGGAGAATTTGAGAAATTGAGAAAAAGTATTCAAGAGCTTACAGAAAGATAAGGAAGATAAAAGCAATACCGTGTATAACATTTTCTTTCTTTCTCTGTCTGGTTTATAAGTTTTGAATTCACTTATTAATACATTTTGAAACTGATGTCTCACACCTGACCAAATGTTTCTTGAAAGCAAGAAGTAATTCGTATTCATGTGGTATCTCTAGCATCTCACAGAAGGCTTGGCACACCAAATAGGCAGTCAATAAATATACTTTGAACTGATAAGTTTCACCTCCAAGGTTTATGGTTACAACAGTAGGTCAATAAAGAAACAGTTTTTAAAATTTATAAAGTTTATTGTAAAAAGAGGCACAGGTGAGTTTTCCAGTTACTGGAGAATGATCTTTAGTATTATTGCCATAAACATCCTCCAGTCTACAGTAGGCTGCTTTAGGTTAGAAAATGGTGTTTACCTTTGTACCTCCACAATCCAAAAAATGCCTTATATATAGCTATCACCTCAATCACTGTTTAGTCAATTAATGTAAACTGAGATTAGATCTGTCATTCTAGAGTTTATTTTCAGGATATAAATCAATGTGACTTGAATTTGAAGACAATGTTTACATCATACTCTAGTTTACACATATTGTTGCTCTACTGAAATTAATATCAAACTATCTCTGTTGCTTACCAAATTTCTTCCTTTAAACTAGGATGCCATACAGCAGCACGAGTTCCTCCAATTGTCTATACTAGGTCTGTTGAGGTCTAAGGTGAGAACCACTGAGCATTGAACGGTAAGTTAATTTGTAATACTAACTCTTTCGGGTGTACCGTCATTGTCAACATCTTTATTAAAATATTTTCAGTCATTTTTGCTGAAGTACATGATACAGAAGAGATCACTTTCACCTATGCACTGGTGACCTAGCTAGTTTTTTCATAGAGCATTAAGCACGAGCTAGTCATGCTCAGAAATAATGCCACACATCTACAATCATCTGATCTTTGACAAACCTGACAAAAACAAGCAATGGGGAAAGGATTCCCTACTTAATAAGTGGCATTGGGAAAACTGGCTATCCATATGCAGAAAACTGAAACTGGTCCCCTTCCTTACACCTTATACAAAATTTAACTCAAGATGGATTAAAGACTTAAATTTAAGACCTAAAACCATAAAAACCCTAGAATAAAACCTAGGCAATACCATTCAGGACATAGGCATGACCAAAGGCTTCATGGTTAAAACACCAAAAGCATGGCAACAAAAGCCAAAATTGACACATGGTGTATAATTAAACTAAAGAGTTTTTGCACAGCAAAAGAAACTATAATCAGAGTGAACAGGCAACCTACAGAATGGGAGAAAATTTTTGCAATCTATACATCTGACAAAGGTCTAATATCCAGAATCTACAAGGAACTTAAACAAATTTACAAGAAAGAAACAAACAACTGCATCAAAAAGTGGGCAAAGGATATGAACAGACACTTCTCAAAAGAAGACATTTATGCGGCAACAAGCATATGAAAAAAAGCTCATTAACACTGGTCATTACAGAAATGCAAATCAAAACCCCAATGAGATGCTATCTCACACTAATTAAAATGGTGATCATTAAAAAGTCAGGAAACAACAGATGCTGGAAAGGATGTGGAGCAATAGGAATGCTTTTACACTCTTAGTGGGAGTGTAAATTACTTCAACCATTGTGGAAGACAGTGTGGCAATTCCTCAAGGATCTACAACAAGAAATACCATTTGATCCAGCAATCCCATTGCTGTGTATATACCCAAAGAAATATAAATCATTCTACTCTAAAGATACATGCACACATTTATTGCAGCACTATTCACAGTAGCAAAAACTTGGAACCAACCCAAATGCCCATCAGTGATAGACTGGATAAAGAAAATGTGGCACATATACACCGTGGAATACTATGCAGCCATGAAAAAGGATGAGTTTGGCCAGGCATGGTGGCTCACACCTGTAATCTAAGCACTTTGGGAAGCTGAGGCAGGAGGACCACAAGGTCAGGAGATCAAGACCATCTGGCTATCATGGTTAAACCCCGCTTCTACTAAAATACAAAAAAATTAGCCAGGTGTGGTGGCGGGCACCTGTAGTCCCAGCTACTTGGGAGGCTGAGGCAGGAGAATGTCGTGAACCCGGGAGACGGAGCTGGCAGTGAGCCGAGATCACGCCACTGCACTCCAGCCTGGGCGACAGAGCAAGACATTGTCTCAAAAAAAAAAAAAAAAAAAAAAAAAAGGATGAGTTCATGTCCTTTGCAAGGACATAGATGAACCTAGAAACCATAATTCTCAGCAAACTAACACAGGAACAGAAAACCAAACACCATATGTTCTCATTCTTAAGTGGGAGTTGAACAATAAGAACACATGGACACAGGGAGGGTAACATCACACAGTGAGGCCTGTTGGGGATGGGGGACTAGTGGAGGGATAGCATTAGGAGAAATACTTTGCCTTGTATACTATCTTGTATATGTGTATGTTTGTGGTTATTTATTTTCACTGTTTCATACCTGTCCCTTAAAATGTATCCTAAAAATGAGTAGATTTAGGAATTAAATATATTTTTCTCTAAAATTTAGAACAGCTCAGGGTGACTATAAGTTTGAAGAGAGATATGAAGGCAGCAAATCTGATCATACATTTTATGCAAAAATAAAAAGTCAACAATGAACAAGTAAGGAAACAGCAAGTCATCATTTTATAGCAGAATTTAATTGACCAGTGCAGCTCAAAATATCATGGGGTTGGCACCTAAAGAAAGTCATGGCATCAAGTTTTAAATTAAAAGCTCATTTTACCTCTTCTAAACAATTATCAAAGGATGTTGGTAAGTTATAGAAATTATAGCATCACCAATTGGCATTCAGAGTTCTGATAGCGGTCCTCGTGGTTTCCCAGTAAGAGAGCTGATTAACATAATGAGTGGATGCTTGAAATCCATTGTTCATAGTTTTATCAACATGGTAATGATAATAATAACCAGGAATCCCTCATTAGTTACGTATATACAAATTATATATATTCTCGAATTACATAGTTTTATTCTCACTATTTCTTTTTATATTATTATTTAAAATAATAGTTGCTATTTATGAACTTCTTACTGTATTCCCAGCACTATGCCAAGAACTTTATGGAAATCATCTTTCATTTAATGCTTACAGTGACCAAATTAAAGAGATGCTATTATTATTTTCATTTTATAGTTAAGAGAACTGAGACTTTGAAAGGACTTTTTGATCTAATTAGTGGCAGAACCTGACCACTTCCCAGATCTGTCTAATTCCTGAATCTGCATTCTTAGCCACAAACTTACACTGCTTGAGTAGAGAAATACTGAAAACCATACAATTCAAAAATTTTATTTTCATGACTAACATGGCTCATAATTTTTTAAATTTTATCTTAACTAAAAACAGAAAAAAATTAAATTCTTGAAATGCAAATAGAAGACGCTTGCTTTATTAAGCAAATCTGCTGTTAAACCTTGATCTTCAATTCCACTGACTCTTCATAGTATCACCACTAGCAATGCCAGATTCATAAACATTGTGTACCAAAAATTAGAGCAAGTTTTTCTCTTCAACTCAGCGTATTTTACTGAAATAGAATGCTTTATTTAAACAGATGTGCCAAATAATCACTAAACATTAGTTTCTAAATTATAGGCACGTAATTTAGAGTAGAAAAGAAAGAATATTATACCTAAATAATCAAATCTCAACAAAAACGTTAACAGGTGTCAAATACTGCATAGTTCTGCACAGTAATCTCTAAGCTTGATGATATTCAATATATTAGAAATCTCTTAAATCATACACAGCATATACCATAGGCTTCCCTGGATTGTGTAACTTACAGAATTTTTAAAGATGGCTTTACATCAAAAGCATTTTATCCTCCTCAGGACCTTCAAATTTTATCTAGCTACATTTTTACAACTTAGGAGAAAATATAACCTTGGTTATCTGTATGGTATCCCATTTACCCACCACTTTCATATCCACAAAAGTAGAAAGTTAAGAAGTGTCATGAAAATCCGATGTTCCTAAGAACCCTTTGATGGCCTTTTCTTTAGTTATTAATATCCAAGGTCACCATTCTTCCCATTTTGAGAAACTTTATCTCCCTTTTTCTGATTCTTATTTCTGCCCACAAAGAGCTAAATATGACACTACCGTTAGTGGACTATATTTTATTCTGGATTTCCATAGAAATAATATATATTTTTGTGGGATAATTTCCTATTCAGACCATAGTATCTGAGTTTATATTTTAACCTAAAACATCATTTTTAAACAAAAATTTAAGTGACTTATCTGTATTTGTCTAAGACTTCCATACATTGAAAACTAAGATTCCAACCCACAATCCTTTCATCTGATTGTAGAAATCCCACCATTGCTAGGTCCCAAGACTGTAGTCTTTCATGGCAATGTACACAGAGGTGTAGATATATTAAGTACCTCATGCCCTCATAACAGAATAATGTATAATACAATCATTCCTAAAATGTGGAACACTCAACATTCAGAGTACTTGTTCACCAATAAAACATTTTTAATTTTAGTGGTAGTATGTTTATTGAACATATATCAGAATATATTACTAATATATTAAACTGTAATATTAAGTAAATGATAGTAAGGGTGATATATGAATGAGGCAAAACTTATGAAATTCTACAGGAATTACTGAGGTTTAAAAATAATGATTTAATTGTAATATAATTGAAACTTGACTGTTCTCAAAAGAACATCAAAATTAGGCCAAGCTAAGGTATTATAACTAATTCATAGTTTGTACCTAAAGTAGAAAATACAGGAATAATTTCTCGCTGTGTTAATGAATAATATCTTCAGGCATTCTCAAAGCTAATGTTTTATTAAATGTGACATTATAAACATTAACTTTTACAAACCAAGCCAAGAAGTAAAATATGCTGAATTTTAAATAATGTATAACATTCATAGATTTTTCTCCCACTCAAATTTATGCTTTACCCTGTAAGGACGATAAATAACAGTGGCTTGAAAAGATTTGTAAGTACTTCTTATTAGGCTCTCAAGATATTTATTTGAGACAGAAATATTAAGAATCATGTAAAATCAAGTAAAACTGATGGTAAGTAAGTTCTATTCCTAATGGCACACCCAATAAGCATGTGAGGGAAAGCAAGTTTTACTTATTTGAATGTAAAGGAGAACGCAGTAGATTTCTGTTCAATTAGGTGAAGGTTTGAGCTTTGTCCATTCTTGGCTTCCTCAAATTGTGTGAATTTGTGGCTTTAAAAAAAACTTTAAATGAACGTTAAGTTATGTCTTTTGTTTTATTTTGAACATAGGCTTCGCTTTGAGCTACTACATTCAGGAATAATGCCTATTCACTAATACCATAAATGTTGCAGGAACAGGAAACCAAATACAGCATGTTCTCGCATATAAATGGGAGCTAAACATTGAGACACATGGACATAAAGATGTGAAAAATAGACACTAGAGACTACTAGAGAGAGGAACGAAAGAGGTGGGTTGAAAAACTACCTATGAGGTACTATGCTTGCTACCTGAGTAGCGGGATCATTTGAACACTAAACCTCAGCAATTTAACCATGTGACAAACCTGCACATGCACACCCTGAAACTAAAAGTTAAAATACATATATATATAAAAAATATATTACAATAGAGTATTCGAAACACAAGTGGTTGAATAACAAGTCAGTGGTGTCACAATCCAGAAGCAAATAAGAGATAGATAATTCTATGTTTAAAAGTTTAATGTATAATTTACTGTATATAAATGATATCTCGTTAAACAAAGTTTAGTGGTGGGGGTGGAGCAAGATGGCAGAATAGGAACAGCTCCAGGCTCCAGCTCCCAGCACAAGCGACACAGAAGATGGGAGATTTCTGCATTTTCAACTGAGATACGGGGTTCATCTCACTAGGGAGTGCCGGACAATCAGTGCTGGTCAGTTCCTGCAGCCCAACCAGCGAGAGCTGAAGCAGGGGTAGGCATTGCCTTACCTGGGAAGCACAAGGGGGAAGGGAATCCCTTTTCCTAGCCGGGGGAACTGAGACACACAACACCTTCAAAATCGGGTAACTCCCACCCCAATACTGCACTTTACCAAGGGTCTTAGCAAATGGCACACCAGGAGATTATATCCCACACCTGATCGGGAGGGTCCCATGCCCACGGAGCCTCCCTCATTGCTAGCACAGCAGTCTGCAATCTAACTGCAAGGCAGCAGGGAGGCTGGGAGAGGGGCGCCCGCCATTGCTGAGGCTTACGTAGGTAAACAAAGCATCCAGGAAGCTCGAACTGGGTGGAGCCCACAGCAGCTCAAGGAGGCCTGCCTGTCTCTGTAGACTCCACCTCTGGGGACAGGGCACAGCTAAACAAAAAGCAGCAGAAACCTCTGCAGATGCAAACAACCCTGTCTGACAGCTTTGAAGAGAGCAGTGGATCTCTCAACAGGGAGGTTGAGATCTGAGAATTGACAGACTGCCTGCTCAAGTGGGTCCCTGATCCCTGAGTAGCCTAACTGGGAGACATCTCCCACTAGGTGCAGACCAATACCCCACACCTCACACGGCGGGGTACACCCCTGAGATGAAGCTTCCAAAGCAAGAATCAGACAGGTACCCTCGCTGTTCAGCAATATTCTATCTTCTGCAGCCTCTGCTGCTGATACACAGGCAAACAGGGTCTGGAGTGGACCTTAAGCAATCTCCAACAGACCTACAGCTGAGGATCCTGACTGTTAGAAGGAAAACTAACAAACAGGAAGGACACCCACACGAAAACCCCATCAGTACGTCACCAACATCAAAGAGCAAAGGCAGATAGAACCAAAAGATGGGATAAAAGCAGTGAGAAAAGGTGGAAATTCAAAAAATCAGAGCGCATCTCCCCCTCCAAAGGAACACAGCTTATCAAACAGTAATGGATCAAAGCTGGACGGAGAATGACTTTGACGAGTTCAGAGAAGAAGGCTTTAGTCCATCAAACTTCTCAGAGCTAAAGGAGGAATTACGTACCCAGCGCAAAGAAACTAAAAATCTTGAAAAAAGAATGGAAGAATGGATAACTAGAATAATCAATGCAGAGAACGCCATAAACGAACTGACAGAGATAAAAACCAAACACAAGAAATATGTGACAAATACACAAGCTTCAGTAACCGACTCGATCAACTGGAAGAAAGAGTATCAGCGACTGAAGATCAAATGAATGAAATGAAGCGATAAGAGAAGTCTAAAAAAAAAGAGGAAAAAGAAATGAACAAAGCCTTCAAGAAGTGTGGGATAATGTGAAAAGACCAAATCTACATCTGATTGGGGTGCCTGAAAGTGAGGGGGAAAATGGAACCAAGTTGGGAAACACTCTGCAGGATATCATCCAGGAGAACTTCCCCAACCTAGTAAGGCAGGCCAACATTCAAATTCAGGAAATACAGAGAACGCCACAAAGATACTCCTCAAGAAGAGCAACTCCAAGACACATAATTGTCAGATTCGCCAAAGTTGAAATGAAGGAAAAAATGTTAAGGGCAGCCAGAGAGAAAGGTCGAGTTACCCACAAAGGGAAGCTCATCAGACTAACAGCACATCTCTCGGCAGAAACTCTACAAGCCAGAAGAGAGTGGGAGCCAATATTCAACATTCTCAAAGAAAAGAATTTTCAACCCAGAATTTCATATCCAGCCAAACTAAGTTTCAGAAGTGAAGGAGAAATAAAATCCTTTACAGACAAGCAAATGCTTAGAGATTTTGTCAACACCAGGCCTGCCCTACAAGAGACCCTGAAGGAAGCACTAATCATGGAAAGGAACAACCAGTACCAGCCATTGCAAAAATATGCCAAAACATAAAGACCGTCGATGCTAGGAAGAAACTGCATCAACTAATGAGCAAAATAACCAGCTAATATCGTAATGACAGGATCAAGTTCACACATAACAATATTAACCTTAAATGTAAATGGACTAAATGGTCCAATTGAAAGACACAGACTGACAAATTGGATAAAGAGTGAACACTCATCAATTTGCTGTATTCAGGAGACCCATCTCACATGCAGAGACACACATAGGCTCAAAATAAAGGGATGGAGGAAAATCTACCAAGCAAATGGAGAACAAAAAAAAGCAGGGGTTGCAATCCTAGTCTCTGATAAAACAGACTTTAAACCATCAAAGATCAAAAGAGACAAAGAAGGCCATTACATAATGGTAAAGGGATCAATTCATCAGGAAGAGCTAACTATCCTAAATATATATGCACCCAATATGGGAGCCCGAGATTCATAAAGCAAGTCCTTAGAGACTTACAAAGAGACTTAGACTCCCATACAATAATAACTGGAGACTTCAACACCCCACTGTCAACATTGGACAGATCAACAAGACAGAAAGTTAACAAGGATATCCAGGAATTGAACTCAACTCTGCACCAAGTGGACCTAATAGAAATCTTCAGAATGCTCCACCCCAAATCAACAGAATATACATTCTTCTCAGAACCACATCACACTTATTCCAAAATTGACCACATAATTGGAAGCAAAGCACTCCTCAGCAAATGTACAAGAACAGAAATTATAACAAACTGTCTCTCAGACCACAGTGCAATCAAACTAGAACTCAGGACAAAGAAACTCAATCAAGACTGCTCAACTACATGGAAATTGAACAACCTGCTCCTGAATGACTACTGGGTACACAACGAAATGAAGGCAGAAATAAAGATGTTCTTTGAAACCAATAAGAACAAAGATGCAACATACCAGAATCTCTGGGACACATTTAAAGCAGTGTGTAGAGGGAAATTTATAGCACTAAATGCCCACAAGAGAAAGCTGGAAAGATCTAAAATTGACACCTAACATCACAATTAAAAGAACTAGAGAAGCAAGAGCAAACACATTCAAAGGCTAGCAGAAGGCAAGAAATAACTAAGATCAGAGCAGAACTGAAGGAGATAGAGACACAAAAAACCCTCCAAAAAACCAATGAATCCAGGAGTTGGTTTTTTGAAAAGATCAACAAAATTGATAGACTGCTAGCAAGACTAATAAAGAAGAAAAGAGAGAGCAATCAAATAGATAGACACAATAAAAATGATAAAGGGGATATCACCACTGACCCCACAGAAATACAAACTACCATCAGAGAATACTATAAACACCTCTATGCAAATAAACTAGAAAATCTAGAAGAAATGGATAATTTCCTAGACATTTACACTCTCCCAAGACTAAACCAGGAAGAAGCTGAATCCCTGAATAGACCAATAGCAGGCTCTGAAATTGAGGCAATAATTAATAGCTTGCCAACCAAAAAAAGTCCAGGACTGGACAGATTCACAGCCGAATTCTACCAGAGGTACAAGGAGCTGGTACCATTCCTTCTGAAACTATTCCAATCAATAAATAAAGAGGGAATATTCCCTAACTCATTTTATGAGGCCAACATCATCCTGATACCAAAGCCTGGCAGAGACACAACAACAAAAAAGAGAATTTTAGACCAATATCCCTGATGAACATCGATGCAAAAATCCTCAATAAAATACTGGCAAACTGAATCCAGCAGCACATCAAAAAGCTTATCCACCATGATCAAGTGGGCTTCATCCGTGGGATGCAAGGCTGGTTCAACATACACAAATCAATAAATATAATCCAGCATATCAACAGAACCAAAGATAAAAACCACATGATTATCTCAATAGATGCAGAAAAGACCTTTGACAAAATTCAACAGCCCTTCATGCTAAAAACTCTCAATAAATTCGGTATTGATGGAACGTTTCTCAAAATAATAAGAGCTATGTATGATAAACCCACAACCAATATCATACTGAATGGGCAAAAACTGGAAGCATTCCCTTTGAAAACTGGCATAAGACAGGGATGCCCTCTCTCACCACTCCTATTCAACATAGGGTTGGAAGTTCTGGCTAGGGCAATCAGGTAAGAGAAAGAAATAAAGCGTATTCAGTTAGGAAAAGAAGAAGTCAAATTGTCTCTGTTTGCAGATGACATGATCGCATATTTAGAAAACCCCATCATCTCAGCCCAAAATCTCCTTAAGCTGATAAGCAACTTCAGCAAAGTCTCAGGATACAAAATTAATGTGCAAAAATCACAAGCATTCTTATACACCAGTAACACACAAACAGAGAGCCAAATCATGAATGAACTTCCATTCACAATTGCTTCAAAGAGAATAAAATACCTAGGAATCCAACTTACAAGGGATATAAAGGACCTCTTCAAGGAGAACTACAAACCACTGCTCAGTGAAATAAAAGAGGACACAAACAAATGGAAGAACATACCATGCTCATGGATAGGAAGAATCAATATTGTGAAAATGGCCATACTGCCCAAAGGAATTTATACATTCTTTATGATTCAATGCCATCCCCATCAAGCTACCAATGAGTTTCTTCACAGAATTGGAAAAAACTACTTTAAAGTTCATATGGAACCAAAAAAGCGCCTGCATTGCCAAGACAATCCTAAGTCAAAAGAACAAAGCTGGAGGCATCACGCTACCTGACTTCAAACTATACTACAAGGCTACAGTAACCAAAACATAGTACTGGCACCAAAACAGAGATATAGACCATGGAACAGAACAGAGTCCTCAGAAATAATACCACACATCTACAGCCATCTGATCTTTGACAAACCTGAGAAAAACAAGAAATGGGGAAAGGATTCCCTATTTAATAAATGGTGTTGGGAAAATTGGCTAGCCATAACTAGAAAGCTGAAACTGGATCCTTTCCTTACTCCTTATACGAAAATTAATTCAAGATGGATTAGAGACTTAAATGTTATAACTAATACCATAAAAACCCTAGAAGAAAACCTAGGTAACACCATTCAGGACATAGGCATGGGCAAGGACTTCATGTCTAAAACACCAAAAGAAACGGCAACAAAAGCCAAAGTTGACAAATGGGATCTAATTAAACTAAAGAGCTTCTGCACAGCAAAAGAAACTACCATCAGAATGAACAGGCAACCTACAGAATGGGAGAAAATTTTTGCAATCTACTCATCTGACAAAGGGCTAATATCCAGAACCTACAAAGAACTCAAACAAATTTACAAGAAAAAAGCAAACAACCCCATCCAAAAGTGGGCAAAGGATATGAACAGTCATTCCTCAAAAGAAGACATTTGTACAGCCAACAGACACATGAAAAAATGCTCGTCATCACTCACCATCAGAGAAATGCAAATCAAAACCACAATGAGACACCATCTCACACCAGTTAGAATGGCAATCCTTAAAAAGTCAGGAAACAACAGGTGCTGGAGAGGATGTGGAAAAATAGGAACACTTTTACACTGTTGGTGGGATTGTAAACTAGTTCAACCATTATGGAAAACAGTATGGCGATGCCTCAAGGATCTAGAACTAGAAGTACCATATGATCCAGCCATCACATTACTGGGTATATACCCAAAGGATTATAAATCATGCTGCTGTAAAGACACATGCACACATATGTTCATTGTGGCACTATTCACAATAGCAAAGACTTGGAATCAACCCAAATGTCCATCAGTGACAGACTGGATTAAGAAAATGTGGCACATATACACCATGGAATACTATGCAGCCACAAAAATGGATGATTTTGTGTCCTTTGTAGGGACATGGATGCAGCTGGAAACCATCATTCTCAGCAAACTATCACAAGAACAGAAAACCAAACACCGCATGTTCTCACTCATAGGTGGGAACTGAACAATGAGATCACTTGGACTCGGGAAGGGGAACATCACACACCGAGGCCTATTATGGGGAGGGGAGTTCATTCATGATTTGGCTCTCTGCCTATTATGGGGAGGGATTGCATTGGGAGTTATACCTGATGTAAATGACGAGTTGCTGGGTGCTGACGAGTTGATGGGTGCAGCACACCAACATGGCACAAGTATACATATATAAGAAACCTGTGTGTTGTGCACATGTACCCTAGAACTTAAACTATAATAACAATAAAAAAAAAAGAATTGAAGAAGACCTCCAAAAAAAAAAAAAAACTTAGTGGGAAAAACATAGGAAGACCTATGTAGTGAAACTGATAAAAGAATTACAGAATTAACCAGCACCTGGTAATAATGAGTGCTGACTGACAATCATTTCATGGAATAACACAAAAATATCAAATTATACTATAAAAAGCTTTGTCATAAAAATTATGACAGACAGTAGCTCAGAGGCAAATTAGACAGCTGAGCCTGAGGCACTCTAGTCGGCTTGTAATAAATCAAATATATGTCCAGTGAGACTAAAATATATACAGCTTCAACACAGTAAAAGGACTGGCAAAGTCATTAAGAATTATTGTTAGAGATACACAGCATCTGCACAAAATAATAATCATAATCAGAAATCCATCATGTTGACTGACCTTCCTCTCCACTATCTACCCAGAGGAAGAGAAAGTATTTGTTTAGGGTGCAGGAATTAAGAAAAAATTTCTCTCTGGGCCGGACATTTTGTGGCTCACAACTGTAATTCCAGCACTTTGGGAGGCCAAGGCGGGTGGATTGCTTGAGCTCAGGAATTCCAGACCAGCCTGGACAACATGGCGAAACCCCATCTCTACAAACACACATACACAAACACACACATGCACACACACACACACACACATAATTAGCCAGCGGCAGTGGCACACACCTGTAGTTCCAAGTTTCAGTTACTTGTGAGGATGAGGGGGAGGATCACCTGAGCCCAGGGAGGTTGAGGCTACAGAGAGGCGTGATCATGCCACTGCACTCCAGCCTTGGTGACAGAGTAAGACCCTGTCTAAAAAGAGAAAAAACAAAGATCTGTCTGCCTTCAAATTTATGAAAGGATTTACATTGAGTACCCATTCTTACCACTCTGATTTTTTTTTTTTAACTTTTCAGTTCAGGGGTACTTGTACAGGTTTGTTACACAGGTAAACTTGCATCATAGGGGTTTGTTGTACCGATTATTTCATCACCCGGATAGAGGCCTAGTACACATTAGTTATTTTCCCTGATATCTGTTGTTCCCCTCTATGTGTCCATATGCTCTCACCACTCTGATTTTGTATTTGTAAGTATTTCTCCTTCTCACATGTTGCTTTTAGTTTGCCTTTTCCTCCTTTTTCTTTTCCAGTTTAGTTCTGACTATATTCAGTTATTTATAGTATAGTGTTCATGACTGTCATGATAATCACTGGTCCTTATGAGTCTCCTTAGTTTCTGTATCTGTTATATATTTATCAATTATTTCCAGCACCATTCATTTACTTCCTTCAACCAAACTTCCAAGTTGCATATAGATTTATCTATGATATATAATAGTATTATATGTGACTATAACTTACAATTTAAAACAATGGTGTTAAACAAATTTTCTCTATTGTACTCTTTCCATTCAAATTATGTATCTTGATATTCATGTTGCTATACAGTCTAAGTCTATTCCTTCTATCCTGTATATAGTATCCCAAAGCATACATATGGCACATTTGCTTATCCAATACACCTAGCAGCAACAAACATCTGCATATCAGCCTCCCTGCACACCATGGGAATGTGTCCCAGGAGTAGATATCCAATAGCAAAATGACTATGCTTTGCAATATGCACGTATATCAACTGATTTTTTTTTTATTTAATATTACTCTCACTCAGGGATTCAACTTCTTCCTGGTTTAGTCTTGGGAGAGTATGTGTCCAGGAATTTATCTATTTCTTTTAGATTTTCTAGTTTATCTGCATAGAGGTGTTTATAGTATTCTCTGATGGTAGTTTGTATTTTTGTGGGGTCGGTGGTGATATCCCCTTTATCATTTTTTATTGCATCTATTTGATTCTTCTCTCTTTTCTTCTTTATTAGTCTTGCTAGTGGTCTATCAATTTTGTTGACGTTTTCAAAAAACCAACTCCTGGATTCATTGATTTTTTGAAGGGTTTTTTGTGTCTCTTATCTCCTTCAGTTCTGCTCTGATCTTAGTTATTTCTTGCCTTCTGCTAGCTTTTGAATGTGTTTGCTCTTGCTTCTCTAGTTCTTTTAATTGTGATGTTAGGTGTCAATTTTAGATCTTTTCTGCTTTCTCTTGTGGGCATTTAGTGCTATAAATTTCCCTCCACACACTGCATTAAACGTGTCCCAGAGATTCTGGTATGTTGTGTCTTCGTTCTCATTGGTTTCAAAGAACATCTTTATTTCTGCCTTCATTTCGTTATGTACCCAGTAGTCATTCAGGAGCAGGTTGTTCAATTTCCATGTAGTTGAGTGGTTTTGAGTGAGTTTCTTAATCCGGAGTTCTAGTTTGATTGCACTGTGGTCTGAGAGACAGTTTGTTATAATTTCTGTTCTTTCTATGTAGCACTTTCTAATTGGTTCTTGTTGATATAAAGAATGTTGCTGCTCTCCACACAGCATTTTTACAACTGGAACTTTTTTTAAAAAAATCTTATTTTTTCATGAGAAGTACTTTGATTATTTTGATTTTTCAATGTAAATAATCAAATGACATATAATTTGAAAATAAATTGTCCCTTCCTCTCAAATCTTGTGGATTTTAAAAATTTCTTCCTGTTGTTTTGCAGGATCCATCTAAAATCTCTCCATTTATTATTATGCTTGCTATAAGGTTTTAGTGTATATCTTCTCCTAGATTAAAGAATTTCCCTTTCTGCCTATTTGAGGGTGGAGGGTGGAGGGTGGAAGGATCAGGAAAAATAACTGATGGGTACTAGGCTTAATACATGAGTGATGAAATAATCTATACAACAAACCCCCGTGACACAAATTTACCTACGTAACAAACCTACACATGTTCCCTTGAACTTAAAACTTAAAAAATTAAAAATAAAAGAATTTCCCTTTATAATCCCAGCTTTCTGAGAGCTTCCTATCATCTATTTTTTTTATTTTATTGTGTTTTTATTCACCTATGGAATTGATTGTAGTTTTTTAGTCTTTTTATGATTAATTGCACAGATAGTTTGTATAAATGTTTATTACTTTTGCTGCTAACACAAATGCCCATGATAGAAAATGTACAACATATAGCCAATTTTTAAAAAGAAAATAGTCACTAATAATCTCAACACTCAGAGAAAATGTCTTAATGATTTTGTATATTTCCTTCCAGGTTTTTTTTTCTTATTTACGCACATTTACATATTTTTTAGATAAAATTTGGAGTACATGTGGCCTGAGAAGCTTGCACTCTTTTGTTCATTTAAAATTATATTGTGAAAATTTTGCAGAATCATTGCTAGTATTATACGTGTGTAGCCTGTATCAAAGATATTTCAACAATTGCATATATTAAATATTTAGGTTGCTTTCAATGCTGATACTTAATGCTCTTTACATAAATGCTTATTAAAACAAGTCTGTTGTTCAAAAACCCTGGATTTCTAGGGAACATATTTATTGAGACTGTGTCATATGAGTTTTCAAAAATTTCCTTAGAAATAGTACTAAGTTCCTTTTCAAAAATATAATAGCAAATACAGCATTTAGCTGGGCATGGTGGCATGCACCTGTGGTCCCAGCTACTCAGGAGGCTAAGGCAAGAGGCTCACCTGAGCCTGGGAAGTCGAGGCTGCAGAGAGTCATGATCATACAACTGCACTCCAGCATGAACGACAGAGTGAGACTCTGTCTCAAAAAAAATTTTTTTCAGTTATACGTATATAATATATATTATACATTTATAATAGCAGTTAACAATGATTCCAGCCAAATACAAGAGTGCTCATGTAATCATACTTGTCAAATTTGAGTAAGTGCAATAAAGAAATTATTAACCAAAATCTTACTTTCTCCTACCCATAAATATGACACTATTTTACAGTTTGAAAGAATGTTTAAAACAGAATTACATATTCATAAATGTAGAAATGAAATTCAATGCTAAGTAGTCTAAATGATGCAGTACTTTGAAAACTATTAATATATTTGTTGTCTCAGCAAAAACATATATCAACAATAACTAGTTAATACATTGACAATTGCATTTAATATTCAGTAACCTGGCTCTCTCCCTCTAACTCTACATAATCTGAGTTTTGGCCCTTTTTTAAATAGCTATTCTCTTTCACTTGTGTCTTTACCAGTACTGTTTATATTTTCAGTTGTTCAGAGACCTAACTTTTGGCTGTATTTATCATCTGTATTTCTTGTTTGCTTCCTGTTACATTAGTTTCTGCATTTCTCTTTAACATTTTCTTCCTTCTGCTTATTTTGGCTTTATTACATGAGTCTCTTTTTACTTTTTAAGATACTTAGCTTTGAATGTTAAATCTTTTACCCCAATGTGGGTATTTAAGACTGTAGACACTCTCCTAAATATGACATTAATAGCAACCTACTGGCCGGGCGCGGTGGCTCAAGCCTGTAATCCCAGCACTTTGGGAGGCCGAGACGGGTGGATCACGAGGTCAGGAGATCGAGACCATCCTGGTGAACATGGTGAAACCCCGTCTCTACTAAAAAATACAAAAAACTAGCCGGGCGAGGTGGCGGCGCCTGTAGTCCCAGCTACTCGGGAGGCTGAGGCAGGAGAATGGCGTGAACCCGGGAGGCGGAGCTTGCAGTGAGCTGAGATCCGGCCACTGCAACTCCAGCCCGGGAGACAGAGCGAGACTCCGTCTCAAAAAAAAAAAAAAAAAAAAAAAAAAAAATAGCAACCTACAAACTTTTAATGATAAATACTACTAAAAACACACTGTATTACATTATAGACTGGGGGCTATTAATGCTCAGAAATTTAATGAGGTTTATTTTATACCCTATATGAAACATGAGCTATTTTAATAAATTTTCTGCATAGGCTTGAAAATAGTACATTCTCTAATTCTTCAATTTAATATTATGCATGTCAGTTTGAACAAGTTTAGTAAGTATGCTGTTCAAATTATCTGCAGTTTCATTGGTTTTATTATACACCTAGTTGAGCAGTTACTGAGTTATTTTAAAATATTGTAATATGATCGTAGATAGTCCTTGTGAGTTTATAAATATCGGCTTTATGTATTATTAGACTAAGTTATTTAGTGTACACCAGGTTAGGACTGTTGCATCTTCCTGGACTATATAACTTTTTACTATTTTCTAATGATTTTTGTCGTATATATATATACATGTATATATTATCTGTGTCTGTGTGTGTATAGAGAGAAAAATGTAGATCCCTCTTAGAAAAAAATATAAAATTGTATTCTTAATCCTACTTGACAAACCTTGTATGTTACTTTCATCCTTTCACATTTATTGTAATTAACAACATATTTTAGTGTAGTGTTGCCATTCATATTGTACTGTTTGTCTTCCTATTTCAATTTATTTTTCTATGTTTCTGACTACTTATAGATTGATCAAGAGGTTATATCCTTTCTTTTATTCCACTCCTACAAATTAATAAAATATACTCTCTAAACTTTTTTTGTGTTCGCCTTAGATATCTTAACAGGCACACTTAATATATAAATTTAGTGATCTTTACCTTTCCTTCAAGCAACAGATGGATCTTTAATGATTTAACTCTGTTCATTCTTTGCCAATTTATGTTATTTTTTCCAGTATTTTAGTTTCATCTTTTACTTAAACCCCGTAAGTCAGATATTATTTTATGATTTCATAAGGTCATTGCTAATTTAGGTGTACCTATATATTTTTCAACATCTTTGCTCATAATTTTTTCCCTTATTTTTAGCATCTTTAGATTACTTTCTTTTGTATCAGGCCAGTGATGTATTTTTAAAACTTATTTTTATGTTTAATCTAGCATTTTTAAATTAATGGATCTCCCAGAGTAATTAGACTCTTGTTTTATCTGAAATTATTTATATTCTTTACTTTTTTAAATTATTCAAATAAGTTTTACTTGAAAACCAGACGCTAATTTTTAAATACACTATTTGATTCAATTAGCTAATATATTATTGAAGACTATTGCATCTATGTTCATAAATGAAATTGGCCTATAATTTTGTACAACCATATCTAGTTTTGCTACCAAATTCTGCTATCCTCAAAAAACACTTCCTGCTTGTCTTTCACTGAGCCTATTATTTAATTGAACTATGAGAAAACATGCAAACCTAAAATATGAAGCCAAGTAAGGGATAGATAGAAATTCGAGGGGGTTTAGAAGTTTAAACAGTGCTTGACCAAAAAAAAAATGAGCCAACATTTGCAAAAACAAATTTTACTGACATTCCCAACTTACTGTTCTTCATTATGAAATGTGAGTCGATTATATACCAACTTTTTAGGAATATCAAATAATAGGAGACAAACTTGACTGAAACTTTTACTGTTTTATAAACTAGGAAAGATTGTCAAAATGTATATGTTCATATAAATATAAACATAAATGTATATATTTAGTATGTTAAATATTAACAAAATTTGTTGTATTATAAGCATAAATTATAAGATATATATTTAGATGAATGCTTGACTACATTCATCTAAGTAGAATTACAAATTTGGGAAAATAGATACTGCAGAGTATGGCTTTTCCATTTCTTAAAAAAAAAGTATTGAACTCGCTCTTAGAAGAGTTTTAAAATTTCCAGCTGATATTCACAAAGGCATGATTTAGCGCAGTATTCTCTTTTCCTGTGTTGGCACAGTATCTGGCATGTGGAAGTTACTATGTATTCATATACTTTTATTGTGATAACATCCCTCACTTTTTCCCTAGCCTTAGAATAACGGTCAAGAAACTATTGTATTTTTCCTATCATTGAACTATTCCAGAGATACTGGTACTTGTTTGATCTCTATCTCTTTCACTCACAAAGCAGGAAATTGTCTTCTTAACCTCAGTTTTTCTTCTTGACAATAAAAAAGCTATTTACAGTATGACATAATATATTGACTCATTAATTAGCCTTAACTGATCACAATTGATTAGTTTGACAAGCAAATGACTTAATAGAAACAATTCTATAAGCAGTGATAAATAGAACTAAAAGTATAAAATTATGAATGTGATTAAAAATACTTTCACCATGATCAAAAAAATCAAATAAGAATACAGTAGGTGTTTAGTTTTAAGCTCTCTATGTAATAAGTGGATTTAAAATATTTTCTTTCTTTCTTTGTTTTGTTTCTGATGCCAGGCCTGGAGTGCAATGACGGAATCACAGCTTATTGCATCCTCAAATTCCTGGACTCAAGCCTTCTTCTTCTCAAGCCTTCTTCCTCAGCCTCCTGAGTAGCTGGGACTACAAATGTGCACCACCATGCCCAGCCAATTTTTAAAATTTTTTGTAGCTACCAGGTCTCACTATATTTCCCAGGCTGGTCTCAATTTCCTGGACCCAAGCAATTATCTTTCACCACTTCCCAAAGTGTTAGAATTACAGTCATGAGACACCATGCCCAATAAAATATATTTTCTTATTGTTCTGCAACAGGTAGGTGGATCATTAAATTTTGTGATTAATTTTATGAGGAGAAAAGTAAAACTATAGCAAATAGATATTTGCTGAAGTAGTAAATAGAAAACTCATACTCACTTGCAAGAGAATTCTGGAAACCAACTGATAGCTTTAACTCTGATTTCTTTCCCTAGATAACTTTTATTCAATACATGGAAAGTAAAACAACTCAGGTGGAAACAGATCAAAACATTTGAAGAAAGTAATGTCATCGAATTTATGAGAAAGGAGCGCTGACTAGTGAGAGGGAAAAGAAGAAAACAGTCAAGAATTATGTGCCTAAATACTTCACCCTGAACACTATTCATGTTATACAATGAAAAACTGTGGATGAATCTTGACATTATTTATCTGGCTTGATATCTCTCTCAATACAACAGATTTTGAAAGCCGACTTCTATTTGAGGATATAAATACATATTCTTCCTTTTTGTCCAAATCAAGGAAGCATCAAGCACTTAAATAAAAGACACTAAAAATTGTCACTGAACATATCACACAATATAAGCAGCAACTCTGATAAACTAAATTGTCATTTTTTTAGATTTTTTTTAAGATACAGGTAGAAGCATGGATCCAAAGTAACACACCAATGTATTACAGATGTCAGTTGTTCTAAGTGTAGTATAATGAATATCCCATCATTATCATCATCTTCTATTCTCTAGGTACCATAGAAAACCAGAATTAAGCAATCTTTTACATTCCATATGTATTTGTCTTGGAATTATTTTGATATAATGGAATTTGGTGGTTAAGGATATGGCTTGGCCGGGCGCGGTGGCTCAAGCCTGTAATCCCAGCACTTTGGGAGGCCGAGACGGGCGGATCACGAGGCCAGGAGATCCAGAGACGATCCCGGCTAACACGGTGAAACCCCGTCTCTACTAAAAAAATACAAAAAAACTAGCCGGGCGAGATGGCGGGCGCCTGTAGTCCCAGCTACTCGGGAGGCTGAGGCAGGAGAATGGCGTAAACCCGGGAGGCGGAGCTTGCAGTGAGCTGAGATCCGGCCACTGCACTCCAGCCTGGGTGACAGAGCAAGACTCCGTCTCAAAAAAAAAAAAAAAAAAAAAAAAAGGATATGGCTTGACCCAGATTATCCCTGTTCAAATAGTGGCTTCAACATTTCCTCACTGTGTGACATGCTCTGGTGAATTAATTTGCTCACTGTGCTTCGGTTGTTGAAACTATCAGGAAACTTTTTTTCTTAATAATGGTACCACCCTTAAAGGGTCATTTTGAGGGTAAAATAAAGCATATCAAGTGCTTGGAGACATACAGCACTTAGAAAACAAATTTTGCTGTTTTATTATTGTGAATACTTGAATACATTATTATTTTTTATTACTATTAACATTGTTCTTAATCCTTAACTTTTCCCCCTTTTTGTCCTTCCTGGGAGATAGAAATATTAACAATTTGAGGTTGTTATGACTGTGGTGTAACTATACAACTTGCTGATTCTGAAATAATTTATTCTTTTTCACTCTCTACCCCTGGAGTCTATATCAAGTTAAAGTCTCTTGTTTTTGAAAGTAAAAAAAAAAAAAAGATATACATAATGAATAAATAAAGCATATAGTTAATATTTCACAACTAACCTTTAGCAGAAAAAGACTGTCAAATTATCTTCCATGTAATTCATCACTGTCCTTTATTTTCTGAAAAAGTGGAGAGATGTCCTTGATCCACACAGCTTCACAGGACATATTTGATTAGTTCCTAAGGATACACATGAAATGTCAAGGAAATATTACTACTAGGGATTTTAATACCTTAATGAGATCCTTTTATTCTCCCTTCCTCTGCTCTATTACCTTTTCTTATGGATCCCAGTTGCTTATTACTTTGGCAACAATAGATGATGTTACTGATGTGACTACAGAGTCTCTAGACTAAAATTTAAGTTCTTTAGCTGATGATAAAATTGTCAGAAATTCATTGTAACAAAGATGTTCATTTTTTCTCCCACTTCTTTGCTCTTAGGACCTTTACAAAGGCTTACTCTACAACCTCCAAGTCCCAACCAGAAACTTGAATTCAGAATTATGAGAAAAGAATATGCACTTGGGAACCATATAGGCTGAGCTAACTTAATGCTGTGGTGGATAAACAAAACATATTTGAATAGTTCCTAGTATAATGTTCAGTTTTTAAAAAAGTACTCAATTAACCTTAATTCCTTTTTCTGCTTCTTTTCTTTTGAAGTGTCACTTTTTTGCCCTTAATTGTGCTCTGTATTTTAGATGTCTTCCAATTGTCAAAAGTCTTATCTATCCTTCTTACCCAACTCACCTTTCACCTTCTTAACTAAGCCTCCTAATATCACTATTAAAGAATTTGAATTTTTTAGTTCTTTGAGAGTAGTAACAATATCTTCTGTCAGAGTTTCTAAAAGAGTAAGTGGCTTGAACACAATGAAAAAGTAAATTCCTTTGAATGAACTATTTGAAACTGGAATGTGAATTTGGGTGTGAGGTCAAGAATACTGGCATGCATAAGGATCCAACTTGTGCTGCGTAGAAATCAAATAGGCTGTATCAAAAGTAAACCAAGATGCAGCTGGAAGCCATTATCCTAAGCAAATTAATACAGGAATAGAAAACCAAATACCACATGCTCTCACTGATAAGTGGGAGCTAAGTATTGAGTACACATGGACATAAAGATGGGGATGATAGAAACTGGGACTACAGGGGAGAGATAAAAAGGGGAAATGGGCTGGAAAACTACTTATTAGCTAATTGAGTACTATGCTCACTACCAGTGTACCGGGATCATCTGTATTCCAAATTTCAGCATCACAAAACATTCCCATGTAACAAACCTGCACATATACCCTTAATCTAAAATAAAAGTTGAATTTTTTTTTATTTTACTTTAAGTTGTGGAATACACGTGTAGAATGTGGAGGCTTGTTACATAGGTATACATGTGTCATGGTGGTTTGCTGCACCTATTGATCTGTACTTTAAGTTCCCTCCCCTCGTCCCCCCACCCCCCAACAGGCCCTGGTGTTTGTTGTTCTCCTCCCTGTGTCCATGTGTTCTCATTGTTCAAATTCCACTTAAGCAAGCATGCAGTGTTTGCTTTTCTCTTCCTGTGTTAGTTTGCTGAGGATGATGGCTTCCAACTTCATCCATATCCTGGCAAAGAGCATATTCTCACTCCTTTTTATGGCTTCATAGTATTCCATGGTATACTATGGAATGTACCACATTTTCTTTATCCAGTCTATCACTGATGGGCATTTGAGTTTTTTTTTTTTTTAAAGTAAACCAAGGTTCTAATATTGGGGGGCAAGCACATAATAAAAGCACAAACTTTTAACTATTAAGTGGGAGTCTCAACATGAACCTTTAGCCTTAGAGAGCAAAACCAGTGCAGGGAAATTTTCTTAAACATGAATAGCACATTGTTCATATACTATGACTCTGTTTTTTCTACTAAACCTTTCTATTGCTCTGCAGCTAGAAGGTACTTATTTAGACTTTATGTAAATAATATTATTTCTACCTACTGAACTCTTGCTAGAATGGCCTGCTAGCATTTGTAGTTCTATATTCACATAATTATGGTACTTGTACATTCCAGTTTGCATGACAAATAAATTCTACAGTTTTCTTAGCAGGGACTTCTATGATAAGGGGGGAAAATGCCTAAGGATGTGATTGAAATAACTACATTGCAGAAATAACTAAAAATAAGACCACCAAAACTATGAACATTGATTCTATACAGGAAATAAATTATTCTGGAACAAAAATAAATTTTCAGAAATATGTACAATGAATATCAGGGTAATAATAAATACCAGAAAAATCAAAATGCAATTATGTAAAATGTTATTTTGGCACTGAAAGATTAAGTAACAGCTATATTATGAGAAGGATTGGATTTGCAAAGAGTGAAATGTAGGGAAGATTTCAAAAGTAGTAGGATATTCAAAGGTTAACAATTGTTGCATGTAGGAGTAAGGGAGATGAATAAATTAAAATCATTTCAAGTATCCATGCAACCACTGAAATGATTCATTTTATTATTTGTCAATTTACAAGAATGTTGGTTGTAAAATACACAAGCAAGCCAAAAATTAAAAAATGTCAAATTTTTGAAAGCATGTAGACCCATTGTTAACAGTGTTTTGAGATTTTCTGTGTTTGTTTTTCTTTGTTTGGTTTGGTTTTAGGCAGTTATAACCATTTGATAGTTTCAGGTTCCTTTCAACAAAAAGATAAGCATAAATGGGACCTTTTTTCAACTTTTCTTTATGGTGCAATAATTATTTTATTGTCCATTTTTCACAATTTGCAAACAAGATTAGAGTACAATAAATAACTTGGAACATATATGACTATATATATATATATGTCTGTATATATTTGCAAAGTATACCTATAGTTTTAGAAATAAAATTACTGAAATAAAAGGTAAAAACATTTTACATATTTATATATTTCACAAAATTTCTCTAAAAATTATTAGAATATAGAATACTAGAGTATTATACACCTACTAGAGCAGTGGCCTTCTGCTCATATTTTCAATAACGCAATCAATATTTTTTAAATGTTGATTTTAAGTGTTGTTAAAACGTTCCAATGGAAGCACTTTTTCCTCTCTCTCCAGTACAGCAAAAGTGAAAGGATTATTTCTATAACAAGGCCAACAAGAGAGAAGACATACATGCAAATGTAAATCCCAACTAAGAAAACAGCTCAAACTCTCACAGAAGGTTTATAGTGAAAAACGTAGTCCACATAATAATTAAAATAATATTCTGTTATGCATAAATTCTTTGTAGGTTTTCTCCAACTAGTCCAAAGATGAACTTTTCCTCACTTTAGAGAAAAATTGTGCTGAATCAGAAAATAATTTCCAACTCAAATATTAGTCTTATTAAAAATATAACAAATTATCTGATGTCTGTGATAGTAAAAATTAAGACTGTCTTCTGAGTATAGACTAAGTTTTTTTGTGCCTTTCTTAATATGTTTAAATTTAGAATCCACTGACTACTGTACATTAATTTGCCAATTTAAACTTTCCAGTTTTTTCAAACAAAATATCATATTATATGATATCAGGATTGAAGTAAGGACTCTAGGGATGTTGTATTTTCTTTAAATTTAATATAAAGGAGTGAACTAGAAATATAATTATATTCAACTTACAAAATTAAATTTAAGACCACCGCTTACCTGAGTCCTTCAAACACTCATTTAATCGATATGTGTTTTTAACGCTAACAGTTACATGCTTACTCAGAGAGCTTAATTAAGAAATACAATGATGAAATTAGCAAAGGTACTAAAAGAGGCCATCTGGACATTTAGTCTTTCAGCCCATAGACTATCTGTATTTATTTTATGTTTTTAAAATTCATCTAGGAACAATTTAGAGAACCAATATAGCAATGCCAGATGTACTTTGCAAGATGATTAGGAAGCAGATGGTTTTATGATCACATTTGTGTTTTAAAAGGTGTTATTCTATTATATAAGGTTCACATTCACAACACATGCTTCTTGTTTAATATCGTGGATGGTGTCATCCCATCAGAGCTTCTCACACATTTCTCTTCCTTGCATCTGTTCAGTAAGTATGCAGACTGATTCTCTTAGCAAGGTGTATAAATTATCTCATACATTGTTGGAAGAATGGTATATTACGCAGTCCTAATTTTCTTATTGACATGATAACATCAGTAAAACTTATACTATAGGCAACCGTGGAAAATCAACACAGATGCCTAAAAGCCAACTTGAGTTGTGTCCAGTTAGATTTGATGTGACACTTCACTTTTACTTAACTAAGCTCAAAGGTACAACATACTCTGAAAGTAAGTCTGTATTAAGAGACTATAACTGTGATTTTTCTTGGCTTACTCAATTACTAATAAAAATATTAGGCTTTAGTTAACCATGATAGAGAATAAATGTGATTATAGTAACAGACGTGCCCTAGTGAAGAAAGCAATTAAGCATTATGCCTTTTGCTCATGCAGTAAATTTTGATTTTCTCACTTTTTTAAGATATAGTTAAATGTAAGAAAAGCATTTCAGAAAAAGCTTGCATTGGCTATAAACTCAGTCTGTGTCCTGACATCCTGTCACTGTTCCCTGCCTGACTTGTGTAAGTAGCCTAATTTTGGATCTGAATGATCCAGTGGGAATGATCCTATTACCTAAACTGACTAGATTAGTGCTACTGTGAGAAGATAATCTCATTCATTCAATTAGCATTTATTTACCACCTGCTAAATGGTCCTAGGCTACTCACTGGGAATGCAGATATATGTAGATCATTGCACATGCCCTCAAGGGGATCATAGTCCAATGGTAAAGTAGGCATGCAAGTAATCATATGTATATGTACATATTCAGAAACATGTATTTCAGAGAGGATAACATATTGCACATGCATATTCTATAATTACACAAGTATTATATACAATAATTGTTTTAATATAATAATCATATTTAAAATATACAAATAATCATATATCAGAGAGATTACTATTATTGTAATATTGTATTATTGTAATAATATTACAATAATAGTAATTATATTATTATTTATAAAAACTTCAGTTAATGACATTCATTCTGAAGTATTAAAGGGGAAGTTTATGGACATCTGAGATGTCCTAAAATGTACCTTTAAAATGTACCTAAAATAAGATGGATTAATGGTGGAGAGATAGATAGATGATAGATAGATAGATAGATAGATAGATAGATAGATAGATAGATAGATAGGTACACAGATAGATAAATAGATAATGTTGTAAAGCAAATATAGTAAAATGTTAATGATAGAATCCAGGTCGTGGGTTACACGTATTTACTCTCAACTTTTCGGTATGTTTGAAAATTTTTTTCATAATAAAATGCTAGAAAGGAAAAGAAAGTAGGATGGCTGAGAGTGATCAGATGTTTGAGAGTTAAAATATGGTAAATGGAATCAAGAAAAAGTTTGCTGAATGTATTAGTCCATTTTCACGCTGCTGATAAAGACATACTTAAGACTGGGAAGAAACAGAGGTTTAATGGACTTACAGTTCCACATGGGGGAGGCATCACAATCATGGCAGAAGGCAAGTCATGTCTTACATGGATGGCAGCAGGCAAAGAGAGAGAGTTTGTGCAAAGAAACTCCCATTTTTAAAACCATGAGATTTCATGAGACCCATTCACTGTCATGAGACTAGCATGGGAAAGACCCACCCCCATAATTCAAACATCTCCCACTGTGTCCCTCCCACAACACATGGGAATTACCGGATTTACAAGATGAGATTTTGGTGGGGACACAGAGCCAAATAATATCACTTGCTTTGGCAAAGTCTCTTAGCTCCTTTAGCGCATTTGCCCTTGCCTCATGGTATTCTAAATTCCTTCTTTTATCTGGTCCTGCACTCTATTTATACAGTTTGTCGAAGCAAGAAGATTAACATTTCCGTGTGTATTCTAGGACTTCTGAATTCTGCTTTGACCAGAGGCCTTTTTTTTTTTTCTTTCCGTGTGTGTGCATGTGTGTGGGTGTGTGTGTGTTTAATACTTTCTGTAGCCTTTATCTGTGTTCTTTGATTTTTGGCCTTTTGACTAGGGAAGGGAAGACACTCTCAGCGTCCAGGTGTAAGTGCTACATGGGATGTGAAAAGGAGGCAGACATTCTTTTTATTTTTATGTAAATGTGATGCTTCATAATATTATCTCACCAAACTGCATTGAGTGTTTTTGAGTAGATAGGTAATTGTCTGGAAAGAAAAGTGACAAGTTGGTAGGCAAATCAGCAGAAACTTTTTAAAAAGATGGTTACTATTACCTTTCTGTACAGGAGGCTAACCTGTAGTCTATACTCTGGACAGGAGAATATATTTTTAGTTGTCCCAGTTTTTTAAAAAAATCAGTAATTCTCTTAATATATCACATAAGGAGAACAGGTAGTAGAAAAAACTATCAATCATAGTTAGAGAATTATCAGTCTAGAATAATATATAATAAAATAGAGAACTTGAGAGTCCTGCAATCAATATTTCAATGGATTAAAAAAATGAAACCAACTGGAAGTAAAATATAGAAGGCGACAATAGAGTTTAGTGGCCCAGGAGAAAATTCAATGTGTGCTGAATCCTCAAGGACGTATTGGTGTTTCATTGTACTAGATTTGGTCTCAAACAGAATAAGCAGAAATGGAAAGTAGGAAATATCTTGAATTACCCTTGACTAATATTTCTTTTTGATTAATTAGAAGATAATGATGGTAAGTAGTAATTTGCCATTTCCTCACATTGGGAATTGGACAGAGAAAGCATATCTTCAATTTGTCAAAAAAAAAAAAAATCAGAAGTAAATTTATGAAACCTTTGGGGTAGGGAGTGCTGCTGTCCCTTTTGTCTTGTGGAATTGAGGTAGTCGATGTAGAGATCTATCTACCACCCTAGTTTTACAGGTGATGATCCTGAAGTTCAAGATGACGTGACTCTCCCAGGGCCACAGCAGTAATAAATTTTCATATTGGCACTAGACACAGAAGCATTCTGATTCATAGTCTGTGGCTCTTAAATCTCTAAAAATTTTCTTGGCAGCATCTAGCTATTCATCAAATTTTAGCCTCCTCAGTCTTGGAAAGGTATCAGCACGTCAATGTAGAATTATTTTCAGATCTTTGTAACATTGAGTCAAAAAACCAGTTTAACTCAGAGTCCCTTTAAAATTATCTAAATTCAGCATTTTTATGAGGATTCATTTAATCCATTGCTCAGCATGCTTTTGTGTACATACTGACGTAGCTTTTTATTCATCTTAGTGACTATTAATAGTAGTTTTGAATATTAAGAAAATCTGACTTTGCTATTTTTTATTAATAATATTCTCAATTTAACCAAGTACTCAATATCAGCATGCACAAAATGCACGTCCCTGTTAATAGCATAGATATTCAGCTAGATGCTGGGAATAAGATGGTGAGCAAAATCAGACACGGTTCCAACTAATACTGGGCTTAGAGTTTAGTGGGGAGACAGACATTTAACAAGCACAGTAGTGGTCACATAATTTTAAAAATTACAGAAAATAACATGCCCAATAAAAGCACATGATAAAGACCTTCAACAAATATGTATTGAATGAATTATTGGACACTGACCACATATGGGAAATGGTAGACTGATTTGAAGTGAGATGGTAATTTTAAGATGCATCAAATTGTTAAGGGCTTTGAAAGGCAGGATAGGACTTTAGACCTTGTACAATAAAATGTATGGATAAAGAGAGTCATTGAAGCTTATAAAAGAAAAAACAAAATGATCCTCTTATGTTTTGGGAAGAAAGGTTTTGATATGAGTGAGAGAATGGCATTGTAGGGTGTAAAACAAGAAACAAGCAGATCAGTTTGCTGGCAATTTTAACAGTTTAGGTAAGAGATAATGAGAGACTGAACAAAGGTAGTGAGATAGAGAATGAGGAATGAATTTAAAAGACATTTCATGGATACTTATGACAGAAACTGGTGACAAATAATCCTTTGAGGTGTCAGGGATAAGATAAATGAGATATTAAAATTCATCCAATGTTTCTGGTTTAAATGACTAAGATTACATCAGTAAATAAGACAGAACGAAGAATAAGTTTTGTAAATAAAGTTGAGGAAGAAAAACAGCCACTCCTGATATTGGAGAACTGATCTACAACTCACAGTCAGGCTTCAGTGTCGTTACAAGTTGGTTTGATGCTCAAAACTAGGCCATAGTGTTCTGCTCTTGAACATAAACAGTCTCACAGAATATCAACATCAAATGAGGTTACTCTGAGACCATGACTAAGTGAAACTAAAAAAATGGTCATTGCTCAACCACAAAATACCAAATATTCCTTTCCCCAAATAAAATGTGACTGTTTTTATAAACCAATTTCAATTTTATCTTCACTGTAGTCAGCCCTCCTCTATACATAAGATTTATTGAGATATTCATGGATTTTCCTTCTGCTTTCTGAAAGCACCCAATTTAGATCTAACTCCTGCTTCATCAGATCCTCTCCAAAATTACTCAAGCAAACCCATAATTCTATAAATGCTTTCAAACACCTTCTTACCGAGACCCTGTGTTTCCCTATAGTGTGCATTCTCCCTCATTGAAACAAGTAATAAATCTAACTCATTTAACTACAGCTGTGCTTCTGGTGGTCTTTGGCTGAAGGTCATTGCATGGCAATAGGCCTAATATTAGACAATGTCATCTTGAAGTGTTTCTTGGGATATAAGATACTACTGGAAATACAGTTGCTATGTTGTGTCATTCATTTTCTTTTGGTTCATTAAGTTCTTAGAGATACACTTTTCTGAGGAAAATCATTCTGGAGGAACCTAAAAAGGGACCAAAAAATTCAGAATTGCTTAAGAATCTACTATCAGTGTCTTCTGATAAATTCTGTGTATCCAAAAAGAAAGCAACCATGTAAAAGGTTAACTTAGATAAAAGTAATGTAAATGTCTTTGTGTGTATTAACATGCTATAAAAGGTACCATTCAAGGCAAAAAATAAATAGGAGGAGAAGAGGTAATTTTTATAAAAAAATGGAGCAGTGAGGCCTGCTTTTTGTTAAAAAGATTTTCTAAGGTTTGTCATAAATATTGCCATTTGTGCAATTACAGTATGACATTATATGGTAACTGGTCATACATAACAATCTACTGCATAAATAGAATGACTTGGATTAATCCGGTATGTTTTGTAGCATATATACAGTTAAAACCCAGCATGAAAGGTTAAATAGGAAATATTGCCCAATATTGCTTACAAGTAAAATGCTCCATTGTGATGAGATTATTTGGTTTAATATCATATTACTCTCTGATACCTTTTAAACTTTTTGGGAACAGGTATAATTTGTAGAAGAATCTTGATTCAGTTTAAGTGTAGGTTTTTAAAACTATTAATGTCCTTTTTATATTTTTATAAAAATGTACAAGGAAATTACTTTTGAAGAAAATGAGCTTCTATTTAAATGTTGAAATATTTGTATGCTGTGAGTTTAAGAAGCCTTTAATTACCTGTAAGTTTTAGAGAACCATCTGCTTTCCATGATTGTAAAAAAGAAAAAACTATGAAAACATCATTTTAAAGGCTCCCTACAGATTATATTGATTGTCAAGTATATTTAATAAAGTATTAATCAAATGCAAAAAGTAGAGACATTCCTACATATTGGTGTGTCACAGCATTCCCTAATAACATTATTGTCTTTGTTTTTAAGCCCAGACTTCTGCAGATATTATCCTGTCCCACAGCCCAGCCCTTAGTATTTCGTTGCACTATACAGTTGGTTGTTACAGACATAAACATAGATCAGGGGTTTTCAACCTTAGCACTATTGACATTTGGGCTGGATAATTTTTTGTCGAATCAATAGTGTCCATGTGGCTAGGTCAGGTATGAAAAAGTCTGATGTGAAGCAACCACTACCTGATGAGGCTTATAGCTTAGACAGTGATACATGTTGGGAGGCAAGAGAGGAAGCAGTAACTGACTCAGCCAACACAGTCAAGTCTTGTCAATCAATGGCAAAGGGCTGGGATGATGATCTCATACTAAAGCGCTCTGAAACCCAGCTTAGTGCCTAAGAGGTCACTGGTGACATTAACAAGTAGACTTTCAGTAGAGTGGTAACAAGTAGTTACCAAAGTTCAGTGAGCACACTGAGGAATCTCTGTAAAATAATGAAGCAGAGATATCATGCTTGACTATGAATTGGGCAAAATAACAGAGCTTCTCTCTCTTACTCTTCTTCTTACTAGAGAAACAGCATTTGATTTCTTCAAGCAGAGGCTAGGTGACCTGCTAATTTTACCTCTCCAGGCTATATATCTTGCCTCTCTCTTGGTCTTGATGGAGAAGTGGCCCAACAAATTTGCTACAAATCCTTTATTCCCTGATGGACAGATTAAAAATGTTTTCTCTGAACAGGCTTACATTGTAAACCTTAAGTAAAACTATTTAGAGTTGAATTTCCAAATAAACAAGTTATTTGGGAATAATATACAAGGATTAAAATTGCAATTCAACGCACACAATCCAGAGTAGCTTTAGATGTGTCTGAAAAACGAAAAGAAAGGCTGGAATTTTATTGAGAAAAAGAGAAAAGGTATGTACATTGTTTTGAAAGAAAGTTCATTGGCACTGGCAGTGTTGAGCTGAATGAGCATAGGAACTTCTGAGCTCTGAGTAGTAAGTGGCAGCAGTTACTACAAAAGATGTAATCTTCAAGTGATGTTTTTTTCTGTTGAATTGCAAAAATACTTCCTGGAACAGGGACTTGGGTGTCTTTCCTCATGGCTTCCCAATTCCATTTTAGTTGGGTATGACATGAATGTCTCCATTTTGAATAAACAACTTTCACAATATCATTCACTTTACTCTCGTTCAAACTTCTATCTTTATGTTTAAGTATAATGCAGCAAAATTTCCTTTAGAGATTATTCAATAATTTACAGATCCATAAATTTCCAGGTATTCTGAAACCTACTTCTATCAGTCTACTAAGATTCATGTATTTTGTGTTTTGCCTTAAAACACCTTACTTCAGTTTTTCAAATGTTTAATAACTTAAGAAAACTATCATTTTTTAGGAGGGATGTGTGTAGAAAATATATTTAAGAAATTAAAAAGGTTTTAATTTCTAGGCATAACAATGTTTTTGGAGACTTTAGGGGTTTATGAAAGATCATTTGGAAGCTTTATTCTATTTGTGAAATAGTGTGTCTTCTACTACCTTACTTTTATCTAACTAATTTCCTCCAGTGGAAACTTTTTCTTCCTATTATTCAGCTTCCTATTAAAGTGCCTTCCTTCCTTGAAAATGAAACTCAAATTCCACCTCTTGTAGTAAGCATTCTCGTCAAACTGCTTACTCACTGCCCTATTATACTCCAATAGTGCCTCACACTCTTACTACAGTACTTAATGTAGTCTATCTTGGTATTAGAATCAATTGAGTTAGTACTCTAAGTCCACGGTGGACATGGACAATGTCTTCATCATTTTTGTATCTCCTATTGAACCTAGTACAATGCTTTGTAAAACAGATACTCAAAAATGTTTATTAAAATGAATCAAAGCCAATCACGATGTTGAAAAGAATCTGAACTGGGTTTTAATAAGGTTTTCTGAACTTTAAATTATTACAGGCTTTGTTACAATAATCTTGAGCCTATCTTGGGCTAATTGGCAAATAATTAAAAGAAGTAAATTGTATATGTGAAGGAAAGTATAGTTTATAAATTGTATTACCTCATTAATTATTGATATTAATAAGTAATTAGATGAATGGGAATTAATGACATGGTGGCTACCAACTATTAATGTAATTTATACATTCATATCATAGAGCTGTTATAAAACCGCTACCAGTGATTTTATGTCAAAAGACTTGGACTGTCTCCTTATTACCTCTATGACCTTAGGTATATTTTTATTCATAAAATATGAATCCCTCACATGTACCATGCCTATCTCACAAAGTTACTGTTAAGATCAAATGAAATAATAAAAATAACAGTAAGTTATTTAGAGGTAAATATTCATCAAGAACTCTATACTGTGCTTTCATTTAAATATCACAACAATCCTGTGAGATAGATTTTCACTCCTATTTTCACAAATAAAGAAGCCTTGGCACAGAGCGCTTACATAGTTTCCCCAAGATCATATAGTTATTAAGAGGTAGAATTAGAATTTAATATCAGATAGTCTGATTCCAGAGCCAAAGTTCTTAGCCCAAATGTTAAATTGCTAAGTAAGTATTAGCTCTATCACTTTGAATTTTATAAAACTTGGAGTCATGACATTAACTACTTACTGAAAATTTTTAAGATATAAAATTTCTAGAATAAAACTTTCTTAGATTTCCTAGAGACATAAAGTAACAAATCTAATCAAAATGCTCCATAAAAATTAAAATGCAATTTATGCCAGAAATATATTAGAAGGTTGATTTAGTAAAGCTGTTAACTTAGTGACTTGTCAATTATCTGCCTCTTATACAGTAGCTGGTTACACTCTTTAGTTTGTCATATATTTTTTAAAAACAGAATCTTAAATGAATCCATTAGTGTTTCACTTAGACACTTTATTGTTTAGTGACTTAAAATCAAAATTTGAAATCTTAAGGTGTTAATCCTAACCATTAAATAAATATAAGACCTGGTATATCCATCTATTTTCTTTCTAATTCAGAAAATGCTATGCATACCATATTTAGATTGCTTTCCTCAACATCTGCAATTTGGATTACAATGTGCAATTTGGAGAACAACACTGCCACCCAGGGGATAGAGGATTGAAAGTGCAAAGTCAAAATAAAATTTGAGAGCAGTGGTACTGGATTGTGGATGAAACACTCAGTTGTGTTGCAATCTGTTGTGAGGTGAATTACTAACAATAGTTCAAATCCCAAAGATTGTAAACAACATGGTATAAAAAAGATAAGATTCTAAATAATAACTTCTCTTTTTTCTATTCATTTAAGTAAAAGAGAAAAATATAGAGTTACATCTACTTTCTTAATAATGGCCCATAACTTTCTAACAGCTGCGATACAATTAGAACACATATGGGGAAAATGCCTTAAAAAGAAAAACAACATATCAAAGCAATTAAGGCCCCTAGTAAAATAGAAAAAAAAAACCTGGATTTGATTAAATTATTCACCATGAAAAACATCAAATATCATTCTAAGTTGTGAAATTTTAAAGCTCTTCCTATTAAAGTCAGGAAAAAGTAAAGGGTACTCACTATCACTGTTATTACTTACACGGTTATTACATTTGTTTGGAAATTCTAATAAATATAATCATTCAAAACAAAATAATTGCTATAAATACTGAAAGAGGTAATTATCTTTCTAATAATATGACTACAAACTTAAAAATCCTTCTCACTTCCAAAAAAATACTTGAAAAAGTGACTGGAAAACATATACAAAAAAAATCATGATTTATAGTTTGTATCTATATTGGTAACCAGCTAAAGTATATGGAAATGAGAGAATATATTCCTTTCACAATTGCAACAACAACTATGAGACTACATTTTAAATTTTATTTGGTTTAAAAGTTAATAACACATGGTACAAAATTTATAAGGTACAAAAGGAAACATGGTAGAAAGATTTTACCTGTTTATCCAGCTCCTCACTTCCCCTGTAAAGAACAAAGATACTACACAAACAATTGTGGTTTATGTGTGTATGTGTATACATATCTTTCTTTCTAAAACACACAAACAATAGCATACTATTGTGTAGTGATACTTGATTTATTCATTGCACAATATATCATGAAAAGCCTTTCATTCCAATAAAGAGCTGATTATTCTTTTTAATGGATTATTAATCAGTTACATATTGATGGACAAGTTCCCTCCAATCTTCTATTATTACAAACACTTATATACTGAATAGCTTTTTACATGCATCAGTAATTTGTACCAGTGTAATGTTACCATATTTTTCTAGAAGTGTAATTGCTAGTCCAAGGGTAAACATATTTATTTAACAGTTTTATTGAGCTTTAATTGACACACAGCTGCATATATATAAAGTATACATTTGATAACTTTTGACATGTGTATCTACTGTGATAGCATCACGAAAATCAAGATAATGAACATATCAATTACCCTCCAAAACTTCCTCATGACCATTTTAATTTTTTTTCTGGCATCTTTCTATCCCTCCTCTCTCACTTCAGCAGGCAACCATTGATCTATTTTTGTAACTATACATTAGTTTGCATTTCCTAGAATTTTATATAAAAGAACTAATATAGTATGTACTCTTTTTGTCTTGATTCTGCCACTCAGCATAATTATTTTGAAATTCATCCATGTTGTAGTGTGTGTCATTGCTTTCTTTTACTGGATGATGTTAGTGTGTGTGCGTGTGTGTGTGTATGTGTGTGTGGGTATTTTATTCATTTGCCTGTCGAATAAAGTTTTGTATTGTTTTTATCATTTGGCTATTAAAAGTATAACTTCTCTGAATATTTAAGCACAAGACTCTGTATGGACACGTAGTTCCATTTCTCTATTAATCTAGATGAGAAGGCCTAGATCATATACTAGAAACTTCTTTTAAAACTCTGTCTATAAATTGTACTACGTTACATTCCCACTAATGATGTTTGAGAGTTCCAGGTACTCCGCATCCTACTTGGTATAATCAGACTTTTTATTTTAGCCATTCTAGTAGGTAGGTAATGAAATCACATTGTGGTTTTAATTCGCATTTCCCTGATGTCTAATGATGCTGAACATATTTTCATGTGCTTATTTGCTATTCGCATATCTTTCAAGAGTGAAATATCTGTTCAAATCTTCTGCCTGTTTTCTTAACTTTTGTTTTTGGAGAGCTCTTTACATAGTCAAGGTTAAAGTCCTTTATAAAATACGTAATTTTCAAAACTTTTCTCTCCATGTGTGGTTTCTCTTTTGACTATCCTCCCAGTGTCTTTTGAAGAGTAGAAGTTCTGTTGTTGATTCAGTCCAATTTTTAAATGTATTTTTATGTGGATTCTGCTTTTTGTCTAATATCCTGGAAATTTTTGCCTAACCCAAGGTCACAATATTTTTTTCAATTGAAAATATTTTTTTCTTAATTTTTTGTATTGTTAATTTTTATGGATACATAGTAGGTGTATATATTTATGGGGTACATGAGATATCTTGATGCAGGTATACAATGTGTAATAATCACATCAGGGTAAATGGGGTATTCATCACCTCCAGTATTTATTTCTCTGTTTTATGAATGTTCCAATAATACTCTTTTAGTTAGTTTTAAATGCACAATAAATTATTCTTGACTGTAGTCATATACTAGATCATATTCATTCTATATACCTATATTTTTGTACCCATTAACCACCCCACTTCCCCCATCCACTACACTTCTCAGCCTCTGGTAACCATCATTCTATTCTCTATCTTCCTGAGTTCAATTGTTTTAATTTTTAGCTCCCACAAATAAGTGAGGACATGTGAAGTTTGTTTTTTTCTATGCCTGGCTTATTTCACTTAACATCATGTCCTACAGTTCCTTCCATGTTACTGCAAATAACAGGATCTCATTTTTATGACTGAATGTATTTCATTGCATGTATGCATCACAATTTCTTTATCCATTTATCTGTTGATGAACATTAGGTTGATTCCAAATCTTGGCTATTATGAATAGTGCTGCAATAAATATGGAAGTGCAGGCATCTCTCTGATAGTCTGATTTCCTTCATTTTGGGTATATACCTAGCAGTGGAATTGCTGTAACATATGGTAGTTCTATTGTTAGTTTTTTGAGGAATCTCCACATTGTTCTCCATAGTGGATGTACTAATTTACATTCCCACCAATAGTGTAACAGAGGTTTCCTTTTCTTCACATTCTCACTAGCATTTGTTATTGTCTGTCTTCTGGATAAAAGTCATTGTAACTGGAATGAGAAGACATCTCATTGTAGTTTTCATTTGCTTTTCTCTGACGATCAAGATATTGAGAATCTTCTTATACCTGTTTGCCATTTTTATGTCTTTGAGAAATATCTATTAGATATTTTGCTCATTTTTAAATCAGATTATTAGATTTTTTTCTACTAAGTTGTCAGGACTCCTTATATAGTCTGGTTATTAACCCTTTGTCAGATGAATAGTTCCCAAATATTTTCTCCCATTCTGTGAGTTTTCTCTTCACTATGTTGATTGTTTCCTTTGTTGTGTGGAAGCGTTTTAACTTGACGTGATCCCATTTGTCCACTTTTGCTTTGGTTGACTGTGCTTGTAGACTATTACTCAATAAATCTTCATTCAGACCAATGTCCTGGAGAGCTTCCCCAAAGTTTTCTTTAAATAGCTTTATAGATTCAGGTCTTAGATTTAAGTCTTTAATCCATTTTTATTTGATTTTTATATATGGTGAGAGATGAGGGTCTAGTTTCATTCTTCTGCATATGAATATCCTGTTTCCTAGCAGCACTTATTCAAGAAAATGTCCTTTTCCCAATGCATGTGCTTGGCACCTTTGTAAAAATTGAGTTCACTGTAAATGTGTGGATTTACTTCTGGGTTCTCTACTCTGTTCCATTGGTCTGTGTGTCTGTTTCTGTGCCAGTACCATGTTATTTTGGTTTCTATCACTCTGTAGAATAATTTGAAGCCAGATAATATGATTCCTCCAGTTTTAGTCTTTTTGCTTAGGCTAGCTATGGCTATTCTGGGTCTTTTGTGGTTCCGTATAAATTTTAGGATATTTTGTCTATATCGGTGAAAAACGTCATTGATATTTTGGTAGGATTGCATTGGATCTGTAGGTTGCTTTGGGTAGTAAGGACATTTAAAAAATATTGATACTTCCAATTCATAAACATGGAATATCTTTCCATTTTTGTGTGTGTCCTCTTCAATTTCTTGCATCATAGTTTTTCTTGCATTGTAGTTTTCATTGTAGAGATCTGAGATCTTTCACTTCTTTAAGTTTATACCTAGGTAATTAATTTTATTTGTAGCTATTATACGTGGGATTACTTTCTTGATTTTTCACATGGTTCACTGAACACAGAAATGCTACTGATTTTTGTATACTGATTTTGCATCCTGCAACTTTAATCAATTTATCAGTTCTAATCGCTTTTTGGTGGAGATGTTGTTTTTCCAAATATAAGATCATATAATCTGCAAAACCAGGATAATTTTACTTCCTTTCCAATTTAGATGTTCTTTATTTCCTTCTCTTGTCTGATTGCTCTGGCTAAGACTTTCAGTACTATGTTTAATAACAGTGGTTAAAGTGAGCATCCTTGTCTTGTTCTAGATCTTAGCAGAAAATCTTTCAGGTTTTCACCAATCATTATGATATTGGCTGTTTCTGTCACGTGGCTTTTATTATGTTCAGATATGTTCTTTGTATACTCTGTTAAGTTTTTATTGTGAAGGAATGCTAAACTTATCAAATGTTTCCTCAGCATCGGTTAAAATTATCATATTTTTGTCATTTATTCTGTTGATATGATGTGTCATATCAATTGATTTGCATATGATGAACCATCCTTGCATCCCTGGGATAAATCTCACTTTGTCATGATGAATGATTTTTTAATGTGTTGTTGAATTCAGTTTGCTAGTATTTTGTTGAGAATTTTTGCATCAATGTTGATAGAGATATTCTGTAGTTTGCTTTTCTAGATGTGTCTTTAGCTTTGGTATTAGGGTAATACTGGCTTCATAGAATGATTTTGGAAGTATTCTCTTCTTTGTTTTTCAGGATAATTTGAGTAGGGCTGTTCTTAGTTCTTCTTTAAGTGCACAGTAAAATTCAGCAGTGAAGCCATCAAGCCCCAGGCTTTTCTTTGCTGGAAAACTTTTTATTAAGGCTTCTATCTTATCACTTGTTATTGGTTTATTCAGGTTTTGGATTTCTTCATGGTTCAATCTTGGTACATTGTATGTGTCTAGGAATTTATCCTTTCTTCTAAGTTTTCCAATTTGTTAGCATGTAGTTGCTTACAGTACAAAGTTTTTGTCCTATGATTTCTTGAAGTTCTATAGGTTTTACATTTGGATATAAACTCAACCATTTTGAGTTGTTTTTCTAGATGGTGTTACATGTGGGTGAAAGTGGTGTGTGTGCACGTGTGTGTGTTCCATATAGATATCCAATTATTCAGGCACAATTTGTTAAGAAAACTAACTTTTCCTCACAGAATTGCCTTTGAAACTCTCAAAAATCATGTGTTCATACATGTGTGAGTAAGCTTTTCAATTTTATTGTTTGCTAAACATCCATGGTTAGTTGTAATCTATAATAGTATGACTAAAACTTAAGAAAAGTGCAAAATGAGAATAATGGTAGTAATCCAGCTTGTTAGATAAGAAAGAGATTACTTTGATGTAGTCATGGAAGAATTCTCAAGGAAAGTGGGTGTTGCGAACTGAATTGTTTCCCCCGCCCTTCAAATTCATATGTTGAAGACCTAACCCTGAGTATGATGCTATTCAGAGATAAAATCTTTAGGGATGTAATAAGTTTAAATAAGGCCATAATGCTAGGACTCCAATAGGATTGGTGCCACTATAAGAAGAGGAAAACACCAGAAAGCTCTCTCTCCACATGTGTACAGCAGAAAGGTCACATGGGGTTGTGGCCACAAAAAGGTGGCTATTTGCAAGCAAAGAAGAGAACTTGTACCAGAAACTAATCCTGATGGTACTTTGATCTTGGACTTCAAGCATCCTAAATAAATCTGTGTTGTGTAAGCTATCCAGATTGTGGTATTTTATTTTGGCACCCCAAACTGACTAACACAGTGGGATCTAAGAAACTCTTGAGGAACCTGACATTGAAAAACTTGAGTCTCTATGGAATGTGTTTGTGGACCCTTAGTTCCACTAATTGGAACACTGTAATAAAAAGAAAAAAAGGTCTCAAACTAGTTACTTTTAATTATAATAGCTTTGTCATTTCATACATCTGACAGCATTGAATTGATCCAGGTCAGCCCTCCATGAATAAAACAGTGAGACAGTTTGCTTCTTAGAGAAACTTTCAACCTAATTAACACAAATACATTATTATTACTGGAGAAACTGGGCATTGCTTAATGAAAGCCAGTTAGTAGAACTACCTTTGTTATCAAACAAAATAATTTTTGAGACTGTAGGAAGTCTCAAAAAAGAGGCAGGAAGATTGAGTTGGAGGTGATATACCTGGAACAAATGATTTCACATTAATATTGTGAAAATGGAACAATACTAATCTCTTTAAAAACAAGAGTATCTAAGGTTGTTGAGAGCTTTTAATATAAAAGAATAACCAGTACACAAATTATTTCAAATTAAAGTAGACTGTCATAAATAGTATAGTATGCCCCACTGGTAGACTATCATAAATACTATAAATATGACCCACTGGTGAGCAAAATTAAACTTATCTCTGGGGCTGTGGAAATAATTCTTAAAAGAGATGGATGGAATTTGACCTGGTCTTGAGAAGTAGCACTTGAGAAAGCAGATGCAGCAGAGGAAGCCTCATAGCTAATGGAGACAGCATGGGCTAAGGAGGAAAACAACTAAGCAAGTGCTGATCCTGAGGAGACTGGTGGTTTAAGAACTGAGATTTTAGGGATCAAAAGAAGTGGTCAAGAGAAAAGGCTGCAAAGCTTTTTAGAGTTACAGGAAAATTTTGTATTAATAATACATTTTCTGAAGCATTATGGGATCATAACTCCTTTCTCCCAAATTTAAAGACAGATTTTCCATAAAGCTCTCTATTTTTCTTGATTATTTGACATTCCTCCCTATGTATTTATATGCAAAGTACACTACTCACCTGGAGATGAAAAAGCTCCTACACTGCAGGAGTTCAGCTTTAATGACAGAAAGTAGACAAAGTAAACAATTACAATTCAGTGTACGATTTAGTAATGGCAAAACTACCTTCATGTAACACTGGTCAAACAAGAAGTCAGCTGTTAAATCCATTTGTGTCCAAATAATGCACCAAACTAAAAGAATACCTATTTCATTTACCAAGTCAGAGCTATTCTAAGTGGAGTTCAGTTTTATGAGTTAACAGCATGGGGTCTGGACAAGGCTGGTTTCTTGGGCAAAGGCTTAGAAGTGGGCCTTGGTTAACTGTGCTTTGGGAACATCTTAAAACTATTAGTAATTTCATTTTGGAATTTGAGTTTTGTAAGTGAAGTCCAGCGGGATAATGGAACATGTGCCAAGGCCTTGTTGTCTCAGGTCATGTGTGGTCCTATCTCCCACAGCCTCCCCAGGTGGACTCTCTGGTTTCCTGCTCTCTTGTCTCCACCCAGCAACTGCTGCCACCTTGTTCCAGTGCATACACCCCTACCTGAGTCTTGGGGCAGGGGTCTCAGGCACCTTTGAGGGTCTGCCCTAACAACCTAATGTCTCTGTGCTTTAGGGAGCATCTCATTAAATAATAAATTTTAAAACACCATGAAGAGTCAAGAGACACTATAGAAGAAACTGGTTATTTTATTTGTTTTGTTTTGCGACGAAGTTTCACTCTTGTTGCCCAGTCTGGAATGGTCTTGGCTCACTGGGACCTCCGCCTCCCGAGTTCAAGTGATTATCCTGCCTCAGCCTCCCAAGTAGCTGGGATCACAAGCATGCGTCACCACGCTCAGTTAATTTTGCATTTTTAGTAGAGACGGGGTTTTGTTTCTGGAATTGGTTCCTTCCGGTGGGTTCTTGGTCTCACCAACTTCAAGAATGAAGCCGCGGACCCTCGCAGTGAGTGTTACAGTTCTTAAAGATGGTGTGTCCGGAGTTTGTTTCTTCAGATGTTCAGATGTGTCCGGAGTTTCTTCCTTCTGGTGGGTTGGTGGTCTTGCTGACTTCAGGAGTGAAGCCACAGACCTTTGCAGTGAGTGTTACAGCTCTTAAAGGTGGCACATCCCGAGTTGTTCATTCCTCCCGGTGGGTTCGTGGTCTCGCTGGCTTTCATGAGTGAAGCTGCAGACCTTCCCCGTAAATGTTAACAGCTCATAAAGGCA
The DNA here is from genome assembly GCF_037993035.2 of Macaca fascicularis. Taxonomy (NCBI): domain Eukaryota; kingdom Metazoa; phylum Chordata; class Mammalia; order Primates; family Cercopithecidae; genus Macaca; species Macaca fascicularis. Next base: position 128,572,957 of record NC_088380.1, read on the forward strand.
GTGCGGACCCAAAGAGTGACCAGCAGCAAGATTTATTGTGAAGAGCAAAACAACAAAGCTTCACCAGAACAGGTTACCCCACTGGTGGCTGGGGTGGCCTGCTTTTATTCCCTTATTTGGCACCACCCACATCCTGCTGATTGGTCCATTTTACAGAGTGCTGATTGGTGTTTACAATCCGTTAGCTAGACACAGAGTGCTGACTGGTGCATTCACAATCCTTTAGCTAGACACAAAAGTTCTCCAAGTCCCCACCCAATTAGCTAGACACAGAGGGCTGATTGGTGTGTTTACAATCCTTTAGCTAGACACAAAAGTTCTCCAAGTCCCCACCCAATTAGCTAGACACAGAGCACTGATTGGTGTGTTTACAAACCTTTAGCTAGACAGAGTGCTGACTGGTGTGTTCACAAACCTTTGGCTAGACCCAGAGCACTGATTGGTGCATTTACAATCCTTTAGCTAGACAGAAAAGTTCTCCAAGTCCTCAACCGACCCAGAAGCTCAGCTAGCTTCACCTCTCAGTTTCTCCATGTTAGTCAGGCTGGTCTCCAATTCCCGACCTCAGGTGATCCGCCCGCCTCGGCCTCCCAAAGTGCTGCGATTACAGGCATGAGCCACTGTCCCCTGCTGGAAGAAACGTTTTTCCTGTATTTTAAATGAAGGGGCCTGGATTTTCATTTTGCACTGCACCCCACATATTATGTAGCTGGACTTGAAGTCCTATAGCAGTGGACAGTACCAGGCAAGTGACTCTGGGCAAGGCACTGGGTGCCTCTGAAGTCACTTTACACATCTGTAAAATAATTGTTCAGAGCAGAGTTGGGTGGCTCACTCCTGTAGTACTAGCTATTTGGAAGGCTGAGGTGACAGGATGGCTTGCATCCAGGAGTTTGAGGCTGCAGTGAGCTATAAATGTGCCACTGCACACCAGCCTGGATGACAGACAGACCAGGTCTCTAACAAAATAATAATAATTATAATAGAATAATAATATCTATCTTGTTGGATTTCTGTGGAGATTTTGAGCTAATTTATGTAAAGCTCTTGGATCAGCATTTGACACATTTTAATGGTCAATACTAGAAAGTGTTGACAATTATACATTACCTAATTCAAACACATTCCCTTACGTGTCCTATGCCCGCCGGCTAATATTTCTAAACAGCCATTCCCACAGGCAGTACCAAATGTGTATCCTGGTTTTTCTTCAAACGTTCATTCCTTAAATTTAAACCCTTCTATAGTGTGCAGGAAAAAATGTTCGCACCTCAGCTATAATGTGAGGTTGGAACAAAAAGCTGTGAGGATTTAAAAAGGCGTGTTTGTTAGAAAAGCAAAACATATTCACAAACACTAGATTTAAAAAAATGGAAGCAAAAAATCGTTCATTCAAGTGCTTGACCATTTCACAAGAGCTCTTTCACAGCCGCTCAGCGCCCCCCTCGCCATTACGAGAGAAAAACCAAGGCCGGTACAATGCGGGCGCAGTGTACTAAGGGGACACACACATACAGTGTACTAAGGGGACACACACACACACATACACACACACCCCCCCACATCTTGAAAACCTGTACGTTCCACCGCTACCAGCCCGCCTCTGGTTTCCATAGGAACGCGCAATTCCGTTGCGTCGCCCTTTGCGCCGGAAGTTGCTCTATATCAGTTCCGGTTTTCCCCTCCAAGCGTCAACGTTTCCTTTTCCCAGGCGGCAGCTAGAGCAGACGGCGGATGAATTGTGGACAGAAGAGGCTTCCGTTGAGGGGCGTGGCGACGCAGCCGCAGTCTGGGAGACTCAGTTCACGTGCAGGCAGCGGCGGATCATATTCCGTAATCTACCATGGCTCAGCCGGGAACTCTGAACCTCAATAACGAGGTGAGCGCCGAGGAACCTATGGGGCTGACATTGAGGGTCCTCAAAACCAGGTCTTTTGAGACGCGTGGTCGGAGGCGGGCAAAGAGGGTGCGGCTGGAGGAACTTTCGTGGTGGGCCCAGGGGAGTTTCCCACAACTTGGAGTTTGGCAACCGGTAATTTCCCTTTTCGGTCTCTAGGTGACTAAAGTGACAGACATGTGTCAGGCCCCACGAATTTATGTGTATGGGACTTTGGGAAGACCCTTTAGCCTGGATATTCAACATTTTCGTCTGTAAAGCGGAACTCAAGATAGTTCGTCCCAGGGTTGTGAGATTAACTGAGATACGTGAAGTATTTGCAAGTGCCTGACCCTTAAACTTTCAGTACACATTACCTGCTCCTTATTGCCTGTCGAAAATGAAAGAGAGAAATTAAGAGCTGTAGCTTCTAAGAAATTGCTGATCTTGAATGAGACTGTATGCTCAGTACTTCGTTTCCTCTTCCAGTTAGTGTCTTACTCCTTTGCTTCGATTTACAGCGGAACTTCAATAAAGAACTGTTCATACTTGCTATCCCCAATTCTTTTTTCTGCTTCTTCAGTCCATTCTCATCAGACATTTGTTCTCACCACCGTCTCTTCCCTAATGTGCTAAGGTCAACAAAATACTATTCCTACCACTTACCCGCCTCTGGTTTCTGCTTCTATTCAACAAAGTAATGTCATCCGAAGTCTTAAAGTAAGCTGGAAACGTAAGGATCGAGTAAGGAACTCACAGTGACATACAGAAAGGAAATTCTTTATCCCGTGTATGAGCAGGTCACTGTTTAGAGTACACATAGTAATGTAAGAGATATTTCATATTTTCTAGTAACAAGGCGGGAAAATGAAGTGGGTAATATTTGTACTTGGTCTTTAAGGATCTTCCCCAGGAATCACTTAATCAGTGACTCAGGAAAGGGGAAGAAGTCATTCCAGGCAGAGAAACTGGTATAAGCAGGAAAGGGTTAGTAGCAGAAGAAACCGTGGGTAATATAGGGATAGGTAACTTCACTGATGGGAACTTGTGAGATGAAGAAGGAAATAAAACTGAAATATATTCCCTACTGCCAGATTCACGAGTCTGGATTTCAGTTGAAAGTGGAGTACAAGATATGCTGAAGAGGGAAGCTGCAAGCAGTTACTATTTACTCATAAACATACATTAAGCTTATGCTTTCTGCCAGAAAGCATTTGGTGGGCTATTTTCCATTAGGTTACCTGTGATGTATGAAAGATCGGAGTAATGTCCTTGGGATTTCAACCCCAGGGAGCTTCATATCAAATTTTGTAATGACTTTGATGATGGAAATGACAGGGGATAAGCCATTTAAGACTGTTTTTCCACTTAGCTAACTTCTGTTCTTCTTCAAAACAGTTAAAATTTGACCTTTAGGAAACCTTCATTAACTCACCTCGGTCTGGGTTAGGTGTCTATTCTTTGTGCAGCCAGATTGCTTTCTCCTCTGGAAACACTTATGTAACTGTTTCTGTCTTCCTGTGTTTATGTGTCTGTCACGTGTAACACATATGTTTACTAGGTAATTAAATGAATTTATGAAAGCAGGAACTATACACATCCATCACTGAAGTCTAGTGTGTTCTAATGTGAAGGGGATAAAAAGATCAGAAAAAAAGTGGAGATGATGGAGGATATTATAATTTAAAATTAGTGGGGGGAAAAACCACAAAAGGAAAGATAGTTATAGATTTATCTACATTAAAAAATTGAATAACATACCAAAGAAAAGAAAAAGGACAACCAACTAGAAAAAAAAATATGCAGCAAATATGACAAAGGACTAATGCCTTTAATAGGAAATACCTCATAGAAATTAAAAGAAACCATCTCAGAAAATAGGCAGAAGTGAATTAACAACTTCTTAAGGAGGAAGTGTATCTGAAAAATAATTTGAATTTGCTTTCAATCTTTTCACTTCTTTTCCATCACCACTAGAATCCTAGTACAGCTGCTGTACTAGCTTCCCAGCTACTTACATGGACTCTTCTCAAACTTTAATCTTTTATATATATATATATATATATACACACTTTAGGTTCTGGGGTACATGTGCAGAACATGCAGGTTTGTTACATAGGTATACATGCGCCATGGTGGTTTACTGCACCCATCAACCTGTCATCTACATTAGATATTTATCCTAATGCTATTCCTTCCCCTCCCCCCCCCCCGCCCACTGCCACAGGCCCTGTTGTGTGATGTTCCCTTCCCTGTGTCCATGTGTTCTCATTGTTCAACTCCAACTTATGAGTGAGAACATGCGGTGTTTGGTTTTCTTTTCTTGTGTTGCTTTGCAGAGAATGATGGTTTCCAGCTTCATCCATGTCCCTGCAAAGGACATGAACTCATACTTTTTTATGGCTGCATTGTATTCCATGGTGTGTATGTGCCACATTTTCATTATCCAGTCTATCATTGATAGCCATTTGGGTTGGTTCAAAGTCTTTGCTATTGTAAACAGTGGCACAAAAAACATATGTGCACACGTGCCTTTATAGCAGAATGATTTATAATCCTTTGGGTATATAGCCAGTAATGGGATGCTGGGTCAAATGGTGTTTCTATTGCTAGATCCTTGAGGAATCACCACACTGCCTTCCACTATGGTTGAACTAATTTACACTTCCACCAACAGTGTAAAAGTGTTCCTATTTCTTCACATCCTCTCCAGCATCTGTTGTTTCCTGACTTTTCAATGATTGCCATTCTAACTGGCATGAGATGGTATCTCATTGTGGTTTGGATTTGCATTTCTCTAATGACCAGTGATGATGAGCATTTTTTCATATATTCGTCGACTGCGCAAATGACTTCTTTTGAGAAATGTCTGTTCATATCCTTTGTCCACTTTTTGATGGGGTTGTTTTTTTCTTGTAAATTTGTTTAAGTTCTTTGTAGATTCTGGATATTAGCCCTTTGTCAAAGGGGTAGATTGCAAGAATTTTCTCCCATTCTGTAGGTTGCCTGTTCACTCTGATGGTAATTTCTTTTGCTGTGCAGAAGCTCTTTAGTTTAATTAGATCCCATTTGTCATTTTTGGCTTTTGTTGCCATTGCTTTTGGTGTTTTAGTCATGAAGTCTTTGTCCATGCCTGTGTCCTGAATGGTATTGCCTAGGTTTTCTTCTAGGGTTTTTATGGTTTTAGGTCTGACGTTTAAATCTTTAATCCATTTTGAGTTAATTTTTGTAGAAGGTGTAAGGAAGGGGTCCAGTTTCAGTTTTCTGCATATGGCTAGCCAGTTTTCCCAACAACATTTATTAAATAGGGAATCCTTTCCCCATTGCTTGTTTTTGTCAGGTTTGTCAAAGATCAGATGTTTGTAGATGTGTGGTATTGTTTCTGAGGCCTCTGTTCTGTTCCATTGGTGTATATATCTGTTTTGGTACCAGTACCATGCTGTTTTGATTACTGTAGCTTTGTATTATAGTTTGATGTCAGGTAGCACGATGCCTCCAGCTTTGTCCCTTTTGCTTAGGACTGCCTTGGCTATGCAGGCTCTTTTTTGATTCCATATGAAATTTAAATTAGTTTTTTCCAATTCTGTGAAGAAAGTCCATGGTAGCTTGATGGGAATAGCATTGAATCTATAATTACTTTGGGCAGTATGGCCGTTTTCACAATATTGATTCTTCTTATGAGCATGGAATGTTTTTCCATTTGTGTGTGTCCTCTCTTATTTCCCTGAGCAGTGGTTTGTAGTTCTTGAAGAGGTCCTTCACATCCCTTTAAGTTGTATTTATAGATATTTTTTTCTCTTTGTAGCAATTATGAATGGGAGTTCACTCATGATTTGGCTCCCCATTTGTTATTGGTGTATAGGAATGCTTGTGATTTTTGCACATTGATTTTGTATCCTGAGACTTTGCTGAAGTTGCTTATAAGCGTAAGGAGATTTTGGGCTGAGATGATGGGGTTTTCTAAATATACAATCATGTCATCTGCAAACAGGGACAATTTGACTTCCTTTCTTCCTATGTGAATACCCTTTATTTCTTTCTCTTGCCTGATTGCCCTGGCCAGAACTTCCAATACTATGTTGTAAAGAGATTAAGATTAAAGTTTGTTGTTATTCTTGCGAAGTAAAGTAAAAATGTATCTTTACTCTTCTAAAAAATAAACCATCACTTTTTACTCTATCTTGATGATTATTTGTTGCATATTCTTGGTACTTAGAAGAGAGAATTTTTAATTGCTTTTTATAGCAGCTTCCCTAATCTCCAGCACAGTACCTTGTCTATAGGTAAATTTAAGAAGTAAATATATATTGGGCAGATGAAAGCATGGATAGCATAACTGTCAACTAATGTTCAAATGAGAGGGAAAATCTCCTAAATGCTGACTTTTTTCTCCCTTTCCATTAGAACTAGAGGAGAAATGCACAATTGAAAACCAGTGCCGTAGAATTTAGTGAGTAAAGAATTTGCAAAACTAGAGCTAGATTTTCTCAAGTCATCTGTTTTCTAAAATTTAGACAGCAGTGATATGTAAAAATCAGAATTAGGAGGTGTAGCAATCTGATAGAGTGCTTTAATTTCATAGGAAGGCCAAATCCTATGTATACAACTGACATTATTTTATTCTTTTTTTCTTTTTTTTTTTTTTTTTGGGTTGGAGTCTCCCTCTGTTCCCCTGGCTGGAGTGCAGTGGCGCAGTCTCGGCTCACTGCAAGTTCCGCCTCCCAGGTTCACACCATTCTCCTGCCTCAGCCTCCCGAATAGATGGGACTACAGGTGCCTGCCATCACTCCTGGCTAATATATATATATATATATATATATATATATATATATTTTGTATTTTTAGTAGAGACGGGATTTCACCGTGTTAGCCAAGATGGCCTCAATCTTCTGACCTCGGCCTCGCAAAGTGCTGGGACTACAGGCATGAGCCACCGCACCTGGCCTATTTTATTCATTGATAGCAAATTACCAGTAAGCCCATTAGAAAATTGGTTTTCATTTCTTGTAAGACAGTAAAGGTAGAAACTAAAGTGCCAAAGAACAAAATGAGTTTCCTCCACATATTGTAAAACATAAGAATGTCCGGAACCATGTTTGTATGTGCTTATGAAGTTACAAAACTCCGATGTCATGATTAGGTGCAGAGTATTTTTTAACAATTTTTTTCTGAAATATTAAATTAGGGCCTATCTGTAAGAAAAGAACCAATTTGTGTTTAGTTATTAAACTATTCTGGAAAGTTTTGCTAGGTGGCAGCATGTGCCCAATAATGGTTAAATTGTAGATAATCACTAAGCACTCGATATTTTTAAAAATTTTTGCTCATCAGAAATAAAAAGTAAAATCAACAATAAGTTATCATCCATATGACATAATTAGGATCCTTTTTATAAAACAATAATTTTGGCCAGGTGCAGTGCCTCACTCTGTAATCCCAGCACTTTGGGAGGCTGAGGCTGGCGGATCACTTGAGCTCACGAGTTTGAGACCAGCCTGGGTGACGTGGTGAAAACTCGTCTCTACAAAAAATACAGAAAAATTAACCAAACATCGTAGTACATACTTGTAGTCCCAGCTACTTGGGAGGCTGATGTGGGAAGATGGCTTGAGCTCGGGATGGGGCGGAAGTTGCGATGAGCCGAGATCACACAACTGTTCTCCAGCCTGGGCAATAGAGCCAGACCTTGTCTCGAAAAAAGACAAGAAACCCAATAGTTTTGTTAACTATGAATTACTTCAAACGTATGGAAAATAATGTAATGAATCTTATAATCTGCTTCCTCTGTTTAGGAAATGTCAGTGTTTTGCTATATCTTAATGTTTAATTCCACCAATCTTCTTTTCTACCTCAGCTGTAATTACTCCTCTTGGTGTGTGTTTTTCTCTTGATATTTTTCACAATTTTTGTAACATAAGTATCTATACCCAGTGTATAGTATTGTGTTGTGTACTTTTAAACTGTATATTGTTTTACAAATTATAAATTATAGTAGTCTCCCCTTATCCATGGGGGTTATGTTCAAAGACCCCCAGTGTATGCTTAAAACCTCAGATAGTACCAGACTGTCTTCATTATTATTATTATTTTCTGTACTGTAATGGGCAGGTAACAGATACAGCAGGAATACACTGGATGTATGATTTACATCCCGTGTGGGATGGAGTAGTACAGTGAGAGATTTCATCATGCTGCTCAGAGTGGTACACAATTTAAAATTTATGAGTTATTTATATTTGGAATTTTGGCTAACCGCAGGTAATTGAAACTGCTGACGACAAAATTGTTGGTAAGGGGGGACTTCTGTATTTTATTCACCAAATGTTACTTTTCAAGTTTTATCCATGTAATACCTACAGATCTTTTGCATTGATTTAGAATACTACATTGCTATATGCTTTATTTATATACATTATCTTCTCTCTCATGCTACATTTTGTTAAAGTGCTGCCATGAATAATCTTGTGTATAGCCTTTTCCTGTTGTTGAGAAGGTGTCTTCGGAATATATTCCTAGAAGTAGGACTTTTGTTAAAGCACAGCAAGGTTTCCTCCAAAGAAGTAAACCAGTTTGCATTTCTACCAGCAGTGTATTTGTCTGTTTCCTCACAACCTCATACACAGAATGTGTTGTCATAGTTCTTTTGTATTTCCTAACCTGATAAGTAATTAATGAATAACAGAAGTTTTAACGTGTTCTTAGAAACACAGATATAGTTAGATTTTTCTGAACACTGCAAGTTCCCCTGGAAGAATACTAGCTCTTGGAATAACTATTTTCTAATAACTATAGATTTTTATTACAGGCTAACTCAAAAGCATGGTAAAGTTGGTGAATTATCAGAGGCTAACTAGTTGGCCAGCTAACACATAGCCAGCCAAAAGTCAATTCAGGTAGCATTTAATTTTGTCTTTGGACCAAAGTCTGCTGTCTGCTTTGTATATCAGAAACTTCCTATCATTGTCACCACAGAAATAGAGCTCATTCTCTAAAAAGCAAATTCATATTAAACATAAATGTATAAGAGATTCTGTGAATGAGAAAGGTAGCTTATTTTTAAAAATCTGATATACATAGTAATGCTCACATTGTAAAATACATTCTTTTCCTGTATACGCTGACCATCAGCTGCTTGGTATGTAGAAATGCAGAAAAGGGTTTTAGTTGCATGATTCATGTTGAGCTATGATGCATCTGTTCCCATAATTGAGTTATTCCAGAACAGATTAGATTTCTCAAGTCTCTGAGCTGGGGAACCCTTTCTTTGGAATTTCCTTGAGTTGGACACTGCCAACTTTTGCCTCTCTGTGGTTTCCTTTCCTGTGTTTATGTTGACTCTTCTGAGTCATCTCACATGGTCTTTTCCCAAATAGCTATATTAGACTTCCATTGTATTTATAGTATTTTTATATTGTCTATGCAAGAGATGCCCTATGTTTAGATTTTGCCAGGTTACCTTTAAAGGCCTCTGTATGCCTAATTTATAGGTGGTACTTCACTGTCAGTACATATATATTCACTGTGTATGTAAGTCTTAACTCTTTTTCTTTAGATCTTATAGATTGTCTTAAATGCGTTCTCTTGCTGTTTGGAAGCCCCTTGGCTTGGCTTCGTTAGTCTTGTTGGTGATGGCTTCAGATCTTCACTTCAATTTCTGTCTTCATACCCCTTCTACTTCTCTTTCATTTGCTTTCTTCTGTGTCAGCATATTTTATTTACATTTCTAAGCCTCTGTTTTCTCTGTGCTCACACTATTGCTCTGTTCTTTCCCTCCTAAACAATAATCATACTGTTTTTACAATTCTAACAATGATAGTTCTTGCTTTTGGTTAGAGTTTTGCCAAAGTGTACTGCCATTAAGCAGTGCACTTGGACTTCTGGCAGTATTGGTGTATTAGGTCTGTTCATTGCCTTCTGAGTTGTCTGTCAACCAACTTTATAACTCCTGGGTGACAAATGAATTGGCAGCCTTTTAAATCCTAACTTAAAGGCTATATTTGTCATCAGTTTTGCAAAAATCTAAGTGTTTGGGGAAACCTAAGTCTTAAATATATGAGGTATTCTTTTTGGTTTTAGAGTTCCCTTATCCATTAATACAAATATAGTATTTCTTAAATTAGAATTTTAAAATTGGAGACAAGCTTTCTTATGATTGGACTGCAACCAAGGACCAACTCTGCCCTCTGCAGTTTATTAGTTAAGTTTGGTTAACAGTGGTTAGCAAATGGTATATTATCATCTCATGCACCTGCAAAGTTAAGCAATTAGAAACATTTGTTAATATATTTTAATGTGTAGTTCATCACTTGCTATTAGTTTATTTTTTATGGATAACTTTTACAAATGTATCATGACACCATATAATTCTGTTTATGCAATGTGGCAGTTCTTTTTTTTTTTCCTTAAACCTTGTCTATGTGCCTTTTCATTTATGCAAAGTATGTTTTTTTTCTAAATGGGTCTAATTTTGAAACAAATTCCTAAGAGGTTAACTTATCTAGGGGGAAAGAAGCCTGATTACTGTGCATTTTTAAAATATATTATGCATTTGAAACAGTGAATAGACTGTGTATTGTTATATTTCTGTTCATTTATTTAACCAATATTTATTGGACATATACTGTGTGCCATGCACTATGTTAGGTGTTGAGATGCAGTGTTGGATAAAACCAGATACTTGACCTTCACAGAATTTATAACCTACTGGGGAAAGACACATTAAAAATAATCAGATTAAAAGTAAAGTAAAAGTTACCAAGTAAAGGTACTTGTGACCCTCTCAGGGAGGCCAGAAGAGACTCTTCATAGAAATGACAGTTGGTCCAAAATCAGGATGAATAGATGTTAACAAGCTGACATGGGAAGAAAGAACATTCTGACCAGTGGAAATGGTAGGTGTAAAGGCTTTGTAGTAGAAGTGAGCATGGTGAGGACAGGGGACTGAAAGGCCAGTGTGGTTCTTCTGAGAACAATTGGAGACCGTTAAAAAGAGTTACGTAAAGGTGTGACATTGGATATATACTTTAAAAAATTTTATTCTGATGGCATTGTGGATAACTGATTGGAGAGAGGCAAGAATAGGTGCGGAGAAACCAGTTAACAGTATCTCAGCCACGATTGTGAAAAGGTCAAGGTAGGGGAAAAAGTGGTACAATTTGAAAGATAGTTAGGATTTAAGATTAATAGGACTTGGAGATTCATTGTGAAGGATTAAGAGAGCTACCTCTAATGACCCTTAGGTTTATAACTAAAATAATTGTTCCATTCCCTGAAATATGAAACTCCCCTCCCCAACAAAAGAAGGGAAGGGTCTTATTGGAGGTGAAGAACATGAGTTTAAGTGTGAATTTGAGGTGATTTTGAGCACACTCAGAAAGAAATGTCAAGCAGAAAGTTGCACATTTGGGCTTGAAGCTAAAAGGAGTGATCTCAGCTCAAGGTAAAATTTTTGACTCCTCTTTGTTTAGGTGACAAATATGCACACATAACATCTCCCAGAGCTAAACAATGTATTGTGAAAAGAAACACTGGCTTGGGACTGCCCCTTCAACTCTTAACATTTTATGAGTGGGTAGAGGTGGATGAATTTTCAAAGAAGATCAAAATAGAGTGAGTAGAAAGGAAAGAAGAAAACTGTCTTGGAAAACCAAGGGAAGAATGTTTGAAGAAAGAGAAAGTGGTCAAAAATGTCGAATTTCCATTGGATTTCAGGGGCTTTTTTGGAAATCATTGATGCCCTTAGTGACATCTTTTAGTAGACTTCATGAGGATGAAAATCAAACTGGATTTGTGTGGCATGCAGAAATAGAGATACTGAGTTTGGATGTCTCTTTCTAAAAGCTTAATTCTCCACATAACTAAAGAGGGGGTGGTCCTAGTGAACTATGTAATGAGGATGTTTATTTAGTCTCTAATGAAAATGACTCAAGCATGTTTAAAAATCAGTGAGAAACAAATGTGTTAAAAGGAAGAGAATGACAATGCTATGGTAAAGGGATAATCCGTAGTAGAGGTTCTAGGAAGGCAGAAGAGAATGGGCTCTAAAAGACAGTTAAAAGATTAACTTCAGATATGTGTAGTGGTATATCTTGTATTGTAACTTTATTTGTAAAGGAAGATGGGTCATGGAAGTACATTTGCATTCATGGTAGTAGAAAAATGATGGTCCCCAACTGATAATTATTTTCTCCATGCGATTGAAAGAAAGAAGGGAGGATGGAGACTAGAGGATTCAGGACAGTAGGCAAAAGTTTAAAACAGGCATTGTAGAGTGAATTGAACAGAAAAATATAGGATGGCTAGAAAGAATGGGGGTCCACTTGAGGTTAATTATGATGAATTTATAGTAGACAGAATGTTACAAGTATTTGCTATTGGCATACAACAATGAAGAACTCAGAGTGTTTTTTTCATTCAAGACTATGGTTTCTTAACCAGAGGGATAGGAGTTTAAGAAATTGGCAAGTGTTTATCATGTATCTAAACTGCGTAAAAAGAGGAACATGTAAAGGATTGGTGGTCCTAATGAAGTCAAAGATGGTTGTGGTGGGTGGAGTTGAGCAAGCAAGCTGATAGAGGTTGTGATCACAGTGTGGAATATTTGAATTAATGGTTTTAGAAATTGAATATTATGAATGAAGACAAGGTTGACAGTGTAGCCATGGAAGTGGATGGCTGAGATAGAATAGATTAGGTCTTTAGAAAATAAGTAAAGAAGTGAAGATATAATTATCAAATGGGCTATTCAACTGGACATGTAAGTTACACAGAATGATGGCAGAACTTAGGGTATAAAGAAGTTGTAAGTTGGTTGCTAATATCTTCAGTGAATAAGGGAGTGAATGATGTGAAGGGTAAGAGAAGATATTATTAATTAAATGGAAGAGCCTTAAAGACACAGAATGATGTTGATAATGTTATTTTGGCAAGAAGAATTTGAGGAATTTTGTGTGCCAGGCACTCTTGCAGGACAAAGAAAACACTATATAAATATTACAAGACTCCTATTTTCTAGGAGCTTGCTGTCTATAGAAAAAGACAGCCACGTGAGCCATTAGTAACAATGCAGTGAGGTAGATGCTTTAATGACAGAATCTGTATAGTGGGGGCCGCAGGGATGGAGTGGTTATCTCTAACTGAGGAAGTCATTGAAGGTTTCACTGGAAGGACTATATCGGAACTGAATTCTATGTAGTCCCTAAAGTGAAGAAGGGGAAGAAGGACATTCCAGGAGTAATTTTTAAGATGTATGCCTCCTAACTGTGATAGACAAAACATAAACTCCGTGATTACATGCCATTGCACTGAAAGCTATTATGATGTGTATTTTTTTTTATAACTAGAATTTCCATTTCTTGGTCTATAGCTCTGTTTTTTGTTCTTAGAGTTAAACATTGTTCTCTAGTAGGTTGATTTAAAGTATGTATTTGTATATGTGTGGCGGGGGGAGCATTTATGTTGACATGCACATATGCTTGCACACAATGCCCTTGTGTTTGTGGAGCTGCTTTTAAAATTATACTTGAAATAATTTATTACTAAAAATAATGAAAGGTTTGTTTTTATAAATAAATAAAATAAATTGCTAATTAAAATAGTCATTCAACAAATTAAATTCCTACCCTTATGAGTGAGGCTTTGTTTTAAATGGTGAGAATACAAAGATGAATATGACAGGTTCCGATTTCAGGGAACTCACTGTTTATTGTGTTCCAAGCCCAGCAAGATATAAGTGTAACATTAAAATACTTATCTCGGGTAATACCATGACTTTTTAAAAAATTATAACTTGTTTTTCTTAAGCCCTTAGACACATTTTTAGACTGCTGATTTATTTCTTCACTATTTATGGAAGAGGTTTGATTACATCAAGCTATGAATATAGTTAGACAAAAAAGGTAAAGTGGTAGACTAAGTCTACAATATTAAGACTCAGAATAAAGTGTGTTTGTTCCTGAAGTAAGTGTGTTTCTTCTAATTATGACTTTATTCTTCAAAGGTTGTGAAGATGAGAAAAGAAGTGAAGAGAATTCGAGTTTTGGTTATCCGAAAACTTGTCAGGAGTGTTGGCAGACTGAAGTCAAAAAAGTTAGTCATTTAAAGTCATGAACTTGTGACTAAAAAAATGTCAAAAGTTGTTTTTATTTGATGCTTTAAAATGTTTAGGGTGGGATATAGAGAAGTAATCAAATATCTTACTCATACAGCATTTTTGTTTCATATGTGGAGATGATGTGAGATAGAATGTGCTGTGTCAGCATGCCCTTCTATGGTTTGGACATCATTGCTCAAGATACAGGATGAATTTTTCTGCTGCTTTTGCAAAACTCTCTTTTGGTCTTTTCAGAATAAAATTCCCTTGGGCTTATCTGTTTTATGTTATTAGAAGTTATTTTAAGATGCTGATACAGCTTAACAAATCTAGTAATACCTTAACAATCAGTTTTGAAGATTTTATATCACATTTTTTCTTGAATTGCTAAGCAATTTGAAATCTTCAGTACCTTGTGAAAGTGTTTATTAGAACATTGTGTTCCATGTAATTTTTTGGAAAAATACAATATTTTGTATTTTCAGTATCACTAGTGTTAGTGAAAAAGTATTTTATTTATAGTTCTTCTTATAATGTAAGCATGAATACTTAGCCTTCAAATATGTTTTGTTCCTGATTAATTTCCTGCTCTTTCATAAATATGTCAGAATATAGCCCTTCTTTATTTTTTTCTTAAATTCCAGAGAGCAAATTTTCATTAGATAAAATTGTAGCCAAATTCTAATTGTAACTTATGAAATTTATATTACGTTAAATATACTATTGATTGATTTAAAAAGTGTTGTTAAGGAACTAGAGAAGGCAAACTGTCAGCAATGATAGTCATTAATACAATGCCAAGACAGTACTTATTTTTGCCAGTTACTGACATATGGGTTTGTTTAGTAAATTGAGGTTTCCTTTGGGAGTGGGGAAAATGGGCAGTGTAGGATAGTGGCATGTTTGTTGTTTAGAGATTTATTACACTTTTCTAAAAAGAAATGAAGTGATTATCCATTACAGTATGAGTCTAAAAATTAATGCTTTGCCTGGCTACATATTGTAATGTATTTTTTGCAGGGGTACTGAAGATGCACTGTTAAAAAACCAAAGACGGGCGCAACGATTGCTTGAAGAGATCCATGCCATGAAGGTAAGGACTTCTGTGGGTGTGAATGTGCGTATGTTTCTGAGTATCCTGTTATCCTGCGTTTTGTTTGTGTGTGGTATTGCTTACTTGAATATGCTTGAGAGTTGCCTAAGATATCTTGTATCAGTCTATTTGGTGAAAATGTAGTACATTTAGAAAATTGTAATGTTTAACCTTGCATTTTTCTATGTTTTTGACTGAATTTGTTAAAGTGCTAGGCTAATTTGAGTCAAAATTGTGCCAAACTAAAGTCATCTATGTTTAATAATGCCTCATGCCTCAGGTTTTTAATTTTTACTGTAACTTTAACATGAAGCCAGTTCGAGAATTAAAGTCTTCACGCTATTTGGGAATGTGGATGGTGATATTGGTGGCTGACATCATGCTTTCCTTGTTGCCAACTCAATAAATTTTATGTATTGGTATCTGCATTTTATTCAGTTCTGTAGTAACTTCAAGTAAAATTAGTGTTAGGCCAACATGATCCCATATTTTTGTTTTTTTTCAGTCAGACTCTTCACTAGCATAATTTTTAGGTCTTCTCGCTGCTCTTACTTTGAGGAAACTTTCATTTACCAAATGACATGACATTAAATGTCTGGGAGACTGTTTTACTGTAGAACTTAAAAACAACATTTGGTCCCAGCAATTTTCTTAATTGCAGGGTCATTTTGCATGCATGTTTGCCTATTATATTTTGGTATAACTTTCAAGTTTTGAATTAGGTAAAAGAGAAAGAAAACTCTCTAACAATATTTTAATTGAGTTAGGTTATCAAAGCTTCTCACCCTTTCTTCCTTTTAAAGGGATACTAAAGTGTTTAATAGGACAAAGTTATCCCAGTTAATCTGAATAAAAACATCTAGGAAACGACTCTTTGATATGAAGTATATTTGTTTCTTGTGTTCTTCCCTCCCTTCACTACACACTCTTGTAAAATTCATGGAATCCATCTGATAAAACTTTTCTTTCTCAAAGTTATAATCCCCTTTGTATCTAGTCATTCAAGAAGAAAAAGTATTCTGTATTTGACTGTCAGTGATGATTTGTGTCTCTGTGGTTTGCAGATTATTTAGTCTTTTTCATATACCTTTTTTTAATGATAGTCCTATGAGAAATAAAATTTTTAGAGATTTTGCCTTGAGAATAGCAATAAAATAGGAAGTTACAATTTATCTCTTTCACTTTCTCTTAACCAAGGTTCTTACTAAATTACATTGCCTACCTAAATTTTTCCCTGTAATTTCTTCTGAATAGTCATTTTTGTAGTCTTAAATTATTCAGAGGCTTTGAGCTACTATATAATTGCTGATTTTATTTTACCATGGAAAGCATGTTGTGTGTGTGTGTGTATGCATGTATATATATACACATACACACACAATGTATAGTTGGCTACTCTGACTTTAACTTCTTTTGTAATGCTGTTTAAAAACTGGAATAAACTGGAATTTAAATATTTATATATATATGTAAAATATATATATGCACACACTACATTCTTTCCATGGTTTATTATATATAATAACTTGTATGCAGTGTACGAAGAGTTTGAGAACAAAAGATACTCAATCTTTAGAATACTTCCCTGTTGTAAATTTCAGTGATACATTTGGTTAAGTTAATTAGAAAGAAAAGTTGTCCTTTTTGATCTAAATGTAAAGCCTGTTTTCTTTTTTTTGTTTGTTTTGAATCTCATCAGCAAAGGGAAATCTGATTCAGTGATAAAGTTTGTAGTTTACAAGATTACCACATCACTACCGTGGTTTGGTTTGGTTTGGTTTGGTTTGGTTTGGTTTGTGTTCTATTTTTCACTGTGATTATGCAATGGAATGGTTGCATCATAGAAAGCCAGATTCATAGCCTATGTATTCCTTGAATTCATAAAATTCATAGTATGTATATGTCTTGAATTTGTAGCAGGAATTAGGGCATACTGGGTTGGCTACTGTGACTTCAACTTCTTTTGTAATGCTTTTTAAAAACTGGAATAAATTTAAATATAAAGTGAATACTAGAAAGACTATATATTTGCTGTTCTTAGATGTCAAATTTTATTCCTTATTTATGGTTCCTTTACAAATTTTTTTGTCTTTTCTAAACAAAGCAAATACATACAGCATTTTTCTTAATTAATAGGTCATTTGTAATTGTCTTAGGAAGTGGTTATTACCTACTTGAGAGTATCAAATAAATGGTGACAAAACAAACTCTCAGTCTTAATTAAATTTGGAGAAAAGACCTCTGCTTATTTATTTTTCCAGAGAAATTTTTTCCTTGGCTCAGATACTGCTTCATTTTTATAGTCTTATTGATGACATACTGTCCTATTCTTGCTTTCTATAATAATAGGGTATTTTGTTGCAGGATGACTTCTTTGTGAAGAAATCCTAAGTATTTTTAGAAATCAGAGTTTGCTTTTTCTGCCCAACCAAGAAAAAAATTGACTTGATCTTTATCCTTTAAAATCATAGGTTCTAATTTTATAGACTATGGTGTATGAAACCCAAGTCTTTGCTGCCTTTTCTAATAGTGTCTATACTTTTAACGTTGATATTAGTAGAAATATTGGCTTCTAAAACAGTTTCTTTTTCTTTGAAAGTTAGTTAAATTAGCTATCAACATTTAAAGATCAATAAGTTACTTAGCTGGAAAAGGAAATGGTAAAATTCAAACATATACTGAAATTACTCAAAATGTGCAACAAATCTCTTACTCGATGATGAAAGTAACAACTAGCTTTTACTGAGCATTTACTATGCGCCAGGCAGTATATGATGTGTTTTATATTTACTGTCTCACTAGGTAGATACCATTTTTATCCCTGTCTTACAGAATAGGAAACTCAAGCTTAGAGAAATTAAGCAACTTATAACTGATTATAAAGCTAATTATGTTATCCACTGTAGTATACTCCTTCAGTAAGATGAGAACATCCTGTAATATAGCTAGACACTTTCCTAGATATTGGAGGAGATAATTTAATAAACATGAAACTTGCCATCTAGGAAAAAAAAGACCCAAAGATGTGCAACATGTCTTCAGATCCTTTAATTCCTCACAGGTAAATATACACAGTAGCCTATATCTGTATTTCTTTTTTTTTTTTATTTGAGACGGAGTCTGTCTCTGTTGCCCAGGCTGGAGTGTGGTGTCCCCATCTCTGCTCACTGCAACCTCCGCCTTCTGGGTTCAAATGATTCTCCTGCTACAGCCTCCTGAGTAGCTGGGACTACAGGTGCCTGCCACCATGCCTGGCTAACTTGTATTTTTAGTAGAGACAAGGTTTTGCCATGTTGACCAGGCCGGTCTCAAACGCCTGACCTCGGGTGATCCGCCTGCATCAGCCTCCCAAAGTGCTGGGATTACAGGCGTGAGCAA
Source organism: Macaca fascicularis (assembly GCF_037993035.2). Taxonomy (NCBI): domain Eukaryota; kingdom Metazoa; phylum Chordata; class Mammalia; order Primates; family Cercopithecidae; genus Macaca; species Macaca fascicularis. The sequence goes on from NC_088380.1 coordinate 128,591,395, forward strand.
CCACTCCTGGCCTATCTGTATTCTTTTTTAACCTCTTCCTCTCTAAGGCTGTTACTTCTTCCTATCCTGAATATTCTTAATATGAGAATTTATGTGTTCTTCTTTGAGACCTTGTTCTGCCTGCTACCTCTTCTCCTCTAGTTTAAAACTCTCTCCTTTTGTTTTATTCTTCCCCTAGTTTTATATTCTGAAATCTATTATTAAAACCAACCTTTGAGCTTGTAATCAGTAGTTAGGATCACTTTGTCTCAGGCTTCTGCACAGCTTGATCCTAAGTGGTTGTCATTAGGAGATCACAAATAAAAAAAAATAGTATAGGTTATAATCTGTAAAGGCATAAAAGTTAAGTGAAATGATATATCATCAAAATAATATAATTATCATATCATTTGAACCTCATCACAACTCTAGGGAGAATCCCATTTCAGAGGACATGTTCAGAAGTATTCTAGGCTGCGTATACCCCTTAGATTGGAGGTTTATCGTTGTATGTATTCATATACTCTTTAGAATTTTGTGATGTTTCTGGTTATATATGCTTTTTAAAAAGTTATTGAGTTTTTTTCTATAGTTTCACATACTGTGGTTTTGGTAAATTTTTTTCCTATGAATGCCTAAACAAGTTCCTTCATAGGGTAAAAGATACCTTATTGAAGCCTGTAAGTACACTGTACTGTGCTAATTAGCTATGTCAACTTGACATTTTGTTCGTTTATTCTATGAAAGTAATCATATTAAAAGTATCATTAATCTTATACTATAATTATTTCTGACAATTTTATTTATGAGCTAATATGTTATCAAATCAGACTCAATGTGTTAGAGCTCTTACCTAGAATCAGCTTTACTAATAATTGTAAAGATGCAAATAGTCAAAGGGGACAGGTGAAGCAAGGAGAGAGATCTGGGACTCTATGTAATTCCATAGGCCCTTCCTTTCCACATCAGACGTGTACTTTCTAGCGCAGAGTCTCCAAATGAGGAAGTCTGGTTATTACCTCATATCAGAGAGCATTTACATTTGGAAACTTCTCCATGTAATATCCTCAGGTTATATAGCTTACATGATATTCTCCAGTGTGCCAGGCTTCATAAACCCGTAAATTCTGGGTTTGTTTGTTTTAAGCATCCTTAACAAGGGACAGCCTACTAAGATCATTCTTCAGATAAGGACCCTCCTCCTAACAAAAACTCATTATCCTATCTACCAGAGGGACTGCTTACCATCATGTTAACACGAAGACTAAACTGCGTCACTTCCCTTTCCTAGAGTTTCCTCCTGTTAAAGGAAATGAATAGATCCCAAGATAGCTACTTTAATTCTCCCCTCCCTGATATGTAATAATCTTCCTTTTAGCTTTTCTTTTGTGTTTCATGATGTATAATACTGTATTTATACTTTAACTTCCAACTTTTTGGAAAATACTTCAAACCTATAGAAAATTGTAATACTGCAATATGATAATAATAGTGCATTGTATCACATGCATTTTTGTACCTTTACTATCAGTGCTGAATTTTCTGGCACTTGATTTAAGTGCCATATGCCAGATTTCTCCATTGTAAAGGTATCTTTTCGGTTTGCTGTTACTAAGTAATCTGTGAAATGATACTGTGAGACTGTGTGAATATCCTGTAGTCTTTCACCCAGTGATTAATGTTCTATGGCAACATCTGTTAAAATATTTTTATTGTTTCTATTTCTCTTCTGCAATAATTTATTTCTCTGATAATATTTTCATTCTTTGAGAGGAATTTTTTTTGAACACCATCAAGGATGGTGATAATAGCTATTTTTGTTTATGGAGAAGAAAAATGTTCTTTTTCCTTTCCTGTTCATATGCTGGGTAATTTTGGACTGTACCCTGGCCATTATGAAGTTGCAGAGATTCTGGATTTGGTTATTTTTCTCGAATAAGTGGCTGTTTTAATGAATTTTCTTGGCTAGATTTTAACTTTAAACTATGTTTCTTAGACAGCAGTTCCAGTTTCAGATTAGATCTTTTGTCTTTCAGCAAGATGCTTTAAATCTACTACTTATCTGAACGCTTAAGATATTTAGAGATTTTTTCTCTCTCTCCCTTCTGGGCTTACCCTGCTCTCTCAGCAGATAAAGTATCCTGGATTCATTTTTTCAGGGGTAGCTCTGCCACTGTTTCTAAATCCTGCTGATTGCAGTTGGCCTTAGGCTAAACCTTGAAGAAATGGTAACTACTTGTGCTGTACAGCTTTCCATCTTCTTTCCTCCAAGTAAGCTTGGTGGACCGTCCATTAGAGTCTGTCTGTTTCCATTTACTTTCTAATATCTTCAGATAGGCAGATAGGGCTTTTGGGTAGCATGTCCAGGTGTTACGGTTGTTTTCAGGATTGGGGGTATGGGGATGATTAATCATGTTATCTTATTCTGAGGGCCTCAAGACACACTACAGTTTTGATTTTAGGAAGATGAAGAAGAATAAGTAAAAGAGACTGAAAAAGTGTAGCCAGTGAAGGAGAAAAAGAACCAAGAGTATTGAAGAAACTCTTTCAAGAAGGGAATGATGAATTAGGTGTTTTTGAAATGAGCACATTTAAAAACACGTTCAAATCATAATAGACTTCCTGCCTCTGGTGTCGCCTTCAGATCATGTTCTGCACTCTAACCAGTGACCTTTCTAAAATGCATATCTAATTGGACTTCTTCCCTGCATGATATACAAGACCCTTTGTGGTCTGTACTCTAGCTACCCTTCTGTTGCTTCTCTATCTTCCACTTACCCTGTACCTTTTTTTTTTACCAGCTAAACTGAATCCCAAACTTAGCAGTTTCATGCCCCATTGCCTACATCTGAGTTTTTAAACATAGCACATCTCTCCCACCTGAACAAACACTTCCTCTTCCTTCAACACCAAATTCTTATGTTATTAGCTCTAGGAAACTTTCCCTGGCACTTCTGGAACTCTAACCCCAGAAGAATTACTTACCTACTCTGTACAGGCCCTTTTACTTCGTGTATTTGTGCTATCATATGGTATAGCAGTCTGCTTTCATGCCATTCCTGCTGCTTAGAGAGAACTTCTTAAGAAAATGGGTTATTTTACTCAATTAATTGTTCCTAACACCTAGTAATGTGTCTGATACATAGTGAATGCTGCTTGACCAGCTGACGGAGTGATTTCTACTGCAAATTTTTTTTTTTTTTACATGTTGGCACGTTTACAATGTTGAGGTTGTTCTGAGTCTCTAAAGATAAATGGAATACTATGGAACTGTTATTAAGAAAAATCTGTAATCAGAGGCTTTTCTTTTTGCTTGTTAAGTATCAGAAACAGGAGGCAAAAGGTTCTTCATTTTATACAGTCACCTTAGCCAATACCCTAAGACCATATAACTTCCAATTTAATTGTTTAAAAGGTAGAACTTTTGTTTCTAAAAGGAGAGCAAGAAAGATGTCCTGGTTTGTTAGCCTTCTGTACTTAACTGTGACCTTTGAAATTATAAACAGGAAATCATAGCACTATTTTAGAAGATCGGTATATAATGCTCTCCTCACACTCATGAAACAGCATTCAGTAACAGATCATCATACTGAAATCCCAGTTTGCTTTCTGACATGTGGTTTCTACAGCTTTAAGTTACTATTTTGTATAGGTCATATTCCTGAAATTCTTACTGTTGCATTTTTAATATATAGGGGTCATGATTTTCATTGTAGACCATGTTTATGTAAAGTCTGTGATTGCCTTAAAATATTCTTGTCTTCTAAATAAGAACATATGTGAAAAATAACAGTAGTATATATCGTCTGTTTTTGAACTTGCTTGCTTCTGTTTGAACACAAAGAACAAGTTGCAGGCCTTTGTTGGCAAAAGAGATGAAAATGCTATTACTATTTACTGAGTCATAGTATACAACTAAGTTTTAAATAAGGAACTGATTCTGGAATTCTTTACCTAGATAAGCCTACTTCAGAGGCTACTGAGTGTATAAACAAGATTCAGCAGTATGAAGGAAGAAAGCAGTATAATATGGCTTTTTAAAAAAATATTTCCCATTTATTTTTGTTTTGTTTTGATTGGATTTTTTGTTTTGTAATTCTGGAAATTTGAACCTAAACCTTAGCCAAACATTTCCTAATAACTGTGAAAGTATCCAAAGCATTTTTAAATTATTAATTCAAAAATTTTGGACAACCAATACTACTATCATGATTCCAGTCTGAAATAATATGGTGCTTGAGAAAAGAGTTAAATATTACAACATATTTTGTTGGAAACACATAATAGGAGACAAAGCGCCCTAGAGAAAAGCAGCAATAGGATCAGTAAGTAACTGGTCTTACAAAATGGGATGTTCTTTTTGTTTTTTTAACTAGATATCACCTCAATTTGGGGTTAAATGGAGACAAATTATATGCAAACAGTAAGCTTTTCTTCACAAGGCCATCCATTTTGTTAGAAGGAAATGTCCAGAATGAAAAAGGTTGTTCAACTTATTTCTTAGAATACAGAAGTGTTCTATGTAGAATCTTCAGCCTGATGTAATTGCTGGGTGTCATTTTCTCTGTCTGCCTCTTTGAACCTGATAGAAGTGAGTCATTTTATATGCCAAGAATAATTTTGATGTTTTTATTTGGTATAAAAAATGTGATCATGTTTAATCACTTACATTAAACAAGCTGTTTTGCCTGATTTTCTAAAAAGTATTTTACTGTGAGAGATAGGACTGTATGGTAAAACAGAAGTTTTGGGAGCTTCATTTGACTACATTATTTGCTAATGTTTATGTTGAATTAATATTTTTTGATAAGATGCAGATCATTCTACAATTGAATTATACAAGTTGTTTAAGCTTTTGTTGACTGACACAATTATTTTTATATATTGATGAAAATAATTTATAGGTGAAAAATGCATTAAGCTTAGTTTTTAGAATATGAAGATTCAACTTTTGACATGAAATTCAACTTGGAATTAAAGTGAGACAGTACTATTTGTAGACATTTAGTAATTCTTTAACTGGCTGCCAGCAAAAACCTGACACTAGTAAAATTTCTTAGTAGTAAACTTACTTTGTTTTATTATATTGTTCTCCTGTTCAAGACCCTAAATTAGCTTCCTATTGTCTGCCAGACGGGATCTAATTTTTCATGAGTATTAAGAGCATTTTCATCAGTTGACCCCTGTCATCATGCACAACTGTATTAACCTCATTTCTATGTACATACTACAGTCAACATTATATTCCCTATACATTACGCATTCTTGTTTTTTAAGTTTCTACAGTTTTGCCTGATAACAAGGCAGGATTTTCCACCACATCACACATACTTCTGCAAAATCAGACTATCATTTTCACAGCTTTCACCAACCTCTAAAGTAGTGATTTTATTGGGAAAGATGGAGGATGTATGCATAAGGCTTCATGCCTTAGGGCATATGTCATAATGGATGGGGGTTTTGTGTGATTGGAGAAAGCTCCTCTAGTAATTTGGTTATATTTTTATTGTTCCCACCAACTGCGCTAAACAGAAATTACCCCACTTACTTAAAATTACCCTGCTTACTTCATCCTCATACACACAGTGCTTCGGTAATCAGTTTTTAGAAATCTATTATTAACACATCTTTCTTTTTGTTACTATGACAGGTTATTGGCATGTTATTTCAAACGTGAAACTGTTTGGATTGCCTTTTTACACAGTGTTCTGCACATAGAAGGCTTTCTGTGAAGTTTCTGTGACATGTTTCAAATATAAATGGGCACATCTATAAAAAGATGTGTAAGAGGTTATAGCAGTATATAATTTTTGTTTCACTTATTTGCTGTGGTGAGTAAATAAAATATACAACATCAACATTCCTAGCCATGGTACACTTTAATTTTTAAGAATTTGAATTTCTATAGTCTTTTAATCCATATAAATGGCATAAATGAAATGTTATTTAAGATGACCATTGCCTTCAACACGATTATGAAAAGTTACACTAAAACTTTTCATAATGACAGAGGGATCCAGAACAGAGATATTTTCCAGACCAGCTATACCACACAATCCGTTATCATTGTACAGATTGCATTGTGACTTTAGACCAGAAGCTAAAGTGGCTGTCTTTATTTCAGTTAGCACTGTAGGATTCAAAAAACAAAAGTTTTACTTAATATTTTTTAGTCTGGTACTTTGCCAGAAAAGTTCAAATACTTACTTATAATCTCATCTCAGAACCATCCTCATGACCAAAACATTTTATTTTGGCTCAACAAAAATATATTATGTCTATACTTTGTGTGCGCCATGTTTGGCTAGTTTACAAAAATATAGAAATTAATATGGTGCCTGCCTTTGAGAAGCTTAAAGTCTAATTAGAAAAATGGAGAGAGCTTCACTGTGATGTGTTGAAAGATGCTGATAGACGTATTTGAGGAGGGACACTTAGCACTGCTTGAAGATTCAAGGAAGTCTTTCTGTAACAGGAAGCTGAGTCTTAAAACTTGAGTGAAACTTTAGAAATTGTGGGGTGAAAAACTTAAATTTGTATTGCTTCATTATTTTGTTTTGGTATTGGGTTTTGTTTTTCTTTTTTACATTGTAAAGGAAGTATCTGTAGAATCAAGAAATACAAAGCTTTTAGATTATTAGTTTCTATTCATGAAGTCTGTGTAAGGGAAGATAGTGATTTAAACTCATCTCAACATGATCAAGAGTAAAGATTAACTGCTGTATTTTTTTAATCTAGGTAATAGAAAATAATAAACCTGAATGAAGGACATAGTTATTAAATACACTCTGCCATGGTTCCTGCACAGTGGCAGTGTTTACTGACCTGTCTGGTTTATGTTATATCTAATACTGTGATAACTGAGATATTTAGTGTAACAATTTATAATACCTAACAAGTAAAAATAACTTCAGTATCCATTCTTTCAACAAGCACTTATTGAGCATTTACCAAATGCGGTGTGCTTTTCTAGACACTTATGGTATACCTGAGAAGAGTAGACAAAGGTTTCCGATCTTTTGTAATTTATTTTTGTGGGGAGTTGGGGGATTATGGTAGACAACATAATAAATAAGTTAATTGTGTAGCATGTTAGTAGATTATATACTGTGGAAGAAATAGAGCAGAGTGGGAAGGATTAGGAATGATGATGTGAAGTAGACACTTGGTTATGTAAGTCTGGAGTTCAGAGAAATTATCTTGGCTACAGATGGAGATTTTGGGGAGATGTCCACATATATATGATATTTAAAATAATGAAACTGGATGAAATCACTGAGGTATTATTAGATAATAGTAAAAGGAAGAGTACCAAGGACAGAGTCCTGGTCCATTCTTAAGTTAGAGAGAAGAGAAAGAACTAGCAAAGGAGACAAAGAAAAATTAACCAAGAATATGGGTCTGACGTAAGTCAAATGAAGATAGAGTATCAAGAAGAAAGGAAGAATTAACAAAAATTGATAGGCCAAGAAAGGGACAGTGCTGCTGATATGTTGAGTAAGAGGAGTACTGAGACTTATTCATTAGATTTAGCAGCTTGGAGATCATCACGGGCTTAAAATAATGGGATTGATGTAACTGGGATAAAAGCCAATGAAGTGAGTTGGAGAGAAAATAAAGAGCATTTGGAGATGGCAAGTGTTGACAAGTGTTATAATTAGGGTGATCATATAACCAGATTTCCCTGGGATTGTCTTGGTGTTCATTCACCATGTGCCTTATTTTATTCTCAAATGGGCTGTAGTCTGAACAACAAATATATGATCAGTGTGGTTGTGATTCATTGCTGTCAGTATGCTTTTTGACACCCAAATTTAGCCAGTGGTAGCCCCTTTAAGCCAGCCTACGTAACTTGTTTGAGACCCTAATTTGAACTCCTTTTGTCCTTTTCCGGCATAAGAAATTATCACAGGGTTTATACTTTTTCTGCCTCATATCTGTAATCAGCCATTTCTCTAAGAAGTCCTGCTTCATTGTTAGTGGTATTTAAAAACCAAAACTCAACACATGGATAGTTTTTGATTGGAAGGAAAGGGAGTGAGAAAGTTAGGTAGCCAGTTAGAAGGCATTCTAAAGACAAAATTTTAAAAAGCAAAAATATTACAAAGATATTGAGGTAGAAAATTTAGTCAGGTGATTCTATGTAGAATTGAATGTTAAGCATGGAAGTGTGTTATAAAATTAGAGCAGTTAGATCAGAAAGATACATTGAGACCAAGTACTGAAAAGATTTAAATACCAAACTGAAAGTTTGACTTCATTCTGTATTCCGGATGGTGATGTAATGGCCCTTGGAGTTACTCATCCTGGAGTCTGGAAGAACAATTAGGCTATTATAATCCACACAATCCATAAAGAAGTCTTGAACCTAGGAGTGGGATAATGGTAATACAATGGAGGGAACAGATACAACTGACAGTACCAAAGAGAAAGCAGAAACGGTGATAGGAGCATAACAGAAGCATATAGTAAAGGGACTCCCAATATCTCATGACACTGAGTTGTCTAATCCTAGCGGCAGAAGATTGAGATGCAATTTGTTTCCATAGAGAACAAAGGAATAGGTGTAAGAAGAAGGTAGTGATATTTTATTTGGGAAAAAAAGTCTATTGGCAATATGATGATAGAGTATAACTTTATTGAAGTTTCATCTAGAACTGTATGTAAAAAGCAGAACAGTATTTAGGAAATAAAGTTTTTGTTGTCACTGAAAGGTAGTCATAATGAAATTCTCAACTATAGAAAAGTATGAAGATTTTGATGTCTCTCACTCTCTCACAAGTTATTTCAGATTCTTTATTTCAGAGAAATGACTCATTTTCAAATAGACCAAAAATCTAGAACTCAGACTTTTCTTGGCACCTTCTAATTTTTTGTATTGGGGATTAATCCCTTATAACCTAAATATACTATTCCAATTTTGATCACACTTTGGAAAATACAAATGTGTTTTGTATTTTATTAAGTTAAAAGCCTGACTCTGATAAGATTCTCTTGAAATTAAAAATGTCAACATGATTATTGCCTCCAAGTTGCTTTTTGTATTTACCCAATCTCCTTTCCCACAGCACAATACAGAATAGTTTGGTTACAAATGTTTACTTTCCCTACTTAACCAGAGGCAACACTACACTGCTTATACGGTTATGAGTCACTATATTAGATTGTTCAAACAAAGTCCCTGGAAAGAAGAAAGACAAGGTTGTAGCCAAATAACCAAAATTGGGATTACCTAATTTTGACTTAGTTTGATATTTTATGTAAAAGCAAAAAGTGACATCTAGCACTGTGTGGAATAAGAGAACTAGAATAATTCTGATGGATCTGGTTATTAGGGGATGATGTCTTTAATGTTGAAAACATGAATAATATTAGTTTAACATAATTACGAAGGAATTAAAACAATTTTTAATTGATCATCACTGACAACAGAATATAGCCGAAAAGCAGAAGAGTATTTGCAGTTATATTCAATTTAGAGAAAAATCTAAATTCAAGAGAACTATATTTATCTGAAAAAAAAAAAAAAGACATTGGAATTTGTTTGTTTGCTTGTTTGTTTGAGACGGAGTATAGCTCTGTCGCCAGGCTGGGTTGCAGTTGCATGATCTCGGCTCACTGCAACCTCCGCCTCCCGGGTTCAAGCGATTCTCCTGCCTCAGTCTCCTGAGTAGCTGGGATTACAGGCACCTGCTGCCACACCCAGCTAATTTTTGTATTTTTTTTTTTTTTTTAGTAGAGACAGGGTTTCACCACATTGTCCACGATGGTCTCGATCTCCTGACCTCATGATCCGCCCACCTCGGCCTCCCAAAGTGCTGGGGTTACAGGTGTGAGCCACTGCACCCTGCCTGGAATTAGTTTTAGATGAAGGAAAGCTAAGTGATGCTGTCTGGTTAATCATCTTACTTAGCATTAACAATATGCACTAGGAAGAACATGGTGTAACAGTATCATATAAGCACAAACTAGTTTCTTTCACAATTTTAAGTGCTGTTAACCAGGATTAAGTGTGGTGCGTGAGGGACTACGTGATCTTTAAACACTGAGTACATATAAAATGTCCTTGGAATAGGTATATAACTTCTGTCTAAAATGTCTATTACTGGGTCTGGAAATGGATCTTAGTTTTCCATTTGGCATGAAACCTTTCCTCAGAAAGAACAAGGTTGTATCTGGGATCTGCCTGGCTTGTTACCTAATGTAGTTTCTCAACCATTCACAATTATAAATCTGTATATTTCAGTGAGTCTTTAAGTAGTGGTTTACCTTCTCCCATTATAAGTAAAACCAGAGTAATGTAGAAATGAGCAGTAAGTACTCTTCTTTGCAACACTCTAGTAGTCCTCTTGGCTGATTTTTTTTTTTCCCCTAGTAGTTGCTCTCTTTCAACTTTGTTTCTCTAAAGAAAAAGCCTAGATTGGCAACTGAAAATTTTTTGGCAAATCTTGGATTTGACTTTTTGCTAATAAGAGACTTAACTGATTTTTTTTTTCTCACTAAGAAATAGACTTAAAACGGAGCTGCCATTCAACCCAGGAATACCACTACTGGGTGTATACCCAAAAAAAGTAAGTCATTCTACCAAAGACACATGGACACCTATGTTCACAGCTGCACTACTTACAATAGCAAAGACATGGAATCAGTGCAGGTGCCCATCAGTGGTAGATTGAATAAAGAAAATGGTCCATATATACTATGGAATACTGTGCAGCCATTAAAAAAAAAAAAAAAAGGGAAATTGTGTCCTTTGCAGCAACATGAATGGAGCTGCAGGCTGTATTCTTAAGCAAATTAACAGAGGAAGAGAAAAGCAAATACTGCATGTTCTCACTTATAAGTGGGAGCTAATCATTGAGTACCCATTGGCTTAAATATGGGAACAATAGACACTGTGGACTACACAGTGGGGAGAAAGCTGGGTTTAAAAACTACCAATGGGGTAGTGTCCTCACTCCCAGCACGAACGGGATCTGCACTCCAAACCTCAGCATCACACAATATTCCCATGTAACAAATCTGTACATGTACCCTTATATCTAAAATGAAAGTTGGGGAAAAAAGGAAATAGACATTTAAAATGTTTCTACACTGGTCCAGTTCTGTTCAACATGTGTCATTGTGCTTGAGTCTGACAGTCAAAGCGAATAAGACACCATTCTTACCCTTGAAGAACTTACACTCTAGGCTCTTCATTCCATTTTTATGTCAAGAATATGGAGAACAAAGGTTATTATAAGCATAAGTTGTTTGTTTTATGTATGTCCTCAATGCATTTTTTTTTTTTTTGACTACATGTCTTATTGCCCAACCATGTTCTCACTTGAAGCAGAATTGTTCTCAGCAAGCTGGTTAGAATATACGTACACTTCTGAATAGTTAGCCAGAAAGCTGTAGTGATTCTTTAGTGCCTAAGCCTCTACATACCATTTGTCTTTCAGAGTTTGCTACTTTTTTGCCAAATTAGGGCTTACTTGCTTTCCAGTGCACGTGTAGAAAACAATTTATAATGAAGAGAGTTGATGTATTGTCAGGTAAGGGACCCCAGCCTCAAATCCAGGGACGTTGTCCATCTTCCCAGGCATTCTTTGTAAATAATTAATTACTTCAGATCTTGAAAACTCAATTCTTCATGTCTCCTCCAGTTTTAATTACTGATCTTCTAGATTCTACTGAGTTTTGCTATGACTGGCTTCCATAATCAATTTGATAAGTAATTTATATGTTCTTAAAACATAAGTATTTTGTGACCAAATTATAATGTATTATTGACACTGTTAAATTCAGTCCTACAGTGATAAAAAAAAAAAGTTTTTTAAAATTCTCCCTTAAAAAATGGATATTCTGAGTTAAAATATATGTAAATCTAGGTTTCAGAGCAGTTAGAGAAATAATTTGCTAGTCCTCACAATTTAGTATGAACTTCCCAAGCAGACTTCACAGCAGACTCTTAGGAGGATTCAGAAAAGCTATGTGTGAAATTTTCTCTAATCTTTTAGTAGGAACACTAATATTTAAGGTGCTATCTGTGCAATTGTAATAGTACATCAAAAGGAGTCTTACTCTGAAAGTCAGTACCTGATTTCTTCTGAATAAGAATAACTTCATAATATATCATTTATTGCAGTTTTGTGTGTCTTAAAAAAGTCTTAGTTTCTCATTGTTTACTTAAAAGAGTACCTGACAATTCCAGTTATAGCACAGCTTTCCTATCCATCCATATTTGCTAAACACAATTTTTACATTTTATGTGAACCATGTTTTAGGAGATAGTATTCCCTTTTAATGACACAAAGAGCTGTATTTAAAACTAAGGTAATAAACGAGTTGATCCAAAATACTGAAGTATAAATGGTATAAGACAAAAAGTTTAAGCCATCCAAATACATCTATATTTTGCTTAGTTTTAAGGTAAATATTTAATTATTATTTATGGCATATAGTGTTTGTCCAAATAATACGGTATAATGAATTATTTTGTAATACAAAGATTGGTAGGAGATAGAAAATACCTTAATTTCCTAGTGCCTCTGTATCAAATTATGACAAATTTAGTGGCATAAAACAACACAAATGTATTGTCGTACAGTGCTGAAGGTTAGAAGTCCTAACGGTAACAGGGCTGTATTATTTCTGTAGGCTTTCAGTGGGGCTATATTCTCTTTGTAGTCTCTAGGGGAGAAATTTTCCTGCCTTTTCAGCTTCTATAGGCCACCTGCATTCCCTGACTCATGGCGTCTTTCTCCATCTTCAAGGCAAGCAGCATAGCATCTTCTCTTCCCTCTCTCTCTTCCCCCTCCACCTCCCCCATTTCCCACACTTATGTTTTTGTTTGTTTGTTTGTTTTCTCTGCATCTCCTTCTCTTTGACCTTTCTGCTACCCTCTTGTAAGGAAGATTGTGATTACATTTGACTTACCTGGATAATCCAGGATAATAACCCCATCTTAAAAATTCTTAATTACATCAGCAAAGTCCTTTCTGCCATGTGAAATAATGTATTCATAGGCTCTGGGGATTAGGACATGGACGTCTTCCAGGAGCTATTCAGCCTAGCACACGGTGTGTAATTAATCACTACTTAGGTTCTAAAAGTAGAGGTTATTGTAATCATGCTTTGTGTTTGTGTATCATGCTACTAGAGCTACAAATGGTTTTCCCTTTCTCAGTCAAATAATATCTTTTCCACTTATTAGCCCATTTTAGGGGTATTGTATTCCTAAACGACTCCCTGTAGTTTTTATTACATGGATTTTTTAATGTCTTAAGTTTAATATCTACCATGTATCTGGGGCTTTGGGTTTCTGGGGAAAAAAAAGTAAAACAGTGAATGAGCTTTTTAAAAATTTTGATACTCTGGCTCCTGCTATTGCTATGAGTAATAAACTGCCATTTGTCTCTGACCCAGAGCCTTGTGTCTTCTACCAACATCTGTCATACAGTATGTATTTGACTAACTTGTTAGCTTTCAAATCTTGACATTGGGTATTGCTAATAATTACTCCAACAAATTAACAGCCTTAGTGGCAAACGTATTTCTTTAAATATACCCAACCTGAGTAAATTCCTATCAACTTCACTTTCTGTATGTCTTTTAAATATATTTTGTTTATTTTGAACCTTCACATCATTCTGCCTGAAATATTTCTGAAAGACCACAAAAGTTGCCAAAATTACTCGCTTGGGTTGCTCAGTGCCTCACATTTATTAAAAAACATATGTATATATTCCCTTCTGCTGAAAGGGTTATAATAACACTTAGCTCATATAAATCATGCTTCATTTTAAAACCTGTGTTTCTCATACCTAGAAGATTCTGATGGTCTTGGTTAAAGGATCATATGACATCACCACAAACTGTGAAATATAAACTCGTTTTTTGTTAGTTTTTCGTGAATGCTTTTAAACATGGTAGAGATTTTTTAAATTTATCATAGAGGCAGTAGACCAGAAAGATGATGATCTAATAAAGATACTAGTTAAGATCAGTCTTTCTACCACCTAGTTATAGGACCTTGGACAAATCACATGATTTGAGTCTTACTTTTCACTTGTTAAATGAGGAATTGACAGAGGTAATTTCGGTTACTTTTAGTTGAGTAATTTAATTCACTTACTATCATTATTTTTATTTACCAATGCAGTTGTTTTAAGGCTAATAACCACTTTAAATGCTTTTCGTAAATTTTGGTACGTAGTATTTTCTTGTTGTTACAAAGTCTGACGTATCTGTTTATATTTCCCCTTTCTCAAGACTTGTTTAGTTGAGGTGGTTTTATTTATTTATTGTTTTAATTCCAGATGGAAAGGCCTTTTAAAATTTTTCCTTTGTTGATTAGTTGATTTTCTTTCATTTCTACTTTTTCATTGTGATCAGATAATGTTGCTTATAGTATTTTACTTGATGGAGCTTACTGTTGCTATACTTTCTTTGACTTAATGATAATTTTTATCAATATTCCATGTGTACTTGAGAAGAAGATACAATTGTTTTTAAGATCTTGTAATTTTATTTCCCTATTTTCTTTCTTGACTGGAAGTTGTGTGTCAGAGTCTTGAGCTAATAAATAGTATTTCTATTTCCTTTATTTCGTGAAGTTTCTGCTTTATGTAATAGTTGTGTTTTATTTGACGCATAGTCATAAATGTTATCTTCTGTCTTAATTTTGTTTTCTTTGCCTCAGCTTTGTCTGAAACACAGTCTCAGCACCTGCTTTCTAATTTTTCCTGTTTGCCTGCTATATCTTTGAGCCTTTTTAAATACTGTGTTCTTTGTCTTTATTATATACAGTATAGAGTTAGGTTTTGCTTTGTGATTCAGTTTGACAATATTTTTCTTCTAATAGGTACATTATACTAATTCACATTCCGTTATATTCCTGATGTTTCCTTTCAACTCTGTCATATTTTATATTCTAATTACTGAATATTCTATGTTGTATTTACCGTTTATTTCTCTACTTAATGTGTCTTCTTTGTCAAAGATTTTTTAAAAATTATTTTGGTATTTAGAAAAGTCTGTATTTTCTTTCCATGGATGACGTATTTATATCTCATATTGCCTATACTTTTCCATTTTCTTATGTATCTTTTATTTTCTACTCTGTTCATTTTGAACAGTATCCTTCAACTCCTGTTTACCCGACCTAGATGGTAGTCAGTAATCTTATTCTTTCCCCATCTCCTCTACTTTTTCTAGTTGTAGTTTTTCTTGCTTAATCAAAACATATAAAGCCTACCTACTGTTCTTTCTCCTATACCCCCACACTTATTTTAGTCATAGCTCTACAAATAGATACAGTACTCAACATCAATTATTTTATCAAAGTTATCTTTTGCTGGCTTCTAGAAGATTCCTCAGAAGAGGCACATATATATAATATTTCCTGAATTCTTGCAGTTCAAAACTGTTTTTCTATACATTAGATATTTGAAGAGCTGCTTGACTGGGTATAAAATCCTAAGGTTAGAGTTGTTTGTATGGAGTTCCTTGAAAATACTGCATCTTACTTGCCTTGTATGTTGTTCTCAGAAAGATTTGCTCTTAAAGTCATTTTGCTGTGGCTATTTTAGTAGCATGATAATATCTTACTGTGGTGGGAGTTAATTCGTTTCTCAAAATTAAGATGTTATTTAATATTAAGTTTCTTAAGACATAGAAAGGAACTTAATAATAGTGATTAATTTAAAGATAGATACGTAACTAAAATTTGTTTTATTCTTTCACAGGAATTGAAACCTGATATAGTAACTAAATCTGCTCTTGGTGATGATATCAACTTTGAAAAAATCTGCAAAAAGGTATATCTGCAGTGGATTATATTTGTCTTATGAAGTTTCTCATTTATATTTCTTACTTTGTTCTTGAAGAGAAAACTTACCAAGAAGCCATGCTATTAGTTTGTAATTACTTTTCCTAAATGAACTCCATTACTGCCACCAAAAAAAAATTTTTATGCTAATTTATAAATTTTGTTTTGCTGTAATATCATACCTTCGAGGTCCTTAAAGGTATGTTGAACTTAATATGACATTTCATACATTATATAAAAATCAGTCTGTTGATCATACTACTTAGAACTAAGATTCTTTATTATTTTTCCAAGTATTTTTTATGAATATCTCATTTAATCTGTACATTTGCCCTTTGAAAGATGTTTTTTCACCCTCTTTATACAAATGAGGAAACTGGAACCCAAAAAGAATTAAATGAGGTAATTAAGAACACACCACTCTTAGGTGATATCATCATTATATTTTTCTACATCTTCCGCTCTTTGGATTTTCCACTCCTGCTTCTTCCTTAGTAATTCCCTTTTATAATTTGTACCCACGTTGTTCCACTTGAGAACAGATTTTGTATTGATTGATTTTTCTATATTGTGTTTGTTTTTACTTTCATTGATTTTTGTTCCACTCTATATTCTTTCCATCTTCTTGATTTATGTTTTTTTTTTCTGGTTTCTTAAAGTGGAAGCTTAAATTACTGGTTTTAGACCTTTTCTGATAAAAGCATTTAATACTATTCATTTATCTGTAAGCAATACTTTAGCTGCATTTCATAAATTTTAATAGGCTGTTTTGTTGTCTTAGTTTAAAATGTTTTAAATTTCCCTTGAACCCTCTTTGACTCATGGTTTAATTTGAAATGTGTTGCCTAATTTCCGAACGGGTTTTCCGGTATCTTTTTGCTATTTTTTGTTTATTTAGTTCTTTTATGATCCGTGAACATACATTTTGTGATTTCTATTCCTTTGAATGTTGTACTTTTGTTATAGTCCAGAGTATAGCATATCTTGGTAAATATTTCATGTGCACTTGAAGACAGCATATATTCTGTTGGGGTATCTGTAAATGTTAAGTCAAATTGGCTGATGGTATTCAGATTATCCATATTTTTGCTGTTTCTTTCTGCCTACTTTGTTAAGAGGTGTGTTGGAACCTCCAACTATGAATATCAGTTTGCCTATTTGATCTTTCAATCTTGTCACTCTTTGCCTTAAGCATTTTGAAACGTGTGTTAGGTATGTAAACTTTTAGGATTTATGCTCTTGGGGCACTGATCCTTTATCATTACGTAATGGCCCTCCTTAACCCTGATAATGTTTATTGTGCTAAAGTCCATCTTGTCCGAAGTTTATATCACTGCTTTAGCTTTCTTTTGGTTAGTGTTTACATTCAGTATCTTTCTCCGTCATTTTACTTTTAAGCTGCATATGTCTGTGTACTTAAGGTGATTTTTTTTTAAATCAATAGCATATGTTTGGATCATGCTTTTTATCCAATCTGATAATCTCTCTTTTAAGTGGTATCTTTAGGCCATATCTCTTCAATGTGATTATTGATGTGGTTGGATTAAAATCTACCAGTTAGCAGTTGTTTTCTATTTGCTTCATATCTTTTTGCTTTGTTTTTCTTCTTTTTTTGATCTCCTGTTAGTTAATTGAGCATCTTATCTCTTCCGTTGACCTATTTATTACATGTACATTTTTATTATTGTTTTTTAGTGTTCACTCTACAGTTTATAATATACACTTTAATTAACCAAAATCTGCTTTCACATAATTTTATGCTGCTTTATATGCAGTATAATGATCTAAGAACAGTAAATGCCAATTACTTTATGCCTTCTATTGTGCCATTGTTGTTAAACATTTTACATATGCTATAAGCATATAATAGATTTTCCTATTTTTGCTTTGAACATTTGAACCATTCAGTTTAGAAATAATTAAACATAAGAGTAAATCATTTTTTTACTTTCATTTATTCAGTTTTGATTGCTCTTTATTTCCTTGTTTAAATCCAGGTTTTCTGCTGGTGTATTTGTTTTTCCTGAAGACTCAAAATATCTTGAAGAGTAGGTCTAGTTTCTACAATTTTTTGGCAAGAAAGTTTCTGTTTGTCCTTTATTTTAAAAAATATTTTTACTAAGTATAGAATTCTGTGTTGATAGTTCTTGTCTTTCTGCACTTTGTCATCTAGCTTCTTTAATTTTGTACATGTCTGCCATAATTCTTATCTTTGATCCTCTGTATATAATGCCCCACCTCGTCTCACTCCAAACTGAGTATAAGATGTTCAGTCTAACTGGTTCAATGTGAATTTGCTATTTGTCCATCCTTTTTTTTTTTTTTTTTGGCTCTTTCTGGTTCTCTAACTCTCCAGATAGGAACCAGAAATTCACAAGTCTCAACATCTGAATTTTAGAAGAAAAGAAACCAGAAATCTAAATTTTGCATTAATTTTTATGATAAATTATAAGACTACCAAATTTTGGGTTGTCTAGAGTGTAACCTTGAGCTGTCTGTTCCCAGAGGATACATTATCATTCTTTCTGCCTTCAGGGGACTTGAATAGAAAAAATTGACATACACTGACTCTGGATGTCATGTTTTTCATCAATAAAATACTTCAGTGAGATCACCATTAAAGGTCCCTCCTCCAAGCTCTTAAGTTTTTCTCTTATTTTAAACCTCCATAAAGTTTTGCTTTTGTGAATCACTATTCTCAAAAAGTGATGGGATAATTCAAATGTAATAAATCAGAGCATACTTTATAATATACTATGATAATTATATAAAAGTTTCTAATCATAACTACTTGAGTAAAATGAATAAAAGTTTGTGTAATGTTAAGATCTCTCAAACTGTTGGAAATTTTGCTATAACAGGTTGGTATCTAAATACTCATTCAGTGGATGTTTATGTGCAAATCAGCATGCTAGATGATTTAGGGCCATGATTTCAAAACTTTTATTTCTCTCAGAACCTTTTGTTAAAAATTTTACCCCACACTAAGTGTTGTATATTAAATACATGAAAACAGCTGCTGTAGGGATTGGGGCTGGCAGTTAAGAAGCCAAGTCATCCTTTGGTATCTTAAAAACATTGCTAAGGACACTACAAGAAAAGATAAGAGATAATCTTAACCACAGAGTTTATTTCTAAAGGAGAGTTTATACTTGTAACTAACTATAAGATGTGTGTAAGAAAAAGATTTGAAAATACTCATTCTTATATTACAGATTGATTTGTCTTTAAATTTGAATTATTTATTAAATACAACATATATTCAGTGCTATAGTTTTCACTAAAGTGTGTTAGATACAATCACATTTAATTTTTAATATTTGCAACTCTAGTGGAGGAGTTTTGATCGGGAGAGAATTACAACCCCATTGTATAAAGTAGAAACTAGAGCTCATGGAGATTAGTTTGTCCAGATCAGTACAATCAGCTGGTTAACTGAACAAGAACGTAAATCTGTGTCTTCTGAAGGTTTCATTAACATAACAAGCTTTTGATCTGGATTTCATTCTAATTCATTCTTCTGTATAATCTGATGTTTCATCATTAATTATGACAAATACTGGATTTTCCTATGTTTACTTTTCTTCAGGATTGCTGTGGAATCCATGTAATGGGCTTACTCTTTGAATTTTTAAATATAGTACAACTTCAGAAACTAAATTCTTACCAAAGACTTTTGTTTGAGGTCCTGATTAGATTTAGATTTAGCATTATGTATTGTGAAAGGATATTTGGAACAGATACTGCATAGTTTTTACTTTTCTTCCTCTCCATCATACCTAAGGAAGAATCATCAATCCACTGGCATCATTAATAGTTCATGGCAGTAATTATTAATAGTACTCATAGAGATGTAAGAAATTGTTGAATATTAGAGTCTCAAAGTGTTGAGAATATTTTTCAGGGAAAATCCAAAGATTAAAAAGTTATTTGAACTGTATGATGTTAAGGTTTTTTCCCAGCCTTAAGAAAAAAAGCACTGATGCTACATTTATGTAGCATCATTTCTCTACAATTAATTGATATTAGTCATTTTAAATTTTAAGGCATTTTATGGCAAGAAAAGCTGTCCTTGTCAGAAAAGCAACACAAAAGTTATGAGTGCAATTTTGCAGTATTTTTATTCCGTGTAATTCATTCATAAAGAGAAGAAAGGCTTAGCATGGCGGCTCAGCCTGTAGTCCCAGTGCTTTGCTCCCAAAGGAGGCCAAAACAGGTGGATCACTTAAGCCCAGGAGTTCAGGACTAGCCTGGGCAACTTGGTGAAACCCCATCTCTACAAAAAAAAATCCAAAAAATAAGCTGGGCGTGGTGACACACAACTGTAGTCTTAACTACTCAGGAGGCTACATTGGGAGAATCACATGAGCCTGGGAGGTCGAGGCTGTAGTGAGCTGTGGTCATGCCACTGTACTCCAGCATGGGTGAAAGAGTGAGACTGTGTCTCAGAAAAAAAAAAAAGAGAGAGAGAAGAAAAATGTTAACCCTAAAATGGTTTTAAATTTGTGCTCAGGTCTTACTGAGACAAAATAATGACATGTTGAACAGAATAGTGCTAATTAAATAAAAATATGGCACAATATATTTGTTTTTAATTTTGTTGAGATGTCAAAATATATAATAATTTTTTTTTGCCATATATGTCTTTAGCATACTGATTTCCTTTCCTTTGGATATATACTCATACCCAGTAATGGGATTGCTGAATCTTATGGTAGTTCTATTTTTTATTTTGTTTTAGAACCTCCATACTGTTCCTCATAATGGTGGTATTAATTTACATTGCCATCCAACAATGTACAAGGGTTCCCTTTTCTCCACATTCTCTCCATCACTTGTTATCTTCAGGCTTTTTTGTAATGGCCATTCTTATGGGTTAGAGGTGATATCTCATTATGGTTTTAATTTGCATTTCCTTAATGATTAGTGATATTGAACATTTTTATGTATCTATTGGCCATTTGAATGTGTCCTTTTGGGAAATGTTTGTTTAGGTCCTTTGCCCATTTTTAATTGAGTTATTTACTTGCTAGTGAGTTTCTTTTTGTTTGTTTATTTTTATTTTTATGTTTTATTTGAGACAGGGTCTCGCTGTGTCACCCACACTGGAGTGCAGTGGCAGGATCTCAGCTCACTGCCACCTCCACCTCCCGAATTCAAGCGATCCTCCCACCTCAGCCTCCCAAGGTGGGAGGTGCCAGCCTAGAGGCTGGTGTTCTAGTGCTGGTGTAGCAAGTGTAGCTGGGATTACAGTCATGCGCCACCACACCCGGCTAATTTGCTAGTGAGTTTCTTGGGTTCCTTTAGTATTGTGGATATTAGACTCTTACCAGATATATAGTTTGCGTATATTTTATGTTTTCATAGCAGTTTTATAATTTCCAGCCTTACATTTTAGCCTTTAATCCATTTTGAGTTGAGGTTTGTGTATGGTGTGACATAGTGGTCTAATTTTTTTTTTTTTTTCATGTGGATATCCAGTTGTCCTAATACTGTTTATTGAAGAGACTGTCTTTTCCTTATTGTATGTTCTTGGAAGCTTTGACGAAAATCAGTTGGCCGTAAATGCGTGGATTTATTTCTGGTGTCTCTATTCTGTTCTTTTGGTCAGTATCATTGGTGTTTCTGTGGTTATCAGTTGTAATATTTCCTCTTTCGTTTTTCATTTTATTTATTTGAGTCTTCTCATTTTTTTAGTCTAGCTATATAGGTTTGTAGTTTTATATCTTCAGGAAACCATCTCTGGTTTTGTTGATCACTCTTGTTTTTCTCATGTCTCTTTCATCTGTTTCTGCTCTAATCTTTATTATTTATTTTCTTCTGCTCACTTGGGTTTAGTTTGTTCTTATTTTTCTAATTCTTTGAAGTGTAACTTTAAGTTATTTATTTGAGATCTTTTTGATGTAGGCATTTATTGTTATGAACTTCTCTCTTAGAACTGTTTTTGCTGTGTCCCGTAAGTTTTGGTATGTTGTGTTTGCATTTTCATTTGTCTCAAGATACTTTTTAATTTTCCCTTCAATTTCTTCTTTGACTTATTAGTTGTACAGGAACATGTTATTTAATTTTCATGTACGAGTGAATTTTTCAAAAATTCCTTCTGTTACTGATTTTTAGTTTTATATCATTGTGGTCAGAAAAGATACCTGGTATGTTTTCTGTTTTCTTAAATGTGTTGGGCCTAATTTTGTGGCCCAGCATATCATCTGTTTGGGAGAATGTTCCTTGTGTTCTTGAGAAGAAGTTTTCTGTTGCTGTTGGATGAAATGTTCTGTAGATGTCTATTAGGTCTGTACAGTCTAAGGTGTACTATTCGCCTGATGTTTCCTTATTGATTTTCTGCCTCGATGACCTGTGCATTGCTGAAAGTGGAGTATTGAAATCCTCTGTTATTATTGTATTACAATCGGTCTCTCCCTTCAGCTCTGTTAATATTTGCTTTATATATTTGGGTCCTGATACGGGGTGCTTATATATTTACAACTGTTATATCTGTCTGATGAATTGACCTCTTTGTTTATATAATGACCCTTGTCTCATCATACAGTTTTTGATTTTGTCTTTTTTAACTAAGTATAATTACTCCTACTCTTTGCATGGAATATCCTTGCTTCGTTTCTTCACTTTTAGTCTATGTGTCCTTACAGATAAAGTAAGTCTCTTATAGGCAGCATATAGTTGGGTCTTATTTTTTGTTTGTTTGTTTTTTGTTTTTTAAATTCATTCAGCCACTATGTGTTATGATTGGAGAATTTAATCTTTTGACATTCAAAGTAATTATTTCTGCATATGGATTTACTACTGCCATTTTGCTAATTGTTTTCTGGCTGTTTTGTAGCTCCTTTGTTCCTTTCTTTCTCTCTTGCTGTGTTTCTCATTTAGTGATTTTCACTAGTGGCTACTTTGATCATATTTTAAAACTCTATACTTTTATTCCTCCTTCCGCTGCGTTTTGGTGTTATAATTTACATGTGTATTCTTTAACAAACTATTGTAGCTAACAATATTTTAATAGTTTTGTCCTCTCATCTTTATATTAAAGATACAAGTGATTTGCACACCCCCATTTAGAGTATTAGTAGATTCTAAATTTGACTATGTACTTATTTTAGCAGTGAGTTTTATCATATATTTTAGTGTTAAAAGTAGTGTTCTTTTCTTTCAACTCAAAAAACTCCCGTTATCATTTCTTCTTGTAAGACAGGTCTGGTGGTAATGAGCTCTCTCAGCTTTCGTCTGAGAAAGTTTTTATTTCTCTTCTTTTCTGAAAGACAACTTTGCCAAGTACAGTATTCTTCACTGGCAGTTTTTTTTTTTGTTTGTTTGTTTGTTTTTCCATCAACACTTTGAATAAATCATCCCACTCTCTCCTGGCTTATCAGGTAGGCCTTTACTGAGAAATTTGCTGCTAGTCTTATTTCAACTCTCTTACATGTTATTTGCTTCTTTTCTCTTGCTACTTTCAAGATGCTCTCTTTGTCCTTGATTTTTGACCATTTGATTATGTGCCTGAGTGTAGTCTTCTTTGGATTGAATCTGATTGGAGACCTTTGACCGTCCTGTACCTAGATATTTATGTCTTTCCTCACATTTGAAATTTTTTCTGATGTTATTTCTTTATGTAAGCATTCTACCCCTTTGTTTTTCTCTTCCCCTTCACAAACTCCTGTAATTCAAACATTTGTTCTTTTGATGCTGTTCCATAAATCTCATAAATTTAATTCATTCATTTTCATTCTTTTTTTCTAATTTCTCCTCTGACTATATATTTTCACATAACCTATCTTCAGGTTCACAGATTCTTCTGTTTGATCAGTTCTGCTGTTGATGTTCTCCATTAAATTTTTATTTCAGTGTATTTTTCACCTCCAGAATTTAAATTTTTCAAATAGTAATTTTAGTCATTCTGTTAATTTTCTCATTTTGGTATTTTATTGTTTTCTTTATATTACTTATTTGTTTCTGTATATATTTTGAAGTTCTGTAAGCTTTCTGAAAATAATTATTTGAATTCTTTGTCATTCTGTTCTAGATCTTCATTTATTTGGGGTCAGCTACTAGGATATTATTCTGTTATTTTTGTAGTGTTGTATCTCTTAGGTTTTTTCTGTCTCTTGTTGCCTTATGTTGATTTTTGCCTATTTACAGAAGTAGGGACTTATTCTAGTATTTGCATACTCGCTTTGTCTGGGAGAACCCTTCTCCAGTCAGCACATCCAGAGATTTTGGGCAGGGTGTCTGGTGTGATTTGAGGGCAGGTTTGCTGCTGGATCCTTGGGCAAGCCGGCCTGGTGACCAGGTCACCATGTGGGCTGGCCTGGCATCTGGGTTCATGTGATAGGGCCTGAAGACTGGATCAATAAGGGCTGGGCTGAAGACATAGTCTACACGGGTGGTCTTGGGGCCTCAGTCCTTGGCATTCAGCCTGGAACTGTGAATGCTGAGGTGGACCTGGACCCTGGGTCTACTGGAGTAGGCCTGGACTCTGGATCCTCTGGAGCCTGGAACCATGGGGGCTGGCTGGGTATCAAGGCCAGCATGGAGCATAGGTCCACAGGGCTAGTCTAAACTTAATATTGCTGGTGCTGGCGTGGTGCCTGGAATCACTGGGACTGGTCTGGATCCTGGGGCCATGGGGACCAGCCTGGATCCTCTGTCTGTTGGTGCCAGCCTTAGAAGCTAATGTGCAAGTGCTGGTTTAGAGTCTAGGTCGACAAAAGCTGGCCTGTATCCTACATCCTCGGGGCAGGCCTGGGACCTGTGTAGACAGGAGTGGTCCTGCACCCTGGGTCTGTGTTGGCTGGTCCAGTGGGAGTCTTCTGGGACAGACCTGGACCCTGGGTCTGCTGGAGAATGGGGCATCAGAGGCCAACCTGGAGAGTGGGGCCTTGGGACTCAGCCTGGCACTGGGCAGGTCTGGAGCCTCTGTCTGCACGTGCCTGCCTGGTGTTTGTGTCCAAGGGTGCCAACCTGGTCATGGGGCAGGTCTGAAACCTGGGGCCACAGGGGCAGACTTAGTGCTGCATAGGTCTGTATCCTCAGTCACAGGGCCTGGCCTGGTGCTTGGGTGGGCTTGAAGCCTGGAGTTACAAGAACCACCTCGGTACTGAGGTCAGTATATATCCTGAAGTGACTGAGGCAGACCTGGACCCTGGGGTTTGTAGGATCCTGCCTGGTGCCAAGGCAGGCGTGGAGGCTTTGTCTGAATGTACCAGCCTGGAGCCTGGGATCTGACAGGTCTGACAGAGGGTGACCTAAATGCTGAGACCACAAGTGCTAGCCTGATACTGGGCTGCCCTGAAACCTAGGGCTGGCCCAAAGCCTGGGACTGTGGGGATCATCCTCTGCTGAGGGCAGTTCTGAACCTGGGGCCACTGATATTGGCCTGTCTTGGGACAACCGAGAGACACAATTTGCTGTGTAGGCCTAGAGCCTGGGACTGCGGCATTCAACCTAGCACTGGGGTGAGCCTGGAGTCTCAGTCGTTGGTTACCAGCGTGGAGTCTGGGCCGGTGACGGCCTTCCTGGTGCTGGTTTTACTGGAGTAGGTTGTGTTTTGGGTTCCCAGGCAAAGTATAGTGCTCACCTCTCCCTCCCATCACCACATGGAAAGTATTTCTCACCATGGTTTGCTGCCTGGGGTTGGGGAAGGGGTGATTTGAGTAGTGTAAAACTGTTCTTCCTACTGTTTCCAATGTCTTTTTGTTGTTGTTGTTGTTTTTCTTTTTTTCTTATTTCTGTGCTATACCTAGGTGCTGTAATCTCTCATCTGTTTTCGTTAGCTCTTATAAAGGTATTTTTTTGTGTAGATAGTCATTCAAATTGATGTTTCTGTGTAGGTATGAGCCCTAGAAAGTCCTGTTCTGCCATCTTACTGACATCCATCCCTATGAACATTGTTACACATTTCTTTTGGGGAATATACCTGAAAGTGGAGTTACTTGGTTATGGAACATGGCATATTTCAGAAACTAGGACCAAAAATAAAATATTATAACAAAATATGCTCCTTTCACCTTTATTTTCTTATTGCTTATGAAATGACATGAGTTTTGGGAGCTCTGGCCAGGAACCAAGATAAACACCAAATATATATTTCTTTATTCTATAACAGTATCACACGTATGTTCAATTTAGGAGATACGCTGGTTTTCCAAAGTAAATGTACTAATGTATACTCCCACCTTCAGTATATGAGAGTTCTAGTTAAGATTGTATTGCTAGTCTTTTTCATTTTAGATATCCTAGTGCATGTATAATACCTAAATTTAATTTGCATTTTTCCATTGACATGTCATCATTTTGTTTGGTCATATGCATATCCACTTTTGTATAGTGCCTGGTTTTATCTTTTTTTAAATATTTAATTGGTTTGTTTTCTTAATGATTTATACGAGTTCTTCAGATATTTTGGAGTGAACTCTTTGTCAGGTTGGAAATAGCTGCCTTTATTATTTGGCTTCCTTTTACTTTGTTAATAGTGTCTTTTGATGTATACAGTTTCCTCATTTTAATTAGTCTCTTCCATTATAATAATATTTTCTCTTTCCCCCTTTTCATGTTTTCTGCCTACTTTTATTTGGCATTTTCTTACTATATTTTATATCTATGATCTTTTAAGTTCTTTTTGAAACTGAGAGGTGGAAAATAAACAGATGAAGATGTGATATTTTAAAACTCACAGGAAGTATTCCATTCTTCAGATGGGTGGAAGGATAGATTCATGCATAGTTCTTGGTAAGTTTTCTGAGTAGGGTGGCCAGAAATGGTTAAAATGACTGTCCTGTGTATGTGCATCTTTTTATAGTATGTAGATGAGCATGGTCCTGAAAGGATTACCTTACCGATTTCTTGCCTATCTACTATTCTTGCGAGCAAGTCGAGTTGAGGAAAGTGGTTCATGTTCTGCGATAATGGCAAGGATAATTCCCATAATCTCTCAAGGGAAAATATTCTGGGCCAGGTTTGTCTTTGGAATTTTTGCTTTCTATATGTCCTGAATCTTTTCCATTTTTCTTTTAGAAACTAGTGCCATAGTGGAACATCCCATCCTGGTCTGTTCAGTTGTTCTATGCTTCTTTTCTGGCACTCAACTCCATCCTCCCCTTTAACCTTCCCTTCCCAGTAACTCTGCCACCAGTACCAAACTGTAAGATCCAAAGACCCATAAAATAGTGGTAAGTATAAGCACTGTTTGATTCAGTTGTGTCACATCACTACTGAAAATTCGTTTTATTTTTTTCATTTCTACACTTTTAATTTTCTCAAGCATTCATTTCCTTCTGTCATATTATTAACTCCCTATGGCTTTCCAGTGTTAAAAGGGCAAGTTACAGAGAGGTTCATTTTTGGCCTCTGCTTGCCTAGAATTTGTTATAATTACATGGAGTTCTGCATAGTTTTCCTTTTTGTTCTTGTTGTTTTGTCCTATTTTTATGTGTTTGTTCTTCCTTAGTTGACTATAGGACATATACGTATGGTGCTCTGGGACTAAATACCTTTAGAAATTGATCCACTCCTGGAAATAGGAACCAAGGAAGAGTGTAATTGGTATTTAATGTAAGTTTTAACTGAAGATAAACATCACTATCACTTAAAAAGCAGACCCAGTGGCTTAGGAGAAGTAGAACAGTGATTATATCCTCTCCCTTTTCATGCAGAAAAGAAATAATAGCTGCAGATACCCCTACTACAAAGCTATTACTTCCTCCAGTTGATTAATGAATGATTAGCTTGAATGATTAAATGACTGGCTTTTTTTTTTTTTTTTTTTTTTTTTTTTGAGACGGAGTCTCGCTTTGTCGCCCAGGCTGGAGTGCAGTGGCCGGATCTCAGCTCACTGCAAGCTCCGCCTCCCAGGTTTTACGCCATTCTCCTGCCTCAGCCTCCCGAGTAGCTGGGACTACAGGCGCCCGCCACCTCGCCCGGCTAGTTTTTTGTATTTTTTTTTTTTAGTAGAGACGGGGTTTCACCATATTAGCCAGGATGGTCTCGATTTCCTGACCTCGTGATCCGCCCGTCTCGGCCTCCCGAAGTGCTGGGATTACAGGCTTGAGCCACCGCGCCCGGCCATGACTGGCTTTATCACTTACGCTTATGTTCATTCCCTCACAGTAATGTTCACATATAACATTTTGTGTGTATGTATATGTGTGTATCAAATTCCCATAAAACTTTATTTAATTTTCACGAAAAATCTATTTATATATGACCAGTTTTCAGTGTTTTTATTAAATGTCTTCAAACGCAGGAACACACAGTAGACAGAATATTGGAGAGTATTTTTTTCATCACCACCTAAATATCCATGTTTAGTTAGCCACATTACTCGTGATCCAGCCAAATGGACTGTTTGCTATTATTTTTCTAAATGTTTTTGATAAATACAAATATTAATATGTGGGTTTATATCATCAGATAAAAATCTATAATTGAAATTAAGTCCATCTGATATTCAGAGTACTGCTACTAGCATTCTACCTCCACCAGTTTATTTATAGTCAGTTTGTTTTAGGTAGTATTTCACAGAAGAGATCTTTTTCATTTTGGGGTTGTTTACATTCTGAGATACATCCAAATACTTTTCTGTTTATAATAAATACCCATATACCCAAATAAAAAATTTCCATTAAAAGGTAAGGTGTTTTCCCTTTTTTATTTAATGTATTTGAAATGGAAGAAACTGGAGGTATGTTTCTGAAAACCACAGTTTCCGAAGAATTTTCCATGGCAAACATTACATCAGTTTTAAATAAGGAAAGCTGTGGTTTCCTTCATACCTCCTGATATTGGGAAGACTTTTTCATGCAGGTGTAAAAACTGTTTTTTCATTGAGATTACTTAGTAGCCTTTTAAGTTTCAAAATAAATTTATTTAAGATACATCAGTGTATTTCTATTCCCTTTATAAATCTCCATTTTCTATCTCATCTATGAAGCCTATCACATTCTGCCTTGTATTAGTTGTTTGTGCATTTGTCTTAGCCTTTTAAATTAGAGCAACATTGTGAGCTTCAAAAGACGATCTCTGTGTCCTCATGTGAAAGATAGTGTCTTCACATAATAGTAAGCGTTTAGTAAATACAAAGAGGGAAGAAGTTAAGTGAGGAAGGAAGATGGGCAAGAGAGAAATGAGGAGGGAAAGAGTCTGTTCTACTCATTCTTGTGAGTTTCTGCACTTAACCCAGTGCAATAAGCAAGAAATGCAAATATTATCCCAGTGCAATAAGCAAGATGCATATATTATCTCAGTGCAACAGAGACCCAAAACCCTGCCAAAGTAATAAACCTGAGCCCATCTGTTTCATCAACTTTTTGTTTTAATGCTTATATTTCATTTCTTTTCAAAAACACATGAAGGGAGCTTTACGCAATTTATAGTGTAAAAAACATTTGGAGTTGGGTCATGAAACGTGAAAGTTATCTCAGAGTTGAAAAGAAAATTTGTTGAGAATACTAGACTGAATTCCGAAAACAGATTTTGAGTTCTAGCTTGTTCCTAATTGGGTAGGTAATCTTGAAATCAAGCCTAGAAGGTTAGTCTCATTGATTGATAAAATCTTTGGTCCATTTCTCCTTTAGATCTTGTTGAAATTTGAATTTTAAAAGTTAAATGTGGGATTTTCTAAGAATAAAATTCTTAAGAATAAAATTAAAGATTTAAAATGTAAAGCTAAAAATATTAAATTTGACTTTCTCTTAGGAAGAATAAAAATACTTAAATAATTGCCATAATTTACTAAATTGGTATGTCAAAGACTTTCTTTAAAACCAGTATTTTTAAGTACATGTGTAATTTTATTAGTCTTTTAAGAATGGAAAACTAAGTTTAGTATTTATAAAACATATAACTAATGTGTATGTTATTAAGATTTTCATTTGCACTTTTTTTTCTTTTTTTTTTTTTTTTTTTGAGACGGAGTCTCCTCTGTCACCCAGGCTGGAGTGCAGTGGCCGGATCTCAGCTCACTGCAAGCTCCGCCTCCCGGGTTCCGGCCATTCTCCTGCCTCAGCCTCCCGAGTAGCTGGGACTACAGGCGCCCGCCACCTCGCCCGGCTAGTTTTTTTTTTTTTTTTGTATTTTTTAGTAGAGACGGGGTTTCACCGTATTAGCCAGGATGGTCTCGATCTCCTGATCTCGTGATCCGCCCGTCTCGGCCTCCCAAAGTGCTGGGATTACAGGCTTGAGCCACCGCGCCCGGCCAGAATATTTTTTCTACTCCCATAATTGCAAGCAACTGACATTTGCAAATTACATGTCATCAAGATGAAATACAAATTAGTTAAAAATAGCTGGCAACTAAATATAAGGAATATTGAAGGACCAGATATATACGAAGGAGATATATGTCTCTCCTACAATACACTCTGATGTTTAGGAATGCCTTGATTAAATAATTTTTAATTCAGTGAAAGCCTCAATTCTAATTATTATGATTTCTTATAGTGTTATAATAACAGTATTCTAATTAGTACTTGAGCATAACTTGTGCCTTTTTCTTTGAGACTGACAATTCAGATACACTTCTAGGGAGTGATTGTTAATATCCTCATTATAAGTTGTGAACTCACACTCTGCAAAGATTCTTGTTTAGCAAAAGTTAGAGGTTTCTAGGAGTTTCTGCATTTCAACTAGTGTTACCTTCTCCCTAGCTTTGTGACCTTAGGTTACTTACCACCTCTGACTCTTGTTGCTTCTCATTTCTGTAATAAAGAGCTCTTCCAGATCAAACGTCCTGATGTTGCATTTTAGTCCCTCTTCAGAGTTGTTATGGCATCTGATAAAAATGACAAAGCTCATCTTCCCAGTGTTTAGATTTTTTTTGCCTCAAAACTTCACTGTGTCATGCACTCACTATGTCTGTATTGTAATTTTTAAATATGTTTTGTTAAGTATTATTAACTCTAACATTTTACCTATTTCAATATAACAAGTAGTTCATTCTCTAAGATGTTTGGCCATGGTATTGGATAGGCAACTTTATCAAAATTTCATTTATAAAAATTAGAAGCACTGAGTACATTTTGAACTGTATATACACCATAAGATTATGGTACAGAGTAGGTACAGCACATACTTCACAGACATTTTTGTTAAAAAATTCTCAATAAAATAAACAAGAACTTGAGAAACCGTTTATTTTCAACCCATTGTTCTTAAACAGAATGGTATTTCTACCCGTGAAGCGATGTTTCTCTTAGCCATTGTTGAGGACATGGATACTTCCACATAGTATAAACTGGATTTTGTATTTATGGTTATTCAGAACTTTCCCAGAGGCAAAAAGTGTATTCTCTGGTATGGTGCGATTATAGGAAATCAAATGCCCACATGTCATCCTTTTCATGAATAAGCCACATTCTCATCAAATATTAGCCGAAGCATAAAGCATCAGAATATGTTTTATATTTTCCTTAAAAATAACTACCCTTATCAACAAAGTCCTTATTAATAGAAAAATATATTTGGTGTAGAGGTTATTTTCATAATCTAAAACTCAGAAGTCATGAAAGTTTGACTCATGAAAATTTTAAATTTCTCACCCAGAAAATTGTCCAAAAAAAAAGATTTTAAAAAATACTAACATTGCAAATACGTGTGAAAGGACACAGCTAATTTTCTAAATCTATGAAGATTACTTATGATGAACAAACCAGCAGAAAAAGAACAAAGCAAGATTTATGAACAGATGTTTGTAGAAAAGTACATACTAGTGGTCTACTAACATAATGAATAAAAAATAATGTTATAATGACTTACTGTTTTTAGTTTACATTACAGAGTTTTTAGATTACAGAAAACAAAAAGTCTGCTAACATTCTGCATGGGAAAACCACATAGAAAAACATACTTTAATATATTGCTAATGGAAGTGAAATTTGGTAGAGCTCACTTGTATGTGGAATCTAAAAACGTCAAACTCGTGGAAATAGAGAGTAGAATGGTCGTTACCAGAGGCTGGGGGCAGGAGTAGTACAAACTGGAAAAGGGAGAATTGGTCAACAGATAGAAGGTTACAGTTAGAAAGAAGAACCAAATTTTGGTGCTCTGTCGCACAGCAAGGTGACTACACTTAAGAATATATTTCAAAATAGCCCAAAGAGAGGATTTTAAATGTTCTCATCACAAAGAAATGATAAATGTTTAAAGTGATAGATATGCTGATTACTCTGATGTGATCATTCTACAATGTATACATGTGTCAATATCACTTTGTACCCCATAAGTACAGAAAATTATTGTCAATTAAAATAAAACAACATATCCTAGAGTTTTATAGCAATATTTATATATTTATAACATTTTATCAGCTGATAGCATTAACTATTATTCTTCAAAAACACAAATTGCATATAATTACAGAACGTAAAGCTGTAGTATACATAATTCTACATAACTACTCATTTTATATCCCTACATACCCTGTAGACCCAGACTTTTATGTTCTCCTTTGGCTCACTGCTGTTATATGTGGCTGCAGAGCTGCAATTTGACAACTACAATGTGAGTGACTATCCTGGGATTATGCAACACTGTGGCCTTTTTCGAATCAGTCTCATTTTTTATTAACTTGATATTCTTCCACAAATAAGTGCTCCACAAAGATTGCAACATAAAAACACAGTTATAGAAGAAGACATTAGAAAAAAAAAAATCTAAAAAAATCTTCATTGATGAGATTTGTACATAATTATAGAATTGTAAATCTTTTTCTAGAGTCTTTCAGAAAAAAATGAAATTCCCTGAAATCAGATTACTAAATCAGAGTTAGCCTGGGATATCTTCCAGGGCAGAGAAACAGCTTTGCTAAATAAAATTAATGATAAAATGATTCTTAGCAAAATAGCATTTACCCCCAGAGTCAACACTAGATATGCAAGTGTTACCACTGCTCTTCTAAAACTTGTTATAACTAAGATGGGAAGGTATAACTAACTCTGGAAAGAAATACCCAGTTCTGCAAAGATTTCAGTAAGTTGTCAAAGCAGGGATTTGGAAACAGCAGTATACTACACAATTTTTTCTTTCTTCCTGATTTTTTAGTTCTGCCCCACCAAGGATTGTATTTGCCTGTAATTTAGAGCAGGCATCATACTTTTTCTATAAAGAACCTGAAATGAATGCCTTTGTAAGACACACAGCTTCTGTCACAACTACTTTGCTTTGCCATTGTGTCATTAGTGTAGACATAGGCAGTATACATATGAATGTGATTGACTTTGTTCCCATAAAACTTTATTAAATAAAAGAAGTTCCAGCGGCAGGCTGGAACAGCCCCCATGGGCCAGTTTGCCAATTCCTGGTTTTGAAAATCGAATACTTCTACAAGAATTTTTTTATAAAAATGGCAGTACTCTGTTATTCCTTTCCTGCTTCAATTGCAGTTAGTTCATACAGAGTTTACCCCTACAGCAACATGTTTATGTACTGTATTAGCTTTTTCATTTTAAGCACTAGCTGTTAACTTTATGTTGTGGTAGGTAAGGATTTAGATCTCTTTTCTCCCTCAGGCTCTAAGTCATATATCCCCTCCATCCTCCTCATATACTTATCTCCTGATATCCCTCCTTATCCCCTCCATCCTCCTTATATACTTGAATCAGATTAGATGAACATTTAGTGATTATGTTATTGTTACTGTGAGTCATGTACTGAGTTATTATTACTTTTCTTTTTCTGCATAATATTTCTGTTTTCTACCATTTGTGATAGGTTTATTTTGTTAGTTTTCTGTCTTATCTCTAGTGTAACACCAGTCTCTCCATCTGCTATTGACATGTCCTCTCCAGATATTCAACACACCAAGTATCCCTAACCTAAGTCTCTTGTCACCATCATACTGGAAAATTCCTTTTGCCTGATCTTCTGTTTCTTGTCTCCTATGCCATTCTTATTACTTGTATCCTTCCTCGTTTTAGGGGAGCCAGTAGCTTCTTGGGCAGAAGTGTACACGGGATATAAATTTTTTTGAAATAACTTTGCATGTGTGGAAGTATTTTTCTTCTTCCCTAGGTTGGAAATTCTTTTCCTTCATAATTTTAGAAGCATTAGCTGCTCTATAGTTTGAGTTCAAGAATTAAAGTCTGAAACCATTGTGATCTTGTACATCTTTCCTTTTTAGTTTATTATTTGGTGACTTGTTTTACTATCTGAAATCTTCTAGGTCCCAATATACTGATGTGACTATTTTCATATATTGTTTTCAGTCTTCTTAGCCTGAAAATCATGTTTTCCATTGGGGTTTCTATATTCTAGCTTTTAATGCTCAAGCAAGCATGTTTGACCTATGCCTTCAGCAGCCCAGGTTGTCACTAAGTGACTCAAGATACTAGCAATAGGCTTCCTTCCTAAATTCTCTTCTGTCTGTCTTTCCTGTATCAGGAAAATCAAAAGCAGGTTGAAGAAACGGGTTCACTTTGTGCTGTACTTAAATGAATGGTCCATAAGTAGACGACATTTCTTGGAAAAGGTTGAACAGAAGCTGTGTCTAATAGTCGGAATAGAGGTGTATCAGTTTCCTAAGGCTGCCATAAGAAAGTATCACAAATTGAGTGGTTTAAAACTACGTAAATTGGCCAGATGCGGTGGCTCACGCCTGTAATCCCAGCACTTTGGGAGGCTGAGGCGGGCGGATCACAAGGTCAGGAGTCCAACACCAGCCTGGCCAACGTGGTGAAACCCCATCTCTACTAAAAATACAAAAATTAGCCGAGCGTGTTGGTGGGTGCCTGTAATCCCAGCTACTTGGGAGTTGGGATATAAAGAGACAGGAGAATAGCTTGAACCTGGGAGGCGGAGGTTGCAGTGTGCCGAGATCATGCTACTGCAACTCCAGCCTGGGCAACAGAGTGAGACTCCCTCTCAACAACAACAACAAAAAAAGGTAAATTTATTTTCTCACAGTTGATGAGGGTGAAAGCTTGAAATTAAGGTGTCAGTGAGGCCTCACTTTGTCTGAAAGCTCCAGAGGGGAAACCTTCCTGCTTCTTTCAGCTACTGGTGGCTGATGCCAGGATAACTCCAATCTTTGCCTTAGTGTTCACGTAGTCTTTACTGTGTCTCTCTGTGCCCCTATATCTAAATATTCTTCTCCTTATAAGGAAACCAGACATACTGGGCTTAGGACCACCCTGAGCCACTGTGATTCCATCATAATTTAATCTGCAAAGACTTTGTTTCCAAATAAGCTCACATTCTGAGTTTCCTGGTGGATGTGAATTTTGAGGGGACACTATTCAACCTAGTACACAAGATAATTAAATAGCAGGTGGTCCTGGCACAGGATTTGCACCAGGTGTAATTTAAATATTCTTTGAGTGACATTACTCAGATGAATCCTCCAAACAGAATAGCTTGCATACTGCCATCATCTTGTTTTTATTTCGGTATTCGTACATTTATAATTCTGGGTTGGAAACACCTTATATTTGACTATTCACAATGAAGGGTAAATTTAGGATAAAGACATTTGAAACTGGTTGTTTTACTTTCACACACTAGTGAAATTTATTCACTAGCTTTATTAATATATATTGGGTGCCTACCACTCACTATTCTAGGCATTGAATCTTTAGCAATGAGGCAAACAAAGTCTCTGCCTCATAGATATGAAAACATCTACACTGCCATGCAGTGGTAAGTGATGTGAAGTAAATAGTGATGGGAAGTGTTGTGCTAGTTGAGATGACATTTAAGCAGAGACCTGAATACAGTGAGATGATCACCCGTGTATATATTTGGGAGTAGAGTATTCCAGGTAGAGAAGAGATTGCAATGGTATGGCCTAAGCATCAGAAGGCAATAAAGCTTAAAGAAGAACAGATATGGAAATAGCATGATTTGATTACATTTTTAAAATCCGCCATGGCTGCTATGTGGAAAACTGACTGTTTAGAGAGCAGATTGCAAAGGAGCGTGCCCAGGTATAAGTTTAATTATGTCGGTCCAGGTGAGAGGTGTTGGTGATTTAGTCAAAGGTAGTAAGAATAGAAATGATGAGAAGCGACTGGTTTTGGATATATTTTACATTTGGAACCACAGAGTGTCTTGTGAGTTTTGAGGGAAAGAGAAATATTGGGAAAGAATCCTTACAGTTTTAGGCCTGAGCAACCAGAAAAATGGAAATTACATACAATCAGATGGAAAAGCTACAGGAGAAGCAGATTAGCGAGGAAAAAACAGAATTCCGTTTTGACAATGTGAAATAGATGTCAAGTTAGGTGGTTTGATGTATCAGCTTAGAGCTCAGTTGGAGCTGGAGGTCGAAATTTAGATTTGTCAGCCTTCATATGGCATCTCAAGTCATTAGCCGGCATTGTGATTTTTCCAAATGTATAAATATATTAATATTGTATATAATGTCCCCATTCAGTCATCATCAAATATTTATAACGTGTTTTCTATGATCAAGTTATTGTTCTAGGCCCTGAGAACGTGTCAGTGATAGTAGACATTTAAAATAGAAATATGGAGCATTAGATAATTTCTGGGTCTCTGTTAAATGGGACTTCAAGTATTACAGTAGTCTCACCCAGTTTAGCACTAATATGTTATTTGATTCTTTGATATTTAGTCATCTTAATTAGATCATTTAAGCTCTTTGATAGTAAAAACTATGTTTTTTTTTTTTAATGTTACACATGGTGCTTATCACAATTCTGGGAACATTAAGTATCCAAAGAATATTTATTAATGAGTAAGTGATAATTTTAATTATTCAAAGGCAGTAATATTTTTGTCAGGATGATCTTTGTCTTTAGCATGGCTCAATTATACAGATAACTTATCTAAGGAGACTATTAACTAGTTCTATTCTCAACTCTAATTTTAAAGACTATGATAGATTTTATTTTATTCACTTTCAATGGTGTCATTTTTATTTTATTTCCATACATTTATTATATTTTTAAATTTGCAGCCAGATTCTACTGCAACTGAAAGAGCAATTGCCAGACTAGCAGTACATCCTCTTCTGAAGAAAAAGATAGATGTGCTAAAAGGTATGAATTAAATGACTTTTAAGCCATGTACTTAATGCCTTTGTAGACTTTGGATAATGGTGATTCACTTATTTTAACTCTTGAGGTTCTGTTATAAATGTAAGTTTCTTTCAAATATTTACCAATGTGGAAGGTGTCTGAAAATACAGAAAGTGTGATCTCTGAAGAAAAACCAAATCTGTATTGTTTAATAAATTCTAATATATGAACATATGATATGTAATATATATCTTTCTATATATAATATATACAAGATAAAGTTGAATAGTTTTTTAAAAATATTTACATAACTCATTACTTTTGGTTTTCCCACTTAGGAACATAATTTTTTATATATTTATTATAAAATATATATATATTTTTTTTTTTTTTTTTTTTTTTTTTGAGACGGAGTCTCGCTGTGTCTCCCAGGCTGGAGTGCAGTGGCGTGATCTCAGCTCACTGCAAGCTCCGCCTCCCGGGTTCACGCCATTCTCCCGCCTCAGCCTCCCAAGTAGCTGAGACTACAGGCGCCCGCCACCACGCCCGGCTAGTTTTTTTTGTATTTTTAGTAGAGACGGGGTTTCACCATGTTAGCCAGGATAGTCTCGATCTCCTGACCTCGTGATCCACCCGCCTCGGCCTCCCAAAGTGCTGGGATTACAGGCTTGAGCCACCGCGCCCGGCCTATAAAATATATTTATAAAATGAAATGTTTTTGTCACATGATACTGATTTTTATGTCTGAAAGCACAATTTATAATACTCAATGCATTATTATATAAATTAAAGTTGCCATTTCCTTTTATTTGTATAATGTGATGTTTTTACTGTTCTTCATAACTCCAACACATGAAGAAAAGATTTTCTTTTCATTTTCACGATTTAAAATGAATACATCTGAGCATATCATATGTTTGGTTTTTAAGAAGTCAAAAGATTTCTTTGTGAATTCAGACCCATTATATGTATTTAATATCAATTCCAACTGCCCTGTTAAATCTTTTCAAATAATTTTTTTAAATATTGTTCTAAAACAGTCATGTTTTATGTGTTTCAGTGCTAAAATGAGTCATGCACTATTTCTCTTGCAGCTGCTGTCCAAGCCTTTAAAGAAGCAAGACAAAATGTTGCTGAAGTTGAGTCATCAAAGAATGCTTCAGAGGACAATCATTCTAAGAATACTTTGTATTCAAATGATAATGGAAGTAATTTACAGCATGAAGGAACTATTATCAGTGAGCAAAAAGTCAAAGAAACCAAAATACTGGCGAAGAAACCAACACACAATTCAAAGGAAAAAGTAGCCAAGATGGAACATGGACCTAAAGCAGTGACTATTCCAAATTCTCCATCAAAGCCTTCAGAAAAGGATTCTGTAGTTTCCCTTGAGTCCCACAAGACACCTGCTGACCCAAAGCTGAAAACACTAAGTCAAACTAAAAAAAACAAAGGATCTGATAGCTCACTCTCTAGTAACAGTGATGGCGGAGAAGAAGTATGTGAAGAGGAAAAGGAGTATTTTGATGATAGCACAGAAGAAAGGTTTTACAAGCAGTCTTCCATGTCTGAAGATAGTGATAGTGGTGACGACTTCTTCATTGGGAAAGTCAGACAAACAAGAAAGAAGGAAAGTAGTTGTCATTCTTCAGTTAAGGAACAAAAACCACTCGAAAAAGTGTTTCTTAAAGAAGATACAGGTGAAACTCATGGGGATACAAGAAATGACAAAACCAAGCCAAGTACAGAAACCAGAAAGTTAGAATCAGTGTTTTTCTACTCTTTATCTGGATCTAAAGGCTCTAGAAGGTAAGATTCTTTTTCTGTTCTGAAATAATCATTAGTTCTTTTTTAAAAAGCTAGAAATATCTATGTGTCCCTATATGAAGAGACTATAATTCTAGTTTGTACAACCCATCCTGTTTTTAGACATGGCCCTCTCCAAGGTTATAGTGGGATATTAGGTACAGATAACATATGGCAATGCCACATTTGTCCAGTTTCATCAGAAAATGAGATGTTATAGCCAAATAATATGCCAGCTGATTTAAATTTTATACCTTCATTTATCAAATCTTTGAAACTTTGAAATCGTTTTTGATGAAAAACTTTTGAAAATGTTTCACATGTCTTTTTAAACAGAACTTTCTGAAAAGAATATGGTGTATTTTCTTGATGACCCAGGACCATTATTGTAAACATCAGTCATTTTACTGTCTAGTACCGTTTCAGTATGTAAGGCTGCTTGCCCTTAAACTGAGTTTCTCCAGACTGCTTTTTATGTGGTGATGTTGCTATCTCCATCTCTGTTGCTCACCACTTTTCATAGTTGTTCTGTTATAAATCAGTAAGTTTACCCTTATTTGTAATTCCAATTTGATAAAGGATATCTTCACATTTTAGAGTAAAGGTTATGTTTAGCTGATTTCTTCAGTAACAGCTATAAACTGTTTTTGCATATATTTACAAGTCAGGGATAGTTTTTAATGAAATAGAAAAATGTGATGTAAAAATTTTTCAAAAATGTCACAGTATGTATTGCAAAGACATAAAAACACGTGGAGTGTTGAAATAATTAAAATATTTACTTCTGTTTTCCAAACTTGCCTCAAAAGGCTACATTTTTTTCTCATTTGAAAATGGCATACCACTATCCCTTTACTACAAAATATAAATCTTTTTTCTTTTTTTTTTTTTTTTTTTTTTGAGACAGAGTCTTACTCTGTCACCCAGGCTGGAGTGCAGTGGAGTAATCTTGGCTAACTGTAACCTCTACCTCCCAGGTTCAAGTGATTCTCCTGCCTCAGCCTCCCGAGTAGCTGGGATTGTAGGAACATGGTGCCACACTTGACTAATTTTTTTTTTTAAGTAGAGATGGGTTTCACCATATTGGCCAGGCTAGTATAGAACTCCTGAGCTTGTGAGCAACTGTGTCCCGCCAAAATGTAAATCTTAATTTTTGATGTATGAGAGTCATTCTTTCTGTGAGAAGACTTTAGAAATTCTTTATCTAGATAATCCCCAAGAGTAAAGGCAAGGTAACCAAGACAAGACATTTTCCATTACAAACAAAATTCTCTTTAAAGGTGGTGAGGGAAGTAGGTCCTCACATGTCTGTAGTAACATTGGATTCTAACAAACCTTTATTTGATACACAACCTGGGACTTTCATAATTATCTATTGTTTGCTGGTGTGACTAAGGAGTATAGTAGCCTTTTGAATTAGTTTTATCATCAATTTTGTTATGTTATTTTCTTAAGATCAGAGGATTTATCTTCAAAAAGTCATAATGGTGTTTTTCTTCTTTTAGAAATTACAAAGAACAGGCTCCAAAAACAAGATCACTAGGTATGTATTCACACTTGCCTAACCTTCATATGCAGTTAAGCTATGTTTTACCAAAGTAAAAGAATGAAAAATTGTTGTTGCTTAGTATAGTCTGAATGAATTATGTACCCACAGAAATATTAACAGAGCATCTTATAATTATCAATATAATTTTTTGTTGTTGGTTTTCTTTTTTTCTATGTCCTGCCAGAGGGAAAAATATAGATAAAATTTATCA
Organism: Macaca fascicularis; assembly: GCF_037993035.2. Lineage (NCBI taxonomy): Eukaryota > Metazoa > Chordata > Mammalia > Primates > Cercopithecidae > Macaca > Macaca fascicularis. The sequence goes on from NC_088380.1 coordinate 128,631,732, forward strand.
GGAAATATTATGTCTATTTAACTTATCTCAAATTAAATCAACACATTTTTAAGTAAATTATGTAAGTTATATCTTAATTATTAGTGATCCTAAACACTAATGCCATGCCATTAAATATTGAATAACAAGTATATTACTTTCTTAGGCAAGAGTATAATCAGAATATTTTCAGATTAATTCATAACAAATCTAAGTTTAATGTATTTGGGGAGAGTGACTTTTCACACAATCCTAGACTTTCACTAACTGAACATAGCAAAAATTCATTTCTCATTCACATCACAGTCCACTGTGATGAATTAGCAGAGAGGCTGTGTTCCACATAGTCATTCAAGGATCAGGCTTCTTCCATCTTTTGGCGTTTTCCTCCTCCAGGTTCCAAATATTCTCCATTTGCCAATAGAAGGGAATGAAGTACATGGAGAATTTTGCAGATTTTTGTGAGCCAGGCCTGAAAGTAGCAGAAACCAGTTTCGCTCACATATCATTAGCCAGAATTCAGTCACATGACCCCATCTAGCCACAAAGGAGCTAAAAAATGCAGTCGTACTATATATCTAGGGGAAAAGAGAAAGTGGAATTTTGTGAACACATAACTTTTTCTGCCAGTGACCATACTTTCTCTCACCAGATGCCCATTTTGTTTGTCCTCCTACACAGAGCACATTTACCTCCTTCCCAAGGAAGCCAACCCAAAGTCACATCCAGTCACTGCATCTAGCTCAAAGTTCAGGATCACTGGTCATGCAGTACTTTCCATCAAATGTCATGGATGAGATTCCTCAAAGTTTGGTGACCTTTGTACTGAAAAGAAATTCATACCATGATATACCACGTATCGAGTAGCAGAACAGGGACCAAGTAATGAAAATAAAAACTCTTAATTGCTTAAGGGAGAAATGGAAGCCACACAACAGGTCTACTACCTGAAATTCTGCTGAGCAAAGATTATGAAGGCTCTGAGAGGAACTTCCTTATCCATTGTTTTTCATGGTCCCTGTCTAGGAAGGGTCTTTGTTTCATGGCCACATCTGAGGTGGGTATTTAACATCTCTTTGGAGTTTGCCCCAAGTCACTGGTACAAATATAAAGTGATGAAGATTGTACAAAGTTCCGCAGAGGTTTTTTCCATCCCAGGCTTGTGATTTCTTTCAGTATACACTTCCTCAAAAACTCAGTGGATTTCTGACCTGTGTTTCCTTCAGTCCATCTGTGGGCTAGTTACTGTACTGAAGATTCTTTCTCAGAGCTAGTTCTCAAACTTGTCTTATTTATGTTTGTTTGTTTGTGTTTTGTTTTGTTTTTCCCACTTCCCACTCTCATTCAGCATCTACTGCACTGAGAATTATCAGGTTTGGATGGGAAAGCCATACATTTAGTCTTATCTCTGCTCTAGGGCTGAGTTGCTGTGGGCCTTTTATTGCTTAAAACTTTTCTTAGACTTGCAGGTTACTGTTTGGGAGTCAAAAGCTTTTCTAAACCTTAAGTTCCCAAATATCTAGATTCTTTCTGTTCTCTCTGTTCTCTTTTGTGTAGTGCATTGTCAAGGACAGCCAGTAACACACTGATCTTTTTATTCTTTCCAACTGGTTACCTTTGTACAGCAAACTCCCTAGGCTTGTGGCCTGCTTGCCAAGTTATCACGGACAACAGTTTTATCTATTTCTTTGGCACATAGGTTTCTTACTTCTCATTGTCAGTTATCTGTTTCCTTGCTACCCACCACTGAACTGCTAAGCCAATACCAAATTTTTATGTTATTGTAATGGTACTTCAGAGTACCGATTTTAGTATTATTCATGGTAGACTACCTGCTATAACAAGTAACTACTAAATCTCAGTGGTTTGTCATCCATCAGTCTGTCTGCTCCTTGGAGTTTTATTCTATCTTGTGCCTCTTGCTGCCTGTGGATCCTAGGAGTTCTCTTCATTCATCAGCGATAGAGAAGTAATGGAAGATGGAATGTGAGGTTTTTATGGTCCAGGCCTTTTACTCACATTTTATTGGCCATCACTCAATTAGCCATATGACCTCACCTAACTGCAGCAGGAATGGAAAATATTCTGATTGTATGCCTAAAAGGAAGATAATACAGGATTTGGCAGAAACATGTCAGTATGCCCCATTTATACCATATATTCACAAACATAGGATAACTGTAAATATAAGACATACCTACATTTTCACAATGAGAATATCCAAATAAAGGGTTTTTCGTGCTTAGCTTGTATGCTTAAAATATTTACCAGTTTATTTACATATACAACTGTATGTAATATATAAAATAATACTTTCATTTAGAAATACTGCCTTATTCAAATCTCAGTTTTTATGAAACAGGTTCTTTTTAAACTTTTCATCACTACAGCCACTCTTTGAATATTATAACAGATTTCTAGAGCGCATGTGATTTGTATAAGATAAGGTTGTTTTGATTTCTGTCTAGATAATGTTTTGTAAATATTATCCCAAACTATGCACTGGTTTATATAACATTATTACATTTGTTTTCTTAAAGAAGTCTTTAAAAGACTTCTGACAGGCCGGGCGCAGTGGCTCATGCCTGTAATCCCAGCACTTGAGGAGGCTGAGGCGGGTGGATCGTCTGAGGTCAGGAGTTTGAGATGAGCCTGACCAATATGTCTCTACTAAAAATACAAAAATTAGCCAGGCGTAGTGGCACACGCCTGTAATCCCAGCTACTCAGGAGGCTGAGGCAGGAGAATTGCTTGAACCTGGGAAGCGGAGGTTGCAGTGAGCCAAGATCACGCCACTGCACTCCAGCCTGGGTAACACAGCAAGACTCCATCTTTAAAAAAAAAAAAAACAAAAAAAAGGCTTCTGACAATGATTTCTAACTTGCAGTGGAGAAATTACGTAGTCATAGGACTGATTAGTAAGTCTATATTAAGTTTCTTGTCTCTCTTTTCTTTCTGATTCTGTCTTCTAAGTTCTGTAAGCACCTAAAATGTGCATTGATTCTTGTCTTTTCATGCTAGTATATCTTCCTCAAATAAGACTTGATTCAAAATCATATAAAGTGATAAGATACTATATGGACTAGAATACAAGTTGCCACCTTCATACCTGGAAACTAACGTTACAACTAAAAAAGAACTTTGTCTTATATTCTTCAGTAGACTTAGTAATTTACCTTGTAATAACCATTTTTGGTTCAATAACAGACGGAAGTGGAATCAATTTATAGCCCTTTAAAAATAGGTAAGCACTATCAGTATTGTCAGTCCCAGTGGAGTGTCTTAGCTAAGATGTGAATTTTCTGGCTACATCTGCTTCATGTACACAGATATCATAAGCTAATGATGTTCCTTTGAAAATACAAGATGTCCTTCTTTTTTGCCTTCTATGCTAGTGCAACAGGGTGATTCTTTTCTTAATGTTGTTATAAATAAGACAGCACAGCATAAATTAAGAGGCACTCAATAAACATCTACTTATAAGGGTTAGAAAACATGTGTGTCAAAATTGACTACTCGTATGTAAATTTTCAACTTCAAACTATTCCCTGTTGGACTTCAGTTTTAAATTGTGAAATATTCCATTAAGAAAACAAAATTTCTTTTTTTAATATTGGTTTGAAAAAGATAAAATTTACTTCTCCTTTATGCTCTTTAGGTATATAGTTAGTTACTATTATTTTTGCTTTCTCCTCCTAGATTTTCCACAGAATGAGCCTCAGATCAAGAATCAGTTTAATAAGAAGCTACCAAGAAGACTTGAAAATACAAAACAGCAATTGCAGCTGTCTCTTCATCCTTCATGGGAAGCAAGCAGAAGGCGAAAAGAACAGCAATCTAATATTGCTGTGTTTCAAGGGAAAAAAATTACATTTGATGATTGATTAGTGCCTCTTTCTGCGAACTTTTTCATCTTAAAAAAATAATAATAATATTTTTTTTAAGACAGGGTCTCACTCTGTTGCCCAGGCTAGAGTGCAATAGTGCAATCACAGCTCACTGCAGCCTCGAACTCCTGGGCTCAAGTGATCTGCCTCCCAAAGGGCTGGTACTGCAGGTGCATGCATTACCATGCCCTGCTTTCTCACCCCAGGCCCTGCAGCTATTACTTAAACTCGTATTTGAATAAATCTCTTGGGGGGAATTATAGAATGTTTGTTTTTGTATTTCTTTTTTTTTTTTTAAGTAAATTCAAGTTATGTTTATGTAAGCCTTTCACAAATCCAATATGTACTTAAATTGATTTTTAATATCCCTCAGACTGTTTCCCTTATGAAGTAATTTGGGGATTTTAGTAATCTCATATTTTCTCTTTAGTGCTTATCATGTAATGTGCTTCACTGGTTCAGCTCTGTTGTTTCCTTAAAAAGTCAATGTATATTTAAAATAATAATGGAAACATAGGAAATCATAGCTATTTAAACCAGATCACCCTTGTTAAAAATCATTCTTGTTAGCAAACTAAAATAGTAACTTATGGATGTACAGATAAATAAATACTGATTTTATTATTGTTTTACGTACTTGTGATCATGTACTTTTTGATTCTAAAATAGTTGTCTAGGACAATTTTGGGATTCTTAATTATGTTTTAGTTACTTAAGAAAATTGTTTAAATGTAGCAATACAACCAATAATTGGTTTTATGTTTCACTGCATATAAATATTTCCATTAAATCAAGAATGTATATTATCTAGTTTTGACTATATATTCTGATTTTAAAATTTTTGAGGAATCATAGATTCTAATTTTTAAGAACAAATTCTGAAGGCGATTGGATTAAAAGAGCATTTCCACTGATAGCTAAGCAAAGAAGTTGTAAGATGACTCACTGAGGAAAGGACTGCTTTATACATTACAGTACTGTTATTTAAAAGGAAAACAGAATTTTTTAAATCCTTTCAAATGTTTCACTTTTGCTATGCTGGGAAAAATTTTGAAGTTCTTGGTAAACTGAATAATGCTAATCCATGTTTCCTGCACATTAGTTCCTTTAATGGCAGGGAAGGCCATCTGGTTAACCTGTATTCACAAACTCTCAAGAGTTTCTACTTATTTCAAGAACTTAAGAATTTAGATAACTAAGCTGGGCGTGGTGACTTATGCCTATAATCCCAGCACTTTGGGGGGCGAAGGCAGGTAGATCGCTAGAGGCAAGGAGTTCAAGACCAGCCTGGCCAACATGGTGAAACACTGTCTCTACTAAAAATACAAAAAAATTATCCAGGCGTGGTGGCCAGCACCTGTAATTCCAACTACGCAGAAGGCTGAGGCATGAGAATTGCTTGAACCTGGGAGAGGTGAACGTTGCAGTGAGCTGAGATCACACCACTGCACTCCAGCCTGGGTGACAGAGTAAGACTGTCTCAAAAAAAAAAAAAAAAACTTAGATAAATAGAATAATGGAATTCAAGAGATTATGCAGAGAAAATTATTTTTGCTGTGTCAAATGCAAACATTGCTTTTGTACTTCTTTCTTTTAAATTTTATTTTGACATAATTTCAGACTGACAAAAAAGTAAAAGGAAAATGTCTCTGTACCTACCCAGAGTTTGCCAGACTGTGAAGTTGGGGTCACTATCCTCCACACTGCTAAGTCTGTCCATGAATTTTTACCTCAACTGGAAGGAGTTAGTTAGAGTCCAAGTAAAAAGTTAAGAGGGAAGAGTTTTGTTAGCTGTTAGCTATTAGATTTTGTTATAAGTTCTGTTGGACTTTGTTCTGGGATGCAGTGAAGTTACTTAGAATCAGATTGGTCATTTCGAGGTTTGTGCTTTGTTAGAATGGATCTACAAGAGCCATTAGTCTAGGGTATTGGTTCTCAACTTGGAGTGATTTTCCCCCCAGGGAATATTTGTCTACATCATCTGGAGATATTTTGAATAGTCAAGGGTGGGGAGTGGGAGGGGGCTACATCTAGCAAATATAGGCCTGGGATACTGCTAAGTTGTCCATAATATATACACACACACACACGCAAAGAATTTTAGAGCCCCAAATGTTAAGAGTGCTAAGGTTGACAAACCCTAGTTTAGGGTTCATCTGACTCCACTACGAGACATTACCATTTTAGGAACTCTACCTGATACTGTGTCTATCAGGAAATCTTTCTGCAATGGCTGGTCAGAACACAAACTATACCTGGGCTTGTGTAAGGCTTAGTTCCACTTACTCCTTTCTAGTGTTTGGTTTTTTTCCTGGCCTTAGTATATTCTTTGTACACCTCACGCAGGTTGATCTTCTACTAAAGACTTGAAAGAACCCTTCTACAGATCTTTGGAGCACTTTTTCTCTTTCTGTGTATTTCCTTCCTCTAGTATTTTGGCCTCACAAATTCTAACCACACTGACTTTTCTGAACTCTGAAGTCTGTCTCTAATTTCAGTAAGGCCACTTAGCTCTTTTGGGGTTCTCTCTGCACTGTAGTTTGGAAACTTCATGCAGTAAGCTGGTATACTTGTAGCACTCAAACTCATTTGTTTTTCTTCTGTCAGGTATAGTTATCCTTTGCCACCTCTTCTCCATTGTCTGAAAACTGTTTGGTGTACTTTGTGCAGTTTCCTAGTTGTTTAATATAGAAGGGCAAATCCAGTCCCTGTTATTCTATAACGGTCAAAAATTGAAGTCCCTCTTAATTTTAATGCTCAAATTCTACTTAATTTGGCCAATGGGAGCCTCCACAAGCTGTCTACTGTGTCCTTTTAACATGTAAGTTCTTTGTATAATCGTGAGAAAATTGATTACCATTATCGAGCATATATTTACATATTTGAAAGTTCAACCCTAAAATACATACACAAGTTAGTTTCAGAATTGCTAAGTCATAGCTCTGCAAAACAGAAGCCTACTAGCCAAAGGGTTCAATATTTATTTAGAGTTCTTTAAAAGTGACATGGGGTAATAACAGCTAAAATGGTGGAATAAGAACATCCAAATTTTTTTCTCTCTATGAAAGCAATAAGAAAACTCTCCAAACTATCAGAATCAACCTTTTCAGAACTCTAGAATTAACCAAAGGCTTGCAGCAATCCAAGAAGTATTTACTAAAGAAAAAATACCTAAATCTTGAACCTTGAATCTAAATCTTGATGAGAACAGAGATCACTGTGAAGCTTTGCCCTATTCTAATCTCTGCTTCCGAGATTCATGGTAGCTGTGAAAACCAACAGCCCATGATCATAGTGCAAACCAGCAGCCTGGCAGCCACTGGAGGGAGTTCAGAACAGGGTTAGAGTTTCTTCAGACACATTCCCTAAGAACTGTCATTATTTGACCTGATCGATGGTTCACTGGAAGACTTAACTTGCAATGCCATATTTGTTTCATCTGAGTTACAGCTTGCCCAATGAGAGAAGCTTTTTCCCAGAGATTGTTTTTCAAAAACAATTAGAGGCATTTTATTTTTTTTAAACATCAAGACTACCTTAGGCAGTGAGTAACAGTTGGGGTAAACAGTAACTTAACCAAAAAGTAAGTTAAAATAGCATCTTTAATGTCTTTTTTTTTTTTTTTTTTTTTTTTTTTTTTTTGAGTAAGTCTGAAGTCTGGGCTTCCTCAGGGAATTTCTATTGTTTTTTTTTTCTATTACTCTTTTTAACCAAAATAACCACACTACTAAGCTTAATGAATCAGAGATTTCAATGACCATACACAACAAAGAATATAGACCTTACACACAAATAGTTAGAAAGGTTAAACAACTAAAAGATAGGGACTTTGATAAGTTATGACTTATTTTTTGAAATCAAGGAGATTATGTACATGCATAAAACTGTGTACGTATTCAGAAGAAAGCTGAGAAGGCCCTAAACTCCCACCAGTGGCTGACCTTGAGGCACTGCATAAGTAGGTGAAGACTGAGGAGAAGCTGTTAACTGTGGCTAAGTATTAAAGGTGTGCCCCAACACACAGAGTCCCCAATACAAAGAAAAGTATTGATTTCAGGCATTGAAGGAAATCTGTCCAATTATTAACACACTACTAAGCATGTGAATCAGATATTTCATACACAACAAAGAATATAGACTTTACACATATATAGTTCAGAAAGGTCACTAAACGGCAAAATACAGCAACAACAGCAAAACCTGGTGAGGGAAGGGAATCTGATTTATAGAGTTGTAACATTATGTTATTTAAAATGTCCAATTTTCAACAAAAAATTATGAGACATGCACAAAAAACAAGCAAGAACGGTCCATGCATTGATGGGGTGATAAAAAGCAATAGAAATTCCCTGAGGAAGCCCAGACTTCAGACTTACTCAAAAAAGACATTGAAGACACTATTTTAAATGTGTTCAAAGAGCCAAGGTAAACTGCCTAAAGAGCTAAAAGGAAGTCTGAGAACAACATCTTGCCAAATAGAGAATATCAATAATGAGATAGAAATTATGAAGAAAAGCCAAAAAGGAATGAACAGATTCTCAGAGACCTGTGGGACACTATCAGATGTACCAACATAGGCATGATGAAAGTCTCATGTCACCCAGAATTTTCCATAGCCATACATGCCCAAGAGAATTGAAAACATGTTCAGATAAAAACTTGAATGTGAATGTTAATAGTGGCATAATAGCTAAAAAAAGAAACAACCCAAACATCCATCATCTGATGATGAGTAAACAGTGTGGTTTATACATAGAGTGGACTGTGATTCGGGCATAAAAAGGAATGAAGTATTGATACAGACTACAACGTGAACGGATGAGCCTTAAGAATATCACGCTAACAAAGAAGCCAAACACACAATATGGTTCCACTTATATGCAATGTCCAAAATAAGTAAATCCATAGAGACTGAAAATAGATTAGTGATTGCTAGGAGCTGGGAGAGGGAAGAATAGTGAGTGCATGCTAATGAGTCTGACATTTATTTTTAGAAAGATGAATGTATTCTGGAATTAGCGCTGATTATACAACCTTGTGAATATACAAGATCCACTGAACTGCACTTTAAAAGGGTGAATATTGTGTTAATTTTATCTCAATTTAAAAAATAATATAAAGTTCCCTGGGTGAATACTGGTTTCCCTCCTCACTTCAGTATATGTAGTACTTCATTTGAAATGTAGTGAAGTTTATATGGTTCTGACAGTATTTTATTTTAATGATTTTTTCCTCCATCCTTGCTAGTTTTTTGTTGCTGCTGTTGTTGTTGTTTTTTGCTTTATGTGAAACGGCAACACTGTTCCTGAAGTCAGAGCTACACAAAATACTATAATCAGAGGAGTGGAAACTCTCTCCTTTCCCATTGTTTGTTCTTTCCACCCCATTCCCGCCCATCCCCTGTAGACAGTAAGTCTCATTAATCCCTGGTAAATGCTTCCTGTGTTCCTGTTTGCACAGATGAACAAATATATGTCTATTTTCTTACCTCATGTTATTTCTTATGCAAAAATTAGCAGTCTCTAGATGATTACGTGAACTTTGCCTTTTTCATTTAAAATATATCCTGGCAATCACTGCAGATTTGTTCATAGAGATCTTCCTCATTTAAAAAAATTGTCTTATAGTACTCCACTGGGTAAATGTATAAGGACTTACTAAACCACTCTTCTATCTATGGCTATATGGATTATTTTCATATTTTGCAATTACAAACAATGTTGCAAAGGAAATATATGAAAAAACTGTGTATTTCATGTTGTTGCAGGTCTACAGGGTAAATTTCTGGAAGTGGGAATGTTGTGTCAGAATGTAAACACATATGTGGTTTTGTTGAAAATTGCTAAGACTCCCTCCATGAAGGTTGTACCAATGTGTATGCCCACTGCAGTCAGTGTATGACAGAGGCCTATTTTCCCATGACCTCTTTGTGATAGTAAGATAGGTGAGAAATGTTACCTCTGTGTAATTTGGCTATGTATTACTCACTCTTTAGCAGGATAGTTGAATACTTTTTAATGTTTAAGGACCACTTTTGTATCAATTTTTTGAATTTTTTATATTTTTTTGCCCATTTTTCCACTGGTGAGGGTTTTTTTTTTCTTTTTCCCCCTAATTTTTAAGATTTATTTATTATATATTAGGGATAGTAGCCCTTTACCTATTTTATGTATTGCAAATATTTTTACCAATTTGTCAATTATCTTTATTTTATGTTGTTTTTCTATCATGTTATTTTTTTCTGCCATTTATTTCTGCCATGTAATCAGACGCATGAGTTTCTCTTTTTATATCCTTTTATTCCATTTTTACAAATGGATTGAGAAAAATAGTTCAAAAATCTTTCCTTACAATAGTTTGCTTGCTTTGCTTGCTGCTTCATCCAATATCAGTATTGTATCAGTATTGTGCTCCTGCTTTCTTTCTTTTTTCTTTTTTTTTTTTTGAGATTAAAGTCTCACTGGAGTGCAGTGGTGCCATCTTGGCTCACTGCAACCTCCACCTCTCAGGTTCAAGCAGTTCTTCCTGCCTCAGCCTCCCCATTAGCTGGAATTACAGGCGCCTGTCACCATGACTGTTTTTTTATTGTTTTAGTAGAGATGGTGTTTCACCATGTTGGCCAGGCTGGTCTCAAAATCTAACCTCAGGTGATCCACCCACCTCAGCCTCCCAAAGCGCTGGGATTACAGGTGTGAGCCCCCACGCCCGGCCAGTGCTTCTGCTTTTTTGTTTCCATTTGCCTGGAAGACCTCAGATATTCTTTTAGTCTTTTTTGGCTCACTGCAGCCTCTGTCTCCCGGGTTCCAGCAATTCTCCTACCTCAGCCTCCTGGGTAGCTGGGATTACAGGCACACACCACCATGCCCAGCTAATTTTTATATTTTTAGTAGAGACGGGATTTCACCATGTGGGCCAGGCTGGTCTCGAACTCCTGACCTCAGGTCATCCACCCGCCTCAGTCTCCCATGGTGCTGGGATTACAGGTGTGAGCCACCGCGCCCAGCCTATTTTTAGCCTTTCTAAATAATTGTTTTAGGTGTTTCTCTTGAATAGAGTGTATAGTTGGTTCTTTATGAACCAAAATGAAGATCTTTTCCATTTAATAATTGAAGTAAGCCCTTTCACATGTGTTAAAGTGAATGTTTGCTATCAACCCTGCCAGATTATTTTATGCTGTAATTGTTACATTTATTACATTTAGTGTGTTTCTCATTATAATATGTTTACTGTGTTCTCCTTTAAAAACAAAATCTTAAATTTGGTATTTAGGAAGGTTTATGTTTCTGTTATCCTTTTGCTTATACTTTTTTTAATGCCCTTAGCGGCGCCCCCCACCCTCCATTTTTTATTTGGAATCTATATTGTCCATCTTTAATAACATTCTTTAACTTTCACTTATTGCTTAAATACCAGTTATTGAGTTTCTCCTACTTTCCTCTTTTCATCTACCTTCTCTTTCCATTTTTAGTTGCATCTTTTTTTTTTTTTTTTTTTTTTTTTTTGAGACAGAGCCTCTCTCTGTCTCCCAGACTGGAGTGCAGTGGCGCGATCTTGGCTCACTGCAAGCTCCGCCTCCCGGGTTTACGCCATTCTCCTGCCTCAGCCTCCCGAGTAGCTGGGACTACAGGCGCCCGCCGCCACGCCCGGCTAATTTTTTGCATTTTTAGTAGAGACGGAGTTTCACCGTGTTAGCCAGGATGGTCTCGATCTCCTGACCTCGTGATTCGCCTGCCTCAGCCTCCCAAAGTGCTGGGATTACAGGCCTGAACCACCGCGCCCGGCCTAATTTTTTATTCTTCAGAACATACAGCATGTAACAAATAGCATTATCATATAACCTATTATTATTCTACCCCGTTCTCACCTTAATTTTTTTCTTAGATTTGCAATTAAGTATATTTTAATGCTAAATTGCTGAAGTTCCTCTAGTCATTTTTTTGTTTGAATAAAGTTTATTTTCTAGCAGATTTCTTAAAAAAAAAAAAAAAAAAAGACTCATGGAAAGAATTTTTTGAGCTCTTGATGTTTAAGTTTTTCTGTCGTTTTGATACTTAATGAACCATGGCTAAATCTTGGGATTGTAACTCTCAGTGATCCTGCCACTCTTCCTTGTGACAGCAAAACTCTTCAATGTATCTTTGATAAATCTTTTCCAGGAGTGTCTCTTGCCCCTTTCCCGATTAGGAGATCTATCTATTAGTCTGGGCGCAGGATAGCTTTCTGCCCCTTTCCAGGGATACAGGGTTTTTGTTGTTGTTGTCGTTGTTGTTGTTGTTTCTTTTACCCTTTCACAAGTCACAGTGAGTCTTCACCTGTCTTGAGTGACAGTATTTGATGTCCTTCCTTCCTTACAGTGTCTTAAGTTTTGTTTGTTTGTTTGTTTCCAGTAGGGAAAAAGGGTCCTAGTGGAGATTTGTATCTTTCCTATAGCAGCAGCCCCTCCTCTTTCAGGCCTACATCCTCAACAGTTTTATCTGCCCTGACTCCCATCTTTCTCCTGAGTGTCCAGTGTAGGCTCATATCCATGAGCCTAAGATTAGATGCAAATTCCCCTTATGTCAGCAGCTCTCAGAGCTTCATAGTCTCAAGTTAGCCCACGTTCAGCTGCAGCAATTCATCAGAAACTTTAATCAAATACTTCTTACCTTTATGGCAACCCCATTTTCCTTCTGTGCTCTGTCACAAGTGAGCCAGTGCTCTTAAATCTTGCTCCTAGGAGGTGCTTGTACTTCCCTAGATCTCTGGCTGCTTGGTTTTCCGACCACCTTATCTCTTTGTTGGATTCAAGAAAAGTTATGATTTTGTAATTTTTTCTGTTAGAATTTTTTAGAGTGGAAATAATGATCATTCTGGCTTACTATATTCTATGCCCCAGTTTCATTTTTATGGTATCTTTTGTGCTGTATAAGTGTTTTTATGTAACCAAATTTATCAATCACTTCAATTTGCCATCTGTGTTTTATCTTATTTAAGAGATCCTACCCTTGTTGGACAATGCAATGTGCCATAAGCCTTGAGCCTCCCTGAAGGTGCTCGCTAAGTATACCAAGAGGGCAAAGCCCTGTTCACCTTTTACCTGGGTAATTTTTCAGGATTTTATTTGCACTGAGCAAGCTTGAGGAATGAGTAACATCTCCTACAGGACAAAAATCAGTCAAGTTCAATACTCCTCTCCTACAGTGAATCTATAGGTATCAAACAGTGTTCCTTTGTGTTTCCTCCATAGGACTTGGGAGAATACAAGTATACAGGAAGGGGTTAATTCAACTGGCCAGGGTTGCTCAAACTGCACATTCCCAAGGTATGCTTGTCTTCCAGACTGTTTCTTGGTCAGCTCCTGGGAGATGAGCTTTGAACTAACAATTCTTCCTGATAAGAGCATGTTTGTATGCATAAGGCCTTGGACCTTCTAATACCAGTTTGATCAGCTAGTTTATCTAAGTGATGGATGGTGAGTACTGATCTGTGCTCTGGGAGACTGGAGTCTGAGTAACTGAGGTCATCATTCAGGTGATTTATATCTATGTGACTGACCACCACCACCCCCTTTAAAAACCATAGACAGCAAGGATCAGGTGAGCATCCTAGTTGGCAACACTTTGCACAAGTTGTCACACATTGTGCTGCGAGAAATAAGTACATCCTGAGAAACGCCTGTTTTGGTGACTGGCTCTTGGACAGCTCCTGGGAGATGACCTCTGAGACTTTTGCAAACGTGGTACCGATTTGATCAAAGAGTTTATGTTAACAATGCGATTTATGGTGAACATTTCTTTCTCTGGGAGGTAGAGACGGAGAACCTGAGTTCAGTCCTATAAGTGATTTACGCCTATGTGATTGACCCTCTATGAAAACCTTCAGGACCAAGGCTCATGTGAGCTTCCCTGGTTGACACATTAGTACGTGTTTTCACACGTCATTTCTAGGAGTGTGTCCATATGACCCAGCTGGGAGAGGACACCTGGAAGCTTGCCCCTGTTTCGTCCTAGATTTTGCCCCATGTACCTTTTCCGTTTGCTGATTATAATTTATACCGTTTAATCTGTGATCAACTATGACTATGAGTATAGCAGCATTTTCTGACTCCTATGAGTCTTCTTTTTTTTTTTTTTTAAGAGATGGAGTTTCACTCGTGTTGCCCAGGCTGGAGTGGCAATGGCGTGATCTCAGCTCACTGCAACCTCTGCCTCCCTCCCAGGTTCAGGCGATTCTCCTGCCTCAGCCTCCTGAGTAGCTGGGATTACAGGCATGCACCACCATACCTGGCTAATTTTGTATTTTTAGTAGAAATGGGGTTTCTCTGTGTTGGTCAGCCTGGTCTCAAACTCCCGACCTCAGGTGATCTGCCCGCCTCGGCCTCCCAAAATGCTGGGATTACAGGTGTGAACCACTGCGCCCAGCCTCCTGTGAGTCTTTCTAGTGAATCATTGAGCCTCAGGGGGGTCTTAGGGACCCCCAACCCAACGGGGAAACGGACACAAGCATCATGCTCACACTGTGCCTATTGTTTTTGCCATGACTAATAAAATTATTTGTCTCTAATCCAGGAAATCACATGTCTTCTGCCAGCATCCCTAAAATCGTTGCAGGCTAACTTAGTAGCTTGCAGATAGGGTAAACTCCCATTCCCCATAGAATTCTTGCCATCTTCAACTTATTCTGTGTTTTCCTCTAGTATTTTTATAGGTATATGTTTAAATGTAGCTCTTCTCTTTTTATTTTTAGAGTCTCACTTTGTCGCTCCGTTGAAGGGCAGTGGTATAATCATAGCTCACTGCAGCCTTGGACTCCTGGGCACAAGGAATCCTCCTAAGTAGCCAGGATTACAGCCACATGCTAACACACCTGGCTATCTAGTTTTTATTTTGCATTCTTTATTTTTTTTTGGTAGAGATGGAGCCTCACCACGTTGCCCAGGCTGATCTCAAACACTTGGCCTCAAGTGATCCTTCCACTTTTGATTTCCCAAGGTACGGGGATTATAGGCATGAGCCACAGTGCTTGGCCTGAATGTAGCTCTTAATCCATCAGGATTTACCCCCATGTGTTCTGGCAGAGATTTGCAAACTGCTTGATCAAACCAATTAGTATACAGCTAATCTACATTTTCCAAACTCTCTTGAAGTTAGGTTTGGGTCATGTGACTTAGGAATTGCTTAATCCTTAAGTGGAACATGAGTGAAGACTATGTGAGCCATCTCCAGGTGTGGCCCATACAATCTCATATTTCCCACTCATTTTTTATGTCTCAGATGGAGGCCTGCCTTTCTAAGATGAAGGGATAGTTATCACAACCATCAACCTAAATAACTAAGAACCTCCTCCACTTAAGCCATTTGGACTTAAGTGATCATCAAATAAACATCCGTTTTGTTAAACCAATGAGAGTTTGGAATTTTTTGTTATAGTACAAGTAGCACTATTCTGATACAGAAATTGGTGCTAGAAAAATGATATTCCTATGGGGGTGGTGGATAGGGAAGAAGCCCAAAAGTCCAAATTACAGGGTCTGGCACAGGGTCAGGAGGAAAATGACTACCCAGGGCTAAAAAACTGGAGATTCATGTCATGCAGTGATAAAACAATTATTAAAATGGTCATCTGCAATTTTTTTGGAAGGTGGGCCACGTGGTTCCTAACCCTGTAGCTCTAGGAAAAAAGACTGGAAAATGGAAGGTTATTAGTGAGTGTTGGGTTGTGGGAATCATTTGCTGGTTTGCAAGCAAAACAAAAATGAAAAGCAAAGGACGGAAAATCACTGCTTCCAGTCCCAAGTGATAAGAGATTGTGTACAAACATCCGCTGAGACTCCTGGCTCCAGCACAGACCTGAGTAAGGGTATGCAATTTCTTTACAAACATGATAGCCTTTAAGGCATAAGGACAAAGGAAAGAAAATGCAAGGCAGGCTTGAAAACTTTATTTAGGAAAGAACTTTAAGACATGCTACCAATGTATGTAATAGAATAAACACCCTCCTCTCAAACACTAGAGTCATTTGCCTATTTTTGTTCCCAAAGTAATTGTGAGACTGGACTCCATCAGCCTTTGAATGTTCTACCATTAAACATACTCTGGGACTCCCAAACTTGTTCAGGGAAGAGGTGGGATGCAAAAACCATAAAAACCCCCAAGGAGGGTACACTCTCCATCATTTATTTCAAATGTGGCATATGGTAATCACGAAAAAAAAAAAAAGAAAATCTCCAAGAGGATGGCTCTAGTGCTTTGAAAAACAATGAACAAGTACTTCCTTCCAGATAGCAAAATTAAAATCAAGGAAATGCCCTCACTCCTGGATCAGAGGACTTCAAAATGTTTGCTAGTGAGATATCATAACTATAACAGAACTGTGTGCCCTCTGCATCTCTCACATTCCCTAATGGGAATGGCAGCTTCTATTATAAATTTGTCCTTGCTCACCCTAATATGTTGGGCCTGGTGGCAGGGGAGAAATTTCTATAACTGGTGTTTAAGAAGATGTATCCAGAATTGATGGAAAGAACCATGGCTTCATTCAGAGATCTTGGACTTTGAGCTAGTTACAATAACTGGATGGAACTTTGAATTGCCTCTGTTGAGGAAGGAGGGAGTATATTCTAGGTGTGGTAGGATATTCGGTAACCAGAAGGACATAGTAGGTTAAAAACTGGCTAAGTGTTCACTGAATCTATTTCTTCTTTCCTTAGGCACCAGGGCAAATAATATTTCCCGGCCTCCATAAAGTTAGGCAAATTCTGGCCAGTGGAACATAAGTAAAATGATTACATGATTTTGACAAAACTTTCCAGGTAATCTTCTGCACTTCTTCCATTATTTCCCAGCTAGGCGTTGACATACTGGGCAATTTTCAAGATTGAATTTTCAAGATGGTGAAGTTTCTATTTGCCAGGTTCTCTGAATAATTGCATGGAGCAGAAAATGAATGAGTATTGAAGTGACTGAGATTTAGGGAATTTATCTGTTACTGTAGTTAGGATTATCCTAACATGTATTTGATATATGGTTGGGATCTTACTATTCTATTTTGTCCAAAATGAATCATGTTCTAATGCTATGTTTGAGTAATTGGGTTATCCTTATTTGAAATGTCACCATATAATCATGTGAATGTTCCTGGACACTCTTTTTGCTTATCTCTTTATCTGATCCAGTATTACATTTTAAACTATTATAACTTTATATTTACCAGATAACCAGTAGCTTGGTTTATCCACAAATCTTTCCTTCCAAATTTTCTTAGCTATTCTTATACCTTTTCTTTACAAATAATTTTTTAATCAATTTGTGAAATTTTATTTTTTAAATTATGTTGGGTCATTACTTTTATTACTTTTAGAAATTATTTGTAACCTGGGAAGTATTTGTATTTCAAACATCTCTCTTTGTTACTCTCTAATTAGTTGCATAAAATCATGGATTTGCCTCTGTGAATTGGGCCCATACTATAGAATTGTAGAACAAATTTTATGTACAGGAACATGTTCAGTAGCCTAAGTATGATATCATCCTTCAAAAATTAAGTAGCCTTAAGCTGAATACTGGAATGTTGTTTGTACTTTGAACATGTGTTTCTCTTCAAGGGAAAACTTGTTTTGAAAGAAAGTCATTCTCCATGTTGTTTTCAGGATAAAATTAAAAGGGTGTTTTTCAGTAAAGACAGCCAAAGCTTAGAGGGTCAATAAAGGGAGGAGGGTATTTGTGTTTATTTTTCAACTGACCATGGAATGAATACTCAATGCTTAGCTTTGCTCTCTATCTGAACAGAAGTTCACAGCCTTCACATACACCAACAAGCAAGCAATTTAGCTCATATTCGAAATAGATGTGGATTAGTTGATATCATAGGTATACCAGCTGTGATAAAGGAGAGGTTGTCAGGCCCTATAAAATTTTTAAAGATTTACAAGCACTAAAATTACACAATTAATATACCTAAAGTCAATGTTCTTGAGTGCTTGAATTTATGTTCTGCACTTTAATCCTGCAAGCCTCCCTCCATCAATTTTTCAGATCTCTGTTCAAAGGTCATCTTGTTAGAACTTCTCTGACTTCACTTAGAAAGTATCAACAGGTTATTTCCCCCTTTGCTTTTTCTTCTGTGGCAATCATCACCTGACATATATGTTTATATAGTTTTCAGCCTCCCCCATCTAGAATATAAGATTTGTGGGTTTAGGGACTTATTTTCTTTTTCTCCATGTCCCAATTTTGAACAGTGGTTGATACATAGTAAGTGCTCAGTTAAATATTTGCTTTTTCTAAAATATGTATAAGTTTTTCAGTTTATCAATGACTCACATGGTTGAATAGCTGTAGTCACCAGTTAGGAGGCCTTAGAATCATCTAAATGGGAGATAGGGTGGCTTGGGCTTGAGTAGTAGCAGTGGAGAATGAGAATGGGAGGGAGAGTGATGGCTATTTGATTATAGATAAAGGAATGAATCAATCCCCTAAGGAAAGTATGGTAGAGTAATTGAAATAAGAAACAGTATGATTACTGGGCAGTATATGGGGCCCATTTGAACTTTACCGTCATTGATTTAAAGTGAAAGCAATCAGTATAGGCATTTGTATTTTTATTTCTGTGATATGTGGTTTCTTTTAACCATATCTATTGTGGGCTCTTGATCGTTTTCATTATTGGTTTGTGGGAGCGCGTCATATGTTAAAGGAATTAGCCCTTTGCCTACCATGACTTGCAAAGAATTTTCATTTTGTCATTTGCCTTTTAGCTTTAATTTTTTTCCAAACAGAATATTTTATTTTATTCATGTTATAAATGTGATCTGATCTTTTACATTCTAATTGACTGTTGGTGGTATGTGTGAAGATTATGAACTGCTATATACTGATAATTTTCTCAGCCACCTTACAAAACTCTCACTATTTTTAATAGTTTGTTGTTTCTCCTGTATTTTTCCAGGTTCAGAATTGTATCATCTAAATACATTAATAGTTTTACTTATCCCTTTCTAATTTTCACAACTCTTTCTCTTGCCTAATTAGAATTGCTAGTACCTCCAGTAAAACATACAACAATAGCAATGATAATGGCCCACCTTGTTTATTTCTGACTTTAATGAGAATAATTCTAGTGTTTGCTTTTAGCATGAAATTCACTTTTAAATTTAGATAGATATGGTGTTAAGATCTATTCCTCTTACTGAAATGTTTTTTTTTTTTTTCAGTTCAAGAATAGGCATTGAGCTTTATCAGCTACCTTTTAAACATTTGTGAAAATGAAGATATGATTTTTTGTTGTTCTTTAAACATTTCCTGGAATAACTCTGAAAGAGCATTTGTGCCTGGTGCATTTTGACAACTCTATTTTTTCTATATTAAGTTATCTGTTTCTATTTTAATCTGAACTCAATTTAAATTTTTCTTTAAAAGTAACAATTTTGTCCCTGTTTTATATGTTATTTGCAGAGCTAAACAATGTAACCTCTTGATTTTTTAAATTTATTTTTTATTTTTTGAGACAGGGGCTCACTGTGTCACCGAGGTGAGTGCTATAGCACTATCATGGCTCACTGCTGCCTTGAGCTCCATGGCTCAAGCGATCCTCCTACCTCAGCCTCCTAAGTAGCTGTGACTACAGATACATGCCACTACACCTGGCTTTCTAGAGACAACATCTTGCTATGTTGCCCAGGCTAGTCTTAAACTCCTGACCTCAAGTGGTCCTCCTGCCTTGGCTTCCCGAAGTGCTGGGATTACAGGCATGAACCACCTCTTGACTTTTAAAATAACTTCTGCTAGTTTGAACTACTTTGCCCTTTTTCTTATTTTGCATATTTGTGTTTTATACTTCTTTTCTAGATTAGTTAGTTAACAATTTTCCTAAGGAAGGTATACAGTTTTTCTTTGTGTGCTCTTTTAGCCATATCCCATAGGTTCCAATGCATCGTGATTTTTAGGATACTGTTTTTCTCTTTTCTACCTTTTCAAAATTTCATTTCAACTGTTTTCTCAATTTTGCTTCTCTGTTACTTTAGAATTTCTTTTGGTATTAACATTTAAAGTTAAAAGTATGTATTTTCTTAAAATCTAAGTGAATCTCAGTTACTCTACAGGCCTACCAAATAATATATAGGCCTCAGAAGTCTTTTGCCGCTCTTTTATCTTGCATGCGTTTGTGTCAAATATTTTAATTACTAGATATTATTGCTTAAAACAGTCAATGTTCATGTAGATTTACCCACGTTTACCAGTTTCTGTGTTCATCAATTTTTCTTTGTCTCCATCCTTCTTTCTAATATTATATTTCTACTTTCTTAAGTACGTATTTTTCAGCGTTGTATAGTCTCAATCTTAAATAATAGTCTAATAGGGTAATAATAATTATTTTCTTCCATTACTATGAAAATATCTTACTGTTTTCTTTTCTTTTTTCAAGATTGAGTCTCCCTTTATAGCCCAAGCTAGAGTGCAGTGGCGTGATTTTGGCTCACTGCAACCTCTGCTTCCTGGGTTCAAGCGATTCTCCTGCCTCAGCCTCCTGAGTAGCTTGGGATCGCAAGCATGCACTGCCACACCCGGCTAAGTTTTGTATTTTTAGTAAAGACACGGTTTCACTCTGTTGGCCAGACTGGTCTCAAACTCCTGACCTCAAGTGATCCGCCCACCTCAGCCTCCCAAAGTGCTAGGATTACAGGCGTGAGCCTCCATCTGTAATCTGTTTACAGTCTGTCACTGTAAACAGTCTGTCCCAGTCTGTCACTGTTTTCTGACTTTCTTTTGTTTCTGTTAAGTCAGCTCTTGGTCACATTGTCATTTTATAGGCAACTTTCTTGTGTGTCACTGATTCTTTTACAATATGAAACAATTGTATTTCTTTACAGAGGCTCTCTTTACAGTTGTAATTTTGTATACTAGTAATACTCTATGGCTTTAGAACAAGGGTCAGCAAACTTTTTTTGTAACAGATGAGGTTGTAAATATTCTAGACTTTACAGGCCATAAGGTCTCTGTGGCAGCTACTCAACTCTGGTATTGTAGCACAAAAGCAGCTATGGATAATATAGAAACAAATTATTCATTAATTTTTTTCTTTAACTTTTAAGTTTTAGGGGTGGATGTGCAGGTTTGTTATACAGGTAATCTCCTCATCACAGGAGGTTAGTGTACAGATAGTTTTGTCTCCCTGGTAATGAGCATGGTACCTTACAGGTCGTTTTTCTGATCCTCTCCCTCCACCTACCCTCTACCCTTAAGTAGGACCCAGTGTCTGCTGTTCCTCTCCTAGTATCCACGTGTTCTCATTGTTTAGCTCCCACTTGCAGGTGAGAACGTGCAGTATTTGATTTTCTGTTCCTGTGTTAGTTTGCTTAGGATAATGGCCTCCAGCTCTATCCACATTGCTGCAAAGGACATGATCTCATTTTCTTTTTAATGGCATCACAGTATTCTATGGGGCATATGTACCACATTTTCTTTATCCAGTCTAACATTGATGATCATTTAGACTGATTCTATGTCTTTGCTATTGTGAATAAGGCTGCAGCGAACATACATGTGCATGAGTCTTTAAGGTAGAACAATTAATATTCCTTTGGATATATACCCAATAATGAGATTGCTGAGTCGAATAATAATTATCTTTCAAGTTCTTTGAGGAATTGTCACAGCTACTTTCCACAATGGCTGAACTAATTTACACTTCAACCAGCAGTGTATAAGTGTTCCCTTTTTTCCACAACCTTGCCAGCATCTATTTTTTTTTTTTTTTTTTTTAGTTTTTAATAATAGCCATTCTCACTGGTGTGAGATGCTATCACATTGTGGTTTTGATTGACATTTCTCAAATGATTAGTGATGTTGAGCATTTTTTCATACACTTGTTGCTGCATTTATTTCTTCTTTTGAAAAGTGTCTGTTCAAGTCTCTTACCCATTTTCTAATGGAGGTTTTTTTTTTTCTTTTCCTTGTAACTTTGTTTAAGTTCCTTATGGATTCTGGATATTAGATCTTTGTTGGATGCATAGTTTATAAATATTTTCTCCCATTCCATAGGTTTTCTCTTTATTCTGTTGATAGTTTCTTTTGCTGTGCAAAAGCTCTTTAATTTAACTAGGTCCCACTTGTCAATTTTTGTTTTTCTTGTAATTGCTTTCAGTGTCTTCGTCATGAACCCTTTGCCAAGTCCTATGTTCAGAGTGGTATTTCCTGGGTTGTCTTTCAGGGTTTTTATAGTTTTAGTTTTTACATTTAGGTCTTTAATCCATTTTGAGTTGATTTTTGTATCTGGTGTAAGGTAGGGGTCCAATTTCAATCTTCTGCATATGGCTAGCCTATTATCCCAGCACCATTTATTGAACAGAGAGTCCTATCTGCATTGCTTGTTTCTTTCAACTTTGTCAAAGACCAGGTGGTTGTACATGTGTGACACTATTTCTCAACTCTATTCTGTTCTGGTCTTTGTGTCTGTTTTTGCACCAGTACCATGCTGTTTTGGTTACTGTAGATCTGTAGTATAGTTTGAAGTCAGGTAGTGTGATGCCTCCAGCTTTGTTCTTTTTAAGATTGCCTTGGCTATTTGGGCTCTTTTTTGGTTTCATATGAATTTTAAAATAGATTTTTCTAATCCTGCAAAAAATGTCATTGGTAGTTTCGTAAGAATAGCATTGAATCTGTAAATTGCTTCAGGCAGTATGGCCGTTTTAACAATATTGATTCTTTCTATCCATGAGCATGGAATGTTTTTCCACTTGTGTCATCTCTGATTTCATTGAGCAATGTTTTATAATTCTCATTGTAGAGATCTTTCACCTCAATAGTTAACTATATTCCTGGTATTTTATTCTTTTTGTGGTAATTGTGATTTGGATTGTGTTCCTGATTTGGCTCTTGGCTTGTATGTCGCTGGTGTATAGGAATGCTACTGATTTTTATACATTGATTTTGTATATTGAAACTTTCCTTATCATATTGAGGGGCTTTAGGGCAGAGATGACAGGGTTTTCTAGATATAGAATCATGTCATCTGCAAACAGAAATATTTTAACTTTCTCTCTTCCTATTTGGAGAACTTTTATTTCTTATTCTTGCCTGATTGCACTGGCTACAGCTTCCAATACTATGTTGAATAGGAGTGGTGAGAGAGGACATCCTTGTCTTTGCCTGCTTTCAAGGGGAATGCTTCCAGCTTTTGCCCATTTAGTATGATGTTGGCTGTGGGTTTGTCATAGATGGCTCTTATTATTTAAAAATATGTTCCTTCGATGCCTAGTTTATTGAGGGTTTTTAACATGAAGGAATGTTGAATTTAGTTGAAAGTCTTTTCTGCATCCATTTAGATAATCACGTGGTTATTATTTGTAGTTCTGCTTATGTGATTAATCACATTTATTGATTTGCATATGTTGAACCAATCTTGCATCCCAGGGATGAAACCCACTTCACTGTGCTGGATTAGCTTTTTGCTGTGCTGCTGGATTCAGTTTGCTAGTATTTTCTTGAGGATTTTTCCATCTATGTTCATTAAGGATATTGGCCTGAAGTTTTCTTTCTTTGTTGTTTCTCTGCCACATTTTGATATCAGGATGATCTTGGCCTCATATAATGAGCTAGAGAGGAGTTCCTCATGCTCAATTTTTTGGAATAGTTTCAGCAGGAATGCACCAGCTCTTCTTTTTACATCTGGTAGAATTTGGTTGTGGATCCATCTGGTCCTGGGATTTATTTGGTTGGTTGGTTTTTATTACTGATTTAATTTCAGAAATTATTATGAGTCTATTCAGGGATTCAGCTTCTCCTGATACAATTTCAGGAGGTTGTATGTGTCCAGGAATTTATCCATTTCTTCTAAGTTTTCTAGTTTGGGTGTATAGAGGTGCTCATAGTAGTCTCTGTTGGGTTTTATTTGTTTGTTTTTGTTTGTTTGTATTTCTGTGGGGTCAGTGGTAAAGTCCTCTGTTGTTTCTAATTGTGTTTATTTTAATCTTCTCTTTTTTCTTTATTAGTCTAACCAGTGGTCTATTTCTCTTATTAATTTTGTCAAAGAACCGAAACCTGGATTCATTGATCTTTTTGTATGATTTTTTAATGTCTCAATTTCCTTCAGCTCACCTCTGATTTTGGTTATTTCTTGTCTTACGTTAGCTTTGGAATTGGCATACTCTTGTTTCTCTAGTTCTTCAAGTTGTAATGTTAGGTTGTTAATTTGAGATCTTTCTTACTTTTTGATGTGGGCATTTAGAACTATAAACTTCCCTGTTAATGCTGTCTTAGCTGTGTCCTAGAGACTCTAGTATGTTGTATCTTTGTTCAAATCAGCTTCTAAGAATTTCTTGATTGCTGCCTTAATTTCATTGTTTCCCCAAACATTATTCAGGAGCAGGCTATTTAATTTCCAGGTAATCGTTTGATTTTGAGTGGTTTTCTTAGTATTGATTCCTATTTTTATTGCACTGTTATTCTAAGAGTGTGTTTACTATGATTCTAGTTTTTTAAAAAAATATTTGCTGAGTATTGTGTTTTATGTTTGATTGGTTGATTTCAGAATGAGAAGAATGTGCCATTTAGCAATGAGAAGAATGTATATTCTGTTGTTTTGGACAGAGTTCTGTCTGTTAGGTCCGTTTGGTCAAGTGTTAATTTCAGGCCCTGAATATCTTTGTTATTTTTCTGCCTCGATAATCTGTCCAATACTGTCAGTGGAGTGTTGAAGTCTCCCACTACTATTATGTGGGAATCTAAGTCTTCGTAGAGGTCTCTAAGAACTTGCTTTATGAGTCTAGGTGGTCCTGTTTTGGCTCCCTGTATATTTAGGATAGTTAGGTCTTCTTGTTGAATTGAACTCTTTATCATTATGCAATGACCTTCTTTATCTTTTTTTTTTTTTTTTTTTAAGCATTGTTGATTTAAAGTCTGTTTTGTCTGAAATTAGGATTGCAACTCCTGCTTTTTTCTGTTTTCCATTTACTTGGTAGATTTTTTTTCCGTCCGTTTGTTTTGAGCCTATGGATATCATTGCATGTGAGATTGGTTTCTTGAAAACCCTTCTTGGGTCTTGCTTCATTATCTAGCTTGCCACTCCATGCCTTTTAATTGGGGCATTTAGCACGTTTACGTTCAAGGTGAATATTGATATGTGTGGATTTGATCCTGTCATCATGTTGTTAGCTGGTTATTATGCAGACTTTTTGTGTGGTTGTTTTCTAGTGTCACTGGTCTGTATACTTCAGTGTGATTTTGTAGTAGCTGGTAACAATCCTTTCCATGTGGAGCACTCCTTTCCATGTGGAGCACTCCTTTTATAAGCTCTTGTAAGGCAGGTCTGGTGATAATGAATTCCCTCAGCATTTGGTTGTCTGAAAAGGATCTTATTTCTCCTCCACTCGTGAAACCTAGTTTGGCCACATATGAAATTCTTGGTTGGAAATTTTTTTCTTTAAGAATGCTGAATTAGACTACCAATCTCTTCTGACTTGTAGGGTTTCTGCTGAAAGGTCCACTGTTAGCTTGATGGGGTTCCCTTTATAGATGACCTGCCTCTTCTCTCTAGTTGGCTTTAACATTTTTTCTTTCATTTGGACCTTGTAGAATCAGATTATAATGGTGTCTTGGAGATGGTCTTGTGTAATCTCTCACAGAAGTTCTCTGCATTTCCTGGATTTGAATGTTTACCTCTCTAGTGAGGTGGGGGAAGTTTTCATGCATGATATTCTGAAATATGTTTTTCAGGTTGCTTGCATTCTCCCCATCTCTTTCAGGGATGCCAATGAGTTGTCGATTATGTGTCTTTACAAAATCCTATAGTTCTTGGAGGTTTTGCTTTTTACTTTTTTATTCTTTTTTCTTTATTTCTGTCTGACTGAATTATTTCAGAGTGCCAGTCTTCGAGCCCTGAGATTCCTCCCTTAGCTTGGTCTATTCTGCTGTTAACACTTGTGTTTGCATTATGCAATTCTTGTAGTGTGTTTTTCAGCTCTATCAGGTCAGTTTAGTTCTTTTTACAGTGGCAATTTCATCTGTCAGACACTCCTGTATCATTTTACTGTGATTCTTAGCTTCCTTGGATTGAGTTTCGATGTTCTCCTCAATCTTGATGATCTTCATTACTATCCATATTCTGAATTCAATTTCTGCCATTTCGTAATTTCGTGTCAGTGAAGAAACTTGCTGGGCAAATAGCGCACTCATTTGGAGGAAAGAGACTTTTTGAGTGACCAGAGGTCTTGTGCTGGTTATTTCTCATTTGTGTGGGCTCGTTTCTTTAGTCTTTGAAGTTACTGTCCTTTAGATGGATTTTTTGCTTTTCTTTTTTCTTCAATTCCCTTGGGGATTTGATTATGGTATAAGGTGGGTTTGGCTGACTCGCTTTGATTCTAGTCAGCTCCTGGATCTTGGAGGAGCCCCCTCTAATTACTGTCTCCATACACATGTTTCTTTTGCTGGGTGTCCTGGTCCATGGGGCTGCCTCAGGCAGGGGCCACTATTGGCAGACAAGCCATGTCCTTGCCCAGTCAGCCCTCATCTGTTGTCCATGTGCTTCCTCGGAAAACACAGGGTTGCACCTGGTCACAGAGTTCTGGTGGAAGCCAGACCATTGGGTTGGAAGCTTTAGCAGGTGTGTCCTGTTTGGCTATAGGAGGCGGGGGTGGATGGAGTTGTCTGCCTTGCCCTCTGGATGTTTGCAGGGTAAGAAGAGGCTTCACCCCTTGGCAAACTCACGCAGAAGTAGGACTTCTGAGACAGAAGCTTTAGCAGGTGTTGCCTGCCTGGCTTCCAGTGCTGGGAGTCAGTGGGTTCCTGTGCCCTGCCATTGGGGTGTCTCCCAGGACAACAGGAAGCTGCCCCCTCCAGCTGAGTTCATGCATAAGTGGGGCCACTGGGCCAGAGGCTCTAGCAGGTATTGCCTACCTGGCTATCAGTGGTAGGGCTGGGTGGGCTGACCTGCCCTGCCATGTGGGCGCTTCCTGGGACAACAGGAGGCTGCACCCACCAGCTGAATTCACACAGAAGTGTGGCTGCTGGACTGGAAGCTCTAGCAGGTGTTGCCCACCTGACTACCAGTGGTGGGGACAGGTGGAGTGTCATGCACCCTGCTGTCCAAATGTTTCCAGGACAACAGGAAACTATACCCTCCAGATGAGTTCACACAAGAAGCAGGACCCCTGGGCCAGAAACTCTAGCAAGCATTGTCTTCCTGGCTATCGGTGGCAGGAGTAGGTGGAGTCACATGCCCTGCCACCCAAGTGTTTTCTGGTACATCGGGAAGCTGTACCCTCCAGCTGAGTTCACACAAAAACAGTGCCACTGGGCTGGAAGCTCTAGCAAGCATTGCCCACTTCACTACCAGTGGCAGGGTAGGTGGAGTGGCCAGCCAAGTTCAGGCTGAATCAGAACTGCTGGGCCAGAAGCTGGCAGCAAGCCCCATCCAGCAGTGTGAAATGGAGCAATCTTTCTGCTCTCAGGCACCACAACTGCAGCCTTTGGTGGGACTGTTGCACTGATGCTGGTCTGCTCCAGGGCCCAAGCTTGTAGAGGTCCCTTTGGACTTGATTGTTGCCCCCACAAAACATCTGAGTGGCTCCCTGCCTCAGTCTAGAAGTGTGTTAGGGGTGTCTGGGAGGTCCAGGGGGATTCTCCTGTTCCATCTTGCACAGTTCCTGTGGAGAACATGAATTCTCCTAGGGGCTCTCATTCTCTCACCTTTTCCATGTTGGAGAGGTACTCCCGACTCTGAGCTAAGTCCAGACAGTCTGGTGCCCAGCTTCGCTCCTCTCTGCTGTTTGTGTTCCCCTGCTGCCTTCCTGGGTCCCCAGTGTGGTTTCTCAGATCATCAGCCTGCAGGGTCCATGTTCACTAGCCCTTTGTTTCCTGTCCATGAGTGTGGCATACATGAGCTGTTTCTAGTTTGCCATCTTGGCTTGAAACACACTGTAACTGTGTTTCAATGAACTTTATCTACAAAATCAGGCGGTATGCCAGATTTGGCCCATGGTTCCTATTTATTGACACCTGCTGTAGATGGTACCTTTTACTGCCTTTTCTGAGTAATGATTAATTAATATATTTCTCTCTCAGTTTCCTTTCCTCCACTACTATTAGTTGGCAGCATTATCTTCCTTAGATTTTTATTTTGTAAACTATAAAATGGATGTATTTATTTGCTTTAAATTGCATATTTTGACCCCAGCTATAAAAATATGAAGAAATGGAACACACCTTTTCATTTTTTCCCCTCAAATTTCTTTGTTATGACATTTCTACCTTATGAAGGCTTATGACATTTACATTCTGTAACAGCACCCCCATCGTTGTGGGTCAGGTGGCTTATTGAAGATCACAGAGCCAGTAAGTGATGAAGCTAGGATATGAACTTGAGTAAACTTTGCTGTTGACAACTGTTATTGTCTTAGCCTGTTCAGGCTGCTGTAACAAAATACCATAGATTGAGTGGCTTGTAAATGACATACCCTTTCTTTTTCACAGTTCTGGAGGCTGGGAAGTACAAGATTAAGTTTCTGGCAGATTTAGTGTCTGGTAAGGGCCCATTCCTCACTCATGATGCCTTCTTGCTGAGTCCTCACATGGTGAAAGGGGCAAACAGGCTCCCTTGGACCTCATTTTTAAAGGCACTTATCCCACGGATGAGCACTCCTCCCTTGTCATCTAATCACCTCCCAATGATCTATTAATATCATCACCTTGGGAGTTAGGATTTCAGCGTATAAGCTTGAGGAGAGAAACACATTCAGACTGTATAGCAGCCACACTTTTCTGAAGCTAGGAAAATCCCAATACTAAAACCTAACAAAGATTGTGGGGGTGGGAGGAGCCCAATCATTTATAAATGTAGATGTGAACATGACAAATGAATAATACAGCAAACCAAATTCTATACAATTTTAGAAGTTGTCCAGCATTATTGTGTTAGTTAAATTTTAGAAAGTAAATTTGATTAAATATATCATTCTAGTAAAACCAATAAAAGATATTTTTTCATCCCAATAAAAAACCAAGACATATTTAGTAAAATCAGTTTATTTCTAAGAAAAGCATTATAAATCTAGGGAAAGAAGGGTGATTTCTCAACATGAAAATTGTGTCTTAGACAAATAGTGAATATTGTATTTAATGGCAACATGTTGGAAATTAAAAACACAAGGAGGATGGTTGCTATTACCATTTTCACTTAATGGTGGTGTGAAAGTTGAAACCAGTGAAAGGAAGAAATAAAATTAACATTGAAGCTACCTCTCTTTATTTGTAGGGGAACTTCCCACTAATCTTACTTGTTTCCTGTTTGGTCAAGGAGTAAGAGTTTTGTTTTGTATATGCCTTCATTTTTATTTAAGGTATCTGAATTCCCTAACCACTTTCTTCAGGACTCAAACTGCCCAAGATTGTTGAATAACAGGTTTCTCATAGGTGAAAAAATTAGAGAACTTTTCACTCTGTTCCCCAAACCTCTGAAAGTTCTTGTCCATTTTCTTTCTGTCCATTCTCCCTCTCTCATTTGACTGCCCATTCTATCTTCTCTCTTTGTCCCAGTTTTAGTTTTAGAGGCAGAAAAAATAGCCCTACAAGTATGTCATAAGAACTTGTCTGGCAATTTAGGGCTGATCTTCTTTGAATCTTTGTTCTTGAGTGGTTATGAACTTAGGGTAGAACAATGACCAGCTGAATATAAATAAGGAAGAAAAGAGGATGGGAAACAACTAGAAATCAATCAAATAAATACTAAAACGTAGCCCAGCTACATTTGCAAGTAGGATTTTACGGTTAGAGCAATTTGGCAAGCACTCAGTAAATATCAGCCACTAATTCTTGAGAAACTCATCTGGCTGCCAATAAACATTCCTAACCATCATCAATCTTTTAGTCATTTACATAGAATTAAAATTTTAGGGAGAAAGCACTAATCCAATTTATCTAGCTTTGAACCTGGAGCTATTTATTGCTTGGTGTGGAACATCATGATTAACAATTCCATGTGTGGGATGTGTCTTCCCAAAAGGAAATTAAGGTGCCAATTTTGTTTAAAAAGTAAGAAGACAAGTTGTTAGCCAAGAAACACTTTGTCTTGTTAGACTTGTAGCTGTCCCTTACAAGTTGAATAAGAGAAGATGCCTCTATGTGAATCTACAAAAAGTAATCCAGCACCTTCACAGACAGAAAGGTAAAGTCCCTCTGTATCCACAGGGCATGTACTTTACTCCTGGGGAAATAAGAGGTCTAAGGGAAATAGTTGTCTAGAATGGCCAGAGGAAAGAATACATGAAAAACAATGGGATATGAAACCAGTGAAGAGGGCAATTGGGACCAGATAAAGGAAGGCCTTTAATATCAGTTAGGGTGCTTGAAATTTAGTTACAGGAAATTGAGAAACCAAATTTAAAATTGAAAAATCTGAGGAAGAAGAATGTTATGTAAAGCATGTAATATAACCACCTTGCCAAATGTCCTTAACTTTCTTGTCTTTCCAGTAACTAACCTCTTTGAAAATGTTCTAGGTCAAAGTTTTCCCATGATATTTCAAGTCAACAGATCATTTGTATAAGGTTAAAATTACACTTGACCATAATGGGAGAAAAATACACATGCACATGACAAAAACAGCTCCAAAAACAATGTTTTGGCTTTTCTCATGAAAGAGCACAGCACCTTGAATATCTTTCATGAGATTCCAAAACTATCTCAAATTACTATCAGAAGAAAAGGAAAGGTTTATTATCAAGTTTTCAGATTATTATTTAATGAAGCTCATTAATGAAAGAAACAAATAGTCCAGCTCAAATGAAAAAAAACATATATGTCATTTGGATTGCTCTCAGTTCTTTGTATGTGTGTATGTGTGTGTGTGTTTGTGTGTGTGTGTAGAAATGAGGATCTCACTATTTTGCCCAGGCTGGTCTCAAACTCCTGTCCTCAAGTGATCCTCCCTCCTCAGTCTCCCAAAGTGTTGAGATTGCTGGTGTGTGCCACCACTCCTGGCCTGTTCTCAGTTCTTAAAAAAAAAGAAATACTGATTTTGATAATGAATCTAGCGATGTTCACTAATGGCTGCTAAAATGATTAAGTGAAACTCTGATGGGGAATTTTTTAGTAGATGGATCAGACTGACAACATTGAACCCACTGATCATTCTTAACATCACAAAAAGATAGCCAGAGACATTATGGGCTTCCTCATGTGATATAATTATGAGGGCACAACACCATACCACCAAGTCTCATTGCTTCCTAAAATCAAACCTAACCTACATCTGGTTAAGCCTCTAAACATGACTTTTT
Organism: Macaca fascicularis; assembly: GCF_037993035.2. NCBI lineage: Eukaryota > Metazoa > Chordata > Mammalia > Primates > Cercopithecidae > Macaca > Macaca fascicularis. The sequence continues at coordinate 128,662,845 of NC_088380.1, forward strand.
AAACTAGTAAACACAGAGAATAGAAGAATGTGTTAAATGACATCACAGGATATAACAGCCAAATCCAGAATGTGGAGAATTCTATAAGACATAATGCCTATTTTTTTCCCCACACATTATTAGCAAGACAAGGAAAAAATCATAAAAGGAAAACATCCGTTTATATGTTTTAAAGACACTTAATATACATAAAAACCAAATTCAGTGTGTAGAACTTGTTTGAGCCTGATTCAAGCAAACCAACTTTTTAAAAAAAGAAAACAATTTTGAGACAATTAGTGAAATTTAAATACTAACCAGAAATTCGATGATATCAAGGAACTATGACTTTTTTTGGGTGAGATAAGGATATGGTGATTCTGTTAGAAAGATTCCTATTCTTTTAGAAATACTGACTGAGGAATTTAGATGAAATTACATGACATCTTGGATTTGCTTTAAAATAACAGAATGAGCATGGGGCTTTAGAAGTAGTGGATAAAGGAATAATCAGTTGATAACTACTGATAATAACTGCTGATGCTGAGTGATGTGTACATGAAGTTTCAACAGATTATTATAATGTTTATATGTTTGATAATTTCCATTAGAAAATAATGCATGCTATCCAGAGAAAATTCATAATATGCAAAAAAAAAATGAAGGAAAAAATAAAATCTTTCATTATCCAAGGTTTCAAACTTAACCACTACTAAACTTTCGTTGCATTGTCTGTGAGTCTCTTTTTTTATATAAATGCATTCAAAACACACATATAGAAAAATGTAAACCAATACTACTATTTTTATATTACAGCAGAGCGTTTTCTCCTACCCCCAAATTTAAAACAGAGTCTATAGAGGCTGCACCATAATTCTTTCGGTAGGATTGTAAGTAAACAGTTATTTACATGGGTTATTTCTAATGATTAAACTGTTTTGATTATGCTTCATAAATCTTTATCTGTGTAGAGATAAAGATTATCTGTGTATTTGATTATATTATAAAATTTTATGTATCTATAAAAAAAGTTTTTTTGAGACAAGATCTTGCTTTGTCACCCAGGCTGGAGTGCAGTGGTACAATCACAGTTCACTGCAGCCTCCAACTCCTGGATTCAAGCAATCCTCCTACCTCAGCCTCCTGAGCAACTGGGACTACAGGCATGCACCACTACTCCTGGCTAGTTTTTAAATTTTTTGTAGAGACAGAGTCTTTTCAAAATTGCCCAGGCTGGTCTCGAACTCTCAACTCAAGCAATTCTCCCTCCTCAGCTTCCCAAAGTGCTAAGATTACAGGTATGAGCCACCATGTCTGCTGGCCTTGATTATATTCTTAAGAGAAGTTCCTTGAATTGTAATTATTGCCCAAGAGGAATTCTTTAAGGTTCGTGATATATATTGTCAAATTATTTACATAACAAATGATGTCCATTTAACCTCAAGCAGTTTATCAAAGCGTTATTCTCTCACTGCCTTGATAGCATTATAGGGGAATATTATTTAAATCATGATTTATTTGCAACGTTCAGTCTTCCTATAGAATGACGTAGTACACTTCCCTATTTGTTCAACAAATATTTGGGGTTTTCTTCACGAGCACCATTCAAGATTATTTATAGTTATAAACAAAATATTTTGAAAAGTACATTTTTAATTGGCTATTACTGGCTTAAGAAAATTTTTGTATCTTTTACCTAATTAGTTTTTTGGATTTATATACATTCTAAGATATTTGATTGATTTCCTTGGGTTTTCTTTGGAATTGTCATAACTTGGGCAATGGCTTAGCTTCTTGAAGCCTCCCAGTCATCTGTAGAATGAAGAAAATGATAGATCCTACTTCATAGCTGTGAGAAGACAATGAGATAGTGTGTGTGTGTGTTTGTGTGTGTGTATGTGTATAAAGGCCTATGTCTAGAACCTAGTAACAATTCATTAAATATTTAATATCTATCGTTATATATCTGGGCTCTCTCACAAAAGCTAACACACTTCCCCTTAACTAGCTTCTAAAGATATTGTCCATTGTTATTTTATATGGGACTACATTGTAAAAACTCGGCCTTTCATGTTTATAGGGGCATTTGATTTCATATTTTTTAGGTAAGCCCCAAAACAGTGGTAAATTTGTGATTCTGTGAACTGATGGTGTTTGTGAAGCACTGGTAGCATGGTACCCCAGTGAAATGAGCATTATTTATTTATGCTAACCAACTAAAATTATTTCAGTGAAACCAGGATGAAGATCTAAAACATACTGATGGGCAAAATCCAATTCTTAGATTTTTCTGGAAAATTCAAATGAGACCAACATTGAGGTTAAAGCACTCCCACTGGCCTCGTGTTACCAGGTCATTGACATAGAAAGAATGCCAGAGGGTCCCCTGTAGTTAAATTGTGAAACCCTATACATGAGGACAGAGAAAAGAAGAATATGTAGTTTTTTTCCAAGTCTCTTTTACTCAGAAGTATTCCCCCAGAGAAAATGGTAGGGGATGGGGCAACAAGGCTTTGTGAGACTCACTCCTGACAAGCCTTCTCAAACTCTGAAAGAATAACAGGGTAACTCCCTGTGGACTAAAAGGCATCTCTGGTCAGTCTAGACCTTGGAGAAAGTTATTTTCTTGAGGTTGGAGGTCTGTTATTTCCCAGAGAGCAGGTTGCCTAAATTAGTGAGGAAACTGTACCATGTATGTGTTTTTTATCCCATCCCTCTGACCTCATCCCCTTACATCTCTGATCTGCAATGCAAATTTAATGCAGTCACAGATATTCTCGGACTCAGGTTTAGGAACGTCTGGGATGAGTTGTCACTCCTGCACACATCTCCCACTTTACCCCAGCAAAAAACTACATGTAAATTTTTCTATACCCCTAATTAAAAGGAGTGGTGAGAGTAGTAAGAGATAATATTGGGAGAGGGATGGATATAGCTGACTACTTGTTTCTCTCATTCAAGCTTCCTATGACCCCTGCAGTTCTTGAAGAACATGGATATTTTGCTGCACTATTCTCTGAAGTTTTTCCTTCCCCTCTACCTGGCCATTGGACTGCACTCATTCTATAGTGTCTGTAAATGTGTTAAGAGTACACTATAACCAACAGAAGTAAAGAGTACAATGTACGCTAATGTGCTCCTTCCAGAGGGAGACTCGCACTAATGGTCAAAGACAAAGAACAGGATACAGGGATGGTGAAGGTGGTCAGTGGGAAAGAGTAGCAGTTGTAGAAGCAAAAGTTTGAAAGAATAGTTCTTTCTTGCTCTTATTCTTTTTCTGTTTGCCTTGACCCTCCTTTTTGGAACTCCAGTGTGACTTGTTGAATAATAAGGAACTTGGATCTTCTCTCAATTGTAAGAATGGGTTTTCCTCCTAAAATGCCCTACTAAGACTTCATGAAACACAGAAGATGAGGTGGGAATGAGCAGGCTAGTTAGACCTGCCAATGGAGGCAAGTAACATGGAAGTGGAGAAGATGGTGGCATTAGTTCTTTCTGGAGAGAAAGTCAGGCCTTAGATACTATGAGTAAGGGGGTTCTCAACAGAAATCAGGTAGGTGAGCAGCCTGGAAGAAAAGAGTTTGAGTTGGATGATGTAGATGTTGATTTTATTAATCTTTTTTCTGGACATAAACATGACGGCTTGATGGTCCTGGTAATTTTCTCATTGGCAATATCCATAATAACTCACCCCCGTCTGGGGCATCATTTTCCTTTTCTCCACCCTCCCATCATACCCACACATACGCCAAAATGCAGTCATGTGATTTGGATTGAAGCATCCTCTTACTTGGCCTCACCTTTTTGACTTCAGTGATTAATAAAATAAGGGCAATTGACTCGATTTTTATCAGCTATAGTATCTACAACAATTGGATCAAGGATTGGTAAATGACACAAACTGAGCCTATGAAATTCCTTCCCCTGAGCTTTTCAAATTGGAGCACAGGTTCACGCCACTTTTTTCTGGTCAATAAGCTGTGTACACATGTACCCCGGTCTGCAGGCAACCAGGGTTGCATCTTCATGAAACCTCAATTAAACCAAGAAAATAAAGTTGATTCACAAAGAAACAGAGCATGGGCAGCAAGAATGTGATCTTGCTGGTGTTTGATTTCCTGGTTCCATCTGCTCCTACAGCAAACTCCACCCTTGTCCTTTGGTTACATGAACCCAAAATTCCTCTTTTGACCAGGCAAGCTTAAGATATATGCCTGTCAGCAGAAACTAGAATCCTAACACAAATGTGAAGTGATCGCAGCTACCAGGTTGTTTTTTATTCAAGAATCTTAGCCCCAGCACTAACCCAACTATAAATCAGTTTAAAAGGTTTTTTTCTAATACCATCATTCTAAAAAATAATGTCAAAAATAATAATTGAAAATTCTTGACTCCAATATTAGCTGTATGGCAAGGGTTTAGCTCATCAGTTTGCAAATGACTAGCTGGTAATATTGGCTCCAAATTGTCAGACTCAAGATTCGTGCATTAAGTCACTAAAGACATATATAATGAAGACCCAATATTATTTGATTCATTTTTTAAAAACGAATGATCTCTTATCAGGCTCTATCATTAAATTTGTCTTTAGCCCCTACTTAATACAATTGTGTCAGGAGCTCTGGTTTGATTTGGTATATAAATTGAGAACTGGCGATATTGTTTCTAACAGTGACACAGGCATATTCTTGGTAATTGTTTTAATGGTTCTCTTTTTGGTTGTATAGCTCTATTTGTTTTCTCTCTCCAAAGTTTGTGGCTACTTCGCATAATTAAGAAACAAGCAAGTTATTGGTAGCAAATTATAAATATATGAATACATCCTTCCAAGCCATTTATTTCCAATCCCATTTTTCTCTGCCCACAATGGGAAGTACAAAACTTTAATTGAAAATTAAGTCATGCAGTTATGCATAATATACTTTTAAGTATACAAACTGAATGAACCATGAAGAAAATGATTGTTTCACTCTAGTGTTATAAACAACTAAGATTTGTGAGGGAAGAGATTTTAATAAGCGCTACCTAAAAGCATTCAAGTTATCTAACAAATAGGAAAAACCTATATTTTTTTCTAAAATAGAACATGATTTAGAGAGTTAAATAATCCTTTCTACTGAAAAGGTCTTATTTAACCATGTTCTGTAGTTTTTAGAAAGTGAGGCAGGCAGTAAATTAGTGAGTTTTGGATATCCAGTATCCTTGTGTCCTATAGCTCAAATGCTGCCACATTTATTTTAAATACTTTGCAAATGATCTCATTTCTACAAATTTAAAATTACTTAAGTTGGTGTATCCCAGAGTTTTCCAACAAAAATTGTATACTAGGATAGTGAGAGCTATTTTAAAAAAAGACTTGTGACAAAACAAATTTAAGAAACACTAGATAACGAAGTGGTTTCTTTGCCGCAGGATTTCTCAGATACTTATATATGCTAAAAAGTATTGTGAATCTCCCAAAATATGGGAAAGATAACATTTCCCATACTTACTTAATATTGGATCCTTTTTGAGTATCTTGTGAAACTGGAACTCTTTAGTATATGTTTTAGGAAATCAATATTCTCCTAATTCTATGTAAATATTATTTACTCTTCAAATTAAAAAGAAGTATGGGAAAAGGCCTCTGATTTTAAGCTACAAATTGCTATGATTAGTGATTTATTCAACCTGTGTGTTAATCCTCTAGTAACATCTGTGGTAAGGAGTAGAAATATTAACAAATGAGTCACATAAAGACAGACAAGTTTTCAGACAAAAAGGAAAGATCTACACACTGCTATCTTTGGTTACTGAGCTAATTAACGAACACTGCTTGAAACACTGTACACTGATGAGACAAAGGAAATCATCTTTGCAATGATGATGCTTTGCCTTGAGCAGGAGATAGAAACAGGAAATTTGTGGTTTTAAGTATCACTGTTATTCTGCAACTCGAATCTGCAAATTGCCAGCCACAAGTCTACATCTGTTTTACCTGCAAGACTCCTTAAGGATGAATTGCTTTTGTGGGTTAATTTTGTGAGTTGTTCCCCAAAAACACTTGCCCAAAGTTTGGGCCTGTTTGCCCTCTCATGTTGCGAGATTTCTGGCTAATCTGATGCAGGTTTAAATACGAATTACTATGACAGCAACGTATCTCTTTACGTAAATAGTTTATAGCTAGAGTTAGATGTATTCCCTAAACAAATATGTACATATGTGTGTGTTTACATCTATAGTCAGATATATTTCTTGTAAACCCTAATTAAAGCAGTGTGATTGTTCTTGCAATGCCTGCTGTGTGTCCTTATAAGTAGCTGGTAATGGTGATAAAAGTTTATGTATGACCACAGTGTCTACACAAAACATCAGCTAAATTTTTATCCATCATAGACAAATTTCCAGTCATGTGATCTTATTAAACAACTTGTGAATACAAAAGGCAATTAAGAAAAACTACCAACCATATCCATGGCTTATAACATTTTAACCTAAAATGAACTTCAGATGATTTATTTATATAACAACAAATGACTACTATAGACACTTGAAATCATTTATTCAAGGCATTTTTATAAAATCTTGCAATCATAGTATAGATGTATAATAAAAGAATATGAGAATGCAAAGAAGAATATCAAGCCAATGTCTGAGCATTTAAAATAAGAGTTCTTCAAAAAAGTTACAAATGTCTTACAAATAACATTCCTGAAAACTTTGGGGGAATCTAAAACTTCATTAAAAACATAACACCAAATGACATGTTACTTAGTTTATAGCAAGCAGTTTTATATTAATTAAATGTTTATATACCATCAGCTAAGATTTAATGCATCTTACATTCAGATTTAAATAATTCAGCACCATCTCAGGTTAGAGGATAAATGAAATGTTTAGTGTTTAAAAGTGGCCCAGGAATTTTGGTAGCTAGGAATGAGACTTAACTCACTGATTCAATATATTGATTGTGAATATGAGTTCAAAAGAAAAAATATATATAGAAAAAAGGGTACTTTTTAGTTAGCAGTTAATACACTGACTGGTATCAAAACACATTATTTTATAAACAAAGTATCTCCTTACCAGGAATTCAGTATTTTCATGCAATCTGCTAAAGATTAACTCTCAGTGCCAGGAAAATTTTAGTGAATTGCATTTCTTCTAGCATCTGAATATTCTGAAAAAAGTTACTACAGATAATGCCTAGTGAGTAATTGGATGATAGAAATTGTAAATAAAGTTATTCTATAAAAATATACAGATTTTCTGGAAATAGGCAAGTTGTATACTCATATATGTTATGCTACTGTTGGAAGACTGAGTGCTAGCCTCAGAGGTCAAGACATCTTTAACCCAGACTGTGGTCTGAATCATTATGAGATTACTAATATGGCATATTGTAAACTGACTCATAAACTCCGAAATTATGTTCCTATTTAGTCCGTTTCTTTCTTTTTTTTTTTTTTTTTTTTTTTTTTTTAGTGTAAAAGCCAATCTCCTGTCAGTACTCAGCATTCTTTTTATCATTGCCAGTTCCTATTTTTTAAAATGTATTTAGAGTTTGGTAAGACTGGACTGTGTTCTTTATTTTATTAATTGATAACCTCCATCAACTAATCATTATCTTTGAGTTTTGGCAGTTATTCAGAGAAGAGATTCAAAATTCAAAATAATTCAAAGAAGTTCAAAAATACTGAGTGTTAAATCAGTACTTGTGAGTTACTTGGGTGTGTTTAGAGGTGCCAGGAGGGGAATGAAAGTTCACATAAGGAATAAAGTAGTATTTTTAGCTTCCTAATTGAAAAAAAAAATTGTAATTAACCAAGTAGTAGGTGTTATATTTCAAAGGCAGACATTTCAGGGATTGAACACATTTTTAATTATTAGAAATACACACATGCATATAGTTAACCTTTAATTTATTTTTAAAAATAAATTATGGCCATGAAAAACAATAGTGCTTAAAATTGAAATTTTATAGACATGTAATTTTATTTCCTAAAAATAAAATAAGATGAACCTTCTGGGTAATAATGGGATTTTTAATACTTATTGAGGTTATAGACAGTCTTTTTTATGTCTCAATGCATAGCATGTGAGTACATGGCATATTAGGCCTTCAAATGATGATGAATGGATAGACAGATAAAAGGCCCAATGAATGATTGTGAATATGTCTTCTCCTATATATCCATGATGATATTGCCTAGTTTTTAATACAAGCTTAAGGATCAATAAAATGATAGATCCGAAATCTGTAGATGCCAGTCTGGCTCAGTATTAATACTGACAGTAGTTTTTTTTTGTTTTTTAAGAAAGCAAGTATATTAAAATATCTCTATTAGAAAAGATTACATTTTGAAAGGATCATTCTACAATCTTGGAACTAAAAAGCAATTTAAGGCAAAGAGGTACATCAAAGAAGCTATTCCATAGCTCAGTTACTAGCTCAACAAAAGCTCTGTCTGTATTGTCTACTGGTAAGCGTGTGCCCTGGTGGATAAGGATCATATGTACCGCTATATCCGCCAGCTGATGACTGTCCATCTCTAGCCCCTCTAACCATGCTATGCACCCAGTGAGTGCAGAATGATTACTAGTAATTGATGTTGACTTTACAATTCTATGATATGTAATACAGGATGCCAATGCACTTTTAAAATTCCACCTAACGTGTTCTGGCACTGGAAAGTCTTACTTGAGATTTTAATACTGGTTAATGTAGGAAAAATTCTGCTTAAGCACCACTAACTTAAAAGTGTAATTTCATTTTCTTGAATTTAGGAAAAAGCGAAAATCTCAAAATTCTATTATGGCACATGGTTTCACAGTTTAAAATGCAATCACACCTGTCTCATTACGCAGCATGATCCTCGGTTTTGCAGAAAGTATATTTTTCCTTTGTTCACCAACCCCTCAAGTATGTAATACTATGAGCTTTGCTAATTTAGACTATATCTCAGACACACACATGTGTGTGACTGATTCCTGAATAAGCCTGAATAGAACACAGGATGATGTTCCTGTGTTCTAGATAATATAAAATTTTTAGCAATCCTCTCTTTAATAGCTGAACATCTTTTTAAAATCTAGAAAAGTTGAAAAATCCTAAAATGTTTTTCAATTTTTTTTAAGTTATTTGAGAGACAGTTGTGGTTTGGGGGGGACTTGTTTGTATGATTTTACGTCAGCAAGAAAATTGTATCTTTGGCAAATATTTTAATATGTTTAAATGCATATTATGTCTGGATGTATCACATCAGTCATCAAAATGACTTCCCAGTTTCATGGCTGCCTTACATATAGCAGTCCCAAGAATGGTGATATTAAGAATCCCACTTACAACCTCTCTGCCCATGGGAAAGATGAAATGATAGAGGGCAGCCTCAAGAAATATCAGACAGGAATTGGGCAGCTCCCTTACTTATTTGTTCCAAAATAAAAGTTGACTCAAGTCAAAATGAAATTGTGCATTTGAAAGAAAGAAAGTTATCTACTTATTTTTAAAATGTAAACATAATTTTTATATAGGGATGTAACTATCTGAATACATGTATTGCCATGTCTCTGCTATATAGTAATATTTCTTGACACCAATGGTAATGTGTTTGTTTCTTTCTCAGCACCAGATGTGTCCATATGTATTTAAACAGTAGGAGCATTGTTTCTAAATTCATCTATGCTATGACATATATAAACCCATTATTATTATGTTTCACTAAAGTTCCAGCACGTTAGAAAAGTTTCACTTCAAAGTCATTTTGGCTCATTCACTTAAATAATACTGACCCTTTTGCACTATAATTTCAAAAGGAACATGAGAAATTTGGATTTCTTTGAAAGAGTCAAATATGTAATTACAGAATTGAAACACTGATAATTCACAAAGTGATGTAAATAATAAACATTAAAAATTTCCCAAGTAATGATGACTTAAGTGTTCAAAATCCAGTTATGTGCTTTGTTATTGAAAACAGTCCAAACAAAATTTCTTTTGTTGTTTTCTGTTCTCTTTTTCAAAATACATGAATCCTACTGAAGTTAATCTATTTTTTCCCACTTCAGAACACCAGGCACTGATTTATCCATTGGGAGTTTTGCCTTGCTTTCTAATACCTAGATTAAGAAAACAAAATAAGACAAATTATTAACCTTATAATATAATGAATGAGTACAATAGACAAATTTAAAGTCAACCTTTTAAAAACTTTATGCAACAGTTTCCCTCCATCTAAGCAGCAATCATGTTGTGAAATTATGCAGTAGCATATCATTTTAATAATGGTTTGAAGATAGTGACTATGTCAACAGCAGAGATACCCAATGCCTACACTCTTCACATTTAGCGGCAAGAAACCAGTTCTGAAACACTCAAGAGTACAGCAGGACTTCTGGCACCAGCAGCCCTGACCAGGGGAATTCACTCCATGGAACAAGGGTGGCACATCCACCAAGAAGCAGAGTCAAGGCCTCTGCTCCATCTTGAATTAGTCCTTCTCCAGCATGACTTTGGATATAGAATAATACATTAATAGGCAGAAACTGGACCAAAAGATCAATCAAATATTACTGTATTTAAATGCGATCATAGATCTTCATGTAAGGAAGTAAAAATGCACTTATGCCAAATCATAAGCTATCAATTTCCAAACAGTAAATTCTGTGATGAGAAAAAAAAAAAAAAAACTTACACAGTATTTTATAACTGAAAGGAGCCTCAGAGTCACCTTGTCCATACATTTTGTTTCAATGAGGAAAATGAAGGAGAGAGGGTACATTAACAGCACACACTTATTTACTGGGTGGCTTTTACACATCAACAGAATGCTCTTAAATATCTGGCAGGAAAAGAAATCAGTGAACTGATAAATGATATGTCTTCAGAGTGACACTCACTGCTGTTTACACAGCCACCAGAATGACCTGAGGGCCTTAGGCAAGTTACACTTCCTGCTCAAAAAGCTTCAGCCTCCCACTGCCTCCAGAATAAATTTTAGCCTGCTCTTCAGGGCTGTCTTCCATCTGGCCCCAACTTACTTTTCCATCCTTTTTCTCCAACTCCTAACTCCACGAAATTTATGCTTTAGCCAAACTAGAAGACTTGTTTTTCCAAACATGCCCTGCAGTTTCCTCCTGCCATGCAAGTTGCCTGTGATGCTGACTTGCCCTGGGCTTCCTTTCCTTAATGCTCCCCAGTGCATCCCTCAGACTTCAAGGCCCAATTCAAATGTATCCTAAAGTCACTCCTGAAACTCAGCCCAAAGACACCTCTCCTCTCTCTGAACTCTGATTCCTAGGAAGGAAGGCCTGATGTGAAAGTCAGAATATAAGAAGCGAGCATTATTATCCTGAAGGTGTGGGGTTTTTTCTCAAATATTCTATACTTTCCCCAATATTTCCACTCAGAATAAGTATGATATTTTATTATGATCACTAATTATGAATAATTTCACTTTTTCATTTTTTCATCTTATCTATATTGGTTATAAACATTCCAACTTCAACCACTCTTGAAGTTTGTTACACTCAGTAATAACTAGTGGGAAAAAAAAAACAACTCTATATGAATGACCACATCAGGAATCCCTCTTGTACAATCATATTGCTGGAGCAATACAACAATTTTTATTTCTTCTAAATACCTGGCAATATCCAATTCAACAGAATCTACTGATTAAAAGCAAGAGACATTCTATGGAACAGACCACTCCAGACCTATTTCTAGTGGGAAGTCAGTAAGACATACTTGGGAGTTACCAAACTTATAACAAAGGTCCTTCTGATCCCATCACATTTTATTTTAAACTTTTCATATTGTTATCTCTATTACAGTTATATGTGTAATTCTCTCACTTCCCCTACTCCAAATGCCTTTACTCAAATTATTTGAGAAAGAAATTCATTAAGCAGTGAGTGAGAGGCTGCAAGGTGGCAGACTGTACCTGACAACGGGATATAACAGTGGACAAGAGACTAGATCCCAGCCATCACTGACTGGAGCAGGAGACAGACATTAAACAAAGAAATTCCTAAGTAATTAACTGAAAATAGTGTAATAAGGCTACAGCAGTATAGAGATTAGTAGTCCTATTTATGTTTGCATTATTCAGTAATATCTGGTTCAGGGCATCAACAAACAGTACAAAAATGAGAGTGCAAATGAATAAATAAATGGATAATGGATGAATAAATTAAGGAATTATAAAAATTAAGAAAAATTAACTAATCTGTTTATTTAAGTGCAAATTATTTTAGCTTAAATTATACAGGTGTTCTGGCGGTGGGGGGCAGGGGTTAGTTATACTATAACCAACTCCACACAATATGGGCCATAAAACCTGCCAGGTTTTCTGTGCTGTGGGCATGTTCACAAGAATGTATGTGACTATTTTTTCAGTGCTATTCTTTTGCTATCATAGGCTTCATCTATCTCTAATGCTGTGACAACACTTGTAAAGCACAGTCTCTGCTTCTTTATGTATAAAGTCCTGGGTTTTGTATCAGGCAGAAATTTCTATTAATTATGAGTTTCTAGTAGAGCTGTGCTATACCTGTCTGTATGATCCAGTGGCACTGGTGGTTCCCCAGTGACAAAGCAAAGCTGTTGAGTGTTGAGTATCATTCCAATGGAAATAGTATTCTCATTGTTGGGAAGCCATAACTCAAGTGGCATATGTAATTATAATCTAGCATCCAGCAACACTTGGGGAGGTAGTGCTTAAGGAGATGGGGCAGGACACACAGGCACGCAGGCAAACCTACCCAACTTTCTTTCATTATTTTCATCAAAGCACCTCCCTGTGAATAGATATCTTTCAAGATTCCATTCAAAGAAGAGTCTCAGGAGAAGGAATATTATGAAGAAACCTCCACATACCTCAATCTTTTGCAGAGTATTTTCCTAGTATCCATGGTTCTAGAACTCAAATATATGACATCTTAATTTGTACAGACCAGGGGGGTTGATCTCTTCAGTTGCTTACTTTATGGCGGTGGTTTTCAAAATGTACTTTGAAGAATCCTAGCAATTCTTTCAGGGACTGTGAGGAAGGGGCAGGAAGCAACTACTGGGGCTTCTACAAGCTCACCCACTCTACATACTGAGTAATTTGATGTATTGGGCCTTCACAAATGCCTTCTGGGTAAACACTGTGGTCTGTTTATGTCTTCTCCTGAAAAGTAAGCTTCTCCTGAAAACTAAAAACCTTAGTACATTCTCCTTTGCCTTCCATTATTAAAAAAAAAAAAAAGAAAAAAGAAAATCAGACTGCATACCATTTTCTGCCTTTGGTCTGCTTACAAGAAAGCTGCTGTAGTAGTAGAAACAGATACATTCCATGTATAATGTTTGAGCATGAACAAAAATTATTTGTGACAATTACTTAGCTAAGCAAATAACACTTACGGTGAAATTGTGCAGCCTGAGGCATACGCATGATGTCCTGTGTAGCGAATGTCACAGCGCACAACGTTGTTGGTATAGTCAGATTCAGGAACCAGGTAGCTGGGGTTTACACTGACCTGGACAATACAAACAGCATTTGTGTTAGAGTTCCTCAGTATTTTTTTTTCCATAGGGCTACAATAAGGAAATTGTTAATGAGGGACTTAGGTAAATCAAGCAGGGAAGGGATTTTTAACTTAAGTGGTTAAACTCTGGAGATATTATGGAAGGACACTGCGTATTTCCCCCTGAAGTTCTTTAAAATAAGACAGATTAGATTAGATTAGATTAGATTAGATTAGATTAGATTGTTTAGAAATAGTTTGAGGATATATAACTGCTTCCAATACCATGATTATTTAACATTTGAATCTAGAAAGGAAGGCCTATTGATCTGCAATATAAATACATGATGTATTTTCAAAGGTCTTCACCTTTAGGATATAGTTTCCAGGTTTTACATCTGTAATATCAATCCACTGGCAGTCTATGTCTGCACCGTAGGTATCGTAACAGCCAGGACTCAATCCCTAAAATAAACAACATACAAAATTTTACATGATGGTATATGGTCGGGCTATGCTAAATAATATGCTATTATTTGCAAATTAAATTTTGAGTTAGTACTTACAAAAGTCTGACATAAAACTATACTTATATTTCATCTCCCTTGAGAAGTATTTATTACTCAGCCTTATAGCACCTCCAGCTAAAAAAGATATAGGACTAATATAAGTAGTAGTACATCTCACTTCTTAAAAGTGTCATATATCACCAGAGATAAATGCAATCTGAAGGAACAAAATAGTTCTCTACCAAAATTCTAGAATTTTAACAGTTCAAGAATAAAGGGCACATAATAATTAACTTAGCTCAAATGTCCTCTTCTCAGTGAAATCCTCCTCAATTTCCCCTTTTGGAAATTACCTTCTTGTACTTTGAACAGCCATGATACTTTTATTGTGGGTAGCTTTTATAGTATTTATCCCTTTTTGCTCTGCATTATAATCATGCTATGTAAGAATATAGCTAACCAGAGGTTGCAAGTTCCCTAAGGGTGGAGTCTATGTTGCATCTTTGAATAACTAACATTTATTAAATAGTATGTGGCAGGAACAATTGTAAACATTTTAATATATATATGTGTGTGTGTGTGTGTGGATATATACACACACACACACACACATATGAAAATTCAATTTTCACAACTACATGAGGTGCTATTACTATCTCCATTTTATAGATGAGAAAACTGAGGCACACTAAGATCAAATAACTCACCGAAGGGTATCCAGCTAGTAAGTGGCTAAGCTGGTTTTGAGTTTAGATAATCAAGGTCCAGAGTCCCTGTTCTTAACTACCACACTATACTCTTTCTCATACAGTCACTGAAACATGACATATTTTGTTGAAGGGGTAAATGCATGACGAAACTGATGAATGCCACATCACTCCACTTGCTAAAACATTCACGTCAATAAGTAAATGAGTGCCTTCTATAGGCTGGGAGGAGAAAAATACAACAAATACAATCCTTGCTTTTAAGAATGTTATAATCTGGAGAAGTTTCCTCAGATTGGAGTCTGTAGGTATATTCTTGATTCCATTAGTTCTTCACAAAATGTTTTAACTTGTATTTTCATTCTAACAATAATTTAAATTTAAAAGTACGTGCTAGATTCACTTTAACTCAATACTGTCACTCAATTCTAGCAACCAATATTGCTTTACTGTTTAAGATCACTTTGGTCACCCAAGAGAGAGTAAAATCACCTTGGCATGCTCTGCCAATGCTGGTTTAGCTATAGCTTGTTTTAGGAAGAGCAGGGGAGAATTGTGCTGTCATACAGCACACAATAGCACAGACAGGTCAAACTCAGAAGGGTCAGTGTTGCAGCAGTGAGACTCATATTCTATTGTTATCGTCTAGATTCCTACCTTGATCCATACATCACTTAACAGTATGTTGAGTAGTCAATATAAAATGAAGAATTTTTGGTCTGATTCCAGCATACAATTCTGATTCTAGCATATAATACATACTCAATAAGTGTTAGCTATTACTTCTACTACTACCACAATGTTCATGACATTGTAAAGGATTCATTGGATTAGATATTCATTTAAGATGGGTTTAAACAATGCTTCAATGCTTATCTTGCCTCCAAATAGACAAAAGACCTTTAAAAATGCCAAAATTGGCACTCTAGAATTCATCAGCTGGCAGAATTTAAGTATAAGCTTTGCTTATTTGCACAGGCAAACCAAAACTAGAGTTACTAAGGCAATCAGGCATTTCATGTAGGCAAAGTCAAAATATAAAAACAGATTAAATGTAGAATGTTAGCTGAGACTCACTAAATCAGCAATTTGAGTTTTAGCAATACATGCTATTTGTTACATTAAATTAATAAGTGAATGCAGCTGTTTTAGTTTTGTATATATTTAATATGTAAATTTTTATCTCAGAATGCAGGAGTTATTAATATATACAAGTATAAATCTAAAGAAGTTATACCTAGTTTTATGCTTGAATACATTTAAGCAGCATTCAGTAAAACTAATCTAAGTCATCACTGGGTGATTGAGAGATTATTTTTTCCTTTAAATGAAGCCATGTGAAAGAGAAATTGGTCTAATGAAAAAAAATCAAATATATAAATCACTCAATGCAAGATTTGGTGAATAACGGTTAAAAAGAACATATATGGAAGATGATTAACAAGAAAGCTACCATATAAAATGAAATGGGGTTACCCCAAAGAAGGGGGGGACGAGAAGTGCTATAATGTCTACAATCCCAGCTTCAAATATTTCAGAGTGAGCTGTCCAAATCCCAGCTTCAAATATTTCAGAGTGAGCTGTCCAGAGTGCCTCTCTTTATAAATGGGGCGAATAAACTCTAGGTCCCTTGCACAGGACTTGCAGATCACTGAAAAGGGAATCTCTATACACACACATGAATAATGTGTGGGTAAGTTACATTTCTTCTTTCTTAAATAAATACTGTCCCGAGGCATGTAGAAGTTAACCTTTCCCCCTCCAATTGCTATGATGTTCTAAGCTCAGAGAAAAAAGCAATGGTAACATTTAGGTCACCAAACAGCTTCCTGCCACAGCCCTGGAATTTGCTTCCCAAGATGCCAACTGCTGATCCCTTTCTACCCTGAGTTATGTACATTCACTACCCTTTGCCAAGATCTGGGCGGGAGTCAAATTATAATGTCCTTTTACAAATTAGGGTTTCATATGGAAATACTGACATAGCTTTTAACTGACACGCATTTTCCTATGATAAAACACACAAACTGCTTAGTTCAGCACTACTTTAGAAAAATCCATCCCAACAACATCTGACATCAATTATACTGTAGATTTAAATATATACGTGTGGAGAAAGAAATGGTGTCCTTCTGCTCTAATTTGCATTATTAAAAGAGACAACTTTTTAAAGTGCTTTCAAAGAAATGTATTTCTCCTTCATTTGCTAACCCCAATCACTATTCTATTTCCAGCATAAAACAGAAGGAAGGAATGGTTTCACAGGTGAAAAAAACAGAGATATCTGGTTTTTTTTGTTTGTTTGTTTGTTTGTTTTTTACAGTTATTTACTAAGCCAGTTAAGGAATACAGAATGGGTGCATATGTTGTTGACTATTCAGACTTTTTCAGAGAGTAATTTTCTGTTCTTCATTGTGGAACATAACAAGGACCCACACTGACCTGTGATCATGAATAGGGGCTATATGCATAATGGGAAATATTTCAAAAGTAATTTGGATCATCAAGCCGTCATTTTCCTTTTCCCAATTATTTTCCATCTTGACAACGTGGACCTCAAATTGAATGCTTTACAAAAGAGTGGTGAGAGGAAAGAAAATGCTAGACTCATGGGGTATATCATCTTCAGTTTTCTTTGAGAAAGGTCTCTGTATCCTTTTGATAAAAATGTGTGTTCTTTATGAAATGCTATTTAATGCTAACTAATGGTAGATGACCTGTTTCTCTCTGAGGCTTGAGGTTCCAGATTTCAGGGTGCCAACATACCTGTGTGTGTGCAGTACATGCAAATCGCCTGTGGTAGCCATAGTCACAGGATGTGTCTTCAAGACAGAAACTTGCTTTGTGGCCTTCAGCCACTCTCCTCTGGGTGTTGGCATCAAGCAGGTCATAGTGGCTAAACTCATCCATACTGTGGTAATGTCTAACGTCCCACAAAACAAAAAGATGGTGGTCAGTTACATACAGAGAAAGCAATGAAGATATTAAATGACTTCCCCCATGGCTTCACAAATTTGTTTTCACATTAAAATTGAGACCAAATTTATCTTCTAAAAGAGAGATTCATGCTAGGGTTTCCCCCCCTACCGCCCCCCAGGACATAAATCTATCAAAATTGCAAGGTTTAACTTTGCTACTAGGACAAAAGACTTAGTTCATTATTTTGCTCTCTTATTGCACCCTGTTTTGTCTTTGAATATTACAGAGAAATGGACAATAAATTATCTGTTCTGAAGTGAAACTTGCCATGTGTTCTCTAGTGTATTCCTCTTGGCTGCCACTGCTGATGTTTCATTCCAAATAGCAGCACATTACTTTTTCAAGGTTTCTATGAGATTTTTAAAAAAATTGAGTTCTCACATATTTAAAATCATTAGTGAAACGCAAAGGAGAAATCATGGCATGTTTTATCCACCATTATTATTTAAGTAGTATACACTTTTATTTAGAAGTAAAGTATTCCTATTTTATCAGGAAATTGGGTGACTTATATCTACTTTTGTCATTTCATTAAACAGAAGGTGCTGAGCTGTTCATCTTCCCACATAAGGAAAAACAACGAGGACTGGCTTGGATTTCAGGAAGTAAGTTTAAGGCTACACATCAGGATTTCCTGACAATTAACATCCAGGCAAGTTACTAAGGCAAATGATAGAATTACCTTATGTAAAACTCCTTAAATTTAGGATAGAACAGGCAACCACCTTGGGTTTGATACAGGTCTTTTTGAGCTTAGGGAGTGTATCATCTACATCTTTCTTTGAGAATGGTTTCTGAATCCTTGTGATAAAAAACGTGTGGTCTTTATGAAAGGCTATTTAATGCTAACTAACTGTAGATGATCTTGGCTGTAATGGACTTGTAAAGAAATTCTATCTGTAATGCATTGGAGTAAATTTTATTGAAGTCAATTGCTGTATCCTATCAACAGCTTTAATAAGCTGGGCCTCAGATTTTCTATTTCAAAAGATAACAGGATCCTGTAGTAGATGGGTTATGTCAAATTACATAGAGAAAAAATCAAAATATAAATAATAGCAATTTTCTCCTTTTAGGTAAGAAATAAGACTTGCATTTGTGATGTCAAAAATCACCCGAAAATTGAAAAGCAACTCAAAAGTACTCAGGAGGCCCATTTACTTACTGGTGACAACTGTGCCATTCCCAGGAATATCTTGGTCGGCTGGGTAAGAAATCTGATGTCCCTTGGTTTTTCACTCTTTGGGGAAATCTGAGCAGCACCCTGTGATCATAATCTCTGACATCTGCCCTGTATGCCGTACTGTGATTTTGAAAAAAGAAAAATTATTATATTCATAGAATATTAACTAAAGACAAAACTACAAATAAAACCTCCATTATATAGTAGTGACAATCCTCCTTCCCCAGCTAGACTATCAGTTCCAAGAGGCCAGGGCATTTAGTTTATTTGGTTCATTGCTGAAAAGCTCCTAGAACAGTCTTGGAGCAGTCAGAGCTCAATGAATATTTGGTGAATAAGTGAATGAATAACAACTATGGAAATCCACAGATTTTAACAGTAAAAACATAATAAATAAGCATTAAAAATCTAAATGTCAGAAGTAAACTTTATGTCTAGAATCAATTCAAGTTTGATCATATGAACGAGTGAAACTGAAGTGGAAATAATCCCCCAATAAAAAATAATTCACAGATATTACGAACTTCAAATTTAGCAAAACTTTCAAAATAGTTAATAAGTTGCAAACTGAGGAAATAACTCTAGAAGAGCATACCCAGATTTAAATTAATAATTTTGTAACTTCACTACCCCAAAACAATGGCAGTACTGTAAAAACATCATAGGGAGTTCAATGGTGTGAGTGATGCAAGACTCAGGAATGAAAATGAGCTTGGATGTCTTCACTTCCTTTAGCCTGACAATTGTAAAGGGTCAAAGTAGAAGAAATGTACAAATAAACATTACTGTGTTCCTACTAATATATTTAGTGTGGCTATATGTTCAGATGGTATTGATGACCTTATTTTACACTTTACATTTTTGATTAAATTTTTATTAAAACATATTTTGCTCCCTCTGCTGTTTCCTAGCAGTAAACTCAGAGAACCCCAATCTCAGAGTTACTATTTTATTTTAGAATAGTGGAAGAACAAAGCTCTTGCTCATGATCTTATTCTGGCTGAAGTAATACCGAAACAACCAAGTTCATCGTGGTCTCAAACAAAAGAGGAAAACTTAGTCTTTACCAATGAGGCTACGATGGCAAATTTGCCCCCATTCTTTTAAGGGGGTATTAACACACCCTTCATTACAATCAATGTTTTGAATTACTGTATAGTTGTTTTATGAAAAGTGATTGGAAACAATCGACTCCCAAGTTTAAGTATCTTGGAAAAAGAGCATGAGACTTCAGTCTCCAGGATAAGGGTTTGCGCCACCTCTCTGATTCGTGCTGCAGTTTGAGACAGAACCCACAGAAATCTTCAAAATATTAACTCTCCGTCCAGGTCAGCATGCCCAGGAGGTCACGTCCCACTTCCCAGCTCTTGTCCCACTTCCTAACACTTGTCTGCGCGGAACAGTAGCAGTCAGAAGCAGGCACCAGAGCGCCCCCTGAAGGAAGACCGGGGAGCGGGGCCTCAGACATCTCAGCCCGTACCTGGCCAGGCAGTTTTCCTCCGCGGCGCATCTCAGGTTGTACATGGACATCTTCTGCACGTACGTGGACGCCTGGATGTAGTAGGGGTCGGCCACCAGGTCTGGGAGACCTAAACGTCAGCAGGCGACGGGCGCAGCAGTGAAACAACCCGGCGCCCCCCGCTCCAACTCCCTACCCCTCTAGGTCCCTTACTCCTCACCCTTCTCCCACCGGGACTGCAGAGTGGAGCAGGGGGCAGCAAGAGAACTGGGGACTCCCGGGGCTGCAAAGCAATGTGAAAAGGAAGCAGGAGGGGCCAGACGCGCGGTTTGCACTAGATTCCAGGGCTGCCACTGCAGGCGCGTTGGGGGAGGGATTGGATCTGCGAGGACCGGGGCCCGCCGCGCCCAGGCAGCCACGTCGAGAAGCCACATAGCTGGGGACCAGGTGCACGGGTGGTTCCAGCGGACTTGGGGGTACTTACCGTACTGGAAGTAGCCAGTGCCGTATCCGGGCCGGTACCTGCCCCCAGGTCTGGGCCTTTCATAAGTATCGTAGTAGTTGTAATAAGGGTTGTCGTCAGAGTACTTGTAGGGGTTGTACGGGTCGTCGCCCACCATGCCGTCCACGCGGCTGGGCAGCTGCAGGTTACTGAGCTCAGGGACATCTCCCGGCGCGGTCTGGTTCTCCGCGCGCGGGGCGCCAGCTTCGCGGGCTCCAGATGTCGAGTAGCCAGCTTGGAACCAGTGGCGGGCGGTGGGCCTGGGGCGGCCGGCGGTGACTCCAGATGAGCCGGCCGTCCGCGCCCGCGCCGCGGCGGTGCGGTTGTCGCGGATCAGCAGGATCGGAGTGCGGGGCTGCTGGGCGGAGGCGCTGGCGGCACCGGGGACGGCGGCGCCCGGGTCCCGGCGGCGCTGAGGCTGGTACTGTGAGCCCAGGCTCAGCAAGCTGAACACCTGCCCGTTGTTCTCCCATTGGATCTGCTGGCGCCAGGCTCCCGGAGCCGCCGGCGGCTCGCGCGGGGGCTGCTGTTGGCCGGCGGCGGGCGGGGCGCAGCGCACGAGCGCGCAGAGCTGCAAAGGCCCGAGCAGGAACACTGTCCAGGCGAAGCGCATCACTCCTTTTGCCAGATTGACCCCGCTCGAGGAGGACGTGGCTCAGAGAAAATAAAAACAGGGCTCAAATCACGTGAGGGAGGGAGAAATCTTCAACCAAGGAGCCGAGCGGAGCACGGGTATCTCAGTCTCCACCAAGCAATGCCAAGGGTGGGATTCAGACCCTTCCCCAGTCAAGACGGCTGCTCTCGGACGTGGCACCCTTCCCTTTCCCCTTTCTCAGTCCTGGAAGGCAACGGGGAGCGGCGCGGCAGTCCCGGAGAGCGGGCAGTGTCTGGAGTGAAGGAAGGAGGAGTGATTTTAAACTTTCTGGCACGTTTGCAAAGTTACACAAGCCGTTCTGGCCCGGCCGCCCCTCAGCTATTTGTTCACGTAATGCGATTGGAAACGTGCAAGGCGGACAGCTCCTCGCCTCTGCCCCTCCCTTTCTCCCCTCCCTGCCCTCCTCCCCCCAGACACGTTGCACAGGGAGCGTTAAGGGGAAAGAACAAAACGGAACACACATCCTGAGACACACTGGCTTAATCTGGGGCGAACATGCAGGAATTTCAAAAAACTCAGACAGGCGAAGGCAGCCAGGCCATGGGGCGACGCCAAAATATGCACGAAGAAAAATGCTATTAGGTCACCAGCCCTTGAGAGGCGGGAAGTCGGGAGGTTGGGAGGGTGCTGGGGGCGAGAGGGGGGCGGGGGAGGATTGTGACTAAAGTTTATCCATAGAAGAGTTAACCAGACACATTTCCCAACGCACACTCACTTGCTTTTATGGGAAGCGCCCTCAGCAAATAAACCCCAGGATATCAAATTTTGTTTTTCTGTGTGTAGGTAATATGAGAAATGGGTTACAAATTTATTTCCTACAGTGAATATTTTAATAACCAAAAGTGAAATTTTACAGGGAACAAAGCCAGCTAACGCTGCAGCAATGAATAAACCTGTCTCTTTTTCAAAATGCCGGCCTGATTTGTACTTTGAGTGGAAGTGGAGAGCAATCGTTCATCTCCACAGTGTCTATAAGGAAGATTTACTAAAGACTAGAACAAGTCTGCACGAGAAAGCACTCAGAAGGCATCTTCACATATGCATTTTATAAGACATCTTTCTCCTTCATCTTATTTATAAAGAGGTTTGACTTTGGTTTAAAAAAAAATTAAATCATCTCTGTTAAATACTGAAAGTCAGTAAAACATCGCTTGCTGTTTGATTTATCTTCCAATCTAAACAAGGGAGTTGCTGAAGAAACAGCCTTAGAGTTCAGATTTTGGTAAAGAGAAGGAAGTAGGAGTGGTCAGAAGAGAATATAGGTAGGGAGGGGATAAATTATGTTGACTGGAAAGAGATACATAATGGACCAGTTATTCATATACCACTCAGGGTTTGGGCAGTGCTAGAAACCTCGCAACAAAAAAAAAAAATGGTTACTAAATGGTCTGATTTAACACTACTACTCAAAACCAGATTTTGGTTACCATTTTATTGGTCTCATCATTGGGCTGTTGTCCAGACATACTTCAATATTCATATACCTCTGTTAGTCTCTGTCTCTCCGTATTTAATCACTGCATTTTGGTGATGTGGTGGAACTCTGCTGATTTGACTGCCTCACATCCATTTCCCTTTTCTTTCTAGTGAGAACAACTGGATTTTCCTTTGAGGGGCTTCCCGCCCATCCCACTCAGTTGCAGAGTGGAAGGACTGAGCATTTATGAGACTTACCCACTTCAAGAAGAGGTCATGAGATCCAAGTTTGGCTAATCAAGCCATCTCTCTAGATGGTTTAATTTTATCTGGGAACTGAATCTCGAGCAGAAGGACAGTGTCAAAAATGTTGCTCCTCAAACTACTAAAGAAAAGTGCCCAGGCGGGGAGCAGTGGCTCATGCCTGTAATCCTAGCACTTTGGGAGGCCGAGGCAGGCGGATCATTATCATTGGAGGTCAGGAGTTCAAGACCAGGCTGGCCAACATGGCAAAACTCCGTCTCTACTAAAAATACAAACAAACAAAAAATTAGCCAGGCGTGGTGGTGCATGTCTGTAATCCCAGCTACTCTGGAGGCTGAGGTGGGAGAATTGCTTGAGCTTGGGAGGCAGAGGTTACAGTGAGCGGAGATCCGCCACTGTACTCCAACTTGGGCAACAGAGTAAGACTCCATCTAAAAAACAAACAAACAAACAAAAAAGTGCCCATTATGTCTTGCTACATTAATCCCCACCCTACCCCGCCCCCCAAGCTACTTTAGGTGAGTACATTCTGAGACCTGGTTCTTCAGCATTTCCTTCTTTCTTTCTTCCTCCCCACCCCCCCATACATTCCTTTGTGACTGAACATGGTCAGAGTCAATTTCTGTTGTTTTCCACCTAAGAACCCTGACTGACACTGAACAGGGTGTGGCTGCTTCTGTCAGCTAATTGGTTCACATGATTCTCAGTTCAGGGTGATGGGTTTGGTTCAATTTGAGTCAAGTTAGATTTCCCCCACCCATGACTGCACAGCATCCTTGGTCACAGGGAAATATCACATGGAAGCTTGCCAATGGGTTTGCAAATCTATTACTTACATGATAATTTGCACTTGAAGGTGAACATTCAAGTGCAATTCCCATTGATGGCAAGTCAACAGTGACATCTCACTCGCCCTATAAGGGTCAGAGACACCCCTAGCTGTCATTTTACAGACTTGCTGCAGTGCTTAAAATTAAACTACTCAACTCCTCCAAACCCACTAAGAAAGATGGAGTGAAAAAGAAGAAACAGGTGTATAGATTATAATTTCGATGGACAGGCCAAATTACAGGAGAAGCAGGAAGCGAAAGAGTGTAATTATCCCTCATCTGAAAAAGGCTATACATGTGCCCATGAACAGCTTATTCCCCAGACGAGAGAAGCCTGAAACTGCTATTACTTGACCACAGGTTCCTGAGGGAAGACCTCTGCTATGCCAGACATAGTGTCAGAATGGCAGACCAAAGCAGCACCCCTAATGGGAGGGTAGAAAGTTTACATTGGATCCCAGATAAAATGCCCTTGTTTCCAATCCTAGTGCTCTAATTAAAAAAAAAAAAAAAAAAAAAAAAAAAAAAAAAAAAAGGCTGTATATCTTTGGAGAGTTTACTCTCTCGGGCTTTTGTTATATTTAAGATTCAAAGATTAACCAAATTCTTTCTAAAATATGTTTCCTAGTTTTAAAATCTCTGATTTTTGTGAAAATTCAGGTTATTCCAGTTGCTTTCAATTCATTAATTATAATGTGTTCATTATGATTATTAATATTTAATCGAATAATTTTTTAGTTGGGCTTTAAAACATTGGATGTTAGAATCTGCAGACTGCAATTTTCTCATTCTACATATTTTCCATTAGTGAAATTCAATATATATTTATTTGTTTTACAAACATTTCTTGAACACATATATGTTCTGAAGTGTAGTATACCATAATAGTGACTTGCACACATGAGCACTAAAAATTTAGAGCTGAACGAAGTTGATTCTTTTTCCAAATTTGTTCCAACAGACTTTAAAATTCTTATCAGAGTGTGAATAACTGACTAGAGCAGTAATGACGTGCAATATTTATTATTTAAAACATGTCCACACTACCAAAAGAGAAAAACACACTGCCCTTTGTCACACATGCTAATGAAAAGTTTAGTTGATTTTCACTCTCCTTCATTTCCTCTAAAATCTCTCTGGCTTAGGACTCTGCCAGCTGAAAAACAGACATGTGGCTACCACATTTGGGGACAACACAGTATTTGCAAGCCCTGCGGGAGATGAACTAGCCACACACTGTGTTCCCTGTTCAATAGCAAAACTATTATTCACAAAATTGGAGAAACCATAGTTCCTTTCCACTCAAAACGGTGATGATAATGATGATGACAATAATAATAATAAACCACAGTTACATCAAGATACAAACAGCTTTTTTGCTTTGATAAGATCCACAGCTGATTGGACTTTTGACCATGAGATTTTCTTCTTGTGAACAATTCTGCAGTATGTGCCATAAGAGAAAAAAAGGAGTGTTGCTAATTATTTTTTTGGGTTTCTTGTCCATCAATATCAAATCTTTAAACTGCAATGTCTGGCCCATTGGTCGAGAAGTGAAAGTTGTTGTAATGCCATGTTCCTGGTATTTGTTAAATGCATTTATTTTTGTGGGACATTTCATATAAATGGAAAACAGAAAGCCAAAACCATAAAGCAGGGCCTCTGAACTGCAAAAGCCAGAACAGTAATGCCACAGTCAAAGCAATCAGGTTCAAGTGTAAATTCTTTTGTTTGGGGCTCAAGAAGCTCATACGAATCTTGTTTTTTGGTAAAGACTAATAGTTGTATGTGCTTTGGTTCCATGTGGTTTGAAAACAAAACAGCATAGATAATAAAATTTAAAAAGTGGAAAGTTGGAGGTGTGTAAGGGGAAAATGATTGAGAAAACAGAATACCATCTAACACAAAGGAGAATACACTCTGAGTGTTGAATTAGGACATTGAGGATACTTAAAAAGTAATTAAGAAATGTAACAGAGTGAAACATAGAACTAGAAATCTTTTACTTGGAGTGAAATGGAGAAGAGAAGTAAGTCAGCCTTAAAGTTAACAGTGTGCTTGTGTTCCCTTCTACTACTCATCCTTGCCTTCTGCCACATACCACTTCCAGGTATTCACCCAAATATAAAAAGTAGACAGTTGGGTACACACTTGACTGTGTGTCAAGACCGAACTGAAAAAAAAAAATGTATAAACAAACTGAGTAGAAGAATTCCAGAAATAATAACTTTTAAATATATCTGGCTTGGTTACCCATTCCTTTGGGCCACCTAAGGAATGGAAAAGCAAATTTTAACTCTAAGGAATAGAAAAGTATTTCATTCTGGTGTCCTTAATGCATGTTCATATGTGATGAAGTAAAGAATGTTAGTTACTGAAACAGAATGGGAAAATGAGAACAGGTGATATGATAGGAGAATGGGTCTTTGAAGTACCAGGAATCAGAGTTCAGAGTAATTTAATTCTATTAACAATAAAAATAAGGGTTCAGCTAATTGGCAAAATTGCTTACAAGTAAAGTCCACATGATTTAATTGGTTCTGATGGACAGTCCAATGGCAAAATGGCAACGTTCTTCATGCTGTGGGGTGTGTAGGGTCATTTTTGTTATTAATTGATAGAATGAGGTGTGCTCCTAGTTCTACCTCTGGACTTATTTTCTGCTCCTAAGCTCTTGCTGGATTCAGTTTCACTGTCCCAATACCCTAAAAGTCATTTAAAATAACCTAGGCATAATCCTCCAAAATCGTGGGGTATAAGTCCTGACTTATATTCTTCTTCTGCCTATCGCATGCAGCAATTGCAATCTTGCTATTAGACAATCATTCCTGTGCTTTAACTTAACTCAATGTGCATTGCCTTCTCTTAAGGCCTAGGGAAAACAAGATGACGAATGACTAACATCGTAATGGGAATTATCTGAGATTTAATTGTTTTGTCCCTCTCTCCTATAAAATGATAGATCTCAGAATATTTGATGGTGTTATGTGTGTTTGGAGTGAAGGCAGAATGGAAGGAAAATGTTGATGAGGCTGTGGAAGTGAAAACTTGTTTCACAATTATGCTTGAGGTCAACTTTGAGAATCGGTTTTTTTTCTTTCTGTTATGATTAGAATGCTACTCTTGATTATATAGCACCTTAATCAAACAATGAATTTTTTTTTATTTTTTGAGGCAGAGTTTCACTCTTGTCTCCCAGGCTGGAGTGCAGTGGTGCAATCTCAGCTTACTGCAACCTCCACCTCTCAGGTTCAAGTGATTCTCCTGCCTCAGTCTCCCCAGTAGCCGGGATTACAGGTGCGCAACACCACGCCCAGCTAATTTTTTTATTTTTATTTTTAATAAAGACAGGGTTTCGCCATGTTGGCCAGGCTGGTCTTGAACTCCTGACCTCAAATGATCAGCACGCCTCAGTCTCCCAAAGTGCTTGTTGGGATTACAGGCTTGAGCCACTGCGCCCGGCCTGAAATTTTTTTATATAATGGCTCTTGAAGCCGTGAGTCTTTTAAACAGGCTCAGTTAGTTATAATTAGTCCTGCAACTATATTGCAGTAAACATGGGTTTCTCTGGCTTTTATTTATTTTCTAATATTTCAACTATTTTATGGATCACAGTTATCTCTTTCAGAAGGCACAGAGAAAAAAACTTAAGCCCTGTGTCATGAAGTCTGTGGGAACTGTGTCTCCCATAGGTCACATAATGGCACTGGACCCTTTGACCACTATTCTAGGCTACTTATGTGAATAAGACAGGCTTGTCTGCCAGTGAGATATCTTTTATACTTTATTCTCAATGGTCTATATAAGTTTTTGAAATGGTTAACATAAGAGCCTATAGTACAATGGCATATTGAAAAATAATAAATGCATTGATTAAAAGAAAATATTAAGTGAAAACATCAAAATGAATTTATATAGCTTTAAATGATCTGTGGTTAAGGAGTCTCCAATGCCTGAATCATTGAGTTGAATACACAGGGTCTTTTCCAATTTGCTAAATAGAAGCCTAGTCAAGGGAAGAAATAATTTAAAGAATAAGCAAAAACAAGTAATTATAAAAACTCCCCCAGTTTCATCTCCCTCTCTAACAGGACAATACCTGTCCTCTCATTACTAATAATAATTTCTGTTTCTTACCATTTACTATGCTCCTGGAACTATACAACGTGCTTGAATGTATTATCTCACTTTTATGTTCACAATAACCCTATCAGATGGTTATTAATATTTTCATTTTATAGATAAGGAACATATCTATAAAGCTTAGAGAGATAAAGCATTATGCTCAGTTAAAACTTGGCAGAGCTGGATCTTGAACCCAGGACTAGCCTGTTATAAGCACCATATTAAACTGTTATGTGAAGCAGAAAGAAGGTAAGTAGTTGTTTCTTTCATTTTCTTTTCTTTGTTTAATTACTGGAAAAAATAAGCTGAGTGACTCATTAAAGTTTACATTACAAGGAGATTGTGGCCAGGCCAATTAAATAATTAGACTAGCAATGACTGTCATTCTAGTGCCTACGGGGAAATGGCTGTGGGATACGTGTGACATACAAGTTAGCTGGGAAGGTGACAAGTAGTAGAAAGAACGTTGACAATGGAGACAGACAGTCCTTGGATAACTCTCACCTCTACTATTTACTAACAATAAGTACTTGGATGAATTATTTAACTATTATGAGACTTGGGTTTCAGCACCAAAAATAAAGATAATAAAATCTATCTTAGGGTTGTGAGAATGAAATGTTTGTAAGTGCATGTCAGAGCATCTAGCTTATATTTGGCAATGAATAAATGGTAGTAATTACTACTTGGTACTTGGACGTCAGTATTTAAAAGTTGACAAAGACAATTGTATACAATTATGCAAAAAGGCATTTTCTATAAACAAGGAAAAAGGAACATTCTTTACTTCTTAAAGTGCCTATTTTGCTACTTTGAGGCAGGCAGGTTTTTTTAAAAAAAATCAGTAAGAAATTATTGAGATATGATTTATACAAAATAAAACGCACAACCTTCAAGTGTGCAGTTCGATAAATTTTTTAAAATGTATATGCCATTGTAGCCAGTACCACAAGCGAGATACAGAATCTTTCCATAATTTTACAAAGTCTTCTTGAGCCCACTCTACCCTTGCCCCAGGTAACCGCAGTTCTGATTTTTTTCACCTGGATGTTTTATTTGCTCTAAAACTTCAAGTTAGTAGGAATTTTACAGTAGCTCTTCTGTTGTGTCTATTCTTTTGCTCAGCATAATGTCTGTAAGATTTGTCCATGTTGCTACTCAATCTTGATGAGTAGTATTTCATGCTATGAACATATCATATTTGTTCAGTTTGCGGGGGGGAGAATTTTCCCCCAGATTGGGGCCTTTTTGAATAAAGCTGCGATGAATATTCATCTACAGATTATCCTATGGATGTATATTTTCATTTCCTTTTTGTAAATGGAGATAGAATTGCTGCATCTTTAGAGTAGGTACGTGTTTAATTTTACACAAAACTGTCAAATCTTTTTATAGTTAATTGTACTATTTTTGCATTCACACCAGCCACATATAAAGTTCTAGTTGTTTCACATCCTTATCAACCTCTGGTATTACAGTGTTTTCCACTTTAGCCATTGAGTGTGAAATGGTATTTCATTGCCATTTTAATTTGAATTTCTTTAATGACTAAAGATTTTAAGCATTTTTTTCATTTTCACATATTTATGGAATATCTGTTCAAATTTTTGCCCGATTTTTAATATTTTTTGTATTCTTATTGATATGTAAAAGTTTTTTATACATTCAGGATATCAGACTTATATAAGATAAATGTATTACAAATATTTTCTCTCAGTCTGTGGACTTAACTTTTCATTTTCTTAATGATGTCTTTTGCAGAATAGAGTTTGTAATTTTGATATATCCAGTATCAATTTGCTCTCTTTCACTATTAGTGTTCTTTGTATCCTAAGAAATCTTTTTTTAGCCCAAGGCCACAAAATTTTCTTCCATATTTTTCTCTAGAAGTTTTCTGATTTTAGCTTTATGTTTAGGTCTGTGATCCATTTCAAAATACTTTGTATATGGTATGAGGTAGGAGTTGAGGTTTATCTGTTTCCACATGAATATCCAGTTGATTCAGAACTATTTTTCGAAAGGTTTAGTATTTCTCTAAGGTGTTCCTTAATACCTTTGTCAAAAATCAATTTACTTCATATGTGTGGTAATATTTGTTCACATAACAAATATTGATATAACAAATCAGTGAAACAGAACTTTCTATTTTGTTTCACTGATCCATTTACCTATTCCTATACCAATACCATATTGTCTTGTTTATTGTAGCTTTCTAGTAAGTCTCGAAATCAGGTAGTGAAAGTCTTCCAACTTCATGCTTTTTTCCAAAAGTATTCTGTTTTAGATCCTTTGCATTTCTATATACATTTTAATTATAGCCTGTCAATTTCCATTTAAAAGACTGCTGGAATTCTGACTCAGGCCACGTTAAATCTGTATGTAAATTTGGAGACAATTTACATTTTAACAATATTAATATTCCAATCCATGAACATGGTATATTGCTCCTTTTATTCAGGTTTTCTTTAACTTCTCTTGGCAATATCTTATAGTATTTAGTCTAGAAAGCTTGCATGTCTTTTGCTATTTTTTTTCTAAGTATTTTATTTGTTTTAAAATTATCATAGAGGAAAATGTTTAAATTAAAGCTTATTGCTGTTTGTTTCTAGTTTATAGAAGGACAATTTATTTTATATATTGACTTTATATCCTCTTAAAAACTTTCTCTCATCAAAATTTAAGGAGGAGAATAATACAAGACCTCAAAAGAGAGCTGAAGGACACAATATAAGAGAACAAGATCAAGAGACACAAGGAATGATTCTGTATAAAAACTTCTGGAAAAAAGACAATTATAAAAACAGGGCCATAACAGTTAACCGCTGCTATGTAACATCTCAAAATTTAGTGCCTAAAACACATAATATTATTTCACAATCCTATAGGCTAGCTGAGTGGTTCTTCTGCTGTTATCACCTGGGCTCCCTTATATAGCTACATTCAGCTATAGCTTTGTTTCAGAATTATATGTGATATACATTTTTTTCTATCTGTGAGCAGAGCAATTTATTGGGGAAAATAATTTTGACCACAAAAATGCCCGTTGAATAGAACATGAATAACTTCTTTTACATCTCACAATATTAGAAATAACTAGACACTTCAAAAATATTCAGTTGCTATTTAATTTAAAAGATTAATACTTTTGCATCAATTATGGTGACTAATAAAAATTTAAAAGCAAAAAATATAGCATATTTTATTTGTTTTTTTAAATAAAGTTAACCTGTCATAAAATCAGTAACAGAGCTGCTTCATAGAAGACAGAAATATTTGTATATATGAAAGCATTATTCATTTAATAATAGATGAAAGGGATATAATTTTAAATAAAATATTATAGTGCATTCATACAAACATACAGCTCTGTGTGTGTGTGGGTTTTAAAACTCTTAATATGCAACATTACATGTCCAAACTGATTGCCTGCACCAAGATTTTTTCTTTGTTGTTCTTTATTTTGGTAACCATAACCCCAGCTGACTATTCCAGAAACCTGAGACTCATCGCTCAGCTTACTCTGTCTTTTACCCCAACATCCAATCCATTTTCAAATATGGTTCATTGCACCTCCTTTATATTTCTTGGACATTTCTGCTCCTCCTTATCTCCATTTCAAACGCCCCTATGCAAGTCACCAGCCATCGCTCCGTTAGACAATAACCTCCTAACCAATTTCCCCACATCCACTCATGTCCACCCACCCCTCAAATACTCCATATTGCACCCACGATGATCTTTTCATAAACACAAATCTGACCGTGCCACTTCTGTCATCAAAACAATTTAGGGAATCTCACTACCTTTGAGTAAAGTAAACAATCTATACTATGGTCTAATGCTCCCCACTCTTGACTACTTCTGCATTTTGAATACCACCAGCATCTTCATCTCCCTACACAGGCTCACCTCCTTTACACTACTACTAACTGCACATTCCAGACCAAACTGTCATGTTCTTTGAGGGCCTCAGGGCCTTTCCTTTGCTATTCCCTTTTCATGA
This sequence comes from Macaca fascicularis, assembly GCF_037993035.2. Taxonomy (NCBI): domain Eukaryota; kingdom Metazoa; phylum Chordata; class Mammalia; order Primates; family Cercopithecidae; genus Macaca; species Macaca fascicularis. The sequence continues at coordinate 128,694,947 of NC_088380.1, forward strand.
ACTACTTTTTCCTCTGCTCTTTATCTAGCCAACTTCATTTCACTCTTCAAGCCTCAGTTTAAATGTCATTGCTTCCTGGAGACAAAGTCAGCCCCTTCTCTTCACCCTTACATAGCATACTGCACTTCTTTGTAAATCCACCCTCACCTGTAATTATGTATTCAATGTCTGTCTTCTCAACTAAATTGTAATTTCCATAAGGATATAAATTTCATCAGTAACGTATTCATCCAAGCTGTATATTTCCATCTGTAGGAATGATGACTTCCTCTATGTATTCTGTGTAGACCAAGTACAATAACTGCTCTTAATACATGTTAATAAGTAGTAATCATAAAGACACTTTGTTCCAGCTCCGCATGGTTTCAACAAACATGCATTACACTCTCAGAATTTGTGTGCCAAATGAAAATTCACTTCAGCTCTCTCAGCATGGGAACTTAAGTATTTACTCATTTTGGAGAGACATAGGCATAATTTAACCAGAATAGCAGAGCATGTGCTTTAGAGAGGTCTTGGGCTGAAGCAATTGAAACCTTAATCTCATTAAAATGACAGTCTTGGCAGAAGTTAATGGGGAATCTTGCCCAATGCTTGACCACACCAATCTGGCTTTAGTCGGCCCTCACATTTACATGCACCAAAAATCTACATTTCTTAATTTTAAAGGGGTTAAAGTAACTTCATTGTAAACAAAACAGTTTTGTGGTACAGTAAATAGATTTAGGGCTATCCCATTGAAAATTTTCATTTGTAAATTGAATAATTAATGTAACTAAGCAGGTTTTTTTACATCTTGTTAGGACTCTGGTTTTTTTATGAAGTACCCTGTGTTGAGAATGGCGTTTAGGTATTTCCACAATGACTGCGTGGCAAATTGTGAATGAGATGAGAGGAAATACTTTAAGATGATCTAACACTAAATTCTAAGGTTTATGTGGCAGAATGCATGTGTGAGCATTGAGATAGGGTTCTTCAAAATGCCGTGACTCAGTTTGGGAGATAACAGGGCGCCAGCTAAAAGCAGTTCCAGCTGCAGTCCAAATTACTACAAATTACTACAGACCACTTTATTTATGTTAACACTCATACACACAATCAAATAGGCTTTTTATCCTATGTGTCTCCATTAAAGGTTTTTAGAAAAAGAAAAAAAAAAAAACCTACGACTAGCTATAGGAACAGCAACAAAAAACAGAAACAGAAATTACTGTTTTATTAACACATTTATGTTATGCTATAACCCTGTACTAATAATCAGTTATATAAACAAGTGATTAGTGAGAACAACACTGATACAATTCAATAATTTCCTTATTATTAATGGATATTATCAAGTTGATATTTCTGGAAGTAAATAATATATTTTCCTAATAATACTAAGTAACTACAAAATAAAATACTGCTATAGTATATTACACAATCATAATCATCTTTTTTAAAAAATATGTTTTTCATAATAGCCCCCATGTTAATTTCTGAGAGACTAGGCCATAACACTTTGTAAGAGAATAGTGATCTGTTTTAAAAATGCAATGTTTATTTCACATTAGCTAGAGATTGATACTGAGGATTATGTCTAAAGACATTTTGAATGAAGACATGCTTAAGTATGTACTCTCTATTTTGGTATTTTTCTTGGAGACTGAGTGAAGTTTCTAATTGCTTAATTACTATAAGGATGATTGTCTATTGTTTATTGCAGCAGTTCCCAACATTTTTAGCACCAGGGACCAGTTTCATGGAAGGCAGTTTTTCCATGGACCAGGGTTAGGGTGGGGGAATGGTTTCATGATTAGTCAAGTATATTAAATTTGTTGTGTACTTTACTTCTATTATTATTACATTGTAATATATAATGAAATAATTATACAATTCACCAAAATGTAAAATCAGTTGTTTTCCTGCAACTATACAGTCCCATCTGGGGGTGATGGGAGACAGTGACAGACCATCAGGCATTAGATTATTATAAAGAGCACGCAACATAAATCCGTCATATGCACAGTTCACAATAGGGTTCATGCTCCTATGAGAATCTAATGCCATGTTTGATCTGACAGGAAGCAGAGCTTAGGCGGTAACGTGAGGAAAGAGAATCTTAGTAAACATGCTATTATAAGTTTAATGTCTCGACTCCCATTCCGAGAACCCCATATCTCCTCACTGGGAAACTGCAAGTCAAATGGTTTTAGGATTTACTGACAGAGGTTACTTGCTAGTATGAATTTGAGAAATTCATGGGAGGTGCCTCACCAGGAACCCAAAAAAATGGAATTTTTGATGTGGGTAGTGAATGACTTAAAACTGCATTGGGATAAATCCTCGGAAACAGAAAAATATTCCCTTTAGGTCTAGTGAACTCAAAACCACGAAATACTTTCCTTTCATGGTGGACTTCCTCAGTTCTCTAGAATGAATGTATGGTAGGATGGAGACATACTGGAATTCATATGTCAAGGTCATAACTGAGTGGGTAGAAGTTCTACTTAAAATTCCTACAGTAAACGACAAAAATGAGTCATCCTCTAGGGGGCAATAGAGTATGACTTAGGCTCAGAATTGCCGGGATCAAGATTCTGAGGTAAGGATTGGTCATGAAGAATTCTTGAACTGTCTTACAGTTGAAACAAAACATTCAGCTGGTTCAACTTTATTATAGCTCCTTAAGAATCTCCCTGATTTTTTGTGGTAAGGCTGAACAGCACTGAGGTGGACCAAGGCATGAGTGTAACTGCCCTGCCAGTGCATTACAAATGAATGGAGCCTGAACCCCAGAACTGGGAAGATGAGAGGAGGAATGGACGCAGCAAGGCTGATTCAGGCTCTTGAAGTGGGATGCTCTCCAGTGAGGCTTCTGACCCTGAGGAGCCCATCTTGCCAGGGGCTTTATTAGGGACTGTGTGCTTTTATTTAATTTCAGTATGAATTTTCAGCTCTTCAGTTCTCTACATTTTATAGTACCCAGGATGGGAGAAGAACTTTTCCTAGGCCACTTTGGATTTCCTAAAACTTTGGTGGTTTGGCCTGTATCATGCTGCTTTAGTTTTGTTGGTGCAGCTCACCTAGCAGTCAACTGCTCAGATAATAGAAAGAACTCTATGAAGTTATCTTCGTCCTCATATTACGAAAATACGGACCCTGGCTGGGTGGGGAGTAAAATCCCAATGCTGATATACAGTCAGCCCTCCCTGTTTATGGGTTCTGCATACATGGATTAAACAACCACTGATGGAGGAAAATGTTTAGGAAAAAGAAATATGTCTGTACTGAACATACAGACTTTTTTTTCTTATTTAGGTAGCATTTACATTGTATTAGATTTTATAAAGAATCTAAAAATGATCTAAAGTATATGGGGGGATATGCACAGGTTATGTGCCAATACTATGCCATTTTATATCAGAGACCTTGGTATCCACTGATTTTGTTATCTGTGAGAGGTCCTGGAATGAGTCCCCCATAGGTACCAAGGGATGACTATATTGCCTTTCCTATGTTCTAGTGGAAACTTGGACTAACATACGTGTGGTGGCTTTCCAGGGTACCTGTTGGTAAGCCTGCCTAACCTAGGTGAAGAAGAGAAAAATCATGTTAGAGTGCTGAGAGGAGGGAGTGTGGTGTCCGAACACATACATTTTCTTCTTGGTAGAGCTGCATGAAGAACTAATGGGGGGAAAGGGTGACAGAGGAAAGAGTATTAATTTACAAACATTTATAGTCTCTCTTGCCCCTTTGTTTTCTTCCAGGAGAAAAAAAATCTTACTGGCTGGATTTCATTTTCCATGAAGAATGTGGGGTGATGAGATGGTTTGTATGAGAAAAAAAAATCAAAGCATAGGAGGAGAATAAACTTGACAGAGGGCTGCATACAGCAAGGAAAGTCACTGTGGGCAGCCGGAGCTATTGGGAAAGAAGTGGTCTTAGTAAAAGGACAGTTCTGGAAGGAAGATGAGAGTGAAGGGGTGCCAGTGATTGGATCATTTCAGAGGACTGAGTTGAGTTTGTAAAGAGATGAGGAATAAGAAAACTATCCAGCAAAGAATGTTAAGTCATGTGGCTTATATTAACAATATGCTGTCTGTTTTCAGGCATTTTCCCCACCAAGAGACTTAGTAAAGATTCCAAATGCTTTTATTGACTATAGAGGAATAGGTCATTTGGGGGCAGGAACTTAATTATCTTTAGAATACAATTATCTAGTATAATGATTTGGAATGTTATTATCTGTTATCCTAAATTACTTCTTTTAGCTCTTTGTTCACTTTATATTTGGATAATACAATTTCCTAAGTAGCAATAAATCTGAAAAATATTTTAGAAATGTATTTTTAATTCAACAAAAATATAAAGTTCTAGCTGGGTATTACCAGGCTTTCTGCCAAGTACAGTAATTGTTACTTGTGGAATTTTCTTAGAATGGCCAAGGCATTTGACTCAATAACTATAACTCTGGAATGAGTAGCTGGGTGGAGACACTAGTCTGTTGTAAAGTTGGTGGGTTAGTTCAAGACTATATGCTATAAGAAGAGATTTGTAGGTGGATTCACTTGGCAGATCTGAGAAACACAGGGTGTATGTTTTCTTCAAATTGAACATTAAATTTCATTAACCTGTACTATTTGTTTCCCCTTCTCCTAACCAATGGTTTGTTTCTTTTTTCTTTCCTTTTTGTTTTTTTGTTTGTTTGTTTGTTTGTTTGGGGGGACAAGGTCTCACTGTCACCCAGGCTAGAGTACAGTGGTGCAATCTTGGCTCACTGCAACCTCCACCTCCAGAGTTCAAGCGATTCTCCTGCCTCAGTCTCCCAAGCCTGAGATTACAGGCTCCCACCACCATGCCCGACTGATTTTTGCATTTTTTTAGTAGAGACAGGGTTTTAACATGTTGACCAGGCTGGTCTTGAACTTCTGACCTCAGATGATCTGCCTGCCTCAGCCTCCCTAAGTGCTGCGACTACAGGTGTGAGCCACTGTGCCAGGCCTGTTTGTTTCTTTTTTCCTTTTATCTTCATGCTTTTTAAAATACCATGGTGATAAACCATCTATTAAATTACACTCTTTAGAATATATAAATGCAAAGGTCACATTCAAGTCAGGTTAGGAAGTGGGCGGGAGTTGTCAGTTATTTGAGAACACACATGTACTGGAAATGACCACAAAGCTATGAGGAACTTAGACAAATTTAGGGAGCAGAGGGCCACAGGATCACTGCTCAACCAAGCACCACAGCAGGCACAGTTCTCAGCCACAATGCCCAGACACAGGCTTTGACATTCTTCTTTCTTTGAGTTGAAACTGAATGTCCTTGTTATTCTTTCCAAGATGGAAATGGGTAGAACCAATTTGTAGAAATGCAGAACCTAAATGCAAGCAAATACATTGCAAATGGGACACCGTAAGTACAAAAGTTAACTTTTAAAAATCATTTGTGAATAAGTTGGTTCATCTCCAAAGTGTTAGTTAAGATGTGCCCAAGTGCACAGAAAAATTCTAACAAGCTTGGATTTGTAATAAACATGGTTCTTGCATGCTTCATATTTACAAAATGTTAATAAGCTAAATTTTGAGTTTAAAATTAGCTTAAACAAAATGTTAGCATTTTGATTTGAGGCTTTGTGGGTCATGTGTCCCCCCTCGCGTGCCTTCCTAAACTGCAGAGGTAGGACAGCTAAAATCGACACCTCTCAGAGTGCCCTGAAGCCAGGATTCGATAATTAGGTTCTGAAATCAAATGAGATGTACAAAATTTGAAACTGAAGTAAGACAGAGTTTCTTCTTTTTCAGTTTTTGCTGATTTTGCTGACAAGCACAATTGTGCGGGAATTGAGATTTTCAGCTGCAGAGGACATTCCAGGGTCCATTCAATAGCTTTATGGGTGTAGGGTGTACTGCAGGGTCTAGGAGTTGCAGGACATCTCTGGAGCTGACAGTTGCACCTTCCAGATCCCTGGATTCCAGCTAAAGTATGTGTTACTGGAGCCATAGTTCCAGGGGCGGCTTCCAGATTCCCAACTTCCACTGAAAATGTGGCCGAGGTAGCAGCTCCGTTGGTAAGCCAGTGTTACAGAATCTTCCTGCAATTATTTCTGGAGAGCAGGCTAGACTCCAATACTCCATCTCTTTCAATAATTTTATAAGAATGTAATTTCTCAATTTAAATTATTTCTGCTTAAAATAGAGTGTTTTTTTGTTATCTGTAACTGAATCTTGATTGATAACAATGTTTGAGACAATAGGTTAGGTATTTAACCTACTTGTGATTGATGCAAGCAAGGCAGTACTTACCTTTTTATTTATTTATTTATTTTGAGATGGAGTTTCACTCTTGTTGCCCAGGCTGGAGTGCAATGGCATGATCTCGGCTCACCACAACCTCTGCCTCCTGGGTTCAAACAATTCTCCCGCCTCAGCCTCCTGAGTAGCTGGGATGGCTAATTTTGTATTTTTAGTAGAGACGAGGTTTCTCCATGTTGGTCAGGCTAGTCTCAAACTCCTGACCTCAGGTGATCCACCCACCTTGGCCTCTCAAAGTGCTGGGATTATAGGCGTGAGCCTCCGCACCCTACTTATCTTTAAATGAGGGGATAATTGTAATTTTTGGCAGCAGGTGGTGAAACAGTAAAATAGTAATTTTGGGCAGCTGGTGGTGTATCACCTGTAATGAGTGCCTATAGAAAACCAGGCTTTGATGGACTGAGTGATAATGGTCATGGCACAGCAGGAGGATATGATGAATAAGGGTAAACTGGCTGCTGCAAACTGCGCTGGAGAGATTTTAAAAAGAAATGAGAAATTCAGGGCTTTAAATTACCCGCTCAATGTGGTGAGAGAGCCAGGGAATTTTTAGCCTTCAAAGAATCTTCTATCTTGTGGCTGCTGAGCTAATGTAGCCAAAAATCAATCACAAAATCTGTCCCTATGGTTTGTTGAATCACCTGGCTGTTTTCCGCCCTACTTGGGGTCTCCTCTTTCGCTTTGGAGCCCTGCTCCCTCTGTCTCTGTAGGGAGGAGCTTCTATCTTCTGCTTTCCCTTTTCTGTCTTGTCTATTAAGCGCTCTGCTCCTTAAACCACTCCACGTGTGTCCATGTCCTTTTATCTAAACCGGCATGAGGACCTAGAACCCTGGTGTTCCTCCCCTCATCCGAGCTGTATCACTTGTATATGTAGCTTTGAGTTCCTATTCATCTAAGTATGATACATTCCTAGAAAGAGAATTTTTTAATAAAAAGATATGTGCAATTTTCATTTGCTAGTCACTGCCAAATTGCCCTCCAAAAGAATTATTTGCACCCCCATCAACAGCATACGAAAGCACCAGTTTTCTATATCCTCCTCAATTCAGGGTTTCGTTAGATGTTTTGATCTTCATCAACTAGATAAATAGAAATAGATGTTTCATTATAGCTTTAATTTGCATTTTTATTATGGGTTATTTTGAGCACTTTTTAACTGTAAATGTAATTTGTATTTTTATTCCTGTTAAGCATTGATATCATTCGTCTCCTGGATTGCCAGCCCTTTCCATTTGATTTATGGTAGTTAATTGTATAATGGAATAAGCTTTTTTTTAAATTGTCTTGTATGTTGAAATATTGCTCTCACTTGGTTATAGTACTTTTATTCCAGGCAGAAAGTAAAGTTTACTTAACTTTTATGTGAGTGACTTTATTTTTTACTTTTTATTTTTTAATGATCTTTTACTTTTCTGACAGGCTTAAGAAAGCCTTTCCTATTTTAAGAGTGCAAAAATATTCTCCCATAATTTTTTTTCTGGTTTCCAGAAATGTTTGTATGTTTCTGGTTTCCACTGTTGTATTTGAAAGTATGGCATTTTTTGTGTGTGTAAAGAATGAGATTAGAATCTCTTTTTGTTTTCCCATCCAGATGACAAAACCCACAATTTTAACAAGTATTCAAGATTGCTTTCTTGAGAAGGTTTTCACACATGACATCTTACCCGTTCTATTAGCCGTGTGCCCTTCAGGTCCACTCATTCCTAAGTGCCTTTCAAGCTGCTGCCTCCCAGTTGGGATTTGTTTTATTTTTTATTACAGCTTGTGATTGAGAGACACTGAAGTTTGCACATCATGTAGAGGCAGGAAGACCACCAAGAGAAACTTATGTTTTTACCAAGTCTCATGCTGCCCTCAATCTGATGGGGTGTAGGGCTACTCACACCTGCAACATTGCTGCTTCAATGAGTTGGTATCCCATGTGGATAATACAAGCATGGTTTGCTATGCTTAATTATATTAGCAACAGTATTTTTTTAATGTAATTCAGTTGATGATCAACAACAAAAAAACCCTTTTGTGTATGTAAAGGAAAGTTAAAAATAATATTCTTTTAACTGCCTTTCTTTTTTTGGTTCAAAAATAATAAGCTTTAAAATAGTTGTTTAAAATTATTTATTTATTTATTTATTTTTGAGACAGAGTTTCGGCGTGTTGCCCAGGCTGGAGTGTAATGGCGTGATCTTGACTCACTGCAACTTCCGTCTCCCGGATTCACGCAATTCTCCTGCCTCAACCTCCTGAGTAGCTGAGATTACAGGCACCTGCCAACACGCCCAGCTAATTTTTTGTATTTAGTAAAGACAGGGTTTCACCATGTTGGCCAGGCTGGTCTCAAACTCCTGACCTCAGGTGATCCACTGACCTCGGCCTCCCAAAGTGCTGGGATTACAGGTGTGAGCCACTGCACCTGGCCTATTTTTATTTTTAAAGACAGGATCTTGCTCTGTCACCCAGCCTGGAGTGCAGGGGCATGATCACGGATCACTGCAGCCTCAACCTCCTGGGATGAAGCGATCCTCCCACCTCAGACTCCAAAGTACCTAGGACCACGGGTGCACACCACCACGCTCAGCTATTTATTTATTTATTTATTTATTTATTTATTTATTTATTTATTTTTCTGTAGAGATGAGGTTTCACTATGTTGCTCAGGCTGGTCTTGAATTCCTGGGCTCAAGCAGTTCTCCTGCCTTGGCTTCCTAAAGTGCTAGGATTACAGGCATGAGCCGCCAGGCCTAGCCTAAAAATATTTTTTATTAGTAAATATATTGCTATTTATTTTATTTTAGAAGTCTCAGTGTATTGTTGAGTCAATAAAAAGTCGGCTGCTTTCTGAGGCCAATTTTCCTAAAAAATCAGAATTATCAAGTCTGTTTATAAACCACTCATGAATGCTTCCGGCAGGTTAAAGTGTTCATGGTTTTCATGTGACTGCTGCAGCCAATGCTATGCAAGAATCCATGACCATGTGAAGACCATGCATGGCTGATCACTAGGAAAACAAATGTAGGCATTAAAAAAAAAATTAAATGGAAAAGATAGAAGGTAAAACTAAATATTGATTGAGAACTTATTTTTGCCAAGAACTATGGTAAGTGATATACATGCAGTATCTCATATAATCACCAACCCAAGAAGGTAGGAACTGCTACTCCTCTGTTTATAAATGAGAAAAGAGCCTCAGAGGTGAACTGATTTCCAGTGTCATACAGCCAGTAAGAGCAAAAGCAGGGGCTGGAACCACTCTACCATGCTGACTGTTAGAAAGGGCGAAGACTGGAGGCTTCAGAGGTCAGAGGCCTCAGGGCTGAGCAAGCTGAGATGGAAGTAGAATGAGAAGACAAGGAGAACTCTGCCACTCAGGTGACCTGGACCCCATCTCCCCACAGCCAGCTATCTCTCTTGCTCCCACTTGTAAGGCAACCCCAGTGTAGAGAGCAGTGCTAGGGTCAGGTGCGGCAGGTTAAGATGTGGTAGATTCTATCTCTCACAGCATTAGGGTAGTTCACTGGAAAAGGACAAATAGGCTGACTGGTAAAGGGGAATGCAAGATCCCACTATTGTCACCAGCTAAGCAGCCTTTGGACCAGGCCCTGGCTGGAAGACGAGGACTTCATCCAGGTCCACAGGAGGGCAGGGAGACATACAGGGAATGCCTACCCCTGCATCTACTTGGGCACGCTAGCACTCCGACCACACAGCAGCCCTTACACAGACTCTTACAGACATAGAGATCGCTCTGGGCAGTCACTGCTACAAACCAGGGGAGAAGCAAGGAGCCAGAGGCAGGGCTTGGAGCCCCCAGAATTTTACCATCTATCTATTCATCTTCTGTATATTTTCCCCAAGATTCAACTGCTCTTGAACACTCCTGTCAAAGAATGAGTCAGGCTGTGAGTAACCATATGAAAAATTCTGCCTGTTGTTTTGACACTGATGACTCTCAGAAAGCTGGCAACTGTTTGGAAAAATTGTATGTGCTTCTGAGATTTTAGGTGTCTAATCTTTAAAAAAAAGTCCTAGGTTTTCTAAAGTCTTTATGAAAGCAGTTTTAAAACTTGTGTGAGACTCTGAGTTGCACATGGACAGAGTATCAGAATCTACTTAAACTTGCTAAAATCTATATTTTATCACAGATAACTATATATTGCTGTCTCAAGAACTTTATTATTAGATCATTAAGTGTTGTATCTAACAACAAGATTTATACCTGGGTTTAAAACAAAATATGTGAGTAAATAGAAAAAAATGGCAATATTTTATTAATAACAAGATCTCTGAAAATATATATTATACTGTGTACTCAGCCTAGTAATTTAAGTGTGTTTTATATAAGAATTCATAGTACTTTCTTATTAGGGGAACTAAAAATTAATTTGCTTCATAACTCCTTTCTCTTCCATATTGAAAAATAGAAAAGTGGGAAAGCAGTTACCATGGCTATTAAAAGAAAGTGGGATTTGCGTTTCAATTTGGTAAAATAATTTATGCAATTAAGTAGTGAAGTTTAATGGAGACCACATAGGTTTAGGAGTCAGACATGCCAATTCTGCTTTTGTCACTAATTACTCTGTACTGAGGGATAGTTCATTAACTTCTCTGAACCTCCTCAATTTTCTGTAAAACAGGAATAACAAAACCTATCTTGGAAGATAGTTAAGAGGATAATGGCACATAGCAGTCATTCAATAAAGATATTGCTTATTATTATTAATGAATTAAAAGTGAATTGTCAGCCAAAAGCAAAATGTACTTCCTTTGAATGGGAAGGAGTTAGGTTCCTGGACTAAAGTTGATTATAGTTACTATCATGTAAATTAAACCATAGTCTGTTGAATTGCAGGGATTCTTTATTCCTATAACCTGTTCTAGTAGGACAGAAACAGTTTGGTATTTTTAGGTGACTTTAGAGTGTAAGATCAATGCCTCATGAGTGGAACTATTACCCCTGAACTGAAAACATTGGGCAACGCCCTCCAAGCAAGTCTCTTAACCACTCTCAAAAATACTGGAGCTGGGAAGCCACTTTCATGCTAAATTTAAAAGACATGCTGATTTTGTTTTGGAAAAATCAATTCATCAATATGTTTTTTTTTCATGGCTATAAAAAGTATTTAAAAATGAAACAAAATAAAGCAGTAAAAACTCCTGGTATGTATTTTTCCCTTGGAGAATGAGGTACTCATTCAAGTCCTCTTGGAAAAGATTATTTTGTGCTCTGGTCAAGGTGGCCTACTTTCTTTTTGTGTTGAAAGGATTTGAAATTAGAAGTTATTTGTATTTTCCCAGGGCATGTCCACTGTAGGAAGAAAGAAAATTATATGCCTGAAGAACATGGTTGGCCAATGTATTGTTTATGTCTGCTAGGCCAGAAAGGAAATACATAAAATTCAAGTTTCTTTTTTTTTTCTGGGAAATATAGTGTTCCATTTGTTTTATGACAGAATAATATTCTTTCCCATGTTTGAGAGTGTTCAAAGGTAATTTTTTGAACATGGCTTGCAATCTAGACCAAACCACGTACATGCATAAGAAATGGAGGAAAGAAAAAGAACAAGAAGTCTTTCCTTACAAGATTTCAGTAAATATATGAGTTTCTCCTCTTCTGAAATATTGCTTCAACACATTTTAATTCCTCTAGAGCATTAATTTTTGAAAATTATCTACAAAAATAATTTTTTCCTCTGTAATTGTTTCCTATCTGTGTGGACTTGTTGTTCTTGCATCCTGTATAGAAAAAATCAGTATCATCCTGTATAGAAAAAATCAGTATCTCAGCCACCTGGGATAATATATTGTAGGAGATGGTCATCAGGAAGAATGTGTAATCAAAGTTATCAGATCAAAACCAGTTTAAAGTGGACACATAAAATAAATTGGTCTGTAAAATGCAAATGGTAAAGTCCAAAAGGAATCTTTAAATAAAAGCTGGTGTTGACTGAATTATTTTATTCATTTGTGCTAGGTGCCCTCTCCTGGTCATAGTGAGTAATGTTTAGTAGCTTACTCTTTCTAGATTCTACATTGCCAAGAAACATATGTGCAATTGTACAATACACTCCATGCTAGGCTTCACATAGGAGGGAGAAAAATCTGAAGACAAGTGGCTTTTAACTTTACAAGAGTTAGACTCTTACTTTCGTTCTACACATAGATGCTTTTAGTCATCAAGCAATGTTTGATTAGCTTGGTGTGATGGAGGTAATACTTTGTTAACTGATGTACTCCTTTTTTTCTTTATGACTTACCATAAATCCAAGAAAGTCCTGCAAATGGCCTGTATGTACATGACAGAAATGATGTGTAAAACAAGAATACAGCCTAGAACTTGAGCAGACCAGGGTGAACATCTTCCCTTTCTCCTCATCCTCACTCCCACCACAGCAGCATTAGTTTATGTAAGTCCTAGGAGCATCAAACCCCAGAGAAGCAGTGGCCCCAACATCATTGAAGGTTAAAACCAAAATAGCTGTGAAATCACTGAATTTTACTTATTTTATCTTAAGTATTTAGCATAAAAGAATGGGGTCCAAAAAGAAGGAGAAACTTATTACTGAAAAATTGTATCTTTTTATTCTGTTTAAAAACTGTGATTGGGGTCAGGTCAGGCACAGTGGCTCACACCTGTAACCCCAGCATTTTGGGAGGCTGAGGTGAGATGATTGTTTGAGGTTAGGAGTGCAAGGCTGCACTGAGCTATGATCATACCACTGCACTTCAGCCTAGACTACAGAGCAAGATCCTGTCTCAAAAAAAAAAAAAAAAAAAGCAACAACAACTGTTATTGAATGATTGACTTAGGGATTCTCATGTCTAATTCATGTCTAATGGGCAACAGAAAAACACAGTTGCAGAACACAGCTTACTGCTTAGCACATCATGGATGGGAGTGACTATAGACGTCCTCTAGCCCAGTTCCTTGTCTGGGATACACTGAACATTTTTAATCTCTTCTGAGCGATGAGGTAAGCATATTCCCCCAGACTGAAAAAAGAATGGGCTTGCTTATTGTTTGCTATAAAAGCAGTGGATTCTCCAAGTTCAGTGTTCCTTAGCTGCGATGCAAACCCACTGTGTGTCCCAAACATCTGAACACATTGAGTCATGCTGGTGGGACTTGAGCAGGAAGAACCTCACACTGCTTGCTGTGTTATGCTTAATAAACTCCTGTGTTTCTGATCCAAGGGTCTACAACTTCATATGAAATCATAACAGTCTGACTTAATAGTTTGTAAGTAGAGTAAAATAAAATTTCAGACCTGACATTAGCCTCTCACAAGGTTGTTACTGTACCATTCTGTAATTAGTATTTTTACCTTCTTCATATGTTAGATTCCAGGCCAGTTCCAAAAGGTAGTTAATTTATCTATTGATCTATCCCACTTTGATGATGGACTATTTATAGAAATCAATAAATTAAAAAATACTCAGAATATGAAAACGTGTTATTTCTAAAAATAGTAAGTTTCTTAGCAGAAAGCAAAACTCGGCAATATTTTCATAAGGGATGCTGTATGCCTTGAGCTGATAAACAAGAAAATAGCTAAAATGCAGCATAGATTTGATAATTGTCTGTTGGATGGGAATGAAAAAAATATATTTTCACTCAGTGCAGATAACCCTCCCACACTGTTTCTGGTACAAAGGAGGTACTCAATATTTGTTAAATGAATTAACAAACAGAAATTCTCTAAACTTTATTAACTCTCTAATGATGAACCCAAAGTAATTTCTCCAATTCCCATAAAGAACACTATCATGATTAAAAGACTAATAATGGAATGGCTATGAAAAAGGGCTCATTATTTTATGATTTATTTTAGTTTTCATTGGATACATACCATGTTAATGATCTTTCATTTTACATTTTAAAATACGAATTAGAGACACAAGTATAATTATGGCTAAAGTAAAAAAATAGAAAATGGAGAGAAAAAAACTTTGTACTGTGGAAAACTTCAAACATACATAAAAATAGAATAATATAATGAACCCCCATTTACCCATCGCCAGCTTTAATAATTATCAAACACAGCCAATCTCATTTTATCCATACTTCCTACTCCTCCACCTGTCCACTGAATTCTTTTGAAACAAATTCATGATAGCATATGAGTTTATCTACGAATACTTGAGTAATACCCACATTTTTAATAAAAATAAAATTTCACAATAAGGATGGATGATTTTCACAAACAACATTTTTCATCAAATAGAAACATAACCACAAACTTCATTTCACACTAAAAAGTACTTTATGTCTTCTATATGGTCAGCTTTAACTTCAGCTTAAAGCAGGGACATATTTTAAAGCTTAAAGATCCCTCCTCCTTCCCGCTTGCTTTACTTCAAATTTGTGTCCCTGAATTTAGAATGTGTTAATGACTTAACGAGATCCAGGCTATTAATTGAAACATAACACCATTTCAACTTGAAAGTATTCCGTCAGAAGTAAGAATATTTTCCGATTACCTCCACTTTTATGGTAAAATTATTAATATTTGACCCCCTGTGATGAAAAGTCTAAAAAGAATTAGTATTATGTACTAAATTAGTCATTTTTTTTTGGGAACTCTTTATGACTTGTCAGTGGAAATCATTTCTGGGAGTTATGTTAGTGTGCATATGCATTTGTGTACACAAACACACACACACACTAAAAATGCCTTAGAATTATAAGAGAATTCTGTAGTTTGTTGTCACACACAGATAGAGTTGTACTTGCTAAAATATTAAGATAAATGAGGACAAATAGCTGCTGTTCTAAGCCTTTGACTGTGTTTCTGCTACCTAGGCCACCTAGACCTCTCCGTGATCAGGCAACTAAAAGGTTGAAATTTAGCACAGTAGAGATGGATGGCCCACTTCCAGCATTAGGCAGCCTCCAATCTGATTGAAAGGTGCTTGTATTAGTCAAGATCTCCAGAGAAACAGAACCAATAGGAGGATACGTGTGTGTGTGTGTGTGTGTGTGTGTGTGTGTGTGTGTGTGTGTGTGTAGAGGAGAGAGAGAGAGATTTATTATAAGGAATTAGCTTATGCATTTATGGAGGCTGAGAAGTCCTGCAATCTTTCTTCTGCAAGCTGGAGACCCAGGAAAGGTGGGGGTGTAGCTCCAGTCCAAGTCTGAGGCCCTAAAAAATGAGAGAAACAATCATATAAGTTCCAGTCTGAGTGCAGGAGAAGACTGATGCCCCAGCTTGAAAACAGGTTGAGCTAGCAAACTCTTCCTTAGGTTGAGCTAGCAAACTCTTCCTTACTGGAGACCTGTTGTTCTATTCAAGCCTCCAACAGATTAGATGAGGCCAACCCATCCTAGGATGGGAAATCTGCTTTACTTAGTCTGATCCAAATGGTAATCTTTTCTTGAAACTCTCACTCAGACAAAATGTTTAACAAAATATCTGGGCATGTCATGGCCCAGTCAAGTTGACACATAAAATTAACCATCACAGTGTCCCTGTCCTGGCTTTATTGATTGGTAAACAATTTGAAAATTTGCTTATTTAAAACATGGTATAGAACTGATCTTGGGAATTGATAAAAAGTAGGCAAAACAGTGGCAAGAAAATAAGGAATAATTGCAGAAAAGCAGAATAGAACTAACTAAAATGCCAAGGTAAGAGCTTCCTATGTACATTAAAAACCCAGGACTTACTCAATATCTCAAAGCTAGAGGACCAGGTAGGAAGTAAATAGATTACAGGCTGAATATCTCTTATTCAAAATGCTTAGGAACAGAAGTGTTTCAGATTTCAAGTTTCTTCAGATTTTGGAATATTTGCATATATATAATAAGATATCTTGAGGATGGGACCCCTCTTAACATTAAATTCATTTGTTATTTACATTATTCATTTATGAAATTTATTTCATATTTATTATGAAATTTATACACCCTTTATTATATACATAGCCTGATCTATTGTAGTTTTACACATTATTTAAATAATGTGGTTCATGAAACAAAGTTTGTATTAAATACTTATGTGTGAAATTTTCTACTTGAGAAGTCATGTCAGTGCTCAAACAGTTTTGGATTTTGGATTTTCAGATAAGGGATGCTCAACCTGTATGAAGACAAAAATAACAAATCATATTAGAGAGTGCCTTACTGAGCACTACAAAGCAGCACATGAAAACTGATTGATTTCATTGATAAAGGATGCTTCTGGTGAACTTTGTAAAAAATTGCTGTGTAATGCAATATGAATTTGCTGGGAATGGTTTTGTAATAAACTCTATTACTTTATGACCAATTCATCAACTTTCCGTACTAACCAGTATTTTCCATTCCAGCACACTGTTGCCCATGGCTTGCTGAATGTTCACTCTTGGCAGCCTTTATTCTGGCAAGCACCTACCAATTGAGATATATGTTGACCAATACCATAACCAGTTGTGTTTATTTCCAAATCAATTTATGCCAGTTGTACTTATAACATTAAATGTGTAAACTAAACACATGTTATATAAATCAATAAACTATGAATGAAAACATTTTAAAAGTTGCTTCTATGAAAATTAAGTGGAAAACTTATTCAAAATCAGATAGACATGAGTAATTAAAAATTACCAATGAATTACCTGTGGATAGTTAGTGTAAAAAATAGAGTGGAGAATCATCTTACTCTAGAATGATTTTACACCGAAATTGTTTCACAAGTATTTTCAAGAGCTCAATTGACATTAAATAAGTGGATTAAATAAAAATTATAAATTATAAATAATACACAGTGAAGTAGTTTATTAAGAATAACAGCATGTGTTTAATCATTTGACCTATTGGCTTTAAATCAAAAGATTGGTAAGCAAAAGTGCATTCATTTGTATAATTTGTATAATGGTGAATAAATGCATATTTTAATTTAAAAGGGAAAGGTATGTATAACTTTCATAAGTAGGTGTTTTAACTGACTTTTTAATTAATGACCAACTATAATTCCTGATTGTGTCAAGATTTCTACTTTATGTGATTATTAGAATCAATTAGAAGTTAAAAATTATTATTTCTGTCATTTTTATGTGTTTTTTATAGAACTATATATAAGACTAACAGAATAGAAGAAGAGACTTGTATAAACCTGCTTTGTGTCTCCTTTTCATATACACTATCTATGTTTGAGGAAGAGTCAAAACAAGTGTCTAATTCGCTTGTCCTCCCCTCTATAGGAGAAAGGGTGAGATGACCTGAATCAACAAAGCATCATTATATGTATTTATGTATTCCAGGAGATTTGTATTCTGCACAAGGCAACAGGATCATTTTCCCAGAGAAAGGAGTAGCCATGGTGCTCTAGACTGGGACTCAGGGAGATCAGAAGCATTTGCATGAGGCTGAGGGACCAGGCTCTCCCTGGAGAATTCTGCCTGGGATCACTACTAACACATAGGAACGTGTGGTGCAGTGGTTGTTGGGGATTGGGGTCGGGGGAGCTGGTAAAAAGCACACAGTACAATTCAAATCTGCAACAAAATGTAGTTTCTTTATATCCGGAAACTGATCTCATCTTATCTTGGAAACCCCATTCCTGCTGATGATAGCAGAAAAAATAATTGTGCTTGCCAATCAAAGGTATATTATTTTCTTAGTTTTAATTTCTTATCAGGATTAGTTCTCAGTTTCAAAATTTCTACTCCCTTTCTTTCTGTCCAAACTGACCTCTGGATATAAGTGGAAGCAAATGCATTTTTATAGCATTTGGGGAGGGTAATCTCTTCCTCATGCCATCCTCTGGTCTTCAGCATTTTCTGAGATGCCGTATTTTGTCCTTACTGGGAGGGATAGGCAGACACCTGCTAATGGTGGCTGTCCTTGTCTGGACTGGTGCTATGCACTTGTACTGAAATTCACACATAACTGGCCATGGACTTCATCATTGCCTTTTTGTGCATTAACCCCTGTACCACAGACTTCCTTGGGCGGCAGGTCCGGTACCTCAGTGCCCCACAGGGAAGCCCGGAGCATTTGCCTGCTTCCTCCACATTTTGCTGCAGCATGCAGGATTCTGTGAGATAGTTCAAGGCCTTTCTCTCAGCGATTGCTATTCTCTTCAGACACCAAGACCAAACAGAACATAGGTTTTTGCTAAGGAATATAGTCTCACAGACTGGTTCTATGGACACAGTCCATTAGCCCCAATGCCCTTGAATTGTTCCTGTTTGGTATCTTTCTACCCATCATCACAGGGACTTTGGTACTAAGAGAGGAGCTAGGACACTTGTATATGACCTCTTGCCAAACCTTCACCCTCTCTTGGCTCTGCTTCACAGCAATTAGAAAAATCTTTTTTTATTTCTGTTAGATGAAGTCTTTCCCTACACCATATCTTCGTTCCTTTCTTTACTGTGGCTTATAATACTTAGGTTCACACTCCCATGTTTTGATCTTGATATATAAAGAAAAGTTTGGAATTTCTTTTTTTGAAAAGTTTTTGTTTCAACAGGGTCTGAATGTTAATGCTGTTGTTTCACAAAATATTTTAAAAATCTGATTTTAGACTCAAATCTGAAGAGTGGCATTTTTGATCCAGGGAATATCTATACATTATTTTCCTGGAATAATAAAACTCTGAGTCTGGCCTTAATTGTTGAAGAGCAGTAAGGGAAAACGGAAAACTGTATTACTGTAAGGGAGAATATATCAAATATTAAAATTCCCGTTAAATAAATTCTTCCCTGGTGAGATACAACCCACTGCCTTCTTCAAGCCCTGTTGTTTCTATCTGGCTACACAACTGCCCAAAGTCATGCTTTGTTCTAGTCCAAGGTACAGCAATAAAAAATCCCTAGGAAACTGGGTTCCTGAGTGAGCTAAAAGGGAACTGAAACAGTGAGTGATAAAAACACCAGAAGGTAGAGTCTATCCAGTGTGAGATATGACTGATGGATTCTGAAAGCATTACCTCTTACATAAGCTTTCTTATTCTAGGACTGGGAAAACAGGGCAGTGTGGCCCTTTATACTCAGTCCATCCCCTTCCTGATCCTACACATCTCTCTCAAGTATAAAACACAAAGTAGCTTAAGAACTTCTTCTTTGTCTCTTTTGCTCATTAAATTACAGACCTAAAGAAAACAGTGCCACAGATGGGTGTTTTCTCATATAATATGACAACAATTTCACTAGGTCTTTTCCAAAGAGAAATTGACAGACACACTGGTGATCCAGCATTCACTCAACTATAAATACCATGAAGTCAACAAGATGATGAGACGCCTCCACTTGGATATTGATTGCTTTATGGTTTTGAATCCTACCAGGCCCCTATGGCCAGTGACACTGTGATTATTACTGGTAAAGATGTAGTTTTAAAACATAGTGAGTTGAGAATATCATTCTATAAATTGGCATTTGAACATATAAGGTGAATATAAAGAACCACAAAACTTTACTACACATCTAGTAGAATAACTAGAATTACAGGTATAATCACATCAATGTTGGCAAGGAAGTAGAGGAAATTTAGCTCTCATATATTGCTGTTGGCAATGTAAAATGGAAACCACTTTGGAAAGCAATTTGGTAGTTTCTTAAAAAGATTAACATACACCTATCATATGATTCTGCCTTTCCACTCCTAGGTATTTACCCAAGAGAAATAAAAGCATATGCCCATACAAAGACTTACATACAAATGTTAGCAGTTTTATTGATAATAGCCAATAACTGGAAGCAACCCCCAAAATGTATCGACAGGTGAATGGATTAACAAATTTTGACATAGCCACACAATGGCATACTACTCAGCAATAAAAAGTACTGAACACAACATGGATGAATCATAAAATCGTTATGCTGAGTCAAAGGGGCCAAACAAAAAAGGTTACCTAATATATTATTCCAATTATAAAAAATTCTAGAAAATACAGACTAATCTATAGTGTCAGAAGGTTATCCGTGTCCCTCTGGGGATGGTGAGGTCAGGTTGGGAGACAGGCGAGAGAGATAAATAAGCATGGCGAAACTTTCAGAGGTGATCAGTGTGTTCACTATCATGATTATAGTAATGGTTTCATGTGTACATATATTTGATACACCATTATGGTAACAAAGTCTGCCTCCGGTTTAATAAAAACACACATGCTTGTCATTCTCAAAAATGAAAGTAAAGAAAAATCCCCTCTTGCTATACATGTATTAAAGGCATTTTATGTATGCATTTCCGCTTTGTTTTTTGAAAAGGTTGAGAACAGCTAATTTGTTCTCAAAATTTTCTGTCTTTTGCACAGGCCAAATAATTCTAATTCTCTAGGATTTTTTTTTTTTTAGAGTATTCAAGAATAATAGGTTGTGTTCACTTCTCACAGGTCTTTGAAGTAAAATGTCATTTGGAAAAAAGAGCTTGTTTGCTAACTTTGTATTCTAAAGGCACTGACCTGCTAAACGTTGAACATGTTTTAGCTGATGCATTCAATATGTGAGCATAAAATGTGGCACTTATAGGCAAAATCTAGATACTCTGTGTCTATGACCAGAACATCATCATCATTATAAAATAACCAGCCTCCATACAGCGGGTGTTAGGAAGCAGAGAAGAGCATTTGATTTTTATCTGGATGATTCTAGAGACAGGCAGTATACATTTGAGTAGTTAATTGATTCAGCAGATTTCCTTCTGCTAGCACATTGAATAATGACTCTGGATCTCCCGAGCCTTAGAGTATCTGTTCTGCCTTTTCTCTTCACACACTCACCAATCCCCAGCTTTAATAAAAGAGAATTTCTCTCCCTCTGACACTACTAGAATGCTAGATAAATGACATTTTGCTACCCAAAACAATTTTATAAGGGGTTAGGAGTTTATGCTTATTTCTAAATTCCAGTGTTAAAAATCTATTTTCAAATTCACAAAAATAGATTAAGGCCTATTAGACATAAGCTGTCATATTTAATACTATTACAAATCAGATAATTTTTTTTTAAAAATGTCTACCATCAAAGAGTATGAAATTTAGTTAAGGGTGAAAAAGAACAAAATTTCAACAAGTTGTGTTGAAAAGATCGAATTGTTTTTTATTAGTGTTTTGTGAATCAGGCAGCATTCCATCTACAAAACAGAAAGGCACTCGAATGAGCTGAGCAGAGGGAGTAGGCTTTATAGGCAGAAAGGCTGAAGGACATAAAACAAGAAACAAAATGTGGATTCATTGTTTAAAAGTTACTTTCCTTACAGGGTTAAGGAAGAGAGAGTTTCCTTATCATGCCAGCTTAGGATGACTGGACCTGTTTGGATTGGTTGCTGAAAATCTGGTTTGTTTTTGTTGTTGTTCAAACTGGCTTTTTAAAAGCCATGATCAGTTTGATTATGTGGCACCTAGCACGCATGACTCCATTCCGGGTTGGGCTGGTCTCTTGGGGCCTTGCGTACAAGCTGAGCTCAATACAATGCCATCCCATAAATTTAATTTAACAGGGGTAAATTGCAAACATTTTAAATGAGAAAAATAAAAAATGTTTGTTACAAGTGGAAGAAGTACCTCTCACAAGGCAGTACATGATTAAGTATCCAATGAACATCCCAGAAAATGGCCGCTGTGGGAGATCAGTGGTTCATTATAACTGGGACTAGTGGGGGAAAGCTTTTCTTCGGAGTCAGACTGAAGCTTGGTCTTAGAGGGTTGTGTAACATGCACCAAATGTTTGGCTAGACCAAGGAAACACACAATTGCTTTTAATAAATCGCTGGGCTGCCGTTCTCTGTTGGGAGAGTCAATATGTTCAGGGAAGGCACTCTGCCAGTAAAGTCCATCCCCTGAGCTAATGATGCTGACTGCCCTGCCAGTGGGTCACCCTGCTCCCAGGCCAAACACACAGTGTGACTGGAAGTCTCAAAGATCAGTCAGAAATAGCTCACTTGTCGGAACTGGGGTGTGTTTGTGGAATGGTTTGTTGAAGCAC
Organism: Macaca fascicularis; assembly: GCF_037993035.2. Taxonomy (NCBI): domain Eukaryota; kingdom Metazoa; phylum Chordata; class Mammalia; order Primates; family Cercopithecidae; genus Macaca; species Macaca fascicularis. Next base: position 128,717,146 of record NC_088380.1, read on the forward strand.
CTGTGCCCACCCGTGTCTGGACATAGTTATTAGTCTCTTGTTTTCCCAAGTGGTGAACTTGTTCACAGATGTTACTGGCGGGAAAGAAAATGTTCAGTGTTTATGCAGTGAGTCTGCTCTGAAGAAGCCATTATGCTTAACTAAGGAAATGCCATAGTTATTTTGGTATTCATTTAATTTTAGACGTCTTTATTATTTGCAGCGCTGACCAAAAGACTTAAAAAAATCCACAAATAAACAACAAATTCTTGTTTAATACGGTGGATGTTACTGGTTTCTGGAAAACAAAAGAACAGTCAGTTACTCTTGCACCCACCCAAGAAGCTAAACGTCTTCCTAGTATTGACCAAGAAATCTGGTGACATAAACCTTTACTTTATTCCGAGCTAGAATATCTACCTCACAAAATAGGTCTGCCAGAAGTTTCTCTCTATTCCTAACACATCTGAAAACAGCAGCAAAGAGCCGACAAAGATAAAAGAAGGGTGAGAGGAAGTTTCCATGATCGATCTCTCATTGTCAGTCAAGAAATTTCCACCTCATAAAAATTATCTCTAGGTCTTTTGAACTTAAGCCTTTTCTGAGCTGAATAAATAGAGGAGAATGCATTTGGGTTCTTTACTTCATGCTTCTTAATGCCTAAGAAAATGTTTATTGCCTGTCAGGAAATAAAGACAAAGGAATAGTAATTTATAATTTTTTTCACATGTGTGTAACTTGTATCAGTTGGAGAATTGAAGTAATTCTACAATCAACTGAAGTCGCCTTAGATTAATTTAATACAAGTTGCTTTAGACAGCTCTCTGGGGATCCTTTCTTATGGCTATGTTGGGGTACTGAGGTGGGGCCGGTGTCTTATTTTTCTTACCTGGTCACCTCTGACCTTAAGTTGCTATTTCTATTGAATTTCTAATCTCTATGCTTCATTCCATCTGCTGAATATGATACTGACCCATACTGCCCCAGATACCATTGACCCATAGCTATGTGTGGAGGAGAGTTGTTTTTAGAGCCCCTAGCTAAACTGTGGTTCCAGTACCAGAGAGGCTAGCAATCCTGCCCTAACAGGAAATGAAAAGGAGCCTTTCATAGAACACTTCTTTCACCTACCAGATGGCTTAATGCCTAGCTGTCTGACCTGAGACCAGGATGTCCCTCACATGGGGAACTTGGTTATATTGCCAGATATCCTTGAGACTCTTGCCTGGCCTGTGTCCAGTTTATGCCTACTGACCATGGCCTTAGCACTGGGAGCCTGCTGTTGTGTTCATCCTGGCCTTCCTTGGAAAATCCAGTCTAGGATAGTCGCTGGTTCTTCAGATGGAAGGTGAAAATTCAATACACCAACACAAAAAGAAACAAAGTCAAAGCTTTTTACTTACAGACCTTGGGCAGGGAGGGTGCCATGAATCTGGAGGGCAGCTCTCCATCCCTCGATCACGTGAGGCAGGAATGAAAGGTCAGGCAGAGAGAAAGAGAGAGTGGCAGCTTTAAGTTCATGGGCAAATGCCTGAGTCGTTTATTTAAAGGAAGTGGCGGGAAAACAGGGGGCCCAGTCTGGTAGGCAGGAGAGATGCCTCTAAGTTCTTATCTCTGGCCACCAGCTTTAGCCATTGGGTGTGGTGTTCTATTTCTAATGCCCAGGCAGCAGCCCTTGCTGTGTTGTTCCATTCTAGGTTTCCTGAAGATTTGTAACAAAAGGTATCAGTGGGAGGAGGTGGAGCATTGAATATTAGGTATTCGTTTTTGAAAAAACACTTCAGACGTTTCTGTAGTCAACAGTCCCTCTTTTCTAACAAGATTCTAGCTTCTCACCACACTGCAATTTTCACCTCTCTGTTCAGATCCCCTTGCCACTTTGTGAAAGTTTTACTCACCTCTAAGTCCGAGATTCCCGTGGAGTACTTTCTCTGTCTCTCAAACTTTACCCAGACCAGTCCTATACAACAGAACTTTCTATGATGATGGAAATGTTCTGTAATCTGCACTACATAATATGGTAGCCACTAATCATATATGGCTATTAAGCACTTAATGAATTAAATGTGACATTAGATTTTAATTAATTTACCATGTACATTTCAATAGCTCTATGTGGCCAGTGCTTGTTACATTGGATAGAACAGCTCCCTACCATCCAATGTTGACCAAGAGAGGCAACTTCTTCCAAACTAGACAGACCTATTCACATGTGTTTCTCAATAGAGGTAATTCTTTCCCTGACAGAAACAGGTTTTTTCCACCTGCTTGCTAAATATCTAATATGGTCTGTGTTCATATGCATAAAATGGCTAATAAAATATTGAAACGACCCTCAGTTTAGACTTCAGTATTCTATTCCCCTCAACCTTGTTTTTTCAGATACATCCTTTTAAACATATGCTATACATTCACTTAATGCCAGTGTACCAATAAAAATTAGTACATCTTGATTCTGTATCAAAGTACATGACAATTAACTTCTTAATGTAGCCAGAAACTTTAGTATATCTAAGTCATGATTTTAAAACATATCATTTCTGTCTCTAAATTTTAGGATACACTTCAGCTATATAATTTTGCTTTGGTAAGTTGCATCCAAGGAAGCTTGGCATTCTATACTATGGGATCATATGCTCAATTTTCAGCTTAATATCCTTTCCTCTCAAAGGGTAGAATATGCCTCTGCTATTGTGGTGTCATGCAACTAATTGTTATTGCTTTTGGTATAAAGAACAAGCTTTGGAGTTCTTTCAGAGGAAGTTTTACTTATCCCAAGAGTACACATTTTGTTTTACAATACATATTTGCCTTCTACATCCCTTTCTTTAAAATGTTTATTACAAAAGCTAATATTAAACAGATGGGCTTTATTTTTGTGATTGAGTATGCATTTAATAGAGGCTGTGAACACGTCCCTTCATGAAAAGATTGTTTTGCTTTTGAGCCAAAGCTTGATATATTTCCTTTCTGAAACACTCCTTTGTTTAGCTATTTGCTTGTTCTACCTTTAAATTTATTCTGAATTTCACATCAAATGATTTAGGTGTTTCACATAGAAAGTGAGCATTTCTATTTACAAAGACCAGAGAAGAATTGTACACACTGATGCATTTCCCACTGCGCCAGCATCACTACCTTCCAGGTGTGCCTTCCTCGCCACGTATGGAACAGTTCTGCTGTCCACATTCTGTTGGGCAAAAAGAGTTCTGCGAAAGAAACAAGTTGTATTGAATTAGCAATTTATTTCCTATTAACTAATCACATGAAGTAAAATCTCCTTTTTGATCCAGTCAATATTGGTTTTCATTCTTTGTATCTTATCTCTTAAACTTTGGATCACAAAGGTTAGACCAACTCTTATTTTGTCACCCATAATGCAGATTCTATTGCATTTAAAGTTACAAATATCATTATTACATACTTTATATAAAAGTAACAATCACATGAATAGAAATATAAACCAAAAAAACCACAATTCTTTAGTTAAATGCAATCATTATTTTCATACAAACGTTTTCACATACTTACAATAATGATGTCCACATGATTTAGTATCTTACTTTGTAATTGACTAACATTTTATTATAAGGAGTTTCCATGTTGTGACATAGTCTCCTCAACCGTCCTTTTTTATATCCATCGTTTCAATGGGTACATATTATTCCATTCAAGCATAATTCTATAATTAATTTAAACATTCCCCTATTTAGGAACATTTGGAATACACTGATATTTGATAAGATAAAGAAGACTGCTAGGCACATCTTTGTGCTTATAGTTTTTTACATATTTTGTTTCACCTAATAGTGAGATTGTCTACATATTTCTAGGCAATGTATTAATCTACCTAGATCTATATATAACAGAGTAGATCTCTCTGTATCTCTTATTGCTTTCCTACAACAGTTAAATTTTGAAACCCTAACATCGGGCAAGGGTAAAACCAGTAAGTACATTATAAAGAGACAGTCTTCTACAATGCTAAATATATTAACTAATTTATTCAAAATATGCTTTTGAGCAGTACTACGGATACTATTTCTGATGTACTAAGAAGGCAAGAGTGACCAAGTACCTTGGTATACTGGGCTGCTCTAGCAAAATACCACAGACCGGATGGTCCAAGATTAGGGTGCCAGCATGTTTAGGTTGTGGTGAGGGCCCTTTTCTGGGTTGCAGGCTGTTTTCTTATTGTGTCCTCACAGAGTGGAAGGAGCAAACAAGCTTTTTAAAGCCTATTTTATAATATAAGGGCAATAGTTACATTCACGAGAGCTCTGCCCTCATGACCTAATCACCTCCCCAAAGGTCCCAAACCTCCTAAAATACTGTGGGGCTTAAGATTTCAATATATAAATTTGTAGGTCAAGGTGAAGGTGGGACACACAAACATTCAGACCATAGCACCAAGGGAGCCACTGTCTCTGCCTTGTTGGGGTTTTCCTTATTATGGGTAGTACAGACTAGCCTACTGAGTGACCAGTACTTTGAGGAAGTAGAGGTCCTATGGAAACACATAGAAGAAACTGAATCCCCTCCTCATAGAGCCTTGAATGACTTCTTAGAGGAAGTAGCATTGAAATAAAGCATAATCAATGAGGAATTAGTCAGCAAAACTGTAAGATGGGATAGAGAAAGGGGGATGAGTGCATTTCAGGAAACCTAATGGCACGTGAAAGCAAAGGGACATATATGTATTAGAGGAACTCAAAGAAGGCAGTATGCCAGGAGAAGAGACTGTGTATAGGACCATTGAATGTTTCTTTTGCATTTTGCCTAACGTTCATCAGCAGTCACATTTAATGCATAATCTTAGATTAATTGATTGAGTTTATCATCAAAACTGCCTTTTCAACAGAAGTCATCCCATTCCAATACAAGGCAATGTATTAGAGGTCAGTTAAACTGCATCTTCGCCAACATCAGATGGTATCATTCAGGTTACTTTAATAGCAGGATAATAAAAAAGATGTATCATTCATGTTTATAACAAGCATTTTAAGGCCTATGGAGTGATTTAAGGGAAACCCCCAGGGAAGATCTGTTCAAAGAGATCTTCCATAATTCTTTTCCTGAACACTGAGATTCCTATTCTTTCTCCTTTGGCTTAAGGTATTGAAGGCCCTTGTAAATTTACAAATTTATTAGTTGGAATAATTACATATTCAATTCCTTTTGACCACGAACTCTTTGTAATACGTTTTTTTTTTTTTTCATATTGATTAGCAAAGACCTTTGTCTTTAAAGAATAGATCACAGTGGAGTTAAATGTTGATGATAAATTTTGAGATGGAATTGAGTCCGAATAAGAATTTCTCCTTGGAAAGTGAAAACTTAGGTGTTGGTATTGGACTTACAGAAGACTTGGAAAGCAAGATAGAGAGTAGAAAGGGGTTATTACCTTCAAAATGTTATAAACTGTCTCTAAATCATACCCTATTCACATTTTTTCCTAGTTCCAGCACTGTCCAAAGTAGTAATTCTAGAGGAATATGAAAAATAGCTTTGAAAGATACCTTTTTTTGAACATCAAAGGTGATAACTTTTAGCTGCATGACAAATTTCTCAATGTAATATAGACCAACAGAATCATGGTTTCCTTTCTACTCTGGCTATTAGACCACACATTAGTAGGTATGACCTGTATCTGAGAAAGTCATTAAAAAAAAAAAAAACTGCACAAAGTAGGGAGGATGGCGATTAACACAGTTGGCAGCCAAATTAGGGGGAGTCATTTAATTTTGATTTGGTTCTAGTAATCATGATTACTAGCATTTCTAGTCTTACATGGCATTTGCAATTCACTGTTTAAATACTGTGGCAGTTATTTGGCTCTTTAAAACTATTCTCATTCTCCTCCTTCTGGGCATGTGGTTATTGTGATTCCCTAACTTTCATAAAGTTGTAACTTGCTTTGGCTAATGGGAAGAAAAGGAAAGTGAGGTGTATCTCTTCCATGTGGAAACATTAGGCAGTGGAAGATGAAATCCAATGGACTTGCATTGAACCATATCCATTCAATAGCCAATGGAGAATGTGGAAATGTAAGGAGCTGACCATGAAGTTCCATATCTGTCTTTGGATGTCAGATGAGGCAGACATAATTTTGTATCTAATTTAAGCTACTATTGTTTGTTTTTCACAGCAGGTAAGATTGTAACTTAACTAATACTAGGAGAAAATTAATATGTGAGAGAGAAAGCTATCAAAGAGTTGGACAGAATTGGAACTATCAGAACTTTGGGGGTAAAATATTCTTAAAGATAGAGCAAACAAATTCAAAATGCATTGTTAACAAAGTTATATTCACCCTATATTTGTTTAATATTAGGAGAAGCAAGTGTCATGCTTTTCCAAAATAGTACACATTAGTTAATTTACTATAATTCTGCAACCCATACCTTCAGTATTAGATACCAAAAAATGCCTTTGGATGCCAATGAGTTTCAGCAGCAAACTTCACTTTATGAGCTCACTCATAGGAAACCACTTGTTCTGTCATTCCTCAGAATAGTTTAATTAGAGAATAAGAAAACACAAGAAACACTTCCAAATCTTATGCCTCTCTCCATTCACTTTTCTCCCATTTTTGTGCCACAGGTTAATTGCCACAATCCTAAGAATATATATTTTTTTCATCTAGCAGCACATGAGTGAATGTTCTCTGCTCCCAGAAGACTTGGCAGCCAAAGAATTACCATTCCTCAGGCCCAGTTACTCTCTGTAGGCTACTGACTATAAGAAATGGGATTTGCCTTAGGACTAATAGGTTATAAACTTGGCTCTGGATGTACCAGGTTAGTTTGTGTAATATATAAGAACTGTTAGGTTACATATAGTAGAAAATATTACAAGTAGCGACTTAAGTCATAATGATACTTCTTATTCCATTTTTAAAAAGTCTAGAAGTAGAAGGTGCCAAGATTAGCTGACTTCAGTGGCATAGTGACATCATCAAAGTCCTAGACATGTTCTATTCTTCTATTCTGCTATTCTCAGCATGCTAGCTTCCATTACTCTTAGGTATAAGATGGGTCACCCCACTCCAAATTTATGTCCTTCTTCAATTCTATTAGAAAGCAGGAAGCCAGAAGGGAGAACAAGAGGATTTTTTCTCCCTGCTGCCCAAATCAAGAAGGAAAATCCTTGCTAGAAGCCCATTAAGACTTTGTTACTCAAATTGTGGTCCTCAGATCACAGCATCACCCACCACTAGTGACCTTATTAAAATGCAATATCCCTGGCTCTGCCTGATTCCGATTCAGCATTTTGGCACTATCTCCGGGTGATACCTATACACAGCTGATTTTGAAAAGCACTACACTAATGATGTTTTCCTATGTCTTTTTAGCCAGAAATTGGTGACAAGGCTATCCCCAGATGGAAGGGAAGATGGGAAAGTAATCTTTTTTCAGCCTCTTTACTGGAAAGAGAAAAGGGCCAGTGAGGCAGGAAATACATGTTGGGTAGACAATTCCCAGAGTCTGCCATGGTATTTTTCCAGGGACAGGGTGGTACAGAATGCCATGCTCCCTACAGTTCACTGTGACTCTCTGAGTTCATATAGCCTATGAAAGCTGTCCAGAGAATGCAGCACTGGCCTCACCAGTAGTATTTTTAACGGCAGGTTGAGACTTTAACCATATGATTTTGGAAAGGTTTCTTGTTTTTATAATCCTGAAGCTTAAGAGAACCATCTGACTCAGGGGAATTCAAAGGAAAAATATTAAAGCTGGTATAATTGAAGGGAAGGTGAAGATTGTAAAATAACAGGTTACCTTTGAGTTTTGGTTTGCGTGAAACATAAAATCTACTCTCATGTACACTTTTTTCTCTGCTATACATTAGTTTTCTGGCCTTATTGAAAAAAATGTGCTAAGAGTATTGTTTATGAATATGAAATAACTGGCTTACAGAATTCTAGTTTAATTTATTAAATAAGAATTGCATTGTTTCTAAATTAAGCCATTAATAAACTTAGTCTTCTTAAGTGTTTCATAAAGTAAAACTGTAATAAGCTTTCCAATAATACAAAGTAATAAAACATGAGAGTAAAATGCAGATAGAAAAAATAACAAAATAAAGGAAAAATGTGGGACACATCTTAATCTTGGGGCAAGAACCTTGTAAACTCTAAGTCAATCTCAGTTTGACTTCCTGGTGATTACATCATGATTTACATGTGGTCGCATAAATACATCAAACACTCAGTTAGAAGTCTCCTAAATGAGTGATTTTTTCTGCTGGTTATTAAAAGGCATGTTGAGAATTAATCTTGGGCCACATTTCCACCTTCTCCTAACCAAATCCTCATTTTGTTTCATTCATGGAGAATATGTATTCCCAATGAACATGTATCATTGTTGCCTTAACAGTTTGATATGATAGAATAAATTGGATCTAATCCCAGAGAAACAGACATGTTTGCAGAGAAAAAGCAGAGGAGGCGTCCATATAGAAATGGTTGTTTGACTTCAGAAATACTGCACATACTCAATAGTGTCCTTAAATTGAGAGCAAAGATGTATCAATGGTCATATGCAGGAGAGCAAAGAACTGGAAACAGGTCACTCCTCACATCACTTGGCATGTTTTAGGTGTATATACTTCTCATCAAATTGGCTGGGAGGCTCCCACAGAGATCTGCTGGCAAACTGGCGCCCACTAAAACAACTGTGACTTTCCATAAAAATCCATGCCATGGGTGCCAAAGCAAACTTGTAAAAATTGTCCACTTTCAGGCAACCTGGATAAAAACCTTAGGAGGGCTGGAGTCATTATCAAAAGGGCTCTATAAGAGCCAAGAGAAATGTATTCCTGGTTTATTCAAATGCAGGTTCTTATAAATGGAACAGCCACGTGAGCCAAATTTGCATTTCATACCAGGAGCTTGGATTAAGCTCAGCCTAACCTGGCCAGTTAAAACAATGAGACCCTTTTGGCTCTTTTACCTGAGATGCTAAAGGAAAATTTCAGAAATGTGATGATTCTGGACCTTAAATTTAAAGATTTAGGTATTAATTGGCAATTTTGGAGAAATGCTATTTTTAACTTTTCAGATAGATTGCATCCATTGAACTAAATGAGAAATAATATTCTCAACAAAGCAATAAAAACAAGTTTAATTATGAAACTCAAAAATCTAAGCTTTTTTTTTTTCCTTTTTGATATCTGAATTTCATATTCTCATCAAATGTGAGTTACGTCCAGTCAGTTTAGTGGTAAATCAGAATGTCACCACTTGACCTTGGCAAAGTTACCTGGTAATGAGGATGAAAGGTACATGGAACAATTTGTGTCTATCTGAGTCACTGAGTTTTCCTTCAACAGCACAAATGTGTCATCTGTTTTGTCATGGCTTGTGTTGAGCAATAGAAGCTGTGGTAGCCACAAAGAGGAATGGGAAGGGCACTGGTTCCAGGCCGGGAGGCAATATTCACACATAGATGTACATCTGTAAATGCATAGACTTTCTGGGAGGATACACAAGAAATTGGTAGTGGAAGCTGCTGCTACAGTAGGGTCCTGGAGTGGGAACCTGGTGAGTCAGGGGTGGAAATAGAATTTTTATTTTTATTTTTCAGTTTTGTAATGTGTGTATATAAATATGTGTGTGTGTGTGTGTGTGCACATACTGTCCATCCAAGAAAATTAACAATAAATAACAAAAGACAGAGTGAGAAAGGCCATATTTTCATTGGCTCTACTTTAAACTGGGTGGATAATTTTTTCCCCTCTGGACTTCAGATGCCTCTTTTCCAAAATAAGATGGAATAGAGTTTCGTCTGCAAAAATAGCTAATATTTCCCAAAGCATTGACTTTACAATAGTATAAATAAAATTTTCCATTCCGAGTCTGATGTTGGAGAGATAATATATTGTTAATAATAACAATGTGAAACATAAGCACTATCTTACTAGCCAAAAAGTTGAAAATTCGTGGTTGTTTATTGAAGAGCTGCTCTGAGAAGGAGCTTTAGAGGAGAACAAAGGGAAAGGAGAAGTGACTTGTGGTGGAAACTGGGGAGGACAGGAGAGCTGGGTGATTCCAGGTCCAGAGGATATAACAAATAGGGCATAAGCAAGAGAGAATCTGGTAAAGACCAGGTTCACCTGGCTGGGATCATCACTTTCGTAAAAGCCTTTACCAGTCATTTGCTTTATCTAGGAGCCAGCTGACCTCATCTTATTTTCCTATAACTTGGCTCTGACCTCACACCTCAGAGTCTGTACTTGCCCACATATCAGACAACCCCTAGCTTCATTCTGTCCCACTCTAACTCCATTACAAACTTCACAGGGAACACTTCGTCTCAGTTCTCTGTCTTTGCATTTTCTCGAGCTAATTTTTGCATTGCAGAAGTGATTTAGCCCTTAGTCACATACAACTGAATGTCTGCAGTTCAGCTGCTTGGGGCAGGTGATACGGAAAAAAGCGTGGGCCGTGAAGTGAGTCAGGCAGGGCCAGCGTGCACATTTCCAAGGTGTCCTCACATATTGGCTGTAGAAATAAGAACAAGCTATAGAGACTCTCTGTGCCTGCTGCTTCGTTTGCAATGGAATTCCTTGGTTATGAACCATGAATCTGGAAAAAGCCGGTTGACTCTGCCTGTTCTAGAAAGAAAACATTGCCACTCAGAGTCCATTTTATACCTGAGAGTTCAGTGCACAAGCCTCAACCTTAGCATTTACTGATGTTTTGGACCAGATAATTTTTTTTGGTGTGGAGGAGTTAGTTGTGCTTTTTAGGATGTTTGGCAGCATCTTATCCTCTATCCACTAGCAGCGCTCCCCTTCACCCTATATGTGACAACCAAAAATGTCTGTAGACATTGCAAAATGTTCCTGGGGTGGAGGAATTATCACCATTTAAGAATCACTGATCCAGAGGATGTTTTCCTATTAAGTTTCATTTTGGTTCATATGAAGTCAGCCTAGGGATTGTCTGTACAGTATTCTCTTTTTCCAGCATCCTCATTCCTTACCATGGGCCCTGAACTCAGCCTCATTAGGTAGTTAGCAAGGACTAGAGGGGCATGGTACAGGTCTTTACCTGAGTCCGCTTAGGGCTTTCAGGGTTCAAGGAAAGCCTCTAAAAGGTAAATAGACTTAGTCTTGCTGATATTGATCATCTCTTGGTAAAACTTCATGTGTTATTACTCTGACCAAGTTTCTATTTTAGCAAAGATCTGCAGGAAATTAGGAAAGGAAGAGAGACAGAACACTCCACCTATTATAGCAAAGGGTGATCCCAATAGCAAATTGCCTGGTACAAGACTTGGCATGCGGCAAGAATAATCTCCACATCTCAGAATACAGTGCTCCCTACTATCCAGCTGTCATCTCTCTCTCCACTCACTCACAGTGGTGACAAACAGCGTCCACACCAAGCACTGTGGCTGTGACTTAGGTCTTGAACTCTTTACTTCTTGGATGGATTATATTCATACTAATCAGGTCTTGAAGTCAGTCTAAAAACTTGCTACATTTTTTTGCCTGTAAAATCAATGAGGTGTTTAAAGGAGAAGAGAATTTCTAGTGGGTGGGAGGGCAACGGTTAAATGTATCAAAGTCATGGTGGGTGAGAGAAACCAGGAAAAGGTCTTGGCTGAGCCGACTGGGAGCACACCAGTGATGTTCTCAGAAGACGCTTCAGTGAGAAAAGCAATAGAAACCAAATGATGGGGTAGAGAGGTGATTAAATGTGTGTGTGTGTGTGTGTGTGTGTGTGTGTGTGTGTGTGTGTGTGTGTGTAAAATAGAACCAGGGGCTTGGATCTCTTCTACTCAAGAAGTAGGTAGGAACACACAGAAAATGCAGATTACTTTCTTTTAAGATAGAGGACAACTGAGTCTGTTTAAAGTCGAGGGTAAGAAGCCAACAGAATAGAAGAAACTAAAGGTGCTAGAGAGGAGAGGCTAACTAGGGGGGGCAAATTACCAGAGAGAAAGATATCCCTTTCTCTGAGACTGGTGAAAAGAAGGACAATTAGAAGGAATTTCCTTATAACTTACTATCTTTAATTAAGGAGTTGAAAAGCACTTCATAAAACACACATGAAAACGTCAAATATTAGACTATTATCAGCCATGAACACTCTAATTTAAACCGGCTTTAGAAACCTTTGGGTGATAAACTACTGATTAAATATTTATTGTTCACATGCCATAAGGTCTTGGACTTCTGCCAAATCTCTAAAAAGATACAAAATTGTTTCAAAATGTTAACATTATAAGGTAAAAATCTTTAAATGTGAATCTGGTCTTAACATCTTGTAACTTTGGTTATCTTCAACCCACTTGTCACTATTATCTCTTTTAACAAAATAAGGTGTGTGCCCAGCATAGTAGGCAAATAATCACTGAGAATCTACTATGGAAAGCTGCTCTGGGTCCTGATTTAGGGGTGTTGGGAAAGTTAGGAAAAGAGGTGGAAGACCAGGGTAGAAAACTGAGCCAGTGCAGCCTGGAGAGCCAGGATTGTGATGAGTTGCCCAGACTCACAGCAAACATTTAAAATCTAGACTCTCACATCCCTGAAACAGGAGGCTTTACAACACAGTATATACAAAATATTTTATTATCTGTGGAACACTAGATACAACACTAAAGAAACATTCCCTGTCCATAGGAAGGGAGATCAAAATACAGAAATTTTTCTATCTGTCCTGGTAATGTTTTTCTTATGGCAAAGATAAAGCAAAGGCGTCTTCTGATAATATTTTTTTCTTGGTGTTAGAATTTAAATCTGTGCCACATAAACAAATAGCTTAATATTCTCTACTTAAATGCTTCATCAATTTAAAAAGTCAGACCAAAAATATCTTTTTGCCTGAGAACAGTTGGCTGGACTTGGTGCAATTTTGAAGTCCACTTCAGCTCCAAGAGTTCTATTTCTATGATAAAACCACTCAAATACATAGAAAATATCATAAATTTATTGCCCTTTTTCAAACAAGTCCATTTTTCTCTTGAACACACTTAAGGGAAAATTTGCTGCTCTCTTTTGTTTAGGCAATCTGTGGAGGATTACCATGGTTTCTGTAGCCTCCTGGCTACTTTTTCTGTACATCAGCTTGGCCATGAGATCATCTGAGGCCAACACTGTCAGCTCTCTGGATGTATGACCCTCAGTATGCATTCCCCATGGAAGCAGTGAAAACTGGTTTCAAGGGGGACATAATCTTAGATATTGCATTTGTTTGTAGCGGGCCAAAGAACCACAGTACATAAATAGATATAAGGTATATCTGTGATATATTACAATTTCACAGTGGATGAGGGAAGATTAGGAAAATAAACCTTAAAAGTCTTTGTGGCAGAGGGATACTAACACAAAAAGGCTGAGAAATACTATCTTAGGGCAAGGATTCCTTGAGGATTTAAGATCTGATGGACAGGACTCCGCTGCATCAAATACAATAAACTTTTAAAGTTTTAAAGTATTTAAAATGCACCTCTCCTCCTTTCCTTCGAATCTACCACAAGACACTTTTTGCACTATTTTAAATTTAGACATTTTAAAGTTCAGTCTAGTACAGTATATAAAACTCAATTTACACAAAGGCTGTTCTTGTGACAAAAGGCATATTTGAAAAATGACTCTCTCTTTTGAGGTCGGACTCATCATAAAAACATTGCCAGGACAGATAGAAGGATTTCTGTCTTTTGATCTCCCTTCCTAGGGACAGGGAATGTTTCTTCAGTGTTTTATATAATGTTTCTCCAGTGTTTCTTCAAGCATCCTGTTTCAGGGACATGAGGGTCTAGGTTTTAAATGTTTACTAGTCTGGGCAACTCATAGAAGATATTATTTCTATGAGCTGGGCATGGGAATATGGCAGCAAGATCTAGCAGAAGGCAGCAAAGGGAAGCCATCTGGGCACCAGAAAGACACACATGTCCATCCTAGATTTGCTTTGGAATAGCCTTGCCAATGGGGCAAGTTGCTTAATGCTCTTGAGCCTCAGTTTTCTAATCTGTCAAACAAGGATACTAATGCCTACCTTGTAGGATGGTTAAAGGATTTGAGATAACAGATGTCAGGTGGCTGGAACCTGCTGCTTCTGAGTTAGGTGAGAAGAATGAAGTAAACAATAATTGGGTAGACGAGAACAAGGCACTCAGTGGACCTATTTTGCCAGACTTCACGAACATCCTGTTTGGATCCCTGCTGCTGCCATTGCAATTTTTTTTTTCTCACAGCATGTAGTCTCTGCCAAGTTTAAATAAACTCCAAAGGATTATTGGTAGCTTGCAAAGTAAGATTTGGACTTTGCATCAATGAACAGTCTTGAGGATGGGCAGAGATACCAGCAAGGAGAAGCATTTCTCCTGCTCCGTGAAAATGAGATTTATTCCTTTAATGAAAAAGTCAGGGGCTTGTGCAGGCACAACAGCTGTGGTTTTATGAAGGGAAAATAATCCAGAATTCCTTATGGTGGGCTGCTGCCACAAGGGGTCAGATCTGGATTATTGCTGGAGGTTGGCATCATCCCACAGTGACACAAGCATGATTGGATATCACATAACTTGAAATAACTGGCAATTGTTTTAGGTGAGAAAAGCTCAAGCAAGAGCAAACCAGACCAGCTCAAGTAAAGGCTTCAGTGTCTTTGATCTAAGGCTGACTTGAATGCCTGGAGCCAGAACAGAAGAAGGAACACGGTTATCTTTGAAGCTCACACTGGTTGCTGGTTGCCCACTCAACAGATGTAAGCAGTTTAGTTGTCACCATAAATCAAGGGCTCCCCCACAATGTTATAAATAGGGATGGGTAAATATTTTGGATTCATCAATCTCCAAGTATTCTTCAGATGTTTTGGGTTCAACTAAACAGAATACATCGTGCAAAATACATACCCTCCTTGATTTTTTAGGACCGTGTGTGATTTATGGAAAATAGAATCCATATGTTTCTGCTTCATTTACACTTAAATCATCAAAAGGTTGTGTGTTGTAAGAGCTATTTGATGTCCAAGATGCCTCTGCGCATGCTTTAAAAAAAATACGAGCAGCTTAAAAGTTTTTGTCGCTCGAAAAGACCAGAGAGACACAGAGACAGGGAGAAGGAGAGAGAGACAGAGCACCTAGGAAGGCCTGTTTTGCCAAGATGAAATACATTTGAACACCAAGAAGTTCAATTCTGACTGAAACTACAAACCCGTGAATTAAAAATGAGTCCAGAATTTGAGAAACAAAGGCTCCACTCCAGCCAGTTTTAGAAGCAGCTTCGATGAATACAGAAAAGCAGCTGGCAACTCGGCCACCGCACCAGGGAAGAGCGGGTCGTGAGTGCACCATTAGCTACAGCTAACAAAGCCTGCAAGCTCTGTTATTCTTGGGCCTCCTAAGAGTTGCTCCAGCCAGGATAGAGACTCTGCCCTGCTTTAGCTCAGAAATATCCACTCCCGTGATGTTTTCCTGAGGTTGTCCTCTCATAGGCCAACACTTCCTGTCTCTTCTTCTGCCATCTGGCCCAAATAGCCAGCCACTGGACTGAATATTGGGTGTGCATTTGAAATAATGTTTATTTATTGGGCACTTTCTTTTGAGAAAGATCACATTTAGTTCACAATAGGGCCGATAAAACATGCAGTTTTTGTAAGGTGAAAAGTGTGTTAGCTAGGGGCCTACAGGTCAGTAAAAGGCAACATGTAAAATGGTGTTCTTGCCCCATCTCAACATTTACTCACTGATATTATGTCAGGTCTATGTCATTGTATGCATGTATTGTTATTTGTATATGGTATCTTATGATTTCAGAAGCATCTAAATTAGAAATATTTTATATTATATCATAAATTAGGTATCTAGAATAGTTAGAGCAGTACTGCAAGTTAGAATGTGAAATGCTACTGTCCCTTGGGATCTCTAGACTGTGTAGACTGAAGAGTCACTTCAGTAGAATTAAGAGTCCTGTGAATTACCTCCACATCCCAATTACATTATCTGGGGACACGAGGCAAGGTTGGGGAATATTAGAGGTCAAGTTTTTGTTCTTTTTTTTTTTTTTTTTTTTGCTAACCAGTAAGGAGCATTCAGTGAAATGTTCTTTAATCTCACCACTCACAGGTAACCACTGTTAACACTGGGGTGTATATTCTTTGAGTTAATTGTGTGTTTGTGTGCACATGAGCACACACAAATAATTTGATGAGATTATACAATTTATTCTGTTTTTTAGCTTCTCTTTTTCATTTAGCAATACATTGTAAACTTTTTCCCGGGTCAATAAACTATTGCCTCATAAGCTTTAATGCTTGCAGAGTATTTCATTGTGGAATTGTACTACAATTATCTTAATATCTCAGAATATTTTAAAATGTGAATCTTGTAAACACTACTTCAGATGTATTTTTAAATACTGGCCTTAGTTTTTAAAATGTTTTCTATGTCTTAGGACATGTTAGAAAAATAGAAAGCATAGCTTCTGCATCTTGTAGTTGCTTGCATTTTAGATCAAAGCATAGGACACGCTTTGAGAGTCACGGAGACTATCCATCTTTAGAGGAGAACAAGATCTTCATCATCTTTTTCTTTTTTCTTTCCTTCCTTTTTTTTTTTTTTTTTTTTTTTTTTTGGACAGAGTTTCGCTCTTGTCGCCCGGTCTGGAGTGCAATGACGTAATCTCAGCTCACAGCAACCTCCACCTCTAGGATTCAAACGAATCTCCTGCCTCAGTCTCCCAAATAGCTGGGATTACAGGTGTGTGCCACCACGCCTGGCTAATTTTTGTATTATTAGTACAGACTGGGTTTCACCATGTTGACCAGGCTGGTATTGAACTCCTGACCTCAAGTGATCCACCCGCCTCAGCCTCCCAAAGTGTTGGGATTGCAGGTGTGAGCCACTGCGCCCAGCCCAAGCTCTTCTATATAGATGGTATTAGTATTAGTCAGGGTTCTCTAGAGGGACAGAACTAATAGAATAGATGTATATATGACAGGGAGTTTATTAAGATGTATTGACTCACACAATCACAAGGTGAAGTTCCACAATAGATCATCTGCAAGCTGAGAAGTAGAGAAACCTCAAAAGTAGGGAAGCCAACAGTGCAACCTTCAGTCTGTGGCCAAAGTCCCGAGAGCCCCTGGCAAACCCCTGGTGTAAGTCCAAGAGTCCAAAAGCTGAAGACCTGGAGTCCAAAGTTCCAGGGCAGGAAGCATCCAGCACGGGAGAAAGCTGAAGACCAGAAGACTCAGCAAGTCAAGTCCTTCCACCTTTTGCCTGCTTTATTCTGGCCGCACTGGCAGCTGATTAGATGGTGCCCACCCAGATTGAGGGTGGGTCTGCCTTTCCCAGTCCACTGACTCAGATGTTATTCTCCTTTGGCAGCACCCTCACAGACACACCCAGAACAATACTTTGCATCTTTCAATCCAATCAAGTTGACAGTCAATATTAACCATCACAGTATTTTTAAAGTCCCTAGAAAAGATCAATAAGATAATCAGTAAACATTATTTTCTTTTCTTCCTTAAAATAAAATGTTGTGTTTCTACAGCAAGAAGAGCCTGTGACTTAAATTTATCTGTTCCTGTTGGTTGCTCAGTCCGTCGGCAAAGTTCCTGGAGTCAATTTAAAAGAAAGCTGAAATCCATACCTACTTTGCTCTCTGTTTCCCATCAGTTACTAGAGAACTCAGTCCCGTCCCTTTTGTTGACAGGTTGCCAGGATACATCCAGGCCACAAAGGCTGCGGTTCCTGTTACTCAGCAGCCTCAAAAACTCACACCAACTCCTGCAAGGAATGTGAATCTTGGAGGTCCCAGCTATTCTGTTCCTGTTTCCATCAGCTCCTTCCCTGAAAACTCAGAGGTGCTCAGCATGCCACACTAAAAACCAAACTAAAAAGGTAAAGAACAAACGTCACAAGGTGAGGCTCTCACGGAGAGCATTCTCTGTTGTCTGGTGCATTCTCGGTTGCATTCTCTGTTGCATTCTCTGTGTGCATTCTCTGTTGTCTGTTAGGTCTTAAACCTCAAACCTTTCAACTAATAACAACTGCTTCTCTTAGACATTCTTGGTCTCTTCCATTGGCTTCTCACCAGTATTCAGTAAATATTTCCTTGCTATAGAAAATAAATCCAAATGATAATAATAATAATTGGTTCTTAAGTGAAAAATCTCAAGTATTACTAAACAAAACAATAAATGTCATTTTACTTCTTTGGATGCTGGCAATGATAAATGAACTATGGATTAAATGTTCTAATACTAAAAGATAATAAAATTGTATTTAAAAGAATGATTTTTAAAATAACTTTCTTCAAAGAAAAGTAGATGAAGTAGGGTTTTAACATTAATTCAGAACTATATGCTTATTAGCCAGATTATCCGTGACAGAAAAGGGGTGTTAAAGGCTATAATTACTCAATTGTCGTGGCTTTTTTTTTTTTAATTATTTGAGATAAAATCGATGTGGGGTAAATTGTAACCACTCTGGAGTTCTTAAATTCAAGTTTCTAAAAGCAATGTGTTTAACAGGTACATACAACCGTGTCATGGTCACCTCAGTCAGGGCAAGGGACATTTCTTTCACCCCAGAATGTTTCCTCACATCCTTTCCAGCCAGTCTTCCCTCCATAGGTGGCCACTGTTTTGATTTCTATCCCCAAAGAATACTTGGCCATTCATGAACTTTATGTGAATAGAATGATACCATATATATTATACTGTTGGACTGATGTATCTGGCTTGGCAGAATGTTTTTTCAAACATTTCAATGTGACTTTTAAAGTCAGTAGTACAATTCTTTTTAAAGGTAAGTATAATTGCATTATATGCGTATTCTACATTTGTTTATTATATTGATTTTTTTTCTAGTTTGGGCCTCTTATAGCTAAAGCAGCTATAAACATTCTTGCACAAAGTATTTTTCTAATTTTTTTCCTGCCTTATTGAGGTATGATTGACGAATAAAAATCACACATATTTGGGGTTTATCGTGAAATGTGTTGATATCTGTAGACATTGTGAAATGATTAGCACAATCAAGCTAATTAAAGTATTCATCATGTCACATAGTTACCTTTTTTGGGTGTGGTGAGAATGCTTCGGATCTACTATCTTAACACATTTCAATTATTAATTATAATAATTCTTAATTATAGTCACAATGCTGTACATTAGGTTTCTAGCATTTACTCACCTATAGCTGAAGGTTTGTACCCTTTTCCTATCTTCCCTTCACCTCATCCTCCACTCATGGTAACCATTATTGCACTCAGCAAGTAGGTATAGGAAGATGCTCACCATCACTAATCAACAGGGAAATGCAAATAAAAATCACAAGGAGATATTACCATATATTTGTGAGAATGACTGTTAAAAAGATAAAAGATAACAAGTGTTGGTGAGAATGTGGAGAAAAGGGAACCCTTATACACTGTCTGTGGGATTGTAATTTAATATAGCCATTATGGAAAACAATATGGAAGTTCCTCAAAAAGTTAAAAGGAGAACTACCATCTGATCTAGCAATCCCACTGCTGGGTATATATCCAAAGAAAATGAAATTAGTATATAAAAGAGATATCTACACTCCCTTGTTAACTGCAGCATTATTTACAACGGTCAATACATAGGAACAAATTATCTATCAACAGATAAATGGATAAAGAGAATGTGGTATAAACATACAATACAATATTATTGAACCATAAAAAAGAAGAAAATTCTGCTATTTTCAACAACATGGATGAATCTTGAGGACATTATACTAAGTGAAATAAGCCAGATACGAAAGACAAACACTGTGTGATCTCACTTATATGTGAGGGGAAAAGGAAGCCTGCACAAGTCTTAGTAGATATATGTCCTTATTTATTTTGGATTTGGACCCAGGAGTGAAACCAATGAGTGATAGGGTAGATGTTTGCGATAAATATGGAATAGCATCTCACAGTGGTCACAATTTGCATATTCCTGATGACTAATGGAGTACTCTTCATGAGCTTCTTGGAGATTTGTATCTTTTTAAAAATTATCTATTCATACCTTTTACCCATTTAACATTTTTTTCTTTTTAATGTCTTTTTCATTAATGTATAACTCACATACAATAAAATGCACCCATTTTAAGTACACAATTTGATGAGTTTTGACAAATGATTGTATCCATGTCACCAACAAAGATATAAATAAAAGAAAGTGTCCATAACCTTTGTAGTCAATTTTCCATTCATGCACGTACCCACCAAACAATCACTGATATACTTTCTGTAACTACAGATTAGCTTTGCTTATTCTAGGGTTTCATATAAATGGAATAATTCAGTACCTATACTTCTTTTGCATTTGACTTTTTTAGCAGCACATTATTCAAAGGGATCCATGTACTGTCTATTAGTAGTTTGTTCATTTGTATTGTGAAACAACATTCTACTGTATGAATATGCTATAATTTTGTGTTCATTTATCTATTGATGTATGTTTATGTTATTCCCAGTTTTTCACTACTATGAGTAAAGCTACTGTAAACATTTGTAAATGACTTTTTGTGGACATATACTTTCATTTTTCTTAGGTAATTATTTAAAATGTCAATATCATTGGCTAGGCATAGGTTTAACTTTATCGAGTTAAATTTTTAGATAATCCAATTTTTAAATATATGTCTTGCAAGCATTTCTTCCCAATCTATGTCTTGCCTTTTAATTTCCTTAATTTTTTTTAATGTGCAGAAGTTTATAATTAAGAGAAAGTATAATTTATTATATTTTTCTTTTATACTTAGTTCTTTTTGTGTTTTGTCTAACAAATCATTGCAAATATTAGGATCATAGATACTATCTTCTTAAAGTTTTATCATTTTCACTTTTATATTAAGTTCCATGATCCATCTTGAGTTAATTTTTGTGTGCAGTGAAAGTTAGGAGTTGATATTTTCTCCCTGTGTGCATCCTGTTGTTCCACTCTCATTTGTTAAAAAGATTTTCCTCTCTCCATTGAATTGTGTTGACATCTTCATGAAAAATGAATTGATCATGTATGTAAATTGACCATATGCTTCTGGACTATCTATCCTGTTACATGAATCTATTTGTCTATCCTTATTGGCATATTAATTTTAATAAGCCAACTTATATTATTTGAATACTTGAAACAAGTATTCAAAATAAATATGGAAGTTGAGTCCTTCCATGACTGCTTACTAGTGAACCATACACAAGAATTAGAATCAGGTTGGGCAATCCTCCTTGCATGTTGCCCAAATCTTTCCCCAGGCAGCAACCTTAATTTAAGTGATTCTGTAATAAGCGAAAGCCAAAAATATAGTCACAAACTTATTCAGGAATCATAATCCCAGTGAAAAAAATTAGTATTTTTCAAGACCATTAATATAGAATGTGACTTCAACTTAATTTTATTTATTAATTTATTCAATAATTTATTGAGCATCTACTGTATTCCAGACACTGTTCTAGACAGGAAAAAGCAGAAGGAGAATATTTATTTGTTTATAATTTCTGCAAGAAAACATTATTTATAACATCAACTCTGTTTCCTATTTAACAGTATATTTCTCACAATTACAGAGAAAGATCTATACCTAGTAAAATAAGCGTCAGAATAAATGTCATCACATATTCTTACAAATTGACAGAAAATTATAAACATTCAAATATTAACTTAGAAAAGATATTTTCCAGCCTTTCCAAATCTTTCTATCACTTCCATAAGATACCTATTTCTTTTGAGACTAAAATGTAAACTATTATTTCTATTAGTTGCATTTTCCAGATTACTTTATTCATTCATTCATTCATTCATTCATTCATTCATTCATTTCTTTGAGAAAGGGTCTTGCTCTGTCACCCAGACTGGAGTGCAGCAGCACAATCACAGTTCACTGCAGCCTCGACCTCCTGGGCTCAAGTGATCCTCCTACCCGAATACCCCAAGTAGCTGGGACTACAGGCGTGCACCACCATGCCTGGCTAATTTTTTTATATTTTGTAGTGATGAGATTTTACTGTATTTCCCAGGGTGGTCTTGAACTCCTGAGCTCAAGCAATCCTCCCACCCTGGCTCCCAAAATGCTGGGATTACAAGCGTGAGCCATAGCGCCCAGCTCCAGCTTATTTTAGAATTTAAATATTATCTATTCTTTCTAAGAGAATTTTTTGTTTTACCAACTAGACCTCCATATGACTGTTTCTTCTCTGGGTCTACATAATTTGAATAAATATGTAACATTATTTTAACTCATTTTCTCAGAGTATCTGGTGAATGATACATTTTCAGGATTATATGCAATTCTAGACGTAAGTTGTAAATGGTGAGGAACGTGAACCATTCCAAAACATCCTTCCTGAGGAATCAGTGATGATTTCTGTGGAGTCTTACAAACCTGAAGAAGCGATTTCTAAATATCATAGCACACAAATATGGCAATAGGAATACACTATGTTGGGGGCAGCAGAGAGGGATAATGTAAAGAAGGCAAGTTGTTAATTGGTTAAAAAGGATGGCAAACTGCAAATACAACGTCCAAGGTGCAATGCAGCCAAGCATTTGTTTGAGAGAAGACTCTAACAGGAGCCTTATGGAGTTCTGTGCAGATGGCATTTAGTAGGATTCTGGTTGCATTGAGTACTGTAAGTTCACATTGATTAATAACTTGATGTCTTAACGTTAAAATGAAATCTACTTTGAATGGTCTAATGGAAAGGTTAGAAAATGTTCTTGTCTTTGCCCAAATGGTAAATAGTTAAGGGCTTTTAAGTCATACACTCTGCCATTGTAGAGCAAAAGCAGTCAACGACAAACATAAATGAATAAACATGACTGTGTTTCAATAAAACTTTATTTACAAAAGAGCTGAACAATGGCCAGATTTATCCTGGGGGCCATAGTTTGTCAGCCCTTCCAATGTTCAAGAAGTTCTGATGAGATACCTTCCAAAAATCATACATTGATATTGAAAGGCCTGTGGCCTTGAAAATGTTCTTCTTGAGTGCCTGGTACTTGCGGGGGTCGCTTTAGAAGGGAGATGACTAGAGATAATTATATGCCAAAGAATGAAACGAAACCCCTATCTCTTGCCATAGACAAAAATCAAATCAAAAAGGACTAAAGCAAATCTAAGATATAAAACTATAAATCTTCTAGAAGAAAACACTGGGAAAACACTCTCATACATTGGTCTGGTCAAAGACTTCTTGAGTAAGATCTCAAAAGCACAGGCAACCAAAACAAAAATGGACAAGTGGGATCACAGCCAGCTAAAAAGCTTCTACCTAGCAAAGGAAACAATCAACAAAATGAAGAGACAACCTATAAATTGGAGAAAACATTTGCAAACTACCCATCTGACAAGGGATTAATTATCAGATTATATAAGGAGCCCAAACGACTCAATAGTGAAAAACTAAATTATACATTTTTTAAATGAGCAAAAATCCAGGCTTGGTGCCATGCACCTATAAGCCCAGCTACTCGGGATGCTGAGGTGGGCGGGTCACTTGAGGACCTAAGTTAGAGACCAGCCTGGGCAACATATCAAGACTTCATCTCAAAAACATTTTTTATTTAGAAAAAAATTAAAACTGGACAAAAAGTCTATATAGATATTTCAAAAGAAGACCTGCAAACAGTCAAAAAATGTTCAACATTACTAATCATCAAAAAAATGCAAATCAAAACTAAAACAAGGTATCATCTCATCTCAGTTAAAATGGATTTTATCAGAAAGACAGGCAATATTGATTGCTGGAGACGATGTGGAGAAAGGGCAACCCTCGTACACTGTTGGTAGGAATGTAAATTAGTACAGCCACTATGAACAGTATGGAAGTTCCTCACAAAACTCAAAGTAGAACTACAATATGATCCAGCAAACTAACTGCCGGGTATATATCCAAAAAAGTCGGAATCAGTATGTCAAAGAGATATCTGCACTCCCATGTTTATTGCAGCAATATTCATAAGAGCCAAAGTATGGAGTCAAGATAAGTGTACACCCGTGGATTAATGGATAAAGAAAATGTGGCACATATACACAATGGAATATTATTCAGCCATAAAAGGAGTAAAATCATGTCATTTACAACAACATGTATTGAACTAGAGGACATTATGTTAAGTGAAATAAGCTAAGCACAGAAAGACAGTAGAACATGTTCTCACTCAAATGTGGGAGATAAAATAATTTAGATCTCACTGAGGTAGAGAGTAGAATGATGGTTGCCAGAGCTGGGAAGGGTAATAGGACATTATGTTAAGTGAAATAAGCTAAGCACAGAAAGACAGTAGAACATGTTCTCACTCAAATGTGGGAGATAAAATAATTTAGATCTCGCTGAGGTAGAGAGTAGAATGATGGTTGCCAGAGCTGGGAAGGGTAATGGGAAATGGATAAATAGGGGTTGGTTAATGAGCACAAAAATATAGTTAGAGAGAATAAGATCTAATGTTCAGGAACATAATAGGGCAACTATAGTTAACAATAAGCTATTGTAAATATTTCAAAATAATGAAAATAGTAGAATTGTAATGCTCCCAACACAAAATAATGATAAATGCTTGAGGAGGTAGATATCCCACTTACCCTGACTTGATTATTACATGTTGTATGCTTATATCAAAATATCATACCTATCCCATAAATATGTACAACAATTATGTATTCATAATAATTAAAAATTTAAAAAAGAAAAGATCTGACTTCCAAGGGGAATTAAATTTTGAAAGTCGTTAGCACTCAGAACATATGTGGTCAAGAAAAACAATGTATGAATAAACTTAGCTCGGGGAAGTCAAACTCTGTGATTCTCCTTCAGCTTTTTACCTAGCTAGGCAGTGCCCCCAGCACATGTGACTAGCTGCTCATATGGCCACCTTTGGTGTGCCTGTCTGGGTCCATTCTCTAGGGAGCACCAGCCCATCTATTCTGGTTGCTCACTACTTGATAAACTTTACCATGAGGTATAGTGCTTGGTCTAGTTCGTGGTCCTTGGAGAGATTCTCATTTCTCTTAGATTCAGTATAGTTATGCTTTTAAAGCTATAATATTTTTATTATGCTAATTCCTTGAGATAGTTTTATAAAAATGACAAGAGTTAAATGGTCACATATGCGTAAGACTTGAGAAAATATTACAAAGCTGTCTGTTAACGCTTCTTTTGCAAAAGCACCTTTATGTTTTTTATTCCTGATATAAACAATGAATTTCAGTTTTGTTTTAAAATTTAATATAAAATCAAGCTAATCTCACTCAGCTCAGTCAATATTAAATTTATTTTGTTATGACCTACAATGTTCCTGGCACTGGGCTAGGTGCTGGGGATATAACTATGTAGAGAGCAAGTAACCCTCTGTTGTCTTGAAGTTTACATGCAATTTAAGGAGACAAATATTATACATGCAAACAAACAAAACAAAAGCATAGGTGCTGAGTGCTGTAAAGATGATAAACAGTGGCATCACTGAACATAACTATGATGGTGATGGTGACATCGGTTCCATGAATGAACATAAATGGGCATGTGTATGTCCACGTGTATGGGTGCACGTGGATGTGTAAGTGTGTGTGTTTAGGAGAGAGGGAGAGAAATTACTTGAAAAAGAGTAGTCAAGAGTTCAAGGC
Organism: Macaca fascicularis; assembly: GCF_037993035.2. NCBI lineage: Eukaryota > Metazoa > Chordata > Mammalia > Primates > Cercopithecidae > Macaca > Macaca fascicularis. Next base: position 128,742,720 of record NC_088380.1, read on the forward strand.
TAGCCTGGCCAACATGTCGAAACCCTGTCTCTACTAAAAATACAATAGCCAGGCGTGGTGGCAGATGCCTGCAATAGCTCCTTGGGACACTGAGGCAGGAGAATAGCTTGAACCTGGAAGGCAGAGGTTGCAGTGAGCTGAGATTACAACACTGCACTTCACCCTGGGCGACAGAGTAAGACTCTGTCCCCCTCCCCTCCCCCCCCAAAAAAAAGTAGTTTGGAAAGGCCTGAGTTGACAATATTTAAATAGAGACCTGAAGTATAAAATAAGAAAGCCAAGCAAAGAACTGGAGGAAGATTCCAAGCAATGGCAAGAGCATGTGCAAAGCCTCTTTCCAGTCCCTCCCCGAATCTCCCCCAGAGTGACAGAGAGTTTGACTTGTCTGAGGAACTGAGAGGTGAACATGGATGGAGCACAGTGCAGAAAGGGGAGAGCAAAAGGAGATGGGCAGAAACTGAGGGAGGTACAAAGTTACAGAGGGCATTCAAGGTCAGGAGGTTGGATTTTATTTTGAGAGTAGTGGGACAACCATGGAGCAGTTAGGCAACAGAGGTTTAAGTTGTGATTGTAGCTTAAGGAGTTAAATGTGACTGCTCTGAAAAAGATAGATGGGGGTTGATAGCGGAAGTGGCTCTTCACCTACATGGTTGAAACAGCCCACAGATGGGAGGCACGCCCATTCACCTGCCTGGCATTAGATTTACGAGTGCAGGCAAAACAGTCGAAAGGAATAACCAATCACTTCAATGCTAGATGTGGAAATGCTTCTACATAAATTGATGTAATATCACAAGAGGTTATCCAGTATCAGATGGGTAGAATGAAGACAAGAATAAAAAAACATGGGAAAGGAGATATATTAAAATGCAAAGGCAGCAAATACTAAGATGAGAAGGGGAGCAGAAGGAAAATATAAGAAGATGATAGAATAAGATAAGATTTTTTTCTACCAAATTATTAATGGGTAATCACATAGGAAACAAAAACATGCTAAATATTGTTTAGAGTGTCTGTCAGTGCCTTTTCCCTTTTCCCTCGTTGTCTAATTCCTTACCCTACATTTCACATGAAAACCCACAATAAGACGGGGAATCTACTTGAAGAGCTGAGGCAAAGGAAAACATCCTCATGATCTTCTCAGCCTGGCCTCACCATCAGTGTGACTTCTCCCAAGTTCAAAGATATGTTCAAGAGGTTATTTTAGTGAAATTATTGTGAAATGAACAGAGAGCAAAATGAAGAGTAGTGAGGACTGGAAATAGAAGAAAAACGCAATTGGGCAAAGACTCGAATCTCGAGTTTCAGTTAGACTCTCAGCCAACAATTGTCCTTATTAGTACCATATGACCTAGTTACAATCCAGCATATCATCACCATATATCATAAGTGTCAGATGGACTGGTATTGTGGCATGGATTAATTACTAAATGAAGATTATAACATTGATTATCAATGCATCCACTTGACCCGGCAGAAATATGGAGAGGAATGTATAAGGTCTATGATGTATGTGTGTATGTGTGTGTGTGTATGTGTATGTGTATTCATGTGTGTGAACAATTGGAAGCAGAGTCCTCAGTAAGGTGATAATAAATATAACTGAAAAAATTCTATTTTCTTGACAATAAAGTATACATATCCATTGAAAGAATGGAAAAATATAATTTTGTGAAAGACTTTTTCCATTTTGGTTCATTTAAAAATCATTAATGGGTAATAAAAGTTAATAACATTCCTTGAATCCGTTCATGGCATTTCCACTCAGAAATACTAAATGATTGTGAAACATTAAAATCAGATAAATCTTGGATTGCTTTATCTATTCAGTTCCAAGTGAACTATCTTATGTAGGAAACATATGACATTTCATCAACAAAAATTAAAACCACATTTTCCCCTTCAGTTAACCTGTTTCTGATGTAAAACACCATGTCAAATAGAGTTTTATTATTTGAACTATTGGGGCACTTATGGGTGTTAAGCAGTTTCCAAATAAAGTTTTCAACAGAGATCCCAGAAGTAGCACAGGAATGCTATTTTAGCTAAAATTACTTAAATGAACATTATCCATTCCTTGCCTATATGAAACAGGCTTCATTATCATTCCCTAAAAATGTAATGATCTTTCATGTAATCAAATTTATTTTATTGTCAATTTTGTACCTGGAATTTTACAGTCAACTAAAAAGGATCAAGATTTGTGACCTAAAAAATTGCCATTATTTCATGACATTTACAGGAAAAATCCTAAATGTATGAATTTTCAAATATTGATTTCAAAATGTCTTCAGGTAGTTCAGCCTATTCTATGCATTTTTTTCCATACAATTATGGTACTATAAGATTCTGGTATTTGAAAAACTAGAAAACAAGGAACATGATGAACAAGTAGATGAAAACCAGCTTATAACACTTAAATTGGGAAGAAAGAGCAGTGACTGAATAAAAGTGAAACATTAAGAAATTGTTAATGTCTGTTGAAAGGAAATAAGGACATGACATCACATCTGCACATTCCGGCCCTGGGATCCAGAGTAAACTCATTATTTCTCAAGGTAAAGAAGAAAAAACCTTTTAAGGCAGCTTTGGAATTATTTGCCATATTTGCATTTAATGGAGCGGTCTTTGAAGAGAGGACTTATAAGCACAATGGACAGGAAAGGTAAAGGAGAAGAGTGAAAAAAGAGGATGCTCCTGATGCCTATTATTGGTGTCCTATGAACGTAGGCCAGTGGAATTCTCTGAAAAGTTTACCTAGAAGCTGTGCTAACCTCAAACCATCACACAAGACCCTCACAGGTGAAGCGCTCTTCTGGACCCTGGAATTGGAAACCCTAGGTGTTATGGTAGAATGTTTTGTCCCTTCCAAAATTCATGTTGAAATTTAATTCCAACCAAAATTCAGATGCTACCAATGTGATAAATTCTCATTAAAAACAGAAGTAGTGGATATTTATTAAACAGTTGATACAATTATATAGAGCTTAATACACACATATGAGTACAAATAAAATTGAGGATTCTGATACCTCGATTTTATTTGCACTCATGTGTATGTATTGTACTCATGTGTGTGTATACCACAGGCAGCACCTCCAATGTTCTTGTGCTATTTGACAGTATATTCCAAATTTTGTCCTCGCTTTGCTCATGTTTATGTAGAGCATACGGAATGGGTATGAGCTAGATAAACAGCAATGACCATGAGCTACTGATGCCAAGGGGACATTTAATGGGGTTACACACAAGTGTTATGGCTCAGCAGGATGGGAGATCAATTTTAGGTTGGGATTCCATATAGGAAATGACACCACAAAATGGAAATGTGTTTTCAGCTTTTATTTTTTATTTTATTTTATTTTTTGAGACAGTCTGTTGCTCAGGCTGGAGTGCCATGGCACAATCTCGGCTCACAGCAGCCTCCAACTCTCAGTTTCAAGCTATTCTCATGCTTCAGCCACTCAAGTAACTGGGATTACAGATGTGTACCACCACACCTGGCTATATATATATATATTTTTTTTTGAGATGGAGTCTCCCTCTGTTGCCAGGCTAGAGTGCAGTGGTGTGATTTTGACTCACAGCAACCTCTGCCTCCTGGGTTCAAGCGATTCTCCTGCCTCAGCCTCCCAAGTAGCTGGGATTACAGGAGCACACCACCACACCTGGTTAATTTTTGTATTTTTAGTAGAGACGAGGTTTTGCTATGTTGGTCAGGATGTTCTTGATCTCTTGACCTCATGATCCATCCACCTCGACCTCCCAAAGTGCGGGGATTACAGGCGTGAGCCACTGCACCCAGTCCTGCCTAATTTTTTGTAGAGATGAGGTTTCACCATGTTGGCCAGGCTAGTCTTGAACTCCTGACCTCAAGTGATCCTCCCATCTCGTCCTCCCAAAGTGCTGGGATTACAGGCATGAACCACTACACCCAGCTCACAGCAAGATCATCTTTCTTTTGGGGGCAGTAGAAGAGAATCTATTTCCTTGGTCTTCCTGGCTTCAAGAGGTGCCTGCATTTTTTCTGGCTCTTAGACTCCTTTGAACAGCTAATTGAGGCCTTTTCACACTTCAAATTTTTTCTGCTGCTGTCTCTCTCTCACTGACTGGGGAAGAAGTTCTCCACATTTGATGACTCATGTGATTAGACTGGGCCGCTCACTTCTAATGCTGCTTTCTCCAGAATATAACAAAGTTAAAATATAAGCCACATTTTTCCTAGTAGTGAGCTGGAATTGTTGGCATTGCCTTATCTCTCCAGCCAGATGGAAAATCCAGAGGACGTTAGCAGTGGTGTCAACCACGGAATGCTATATTCTTCACTCTCTTTCTAATGGCATCTTGTCCTTATTGGGTATTCTTGTTGGGTTGTCCTAAACTTAAAGCTCAGATAGATAGTGGAAATAATGAAACAAAGTGAAATAGAACCCAGAAGGTGGGAAAAAAGACCCTGTTGAAAACACAAGAAAGATAGGAAACATCAACATCCACAGAGTTGATTTTAAATTAAACTCTTCCCATCCAATATCCTAATATTTCAAATCCTATGTGTGACTTAAAATATACATGTGACCTTTGTGTTTACTAAAGGCAAACAGAACAAGGCAGTCGAGAGTTATTGGTCATGGGGTGGAAGGAGGCTTTCAATAAATGTTGAACCACAAAAAAATTTAAACTAGAAGCTGAAGAGGTTTTTAAATGAGCCATCACCACATTGCATGGTTGTTTGGGTCTGGGGACACAAAGAATGAGCAAGTTTCCCCCAGACACCAGGAGACTCATTCTGGTGGTTTTCTCTAGCAGGGAATATTTTATATAAGCTTTCCTGGGAAATGAGAATTTGTAGGGCTGAGGATTCTGAACCATCAGTGAGCTCTAACTATGTGACCCATGAAAGAGTGCCTTGTTGCCATGATTCAGCGATGTCAAATGGTATGACAATAGTATTTTGATGACTTATTCACATAGAAGGATGAGAGGTGTGGGGAGAACAGCAACCAAAAGCCCATGTTCAGAAACAGCCTTCAGTTTGTGGGCACATACAAGCTACCAGGTCTCCAGAGTCACCGCCTGGCACGTCATGGCGAGCATATCGGAAAATAGAGGCACATTCATTCATGCACACAGCAGAAGCCCCGCCTGCCTTATGGCCTCTGCTATTTTTGACTTCCTTCCCAGGCATTTTCCTCAGAAACAGCTTTGGGTGGAGAGCACATTATTAACAAAGGGTGTTGATGTCTGTAATGAATGGTATTGATAATCAGTGTAAGTGTTAGCCAGGCTCCAGGAGGCACTGACCTCCTGGAGGTGGACAGAAATAAGGCACAACTTTGAGACCTCTGTAAGGTAAGTGGGTGATATGTTAGAAAGGTTCCTCCTGAATTCAGTGAGCCCATCTCTCTTGTGCCAATTTATCCTGGCCTAGCAGCTCCGTTCATGCACAATTATATTCTTCATCGTGTTTGTTTCCACCTGGACACACAGAAGTGACCACACTTCTGATACTAACACAGTGTGGCTCAGAAGTCTGTGCCAAAATTGTCACACTGAGTTGAACTAAATCAAGAGTATAAAGACCGTGGGAACTCTGTGCAAACATATCACATAATGGGGGCTGGCAAACATATGCATCTATTTGCAATTCTTTTAAAACATAGATACTAAAATACAGTTATCTGTGGGTTTTTCCATCCAATGTTTAAAAACCATAATATATCCATTTTAGACACTTGATGGCTATAGATCTCATTCTAGGTTGAGAAGAGGCTACTGTACTGTTCTTATACATTTTCAGTTCAAACTAATTTATAGTTACTTCTTGACAAAACGGACAGCTTGACAGAAAGAAAAAGTATACCAAATCCTGTAATCCCCATGAGGAAGCATAATTCTCTTATAAAGTATTTCCAGAGCAAATCTTTACAACCCAACTATGGTCTACATTGCTAATAGCTTATTTACGGTTCTTTTAATTGGCTGATTAGTTCTTTAAACTAATAATATAAAACATCTAACAGTCCTCATCTGGGGAGTCATTTAATGGTGAAGCAAGGTCCATTGGCTTAAATAGAAGAGTAGCTCTTATGCTATCAACCGATCAATAGATCATTATGGGAATGCCTCTAAAAAGTTTACATGGTCCACAAAACACAATTTTGTCTGTTTCTGTTTTCCTTTTTTCTTTTGCTTTCTTCTATAATCCCACCTGTAGCTGTTCTAAACATTGGCTGCTTTATTTTTTCCTCTGAAGTTATGTATATATCATCTTCTATAACCCTTTGATAACTTACGAAAATTCCTTCTTAGGTCACTGATTCTGTCTTTTCTTCTTGGATTTTACCCTCCCTCCTAGACCAAAGCTTTTCAGCCCTAATCTACCTTCAGTCGGAAGATTCCTTTCTAAATATTCTAAATATTTAATAATAAATATGTTGTGTTTATAACAATTATATACTATAAGGCTTCAGTTGGATTCTCAGTTCCTTGAAGTGATTTTCAATATTTAATTAAGAAGAAAAATGTCCCCACAGGACACTTTCAAGCAAGAAGCATGAACTATAAATTAGTGAATCCAACTAGTGAGAAGCTTTGGAAGAGTAAAGGCTGGCTCTCTGAGCTACAGGCACAACTCTTACTCACCATCAGCTCATGTTGGATGTTGCCACACAGGAATGTGGGCTCTGTTCGGCCAGCTCTTCCACTTTTCAAGAGAAACCAAAAATCCTTATTTTATGCGACGTCTCCCACTTTTAAAATAATGGGAACTAAGTCAAGCAGTTTTGACTTTCTGCAGGCTAAAAAGAACATAGCTATGGACCAGATGTGCCTATGAGCCAATGCTTAAAAAATCTTGAAAAAAACATATTGGTATAGAGCTATTCTGTTGGAATAAAATTATCCTAAATGTGAGAAAATATGGCATGTGAAATTCCTTTGAAGACTTTTTTCTTTTTTTTCCCACTTTTTTCTTTTTTGGGCTATCCTTTAAATTTCTATGTATTATAGGCCTCTAATGGGATTCTACTGACAGTTTGTAGAACCAGTGCTCCACCACTGCAAATGTCAATATTACAATTATATGATCATACCTGTGTGGCATTCATGACTCTTGGGTACTCTGTAATTTGGATGCTCAATATAGAGTGAAAATTACAGGCTTGATCTAACAATAGTTTTCATAGAGTGATATTATAAGCCTTAACAACATAAAATGCCTTTTGCAGAGGGCTCTAGTTAGAAGCACAAAGAGTGCATTTCTCCAAATTTTTTCATAGCTTTTCTAACGCCATAAAGTATTATGTTCATACTTGACAATTAGATCGAATGAAAGTGAAAGAACTTATTTTCTTGGCTTAAAATTATTCATAGTGAAGGAGAGACAAAGAAAAGGAATTTTTTCATTAGTTATTTATAATCAGTCTAGAAATGCCAATATTTTCTCAAAGCCATGCCTCAGGCTGAGTGGCTTTTATGAAAATGCTTCCACTTTTTACCTTTCAAATGCTGCTCCTATATTTCTTAAACCATACTGCCTCTAGGTCCCAGCTGCTCTCACATGGCCTTTCCCACTCACATCAGATTGGCTAAGGTCTGCAGATGCCACGGGACCAGATGCTGCCTAGAAGAGAGTGTGCAGAACCAGTGAGAATGAGCCAGACCAGCTGCCCAGCTGCCCTCAACGCTCCTGGTCACCTTTGGTCTATGAGTAGGATCGCTTTGCTGTGGCTCCCTCTGTGGCAGTGGTAGCCTTATGGCTGGGGGGTCAGCAGGTGAAGAGTGTCATATAAAATTTAGCAAAATACAAGCATGCTTAGAACGCAGGTTTCCCTTATGAAATTTGTACAGCTACTGGAAAATGGAAGAACAATACTTTCTAGCTCTTAAAGCACGGTGATAGTGTAAAAATAACAAACATGCATTTTCAGTGGTCTGCATGAGTTGAGGATTAAATGTTCAGGTAAGCATCTTATTTTGTAAGATGCTATGAAAGAATTAATTTGCATTTATATTTATTGCAATATTTAAGTAATATGCAGATTGAATATCACAGATTATTATTACTTGTATTTTGAGGGTTGTTACATCGTTTGAATTATTAAAATTTAGAAACTTAGAAGATGGAGTTGAAAATCAGATCTCCAAGGAGGGGACACAGACTGGCTGGTGATTGCATCTGGTGGGGTAGGGTCAGTTCGTCTGGTTTTACAAATTTGGTTGGATTCAGCTGCTGCTGCTGAAAAGAACTGCTGCTTCAGGAGTAGAGAAGTGTTGCTGGAATAATGCTCACAGCGACCACACACACACAGGAAGCCTTTAAAAGGATTAAATGCCCTCTTGCTCCCCAATTCTTGCATTCTCCTTCCATTATTCCTGTTGGCAGAGCATAACACAGAACCAGCTTGCAAAGCAGAAATGGGCTGTGCAGAGTCCCAGTACCCATATCATAAAGCTAAATAAAGAAGATTGGGAGTATAGAGACAATAAGTTAACAACTAGCACAATATTGCTCTCCGCTAGCTCTTTAAGAAGCTCGTGGAAAAAATGGGCTATTTTTTAGAAAAAATAGTCTTTAAATTTTTTCACTTAAAAGAATCTCTAAAAAAGGAAGTGTTGTGATCAATTTCATAAGAACCATTGATCCAGTATTTATAGTATCAATTTTAATTTTTGATTTTTAAGAAGTACATATTTAATAAGTCAATTTTGCACCCAAACCTCTACTCCCTCAAAAAAAATTCCTTCATCAAAAAATTCTGAAATTTGAAATAACATTATTAGAATTAATTGTGCTAATCACCACTATTAAAATACAGATATCTCTCAATTACTATTAGGTTTCTATGTGAATAACAGACTTTTTAAAATGGCTAAAATAAAAATAAAAATTTATTTTTCTTATGTAAATAAAGTCCAAGGAAGGCATTCCAGGGATTCTATGATGGTTCCAGCATTATCAGGGACCCAAGTCCATGCAGGTCTCTGCTCTGTCATATCAAGGGTTACATAGATGAAATCTGTTCTCAACTGGCTGCTAAAGCACCAGTCATCACATCCATCTTCTAAGCATCAATAAAAAGGAAAGTAAGAGAAGCAGTTGTTCTCTTCTATCTTTTCAAGAATTATTCTTACAAGTTCCACACAATATTTTCACTAACTACAAAGGAGCTTGTAGATGTGCCCAGCTGAAAACTGGGGCCTATTAATTGAGGGTGTTGAGTAGAATGGCTATTGGTAAGGAAATAACTGTCTCTGCCAGACATTGGAAGGGACATTACCTCATCAATTATAAGCCTTGGTGTGAATGAGTCCATCAGCTCCTTTTTGAAAGCAGGATTTCATAGGTAAGACAGACTGTGAGCATACAAGAATACTAGGCTGGAGAGTGGAGGCTACTGAATGGGGTGGGTGAAGAATATTGAAGATGAACCTCCTCTCTTTTAGAATCTTGCCAGAGCCACGATCAGCCCCACCTCCATCTTTCTTATTTTTATTTTTGTTCATTTAAAGAATTTGAATTCCATACTAATAGAGAAGGGGTCATATCATGTATCCACCATATTTCTTTTGTTTCAAAGGACTAGTTTTTTTTCATATTTTAAGTTCTAGGGTACATGTGCACAACGTGCAGGTTTGATACATAGGTATATATGTGCCATGTTGGTTTGCTGCACCCATTAACTCGTCATTTGCATTAGGTATTTCTCCTAATGCTATCCCTCCCCATGCCCCTCACCCCACGACAGGTCCCCATGTGTGATGTTCCCCGCACTGTGTCCAAGTGTTCTCATTGTTCAGTTCCCACTTATGAGTGAGAACTTGCAGTGTTTGTTTGTCTGTCCTTGTGATAGTTTGCTCAGAATGATGGTTTCCAGCTTTATCCATGTCCCTGCAAAGGACAGGAACTCATCCTCAAAGGACTAGCTTATTTTTTAAAAGATATGATCACACTTTTGATTGTGTTCTGTTCCCTCTCTTTTGGAGAGGCACCTTCTAATGCCAAGATGGTTTTTGGATTTCCACGGTTATTACATTTATCTTTGTGTGTTTGTCTCTCCCTTCCCATGAACCCTGAAGAGAATGGAAAAATGGCATCATGTTGATAAAAAGTGATGCCTTCCAAGACATTCTTTAAATGTCCTATGTGCAGATATGGTCAAAACGAATAATCCAGGCCAACTGAGTGAACATTCTCCAGAGATGCTTGAGGTAAAACTGTCTGGCTTTGCAAAGTGATTCTCTTTATAAACCAGCAACATTGCTTTATGATGTTTTGGGTGACAGGCCAATTTCTTAGGTGATTTAAGTATATGTATTTAGTATTTTCCAGTACTTTTGCTTTTAGAGCTAACTTATAAAGGGAGAGCAACCAACACTGCTGTGCCGTGGCATGTTGCCTTTGCACAGTCACTGGCTGAAACATTATGCATTTCTCCATAAGACACCTCCGTTCCCAAAAATTTCACTGGCTTCCAGCTACCTCATCTTTCATATTTTGATACCTTTAGTCACAATAAGGGAAAAATTTCAGGAGAACGTTGGAGGAGGAAAGGGATGGTAGAAAAAGAAAAGCTGAAGATTCAAATGGACGTTTTGTGATGTTTCATCGTGTTTGCTGCAGAGAAAATATTTGCAGTGCACAAATGTTCGTGTGCGGTAAGATCTATCCCTAATCAAAATGGTGACATGGCTTCAAACTGAGCACTACCTGGCCTCTTGGGGCAGCCTTCACTTTTACCCTGTGCCCATGATAAAGAAAGACAAAACACATCATTCATTGGTGGTCTGCCCCATTCCCCCAACTGGTCCCTACCTCTGCTGGTTATGTAGATTTTTCTGAAGATATTGGTGAAATTAAGACAAGACTCTGTACTGCACATCACTCAGGAAAAATTACATCTAGAAAACAACTGTATATGGAAAAAGTGATTCTTTTTGGGGGGGGCGGGGGGGAGTTTCACTCTTGTCAACTAGGCTGGAGTGCAGTTCCGCGATCTTGGCTCTCTGCAAGCTCTGCCTCCAGGGTTCAAGTGATTCTCCTGTCTCAGTCTCCTGAGTAGCTGGGATTACAGGCACCCACAACCACACCAGGCTAATTTTTGTATTTCTAGTAGAGACGGGGTTTCACCATGTTGGTTGGGCTGGTCTCGAACTCCTGACCTCAGCTAATCTGCCCACCTCGGCCTCCCAAAGTGCTGGGATTATAGGCGTGAGCCACTGCACCTGGCCTGGCAAAAGTGATTCTTAATGCAGAAACAGAAAACCAAATACCACACATTCTCACTTATAAGTGGGAGCTAAACGTCAAGCACATGTAGGCATAAAGATGAGAACAACAGACAGCAGTGAATGCAAGCAGGGGGAGGGCTGAAAAACTACCTATTGGGTACTATGCTTACTACCTGGGAGATAGATTCATGTGTAGTCCAAACCTCAGCATTACACAATATGCCCATATACCAAACCTGCACATGTACCCCCAAACCTATAAAAAAAAGTTGAAAAAAAATGGCCCCGTCACTTAACATTGAAAACATTGTGTTCCATAGCCCCAGTCTCCCTCTTCTGCTTTGTCCCTCTCAGAGGCTTCTCCTCTGTGCCTTGTCTGCCCTCCTTTTCTTTGCTTCTTCTTTCTCCTAAAAGGAAGCATAACAGCTGGTGAGAGCTTAGTTACCTTTCCCTGAGGCATATGGATAGTACATTAAAACAGGGATGAAAACTAAAGGGAAGAAGCTCTGCTGGAGGAATTTAGGCAGAATGAATAATGGAAAGAGCCACATACTGGAGCCAAAGAGAGCTGGAATTGATTCACAGTTCTGTCATTTAGACACTGACAGCCTTGGGCAAATTACTTGTCTTTTCGGAGTCATTTTCGTTACTTATAAAATTGAAATAATAATACCTGCTTCATAATTATTTGACAATTAATTAAAATTATGTTTACTAAAACATCAGTGCCATATCTGGCACATAATTGGTATTCAATAAATATTACCTCTCTTACCTTATCAAAAGGGAGATGGAGGGGTTGTTATGGAAAGTCATGGAGATTTCTCAGTATTTTAATCTGCTGGGAACAGAATTGACTCGTGTGTGTGTGTGTGTGTGTGTGTGTGTGTGTGTGTGTGTGTGTGAGAAAGACAGACAGAGAGACAGAGACAGAGGAAGAGAGACAGAGATAGAGAAAACTTAGGGGAAGGAGGCTTATTTGATTGCATTGATTTTTCTAATCTGCCTTCTTAAATCATATTAGTGTCTGCAATTTCCTAGTATCAAGGAAAACGATAAACTAAAATTCCTCAGTGAACAGAGCCAATGAAGCAGAGTGGTTTATGGAAATAACCCATGGGCTGGATTAAAAACCTAATGAAATAATTTTACCCTATTCCTATGTTCCATAGATCTACTTTCTCTTTTAGATGGTACTAATCAAGTGATAAATTTCTCTGTTTCATTTTCTAGGCTGGCCACTCTGGGGCCAACACATACTTTTGTCACATCTGTTAACATTACTGTCTTAAAATCTGTCAAAATAAAGAATAACTTCCTTCTCCTTGCCAGACCTGATTTGATACTCTTAAAGGCAAGGATTCAGACCTTTCTTGGCACCTAAGTCAGGAGCTGGGCACAAAGATCACAGCTCTTTTTGTTCTTTATCAAATCCAGTGCCTGGGGTTTCCATATTCCCAGGACTGCTGGCCTTGCACTGCCCAAACTGAAGTGTTTGCCGTGATGTGCAGGATCCAGCTTCACACCAGGGCTGCTCCTTCTGTGGTTAAGAATGGATGCTTTAGAGTTTATCACCCTGATCTGGGTCATCCTTCAGGAAATGAAAAAGGTCCTGAGGCTTCTGAAAATAATCGTTTTGGGGAGCCAGATTATAAATCCATGGTAAAATTTACTCATGACTTTTCCCAATATAAAAATTTAGGATTCTTCCCATAAATGGATATCTAAGCTGCCACTTCTTCTGGTGGGGATTCTTGGGGAATCTAGTGCCTTTGTTTTATATTTTAAAAATATTTGGAAGTCATACATATATAAAACAAGAAAGTAGGTATGATACCTTTAAGAAAAAAGAGCCTCAAGCAGCATCTGTGTATCATCTTTCCACGAAAGATCTGCAGATATCTCACCAGGATGGGTGCCAGCCTAGGCTGTACTCTGCTGGAGAATTATAGCTCCACTTATTAATACTGTATTCCCATAATAAACAAAAGTGAATACATGATGTGTCACAAGAAGTTTATGTCCCTCTGAGGGCTATCCTGATAATCCTCTTAAGATTCATTCTTGAATTACTTCTTCTGCAAGAGTTCTTAGTTTCAGGTCCATGGGCACGCAAGAAGTCTGTGACACAACTTTATCTCGATTAAAATGTATATCACAACTAGAAACAGTTGACAAATTATTTCAGTAATATTGATTTCCCCTGTGATAGCAACAATTTTAATTTTTTGCTTGTAAACATATTACACAGAATTGTCAGAGGAATCCATGTCACTAACAAGTTAAGGATCTCTGACGTAGTGGAAGTTTCTGTGGGGCCCAGGGGGTCTTTTTGTATGACCTGCTGATCTCATTAATCTAATTTTCACAGTTTGCAGTTTTCTCTTCTATGGTCTTACCACCCTGGTCTCAGCCTCTGTAGGTTTGCATCATCTGTATCTATGATGTGCTGTCATTGTCAAGTTAACTTTTGGGGCAGAACACTATTTTTAATACAGTGATAGTGTAATTGATGATGGACGATTTCCTCAGGTTTATGTCAGTTTATTGACCAAATCCCATATGCTGGTTATTATGCTAGTCAAAAAGTATACAAGGTCAATATTTAAAACAAGCAAAAAAAAAAAAAGAAAAAAAAAAAGAAAAACACAAAAAAACTACGGCCCTTTATCAGTTTACAGCCCAAATATGTGTATATGTGTGTGTATACATAGTAACTTCTTATGTCTCCCACACCCCTCCACAGATCTTGCAGACATCTCAACTTTAATGAGGACTTTCCAACATTCCAGACTGCTGTCCTGCAATGAAGCTCTGAGTCATGGTCTGTGGGGCTAAGGTACTGGCAACAGTGTGAACCCCAGGACAACTAACCTCACTAACCTTCACTCTAAGCAGAAGCCCAGAGTGAGTCTGGCCTGAAATCTTTGTTAATGGAAAGAGGAAAGAAGAAAAGAATTTCCAATAAGTTACAACAAACTTTTCACCATTCTAAAGAACCCACTTTCCTTATCAACCAAGCTGGGTTTCTCTCTAGTGACTCCTATTCTAGCCTTTTGCCAGAAACAGAGAGTGTTAATCCTGGTGAAAAGATTAAGACAGACACTCAGAAAAAGAGACCTGGGACTGTGATACTATCAAAACCGTCAGGTAGAAGAATTATATCGGAAAGCCAGCTTAGCCCCCCTGTGATCCCGGCCCGCAGGCCTGGATTCCGGGTGTGCTACATCTGTGGTCGAGAATTTGGGTCCCAGTCAATTGCCATTCATGAACCCCAGTGCTTGCAGAAGTGGCATATTGAAAACAGTAAGTTGCCCAAGCACTTGAGGAGGCCAGAACCCTCCAAACCACAGTCTCTGAGCGGCAGTGGGTCCTACAGTCTTCAGGCAAGTAATGAGGCTGCATTTCAGAGTGCCCAGGCTCAGCTGCTGCCCTGTGAATCCTGTGGCCGCACATTCTTGCCAGATAATCTTCTTGTTCATCAGAGAAGCTGCAAGCCAAAGGGTGAGGGTGCCAGAGCACCACAATCAAACAGTTCTGATCATCTTACTGGCCTCAAGAAAGCTCGTAGTGGAACCCCAGCCCGACCAAGGACTGTTATCTGCTACATTTGTGGTAGGGAATTTGGCACCCTGTCCCTTCCTATTCATGAGCCCAAATGCCTGGAAAAGTGGAAAATAGAAAATGACCGGCTCCCTGTGGAGCTCCACCAGCCACTCCCACGGAAGCCTCAGCCCCTTCCGACTGCACAGTCCAGCCAAGCGGGACCAAGTCAAGCTCAGCTTGTGTCCTGCCCAAATTGTAGCCTAACCTTTACCTCAGACCGCCTTCTGGTACACCAGAGAAGTTGTAAAACTCAGCCTCAGGGGCCAAAAGATCAGAATTTGACCTTAGGGAGTAAAGGAGGCCTAAAAGAGTCCACTAATTCCAAGCAGCAAAGGAACAGGGCAGCACCCAGTGTAACTGATAGGGTAATTCATGCCACACAAGAGGCTTTAGGTGAACCTGGTGGCACCCTCTGCCTATAGGGGAACGAGAGAAAACTATCCCTAGAATCAGTCACCTCACCCCCTAGTATTTTTTCTATCAATGCCTTACATCAGCCTCAATGCAGCCTGTTCAAGTTAACTCCCTGTGGAACTCCAGGGCCTATATCTCTCTTGGCTGAATAGATACAAGAACATCCTTGCCTGATGGGTTCATATTCCTCTTCAGTTCTGCTGTCTAAAAGAAGAAGAGATGGACTTCTTTCTTCCCTGATCCCTGATACAAATAATCCCCAGGAGACTGTAATTTGAAAATGAGTCATTAATGCTGTGTCTACATCACAGAGATATAATTCCCATTCCAACAGCCAATATTTATTGCTGGTTTATTTTAGTCATCTACCTTAGGAATTCATTTTTGGCACTGCTGGGTTATGCTGAGTTTATCTTACTAAAATAGAATCTGTGTCAAAAACCCCAAATGACTTTAGTAACAATTAAACACTGAAGAACTTGCAAAAATACACATAGTCTGTAAATACAGCATATTTTTTCTTTTGACACTTATATGGTTGTAGTAAGTAGGAAATTAACCCCAGTGTAGACAATGAAGCAACTAGGTTATTTTTTGGGAGGTGCTTGATTCCTGCTGCTGCTCTGCGCCCTGTGTTCAGGCTGACGACAAGGCCCTGACCCCCCACGTGGGCCATTGTGAACAAGCATGACCCCAGGAATCCCCAGCTTGAATGGCAAAGAGTTTTTAGGGTTTTATCTAAAGTTTCATCATGGACAAGGATTGTAGAGAGATGCTTACGAGGGTGGCTACCTGCAAGATAGGGCCTGGTTCATGTTCTTTGTCCATTAAACCAGATTGTGGTTGCTTTGTCTTGTGTCAACCTTACAGAATATCAACTCATGAGAAACAGGAAGTGGTAAAGGTCTTTTTTCCATGGCTTGCTACTTGAAAAGCCCAGCCTGCAGAGATAATGAATTCTTCAGAAAACTAAGATTAGGCCGGGTGCAGTGGTTCATGCCTGTAATCCCAGCACTTTGGGAGGCCAACTCCTGAAGTCAGGAGTTCAAGATCAGCTTGACCAATATGTCTCTACTAAAAATAAAAAAATTAGATGAGCATGGTGGCGTATGACTGTAGTTCCAGCTAGTTGGGAGGCTGCAACAGGAGAATTGCTGGAACCCAGGAGCTGGAGGTTGCAGTCAGCTGAGATTATACCACTGCACTCTAGCCTGGTTGACAGACCGAGACTAAGAAAGAAAGAAAGAAAGAAAGAAAGAAAGAAAGAAGGAAGGAAGGAAGGAAGGAAGGAAGGAAGGAAGGAAGGAAGGAAGGAAGGAAGGAAGGAAGGAGGGAAGGAGAGAGAGAGAGAGAAGGGAGGGAGGGAGGGAGAGAAGAAAGAGGAAAAAAAGAGAACTAAGATTACACAAGCTATTGTAAAAGGTTAAACCAAAGTAATTGGTTGGGAAAGGGGCATTCTTTGTTTCTAATTTGATTTTTCTTTCTTTTATTTTATTACTTTGAGGACTGTCTAGTCCTTTGCTCCTAAATTCTATGTTAAAATAAAATGAGTATGGTCTTGCTGGTTTAGAAGATTCCAAGACAATGATTCGAAAGCTGAAGAGTCACTCACAGCTGCTGGGCAAGTTTTCCGATGAACATTGAAGAAAAAACAGCTCGTTTCTTTGCCTAATGAAAAACCAAACTCCTCAGTGTGGCATAGTCTTCAAGCTGGTTTCATAAACATGACCTGTTTTTCCTATCTTCTGTCTATTGCTTTTCTTCCATAACGTGTGGGGTCTGGATTCAGAGAATATAAGAATCTGTGTCTCAGGGTCACAAATCAGAAACTCTGTTCACTTTCTGCCTTACAGCACTGTTTCTTGATTGTATGCATTTACTTCAAATGTTCTCATTACAGATCTAGAGATAGGGAAGCATGTGGTCAGGATTCTTGTGCTTGTTGTTATAACACATACTTTGTGCTCAAGAGTAGAGCCAACAGGCTGAGCACAGCATGTTCTCACTCAGTCATGATGGCTGCAAGTGGCTGGCTTGGGCACCCAGCTTCCCTAGGAGACACCTTCCTGACTCACCCGGTCATCTGGAGGGGAGAATGTCAGGAGAGGCCAGCGATGGTCCTTCAGTGACTTGACTTATGCATTTAGACAAGAGTAGGGGGTGGTGGTCTAGAGGACATGGCTATGTCAGAGCACACCCAACCCTGCTCTCAGGCCTGAGAACACACATGTGAATGAGAAATTGGCCCCGACCACTGTCAGATGTGTGCTGGCCTATTTGGGGACCACACAAGATTCAGTAGAGGGCATAGAAAGGTCATCCAACATAGGGTCCCTTTGGCTGCCAGACTTAAAATAAGCTTGGGTTAGTTATGAAGGAGAAAACTCTCAGGCTTCCAGGGAGCATGAGAACTTTCAAAGCAGTGGGCTTTAGTCCTTCCTTAGAGGAGACATTTACCATTCCATAGTGCTTTCAGCAGAAAGCCTTTCCTTCACTGTGTAGTTTAGTTATGATTTGATCCTGCCTATGGATATTTTTCTTTCTTTCATTTAAATTTTAGATAGTGCTATGAATTACTCATTTTCCATAAAGAACACTACTGTAATGATTATTAGATTTCAGAATTTCATCTGTCTGTGAAAGCTGACTTTTGGCAGCCTGTGACACTCATACATTCCTTCTTACAATTCAGATTTCCCTCTGGAATCCTTGGTCTCATTTCAGATTAGAATCAGCTATCTTGCCTTATGTTCTCACGGGGTTCAATCTTGTAGTGAATTCAGGTGAGAGAAATAGTTTCAGAACTGTGATCATAGTAGTTGGAAAACAATTCACTCCAGTGACCCCACAGTCACTGTTTCACTGGTAGAATGAATTACCTTTCCCTCGGAATGTTTCTCCAAAATAGATTGGCTCAGGTCCCTTATGGCACAGATGCTCCTTTGATCCTTCTGTCAAATCTAAACACAAACACCGATTAGACAAGTTCTGCTCCAAGATCTCAGTGGGCATTTTGCATTGCCTTCTAACTAATATGCTGGCTTGAATTGTCTCATTGTTTCACATCCAAAGTATAGGACTGAACTCACTCTTCCTGATCTCCCAGGAAACTTGTGTAGGACCCTAAACAGTATTTAAGAGGAATAAAACCTTCGGTGTGGATTTTTATTTAAAAGATGGAACGGTCCTGGGACTGTGTATATGTATTTCATGGTGTAATGAGCAGCATCACACTTCCTTTCTTTCCTCTAAAAAAAAAGCCTGGATGGGTAATACCCAATTTAGCAAAAATTTAAAAGTGGTGTCAATTCCAGATAAAATTGTGATTCATAATATGGATCAAACTGTATGTTAACATTTTAAATTTTAATGTCATATCTATTCAATGAGATTCTTGATGTCTATTTTAGTAAATGATTTTCCCAGCTATGCTGAGGAATATAATAATAGAAGTAATTATTCTTATTTTAATATGAATGAATAAATTTTAATAATTGCATTTAATAGTTGATAAAATTTTGTCTGTTTTTGGAAGCTGATTGTAATTCATTCGTTAGCTTTAGGCCCTTTCAAGCTAATTGGAACAGAACAGAGTTCGTTAAATATAACTATAAACCAAAATGAAACTTTTGCCTAATAAGTTTTTACTAGTTACGGCTTGGGGTTATTTTCCTAGGATTTCACTTGTAACCTATGAAACACTCTTCCTAAAACCTTATTCTATATTGCAAAATATGTATTATTTTTCTTAAGGGGGAACTATCTTTTCTATAATGATTGTCTCTCTGAACACAGTTTTAAGCTACTTTCAGCATCCTCAATGCTCAGGTTTGAGCTAAAGCCCCATCAGACACATCTCCAGCATCTGGTGCTGCCATCTGGTATTTTCTTTTAAAGTAATGTCTTCTGCGCTATCAAATCATATTATTGACTTTTTCCTCAATAATATCCCCAAATGTATTGGAGAAGGTGCCCTTATTCGATAAACTCCAGTTATTTAGTGCTAGAGTTACATATTTGATTTAAAGCTACAAATGTTCTTCTCTGGGTAAGTATCTTATTCTTTACAGGCAAAACTCGCAGTAGGAAGAGCATAATCAGAAAAACCCAGGAGGGCGGGATAGATATTCTCATATGTTCAAATTCTGTATGTGTGCATGTGTATCTATTGGGTAAGAAGAATTTGGAATTTAGGGGAAGGCGTGGAAGACAGGGAACTAACTTTTACTGAATAATTTTATGTCTTAGTCCATATGTGTTGCTATAACAAAATACCAAAGACTGGGTAATTTACAAAGAACAGAAATTTATATTTCATGGTTCTGGAGGCTGGGAAGTCCAAAATCAAGGTACCAGCAGGATTTTTATGAACTTGTGAGGAATGCTCTACTTCCAAGACAGTAATTAGTTGCTAGATCCTCCAGAGGGGCGAAATGCTGTGGTGGAAGGGATGGAAATGCGAGAAGGGTGTTCCCTCTTCTAACCTTGAGCCCTTTTATACGGGTGTGAAGCCCATTCACAAAGGTGGTGTCCCCACAACTTAATCACCTCACAAACACCACACCTCTTAACATTGTTGCACTGGGAAATATGATCCACTGTGAATTTTGGAGGAGACACCACCATTGAAACTGCAACACTTTATGATTAGCACTTTATATACATGATGCCATTTTAATTCTCATTATATTACTATAAGATAAACATTATTTTCTGACTTTCTAGGTTGGAAGACTGTGGTTAAGCAACTTGCTTAAAGTCGTACACTGGATTCGCAAGTGGCTGTCAGAGTCATTCTGTCTAATTCCACAGATTCATATATTTTCATGTCACTATAAAAGGGGCATAGAAGTGATATAAAAAATGGGTATTGCTACCCTGCCAACCTGTGAGTGTTAGGAAAAAGAGGACAGAATTCCATTCATTCACTAATACTTATCATTAGGCCTTGGACTAAGTACTAAATATAGAGTCATAAAAATATAGGCATAGTTCTTGACCTCATGGAGTTTTGAGTCCTATTGAGGAAATTGTATGGAATTTAAAAAATATATACAATTTAAAATTGTGTTATGACGGTGTGGAATGGCGGAAGACAGACATTCAGGATCTTGGCTAGAGAAAACCTACGGGAGGAAGATATTTCAGCTAAGACATAAAAGGTGTGAAAGCATTAGCCAAGAGGAAACATGTGGAGGAAGGGAATGGTTAGAGAAAAAGACATTCGGATAAAGGGCAGCATGTATGAAGGTTCTAAGGTAAGGAAGATCTTATAATGAAA
The DNA here is from genome assembly GCF_037993035.2 of Macaca fascicularis. Classification (NCBI taxonomy): domain Eukaryota; kingdom Metazoa; phylum Chordata; class Mammalia; order Primates; family Cercopithecidae; genus Macaca; species Macaca fascicularis. Next base: position 128,763,250 of record NC_088380.1, read on the forward strand.
TGAAAGAGTGCACATGTGGCCGGAGCCTAATACTAGAGGGAACAGGCACATGGATGAGGCTGAAGAGGTAGCATAGTTTCCTCCAGCTTCTCTGTGGACACAGGGACATCAGTTGTTTGGTTACTGCAGGAACCCAGGTGACAGCTGGTGATGGCTTGGCCTATCATGTTGGTAGCAGAGATAAAGATAAAGTACAATGGGCAGATCTTGGTGATAGGTGGGATGTGGAGGATAAGAAAGAAGGTCAAGGATGACTCCCAGATTTCTACCTTGAGCAACTGCACTAGTAGTGCCATTTTCTAGGATCAAGAATACTGTGGAAGGGTTGGATTTGGGGAAGTAAGATCTATAGTTTAGGCCGGGCACGGTGGCTCACGCCTGTAATCCCAGCACTTTGGGAGGCCGAGTCGGGTGGATCATGAGGTCAGGAGATTGAGATCATCCTGGCTAACACAGTGAAACCCCATCTCTACTAAAAAATAAAAAAATATATTAGCCGGGCATGGTGGCAGTCGCCTGTAGTCCCAGCTACTCGGGAGGCTGAGGCAGGAGAATGGCGTGAACCCGGGAGGCGGAGCTTGCAGCAAGCCAAGAAGCACCACTGCACTCCAGCCTGGGTGACAGAGCAAGACTCAAAAAAAAAAAAAAAAAAAAAAAAAAGATCTATAGTTTAATTCTGGCCATATCAAATTCAAAATGCTTATGAGATTTTTGAGTTAAGCTGAATCTATGAGTCTGGAACTCAGAAGGGAGGACTGGGCTGGGATATACATTTATGCATTATTAACATATATTTAAAGCAATCAGAATGAATACTCATAGAAAAACAGGCCCAGGGCTGAGTCCTGAGATACAATATTTAGGGACTAGAGGGGACAAAGCTGGAGAACGAAGGCCTGGAGATGCAAGAGAAAGGTCTAGAGTAGGGTGCCATGAAAACTGAGATCCAACAAATGTTGTAAATAAGGGTGTTGAAAACAGTGTTTTATGCCAAGAGGTTGAGTAGAATGAGGACCAAAAAATATTTGATTTGGCAGTGTGGATGCAGCTGCTAACCTTGGAAAGAACATAGTGGACTGGTGAGATCTGCAGAGTGTATGGAGAATAAAGATAGGTTGTGTTTTGAGAAGTATGGCTTTGAAGACTAGAATAGAAATAGTAGGTAGGCTAGGAATAGAGATATTGGGATGAGAGGTATTTTTGAAAGATGGGAGCTTCTAGATTATGTTTTAATACTTAGGATAATGATCCAGTGGAGAAAAGGAGGTTGAAGAAGCAAGAGAGGTGATCAGAGATGGTGCAAAACCTGGAGAAAAAATAGGCACCAGGAGATGGGATCACCAATGTGTGTGGAAGGAAGGACTTCGATAGGAGAGGGCACTTCTTTGTTTCAGGAGAATGATTAATACAGATGAAGGCAAGACTGTAGGTTATTAGTGGGGAGATAAAGTAACTACTATCTGTTAGCTTGAATCTCATATTTTCTTGATGAAGTATCAGGCAATCTTACCAAGCCTATCAGATGAGAAAGAGAGGTATAAAGAGAGAGAAAAAGTTAATGTTAAGAACCTTCTTAGTCCTTTGTCTCTCCATGCCTTCTGTTAAACTGAGCTCCTGAAATCAAGACTAAGTCTTTTAGAATGCTTTCCCTCTGTGATCTCCGCTTCTTTGGAGGTGGTAGATGAAATATTCAGTGGGATCCTACTTGTAGATCCAACCATTTTAATAATCTTCAGTGGTCCTAGCTCACCTCCTCAGCTGTGCTGATGTCATGAAAACCAGCCTCGACCTCACAAACTACCCCTTGATGATGCTGACAGCTGGACTACTAATACCCAACTTGCTGTGCCGCTTCTTCATCTTTCCTTGGTGCCAACCATGCCTGCATATCAGGGCAGCATTCCATGATCCCATGGCTCTCAGGTCAACAAACCACAACACTAAGGTAACAGGACCACTTCTCTTCTACGTTGTTGGCTCCAGAAGCCAACCCAAGGGAATTTGTGTGTATGTATTACATGTGTGGAATATGTGTGTGTTGAAGGTGGGGAGAGTTACACATTTTAGAGCAACAGCCTCATCAGTGAAATTGATGTATAGCTTTCTAATGTAAAAATTTAAAGGATAATACTCACCTGTACAAATCACAGTCTAATCTAATCATTTAAAAACTCATCCTTAACTTGTAATTATATATCACATATTGCTGGGTAGAGAGACTGTGATAGATACAACTACATCTCCCAGAGCCCAAAGCCCAAAGCAAAAATAGGTGCTCTTTCTTTGCACTGGCACTCCTTTATGTGGCTTTCTGCTTCTCTAGAAAGAAAAACACTGACTGTAACTTCTGTGAGAGGAGAGGATCACATATTATAAATTCAAATATTACTTAGGCCTAAAATGAACAAAAACCATAACATAGTTATACTCTCAAAAAGTTAATCTAGCTTAATTTCGTATGTCTTCAAAGCCTTTTTTCCCCATCACTTGCTTCCAGCCCAAACACATGTACATCCACATTTCCTAGTGATCATGGATACTGAATCGTTATATAGTGAGCGAATGGATATAGCTCCAGTACTTAAAAATCCAAATTCCAAGGTCAACAACTACAGTCTCTCCCAAAATTCTTAAAATTCCAACAAAGGTAGTGCAACGCAATCTGTAAAGAGTCCTTATTGAAACAGAGGTGATTGTCCCATAAACAGAATCTCAGTGCTCAATGTGAGGCATAAGTTCAGCCTTATGGATAGGTGGGGAACTGAGAGAACTTAAGACTCCATCTTCTTCTCTCCCATTATGTTGTGCAGTGCTCATCTTCCTTACATCTCTTGTCTCTTTGTAGCATTTACTTTATGAGGTTGTCTTATACATAGAAAGAAATGACCTACAAATTGAAGAAAGGGCTAGTAAATCCAGGAACTCAGTAAGTTTCCAGTATTCTCAGCCCAAGCACCTGCTCTGATGCCATGATCCCATCTTTAAAGTCTCCCATGCTGCTGTCATATCCCCAGTTACTTTTAATCAGAGAAGGTGGGAACATAAAGGTATCACTGGTCCCATGTTAAAACTTCAAGTAATTGGAGGCAGAGAGTAGAAGCAAAGGATAAGGAGAGATCGGGGTCAACTCTGATAGGAAAATTTTTTTTAAATATCTTAAAGTTAGAATTCTTTCTGGCCTATCCAAGGCGATGGTCTTCTTTTTATAGGAAAACTCCTTTTCTTGGCCTCCACCCCTGAGCGGTATGTGCTCTAACACGTAAGCTGTAGACAAATCAGGCACTAGAAAAAAACCCAACGTCCAAGTTCAGGTCAGAGAGCATTTTTTTTTTTCATCTTTTTAATTATATGCACTGGACAAATTGAGTGTCTGCCATAGCCCATGGGTGTTTCTTGTCTTTCCTCCATTTTCCCTTGTTTCTCCATTTTACTCTGTGACCTGGAAGCCAACTGGCCTAAGAGTCAGGCCTGTATCCAAACTGAAGAGCACAAGAACCAAACACTAAGAACATTCTCCAACCATTTTCTTCAAGGAGAGTCATTTCAGACAAGAATTTGGCAAGACGTTTAATCAATACCTCAAACACTTCACCTTCCAACTATGTTCTTCTAAGATCAGAAAAACAAAAACAGAAACGGTTCTTATCTCAAATGTGAAAATTTAAAAAAACAAACAAACAAAAAAAACCTTCAGCTAGGAAATTGTGTTTCTTTCAGAAACCTAGACCAAATTAGAGTCTAATTTGGAATTCATTCTTTGACCTATATTTTTCAGCTTCGTAGCTTAAGATTAACAATTAAATAACTAAAATGTCAAGCAGGCATTTGAAATATCAATAGTTCTTTTTTAAAAAATAAATACATAAAGATAATTTAATAAAAACAACATTTTCAAATGAATGTCAAATCTTTCTTATGTTAAAAGGAGCAAAACAAAACTCCAAATCACAAGTAACAGCCTCTTTTAGTTGGCCAATAGACAGGCCGGATTGGGAAATTCTTTTACGCGGCATCCAGTGATTTCCAAAAACAATTTAATTTCAAACAACGATCCTTCCAGATGTGACATTTGGGGAGAATTGTTTAAAACACCAGAAGTAAATGTGAAATACCAGTGGTTTCTAAACAATCAAACTCTCCAATTGTTAAGGTTTGGGATTGAACTATGCAGTTACTCCTATATATTAAAATACTATTTATACTTTGTATGTAGGACATGACTAAAAGAGTAGAAACTTAATTGTATACATTCAGACTCAGTCAGGTTGGTTGAAATTATGTTTTAAATGGCTGAAGGCAAGATTCTGATTTGGAGAAATGAGTCTCTGGTTGCCTCGCCTCATATTCTAATCTCCTTTGCATTTTAGCACCTTCTGCACTCTCCCTACCTCTGCCACCCCCACCCCTTGGTATTGTTGGAAGGGGGTCAAGATAATTTTATAAACTTAACAGAAAACCATCTTTCATAGGACTGTTTGCATTCTGAAAACCTATCTGGGAGAAAGTAATGTTTGACCCAAAGGAATAAACTTTCGAGATAGTTGGGAGAGCAAAGGCGGGAGTTTTGCTAGTTTTTCCCCAGTCCTGTCCAATGGCTGACTCTGGACATGTAAGGCAGGGCATGATACCCCACTGACCACTGATGACTGTATCTCCCATGTTTTTAGAAGCAACTGGAATCAGACAGACCTGGATTCAGATCATAGATGCACAATTAAATCAAATATCTTTGAACAAGTTACTTAACCTCCCCAAGTCTCAGTTTCCATCATGAGAGGTTGAAATGAGAGGATGCCTGCAAAGGACCTGGGATGGTACTTGACAAAACTTTATCTGTGGGCTTCTCCCTGCCCACTTTACAGAAGACCCAACTCTCTGCAATAGAAACCAACTTTTCCACTTAGTAATCACTGTGTGCTTCAGTTTCCTGGTTTATAAAGTAGGGGCACTGAGCTCTGCCCAGAGGGTTATTATGAGAATAAATGAAATAAAGCACGCAAAGTGTTTAGTACAGGGCCTGTTACTTAGTAAATGCTGGTAATTAGCTGCCATTATGCCACTTGGTCAGACATGTTTAATATTGCAATATACATAAGGATTTATAAAAGAGGTTTTAGCCTTTTTCATCAAGTATGGAGGGAGGAGAACGCTCACTCTTACTTCCTCCATCCAAACTTCCTGCATTCTATGATATGCCCTGTGCACTTACCACAGAAATCTCAATTATTTGGCTTAATGGAAGGAATCTGGAGTGTAGAAAATCTAAAACAGAAGCTAAGGTCCAAATTTTTAGTTTAATTTTATCATGGAGAAAGAGAAACACTCGTTGATGGAATGACACACATTCAAATATCTACACAATCACATAATTCCCTCAGATCTTGGCAAAATGTGCCCTGTTTTTGACAGCCTGGGATCCAGCTGGGAACAGGGAAAGCAAAAATCCCCCAGAGAGTAAGTGACTCAAGGATTACCCATGCTCACTGTGTGCACAGCGTCTTGGAAATCAGTCTCATGCCTTAAAGTACAGTTTCTTTTGCCTAAGGATAGGCTTCAAGCCTCCTGTCAAGTTCTGTTGTAATCGTCGTCGTGCTTAAATTCAAAAAGAACAAGGAAGCTTCAATGTGACAATCTCTGTGTCACTATGCTTTTTTTTTTTTTCCTCTAAAGTACCTTTCCTACTATCCTACTACCTGGCAAGTTTTGTTTTAATTCCTCAGTCAATGATTCAGCTTTTGAGTGAAAACACTGACTCTATAGGAGATCTCAGCTAAAATACAAAAATTCCCTTGATAGGTGACAAACCCTTTTTAGTCATTGGCACATTCATTTCTTAGACATGAGATATAAGGAAAATACTTTTTATTGGCGATATGACTGAGGAGAGGAATTGGAAAAATAGGCAGCTCAGAGTCACAAGCTCAAATGCTTTCAGGGGCAGAACAGGCTGCATAGAGGGCAATGGGGAGTGGTAGAGCTTGTGGTATACTGGAGAGTCAGCCTCACCTAAAGATATTCACATTTAAAACTTTTAAGAACATTGTCCTGGCCAATTAAAACATGCTGTTAATTAAAATGACTGTTGGTCCATCCGCTTGCAACCTGAAATCCAGAGCATAAAGCCGAGAGGAGGCAGTACCATTGGGTAGTCCGGGTGAGATGCTGTAAAGACCCAGGCCTGGGCCAGGAGAAGACAGCTGCGGATGCTGAAGAAGCAACATGTTTGTGCGACAGCTGTGTGCAGGGACCAGGGGCATACACACTTCGTACCTGAGCATAGGGTAACTCACCCCAGCAGCCAACTAGCATGTGGATCACCTGTGGGAGTCTCTGGAACAATGAAGCTATTCTTCTGGATCAGACATCTTGGAGCCAAACCTTCTAATAATTTTTAAGGACCAAAAGTCAAGGATGCTAGAGAGGCTGCACATCTGGAGAGTAGTTTTCAAAATTAATCAGTCTGACTTCAAACATGTTAGTGGGCAGAGAAGTCAGGATGCTTCCTCCACTCAACAGGTCCCCTTCTCACCCTGACCCTGTATCTTGAGTAATTTCAAATGAATGGGCTCAGCACGTGCCAAATAGGGATCTGTCAACCTGATACTGTCTCAGAGATAGAGCTTTGGACAAAGCTAAAAAATATTTTCTAAATAAAGGGATTGGATTGAGACGAAAGGGGCAAAAAGAAAAGAAAGTAAATAAAGTAGTGAGTTCAAGATAGTCATTTCCACTGTTAGGGCTAGTTCTCAGTTCTGTACCCAGCACAGTCCCTGACACATTGTCAGTAATCAGAAAATACTTCTGAGCAACAATATCTGGGCTTCAATTAAATCACCTAGCGAGGGACAGCCCTTTCCTCCACATGCATTTCCATTTAGTGTGGGTCTCAGCTGTGTTTCCAGCAGATGTCTCTGGTTTATTTCTGCTCACAATGGAAATGCAGTATCAAAATCTAGAATCCTATTGTTTCGTTGGCTTTTGAAATTGAAAAGCATCTGATTCATCCCAGATATTTGTGGACTAGCATACTGTACCGGTTACCAGTCACACTCCATCTGAGAGACAAAGTACACATTGACATATATGGCCAGTTCTAGGCCCAGTTGTGAGACAGGGTAAGGATTTTCCTGTCTATCTCCCCCGCGGTCACCATTTTTTAATTCTACATGTTGTGACTTGTCTTATTACAGATTAGTGATTACAACCGTATGGTTGGAAAGTGTCTGAAGGTAGGAGTGCCTTTTTTCTGATTTGCTCCAAGTCGTGGTTCAGGCTTACAGGGGCTATTTGCCTTACAGGATATTCTCTTACCTCTGGGTTCCCTGAGTTCTCTTTGACTCTTAGGTTAATGAATAATCTCAAATGAACACTGGGAACATGGCTGTTTTGATGTAGGGATGATGCAATCTACAAAATGTAGGTTTGATGTAGGGATGATGCAACCTACAAAAATAAAAAAGACCATTAAACTTTCTGCATTTAAAAAAATATTTCCAAGTAATATACAAAGCATGTTACTTGGGAGGACACAGGCATTTCATTTGCAGACATATTTAGTAGTAACATAGTTTACATTTTGATGTGGCTCTTTGGCAAAGGCCCACTAAAATGACCTCATCAAAAAAGCAGAGTGTTTTTGTAATGGTTACAAATAAATCCAGCAAATTACTGCCTTCCAATGTGTGATTGCAGGAGGCTTCCTCTATTCCCTGGTAGCAGATGGGTAATTGTTTCTGTGCCCTTCTAGAGCCAAAGTTCTCAGCTCTCTCTTTCCGAGCTGAATGACCCTAAAGAAAATAATTGTAGGCTGGAGAGTAGACAAGGGCAAGCACAAGGAAAATATAAAGGAATAAATAGTGTGACACAAGGGGAGCCTTTCAGTATCCCTAAAATCAACTGTAGATGAAGACTAACTGAATTTATGTGTTTTGTGCGTATACACACACACACACACACACACACTTATATACTAATAAACCTTGAAGTTCCTCATATGTTGGAAGATAAGAAACTGGTCAGTTATGTCTCTATTTTATTATTATTAAACTTTAAGTTCCAGGGTACATGTGCACAACATGCAGGTTTGTTACATATGTATACATGTGCCATGTTGGTGTGCTGCACCCATTAACTCGTCATTTACATTAGGTATATCTCCTAATGCTGTCCCTCCCCACTCCTCCCACCCCACGACAGACCCCGGTGTGTGATGTTCTCCACCCTGTGTCCAGGTGTTCTCATTGTTCAATTCCCACCTATGAGTGAGAACGTGCAGTGTTTGGTTTTCTGTCCTTGCAACAGTTTGCTTAGAATGATGGTTTCCAGCTTCATCCATGTCCCTACAAAGGACATGAACTCGTCCTTTTTTATGGCTGCATAGTATTCCATGGTGTATATGTGCCACATTTTCTTAATCCAGTCTATCATTGATGGACATTTGGGTTGGTTCCAAGTCTTTGCTATTGTGAATAGTGCCGCAGTAAACATATGTGTGCATGTGTCTTTATAGCAGCATGATTTATAACCCTTTGGGTATATACCCAGTAATCAGATGACTGGGTCAAATGGTATTTCTAGCTCTAGATCCTTTAGGAATCGCCACACTGTCAGTTTAATTAGATCCCATTTCTCAATTTTGGCTTGTGTTGCCATTGCTTTTGGTGTTTTAGACATGAAGTCCTTGCCCATGCCTATGTCCTGAATGGTATTGCCTAGGTTTTCTTCCAGGGTTTTTATGGTTTTAGGTCTGACATTTAAGTCTTTAATCCATCTTGAATTAATTTTTGTATAAGGTGTAAGGAAGGGATCCAGTTTCAGCTTTCTACGTATGGCTAGCCAAGAAACTGGTCGGTTATGTTTCAAACAGACAAGATGCCATGCACGTGGGTGCAAAGGGACAGTCCTGCTTTTATGTTATTCATCTCTGGCTACAGGGCTCAGGTACTGAAACTCTAGGGTTGAGTTTTTCTTGAAGAAATCTTATGTAAATAGGGTTGCTTCTTAATGGACTTTGTCCTACAAAAAATGTAATGTCCTGAAAAAAAAGTCTTGATAAAACATTTTCTTATTTGATGTTTTTATTTGTTTTCTTTTGTGGTTATATGCTTTGTTTTTTGAACTAGGAAAACTTCTTGGGAGACAAGTTAAAGAGTTTAGAATAGAAATCATTTGAAATATTCCCTAGGTCCCGGCAAAAAATAACTAAAATACATTACTTGATTCTGGAATTTCTTTTACAATGTGTAATGCTGACTTTCAACTGACTGCATTTCATGAGCATGGCAATGCAAAAATACTCCACTAAACTGTATCTGCACGAGTGTTTTTAAATCAGCCTTATTGAGAAATAATTTGCAAACAATAAACTGCATCCATTAAACATGAGCAATTCAATGAATTTTGATGGTTTTAGAAACCTATTATACCACCACCATAACCAAGACATAGAACATTTTCATTACCTTCCAAAATGTCTTATATTTCTTTATCACCTTCCACTTCTAGCCTCCAGGCAACCACTAATCTACAGATTAGTCTGGATTTTATATAAATACAATCATGTCATGTGTATTCTTGTGTTTGGTTTCTTTCAGCATAATGATTCTGAGTTTCATCCACTGGTGCAAGTAGCAGTCGTTCTTTTTTATTGCTCAGTAATAGAGCATTGAATGACTGTATTCAACTTTCTTGCTCTATTTATGGATGTTTCCAGTTGCATTCGTGTTTTGTTTTATTTTATGTTTTTTGTTTTTTTGAGACAGAGTCTCACTCTGTTTCCCAGGCTGGAGCTTCAGCCTCCCTAATAGCTGGGATTACAGGCACCCACCATCATGCCCAGCTAATTTTTGTATTTTTGTAGAGATAAAGTTTCATCACGTTGGCCAGGCTGGTCTTGAACTCCTGACCTCAGGCGATCTGCCCACCTCGGCCTCCCAAAGTGCTGGGATGACAGGCGTGAGCCACCACACCTGGCCAAATTCATGTTTTTTTATTGTGACTTCAGAACTTTAGTGCAGGCAGAACCAATTTGCATTTCTCCAATATGGGAAAACCAAGATGGTTTAGTGTATAAAAATTCTAAATTGTCCCATCTTGCCCATTTCTTAATCTGATTATGTCTCAAAGATATGAAGTCCACATCCTTATATTCAGGGCTCAACACAATCCCCAAAATTGCCCTCTCTCTATCCAAAACAACATAACACCTTAACTTGACTGATGCAGCTCTCTTATTATAGAAAGTCCTTCCTTTCAGTGTTATTTGTCAAATCTCTACCCAACTATTCTGACAGGAGGATGAAGTCTGGGATCTGGACTAAGGTGGAAAGACAGAGGGCCAGGGGAGACACTTAGAAAAGGTCACGACCTTCAACTATTTTCTCAAGGTCTAACCACTCGTGTTTCCATCCTATGTGGAACAGATTGATCTTCACTTGTATACTTCCTCTAAGCAGACTTCTTGTTTCCATTATGGGCATTAGGGCTTTCATGTTCACATACTACAGTACTATTAAACAGTTGTTGAAAAGGTCATGTTGTTTAGCAGCTTGCCTAAAGGAGTTCTCCTCTCTCCAGTACAGTTCTACCATTCAATAAACCCACTTCAGATATTATCCACTTCATTGGCTTCTGATCAAAACACTTCCTTTTCTTCCTGCTTCAGACTCCTGTGGCACTATGTCCCCATATCATGATACTTACACCTTTTGGCTTGTAAATTAATAGTTTATATGTTTGCCTCCATAACTACAGAGAGTTAAGGATTGGGATTCCCCACAACCTCCAGCTTGGTGCTGGAGGAAGTAGATGAATGAAGGCATGGAGACAGCAAAGTTGAGGACTGTGGCCTCTAGCTTGGGGAATAGTGTCCAGTTTGGTGTGGCTCAAAGATGTGTTTCGTGGGGCTAAGATTGGCCATGGCTGAAGTCTGCATGAAGTGTTAGACTTTACTCTGTAGCCACAGAGAACCATAAAATTACTGAGATCAAGTTAGATAGGCCAAGTTTGCACAAAACAGTCAAGTGGGGTGGGGGCGGAGATAGTTGAGAAGATGAAAATTATATGGCGATATGTCAATCCATCTAGAATGGGCAATACAGGATCCAAAGGATGGCCTGGTTCATCCATCCACCAAATTATCCTTTTGACCGCCACTTTTCAAAATAAGATGACTAGTACCACACAGCCCCACTTAGTTGCTTGTGAGTTCATTTTTTGACTAATGCGTTCAGGCGCGGGAAACAACCTAGACAAAATTAAAATATCTGTAAGAGTTGCATTTAGGATTATCTTATGGTGGAAATGGACTCAGGCTAAATCTTGTTCTCAGATTATTTTTCCAGACATTTGTTACTGCTTTTTAAAGTAATGGAGCAGAATTCTAGGATTTCAATTATGTTTTGCCATACAAGTATTTAACTGATATGTACTCAACTACAAACAATTAGCAAAATAAAATAGTATTGGAATAATGCAACTTAAAGTACTATAAGTATTTTTATTTTGTATTTAAAAGGAAAATGTTTTCTATTGACAACATTTCTGACACCAAATGTGTGGATTTTTACCCCTACAGCAACAACCAGTTCTCCAGACAACTGAGTGTTGTCCCAGAGTTAGCGCAGACCTCACAAGTTGAGGGCTCAGTCTCACAAGACTGCCCCCCAGCTTCAGAAGCCAATCACAACTACTGGGAAGTCAGGTTACTCACACTTCTGTCAACTTGGTTAAAAACTGAATTTCCCATGATCCTGCCTTCATGCTTAATAATTTGCTCTAACAGCTCACAAAACTCAGGGAAACATTTTATCGTGTTATTTATGTTACCAGTTTACTATAAATGATTACAGATGAACAGTCAGATGAATAGGTACATAGGACAAGGTATGGGGTTGGGGGTAGTGTGGAGCTTCTGTAACCTTTGGGGCCACCACCCTCCCAGCACCTCAATGGATTTGCCAAGCTTGAAGCTATCTGAAACTCTTCATTTGGAGTTTCTATGGAGCTTCCATTACATAAAAATAATTGATTGAATCATTGAACATTAGTGATTATCTCAATCCCCAGCCCCTCTTCCCTCCTCAGAGGTCAGCAAGTAGGGCAGAAATTTCCAGCCCTCTCATCAGGCCTTGGTCATTCTGGCAACCAGCCTTAATCTTTAAGCTGTCTACGGGTCCCAGCCACCAGTCATTCATTAGCATACAAAAAGACACTCATCACTCCCGGGGATTCCAAAAGTCTTAGAAGCTCTTGTTTCAGAAACGGGAAAAGGACCAAACACAATTTTAAAAGCCCCTATCAACCCTATCACTCAAGAAGTTACAAGGATTTTGAGAGGTCTGTGTCAGGAAGTAGGTGCAGAGACCAAATATGCATTTCTTATTAAGCCACAGCCTTGTAATTTTATGCTATGCAAAACTGTATTCATTCCTAATACTAACTCTAATTCCAACTACTAGTTTGTTATAATACTAAACTATGTTATATACATAATCTTGGAATATCTTTTATGAGTTATTTCAGGAATTTTCAGAAAGTAATTCAGTCTGCATTATTTTACCTTTAAGACTGATTTTACTACCCAATCCAGATTAACTTTTGACTCCAGAGCTGATACTCTTTTTTTATTATTTTATTATAAAAATGATACAAATTCATTTTAAAATTCAAGCCATTAGGAAAGTATAAAAATTACCCCAGACTCCTCTAATTTGACCTTAGTGGATATCATTCCAGGCATCTGTGTACACAGACATACATAAGTAGACATGTATATGTTTTCATATAAGTGAGATTATTAGTAGAGATAAATTTAATTTACTTGCATTTGACAAAAAGACACCAAAGTGAAACTAATAATTTTGCTGAACTTCAAGATAATATTTCTTCACTAAAAGTTTAGTTTTTAAAAGGACCTACTAAAGTTGAAAAAAAAGTAATTATTCAAGGATTTGCAAAACATTAACTTCAAATTTTAATTTTACACTGCTTCAATTGACTGTTTCACATGAAAACTGAGGAATTTAATGTCATTAACTTCTTTGTACTGCTCCTTCCCCTACTAATTTTGATAATTTTATATTCTCTTCTCTATAATTTTTTTTTTTTTTGAGACAGAGTCTCACACTGATGCTCAAACTGGAGTGCAATGGCACAATCACAGCTCGCTGCAGCCGCAACTTCCCGGGCTCAGGTGGTCCTCCCACTTCAGGCTACTAGTAGCTGGGAACTATAGGCATGTGCTACCATGCCCAGCTATTTTTTACATTTTTTGTAGAGATGGGGTCTCACTGTATTGCTCAGGCTCAGGCTGGTCTCAAACTCTTGGGCTCAAGCAATCTACCCTCCTTGACCTCCCAAAGTGCTGGGATTACAGGTAAGAGCCACTGGGCACAGCCTCTACAATTTCTATAGTTATTTTGCCTCCCATGATTTAAGTGGATTAATTGCCACTCCTTTAGTCACAATCTCTATATTTTTTAGCTTTTTTGTTGTTTCATCCTTGATTTCTTGTATTAACTAATGTTTTTCAAAGAGAATCAGAGGTAGAGTGGCTATATCATGTATTTATTATACAGGGACATTTTAGAGAGTAAAAGAAGAGCTATTAATATTAGCAAAGACAACAGGTAAATAATAAGACTATTCTAGGCAAAACAGTGCTTAGAATCACCCTAAAGCCAGATATGGTGTATTTTATAAGCTCTTGAATGCTTCAACTCAGAACTTTCTGAGCCATTTAAACAGTGCCAAATGGCCCCTTTAGCAACGAATTATCTATTGGAAGAAAAAGTTTGGCTCTGGCTAAAGGCCCAGTAGCTCACTTCCTGGGGCTAATATATGAGTTTTAGGGAATCTACCAATCAATTGAAACCATATCCACAATTCTGTATACATATGCATTTTTCTGGGGAGATCACTGTGACACTAATCAGATTTTCAAAGACTATTGCTCCATAAACATTTCTTACCAATTTCTATTTCATAAGGTGATGCTTGGATCACATTCTCTGAACTCCCCTGTAAATAACATCACAGAACTATGCTTTCACACTATAAGTTATCACTTCATATCTTCTGTATAATTAGTATAAGAAGTGAACAAATGTGGGCTGGGAGTGGTGGCTCACACCTGTAATTCCAGCACTTCGGGAGGCCGAGGCAGAGAGATCATGAGGTCAGGAGATAGAGGCCATCCTGGCTATCACAGTGAAACCCCATCTCTACTAAAAATGCAAAAAAAGCCAGGCGTGGTAGCGGGCGCCTGCAGACCCAGCTACTCAGGAGACCAAGGCAGGAGAATGGCGTGAACCCGGGAGGCAGAGCTTGCAGTGAGCAGAGATCGCGCCACTGCACTCCAGCCTCGGCGACAGAGTGAGACTCCATCTCAGAAAAAAGAAAAGAAAAGAAAAGAAATAAACAAATGTGGAGTGTTTCTGATATTTTGTAAAACTGCTAGTAATGACTTCCATTTTAGTTTTCATTACATCTTTTATTAAAATTCATAAATTCATGCAATAAATTTAGTGCTAGGAATATTTTTTTCCTTCTGACCAGTTGTCATAGTTCTTTCTGCAAACTCTGTTAGTTATTGAATTGTGTATTTCACAGTGGTTTCCTTCTAGCCTGTACTATCAGAGAGGTCATCTAGAGAAATTTGAACCTATCTGAAATATAGGTATTCTAGTCTTGGTTTTCTGAAACAACTATGTCCATTCCTCTTTTATCCAAACCTCTCTTAAGGTTCTCCAACAAATCAGTCTCTTTTCTTGGTCCTTAATCTTTCTCCCCTGCTTCAATAGTGATACTATGACTATTTCAAACAGTAACAATGAATGGATGGATGCCAGGTGATATATACAATAATTAGGATAAAAGTAGTTAAATATCCACTTCCCTGTGTGTTACACAAACCTGGCCTAAAACATTGAACATGAAGTGTTCCTGACAGAGAAAAGACATCAACAGAAAGAAAAAGATGCTGTGTGGAAAATAATATAATTCCAATAGTGGCCAGCAAAATAATTGAAAGCATATGAAAAGTTAGTGGATTCAAGTTAAAAGCTTTCCCTAAAGTGTTCAAGTGCCTGCCTATATCTAGCCTAAATCAACTTTCCCAGGAAACTGAGAGGACCAAAACAAAATTGTGATGAGCCCTGACAGACTTTTATGCACACTTACATAGATTTAGTGATTAACTTTTTGTAAAAAATGTCTTTTACCTTGATGTTCGAAAAGTAATGCCACACCAGCAAAATATTATCTGAAATGTTACAGGAAAACTGTTGACCTAATTCTTTGCTCTTCAGCAACCTCAGACTTATCGACTTCCTCTTTGCCTTCCTTTGATAACACTTTCCTGAAGTTGGCTGGTCCTGGCAAGGGCCTCCATAGACAGGGCCCCCTGCCCTCACATAACCTCCTCAGCCACCCTTCCACTGCCCTCCTTACTCTGTTATGCCATGCCACTGAAAGCTACAGCCTGCGCATTTGCTAAGAGGGAGCCTTCTGCTGGTCCTGCCAGAGCTACAGTCCCTTCTTTCTGTTCCTTCTTTCCATCCCCCACAGATCCACTTCTATCTGAAAAAGGCCAAATAGGAAAACCCTGGACTGGAAAAAGAGGCCAAACAGGAAAACCTTGGCAGCTGGGGCAGTGGCAATAACCACAAGTTGGAGATTGCTCAGCTTTCCCTGGAAGTTTCAGACTGACAATTGGAAAATCAGTGAAAAATAAAATAGGTTTTCTTATCTCTGTTCAGACCCATGTGGATGTATTTTTCTCTTCTGCTGTGGCTGGGTTGTTTGTGCTTCACTAGAGCATGGCTTAGGAGTAAGATGCTCAAAACATAAGAATATGGAGTATATTGCAGGTTCAACGGAAGTTCAACCACAAATACAGAGCATGGGACAAGCTTTAGAAAATATAATATAGACCATCTTCGTCTTTTTATGGTATTAATTTTCCCCCACATCCCTTTCCGTTGTTTGGTAGATGTCTTCTGACCTCTGTGTCTGCCTGTTTTCTTCTAACTTTCCTTCCAGAGGAAATCTTCTGACACGGTGACACAAATGTCTTCATTTATGACCCATGCCATTTATTTTGCTTATATGCTTGGTTAAATACTGGATTTGGCTCATACTTTCCATGTGGAATTTTATTAAATTCACTATTTTCAAAGTAAAAAGAATAACTTCTCATTTTAAACTAAAAAATCTGCATTTAATTAACCTTTCCAGTAAATAAACATGTAAAAAAGTAGTAAGAAACATTTAAATGTCTTGAAAATTTTTGCTTATGCTTTGTACTTTCTGTTAGGTCTTTCTTGAATTTCTCAAATATTTTTAATGTCACTTTTAAATTGTTAGAACCCACCATATGGCTAAGAAAAGAAGGATAAACAGCTATTTAGTTATTTTGATAAATGTAGACAGTTTATTGGCATAAGTTAGTATAGAATAATAGAATAAAATATTCCACTTCAAATAATACTCTTTTTATAAAAACTTCAATCATCCAGGGAGTCACTTTATTTTCCCTTTTTGCTTGGTCTATGTAACTGTGGATTTATTCACCTAACATCTCTTTTTATGTCTGGTAAGCAGAAATCATAAATGTGTTTCTTTCTGGTTTTGATGTTGCTCTGTGCAAGGTGAAAGTCCCAATAGTTATAGTTAAAAGTAGGCTGATTATATGACATATACATCTACCTAGTTTTATTTCCCCAAAGGAGACCACACAATCAGCTTAATTTGTTTCTGTTTTAATGCCACCTGGCGCTACTAAAGAGCATATTGAAAAAAAGTCATTTAATTCCAACAAAATTTCTTGCAGCTTCAGGTAACTAGGTCTTTTCCATTATTCAGTGAATATTCTTCCCTAATTGAATCATTACTACATTCCCCAGGGTGCATAATCCCAGCATCTTTCACTATTCTATTTCCCAGAATTCAAATCTCTTAATTCTCTGAAGATCACTTTGCCTCATACTTAGAAGACTAAGTCCATGTATGTGAGCTCCACCAATTCCTCACTTCTCTGCAAACACCTTTTCCCTTTCTCTAGCTTTCCTTTTTTCCCTTTTCTCAGAGGCTAACACCTCCAATTATGCCCTTAATCTCATCTTCTACTGCCTCCTCTGTGATTTTTAATTATCCTATTTCATTGGGGAACTATAATCTTTTCCTCTCTACCTAAGGTATCCCTATCCTATAAACAACAACAAAACAAACCTTTCTTCTACTTTGCTTATCTCTCAAGTTTCTTTTCTGCAAGTTTTTGAAAGTATGTTGTTCTCCTCCTTGACATAACTTTTAACTCCTAACAATTTAGCCTTTACCATTACCACTCCTTTGGAACTAATCTCTCAAAGTTCCTGCTATGGAATCCACTGATAACTCCATCTAATAGCCTTTTCTCAGCCCCTCATTACTCTTTGTAGCATCTGACAGGGTTGATGATACCATATTTCTGGAAACCAGAAATGTTTCCAGAATTCTGAATGGAATCTTTTGTCTGCATGCCCTGTTTCTTTAACTGCAAATTTGAACCTTTCTCTGTGTTTTCTGGCTATAATTTCCCGTGTCCAATATCCCTACTATAAATATTCTCCCAATAATTTTTCTCCATATATTCTTTACATACTCCTATTTATAGAATTTACATGGTTTTAAACATTTTTTTTTCTGTGTGAATAGCTCTGAAATAAATGAATACTGAATTTGCAGGCCTGTATTTCCTGTTTTGGCTGGATTTATTTATTTAAATTCTACAATTATGTCAAACTCAACAGATCCAGAACAAAATGTTTTTCTCCTTCCCTAAATTACCTTTTTGGATTTATAAATTTTATTTGTACTCTGTGCAATGCTTTTCTATAGCTCTATCCTCAGATTTAGACAGGTCCTGTGTTCCTAAAATGGTAGAGGCTTCTGTCAATCCCCAGTCCTCTCCCCAATGTCAGATTGTTACCTCCTATTACTGGGTGTAAGACTTGGTGGGTAGGAGAGTATACACAGATGGTCCCTGCGTGCCTGCCCCTTAGAGGTGCTTACGCTCAGCTACTCTGCCCTTTTCTTGTGGCAGACAATTTTGTCTCATATAAAGTTTGGAGCTTGGAGGCTTTTTCTTGGTACTATTGATCTATCTTCAAACTTAGGTAGGCCTTTTAGTTCATCTATTTATCTTGCAACTTTGAGTCTCCAATGGACTCAAAAATTATGATTCTGTAAGCTATTCAATTTGTTCTCATTGTTTAGGTGGAAGCAATGATTCTTCTGCTTTTCTGTATCTTAGACAGAAACCGAATTTCCCTATTGCATCTTATCCTTAACTCTCCTGTAGATTTGGTTCTTCCTAAGAACAAGAAAACTAAGAATTTTAGTTCAAGTAGTTTATTTGGGAGGTGATCTCAGGATACCCCAGTAAAGGAATAGGAAGAGAGACAGTGAAGAGAACAAAGCCCAGCTAGTGTGTTAACAAGTGACTGTGGTCCAGTCACTCTGGGGACTTCTGGAAGACTATATGGAATCAACCTTGGTGAGGAAGCTGGATATGTATTCGCTGAGTCTCATCTGCAATTGATGAGCTGCTCTGCTGTGGGCAGAGCCTCCTCCCGATCAAAAAAAGCAAAGAATCACAAGTGCTTGCAGTAGAAAGTTGTTGACATGATTCCAATGTGGGCAGGCATAATAGTGTTAACAATGTCTGTTATAAACTTTCCACTGACATTTATTACTTTTCCTCTCAGATATATGGGTGTACTAGAGCCTGGTGTTATTGAGAAGAGTAGTTATGCCTGATTTATCTTTGTATTCTCCCAGCATAGTAACTTGGATATAATAGTCAGAAGGCAATCGATCAATATTTATTAAATGAGAAAATATAATTTATATAGTATCAATATGAAGAATTCTGGTTAGCTCTTTTTTATTTCCTCCGAAGCCCATGTCCTCACCCCAATCCCAAGTACTCAAATAATATAGTTTAATCTTTTAATTGCCAAAAAGATAACATCACCTGACTAGTGGGGATTTTTTTTAATCACATTGATTTTCCAGTTAACTTAAATGTGATATAATTTTAAACTATGATTTCCAAATCTAAGCTTTATCTAACAGATTTTTTTTTCTTTTTTTTTTTTTAATTATACTTCAAGTTCTGGGATACATGTGCAGAATGTGCAGGTTTGTTACATAGGTATACACGTACCATAGTGGTTTGCTGCACCTATCAACCCTTTAACTACATTAGGTATTTCTAGCCCACCATCCCCAATAGGTCCCAGCGTGTGATGCTCCCCTCCCTATATCCATGTGTTCTCATTGTTCAACTCCCACTTATGAGTGATAACAGGGGGTGTTTGGTTTTCTGTTCCTGTGTTAGTTTGCTGACAATGATGGTTTCCAGCTTCATCCATGTCCCTGCAAAGGACATGAACTTATCCTTTTTAAGGTTGTATAGTATTCCATGGTGTATATGTGCCACATTTTCTTAATCTAGTCTATCATTGATGGACATCAGGGTTGGTTCCAAGTCTTTGCTATTGTGCATATTGCTGCAATAAGCATACATGTGCATGTGTCTTTATCATAGAATGATTTATAATCCTTTGGGTATATACCCAGTAATGGGGTTGCTGAGTAAATGGTATTTCTGGTTCTAGATCCTTGAAGATTCGCCACACTGTCTTCCACAATGGTTGAACTAATTTACACTCTCCACATCCTCTCCAGCATCTGTTGTTTCCTGACTTTTTAATGATCACCATTCTAACTGCCATGAGATAGTATCTCATTGTGGTTTAGATTTGCGTTTATCTAATGACCGGTGATGATGAGCTTTTTTTCACGTTTTTGGGCTGCAGAAATGTCTTCTTTTGAGAAATGTCTATTCATATCCCTTGCCCACTTTTTGATGGGGTTGTTTGTTTTTTTCTTGTAAATTTGCTTGTTTTTTTCTTGTAAATGTGTTTAGGTTCCTTGTAGATTCTGGATATTAGCCCTTTGTCAGATAGATAGATTACAAAAATTTCCTCCCATTCTGTAGGTTGCCTGTTCACTCTGATGATAGTTTCTTTTGCTGGACAGAAGCTCTTTAGCTTAATTATATCCCATTTGTCAATTTTGGCTTTTCTTGCCATTGCTTTTGGTGTTTTAGTCCTGACGTCTTTGCTCATGCCTATGTCCTGAATGGTGTTGCCTAGGTTTTCTTCTAGGGTTTTTATGGTTTTAGGTTTGACATTTAAGTCTTTAATCCATCTTGAATTAATTTTTGTATAAGGTGTAAGGAAGGGGTCCAGTTTCAGTTTTCTGCATATGGCTAGCCAGTTTTCCTAATACCATTTCTTGAATAGGGAATCCTTTCCCCATTGCTTGTTTTTGTCAGGTTTGTCAAAGATCAGATGGTTGTAGATGTGTGGCATTATTTCTGAGGCCTCTATTCTGTTCCATTGGTCTATACAGCTGTTTTGGTACCAGTACCATGTTTTGGTTACTGTAATCTTGAAGACAGGTGGCATGCTGCTTCCAGTTTTGTTCTTCTTTTTGCTTAGGATTGTCTTAGTTATATGAGCTCTTTTTTGGTTCAGTATAAAATATAAAGTAGTTTTTTCTAATTCTGTGAGGAAAGTCAATGGTAGCTTGATGGGGATAGCATTGAATCTATAAATTACTTTGTGTAGTATGGCCGTTTTCACGATATTGATTCTTCCTATCCATGAGCATGGAATGTTTTTCCATTTGTTTGTGTCCTCTCTTATTTCCCTGAGCAGTGGTTTGTAGTTCTCCTTGAAGAAGCCCTTCACATCCCTTGTAAGTTGTATTCCTAGGTATTTTATTCTCTTTGTAGCAATTGTGAATGGAAGTTCACTCATGATTTATTTTATGTTACTTACAGCCAGCAATGATACGGCGTCCACCAACAGTTGTTTGCTACATTTGTGGTCGTGAATATGGAACAAAATCTATTAGCATTCATGAGCCACAATGTCTGAAAAAATGGCATAATGAAAACAACTTGTTGCCTAAAGAGTTAAGGAGACCAGTACCTAAAAAACCAGAAGTCAGGACCATTACTGGTAAGTTCCTAGAAAAAAGATTTGAGTGTATAAGGGGAGACTTTTCTCTGTAAACTAATAAAAGCAGAAGTATTTTCTTTTTTTACTTGTTCAAACGACCAAAATCAGCAACATTTCCTGCTTTGGTTAAAGACAAATAAGAAAAACAGTTCTGGAATGCCTATCCAAAGTATTATCTTCCGATGCTGAGACATAAAGACACTGTCCTGGCAACACTGTGCATGAGAGAGACCTATAGGAATTTGCTCTATTTCCCAAAAGTTTCCTTCAAATATCATCAAACCCTTTGAATGTAAAATAAATAATAAAATATTTTTAAAATAAAAATAAATAAAACTTAAAAAAATATGAAACTTAAAAAAAACCTTTGGGAACATCCAAAGTCATGTTTCCAAATATGAATGTGTCTTGGTGTTCACAGAGCAGGGGTACCAAACTTGAATTTTCACCAGGTCCACTAGTCAGGTTATGACATTGAGTAAACTGGTCTGTGTGTACAACAAAGGGGAAGTAAGGACTACGATGAGGTGTGGAGCATCAGATCACTCTAAAGGAGACAGGCCGCTGCCCAGTTCCAGCTGGTGTTATCATTAAGAAATTTAGTCCAATGTACTCATATCTTTCAATAACACAAAACAAACTAGAAATCCAGACATCTATTTTAAGTTTCCAGAATTTTTTGCATTTAATCATTTGTAAAGCCTGGTGCAAACCAAATGAAACTGAAACTACACTGCCATGTTTGGCCTCATCACAAAGCCTCATGCTTATTCATTTAGGGTATGAGAATAGTTAAGAAAATATTTTTGCCATGCAAGCTCAGACTTATCATATTTTTACCATTGTCATTTTCTCAGTAGATCCCCTAAACCATCTCATAGGACAATGTTGGTTTTAAGAGGAGTATCTTTCAATTTATCCGTTGTCCTGTGTAACCATAGATTTGCAATGCTGAAAAGTATTTAATGTCAATTAGTCCAAAGCACTTGTGTCAGAGATGTGACACAAGGAGAGTTTTATAACAACCTACAAAGTAGATCCTAGATTGTATGATAAATTCTAGATCCTGCTAGATCCTAGCTGTTCACAGTCCTTGCCAAAAAGAGGGCTTTACATACAGGTGGGAAAAGAGCTGAAGATGAAAACAACCAGCTACTGAAATTAGAGAATTTTCCACAAACAGGTTGTTTATTTCATTGAAACTCTCTTTCCAGCATTTCTCACTTGGTGTCAAAATCTGTTTCCTTCCCTTCTGATCTTTTATCACTTTCTCTGCTTGACCATAACTACCAGAAGGCTAGAAGTAAGAGGAACGATTAGTCTGAAAGCCCTGGTGGTTCACCATTCTGTTACTGCCTACAAATGGAAAAGATAGGTCTTATAACTGCATTGTCTTCCTCTCAGTCCCACGTTATTTATCTCTGAAGATGCCCTTCCTCTCTAGGTAAAAATATTTCACATTACCATTTTTATCTCATGAACTCATTGTAGTTATAGGGTTCAACTAACCCCTCTTCCTGATCTGAAATCAAAGCCCTATGCAAAAACACTTAGAAATGTGATGAATCACCTTCAAGTGAGAGTCAATGACTACTCTGGAATTTTTGAATTCATTTTAAAACTCATATGAGTAACGAGAAAGTCAGCATCATTCTTTTCTCATTTTTCAAAGCACTCAAAATACACATTCATATCCCACATAGACAGTGACGTTTGCTATATCCAAAGAAGAAATACTAGATTTTGCTGGGATTTAAATTCCCATGGAGCAGAAAAGTAAGAATTAGGAGCAGACATGTTAAAAAATTTAAGATTCACTGTGGTTGTGTGAACCATTAGATAGAAATAGTATGTGAATTGCCTAAGCTTTAACGAAGTAATCTATGCTGTGCCAAAGATAAAAACTAAGTAATATGTTTCTGAGTGCCTTGTTACATTTTGGGGGCCTATTTTCAGTGGTTCTAAGATATAGTCAGTTTAATGTACTAAAGTCATTCTATTTTAACTAAGGTTTATTAAAGCTAAATCCCACATTGTTTCTCTAAAATAAAGCCATATGCTTTTTTCCCCATGCTCTGCCAATGAAGATTATACATTTCTCATCTGTCTTTGTTATTTTCTTAAGGACACATCTTTTTGTCAGATTATTCTGTTTGCATTCTCCACTTTGATTACTTAAAGAATATCTGAGTTTATGACCATGAAGAGATGATAAGTTTTTAAGATACAATTCATCTTAAATTCACTCTCAACTGTCAGTCTTGGCTTCTAAAAACATTCCACTGAAGAATTACAGAAAAGGAAAATACAAATACATGCTGATTCCCCTTTGTAAGCTTATATTTAGAGTCAACTGAAAGAAGGCCAAAAGTTATATTTGCAAAATAATGATGTATATGCAAAGATGTTAATAATTAGTGAAGAATGCATATCATAACATGTAAAACAATGTCTTTCCTTTTTAAAATCCAAAGAGTGAAAACCTCTGTCTGATTCCCAGCTAACTTTACTCAACCCTTGAAAGAGCGAGCAGCCCTTTCTTTTTTGGAGGCAAAAGTAATATGATTTGTTTAAAATACTCAGTGAACAGGTATTTCCTGAAAATATTTTCCATAGAAAGTAGAATATGGTTCTCCCTAATAAAAACTGATTCATTTTACCTTTTTCTTTCCTTTTTGTTTTTGGTATTTTTTTCCCTTTTTTTCCTTTTGCTTTTTCCCTTTAACTTTCCAGCCAAAGGCTTCTATGATCTTGATGCTTTAAATGAAGCTGCTTGGACAAGTGCCCAGAGCCAGTTGGTTCCCTGTAATGTTTGTGGGCGTACCTTCCTGCCAGACAGACTGATTGTTCACCAACGATCTTGTAAGCCCAAAGCCGCCAAGTAAAGCCCTTTTCTCTCTACTGAAGTGTTACAGGAATTAATCCCTTTGAAAGAGATTGGGATAGGGTGGGAAGGAGAAAAAGGAGGTGACGAGGGGAAACAAGGAAAACTGCAATTGACCAAGGGCTGTTCTAGCAGGGGAGGCCCAGCTCAGCGCTTTGGTGTTGTAAGCGTTGCTCACTATTATGCAGTTGGGCAAATGCTCTGGTTTTAACAAGCAGCTGCATGTGCATAGGCACGCTGGGGACCATTTCACACTTTTGTCAGGCAGATTTACAAGCAGGCTGCTTCTCATCAGAGCTGGGATTTTGTCTAAAAGAAATTTCAGAGCCAACCGTCCCCATTTTTCTTCCATTTTCTTTCCTGAACAAGATTTCGAACTTCACAATTAGGGCTCTTATTCAGTGCACAAGGGCTCCAGAGGCAACTTCAGGCAACTCTTTAATCCCAGGAAGAACTGGATTCCTTCCTCTCCCTGAGCTTTCTGAAATAACCTGTCATTCCACATGTCCTTTTATCCAGGGACATTTTTTGAGTTATTGATTGGGGCAGTTCTTTTCTCTATAAGATTGTTCAACAGCAGAGACATTCAAAACATCGCTGAGAACTCAAAGTACCGGAACCATATCTAACTCATTCTCGCTTTCAAATGGCAAGAAATGCTACAAGATATTTCAGAGCCACTGCCAGCCTCATGTATCAGGAGACTGCTGCAATACAATTCATCAAAATAGGTGGAAGCTAGCTAGCTCCTTCCTTCTTTAGGAGAAGTCCAGCATGAATTCTTTATGCCGTCATAGGGGTTTATAGGTGTTTTATTGTTGTGGTCTAAATGCCTGCCAGAAAGTTCTGTGCCTCCCCACCCAAGGCTCATGCACAGTAAGTGGGTTGTGAAACTGCTTAGTATTTTAGAGTCCTTGAATGTGTATTAATCGAGGTGGGGCTCTCCTGGGAGGACGCCAGGGTCAGGGAGGGACTCTGCCCAGGAAATTCTGCTCCCCCAGGCTGTGCTGCTTTGCCTGGACTCCCGGTGGTTTTGCTTGAGATCTTTGTTCATTTTATGGCGGAATTCCAGGGCCATTCTGGATCCAGTGGGTTCCTGCAAGCCTCACATTCATGACTTTACACAGCATAGTCAGATCCAAATTACATAGGCAAATTTATTCTACCTAATACTTTGATCATACTTCTACTTATAACACAGGGTTGGGTGAGGATAATTGTGCAAATCTTTCTATTTTTTCTGCCTGCTTCAAAGGAAGCAAGAGATGAACTTTTTAAGTCTTTAGATATCCTCAAATAAAAATCTTGTGAAAAATCATGGCATTTAGTGACTCATAGTTGATGATTTAGTTGTTTTACCTTATTAACCAAAATGACAAAAACATCAAATAGATGTTGAGTTTACTGTGGGTCAGGCACTGTGCTAAGTGCTTCATATATGTTACATTATATACATCTCATGTCAAGCCTACAGAAGGATATCATTATCTTTATTTTACAGATCAGAAAACTGATATTTGGTCTAAACAGCTAACTCAAGGTCACACTGAGCTTGAGTTAAGGAATAGTGAAGGAAGCAAACTCAGGACTGCTGGACTTCCAATTCCACACTCATCCACTGCTATATGCATGCTGGATTTCATCACTAATAAGATTACCTATACTAACACAATTGATCTGACAAATCTGAAACATTTTGTACATTATTTAAGTAACAAAGCAAATGGGAATCTTAGCATACGTGCAGTTCTGCTGCTGGTTTGGGTTTAACTTAGACTGAGGTGAAAACAAGCTTGAAGTGGACAGTGTTAGGTTTTTCAAAAGACACTTCTGCATTTTGCTGATGTTCAGAAATCAAGTAGCAGTGAATATAAAAAATTCTGGCCTCAACCATGAAATGAGTTGCCACTCAGGTCATAATAAGTGACTTTTGAGCATGACAAAAATAAAAATTAAAAACCCAACATCCTTATGTGTATGAAGCATTAAGTCTGTGAGTTCTTGAAGTGGTTGAAAAGAATGAGCTCTTGTAGAAATCATCATATCCATGAGGAACTGTGAGCCAGCTTGAGACACATCAAGGTGCTGAGTATGGAGATTCCACGATGGCTCCACCTCAGCTGGCCTACAAATGTTCCATGGAATTAAATCTGGAGCAAGCTCAGTTATAATGACATCAACCCAAGAGTTCTGGTCTATGATCAAGGCAAGTCATTAAAGTCTCTCTATTAATGGGAAAGCACTCACCTTCTCTGCCAATGGCCTTCCCACAGTGTGTTCACATCTGCACAGCTCTTTGTAACTCTCAAAATAAAATAATTTCTTTAACAATGCTTGGCACCTCCATGAACTATGAATTCAAACCTTGAAATAGTTCCCATAGATACTGTTTTAGATTATAAAGAGCAGATACTAGATGAAGGTACTAGGAAGTCTACACTAACCCAGGCCATTATTGTTGGGTGTGGGATGTAATGCTGTTACAGGCATCAACAACAATGCAATTTCCTCACCATTCTGTTACTTGGCACTGCGCAAAGTTTAACTGAATTCCCCTCTAGTCAAAGTTATAGGAAGAATTCCAGGATCTCTTGATGCTCATTTGCATTCAATTAACATCAAACTTTTAGGGTCCGTCCTACCAGAAGGGGGCTGAACAAGAATGTTCTAGTGAGGGGCATGCAGAGGGGAAATCTCTTACCCTGAGTGAGCATGTCAATCTCTCAGATCCATTATGGGGGCTCTTTAGATAGCTTCATTATAGTATTTCCTTTTTCAAAACTTTTATTCTAGGTTCAGGGATACATGTGCAAATTTGTTATATAGGTAAGCTGTGTGTCACGGGGGTTTAGTGGACAGATTATTTCATCGCCCGGGTAATAAGCACAGTATCTGATAGATAGTGTTTTTAAATCTTCTCCCTTCTGCCTCCCTTCACCCTCTACCCTAAAGTAGGTCCTGGTGTCTGTTGTTTCCCTTCTTGTGTCCATGTGTTTTTGTTGTTTAGCTCCCAGTTAAAAGTGAGAGCATGTAGTATTTAGTTTTCGGTTCCTTCATTAGTTTACTTAAGATAATGGCATCCAGCTCCATCTACGTTGCTGCAAAAGACATGATCTCATTCTTTTATATGGCTGTGTAGTATTCCATGGTGCATATGTACCACATTTTCTTTATTCATTCTACTGTTGATGGGCATTTATGTTGATTTCAGGTTTTTGCTATTGTGAATAGTGCTGTAATGAACATACATGTGTATGTGTCTTTATGGTAAAATGATTTATATTCCTTTGGGTATATACCCAATAATGGAATTGCTGGGTAGAATGGAAATTCTGTTTTAAGTTCTTTGAAGAATCACCACACTGCTTTCCACAATGGCTGAACTAGTTGACATTCCCACCAATAGTGTATAAGCATTTCTTTTTCTTGGCAACCTCGCCAGCATCTGTTATTTTTTGACTTTTTAATAATAGCCATTCTGACTGGTGTGAGATGGTATCTCATTGTGGTTTTGATTTGCATTTCTCTAATGATAAATAATGTTGAGCATTTTTTCATATGATTGTTGGTCATATGTATGCCTTGTTTTGAAAAGTATCTGTTCATGTCCTTTGCTAACTTTTTAATGGAGTTGTTTTTTGCTCATAGTTTTGTTTAAGTTCCTTATGGATTCTGGATATTAGACCTTCGTTGGATGCATAGTTTGCAAACATTTTCTCCCATTCTGTAGATTCTGTTTATTCAGTTGATAGTTTCTTTTGCTGTGCAGAAACTCTTTAGTTTAATTAGGTGCCATTTGTCAATTTTTGTTCTTGCTGTAATTGCTTTTGGCATCTTGTCATGAAATCTTTCCCAGGTCTTATGTCCAGAATGGTATTTCCTAGGTTATCTTTCAGGGTTTTTATAGTTTTATGTTTTACATTTAAGTCTTTAATCCATCTTGAGTTGATTTTTGTATATGATGTAAAGAAGAGGTCCGGTTTCAATCTTTTTCATATGGTTAGCCAGTTATCCTACTACCACTTATTGAATAGGGAATCCTTTCCCCATTGCTTATTTTTGTAGACTTTATTGAAGATCAGATGATTGTAAGTGTGGAGACTTATTTGTCAGCTCTCTCTCTCTTTCATTCATCCATTTGTCTGTTTTAATACCATACAGTATTGGTTACTGTTTCCTTGTAGTGTAGTTTGAAGTCAGGTAGCATAATGCCCTCAGCTTTGTTCTTTTTGCTTAAGAATGCCTTGGCTATTTGGACTCTTTTTTGGCTGCATATACCATAGTATTTTCTAACAAGTATTTTTTTTCTTTTTTTTTCTTTTTTTAAGACAGTTTCACTCTTGTTGCCCAGGCTGGAGTGCAATGGTACGATCTTGGCTCACTGCAACCTTCATCTCCTGGGTTCAAGCGATTCTCCTGCCTTAGCCTCCCAAGTAGCTGGGATTACAGGCATGCACCACCACACCTGGCTAATTTTGTTTTTTTAGTAGAGATGGGGTTTCACTATGTTGGTCAGGCTGGTCTCAAACTCCTGACCTCACATAATCCACCCACCTTGACCTCCCAAAGTGCTGGGATTACAGGCGTGAGCTATGAGCCACCACTCTATATGGCAAATAAATATCCAGTCCCCTCCTTTGCAAACCTGATAACAGCACTTGGTCTTTCTGTATTCATTTACTTCTGGCATGAGTAGCACTTCTTTATACTCTTTTCTGAGACCAACTCATATGGCTTAAATCCCATATCAGGTCAGAGTGGGAAGTCCTGCCCTTTCCTTCCCCACTCCTGAGAGGTCCTTTCCCTCCTCTGGCAATGGTCCCACTTCCCTTATCATTTATGACTTTCATATTGACTCACTGTCTGGACCACTCAAACTGCTATGCCTGTTTCTGCTAGCCCTGCCTGCTCTCTGTGAGCACTGTGGTAAGATATGAAAAATGAAGCTTTTCTGCACTTGGAGGAAACCACACAAATGAGAACCAGTGAAGTTTCCAGTAGAGGCCAAATTGGGTGCTGTGGAGAGAATATATACCAGGAAAAACACTGCTGGGTTATCTCAGGATGGTAGACCTTTTTGCTAAGCTCTTTTAAAATTTTGTTATAAAACATACACTCATTGCGAAAAGTATAATGAAGTCTCATGTTCTCTACATCCAGGTAAACCTAGTTGTTGACATCCACTGAGGTTGAATTTGAATGGTTTAAATTCCAACTACTACTATTTTTAATTAAAAGGAAGATGAAGATGGCAGGGAGGGGTTGCTGGGATCCCAAGATTCCAGGGTATCTCTGACAATGCCTTTCAGTCCTCCTTACAGGAACATGAAATTAAGCCAGCATGGTCATAAGCTTACTGTGAGTGAGATAAGAATGTGAAATCTGCCCTAGGCATCCTGGGGCTGGGTCCCATCATTGTTGACACTGATCACCCTAGAGGCCAAGGGTTTTCAGATGTCTTTTAGTTAACTGAGAATGTGTTAGGCAAAATAATGGGCCCCAAAGATGTTGACATCCTAGTCTCTAAAACTTGTGAACACAGGAGCTTAAATGGCAAAGGGAAATTTGCAGATATGATTAAGTTATGGACCCTGAGATGCAGAAACCTTATATGAGTTCTAAAAAGTAGAAGAAGGCAAAGGGTGGGTGAGAGAGATGGCAGCATAAGAAGGGTTTAACACTGTTGCGGGTTCTGAGCTGTAGGGAGCTACGTACAAGGAGTAAGAGAAGCCCCTCAGAGCTAAAGGCCACCCTCAGCTGAGAGCCAGCAATGAAACACGAGCCTCAGTTCCACAAGCACAAGTGGCAAAGTAAATTATTTTAAGAACAGGAATGAGCAAGGAAACAGATGGTCCCTCAGAGCCTCAGAAAGAAATGCAGCCATGCCACCTTGTTTTGCATCAGGTGAGCCTAGGATTGAAGTTCTAACCCTACAGAACTGTGTGAATATCTGTGTTGTTTGAGCCACTGAGTTTGTAGTAATTTGTTATGGCAACCACAGGCAAAGAATGCAAGATGCATCTATGTGGTGTAAAGTGGGACCAATAAAATCGCCTATTGATCAGAGGCATACAGCTCTCAAGCACATAAAGGTTACTGGCTACCTCCACAGCTTGTTTTAGTGAGAGAGCAACTAGATAACATTCTGGAGGGGCAGATACCCTAATTAAAAACTGGCTCCAAGGTTTGCCACCATTGAATACACAACTATTTTGCAGTGTGTATAAATTTTAGTTGCAGATTACTGATGTTATGCTAAGGAAAAATACTGTCTTTAATATTCTTAATCACAAAGCTGATTCTGTCGTATGTACATACTTGTTTTTAAAGTAATAATAAATGGACAAATGCAGTTGAATTATTTGATGATTGACTATTGGCACCAATAGCTCCATGCCCTTGCCCTGCCCACCTGTCTGTACTAGAAGTCATATTCCTTTCCATTAGCTGCAGAAAGAAGATAATAACTGCATAATCAGGAATGGTAAGCAGTTATAGGAACCTCTCAATAAGGCACTGACTGAAAAATAATCAAAACATCTGAGCTCTGGAAATGCACATATGTTTTGAACAAATTCCAAAATTCTCATAAGTTTTCACTGGGGCTTTCCTAAGGAGCCATTTACAGATCTAAAAAGTAGCCTGGACCATCAAAATAACTGCTTACCGGGTAGACAAAGGGTGTTCAAAAGCACCTGATTTGAGGACCAGAGTTCATCTATATTATCAAACTTACCTTCAATGCCCTCATCTCCCATCTTTGAACCTTCTGCATCAATTTCCCCATCAAGGTTTCTTCTGCAGTCTCCGTTGCCACCTTCTGCCTACCTCTGCGCAGTGGAGTAAAAACAGCTCCATTGTTCCTGTTGGAGCGAAAACTCAAGTGCTCCATGATAAAGATATTCCTTCATCTCCCCTAATCTTCCCTTTAACATTTTATTGCCTGTATCCCTTTGTCAACTTTTCACTAGGTATTTCATTGCAAAGACATCTGAGAAACTCATCTATGCTAATAGATTCATGGAAGATCATGGTTGAATGTGCTATCTCTTTCAGGTGATAGTTCTTTTAAAAGAAGATTCCTGGAAGTATTATGTCTTTATCCAAAGTAATGAAATCCATGTGGTGGAATTTTAGACAGTGGTATTGAAATGGGGGCTGAGAGGGCATGGGGAGTGAGCCTCTCCTTAACCACTGGTGTGCCTTAACCCACCACACAGACCTGTGCTAACTTTCCATCTCAGTAGGGGCTTCTCTGACTATAGGGTATCCATTTATAGCTTGTATTGAGACAAGCTAGTTGCTGCAATAAATAAGACCAAAAGAGTATAATGGCTTAAATAAGATAGAAAATTATTTCTTGCACTAAAAAGAGCATTGGGCAAGTGAGCAGTTAGTAAGCTATCCCTTTCTCATAAAATCAGTCAGGGTCCTAGGCTGATGAAGTTTCTATTTTCAACATTCCATATGAGGCACTCAAAAGTTGCCCTAGTTGTGGGGGAGTGGGGGAGGTGGAGGGCTTTCCTTTCAGCCTTGCCAGAAGAAAAGATGAAGGAGTTAGCCATTTGGCAGTTTTGTACAGGCCCAGTCTGGAAGAAATGCTCCTCATATCACTAACATTCCTTGGCTGAATCTCAGCCACATGGTAGTGCCTAAGTGCAAGAAAGGATGAGAACTGTGTTCTTTCTGCAGCTTCAGGAAGGAGAGGTGCACAAGAATTTGGGGGACTAATTAATGGTGTCTCCAAGCAGCTCAAACATGAATCTATTTCTGGCTTCTTGTTTAGGGACTACTTTCCCTCTTACAGAAAACCAACAATATTTGGGCATTGTTCTTGCCATCAAGAACAACTTGTCTTGCCAGACAAGTTTGGCAAATAAAGACAAAAAATGTGAAACTTTAAAAAATTGCAGCCATTTTCATATATTAGGCATAGGAGCATCATTTCTTTTTTGAAAGAGAGAATCAATGTATTTGTTTGAGGAAACACTTTTAGAGGTGTTTTGTTATGCAAAGTTTAATCTTGGGTTTAGTTTCATAAATGAGAAGTCTCATTGGGGCCAAGATGAGAGAGACAATTTTGCAAAAGAATGTGAATAATGAATGGCCACCTTTGGAGTGGAAAGAGCTCCAACTCTGGGTAATTATGAAGTAAATTAGTTTTTCATCCTCTGTCTGGAGTCTGACAGAAAGAAATTGGAGCTTTGGACTCAGCACAAGATCAAGAGGAACATCCACCTATATGAGAAGGGACTGAAACCATAAGCCATAGCAACATATCAGCAATACAGACTGACATGAGACAGCAGGTGGGACTCTACATTGGGATAAGACCAGTAGACTTAAGAGCAGTGGTCACTATTACCAAGTTTTAAGTGTTCCTTTTCTGCATTCTAATTCTGAATATTACCTTCCTCCCTCAGTACAGTTTTATTATTCACTCTGGCCTATTATTAGCTATGCTTATGAAACTTTATGAAACGTGCAAAAAAGCAGTTAGAAGCAACATATGGCAAGCAACAGCTACAGAAATCCTCAGAGTCACCTGAGGAGAGAACTAGGATTCGTGAGATCATTCAACAAGGGTTTGGATCTTGGCGTTTTTTTGTTGTTGTTGTTGTTCTTGGCTATCAAAAGTGTATCTGACCATGGAAGGCCAAAGAATGGATATATGGTTAAATATATTCAAACAAAATATCCCAACACTTTGGGAGGTCAAGGTAGGAGTATCAGTTAATCCCAGGAGTTCAAGACCTGTCTGTGCAACAAAGTGATACCCTGTCTCTACAAAAAATTTTTTTAAAAAATTAGTTAAGTGTGGTGGTCGCCACTTGTCAGGAGGATGAGGTGGGAGAATCTCTTGAGCCCAGGAGTTGGAGGTTATACTGATCCATGATCATACCACTGCATTCCAGCCTGAAGAGCAGAGCAAGACCCTGTCTTTAAAAAAAAAAATCAACGAACAACACAAGACTTAGTGTAATTGTACCAAATGGTGTTGTAAGGGCTCTACCTCCTGCAGTCAAAGCAGATGGGAGGACTGAAGTTGTTAGGAAAACCTCACTGCAGAGGGAATTTGGATCTGACCCTGAAAGGATGAGAAGGTAGAGGCAGCAGGGGCGCTAGAAGACACCCCAAGGAAAAAACCCATAGAAACTGTGGGATACTCCATGAATTGCAGGGTTGGATATGTTTTGTTTCCACTCTAATTGGCCTGTTTCTCTTTGTAATCCTCTGGGTTTGTCCACAGGATTTCCTGATAATTTGATAACGCATGTTACTTTGCCTTAATCTGTTGTATTTTCTAGACCACAATTTCCTAACCAATGTGCCCATTATTGATGTGCTAACACATTAATCCCTTTGGCTCTCCAGGCTGTCCTCCAGGACCTGTGGTGTTCACCTCTGGCTATAAGCAGCCTCATTGGTGAACACTAGCTTGTGTATTAGCATGTACATTAGATGCTGTAAAGTGAAACATGGTGGGACGCTCTGCAGCCTACATGCTGATAAGTGACATTGACCATGGGGAGGAAAAGTATAGTAGCATTCCAGACTGTATGGAATGTGGAATCCAAATGCACGTCGTGTCAGCTTTTAAAAAGTTATCAATATTAATGTTTTACTCACTCTAGTTAAAGGTATTATTTCTCTTCCTCTCTTTTTTTACTTGCTTCATTTTCCTCTTATATCACCAATGCAGTATTTTCCAGAGAGCGGAGGAACCCAGATGCAGAAGGTGATGAAGCAATTCCATATACCTTTTAGCAATGAAGGATAGAAAGAAAACCCATATATAGCTGGGTTATAAGGGGAGGCTCTGGGGGTATCTAAGAGTGGCCATGCTGTGTGTGCAGGTTATCTGGAAGCCCAACCAACAATGGGCAGCAGATCAGAGGAACAGCTGAAGCAGGGATGAAGGGCAGGACCAGGGTCTGTATACAAGGAATGATAGGGCTGTCGACAACAAAAAGATCATAGCAGTTATGGCTTCATTTCTTTCAAGCCCCTAACTTTCCACAGGTACGAAGGCAAGTCAGACAAGTTGTTTGACTTATCTGTTTTCATTCTGGAGGTCATTGGACAAGATGACCTCTACAAGAATAGTGTGGGTGGGCCTAAAGTTTAGGAAGTTTATAAATCTACCTTTCCCATTTTTGTTCCCATATTTTTTTTTTTTTTTTTCTAATTTCATTGTCTCACAATCGCATTGTCTCTATCCCCATTCATTCCATTTCTCTTCTCAGAAGCAGGCTCATTTCATACAACTCTAATAATAAGCACTCTCTAGCCAGAAGAGGGCAGTATTTGGAAGTGTTGAACATAGAAATCCTCATGGTGCAGGCACAGGCATTAACAGGCTGATGGGTTCTCTTTTTTTCTTACGGCTGCAGCGAACTGTGAAAAGAGCATGCATTTCTTCTGGAGTCATATCAAATGACTCCTTCATCTCCCCACTCCCAACTTTTTAAAGAAATAATCATAAATATTTAAGATATAAATATCAAGTTGGCTTAATAACAGGCCACATTTTGGCTAGTTTCATGAGAAACTTACACAGCATATGGAATGCAAATATCCACATACTGTGAACAGAAAGTATATGGTGTATTCAGGCAAAACAGATACTTTGCTTAGAGTATGCCTGCTCCTACTAGGCAGTTGGGCAAGTAGAATTTGTGTTCTATCAAGTTTAAAAAATGTGCAAGGTTAAGACAAGAAAGTGTTAACTGTCTCAATACATATTTACGGAGGTCCTATGAGGTGTCACGTACTAGCTGGACAATGGAGCGATGTGTTGATGACTTCAACAAGGAGAGAGAGTGGATCTAGATGGTGGCATGGGCTTGAAAGAAATGATTTTTGAAGAAGGAAGGAAAAGTTCTGAAAAGGGAAAGCAATGAGGACTAAAGAGGGTACCTACTCCATCCCTGGGTCCTGTGGTGTGGAATATGGGAATTCAACAGTGTCCTCAAAGGAAAGCTGAGTTTTATTTAGATTAAGAGAATTTTTTCAAACATTTAGAGAAGAAATTGAGGACACGGGAGATTTGGTTGATGACAGACCATAAGGCAATAAAGAAAGGGGTTGGGAGTAGAGAGCATGGCTGGCTTTCAGAGTGTATAACCTATGTAGTCAGACAGAGCCCTGTGCTCAGAAGGGCCCCATGCTGGTTTTAATGTTTTGCTGATACCATCATGAAATTCTTAATAATTTTTTAACGAGGAGACCGATGTTTTTATTTTGCACTAGGCTCTGCAAATTACACGGCTGGAGGTCAGGGAGAAGTTTGAGTAATGTAAGACGAGAGAATTTACAGATCTGTCTGTGGATATGAGGCTTCATAATGCTCTGGGAAGCCAGAATTTCTGGTGGCACTTAAATTAAGTGGAGATATAATTCCCAATGAGATTAGTACTGGGGGTCTTTTAGGGAATGCTTGTTCAGTTCTAACTGAAGCTTCCTTCTAGGACAAGGTGGAGATGTTGAGAGGAGGGATGCTGGGAGGGAGGCAGTGTTCAGAGAGCACTTACTATTCTGTGGGTCAGTAACAGGGAGGCTTAAATGGGAGCATTTGGGGCCTCACTTAGCTTCAGGGGCATTTGGCGCTTAGTCATTTCCTTTCTAGACTTAAGTGTAAAGTGTGGTGCAGGATTAAGGGAGCTTTGGGAGCCTCCAGTCTCACTGTAGGTAACCTTGCATGTGGAAGAGAAGTTGTCTTATCAGAAGTCCTAGAGTCAATCACACATTTCAATGTAGTAAAATGTTAGACTTTGGTTTTCTGCTTTCTGATTATAATGTATAGCTTAAAGAGCCTTTTCAAGCCTTCCAAAACTATAGTCTCCTAAGTTTCTTCTAAGAATTTTTAGTTTTTATATTTAGATCTTAGCTACCTGAAATTTTATTATTATTATTAGGTGCATATTAGGGATCTAACTTTTTCCCCAATGAAATTTTCTAGTATAATTTATTAATTTAGCCTATATATAAATAGGTTCATTTTTGGATGTTCCATTCTGTTCTTTTGATCTATTTTCCCAAGTCTGCAACATTATTACATTGCTTACATGATTATATCTTTAGAGTACATTTTTATATTGTGTAGAAAAGTCCAGTTTCTTTTTCAAAGTTTTTTTTTTTTTTTTTGGCTCTTCTTACTCCTTTTTTCTTCTAGATGAATTTTAGAATCAAGCTCATCAAATAACATTGCAAAATTCTTCTAGTGTATTGATTTGTATTGAATCATATTAATATATTCTTTTTAGTAATAATCAGCATCTTTTCAATATGGACTCTTTCTACTCAGGAACACAATATGTAATCTACGTTTTAAACAATAAATCTTCAATCTTGAATTCTGCTCATCCACTCATGCTAATTTGTTTTACCAATAACTCAATCTTTTTGCACATTTTTGTGGGACCCTTGGCATCTCCCTTTTAAAAGTCATGTGTGTTTTTCAGATAACTCTGAGCCACCATGAATATATATAGAGTAAAGAATTTGAGAACAGTAAAACCTTTATATCATGAAATTTTCTAAGTGCTAAGGGCTTCTGTTCATTCCTTAAATCTACGCTATCAAATTGTTTATTCTCTTAAGTGCTCTAGAAAAGATTTGAAACATTTTGCCTTAGACCCTGAAGGTGTCCATATCAATATCTTCCCTATAATCAAGTGGTTAAAATATAAAGCCATATAAAATTATATGCTAGGCATCATTGCAAATCAATATACAATTGGAAAATCACTTCACATAGCTCACTTTTTAAAGGCAACCAAAACCTTCAGCCATACCCAGCTTGTAAAATAAGGATATTCAGAAAGAAGAAAATAATTTTTATTCAGCCAGTTTACTTATTCCACTGTTCAAGGCTAATCAAGGCATATGATTAATAATAGTCTCTTAAAATTGCATCCTGAGAAATGTTTTCACTTAAGTTTAATGAAAAACACTTGGAAGCAACTGAGTGCTATGGAGAAGTGGTTAGTTATTATCCTTGTTTATAAATTAACATAAGTTTAAAGAGTAGTTGATGCTGAAAGCTAAAATGTTAATTTCTTTTTCATAAGCATTTTTCCATCCAAACTGAAACCGAAAGATTGACACGTGTCAGAGGGCAGTTAGCTTGCAAAAGAAGCTCGAGGCCAGAGATTTGAAACCAGAGATGGTGGACTGGATAGGCTGATAAAAACAAGGAGCCCAGTAGGTGGCAATAGAGGCTCTTCTCTTCCCTATGTCCAGGCATTTTAAGTCATCTCTCTTCTTAACCCATCATTAAGGCAAACCTAATTTCAATTATCTATGGTCCCCTTGTTCTCACGGAAATAAGGATGAGAGGATTCAGGGTGGAGTAGGAGGAATGAAAGCTTGTACAGAAAATCTGAGCCCTTGAGAAGGGCTTTGCTTTCCCACATCGCTGAAGATGCCTATTTAGAAAGAACACATATGTTTTAGTAGGCTCTGAACATGCTAATTGTAAGGATCTTTTTTTTTTTTAGGTGGGGAGTAACAATACAATTTTAATCACCAATAGCTTCCAGTTTAATAGTAAGGCTTTTGGCTGACTTTCATCCAGCTTATTAGTTCAAAGGGAGCTCACTGAAATCCTTGAACTATTAATGACTGTTATAAAGATTGAAAAATTTAAAATATCAAGTGTTTTCATGCACAGCAGGGAGAAAACTGAGATGTTACTCATAAGAAGAACTTCTCCTCTATCAACTTAGGAGAATTTGGAAGAGGAAAACTTCTATAACAGGTTGGATTAGTATTTCCAGATCACACTAATGAAAGAAGAGATTATTCTATACAATGTTTCTCAAAGATCTGTCCAGAAAGGAGACAGGAATTTCTATTGGGATTTTTTTTATTTCATTTTTAAAGTATAGTTAATGGAAACAATAGTCTTCAGAGCTTAGAGCTTGAGTTTAAAATTCCACTTCCATCAATTACTACCTGTGGGATCTTGAGTAAATGACTTGTCTTTTTTGTACCTCAGTTTTTTTTTTAATCTGTAAAATAGGATTTATATATTTACCTCATGGGGTTGTGAGTAATAGATGTAAAGCACTTAGAACAGTATTGTCATAAAAAACTACTCAACAAATATTGCCTATTATGGCACAGACAATTAGTGCTCACTGCTTATTTATTTGTTCTTTTACATTTCCCAGCTTGACCATGTGCCTAATTATAGCCAATGAACTGGAGCAGAGGGATGGAGGCAGTTAAGAGCCAGTGTGCCTTTGAGCGCTCTCTTTCCCTGATGAGGAAAACCTGGGGGCCGCGTATTTCAAATGATATACCTCCAAGATGCAGAAGAGCCACCCAGCCCACACCAGGGCATGATGAGGGTGACAAACATACATTGTGTTCAGTCGCTGAGATTTCAGAGCCAATTTATTGCCATAACATAGCTTCATTATGTAAGGAAGATGTTAACAGTTGACTATTAAGAGTTTCTTTATGAATATGGTATTGCTATTTCTAGGTAATGACTAATCAAATGTCAAGATAAAATAAGTAGCAGGCTGACTTCTAGTTCTTAATAAACTGGTTGTAATCTCCTTTGAGAGTAGAGTCTTCATCTATCTTATTTACCATTGAAATGTCAGTACCTAGAATATTACTTGGCACAAAGTAAGTGCTTACATATTTTTATTAAGATACTGCACATTTTCAAGATGCATAGCCCTCTGCATACATTGTGGAGAACATAGGAGATTAAAACCATGGTCTTTGCTCGCAAGGAGAATATAAACCAAAATAAAGAAACAAATACACCTGTCTCCTATCTTGTCCACACCTATCCCCTGGTACACAAACCAGTGACATTGCTGCTTCAACTAAGAAATTCTATATTTAAATTCTAATGTATGCAACATAGAGAAGGCATTCAGACAACAGAGTGCTCAGAGGGCTGCAAACCACTGGGACAGGAAGAAGAGATATCTCAAGGGTTAGAGAAAGAGACCCAGGTTAGTGGGTTAGATAGAAAGGTTAGTGAAACTGCTGTCATAAAGACTCCAGGGTTCTGAGTTCTGGATGTAAGACTATAAATGTTAGTGAGATAGGTCAGACTGGAAGAAAAACATATGTTGGAGAAGAGAAAGAAAAATAAATGGAGAGTGGATGTCATAGTATCCACCCTTCAAGACTAAAGTCCTCATTCTCCCAACTGCTGGGACTGGTGACTACTGAAGTCTCTCAGCTGTGACCACTCCAGAAATTGCCCACAGCTGAAGAAAGCCACCTGGCCCAAGTTCTCATCTCCATTCCAGAGACAGCCATATCCAATGACTGACTGATGCTAAGTTATAAAAGCTGGGCCCTCTTGCTTCAATAGAGGGATTGTTCTGCAAGACCATCCCAGCTTTGGGGCACTCTATGGAATAATCAGAAATTTCTGTTGTGTTGGCATCACAGCCTAACATATCTCACTGCCCAATCTGCTTCTATCACTTCTCCATAGCTATGGATTCCCAAAGTAGTCTCAACACTTACTGCATGCAAATTTCCACCTCAAAATCTGCTCTGCAACAGATAGCAAGGAAGAGACAAATTAATCGAGGGTCACAAAAGCCAGGAAGATCTTTGACTTGTCGGGGCAGGAATAAAAGAGAGTCACGAATGACTTCTCAAAAGAGAATGAGAGTCTGGGAAGGATTGGGGCTGGGTAATGGAATCAAGGCTAGGTAGAGGCAAAGATACTATATTTGGAAAGGCAGATATTGCTCTCAAGAATTCTGCCAGTGATGCTGTCTATGCAGCACTTCAGTGCAATGCCACTGTCTAGACCCCAGAACATTTGCCTGGAATGTGTTTGCTATTTCGAAGTCCACTTAGGATGCTGAACTACAAGTCTGATGAATAAAAGAAAGTGAAATTCCTTTTTCGGCTCAACTTAAAGTAGAATCATTTGACTACAGATGAGTTCAGGAGTAGCCAGAGGTAAGGGTGATTTCTAGGTTTCTGGAGGAAAATCTCAGCATTTTGTAATCCTTTACAATACGAAACTGGGATTGTGAAGGAATGGGCAACTGAAAGGAAGACTTCATCCTTATTTGAAGAGATGAGCACGGCTGCCCCAAACTGTAGAAAATACGGATCAGTGAAAATTGTTGACTGTTGACATGGTAACTTTTCTAGGCAGAACTTATATAACATTTAAGATATTTTCTCTAGAATAATAATAAGACATTTTCTTTCTTCCCAACTTTCTTTTGATTTCTTAACTATTGTCTTAAAGATGGTTTTCGTGACACTGGAAGTACCAGGATATAATGTCTGACATGCCAGTTACTGTTATGATAATATTCATTCGACAAAAACTATAGGAAAATCTAATAAATATTGTCAATGGAGTCTTAGGAAATGATTGTTTTGGCTGGAGCTATTCTGGAAGGTTGATTGAACACTTAAATAAAAACTTTGGAAAAAAAAGATGACTCTTCCAACATGTTTGTATAGTAGTGCCACTAGTTCAAGTGAGCTTGGCAATGCTATATTGGTGCTCCCAGACAGATGGAGCAGGCGCTGTAAAGTGTAAATGTGGGAATTTGTTCAGAGGAAAGAGGAAAGGTGGAACGTCCTAAGGCAGAATGCGTACGATGAATGGTTTTGGCACGAATGAACCCAGTAAGATTGGAATGATCTGCATTCTAAGCTCAGCTAAAAAACATTTCTTAAGCCTCTACCCTGTGCCAAATACTGCAAGGGGTGTATTGGCACATTTATTAAGAATTAGAACTGGTAAGGCTTTGTGAATTCAGACATATGAGGGAAAAATGTAAAAGAGAAAAGGGTGAAAATATTAAAATTTGTAATTGAGAAAATTAGGAGAACCAAGTGGCCATAATGAGAAAAACCTGCTCATTAAAAGTCCCTTGTAACTCTAATTAAGGTGATCCTGTGACTTCTGAGAGCAGAGCTACATTGTGGCATTATGGAGGGGTTAGAAGAATCTGTTCTGGAGTCAGCCTTCCTGAGTTTACATCCCATATCTATCACTACAACTATGGGACTTTGGCTAGTTTCCTTAATTTCCCCACCTCTCAGTTTCCACATCCGTATAATGAGGTTAATACATTACCTCATGAGATGGTTACTAGAAATTCATAAAAATAATTCATGTAGACTGCTCCACATAATGCCTGGCACTCTTTAAAAGTCCTTGAATGTATTTGCATGTAGTATATGATGGTGGAAATGGTGCCGGGAGGGATATCACCAGAGAAATGAAAAGGGGCACCTCTTCTTGGGCTGTAACCCTTGCAAAAGCCCTCCTTAAGTTCTCTAGAGGATAAGAATGGAAAAAAACCACCCAGCACAAGCAGACCGAGGAGCAAAGCTGGGATACATTCTCTTTGGAGTCATTCATCTTGCTGCAGACACCCACGCGGACATGCAATTTCTTTTCTCTTAAGTTTATAGCTTATAGAATGTCTTAGTATCTGATAGACTGCAGGTACCTTTTGGTGAGACTTAAGCAATTTTCTCAGTTTTTGCTTAATAAGAATAATTCACTCTAAATGCCAGGTTTACATAGTTTCTGATGGATGGAACAGTTTATAAATCCTCAAGATCTTTTTATTATTGCCTACAAAACAAACCTTTACACTTATTACCTGTGCCCTGAGGGCCTGTTTTATGGAAAGGGTCCTCACTCTAAAGAACAAAGGCAGGCAATGCTTAAAAAAATAAAAATAACAAGCATAATTGTCCTGGACAACTAAGGCTCTCTTCTACTCCAAACCTTGAAACTATTGTTCATTTTAGCACAAATGCATTAGCAAGAACAGGAGTAAGCCAGATTCACAGGACTTCTGTGTCAGCACTGCTGGGTCCTTACATGACAGGTGACAAATGGCTTTCCTTTGCTGTCCTTCACCCCTGCAACCCCTGACATATCTGAACTCTTGCTCTTGCGTTTTCTCAGCTTTTGAGGATAACAAAGAAGCTGCATATTAAGCAGAGATTAAGTAGCCTTTGAAAGGGTTATTTTGGCTTTCATAAGCTTCGGATAAGAAGGAATGAAAGAGAAGTGATTTAGCTTGCCCCAAATGATAATATATTCTGACAAGAGAGAGGAATAGCATATTTGGGGTCTTTCTCAACCCTGTTTTCTGCATCAATCTTTAACTCCTACCTAATGCATTAGAACCAGGTGATAGAAGGGGTATTCCCCAGCTGCCCTTTCTTTCTTAGC
Organism: Macaca fascicularis; assembly: GCF_037993035.2. Lineage (NCBI taxonomy): Eukaryota > Metazoa > Chordata > Mammalia > Primates > Cercopithecidae > Macaca > Macaca fascicularis. The sequence goes on from NC_088380.1 coordinate 128,805,419, forward strand.
TGGACATCTGCTTTCTAACTCTTCGCTCACCTTATTCCACCCTCCTGACTCAGCATGTGTGGGAGCCAAGTCGATACTAGAGGATATCTCTGTATGCATCTTTGGTATCAGTTAATTTAATAAAGGCCCTTGGCAGGGAGAACACCTTCCGGAGATAGGGTGTTGGGGGACAATTCTCCATGTGTCTCACTTGTCTGAACATCTTGCAAAAGATGTCTTTTTTTCTGGCCACAGCTTTTTAAATGTTTATATAATGTTTCCCTTTAAAGCAAAGGGCAGGCATGCTTACTGCCATTATAGAAGATTCCGTTTCCCTGAGCTCGAGATTCCCGTCCTCTAATATAATCCACGGTGAGTGTGGGTGTATTATGGTTCTTCTCACATTGACCTGGAGGAAGTGGGGCTCAAGGACCAGCACAGAAATGTTGTTACTGCTATTGTTACGTCTAATAAACTATTCTTCACCTCTGTGCAGGAGTCTTGTGTCTTCTGCCAGCATTCTGAATGTGTTGACCACTGCAATGCTATACATGCTCAGCCTGTCCCACAGCTTTCTCAAATTCTAAAAAACTTATTCTGTCATGTGTGTACAAAAATATCTGCACTCCATCAGCATTCTCCTTGAATCCTTATTTCTGGAACTTTCTTAAAAGATGTCAAAAAAGCAACCATCAGACAACTTTCTAAATGTTATCACACTTTTGATCCATAGACTAAGGATTAAGGCCCTGTAAATGAACAGGACCATTTTTGTTTAGCAATAACATAAAAGGTGTGTCTGCTCCCATTGTACAGATTGGGCCAGTCATTCTGACACATTCACTTATGCCAATCAATTTATGCATTAACTTTAAAAATATTTTTCACAGAGGTGTATAAGATAAACATAGCTTTTGTCTTTATGGAAATTATAGACTTCTAGGGCAGAAAATATTAGAAATAATTACATAAAATTACTTAATGAGTCACAAATACTATGAAGGAAATAAATATTATGAAATGTATGAAGCATGATACAAAATGATGTAATGGGGGATTTTTTTATTATCAAAAGTAGCACAAGTTAGCAAATAACACAAAATTTTTGAACAACTGAGAAACTGAGATCCTCATTTGCTTTTTTTCTTTTCTTTCTTTCTTTTTTTTTTTTTTTTGGCTTGGATCTGGCAGGTAAAGCTTTTTTTCTTTTCTTTCTTTTTTTTTGACTTGGATCTAGCAGGTAAACAAGAAATAAGAACTAAAATATATGTTCTTCACAATTTTACCCAAATAAAAGAACATTTCCCCTGGGTAAATTGGATTTTTGAAAGGTTTCATGAAGATCTCTAGAGAAAGAAAAAATTGCTTCAGTGACAATCTTTGAGAAGTTTATTGGCTATTATGTAGGAATTAGAAGCTGAAGGGAATCTGAGAAAAAAAGACGCAGGCTTTACTTACAAGAAAGACTTAATACCTGGAACAATTTTCTCACTTTTCCAAGCAATGTTTTAGACTGCATTTAGGTGACTACACCCTGCAATGACAAATGCCTAATCTGTTAATTTATAAAATAAGCGAGTTGAAATAAGGGAGGGGGGAAAACACATATAAAGCAATGGTTAGAATCTAAATAAAACTTTCAACAGGCAACTCTCACTTCATTCAATCCATAGGTTTGATTTGAGCAAAAAAATTACAAAACAGGATCAACTGGTATTCTAGAGCTTTAGGGAATATTCTGTTTATCATATCTGTCTGTCTCTACCTTTCTCTCCCTGTATACATGTAAAGTGATTTGTATTTATTGCCTTGGTTTTCCAAATAATTCAAACATGTGTGTTTGAGTCACAAAGACTATTTTTAAGTGAGAATGAAGAAGGGATGGAAGAGGAATGGATTTGACGGAAGGATGGTTAAAAAAAAAGAAGGTATTATTATGTTCATCTAGATGAAAGGAAGCTAATCCAATTGAAATTCTTCCTTTGAGGTGGTGCCAGAAAGGAATTTGTTTTTCTTTGTAGTAATGCTAGGACTTGAAATAACTTACCTAGTAATTAGTTACTTCATGGGAAAGAAAAGTCTCATTTGTGTTTGCATTACTGAAAATGAAGGTAAAGAAGCCAAGATGTGGTAGACCAGTTCTCTTCATCTGTCAGCAATGGTAGATGTTTATCTGTTTCCCTCTGAATGCTGCATGTATATCTGGTTGAGGTTGAGGCTTGCTGCCAAGGCATACAGAACTGATCCTTGCAATCCAGCAAACCACATTGCTTTCAGCTATTGCTTCTGACTTGGTGACCCTTACTACACAGCTCATTTTGGAGAGGTATTGTTCAATATTATTTTTTCTTGTTCCTAAAAGCAAATACATTACAAATTAGTATACAGTTTCTGATTTTATTTTACAGCATTGTTAGAGAAGCATGTTTTCTCTAACTCTCCAACCGTCCTTTCCTTCAACATGTTGACTTTACGAGACTTTCACTCCTGCCGTCAAGGTCAAATAAAAGGTTCAAATGTCTGCAGCCTTTTCTTTCACTTCTCTATCCTATGAGGGAGAGAACTATGGGCAAGATATGGATTGGGTAAAAAAGCCATTTTGTATAACAGAACGAAGACTTTATTGATTGTATTGTCTACATTTAGAAATATCCACAGGGTGTTCGATTTCTTTCTTCACATCCAACACTAGCTGTTTCTGACACCTAGCAATAAAATCCTGGTGTTTTCTGTAGGAGTCTTGATGATTGCTACTACTTTACCTGAATTACCTCTTATAAAATAATATAAGCAATTGCCTCATATGGTATTAATGAAGGAAGTTCTCCTGAGGCAAAGTCAGTCTCACATTTCCTAAACAGAGAACAATCGTACCATATTGTGAGGGTATTCTTAGTCCTATTTCTACAAAGATGGATCTAGGTGAAACTGCCTTGAGAATTTTGTATAGAGTCAACCATTTCCATTTAATGACAACTGAAAGTAAAGAAAAGATATCTTCTAGAGAAAGTTATCCTACATATGCAAAAATTTCCATTGGCAATTTGAAGTGTTTTGATCCAATGAGAGGTTATGAAAGAATATCTTTAGATGGGTTTTTCAGTAGGGTAGACTAAGGGCTTTTGTTGGTCTGTATGTCACTCTGTGTCTCCCAGGGTCTTAAGTAGAGAGATGTTTATCTCAACCACTGATTTTTGACCAGGCTTCATCAGAGTCAGTTGGGAAACTTTTAAAATAATACAGATTTGAAGACACAGATTTGAAGTCTCAAGGATTCAGGTTCCATCAGCCTGAGACACAACTTTGGAATCAGTGTTGTTAATAAGACTCGCATTTAATTGCAAGGTGTGCCATGTTTGATAAATAGTTTTCAAATTCTTAAGATACTTTGGTTATTTTTTCCTCGTTTTCATGAAAACATGAGGAAATAAAATACTGATCTCTGATCATGTCCAAATAAATATCCCAGTGCTTTTTATAATTTTTATTTTTCAAAAAAAGTTGTGGTGGCAAACACTAGACTGTTAGGCGAAAGCCAGCTCAGGCAAACATGTAATACGTCAAATATGTCTTAGGTACTCTCAGACCCTCCCTTTGTCCATAGTTGTCTGGGTGTCTGGACTACTAATGATAGATTACACTGTGAAAATGAACAGTCCTAAAATCTCAAAGGCTTAATACAGCAAAGTTTATTTACTACACATGCTGTGATGGACTTTGGCTTTGATCCATAGCATTTTCTCTGAGGCTCAGGCTGCAACAAGCCTCTGTTTAGAACATTGCTGGTTATTGTGGCAGAGGGGCAAAGAAGATATGGTGAAACATGCCTAGGCTCTTAAAGCTTCTGCATAGAGAAGGTGACAACAGCTGTGCCTGAATTCCATGGGCAGCATGTATACTCCTACCCCAACAGGGAGAGATAGTACATATTTCAGAATGAAAGTGCACCATATAATACTTTTTAGAAAATAATAATGCTGTTCTTTTTGTTTGTTCATTTGTTTGAAACAGGGTCTCATTCTGTAGCCAAGGCTGGAGTGCAGAGGTGCGATCTTGGCTCACTGCAACCTCCACCTCCTGAGCTCAAGCAATTCTCGTGACTCAGCCTCCTTAGTTGCTGGGATTACAGGTGTGCCACCACCAGGTCTGGCTTATTTTTGTATTTTTAGTAGAGGCAGGGTTTCTCCATGTTGGGCAGACTGGTTGTGAACTCCTGGCCTCATGTGATCTGGCCACCTTGTCCTCCCAAGGTATTGGAATTACAGGTGTGAGCCACTGCACCCAGCCTAATAGTACTGTTCTTAAAGCAACAGAAAACAAGTATTTCCTGAATTCTACCATGTTCCAGACACTGTCTAGATATTGAGAATATAGCAGTAGGTCAAACACAGAAAATCCTAGAACTCTTGGTACTTTCATTGAAGGGATGGAAGGGGGACATAAAAATAAATTTTTTTGAAGAAAAACAAAATAGGAAAAGGGACTAAGAGTGATGGGATATTGAGGGTTTAATTTAGACAGGGTCATTAGAAAAGTGTCTTGAGAAGACATATTTGAGCATAGTATATAAAAAAAAGAAAGAAGGCTACCAGACCGGAAGGAAAAGACCTTGAGATAAAACAGCAATTGCAAAAATTCTAAGACAGGAACACATGTGGCGTGACTTAGGAACTATCAGGTCAGAGTGTCTGGAAAAGAGTGAGCCTATGCAAGAAAGAAATACAGTAGAGGAACCAGGAACCTGATTAGATAAAACCCTGAAGACCATGGTAAAGTCTTTGAATTATTTTGCAATGAGATGAGAAACAACTGGAGGATTTTCAGCAAAGGAGGGACATGATAATATTTTCATTTTAAAGGAATCTCTCTACCTCCTGTTTGGATATAAACTATAAAGAAACAAGAGAGGTAGGCCAGGTGCACTGACTCACACCTATAATCCCAGCAATTTGGGAGGCCAAGACAGCCAGATTGCTTGAGCTCAGAAGTTCAAGGCCAGCCTGGGCAACAAGGTGAAACCTCATCTCTACAAAAATACAAAAATTAACTGGGCACAGTGGCATGTGCTTATAGTCCCAGATGCTTAGGAGGCTGAGGTGGGAGGATCGCTTGAGTCTGGGAGGCACAGGTTGCAGTGAGAGAGCTGAGGTTGCACCACTGCACTCCAGCCTGGTGACAGAGCAAGACCCTCTCTGAGGAAAAAACAAAAACCAAAACGAGTGGAAGAGGGTGACCTGATCAGCCAGGAGGCCATTGCAGGTAGTTAAAGAGAGAAATGTTGGTGCCATTGCAGGTAGTTAAAGAGAGAAAAGTTGATGGTAGTAAAAGTGGCAAGAAGTAGTCATTTTGAGAATATATTGTAAAAATAGAGCTGTCTGGATTTCCTGATGGGTTGGATGTAAGTTCTGAAAGAAGAGAAGAGTCAGGAAAATTTCTAGGATGTTGGCCTGAGCACCTGGGTGAATGGAAGTCCACTTATTGAGCTGAGAACTTGGAGGCGAGTTAGAGGAAGATAAAAAGTTAGCTTTTGAAAAAATTAAATGTGTGATACCCATTATACATTCAAGTTTGGGTATATGAATCTGAAATACAGGGGAGAGTCTGGGGTAAGTTTTAAATTAGGGAGCCAAGATTTGTATAAGATCACTTAGGAAATAATTAGAGATAGAAATGAGAAGAGGTCCAGGGTTGAGCCCTGGCATCCTCCAACATTTTGGAGCTTGGGATGGGAGAATACCCTGCAAGGACACCGAGTAGGAGAAGACAGTTGATACGGTTTTTCTGTGTCCCCACCCATATCTCACTTTGAGTTGTAATAATCCCCACAAGTCAAGAGCGAGGCCAAGTGGAGATAATTGAATCATGTTCTCATGGTAGTGAATAAGTCTCGCAAGATCTGATGGCTTTATAAATGGGAGTTCTCCTGCACAAGCTCTCTTGCCTGCTGCCACGTGAGACATGACTTTGCTCCTCCTTGCCTTCTGCCATGATTGTAAGACCTCCCCAGCCATGTGGAATTGTGAGTACATTTAACATCTTTTTCTTTTAAATTACCCAGTCTCAGGTATGTCTTTATCAGCAGTGTGAGAACAGACTAACACAATAATATGGTAGGAGAAAACTGTGAGTGTGGTATTCCAAAACCTTGTGAAGAAAACCTTTTGAGAAGTGCTCATGTATGTCAAATTGAATGTTGATGAAAATGAGGACGGAAAACTGACTGCTAATTTCACCATCGTGAAGGTCATTGGTCATTTTGGCAAGGAAGGTTTAGGTGAAAGTATAAAGGTAAAAAAAAAGCTTGACTAGAGTGGGAATGGAAACTGAGAATTTGGAGAGCAAACATATACTGTTTAAAAACTATTACTATAAATGGGAACAGATAAGGTTCATTACTCAGTAGTTATCTTTTCAACTGTAATTATACCATTTTATGTACTTGCCAGTAGTAGTCTAAGAGTCTCAGTTGTTCCACATCTCAGCCGGCACTTGGTATGGTCAGTTTTAGTTTTAGCCATTCTAGTGAGGACATAGTTGTATCTCATTGTGAGTCTAATTTGCATTTCTCTGATGACCATTGATATTGAGCATCATTTTCATGTGCTTATTGGCCATTTTTTTGTGTAGCTTTTTTTGCTAAGTAACTTTTCAAATTGCTCATTTTCTTATTGGGTCTTCAGTTTTTATAATTGAGATATATGAGTACTTTCATTATGCTGGATACAAGTTATTTGTCTGATATATGTTTTGCCAATATTTTCTCATCATCCATGGCTTGCTTACCGTTTTGCTCCTCGTCAGCTTTTCATTCTGAAATTCTCTTTTCACTCTCCAGCTTCTGGAAACTCATTTTCCTCCTTCCTCTGGCCAGAAATGTGGGATATTTCTTGGCATTTTACTGCTTCTACTGCAGCAGATCATGGCCAGAGCCTACCAATAGGGCAGACCCACAAGAGGAAAGAGAAAAAAATGAGAACCATCTCTGTGTAGTCGCTTCTCCAAGATTTGATTCTCTTTCAAATAGGGCTACAGGTAGTTGTTTTTGTATTTTCTACAGAGTTTTTAAAGCTGTAATCAGTGCGAGGGACGGAATATAATGAATTTATGTGCTATGCCAATACCAAAAAACCCAAAAAGTTTTTAATTTTTATATAGATAAAAACTTTAGTATTTTCACCAGGATACATTTTGTGTTTTGTTCAATAAGGTCTTTTTCACCACAAGGTAGGAGAAATACACACACACACACACACACACACACACACACACATTTATTTATTATATATAGTCTATTTTGTCTCTTTTGGCACTTTCAAAGTTCTTTGGTTTTGTTTGTTTATTTTATCTTAAGTTCACTTAGTTGTCCAAATACAATTTATTTGTAAAAAATTTTAGTTGTGGTAAAATATGTTTCTTAACCATTCTGAAATGTACAACTTAGTAGTGTCACAGTGTCAAATATTTTCACATTGTTGTGTATCCACTCTCCATAATATTTTCGTCTTGCAAAACTGAAACTCTATACCCATTAAACCATAACTACCTACTTCTTCCTCTCAAATTTCTTTTTTGTTTTTTGGTTTTTGGTTTTGTCATGGGGTGACTTTGATTTTTTTTTAATAGATGATGAATGGTCCAAGGACCATTTATTGTATAGTACATAACTTTTCCACTCATTTGAAGTGCCACTTTTAAGTATAAATCGAATATATATTTATATATTTATTTATTTATTTTAAATATTTACACATACATGAATTTATTTCTGGGTTGCATTTCATTCTATTGATCAATTTGATGTATTGATCAACTTTGTATGTGATTTAATTTAAGTTATCAGCTTAAAATAGTCCGCTATAACTATAAGATATTTTAAGTAACTCCAAGGTAATGACAAAACAAAGAATAGACTATACAAAACTATGTAACCATAAAAATTAAAAAATTAAAATAAAAATATGTATAAATAAAAATTATACAAAGGAAAAGAGAAAAATTCAAGGCATTTCTATACAAAAAAAATCAGTAAAACACGAAGGAAGACAACAAGAGATGAAAAGACAGATGAAAGAAAAATAAGGCAAACATAAAGCAATTAACAAAATAGTTATAGTAAATCCTTCCATATCACTAATTACTTTAAATGCAAATGAAATAAACTCCCCTATCAAAATATGCAGAATAGCTGAATGGATTTTTTTTTAATGAGAACAGACACAGCTATATGCTATTTACAAAAAAATCCACTTTAGATTTAAGAACAATATAGACTAGAATGAAGGAATGAGAAAAGGTGTTCTATGCAAATGGTTGCCAAAAGAGAGTAGAGGTGGCTATATTTAAATTATCCAAAATAGACTTTAAGTAAAAAATTGTCACAAGAGGCAAAGAAAGACATTATATAATGATAAAAGGATCAAACCACCAGGAAGTTATAACAATATAAATACATATATGCATTTAACATTAGAGCACCTAAATATATGAAACAGATATTGACAGGTTGAAAAAGAAATAAGTAGTAATATAATAATAGTAGGAGACCTCAATACCCCACTTTCAATAATGGATAGATCATCCAGACAGAAGATCAATAAACAACACCATAGACCAAATGAACCTACCAGATATGTAGAAAACATTCCACTTCACATCACCAGAATACACATTTTCCTCAATCATACACAGAACTTTATTCAGCATGCAGCACATGTTAGGTCACAAAACAACCCTTAACAAATTGAATAAGATTAAAATAACACCAAGTATCTTTTCTGACTGAAAATAGAAATCAATAGCAGGAAGAAAACTGGGAAATTCACAAATATGTAGAAATTATACAATATACTCTTCAACAACCATTGAGTCAGAGAAATAATCAAAAAGAAAAAAAGTAAATACCTCAAGACAAACAAAAATGAAAACACAACATACTAAAATACGAGATGCAACAAAAGTAATAGTATGAGGGAAATTTACTGCGATTAACATCTACAATAAAAGCAAGAAAGGTTGAAAACAAGCAAGCTAACTTTATAAGGAACTAGAAATAAAAGAACAAACTAAGCCTAAAATTAGGAGATGAAAGAAAACAAAAATTAGAGTAGAAATAAATGAAATAGAGGAATAATAGAAAAAAATCAGCAAAACTAAGAGTTGGTTTTTGAAAAGATAAAATAAAATTCGCAAACACTTAACCAAACTAACTAAGAAGAGAGAAGGTTCAAATACATAAAATCAGAAAGAAAAGAGGAGACAAGACAATTAATGCCACAGAAATAAAAAAAGATCATAAGTGACTACTATGAACAAATATATCCAACAAACTGGTTAACCTACAAGAAATGGATTTAATTCCTGGAAACATACAACTTACCAAGACTAATTTATGAAGAAATAGAAAATCTGACCTAAAACTAGTTTGAAGATACAATTGACAATCAAAAACTTTCTAACAAAGAAAAATTCAGGACCAGGTAGATTCACTGGTGAATTCTTCCAAAACATTTAAAGGAGAATTAATGCCAATTATTCTCAAGTCTTCCAAAAAATAGAAGAGAAGGGAATGCTTTCAAGTTCACTTTATGAGGCCAGCATTACCCTGACACCAAAGCAGACAAAGATACCACAAGAAAAGAAAATTTCAGGCCAATATTCTTGGTAAATATAGAAGCAAACTTCTCAACAAAATACTAGTAAACCTAATCCAACAGTATGTTAAAAGGATCACACACCCTGAATAAGTGGGATTTCTTCCTGGGATGCAAGAATGGTTTAACATATGAAAATAAATTAATGTGATATACCACATTAAAAGAAAAAGGATTAAAATCATAAGATCATCTCAATAGATACAGAAAAAGTATGTCGCAAAATTTAACACTCTTTGATAAGAACTGTCAACCAACTTAGAATAGAATGAAAGTAACTCAACAAGACATAGGCCACATAAGATAAGCCCTCAACTAACATCAATTGGGCAGCAAAAATCTAAAAGCTTTTCCTCTAAGATCAACAACAAGGCAAGAATGCCCACTCTACCCACTTTTCTTCAATGTAGTGCTAGAAGTTCCAGCCAGAACAATTAGGCAAGAAAAAAATAAGTAAAAGACATGCAAATTGCAAGTAATGAAGTAAATTGTACCTGTTTGTAGATGACATAATCTTATGTATAAATAATCCTCAATTAAAAACCTGTTAAAATAAACACAGTCAGTAAGGTTGCAGGATACAAAATCAACATTCAAAAATCAATTGTGTTTCTATACACTAACAAACTATCTGAAAAGGACATTAGGCATACAATACCATTTACAGTAACATCGAAAAGAATAAAACACTTAGGAGTAAACATAACCAAGAAGGTTAAAGACTTGCATTCTGAAAACTACAAAACATTGATGAAAGAAAGAAGACACAAACAAATGGAAAGACAGCCCACATTCATGGGATCTGCTGTATTGCATAATTTTACTCACACGAGGTATTTAAAATAATCAAATTTTTGGAATCAAAGAGTGGAATGGTGGTTGCCAGGGGCTCGGTTTGGGGGAGGGAGAAATAAGGAATGACTAATCAGAGGGCATAAAGTTTCAGTTAAGTTAAGTAAGACAAGTTCTAGAGATCTGTTTTGTAACATTGTACCTATAGTCAACAACACTGCATTGTACACTTAAAAATCTGGGAAGGTAGACCTCATTTTGACTGTTCTTACCACAATAAAACAAAATTTGAAAAAGTTAACATCGTATGAAGTAGTAATCTAAGTTTTAAAAATGGTTATTCAGTTGTTCTGATACCACTTTTTGCTTAGTCTGTCATTTTCTCACTGATTTGAAATCGCTTCTTTTAATGTAAACTATGTTTATATCCATGCATGCATTTCTGGATGCTCTATACTCTTCTATTGACTTATTTGTTTATTAATTTTTCAATATTTAGCAGTACTATTTTAAACCCTTTCGATCATGATATATATTATTTTTTAGTGAAATTCTCCATTGAAAGTGTTAATATTTTATTTAATGTTTTTGCATCTAGTTTTATAAGAAGTCTATTGTGTTCTCTTCTTTTAGTGTCCTGGTCTGATTTTGAAGAATCCATTCATAAAATACTCTGTACCTGGCTTTTGACTATATTTTCCATTTTGTCTGTGGTACTGGTTTATTCTGATTTTTAATTTCTTGATGCAAACCTCATTAATGTATACTTTTCCAGGAATGTCAGTTATTTTGGTTTTTCAAAATTACTTTGTATAAAAATATTCTCTTACCGTTTTACAAATTCCTGAATTAGTAGTTTTGTTTTTATTATTATCTAATTTTTTTAAAAAATCTTAATCAGATTGCCAAAAGTTGGTTATTTTATTGGCATTTTCAAAGAGGCAACTGATATGGTTTGGCTCTGTGTCCCCACCCAAATCTCATGTTAAATTGTAATTCCCAATGTTGAGGGAGGGACCTGGTGGGAGGTGATTGGATCATAAAGGTGGATTTCCCCCTTGCTGTTCTTATGATAGTGAGTGAGTTCTTAGGGTATCTGGTTGTTTAAAAGCGTGTAGCACTTTCCCCTTTGCTCTCTGTCTCCTGATATGCCATGTGAAGATGTGCTTGCTTCCCCTTCACCTTCTGCCAGGATTGTAAGTTTCCCAAGGCCTCCCAGCCATACTTCCTGTACAGCTTGTGGAACTGTGACTCAATTAAACCTCTTTTCTTCATATGTTACCTAGTCTCAAGTAGCTTTTTATAGCATGGTAAGAACGAACTAATACAGCAACCTTTTACTTTACTTACATTAGTTCTGTATTCTATCGTGTTCTATTTCCTATTTAATTTGTTTATATTTCTATCTTTTGTATTCTCTCTTACATTCCTTAGGTGTATTTTTTTCCATTCACTCATGAGCTTATAACATTTAGTTTATTTAAATTTAATTTGTATTTTACTATATAGTTTTAAACCTAGATTTTTAAAAAATTATTATCATGTGTATGTTTTCAAGTTTCGAAGTGAATTGACTTTCTCATCTTGGTTTCTCTCTTTTTATTTATCCTTTAGGAATTTTAAATTTTATTTTATTACATTCTGGTTTGAAGATGTGACATTATACTTTCTGATTTGGGGGATTTATTAAAATTTTATTTTTAGCTGAATACCTGATCTACTACTTTGAATGAACCTTCTGTGTTTGAAAAAAAAAAATGTTCTTTTCACAAATGCATATTTGTTTGTTTAGATGTATTTTTTTTCCATATCTTCTATATAATCATACATATTTTTTGTCTATCTGTTGTATTTGTGAGAGAGGTTTGTTAAAGTCTCCCAAATTAGAATCCTCCCTTGTTGCGGGACTACTCCCAGAATAGTCATCCCAAAATACCTATGTATTGCATTTTCCATGACTTTCCACAACCTCTGGAACCAACTCAGAGTTTCAGAGGGAGAGAGCTGGGAAGACAATGCCCAAAGGTCCTTAATGCAATGCCTGTTTCATCATCAGTTTGCTTCCCCAGCTGAAGCCAGATCTGTAGTATACTTGGCAAGTCAGACCCTCTCTCTGAAGGTAACTGCATGTAATTAATGAGCAAAGCATTCTTTCTGTATATGACATTATTTGCAAGATGTACTTGATGTGATGGAAGAAATTGGAAATTCCCTGGGGAAAGTCTTTGTATACACTCTGGGCACTTATTTACTTCCATAAAATACAGATTTGTAAACTGTTAAATGACCAAACAACTTTGACAATAGTATCTCCTTTTCAAAAAAAGAAAGTTTGACTTGTAAAGAAGTAAAGATGTCATAGATCCAGAGGAAATTTTCCAAAGCAAATTAAAATTAAAGTTTATTATTGTTCATAGAGTATTTTTATATACACTAGATAATTTTGTACCAGCAACAATTCTGTGACAGAAGTAAAAAGCCATATGACTATCATCACCATTCTGATACATACCACTGAGTACCCGGAATCAGAAGTGACTCATTCAAAGTTATACGACTTATACGTGATGAAGCCAATATTGGAATACACACGTTATGATTGCAAATTTCAAGTTATTTACACTTCATCATAGCAACCCCTTACAACCTAGAGAGGAAATTTCTGTGGGACAGTTATCCTTGGCTTTCAATTCATGTGTATGATAAAGTTATGGAAATGGGAATTTCCTCAAATGTAGCTGTTGCATAAATACTAGTTGATTTAAAATAAATGTGCTAAATCTCGTAAGCACGGGATCACTGGGCTCCCTGGCCTTGGGAGAGTTGGTAGGGTTGGCCAGTGGGGACACTAGTAGGAGACCCAGGGAAGGAGGAGAATGAGGTCCAGACATTTGTTTCCCACATTTCCTCTTTGCTGGTTGTGGTGGGCTGGCCATGTTCTTTAAATGAGGATCCCAGCTCTTAAGGGGAGACCTTTCACCCAGTTCTCTCTTCTTCCCTGTTCCAGTAGCAGTTTCTTCCCCCGAACCCCTTAGGACTAGGGTGAAAGTGGTTACCTACTATTATCTACCCCAAGTACTACACCATCCCTTGTGGTTTCTCTGTGTCCTACCTATATCTTTGTAAATGGTCTCTTTTTTAAACAATCCTCAAATTGTATGCTTTGATGTGGCAGCTCTTTCTTGCAAGGACCCTGACTGATAAAGGAAACAAGTTACTCTTAAAGTATATGACTTAAGTGAAAAAAGCTGTGTGAAGGGACAAGTTTCCTAGCCAGTCCATATGCTAACATCTGATTAATTCAGTTTTGGAAAGGAGTTGGCTCTTTTAACATATTCTTCATTGGGGATTACACATTTTCTGGACCAGAATCATAATCAGATCCAAAGATTTCTAGTACTTTAGATATTATTAATAAAATTTACCAGTAACAGAAAAAATAAAGAAAAACAATCTTTTCAGTTTCCAAAGCAGAAAGAAAACCCCATGCATTGTTCCTAAATCACTCTGTCGCCAGGCAAACTTCATTGCCACCCCATCCTGAGAAATTTTTTAGAAGAGTTAGCGTCACCTGATCCTTAGACTTTGAATTAAGGCAGGCACAGGGTACTGCAAAGGCTCACTTCCCAGAACTCTTTGTAAGTAGTGAGACAGACTGATGATCACATGCTAAAGGAGGAATTGAAACAACCCACATCCAGCAGTCTCTGCGTGCTGGAGACTGTGTGTGCATGAGAGTTCACACACACAGACACACAGACACACAGACACACACTCACACACACACGGCCAGAAGGGCAATCCTGCAGAGAAAATGGCGTTATCCTCAGAATTCATTTTGGTGTTTGGGGACTGCATGGGAATGGAGACTACTTACTTCTCTTCTGAGCCAGAGCGGGGTGATATGCTGACATGTCTGGTATTTTCTGCCAGTTGGCTACAATTTGGGTGAGTGGAAAAATATACTCCACTCTCCTCCCTTATTTCCTTGCCATGGCTAATTTTTAATATAATGCCATAAGGGACATTATGATTCAAAAAATAAGAAAAAAATACGGCTACATAATTGCTTAATCAATATAAGATAGGTTTCCACTGTCAAAGTGGAAAGGAGCATCACCCTCTAGTGGATTTGTTTCCTGTTGTTTGTATGTACAGCAGTTAGACTGACTACCTTTATTCCTTTCTTTGCATTTTAATGAGAAGAGGGATTGGAAATTAAAATATAGTGGTTGATGCTCCCTGAAGGTGAAGTGGAACAAAGCAAGAATACATATTTCTTTCTTTTTTTTTTTTTTGGGACAGAGTCTCGCTCTGTCGCCCAGGCTGGAGTGCAGTGGCCGGATCTCAGCTCACTGCAAGCTCCGCCTCCCGGGTTTAGGCCATTCTCCTGCCTCAGCCTCCCGAGTAGCTGGGACTACAGGTGCCCGCCACCTCGCCCGGCTAGTTTTTTGTATTTTTTAGTAGAGACGGGGTTTCACCGTGTTAGCCAGGATGGTCTCAATCTCCTGACCTCGTGATCCGCTCTTTAATTTTAATAATTTTCAGCTTTGAAGCAAAATTTCCTTTTTGTCATTCAAGATAAGGAAATAAAGTGGTCTACTAGAAACTTAAATGTTTACATTTGTGTTCTTGACCAGTAACTATGGGTTGCTAGTTCCTTGGTTGCATTTTTAGCAGTGTAACCAATGTATCTTCAGACAATGAACTTAGGAGTATAGTTATAGCACAAAATAACAACAACAACAAAAAATTGTGCGTCAGTCTTTCTAGGTTTGAAACAATGAAAATAAGAGGATGCAGTTAGATACTAAAATTATAATTGCCAAAATTAACATTTATTCTCTAGTTTCTCAAAGTGAGGAGCCATTGCAGTATTTTAAGTTAAAATTGATACATTAAGAACTATAGGAGACATCAGCAAAATGGCCGACTAGAAGCTCCTAGAACTTTCCTCCCAGCCACACACAAAAATGCCTCAAAATAACAAACAATTTACATTACAACCAACATAACTAAAGGAGAGCGCCAGTGAACAGCAAAACAACTGTACAGCAGAAATCTTGGAGAGCACAGAAATTCAAGATGGCCACACAGATAAGAGAAGGAAAGGGCTCGTCCTTACCACCCCATCCCCCAGGCAGGGTCAGTTAGGAACCAGGAGGGGCTTCTCCCTGTAAAAAAAAGGTAAGCAAGAGGATCCCAGCAGCTCCTACTGCCACTGTGGACAACTGCCGTCTTTGCTACTGGAGACTCTGCAGTCCTCATAGGCTCTGAGCCCTGCTGAGGGAGCTCCCTGCAATCCATACCCTGAGTTCCACTCCGAAAAGGAGTAGATGCTGTGCCCTACCCTGCCACTCCACCTCCACCTGGCTTGTGCTGCTCTGTAACAAATGGGAACCAAAGCTACCTAGAGTGTCCTGCTGGGGGCGAGTAGCCCTTTGCATTCCTCCATCCCTAAGGTTCAGCTATTACTGCCAGTAGCTACCATCCCTTCCCAACTCCACACCCCCAGCCAAGCTCCTGCTATGCCCTACCTGTGTAGACCAAGCTACTGCAGAGCCGCTCCATTTCCCCCATCCTAGTTTCTGGTGCGTCCTCCCTTTAGGGCTGAGCTAAATTGGTGCCCTGGCCACAGAGAGCTGAGGCCTCAAACTATTGAAGCAGTCATGCCCCAGCACTGTAACTGAGGCAGCATCCTGGCCCCTAGGCATCTCCAGCACCCCAAAGCAATTGCCACTCACCCCGTTTTATAGCGGAGGCAGCACCCCGCCACCTGAAGGAGCTGAGTCTCTTGCACACCAGAGAAACTGTGCCTTCCAGCACCACAACTGATATGGCACCCCACCACCCGAGAATCCAGAGGCTCCACTGATCCCACCCTCTGGAATCCAGAGACTCCACTGAAAATATACTGATATGTAGACTCACCCCACTACACTGATGTGTTGTTGTGCTTTTTGGGGCTGAGCAGATATGGCCGAGCCATGCCACCTTGACTTCTAGGCCAAAGAGCTACAATGCCCCACTGACTTGGAACTGGACTAGCCCTCACAGTTTGAGCTGCTGAGACACCCCACCTCTCTGGGATGCAATCATCACAGCACCATTTCTCACCCTCCAGGGCCCAAACCCTGGCAGCATCTGGCCATTCTTGGGACCTTGCTGCTGCTGCTGCACCTGGCCTCACAGAGCCTGGGCTACTGCCTTGTTCCACCATCCCAGGCTTCAGAGTCACCACCGCCTGGTACTTCATGCCCCAGAGCCTGATCTGCTGTTACGCCCTGTTGGCTCCAGGTCCTGAATTGCAGTTGTGCCCTGCTCCCCAGGGCATTCCTTCTTCCCCAGAGCTGTATCAGTACTGTGCCCTGCCTATAAGGGTCAGAAGAACCACAGCTGTATCTCAGCCCCTTGAACCAGTGTGCCTCAGAGCAACAGACTCCTAGCATTGTTTCAGACAATGATGGTATGAAAATAGAAGTCAATAACAGGAGAAATCTTGAAAATTTACAAGTATGTAAAGTTAAACAACATGTTCCTGAATAACCAACGGGTCAAAGAAGAAATCAAAAGGGAAATTTAAAAATATATTGAGAGGAATGACAATGGAAGCACAACACACCAAAACTATGTGATGCAGCAAAAGCAGTTCTCAGAGGGAACTTTATAGCAATAAATGCCTACTTGACAAAACAGAAGAAAGATTGCAAATAAATAGTCTAACGTTATGCCTCAAGAAACTAGGAAAAAAAGAACAACTAAACTCAAAATTAGTAGAGAGAAGGAAATAAAACTGAAACAGAAATGAATCAAATGAAGAACAGAAAACTATATAATCAATAAAAGTTGATTTTTGCAAAAAAATACACAAAATTTACTGAATTTACAAAACTTTAATTAAAGAAAAAAGAGAAGACACCAACAAGATAAAAATGAAAATGAAGAAATTACAAGAGATACCTCAGAAATAAAAAGGACCATAAGTGACTATTATGAACAACTGAATGCCAAAGCATGCCAACAAAATGGATAACCTAGAGGAAATGAATAAATTCCTAAAAAAATACAGCCTAGCAAAATTGAACCAGGAAGAAATAAAAAGCCCAAACAGAACAATAGCAAATATATTGAAGGAGTAACCAAAAACCTTTCAACAAAGAAAATCCCAGGACCAGATGACTTCACTGAATTCTACCAAACATTCGAAGAATTAATACTAATACTTCAATTCTATCAGAAAGTAGAGCTATAGGGAATACTTCTAAACACATTTTATGAGGTCAGCATCACCTTAACACCTAAATGAGACAAATAAATCTCAAGAAAAGAAGTGACAGGCCAATTTATCTGAATAACATTGATGCTATAATCCTCAATAAAATAGTAGTAAACCAAATCCAAAACACATCAGAAAGATTATACATCATGCCAAATGAGATCTGCCCCTGGCATGCAAGGCTGACTTAACATATGTAAATCAATCACTGTGATACATCATATTAACAGCATGAAAAATAAAATTGACATTATCATCTCAATTAATGTGAAAAAAGCATTCAACAGACTCTAACATGTTTTCTCAATAAGAACTCAACAGTTTCAGTATAGAAGGAAAGTTTCTCAACAAAATAAAAGGCATTAGCCATTTATGAAAAACCCACAGCTAACATTATAATCAATGGAAAAAAAAGAACTGAAAGTTTTTCCACTAAGATTTGGTTGAAGGCATCTTCTGCCAGAGGTATACCTAGAGTGGCATACCACTCTCGACACTTCTTTTCAACATAATGCTGAAAGTACTAGCAAGAGTAATCGTAAAGAAAAAGAAACAAAAGGCACACAAATCAGAAAGGAAAAAGTAAAATTATCTCTATTTGCAGTTGACATGATCTTATATATTAAAAAACCCAAAGATTCTACAGAAAATTTTTAGAACTAATAAATGAATTCAATAACGTTGCAGGATACAAAATCAACATACAAACATCAGTAGCATTTTATACACAAATAACAACCTAACTCAAGAAATTTTAAAAATGCCATTTACAATAGCATCAAAAAATAAAATAAAATACCTAGGAATTTAACCAAAGAAATGAAAGATCTTCATACTGAAAACTATAAAATGTTAATGAAAGAAATTAAAGAAGACACAAATAAATGAAAATATATCCCATGCTCATGGATTAGAAGAATTAACATCATTAAAATGCTTATACTTCCCAAATATCCAGATTCAAAACAATACCTATCAAAATCCTATGGCATTCTTCACAGAAATAGAAAAAAACAAGTCTAAAATTTATATAAAACCATGAGACGCCAAATGGCCAAAACAACTTTTGAAAAGAAAAACAAGGTTTCAGGCATTATACTTTCTGATTTAAAATTATATTATAAAGCCATAATAATCAAAACAGTATGGTTCTGGCATAAAATCAGACACATAGACCATTGGATCAGGCTAGAGAGTCCAGAAATAAGTCCAAACGTATATGGTTAACTAATTTTTTATGAGAACACTAAGATGACACAATGGAAAAATGATAGTCTCTTCATAAGTGGTTCTGGGAAAACTAGATTTCCATGCTCAAAAGATCACCATACAAGAAAGTCAACTTAAAATTGATAAAAAGACCTAAATATAATACCAGAAGCTATAAAACTTCTAGAAGAGAACATAGGAGGAAATCTCTTGGACTTTGGCCTTGGTAATGATTTTTTGGATACTACACCAAAAGCCCAGACCACAAAAGTAAAAAATAAGTGAATGGAACTACATCAAACTGAAAGTCTTCTGTATAGCAAAGAAAGTAATCAACAAAATGAAATGGCAGACTGTGGATTGGGAAAAAATATTTGTTAGCCATATATCTGATAAGGAATTAATCTCCAAAATTTATAAAGAACACATACAACTCAACAGTGGAAAAACAAAAAACACAATTAGAAAATTGGCAAAAAAAAAAAAGTATAGGCATTTCTCCAAAGAAGACATAAAAGTTGCCAACATGTACATGAAAACGTGGCCAATCTCACTAATCATCAAATAAATGCAAATCAAAATCACTGTGAGATACCACCTCACACCCGTTAGGATGGCTATTGTCAAAAAGTCCAAAGATAAATGTTGGTTAGTGTCTGGAGAAAAGGGAATTCTTATACATTGTTGATGGAAATATAGATCAATATAGCCATTATGGAAAAACAGTATGGAAGTTTCTAAAGAAATTAAACATAGAACTACCATGCAATCTCTCTTCTGGGCATATACCAAAAGGAAATAAAATCATCACCTTATAAATATATCTGTGTTCTCATGTTCATTGCAGCCTTATTCACAGTAGCCAAGATATGGAAACATCTTAATATCCTAAGATGTTGGCTTGATGATAAAAGTAAATGACAAATGACATAATAATCAACTAAGTAAACAAAATGGTAGCAGGAGGCTTTATACTAATACCAAGCAGAGTTGAATGCAAGTCAAAAATCTTAAATCAGTTATTGATGCAAGTTAAAATCTATAAAAAGTTATAATTAGTGTAATTCTTCATTAGTAAAAAATACTATGAATAAAACATAAATAACAGAAATAACAGAAGATAAAGAATATATTTACAAGAATACAATTATAGTGAAAAATGATACCTCACTTTCAGTTTTTTGTAGCTCAAAATACAGAAGATTTCAATAACAATGTTTGTAATAATATTATAGTTAATAAATACGCAAATGTATAAAATAAGCAACATAAAGAGGAAATGAATGCAGATGATGAGAAAATTATCATAAAAAATACACTCTACAACTTATATTAATAACTTTTAAAACTTTCTTTTTTTTTCCAAGAAGAAATAGACTACAAATTGTGGAAGAAATTGTCAATGTTGTCAAAGTTCTCAAAAGGCTTCAGATCTAAAAGGTGTCTTTGGTAGTTTTTCCATTATTCCAAGAAACAGATGACTCCAATATGACTTAAATTTTTTCCAGAGCAACACAAAAGAAAAAATTATCTGAAATTATTTTATGACAGAGCATATGTGTGGTAGCAATATCTAACAGATTCTCTCTCTCTCTCTCTCTTTCTCTCTCTCTGTCACATTTCTCTCTCTCAAAGATCTAAATGATATATTAGAAAAGGTAATTCAGCAATGCATTAAAAGAATAATACAGCATAACCAGGTTTAACTCCAAGAATATATCAAATTCAAAATTGGGAAATCCATTAGATTCTTACAGTCAGTCATATTACAGTAGATATAAAAGGTATTTGATTAAATTCAGACATTCCTGACTTAAAAACAATTTTAAACCTAAAGAGCATTAACCAAATATAATTTAATAAATGAAAACATATGTCATGTTCTTGATTACAAAATCTCAATATTTAAGACAATTGTCTATTTATTTTTCTCAAAATAACCTATAATATCTATGCATTTTTATTCAAAAGTGAAGCAAAATATGTTTTAGAAACTTATAAAACTATTATTATTCTAAAATTATTTTTTAAACAGATCTATAAAAAAGTCAAAAAAATTGGAAGAATTTTCTGTAAAAGGAAATATAAACTTTTAACCTACAATATTGAGTTTGTAACTACTTCCAAACTTCAAACTTATAAATTACAATATCTAAAACAGAACCGCCACAGAGGCACAGAAATAGACTAAATTGAAATTGAATAAAGGAGCCAGAAATACACTCAAGGATATGTGGTAGTTAAGTATATGATAAAGATGGCATTTCACATTGGTGAGAAGATGAATTGAATTTTTAATAAATAATGCTGGGATTATTGGTCAGATATTTGAGAAAAGAAAGTTGACTCTTTTATGGGAAAATAGCTTCCAGATGGATTAAAGGTTTAAATGTGTACGAGGAAAAAAGGAAAGGACAAAAAGAAATTATAAAATACTAGAAAAATGGGTGAATAATTTTATAATCCTAAAACTAAGTCTAAGCAGTATAAGAAATTTAGGGTCCATAATAACATTTTGGTAAGTTTCATTACATAATAATGTAACATTTATAACCATGATATTAGCTTTTGAAGTAAGTCCAAAAACAAAATACAAACTGGGATATATGTAAGGAAGAGTTAATACACTTAATACGTAAAGAGTTCTAGCTAATCAGTGAGACAAACTCAACCATTACAACAGAAAAATGGGTAAAGAAAACAACAGACAGTACAAAGAAGGTGAAATAAAAAGGGCTGAAAAACATCTACAAGATAGTTACTCTCACAAATAAATAGAAAAGACATGATCTATTATTTTTTACTCATTAAATTAGTAGATGTTTATGTGATTGTAGCAGTCACTGAAACATCTAAGTGAGGACTAAGCTCTGTTGTTTTTTAACCTTGCCAAAATTCCTATCTAAGGGGTCTGGGGAGTCATGCCCCACAAACCACAAATTCTCATCAGATGGGTTTTACTTAACCCTATATATTGTGACTTACTTTCCAACCTGACTCTGGCATAATATTACAAGACAAACAGGAAAATCAAAATGCCTTACCCCAAAACATGTTTCTTTGCCATACTTGAAATGTCCCTGGAAAGCTGTCCTTTGTGGGGAAAAATTTAGATCTGTAAAGAATCTCTACTAACATAGCTAGATATTTTCTTCCAGACCCTCCCAATCCCAAAGAGATTAAGAATCTAGCACCTTTTAAAGATCTGAATGGGAAACTTTTGGCATCTATTGTCTCTAAGGGCAGCCACTATAAGACTCCCAAAGAACCTTGTTCTTCACAATCTTTGATCTTAACCTGAACATTTCTTTTCTATGGATCCCAGGTCCTTAGAGAAACTCAACCAACTGTCAACCAGAAAATGTTTAAATTTACCTATAGCCTGGAATCCCCCTCCCCACCCCTGCACCCCCAACCCCTTTGAGTTGTCCCACCTTTCTGGACCAAACCAATGTATCCAATGTATTTCTTAAATGTATTTTACTGATGTCTCATGCCTCCCTAAACTGTATAAAACCAAGCTGCCCCCCAACCACCTTGGGTACATGTTCTCAGGGCCTCCTGAGGGCTGTGTCACAGGCCATGGTCACTCATATTTGGTTCAGAATGAATCTCTTAGAACGTTTTACAGAGTTTGACTCTTTTTGTCGAGATAAGTCCTATTGGCAGGAATGCAATTATATAGAAGATTTCTGAAGGGTAGTGTGGGAGTGTGTATCAAATCTTAAGTTAGATAACTTTTGGCCTAATAACTCTACTTTTAGAAATTTAACTGGAGGAGATAATTGTGTAGGTTAAATTAAAATATGTGTATGAGAATTTTCTTTAGTGTATTTAAACAATCTATAAATGTCTCTCAGTATGGAACTGATTCAATAAATTATCGTCCAAACCATGTATTCAATAAAATAACAATATAGATCTCTTGACATATATTTGGTTGAGAAAAGCAGATTAAAGAATAGTAGGTACCCCACATAACTACAGTCAATTGATCTTTGACAAAGGAGTAAAGGCAATACATTGGAGCAAACATCTTCTTTTCGACTAATGCTACTGGAACAACTTGGATATCCACATGCACTAAAATTAATCTAGACACAGACCTTACAGCTTCAACAAAAATTAACTCAAAATGGATCACAGAACTAAATATAAAATGCACAACTATAAAACTCCTGGGAGATAAAATAGGAGAAAACCTAGATTACCCTGGATTTGATGATGAAATTTTAGATGTGACACCAAAGGCACAATCCATAAAAGAATTGATAAGATGGATTGCATTACATTAAAATTTTCTGCTTTTTGAAAGACACTGTCAAGAGAATGAAAAGAGAAGCTACAGATTAGGAGAAAATATTTGCAAGAGCTGTGTCTGATAAAGCAGCAGTCCCTAACCATTTTCACACCAAGGGCTGGCTTAGTGAAAGACAAATTTTCCACAGATGGGGGGTAGGGGAGATGGTATCAGGATGAAACTCTTCCTCATCAGATCATCAGGCATTAGATTCTCCTAAGCAATGTGTAACCTACATCCCTTGCATGCGCAGTTCAAATAGGGTTTGCGCTCCTCTGAGACTCTAATGCCACTGCTATCCGACAGGGGGTGGAGCTAGGGTGGTAATGCTTGCTCTCCAGCTGCTTACCTCCTGCTGTGCAGCCCAGTTCCTAACAGACCCGGGACCAGTACACAGCCCTGGGGATTGGGGATCCCTGTGATAAAGGACTGTTATCTAAAGTATACGAAGAACTCTCAAAACTCAATAATAAGCAAACAATTTGATTTTTAAAAATGGATCAGACCTTAACAAATACCTCAAAAAATGTATATACAAATATCAAGCAAACATATGAAAAGATGCTGCACATCATATATCATTAGGGAAATGCAAATTAGAATGAGATACCACCACACACCTATTAGAATGCCAAAAATCCAGAACACTGAGAACAGCAAATGCTGGTGAGGTTGTGGAGCAACAGGAGCTCTTACTTATTACTGTTGGGAATGCAAAGAGGTACAGCCACTTTGGAAGACAGCATGGAGGTTTCTTACAAAACTCTTGCCATACAATTTAGAAATTGTGTTTCTTGCTATTTATGCAAACAAATTGAAAACTTAAATGCACACAAAAACCTAAACACAGATGCTTATAACAGCTTTATTTTGAGTTATGAAAACAACCCTAAAGCAACCAAGCAACCATCTTGGTTGAAAGTAAACTAACATATCCTTCAGTAGGTGAATAGATGAATAAACTATTACATGTCCATACAATATTATTCAATGCTGAAAAGAAATAAGCTATTAAGCTGTCAAAAGACTTAGAGGAATCTTAAATGCACATTGCTAAGTAAAAGAAGCCAATCTGAAAAGGCTATATATTCTATGAGTCCAACTATATGACAGTCTGGAAAAAGACAAAACTTTACAGATGAAAAAAAGATAAGTGGAAGCCACAGGTTAGGAGAGAGAAAAAGGACAGAGTGCAAGGCTTTTTTTTTTTTTAAGAGCAATAAAACTATTCTGTTTTGCTAAAATGGTGGATACTTGTCATCATACGTTTGTCCAGACTCATATAATATGCAACACCAAGAGTAAACCCTAATGCAGACTATGGACTTTGGATAATAATGATATGTCATTGTATGTTCATCAGTTGTAACAACGAATGTACCACTCTGGTAGGATATGTGAACCCAAAATATCTGAGTCAGTTCTCAGTCAATTTAGGAAGTTTGTTTTGCCAAGATTAAGGATACACCTGTAACACAGCCTCAGGAGGTCCTGACAACATGTGCCCAAGTTGGTCCGGGTACAGCTTGCTTTTATACATTTTAGGGAGGCATAATACATCAATCAATACATGCAAATTTTACTTTGGTTCAATCTGGAAGGGTGGGACAACTCAAAGCTGGGGCTTTCAGGTCATAGGTAGATTTAACAATTTTCTGATTGACGATTCATTGAGAGTTATTATCAGTGGAAAGAAATGTCTTGGTTATATAAGGGGTTGTGGAGTCCTAGGTTTTAACATGCAGATGAAGCTTCCAAGTAGCAGGCTTCCAAGAGAATAGACTGTAAACATTTCTTACCAACTTAAGGTCCGTGTTGATGTTAATTCTGGAGGGGTATAATGAGACGTGTCTGACCCCTCTTCCATCATGGCCTGAACTAGATTTTCAGGTTAACTTCAGAATGCCCTTGGCCAAGAGGAGGGGTCCGTTCAAATGATTCGGGGCCTTTGAATTTTATTTTGGTTTACAGACATGCTGATGATGAGGGAGCCTATGCTTGTGTGGGAACACGGGGTATATAGGAAATCTCTGTACTTTCCTCTCAATTTTGCTGTGAACCTAAATCTGCTCTGAAAAAATTATCTTTAAAAAGTGTGAGTAAAGAATAATGATTATGAAATTGTACACAATAAGATCCATGTATGGATATGTACACATGGAAATATACAAACTTTTATAATCATATATAAGTTATGTCTCCCTTGCAATAGACAGAAACTCAATTTAAACTAGTTCAAGCAAGAGAGTACCATTTTGGCTCAGATAGCTGAAACGTATATCTTCAGGCCCATCTTTTTCAAGGCTTCAAAGAGGTCATCAAGAGGAGTCAGTTTCCCACTTTGTTCCCAAGTCTCTGCCTGTTTTCTCTGGGGGCTCTGTCTCCAGAACAGGATATCTCCTCATGGTGACAAGATGGCTGTTATAGTCCTTACCTCTCCTCCTTTCCATGTTAGTACCAGCGTGAAAGAGAAAAATATTTTCCTGATTATTCATTTGAAAGCTTTAGATTCATTGGTCATTGGCTAGCTTAACCTGGGACGTGTGCTTACACTCAAATCAACACTGTGGATGGGTTTAGGCTTTGTGTGCCATGTCACATGCCCTACCCCTATGGCATGTGGCCTGAGAGTTGGGTGGGTGAGGGAGAGGAAGAGTATTTCCTTTTTTTATTTTTTTGTTTTATTTTTACCATATGCCTTTTTAAAAATATTATTTTAAGTTCTGGGATACATGCGTAGAATGTGCAGGTTTGTTACATAGGTATACATGTGCCATGGTGGTTTGCTGCACCTATCAACCCATCATCTAGGTTTTAAGCCCCACATGCATTAAGTATTTGTCCTAATGCTCTCTGTCCCCTTGCCCCCCACTGCCTGACAGGCCCCGGTATGTGATGTTCCCCTAGGAGGAGTATTTCTAAAGGAAAATTGTAGAAGAGTAAATGTATGCCGGGCCACTAAAACAACAGAAGAAAAATTTCCCTTCATGATGTTGTTTCTTAACAAATTTTTTTAAATGTATTATTTGGGAATCTACCATTTTTTAACTAGTGAAAACTATGAAAAACCATTACCATGCAGCATTTTATATGTAAACAAATAATCTATTTCCAACATAAATAAAATAAAATATATAGATATTTATTCTTCATTTCACGCTATTTTTATTCTTTTATGTTTCTACCTTGTCTTTCACTTACATATTTTTTTCATACAAACCTCTCAGTATCACTTCTTTTTGTTGTGTTTCCATAGTTATTCAGACTTTCAAAGTCACAGGTAAAAGAACGTGTGAAGTGAAAATGTTTATCCCAGGAAGCATTTCAGAGAAGGAAGTGGAGAAGTAAAGAAATATGTAGTGGCTCCAGAACGTCTGAAGAGAGTTTTAGGGGACTGGTCTTGAGTTATATTTGTAGAGCAAACACAATTTTTACTTTGATGGCAAATTGTTGGAAGGAAGAGCAGCTTTCCAAAGCCTATGAGATGTTGCCTTTGATGAATAGTTTTATTTAGATCGGTGCCTAGAAAACTTTCATGTGCATATGAGTCACCTAGACATCTGATAAAATGCAGATTCCGACCCACTATGTCCATGTTGGGACCCAAGGCTTGTAATTTCTCACAAGCTCCCAGGTGATATTAATGCTGCAGTTCCACAGATCATATGTTGAAAAACAAGTATCTGTATAACATTTTCCTGACAAGTCAAGAATTAAATCAACCATTTTCTGCATATTTTATTAAAACTAGAAATATATTAAAATGTTTTCAATTATTCTGGGCTTATTTGTATATGCTACTATTTTTCTATTTAGGGCTAAGTAAAACAAAATTAAGAACAGTTGATTCTGTATTACCTCATCTTAAAAGAAAGAAGATATTCCAACTTTCTTTCCCACCATCTAATATATAATGTTAAATATGTTTTTATATTATGCCATAAGAAAGAAAATGCTCTCTTGCTGTCTTAAATGCTATTTTTCTTGTTCTGGAACGAAAGATTACTCAATTCAACTTTGAATTACACTGGAATTGTGTTGAACATTTTTTCTTGTTTGAGATTTGATAGTGTGCTCTGTCAAGGGCAAACTCAAGAGCCATGAGTTTTTGCTTTATTGCTGTCAACTAGTATAATTTGTAGAGCAAAAGGAGAAAGGCACTAAGAATGTCTCTTGAAGAAAGTGTGTTTTAAAATTTAGATTCCCACTTGTGCAAAATGGTGGCTCTTCCTCCTCACTGTGGGTCTATATGACCTCGAACAGCAGCTACAGCCCAGCCCCAGCTTTCAACACCAATAACGTCTGAAGACCCAAGCCATTTCACCTGTCCAAGGCCAATTTTTGTGCTTGGATATGAATTCACTCTGGGTTACAAACATTTCTAATGATTTGTTTGTTTTTAAGCTTCATATGCCCTCTCCAACTCCAGGCCCTTTATCAGTTCCTCTCCACCCTGCTAAGAAGAATGGAATCTGGGAACCAAGATCAAGAGCAAAAGTCTGCTTTGTTTAAGGTGAGAGAGAGAGAGAGAGAGAGAGAGAGAGAGAGAGAGAGAGAGCGAGCAAGCGCACATGTGCAAGCATAAAATAGAAGCACCTTTCTCTTTGCCTCAATTGGTTTGGGACATTCCTTTCAGTTTACCCCAGGAACCAGAATTGTCTGGGGACTCTAGCACTAGCAGGTAATTCCAAAGTGGTAGCTCTGGTGTATTCGTCAGGGTTCTCTAGACGGACAGAACTAATAGGATAGATGTGTATGTAAAGGGTAGTTTATTAAGGAGTATTAACTCAAATGATCACAAGGTCCCACAATAGGCCGTCTGCAAGCTGAGGAGCAAAGAAGCTATTCCAAGTCGCAAAGCTGAAGAACTTGGAGTCTGATGTTTGAGAGCAGGAAGCATTCAGCACAGGAGAAAGATATAGGCTGGGAGGCTAAGCCAGTGTAATCTCTCCACGTTCTTCTGCCTGCTTTTCATTCTGACTGCACTGGCAGCTGATTAGATGGTGCCCACCCGGATTGAGGGTAGGTCTGCCTCTCCCAGTCCACTGACTCAAATGTTAATCTCCTTTGGCAATACCCTCAAAGACACACCCTGGAGCAATATTTTGCATCCTTCAATCCAATCAACTTGACACTCAGTATTAACCATCACACTCTGCTATCGTTTTTACTTATGTAGAAACATCTCAGTTGTCTTGAGTCTTGAGTTTCCACCTATGGGTTGGTTTGTTTGTTTGTTTTCTTTTTTGTTCTTTTTTTTTTTTTTTTTTTTTTTTTGACAGTCTCACTCTGTTGCGCAGGCTGGAGTGCAGTGGTGCAATCTCGGGCTCACTGGAACCTCCTGGGTTCAAGTAATTCTCATGCCTCAGCCTCCCAAGTACCACATTGGCCAGGCTGGTCTTGAACTCCTGACCTCATGTAATCCACCTGCCTCAGCCTCCCAAAGTGCTGGGATTACAAGCATGAGCCACCATGCCTGGCCACCACCTGTATTTTTTAATATGATGTGGGGGCTACCATGTTATCTTCTTTGGGCCCTTGTTATGACCCCAACTGCATACTTCAGTTCCTTATCTTATAGGAGCTTGCTTAATCGAACTTTCAGGCTTTACTTAGCACCCACAACTCTTCTCTGGCTCCTATTGAGATCCACTGGCTAGGCATTGTTCACATTTCTACTTGTTTGTCTATGCCTCTGTGAAAGTTACTGGCACTTGAGAAGACAGAGTGACATAATAACAAGAAATGGATGAGACCAAAAAAGTGTTAATGAAGAAAAGAATCACTACAGCCTACATTTATGTTTGCCAGAGACAGTGCTTTAGTAGCCCAAAATTCTCCTTTTAAACACACTTACAAGGTAAACAAGTCCTTTTTTCTATAAAATAGTTACATTTGTTTAACATTGGACATTGGGTTGACCATTGGTGATGGCAGCCAAAATCCTAAAGTATAGGTTTAGCCATTAGCCTTGCTGTACTGATGACAGAAACAGACTCTTACATTGCCCTCCTGTGGCTTGGAAATTCCCCTATATTCCTTCTCTTTCCCTCAGGCACTTTGATGACACACCAGTTCCTCATCAGCATACTGGAGACCCTACTGGAGTTGTAGAGTTAATGCCAATAGCATTGCCTACAGATAGAAAAAGAAGAGCCTTGCACTTATGCATGTGACTATTTTTTAAATATGTAAGAAGAAAACTGTTTTAATTTATTGATTTTTTTGGATACCAAACTTAAGCTATAGAAGAAAAGAAAAATGATTCAAATATGTTTTGAATAATCATTTATTCTAGAGCGTCTGACAAGCGTAAACTTGGAAGTATGGAAGAACCTCCATCTTAACAATGGCCACTTTCCAAAGAACAGTAAGGGACATATATTTAAAAAACGACAACAAAAAAACATAAATCACAATCATCTGCCACAGAAGTAATGACTGCAGGAATCACAAAAGATGGTGATAATAAGTGGAAGGTTATGCCTTGAAGTCCTGCTGGTGAAATTCAATTTAATTAAATGAGGGTTTAATTACAAAAAACAAAGGTGGCATTCACTTCGATTTAAAATTTTATGCATAAAAAGTAAGCTTCAGAAATACAAAAGAACCAAATAAAGCCATCAAGTAAGAAGAGCTTAAACTTATTTTGTTATCCTGGTTGGCAGGAGGCTGGGGAGTAGGAGAGCGGAGGACCATTTGGCAGGCAATAGATAAATATAAGCAAACTGCAAGTCCTTGATTTTGCCTTAAGTGGCAAAATGCATGATGAAGACAAGAGTGAAAGAGTCTGAGTTGATAAACATGAAGACAATTGTTGTTCTTATTTATTGGCTTCTAAAGCATATCTTGCCTAATACAAAATACTGTGCTGCTGAAAAGCAGAAAGACTATTAAAACTCCAAAATAGAGATGTTCTGAGAGCTGAAGCCATGCACAGAGTATTTTTCAATTACTTCAGAAAAGAAGGTATCATACATAGAGCTATGTGTTTGAAAGCATTTAACTAAATAAGGATGATAATTGCAAAATAAATGCTATACCATGGGCCAGGATGGGAATAATATGTTGATCCTGAATAAATAACTTATGCTAAAGCAGTAAAACAAATTAAGAGATTTAGAATCAAAACTATTATTACTCTTATTTTATATATATTTTTCTGCGTGAGAGATAGAGGGGGTTAAGAGGGGAGGAGGCAGGAAAAGAGTTATAGAAAAAGAAGGGCCACTGTGGGTAAGCAAAAAATGGCTAAGTTGATTCAGAGCGACTCAGTGGGAGGTCTAGATCATATTTTTTACCTTTTATAATAAATCCAAAACCGTATTTGTCAATTTTTCCTAAACGGCAACTCTATGTGGCTATGTTCATTTATACCCAGTCTGAGTGGGCATAAGCACAAACCAAAAAAGTAAAAAAAAAAAAAAATTGTCTGTCTCCAGGACATTTTAAAACCAATTTATTTCACTTTCCATCATCATTAAGGAAGATTATTTAAACAGAGGCACAGTCTACTTTTTGAATATCCTACCCTGGGACTAAAATTAGCAACTAAACCCTTGAATTTAGACCATTCCAAGTTTTGGATCGAATCATATTAACCTTTCTACCAGCTTTCCTGCTTGGTTTAATCTGATAGCCCCAGGAGATGGATTCTGAGGAGTGCCCGAGCCATTGGGGAAGGAAGCGGTTAAGAAGGAAGAAGCACACTTCTTGGCAGAGTGTCTGAGTATGCAGTCACCTTCCTCATAGATAGTGCCTAAAAATCCTGACATCTAAAAGTATAATTTAGATGTGCCAAAAGGTTTATCAGCTCTGAAATACCTGATAGTCCCACCATAAATTCACCCAACAAGAATATATTTATTAATTAAACATTTGGGGTGGGGAGCAAATTTTGTGTTTGGCATTTATGAATGATAACAGGGGAGAACAAGACATAGTCTTTGAGTTCAGGAAGAGACCTACATCACATTGCCAGGCCCTGTCAAGGGTACAGATGGAAGTCCACACACCACATGTCAAAATATCTAAAACTATAAGTTAACTTTTGAAATCAAAATTATTTAAGTAAAGCTGAAAAACTTTGAATTTTGAAAACAATGGAATGTCCCTAAATATTTTTATAAAAATAAAATATCTGCATTTCTAGAATTATCTCTTTCATTGCCAATGTAAAGAATTAGTAACCTGCTCCATGCATGTTATGTCTAGATCTGCATATGTGAATTAATATTTCAAAATGTCCCTCAGTCACCACAGGCACCTGTTGTGAATATCATGCCACCAGAGCCATTTATTGGAGCACATAGTAGAAAAAAGAGACTCTTGGCACTAGAGAGAAATGATTCTCTGTTATGCAAAACTATATTACATTCATGCTATAGAAAAGGAAGAATTTGACAGCTAATAACTTTGGCTTTTCTCTTCCCTAAGTGCTCTGCTCCTACTTCAAAGGAGCATTTGCTTCTCACATGGGCAGTAGCACAGACAACAAACCTTCATAACATTCAAGCAATCAACTTTATTTTGAGGAAACAGGACAAAAAAATGTGGGCAAGTCTTTCCCCGGACCAGAACGGCTGTGTCAGGGGAGCTGTTGTTTTAGGATTATAGGCGACATCGTGCCAGGGTTCAGAGTCGAATCTCAAATTCTTTTTGATGTTTGCAATATATAGGGCTCACTAAAGCATGGATCCTAGGTCGTGGGCCCCTTTTGCTTAGGGCAAGGATGGTACCACCACAGAGCTTGTAATTTAGCAAGGGAAACAGACATATAAATCATGAATTTTAGTGGGAGATTAAATGAAGGAGTGCTGTGATAGAAGCACAACAATAATATCCAACTTTTATTGGCTCCCTATATGCTAGTATTACAAGTGATTTCTATACATTATTTCATTTGAATCTCACAAAACAATAATGAGTGAGAATTGGAAAATACAGAATAGAGGCACAGAAATCTTAGGCAGCTTGCCCAAGTATGTGAGTGCCAGTCAGAGACCACATTTTTACGTAGAAGTCTGCTATATATAGTGGTTTGTCAAATTTTATGTTAGATGTTTTTACTATATGATCATGAAAGGAATTTTTTCATTATTGACATGCTCTTGTCAGGTTTTGAATTCTCAATTTTAAAATTCTTCAGGAGCTGTGTGTGTGCGTGCGTGCGTGTGTGTGTGCGTGCATGTTTGTCAATGAAGAAGCTAAGTCTAAAATGTATATGGTAATGCCAAAGGCCAAGAATGGCCACACCAATATTGCAGAAGAACAAAGTCGGGAGATTTACACCAGTGGATCTCAAGACATTCCATAAATCTACAATTATTTAAAAAATATGGTATTTGAAAAAAGGATAAATCAAGAGAACATCGTACAGAATTTAGAAACAAGCCCACACCCAAAAGACCTTTCGATTTACGACAAAAATGTTCTCTCTCAGAAGTGGAGAAAGGGCAGTCTTTTCAGAAAACAATGAGTCAAATGGATATCTACATATATAAAAATAAGGGAAATTTGATTCTCACCTCATATCTAACCCAAACATCAATTCCAGGTAGATTGTAGGCCTAAATGTGAAAGGCAAAGCCTCAGTGCTTTTAGAAGATAATATGGGAACATACCTTTCTGACTTGGAGAAATGAATAGATATTTTTTAAACAGAATGTAAAATATTTACAATAAAGAAAAAGATTTATCAATTGGAACACATCAAAATTTAGTTCTATCAAAAGACATCAGTAATTGAGTGGAAAGTTAATCCAGAATGTGGCAGATATTTGCAATAGGTATATCTTACAAGAATTCATATCAGCAAGAAAAAAGACAGCCATACAGTAGAAAAATGGACAAGGCATTTGAGCAGGCATTTCGTGAAAGAGAATATCCAAAATATTCACTAGAGTGACTAACACTTTTTAAATGATTATGAGTGTTGATGTGAATGTGAAGCTCTCATACTTTCGTGGTACAAATTTAAACTGATACAACCACTTCGGAAAACTTGTCTGCAGTATAAATTAAAATGAACAATTTTTCATTCTACGAACTAGCAATTTCACTTCTAGGTATATATAAACCTACAGAAATGCACACATGGATGTATCAAAACACATGAATAAAAATGTTCTTTACAGTATTATTTGTAATAGTCCCAAATTGGAAGCAATAAAATTATCTGTCTATAGTAAAATAAATAAATACATTGTGGTGTATTTTTATAGTGAAGGGATGTTCAGCAATGAAAATGAACAAACTGTAGCTCAACAACATGCAACAACATGGGTAAATCTCATAAACACTATGTTAAGTGAAAAAAGTTAAGACGCAAAAAGCACATTTTATTTCATGAAGTTCAAAAGCATGCAAAGTGTCTACGGTGCAGATGTCATGATAGCGGCTACCTTTGAAGTAGAAGAGGAGGAATGGCCCAAAGGGGCAATGAGGTGGGTTTCTGGGATACTGGCAATGTTCTACTTCTGGATCTGCCTGGAAGTAACAGGAGTGTGTTACTGTGTAGAAGTCTATTAAGCTATACAGTTAAGATTTATATACTTTTCTGTAAACATTAAATACTTTGAAGAAAATTTTTAAATGCTGTGAAGGAAAAAATCTGGTGATGGAATAGAGAATAGTTTAGAGGAGGGAGGTAAGGGGAAGTCTTCTTGAGGAGGTGACACCTAAGAAAGAGGCACACAGCTTGGGAAAACATTATGCTCTCTGCAAAGGGGAATGTACTACCTCACTTTCACACTGATGGTGTAGTTTTATAATTAAGTCATTGCTGCTCATTATTTACCCAAAACCAAGACTCTCTGACACAAAGTAGATGCATTTGGTTGGACTGCAGGACTAAGGAATATTCAGAAACATGAGATTCTCTACATCTCCCTATTCCCCACCCCAAACTCCAGCCACCACCATTTTACACTCTATTTCTATGTACTTGACTTTTTTTAAAGTCCATGTATGAGTGAGATCATTAAATATTGATCTTTCTGTATCTGGCTTATTTCACTTAATATAATTTCCTCCTGTTTCACCCATATTGTTATAAATGACAGGATCTCCTTCTTTTTAAGGCTAAATAATACTCCATCGTACGTATACTGTAGTTTCTTTATCCATTCATCTGATGATGCATTTATTGGCCAACAGACACTTTGGTTGTTTCCATATTCTGACTATTGTGAACAATGTTGCAATGAACATGGGACTATAGATATCTCTACAAGATGCTGATTTCATTTACTTTGGGTATATATCCATAACAGAGATTTCTAGGTCAAATTGTAGTTCTATTTTTAATTTTTTGACAAATATTTATACTGTTTTGCATAATGTCTGTACCAATTTACATGACCACCAAGAGTAGACAAGGGGGTCTCTTTTCTTCACACTCTCACCACACCTATGTCTTTTCTTTTTGATAATAGCCATTCTAACAAATATGAGGCGATATCTGATTATGGTTTTAATTTACATTTTCCTGACGATTAGTAATGTTGAGCGCCTTTTCATAGACATTTTGGGCACTTTTGTGTCTCTTTTGGAGAAATATCTATT
This sequence comes from Macaca fascicularis, assembly GCF_037993035.2. Taxonomy (NCBI): domain Eukaryota; kingdom Metazoa; phylum Chordata; class Mammalia; order Primates; family Cercopithecidae; genus Macaca; species Macaca fascicularis. Next base: position 128,840,190 of record NC_088380.1, read on the forward strand.
CAGGTCCTTTGTCCTTTTTTAAATTGGATTATTTGTAAGATCCTTACGTATTTTGGAGATTACACTCTGGTCAGATACATGTTTTATGAATACTTTCTCCCCGTTTGTAGTCTTCCTTTTCATTTTTGTTGATATATGTGTATAATTTTTTGCTGCGCAGAAGATTTTTAGTTTGATGTTGTCCCATTTGTTTATTTTTGCTTTTGCTGCCTGTGCTTTTATGTCATATCCAAAATATTATTGCTAAGGTAATGTCAAGGAACTTTTCCTCTATGTTTTTTTCTAGGAGTTTTACAGTTTTGGTCTTATGTTTAGGTCTTTAATCCATTTTGATGAGTTGACGTTTCTGTGTGGCATAAGAGATACAATTTCATTCTTTTGCATGTGAATATCCAGTCTTCCTGACACCATTTATTAAAGAGACTATCCCTTCCCCATTGTGCCTTCTTAACGTCCTTCTTGAAAATTAATTGATTGGATTTATTTTGGAGCTCTCTATTCTGTTCCATTGATAACTTTTCTTCTTTTCTTATAGAGTTATGAAACCTCTTGTCTATAAAACAGAATAGCTAAAATTTTAAAATCACTAATAGTAAGATTAATTAGATTCTGGCCCTACAGATAAGAAAACAGAGTGAAAAAATGACACTAAAGTTTTACAAGTTGTCCAAGTGCCAAAGTAAAACTAATTAATACTAGTAAACTGAAGTCTAATCAGATACCTTTCACATAATGTACTTTTCATATCCAGCCCCAAATTTAAATATAAAAAATATAGCCTCCCAGAACTGATACCAATATTTCAATTATAGTAAAATAATGTATTTTTCTTATTTTCCATTATTTTAGATTCAGGAGGTACATGCGCAGGTTTGTTACATGGATATATTGTGTAATGGTGAGGTTTGAACTTCTAGTGAATCTATCACCCAAAGAGTAAACATTGTACCCAAGAAGCAATTTTTCAATTCTCACGCCTCTCCCAGACTTCCTCCTACTGGAGTCCCCCAGTATCTATTATCTCTATCTTTATGTCCATGTGTACCCATTGTTTAGATCCCGCTTGTAAGTGAGAACATGTGGTATTTGATTTCCTGTTTCTGAGTTATTTCACTTAGGATAATGGCCTCCAGCTCCATCCATATTGCTGCAAAGGACATGATTATATTCTTTTTATGGCTGCATAGTATTCCATGGTATATATGTACCAAATGTTCTTTATCCAATCAATGGACACTTATGTTGATTCCATGACTTCACTATTGTGACTAGTATTGAGCTAAACATATGAGTGTAGTGTCTTTTTGATAAAATGATTTATTTTCCTTTGGGTGGATACCCAGTAGTGAGGTTGCTGAGTTAATTGGTAGTTGTATTTTTAGTTATTTGAGAAATCTCCATATGGTCTTGCATAGCATTTGAACTAATTTTTATTCCCACCAACCGCGTACAAGCATCCCTCTTTTTCTGCTTCCTCACCAATATCTATTGGGGACTTGTTTTTTTGTTTGGTTGGTTTTTGGTTTTTGTTTTTCGGTAATTTTTTTTTTTTTTTTTTTTACTAATAGGCATTCTGACTGTGAGATGGCATCTCATTGTGATTTTCACTTGCATTCTTCTGATGATTAGTGATGTTGAGTATTTTTAATTTTTTTTTTTTTGGCCACTTTTACGTCTTCTTTTGAGAAATGTCTGTTTGTGTCTTTTGCCCACTTTTTAAGAGGGTCGGTTTTTTTCTTGTTGACTAGAGTTCCTTATAGACTCAAGATATTAGTCCTTTGTCAGATGCATAGTTTGCAAATATTTCCTACATTCTCTAAATTGTCTGTTTACACCACTGGTTGCTCTTTTACTGTGCAGAAGCTCTTTAGTTTAATTAAGTTCCATTTGTCAATTTTTGGTTTTGTTGCATTTGTTTTTGAGGTCTTAGTCATAATTCCTTGCCTAGGCCAACATCCAGAAGAGTTTTTCCTGTTTTCTTCTAAGATTTTGATAGTTTCAGGTCTTACATCTAAGTATTTAAATATATATATATGTATATATTTGTAACACAACTGCACATTCTGCACATGTAACCCAGAACTTAAAGTGTATATATATACACTTTGTATAGTATATATATACTATAAAATATATAAATTATAGATATACTATAAAGTGTATATAAAGTATATATACTATAAAGTGTATATATAAGTATATATGCTATAAAGTATATATAAAGTATATATACTTTAAATATATATATTTATATAGTATATACATTTATATAGTGTATATATACTATAAAGTATATATATATAAAGCATATATATACACACACACTTTAAGGTCTGGGTTACATGTGCAGAACGTGCCGTTGTGTTACATAGGTATTCACGTGCCATGGTGGTTTGCTGCACCCATCAATCCGTCACCTACATTAGGTATTTCCCCTAATGTGACCTCTCCCCTAGCCCCCTACCCTGGACAGGCCTCGGTATGCAATGTTCCCCTCCCTAGGTCCATGTGTTCTCGTTGTTCAACTCCCACTTATGAGTGAGAACACGTGGTGTTTGGTTTTCTGATCTTGTGACAGTTTGCTGAGAATGATGGTTCCCAGCTTCATCCATGTCCCTGCAAAGGACATGAACTCATCCTTTTTTATGGCTGCATAGTGTTCCACGGTATATATGTGCCACATTTTCTTAATCCAGTCTATCATTGATGGACATTTGGATTGGTTCCAAGCCTTTGCTATTGTGCATATTGCTGCAATAAGCATACATGTGCATGTGTCTTTATCATAGAATGATTTACAATCCTTTGGGTATATACCCAGTAATGGGGTTGCTGAGTAAAATGGTATTTCTGGTTCTAGATCCTTGAGGAATCCTCACACTGTCTTCCACAATAGTTGAACTAATTTACACTCCCACCAACAGCGTAAAAACGTTTCTGTTTCTCCACATCCTCTCCAGTGTCTGTTGTTTCTTGACTTTTTAATGATCACCATTCTAACTGGTGTGCGATGGTATCTCATTATGGTTTCGATTTGTATTTATCTAATGACCAGTGATGATAAGCTTTTTTTCATATATCTGTTGGCTGCATAAGTGTCTTCTTTCGAGAAGTGTCTGTTCATATCCTTTGCCCATTTTTTCATGGGGTTGTTTGTTTTCTTCTTGTAAATTTGTTTAAGTTCTTTGTAGATTCTGGGTATTAGCCCTTTGTCAGATGGATAGATTGCAAATATTTTCTCCCATTCTGTAGGTTGCCTGTTCACTCTGATGATAGTTTCTTTTGCTGGGCCCCAGCTCTTTAGTTTAATGAGATCCCATTTGTCAATTTTGGCTTTTGATGCCATTGCTTTTGGTGTTTTAGACATGAAGTCTTTGCCCATGCCTGTGTCCTGAATGGTATTGCCCAGGTTTTCTTCTAGGATTTTTATGGTCCTAGGTCTTATGTTTAAGTCTTTGATCTATCTTGAGTTGATTTTTGTAAAAGGTATAAGGAAGGGTCCAGTTTCAGTTTTCTGCATATGGCAGCCAGTTTTCCCATCACCATTTATTAAATAGGGAATCATTTCCACATTGCTTTTGTGTTTCAGGTTTGTCAAAGATCAGATGGTTGTAGCTGTGTGGCATTATTTCTGAGGCCTCCATTCTGTTCCATTGGTCTATATATCTGTTTTGGTACCTGTACCATGATGTTTTGGTTGCAGTAGCCTTGTAGTATACTTTGATGTCAGGTAGCGTGATGCCTCCAGCTTTGTTCTTCTTGCCCAGGATTTTCTTGGCAATGCGGGTTCTTCTTTGGTTCCATATAAAGTTTAAAGTAGTTTTTTCTAATTCTGTGAAGAAAATCAGTGGTAGCTTGATGGTGATAGCATTGAATCTGTAAATTACTTTGGGCAGTAAGGCCATTTTCACGATATTGATTCTTCCTATCTATGAGCATGGAATATTTTTGCATTTGTTTGTGTCCTCTCTTATTTCCTTGATCAGTGGTTTGCAGTTCTCCTTGAAAAGGTTCTTCACGTCCCTTGTAAGTTGTATTTCTAGGTATTGTATTCTCTTAGTAGCAATTGTGAATAGGAGTTCACTAATAATTTGGCCCTCTGTCTGTTATTGGTGTATAGGAATGCTTGGGATTTTTGCACATTGATTTTGTATCCTGAGACTTTGCTGAAGTTGCTTAAGGAGGTTTTGGGCTAAGACAATGGGGTTTTCTAAATATACAATCATGTCATCTGCAAACAGAGTCAATTTGCTTCATCTCTTTCTATTTAAATACTCTTTATTGCTTTCTCTTGCCTGATTGCCCTGGCCAGGACTTCTAATATTATGTTGAATAGGAGTGGTGAGAGAGGGCATTCCTCTTGGGAAAGCTTCCAGTTTTTGCCCATTCAGTATGATCTTGGCTGTGGGTTTGTCATAAATAGCTCTTATTATTTTGAGACATGTTCCATAGATTGTTTATTGAGAGTTTTCAGCATGAAGGAGTGTTGAATTTTATCGAAGGCCTTTTCTGCATCTATTGAGATAATCATGTGTATTTTGTCGTTGGTTCTGTTTATGTGATGGATTACATTTATTGATTTGTGTATGTTGAAACAGCCTTGCCTCCCAGGGATGAAGCCAACTTGATCATGTTGGATAAGCTTTTTGATGTGCTGCTGGATTCAATTTGCCAATATTTTATTGAGTATTTTCACATCAATGTTCATTAGAGATATTGGCCTAAAATTTTCTTTTTTTGTTGTGTCTCTGTCAGGTTTTGGTATCAGAATGACACTGGCCTCATAAAATGAGTTAGGGAGGATTCCCTCTTTTTCTATTGTTTGGAATAGTTCCAAAGGAATGGAACCAGCTCTTCTTTGTACCTCTGGTAAAATTAGGCTGTGAATCAGTCTGGTCCTGTACTTTTCTGGGTTGGTAGGCTATTAATTACTGCCTCAATTTCAGAACTTGCTATTGGTCTGTTCAGGAATTTGACTTCTTCCTGGGTTAGACTTGGGAGGGTGTATGTGCCCAGGAATTTATCCACTTCTTCTAGATTTTCTAGTTTATTTGCGTAAATGTGTTTATAGTTTTCTCAGGTGGTAGTTTGTATTTCTGTGGATCAGTGGTGATATCTCCCATATTACTGTTTAATGCATCTATTTCATTCTTCTCTCTTTTCTTCTTTATTAGTCTGGCTAGCAGTCTATCTTTTTTTTTTTCTTCAAAAAATCAGTTCCTGGATTCATTGATATATTGAAGTGCTTTTCGTGTCTCTGTCTCCTTCAGTTGTGCTCTGATCTTAGTTATTTCATGTCTTCTGCTGGCTTTTGAATTTGTTTGCATTGTTTCTCTAGTTTTCTTAATTGTGATGTTAGGGTGTCAATTTTAGATCTTTCCTGCTTTCTCTTGTGGGCATTTAGTGCTATAAATTTCCCTCTAAATACTGCTTTAAATGTGTCCCAAAGATTCTGGTACATTGTGTCTTTGTTCTCATTGGTTTCAAAGAACATCTTTATTTCTGCCTTCATTTCATTATTTACCCAGTACTCATTCAGGATCAGGTTGTTCAGTTTCCATGTAGTTGTATGGTTTTGAATGAGTTTCTTAATCCTGAGTTCTAATTTTATTGCACTGTGGTGTGAGAGACGGTTTGTTATGATTTCCATTCTTTTGCATTTGCTGAGGAGTGTTTTATCTTCAATTATGTGGTCAATTTTAGAATAAGTGCACTGAGGTGCTGAGAAGAATCTATATTCTGTTGATATGGGGTGGAGAGTTCTGTAGAGGTCTATTAGGTCCACTTGGTCCAGAGCTGAGTTCAAGTCCTGAATATCCTTGTTAATTTTCTGTCTTGTTGATCTGTCTAATACTGACAGTGAGGTGTTAAAGTCTCCCACTATTATTGTTTGAGAGTCTAAGTATCTTTGTAGGTCTCTAAGAACTTGCTTTATGAATCTGGATGCTCCTATATTGGGTGCATATATACCTAGGATAGTAGCTCTTCTTGCTGCATTGTTCCCTTTACCATTATATAATGCCCTTCTTTGTCTCTTTTGATCTTTGTTGGTTTATAATCTATTTTATCAGAGATTAGGATTGCAACTCCTGCTGTTTTTTTTTCTTTCCATTTGCTTGCTAAATATTCCTCCATCCCTTTATTTTGAGCCTATGTGTGTCTTTACACGTGAGATGGGTCTCCTGAATACAGCACACTGATGGGTGTTGACTCTTTATCCAATTTGCCAGTCTCTGTCTTTTAATTGGGGCATTTAGCCAGTTTACATTTAAGGTTAATATTTTTACGTGTGATTTTGATCCTGTCATTATGACGCTAGCTGGTTGTTTTGCCCATTAATTAATGCAGTTTCTTCATAGTGTCGATGTTCTTTACAATTTGGTATGTTTTGGCAGTGACTGGTACCAGTTGTTCCTTTCCATGTTTAGTGCTTCCTTTAGGAGTTCTTGTAAGGGAGGTCTGGTGGTGACAAAATCCCTCAGCATTTGCTTATCTGTAAAGAATTTTATTTCTCCTTCAGTTATGAAGCTTAGTTTGGCTGGATATGAAATTCTCAGTTGAAAATTCTTTTCTTTAAGAACGTTGAATATTGGCCCCCACTCTCTTCTGGCTTGTAGGGTTTCTTCAGAGAGATCTGCTGTTAATCTGCGGGGTTTCCCTTTATAGGTAACCCGATCTTTCTCTCTGTCTGCTCTTAACATTTTTTCCTTAATTTCAACCTTGGTGAATCTGACGCTTGTGTGTCTTGGGGTTGCTCTTCTCAAGGAGTATCTTTGTGGTTTTCTCTGTATTTCCTGAATTTGAATGTTGGCCTGTCTTGCTAGGTTGGGGAAGTTCTCCTGGATAATATCCTGAAGAGTGTTTTCCAACTTTGTTCCTTTCTCATTGTCACTTTCAGGTACACCAATCAAATGTAGATTTGGTCTTTTCACATAATCCCATATTTCTTAGAGGCTTTGTTCATTCCTTTTCGTTATTTTTTCTCTAATCTTGTCTTTATTTCATTAACTTGATCTTCAATCACTGATATCCTTTCTTCCACTCGATCGAATTGGCTATTGATACTTGTATATTCTACACAAACTTCTCATGCTGTGTTTTTCAGCTCCATCAGGTCATTTATGTTCTTCTCTACATTGGTTATTCTGGTTAGCAATTCAACTAACCTTTTTTCAAGGTTCTTAGCTTCCTTGCATTGGGTTAGAACGTGTTCCTTAGCTCAGAGTTGTTAGTTATTACCCACCTTCTGAAGCCTACTTCTGTCAGTTTGTCAAACTTATTCTCCGTCCAGTTTTGTTCCCTTGCTGGCAAGGAGTTGTGATCCTTTGGAAGAGGAGAGACGTTCAGGTTTTTGGAATTTTCAGCCTTTTTGCGCTGGTTTTTCCCCATCTTTGTGCATTTATCTACCTTTGGTCTTTGATGTTTGTGACCTTTGGATGGGGTCTTTGAGTGGACGTGCTAATCCTTTCTGTTTGTTTTTTTTCCAACAGTCAGGCCCCTCTGCTGCCACTCTGCTGGAGTTTGCTGGAGGTCCACTCCCAACCCTGTTTGCCCAAGTATTACCAGTGGAGGCTGCAGAGCAGCAAAGATTGCTGCCTGTTCTTTCCTCTGGAAGCTTCGGCCCAGCAGGGCACCTGCCAGATGACAGCCAGAGCTCTCATGTATGAGGTGTCTGTTGGCCCCAAATGGGAGGTGTCTCTCAGTCAGTATACACAGGAGTTACTGACCCACTTGAGGAGGCAGACTGACCCTTAGCAGAGCTCATATGCTGTGCTAGGATGTCTGCTGCTCTCTTCAGAGCCGTCAGGCAAGGACATTTAAGTCTGCTATAAGTCCCTTACTGGGGCTGTTGTCTTTTTTACAGAGATGCCCTGCCCAGAGAGGAACAGTCTGGCAGTCTGGCCACAGCAGCCTTGTTGAGTGGCAGTGAGTTCCACCCAGTTTGAACTTCCCGGTGGCTTTGTTTACACTGTGGCTGTAAAACCGCCTACTCAAGCCTCAGCAATGGCAGACGCCCCTCCCCACACCAAGCTCCACCATCCCACGTGGATCTCAGGTTACTGCTGTGCTGGCAGTGAGAATTTCAAGCCAGTGGATCTTAGTTTCCTGGGCTCCATAGGGGTGGGACCCGCAGACCCAGATCACTTGGCTCCCTGGCTTCAGCCCCCCTTTCCAGGGGAGTGAACGGTTCTGTCTTGCTGGTGTTCCAGTCACCACTTGGGTATGGATAGAAAAATAATAAAAAATAAAAAATAAACTCCTGAAGCTAGTTCAGTGTCTGCCTAATTGCTCGCCCAGTTTTGTGCTTGAAACCCAGGGCCTTGGCGGAGTAGTCACTGGAAAGAATCTCCTGGTTACAGGTTGTGAAGACCATGGGACAAGCACAGTATCTGTGCCAGAGTTCCTCAGGCTCAGACCCTCATGGCTTTCCTTGGGTAGTGGGGAAGATTCCCTGACCCCTTGTGCTTCTCAGGTGAGGTGATGTCCCACCTTGCTTCGGCTCACCCTCTGTGGGCTGCACCCACTGTCCAACCAGTCCCAGTGAGATAAACTGGATACCTCAGTTGGAAATTCAGAAATCACCCACCTTCTGCATTGATCTTGCTGGGAGCTGCAGACTGGTGTTGTTCCTATTTGGCCATCTTGAATCTCCTTCCACATCTAAGTCTTTAATCCATCTTTAGTTAATTTTTGTATATGGTGATAAGTAGGGGCTCAGATTCATTCTTCTGCGTATAGCTAGCCAGTTTTCCCAGAACCATTCTTTGAATAAGGGTGTCCTTTCCCCATTGCTTATTTACATCAATTTTGTCAAAGATCAGTTGGTTGTAGGTATGTGAATTTATTTCTGGATTCTCCATTCTGTTCCACTGATATCTGTGTCTATTTTTGTACCAGTACCATGCTGTTTTGATTACTACTGACTTGTATAGTTTGAAGTCAAGTAATGTGATGCTTCTGGATTTTTCCTTGTACTTAGGGTTACTTTGGCTATTTGGACTGTTTTTGTGTTTCCATACGAATTTTAGAGTAGTGTTTTTCTAGTTGTGTAAAAAATGACATTGGCAACTTGATAGGAATAGTGTTAAATCTGTGGATTTCTTTGGGCAATATGGGCATTTTAACAATATTTATTCTTTCCCTACATGAACATGGAATGTTTTTTGTCATTTGTGATTTTTCATCAGTGTTTTGTTCTCCTTATAGAGGTGTTTCACCTGCCTGGTTAAATGTATTCCTGGGTATTTTAATTTTTTATGACTATTGCAGATGGAATTGAGTTCTTGATTTTGTTCTCAGCTTGAGTATTGTTGGTACATAGAAGTGCAAGTGATTTTTGTACATTAATTTTGAAGCCTGAGACTTCACTGAAGTCATTCATCAAATCTAGGAGTTCTATGGAGGAATTTTTAGGGTTTTCTAGATATAAGATTGCATCATCAGGAAACAGAGATAATTTGACTTCATCTTTTCCAATTTGGATGCTTTTATTTCTTTCTCTTGCCTGATTGCTCTGGCTAGAACTTTCAGTTGAATAGGAGCAGTGAGAGTGGACATCCTTGCCTCTTCCAGTTCTTAGAGGAATTGCTTCCAACATGATCACATTCAGTTTGATGTTGGCTGTGAGTTCGTCATCTATAGCTTTTATTATTTTGGGATATATTCCTTCAATGCCTAGGTTGTTGAGGGTTTTCATCATGAAGGAATATTGAATTTTATCAAATGCCTTTTCTGCATTGATTGAGATGCAGATGATCATATGGTTTTTGTTTATAATTCTGTTTATGTGGTGAAACACATATTTATTTGCATATTTTGAACTATCCTTGCATCCCTGTGGAAATACTCTTCTGGTGGCAACCACCAAAATAGCCTCAGGGCAGAGTCTCTTCCCTCAGTCTAGAACAGACAGTTCTGCAGCTTGTATGCCCTCTATTGCTGGAATGCTGCTTCTCTGTGTAGGGAGGGAGAGTGGGGCCCTGCCCTTCATGCAAGCCTAGGCAGAGTGGGATTTTTCAACAGCGGGTGTAGCCACCATGAAAATCACTGGAAAGTTCATATCTAAGTGCACTTAAGCTGACCCTGAGAGGGGAAAGCCTCTATGTGTCTGCAACAGTGGTTGGAGAAGCAAGAGGTGACCCCTATTCCATATTTATTCCCAACCACCTTCAGCAATCAGCACCACACCTGAATTTCCTTTGTCCCAAAGGGAGACTTTGGTGGACTGCACTACTCCCTCTTCTAGGAGTACCCAGTGCTGTAGGCTAGATGTTTGGGAATCCTGTAGCTTCCTGGGGAGCAACTGGTCCCCTGTGGTTGCTAATGTCAGAGCAGGTTGTGAAATATATTTGCAGGGCATTTGGTAATGTGGCAACACAAGGGCTAAGGTTCCCCCAGCAGAGGAGTGGCCCACAGAGGTGCACAACCAGTACAGCACCTACTGTCTCTGTTAGGGCCTGAGCAGAATGTGAGTGCACCAGCATGAGCTGGCCACATGGTGCTCTGCCCCTGGGAAGTTCCTAAATTGCCACCAACAGCTTGCCTGGGGTTGCAAGCGTAGAGGGACTCCCTGAAAGCAAAGCAATCAGCAGTGTGTCTCAAGAGTGAGGGGAGCAGGGAGGTACCTCCACCTACCATTTCTGTGTGATTCTGAGTTCCTCAAGGGTTAATCTCTGCCAATTCTTGCTGCTTTACTTTTCTGCATCCCAGCTTCTTCCCATTGGCTCTCCAATAGGTCCTGGCTGCCTTGCCTCAACTTTCCATTTGGATTAGTTATTCACCTGTAACTTTGATCTTTCTAAAGACAACCGCCATCTGACATCCCTAGTCAACCATGTTAAGCAAAATAACATATTAATCTGAAATATATTGTAACTACATTGACATTATTTGAAACATTGAGCTCTCATTGTAAAGACATAAAATTTTCTCTCAAAGTAATATATTCTATATTCCATAAAAATAATTTATAAAAGAAAAAAGAAATATGAGGTGCTTCCCAGAGTGTGTGCATGTGTAGGGAGACATAGCTAGGAAGAGAGACCCCTAAGGTACAGTTTGAGAGCCCTAAGTGAGAGAAGTGAAAGATGGGAGAGATGACAAAGAAAGGGGAATATTCAATTCAATCTTGGCCTCCTCACCACATCACCTAGCTTTATCCCAGCCATTAGGTGGTAGGATATGGGCAAGAAATATCAGGAAAAAAATGACTAGAAGAGAGAAAGGATCTGAACCTGTGTCATGCCAAGCCTCAGTTTCCCGTCCATGTCAAAGTCTAAAGGGAGTGGGTGGACAGGTGGCAGATAGCTGACATAACACTTGGGGGGGGGGGCGCATAGACAGGTGAAAGATGGTTTTATTCAGCAGCTCTCTTATACTGTCTGCCTTTGTCTCAGCTGCCTGCTCTGACTCTGCAGCTCCTTCTGCTTCCACTCCTGCAGCTACATTCCCTGGCCTGCAAGGCCGGCTTTCCCTTACAGGGTGAGCAGCTTCACATTCTCTCTCTCAGCACAAGCCAAGCTATGCTGTATGTACAGCATCAGTAGGGCAGTTATATCTTTTACAAACAATAGTGGCTCAAAGTTGGGTGATGCGCCTTCCCTTGTTATGGCTACATAGCAGTGATTATATTACAAGTGGAGTTTTATGCCTGCACTCTGAACTGGCTGAGTCACTCTGGCCCTGATGTCGGCCTCGGCCTATTGTTGACCACAGCACATCCATATACCTTACACTGTACCCCCTAGGCCAAGGGAAACACAGGCCTTGGATATACAGGTTATACATATAAGCTTTGGGTACATAGGCTCAATATACACACACAGGCTTTATACCTAAATTTTGGGCACATAGTTTTGATATAAAGGCTCAGCACACAGACCTTCCAAGCTGGTTGTGAAATATCTAGTCATGTGTGTGTGTAGAAAACACATGCTTATAGACCTGTTTATGAGTTCACATGAGTAAACAAACACACATGAGGGAATTAAGTGGATGGGACAAACGTAAGCAAGGGATTCTGAAGGGGGAGACAGAGAGAAGAGGATCCATCAATAAAGATAATGTGGAAATTATATATGCAACTTTGTGTGACATGATCTGAAAAATATTAGCTGTTATTTAGAAAGTTCTCACTTTTCAAAAAAAGACTGTATTCACAAAACTTAAGAACTGATAGTTCAAAAGAAAAAAAAGACTCCTGAATGCCTTCCTATATACCTTAATTGAGATTATGAAAGAATGAATTAGGATTGTATTCAGGAACCATGCCAGTACAAAAAAGAAAAAGAATAAAAAGTCATACTATACTGAACTTCAGTAATATTTTGGCATTATTTAGAAAGTACCTCATATGTTACTCCTCTGAATAAGTAGGCTTTACATACAAATTTTGAGTGTAGGTGTGTTCACACTTTTAGGCTAAAGACTTTATAGGCTAAAGAGGGTGAAGATTATAAACTTTTGAGTTTGTAGTACTACAAATAAATACTTGCACAGTCATACACACTAACTCTGGCTACAGGGTAATATGAATGCCACAGGGTAATTTAATTCATTACTCTCTGCTACTTTTACTTCAGGTGTTCAGTTGTGGACAAAAAGGCTCAAAATAGTCAAACTAGTTTTGTTCATGGAAATAGTCTGAAACAAGAAAACAAAAAATCCAAGGACAGTTCACGTTAGATTTCTAAAATCATCACAATGCTAAACTATAAAATTTACTTTTCCAGGTATAAACCAGATGCTACAAGATTATTTTAAAGTATTTTCTTTTCTGTAAGGACTTTTCTTTCAATATATTCTCAAGATGACATACCAATGATTCACACTTGTGTTGAACACATTCCAAATATCCTAAGTAGGAGTACGTACCTTCTAACAAAAATCAAACAAAGGCTTTTGAGGGTTTATGTAACTGGTGTTTTATTGAGAGACATTTCTTTTCTAGCATTTCAGGAGAATTCCCTGAAAACAAGTTAAAATATACTAGGAATATTATTATTAAGAAGTAATCAGTGATATTAAAGAAAATTTAGTAGGAAATATTTTTATTTATAGAACACTTAATCCTTATTAGATGAGATAATAGTCAGCTCATCGCAATAAAAGACTTTCTGTTGGAGAAAACAGGTATGAAATAGCTGGGGAAAGAAATTTGATAATATCATAAAATATATGAGTCACAAACCCCATTTTTTAGTAAACTTAGATGTAGCCCAAATGTAACAGTGATTAATATATATAGGATGTCAACTTTATAGTCAGGTTGAACAGAAGTAAATTCAATTTTATTGGACCATAGGTAAACCTAAGAAAATATCTGGACTTCTTTCCCAAAACGTGTCATTCATTCTGTGTCCTAAAAACAAATAACAGAAAAATACAGTTTACATATATATGTAGCGAACACAAAGCTGATTGATCATCATTATACAATGTATATGTATTTAAATCATTATGTTGTACCATTCAAATATTTTAAATTTTAAAAATGTTAATTAAAAAATTTAAATTAGAATCCATAAAGCTATGAGTAAGGCTTTGATAGTGTCTTTGTGTTCCATCACAAGCAACACTGTAAACCCTAAACGACGGGAAAGCTTGACTCCATCAGTGACCAAAAATCCATTATGGGAAGAGTAATAGGGAAAACAATTATACAGTGGCTGAGACATTTTTCTAGGTTAATTGGGATGTGACATTGCTATAGCAGAATCCTCCCTCCGACTATACTTACTAGTTTCCAATGACTACAGCAAAAAAAAAAAAAAAAATTTCACCTTGTGACCTAGGAAAACAGTATATCTCAGGAGAATAACCCTGACTTTCTGCTAATTTCTTCCATACCATTGAGGCATTTGCTGCTAAATGCTGGGGAAAAGCTTCTGTATGTTGTCTAATGTGCAATTATCATAACCTCATTTGGAAAAATCTCCAGAACCACACCCATGAGGACCCTCCCCATATAAAAACACCCCCACCTCAGCCCTCTCTCTTTTACTATTTCTCCTTCTCTGCCTCCTCTTCATCTGGGGCCCTTCCTCAGACTTCTGTTTCCTTTCTCTCACTTCCTTTTAATTTTTTTTCTATCTCTTGTTCTCCTCCCCATGTTTTCTTCCTCTTTTTCTCTATTTCTTCCTCCACCTTCTCTATTTCCTCATCCCCTGACCCTTCTTTTGTCATAGCTTCCCTTCTCTCTATTCCTCTTGTCCCTCTCTCATCTGCTTGGGTTAGTCATTTGGGATTCCTTAGGATGGATACTTTGGGGATGGATGTGTCTCCAAGCATATTTTCTGCAGAGCCTATTTCACCAGCTCTTCACAGGGGTCACATCCTTTGCCCTACCACAGGCTTCATCTTTGGTTCATGCTGACCCTTTGTAGTCCAAACACAATTCCCTTTGAGGATGTAGAGTGGTTAGAGAGATAAACACGTTATTAGAAATCAAAATCCTATTTATTTATTGTCATCAGAAACACGTTTAGGCCAGATTTTCAAAAGCCCTCCCTTTTCACAGCCTCCCATTTTTAAGGTTCCTGCTTGATTTATGCTTAAAGTCAAGTAATTGTTTCCTGCAAAAAGGTAAAAAGCCAATCTGCTCTCATAAAATTGAACGCTGTTTCTTTGAAACTCTTGCCAGAGATGTTGGTGGAATTGTTCTATTCGTCAAGACTCTAAAGATCAAGAGAATGAAAATCTTTAGGAGAAAACAACAACAACAACAAATGCAATGCTGTGTCTACTGTCTCTAATGGTTTAGATAGATGTTAGAGCCAGCAACTGACAGCATCGATGAATTACCAGGGCTTATATATCAGAGATGAAATGGTTAAAGTAAATTATGTTTAAGGCATGCAAATACATCATCCCCCATTACTGTTTAATTATATTAGTAAATAGTCCACAGTCAGACTCTAGGAGAAAAAGCCCTTTGGATCTGTGTTTGTGGGTGCTTTGTTCATAAAGTGAATGCAAACATGGCCCTATGAATTCACAACCTTGGAACGCAAATGTTTTCCCCCATAGTAACACTAACAACTGTCTGAAAAAGAAAACTGAGCTGCTGGATTATATACCCACAGTTCCCCTCTTTTAAAATTTTGTTTGTTTCTTACACTGTGAATTATTTTACAATAGAAGTAGGAGTTAAAAATAGTACTTGTCTGTGTCGTTCTTAACAGAATTTCAAATGCAACCAGTCTCTCATCCTACTTGAATCAGACAAAAAATTATTGCTTTCATGTGCTCTTACTGAATATCCTATCAGCTGTTTCCTGATTCACAGTTTAGTATGTGATCATGACATTCTTATCTGTGATTACCCCAAATTAAAGTTTACCTTGTCCTCTTTTTTAGATTTTCTTATTGGATGAAAGAGACATCCTTAGCATTCAGTGGGAACTATGTTAATGAAAATGACCCTAGCCAGCCCTCCTGGCACTAAATATGTGTGGTTTGCTAATTACAAAAGGAAAAAAAAAAACCTCTATTATGTCAGATTAAACTCTTTATCCCTTAACGAGCAGCAAGCTCAGAGTTTCTTTGTCTGAAGGGTGTCTTCAAATCAATTGTTCTGCATCAGAGTCCAGGGAATCTGATTTCGTACCTGAAAATTTCAACAGAAACTTATATATTTATATATAAATAGAGATTTATATTTTGAAAAATATAAGAAATATTTTAAATAGGTAAAGGCATGATCTGAGAATGAAACAATGCCAGTTTATTGTTTAAAGCGTGTTAAGTATTCAGTTTCAAGTAATATATATATGTGTGTGTGTATATATATATATATATATATATATGATCTTGTGACATTTACATTTGTCCAAATGATCATAAAAAGTTTATATTGGAAAGAACTAACTTTAGAGGCCATAATAATGGTTCTCAATTTCAGTTTGCCTCAGAAGCACCTGCAGGGTTTGTTAAATAACAGATCATGGGCTCACCCATATTGTTTCTGAGTCCATAGAATTTGCATTTCCAATATGTCCCAGGTGATGCTGATGTTGCTATTCTACAAGCCACACTGTGAAGAACTTTGACCTGGTTCAACCCTCTTGTTTTACAGACTAGAAACCTACAGTTGCAGTACATTGTCCAATGCTAAACAACTTTTGAATGGATGAGGTAAGAAAAGAATCTGGTTCTTCTTGCACTCAGTTTAATTGCTGATTTTCCACACCAGTGCTTCTCAAGCTCTGATGTGCATACAAATAACCTGGGGAACTTTTCAAAACACAACCTGTGTTCAGTTGGTCTTGGGGGGGGAACCTGGGCTTCTACATTTACAACAGGCTCCCAGGTGCTGTCCTAACAGCTGGTCCACAGACACACTTCAAGTAGCAAGGTCCTGCACTGTGGTATGCAATAGTGTTGTCCTTTTTATTTTAATTATTTACACTAAAAATGTAGGACAGATGTTCTTTTTTTAATAGACCATTTTTAAGAGCAGTTTTAGGATAACAGCAAAATTGAGCAGAAGGCACAGAGATTTTCCATACACCTTCTCCTCCCTGACCCACACTTCCACAGCCTCTCCCACTATCAACATCCAGAATCATGGTGGTACATTTGCTACAATGGATGAACCAACATTGACATATGATTATCATCCAAAGTCCATAGTTTACATTAGGGTCCATTCTTGGTGTTGTATCTTCTGAGTTTGACAAATGTGTAACAACATGTATCCACCGTTATAGCATAATGCAGAATAGTTTCACTGTTCTAGAAATCCTCTGTGCTCTGCCTCTTTTTCCTTTCTTCACACCTAACCTGGCAACCACTTATCTTTTTACTGCCTCTACAGTTTTGCCTTTTCCTGAGTGCATATAGTTGGAACCAGAGTATGTAGCCTTTTCAGATTCACTTCTTTCATTTAAAAATATGCATTTAATATTCTCCATGTGTTTTCATGGCTTGATAGCTCATATTGTTTTAGTGCTAAATAATATTTTATGGTTTGTATATACCACAGTTTATCCATTCACCTAACTGAAAATATTTTGGTTGCTTCCAATTTTGAACAATTATGAATATAAAGCTGCTATAAACATCTGTGAATGGGTTTTCCATGAACATAAATTTTCAATTCATTTGAGTATATACCAAGGACCATGATTGTATAGTAAGAATATGTTTCTTTTTGTTTAAAAAAAAAAAAACACCAAAAACACCCAAAAAAACTACCAAACTGTCTTACAAAATGGCTGTACTATTTTGCATTCCTACAAGCAATGAATGAGAATACCTGTTGCTCTACATACTCATAGCATTTAGTGTTGTCAGTGGCGTTCTGGATTTTGGCAATTCTTGTAAATGTAAGTGGTATCTCATTGCTACTTTAATTTGCAACTCCCTAATGACATATGATGTGAAGTATCTTTTCATATCCTCATTTGGCATCTGTATATCATCTTTGTGAGGTGCCTGTTTGGGTCTTTTGCCCATTTTTAAATCGGGTTATTCTTTTTCTCATTGTTGCATTTTAGAGTTCTTTGTGTTTTAGATAACAGTCCTCTCAGACATGTATTTTGCATACCTATGACTTTGCAGGCTATAACAAATCTCATTTTCTTGATAGTAATTTTTAAGGCAAGAGACATCATTTCTTAACTAGAATTAATTCTTTCATAAAGTTTAGCTTTCTTGATTAGCACTAAATATGTTATAGAAGTATATGAAGTGTTAAAAATGTCTTATTACTTAAGAAAAGGAAGCATACTCTGAATATGCTAAGTATATTTGCAGATGTATTAAATAGTCATTGCTTTCTTATATATAAAAGTATTCATTCATTTAATAGCATTTATTACAAGCACTTTCCCTGTGCTGACTTGGAATACTGGAGTCATAAGACCCAATCTCTGTCATCAAGTCTACTTAGGAAGGTAATTGTAAAGTAAAATACAGTGTAATATGGTAGATGTTAGCACAAGCAGTATACAGAAGAATAATAAGACTTCTAGAAAGAGGAAGTATTTATGGATGACTTTCCAGAAAAGGTGACTTCTGAGATGGATTTGAAAATACATAAGGGAGTTTGACAGATTTGGGGTGGGGAACAGTTGGAGAGAGACAGACATTTCAGAATGAGATGTAGTAGGATTTAAGATATTATGATAAGGATCATGGTGGGCAGGAGGCTGGACTAGATTGCAGCTCTGGACAGAGCCGTCAGTGGCTCATATTGTGAATTTTAGCTCCAGATGAACTGCAATAAAAAAACCCAGCAATCCCGAGAGGACCCACAGACCCTCTGAAGGAAACAGACTGCTCCTGCAGGACCTAGGAGACCCCCAAAACTGTGAGAGCCCCAATTGTGGAAGTGGGAAAGGGAGACCCTCCACTCCCAAACGCACACCCCTACTGGAGAAGCTGAAGGTCTGTTTGCAGGAGAAGTTTCCGACTTTACCTGGAGTAGAGTCAATTTGGAGAGCTGAGTGAAATACAGGGGTAGAGGAAGCAGCAGGAAGGCCCTGGGAGCTTGCTGGGTCCCCTAGCAGGCCACCCCTGTCTGGCACCACAGGGATGCAACAGGAGTGGAACAGGGGGTCAAACGCTACAGTGAGAAGGAAATCTTTAGCTGAACCTTGGAACAATTTGAACAGGGTGAGAAATCTACTGGCCAGAACTCTAAAGAGTGCACAAATCCGGTGTGCAGACTCCACAAGCTGGGGAAGAACCAAGCCCTTTCCTTTCACAGTTGGAAGGTGGATAGCCTGAGGCAGGTTTTCAAGCCTGTATTGCTCTCTGCTTGGGAACTTTCTGGGGGATGTAGAGGTGGGAGAACAGTGGAAGTGAGACCAGCCCTTCAGTTTGCGTGGGAGCTGAGCAAGGCCTGTGACTGGCAGCTTTCTCTCACTTCCCTGACAACCTGCATGACTCAGCAGAGGCAGCCATAATCCTCCTAGATACACAACTCCAGTGACCTTGGAATCTCATCCCCATACCCCACAGCAACCACAGCAAGACCCACCCAAGGAGAGTCTGAGCTCAGATGGTCCTTCCCTACCTACCTTGGTAGTGGAAAACCCAGGGAATATAGTCTTGGGAGTTCTAGGGTCCCATCCACTGCCAGTTCCTCCCCATAATACCACGGCTGATGCTTTCTGGAAATCAGCACCTCCTGGGAGGAGGCCAGCCAGCACAAAAATAGTACATTAAACCACCAAAGCTAAGAGCCCTCATGGAGTCGATCGCAGACCCACCATCTCTGCAAGAACAGGCACTGGTATCCACAGCTGAGAGACCTATAGACGGTTCACATCACAGGATGCTTTGCAGACAACCCCCAGTACCAGCCCAGAGCTGGGTAGGCTTGCTGGGTGGCTAGACCCAGAAGATAGACAACAATCACTGGAGTTTGGCTCACAGGAAGTCACATTCATAGGAAAAGGGAGAGAGTACTACATCAAGGGTACATGTGGGACAAAAGAATCTGAACAACAGCCTTCAGCCCTAAACCTTCTCTCTGACAGAGCCTACCCAAATGGGAAGGAACTAGGAAACCAACCCTGGCAATATGACAAAACAAGGCTCTTCAACACTCCCAAAAAATCACACTAGTTTACCAGCAATGGATCCAAATCAAGAAGAAATCCCTGATTTACCTGAAAAAGAATTCAGGAAGTTAGTTATTAAGCTAATCAGGGAGGGACCAGAAAAAGGTGAAGCCCAATGCAAGGAAATTTAAAATATTATACAAGAAGCGAAGGGAGAAATATTCAAGGAAATTGGTAGCTTAAAGAAAAAACGGAGGCGTGCCGAAGATGGCCAAATAGGAACAGCTCCAACCTCCAGCTCCCAGCGTGAGTGACACAGAAGACGGGTGATTTCTGCATTTTCAAGTGAGGTAACAGGTTCATCTCACTAGGGAGTACCGAACAATCGGTGCTGGTCAGCTGCTGCAGCCCGACCAGCCGGAGCTGAAGCAGGGTGAGGCATCACCTCACCTGGGAAGTGCAAGAGGGAAGGGAATTCCTTTTCCTAGCCAAAGGAAATTGAGACACACAACACCTGGAAAATCGGGTAACTCCCACCCTAATACTGTGCTTTACCAAGAGTCTTAGCAAACGGCACACCAGGAGATTATATCCCACACCTGGCCCAGGGGGTCCCACACCCACGGAGCCTCCCTCATTGCTAGCACAGCAGTCTGAGATCTAACTGCAAGGCAGTAGCGAGGCTGGGGGAGGGGCGCCTGCCATTGCTGAGGCTGAAGTAGGTAAACAAAGCCGCCAGGAAGCTTCAATTGGGTGGAGACCACCACAGCTCAAGGAGGCTGGACTGCCTCTGTAGACTTCTCCTCTGGGGACAGGGCATAGCTAAACAAAATGCAGCAGAAACCTCGGCAGAGGTAAATGCCCCTGTCTGACAGCTTTGAAGAGAGCAGTGGATCTCCCAGCATGGAGGTTGAGATCTGAGAACAGAAAGACTGCATGCTCAAGTGGGTCCCTGACCCCTGAGTAGCCTAACTGGGAGACATCCCCCACTAGGTGCAGACTGACATCTCACACCTCACATGGTGGGGTACACCCCTGAGATGAAGCTTCCAGAGCAAGAATCAGACAGCAACACTCGCTGTTCAGCAATATTCTATCTTCTGCAACCTCCGCTGCTGATACCCAGGCAAACAGGGTCTGGAGTGGATCTCAAGCAAACTCAAACAGACCTGCAGCTGAGGGTCCTGACTGTTAGAAGGAAAACTAATAAACAGAAAGGACACCCACACCAAAACCCCATCAGTACGTCACCAGCATCAAAGAACAAAGGCAGATAAAACCACAAAGATGGGGAAAAAGCAGGGCAGAAAAGCTGGAAATTCAAAAAATCAGAGCGCATCTCCCCCTCCAAAGGAACGCAGCTCATCGCCAGCGATGGAACAAAGCTGGACAGAGAATGACTTTGATGAGTTGAAAGAAGAAGGCCTCAGTTGATCAAACTTCTCAGAGCTAAAGGAGGAACTACGTAACCAGTGCAAAGAAACTAAAAACCTTGAAAACAGAACGGATGAATGGATAAGTAGAATAATCAATGCAGAGAAGACCTTAAAAGAACTGATAGATGAAAACCAAAACATGAGAACTACATGACAAATGCACAAGCTTCAGTAACCGACTCGATCAACTGGAAGAAAGAGTATCAGCGATTGAAGATCAAATGAATGAAATGAAGCGAGAAGAGAAGTGTAGAAAAGAGAGTAAAAAGAAATGAACAAAGCCTCCAAGAATTATGGGATTATGTGAAAAGACCAAATCTGTGTCTGATTGGTGTGCCTGCAAGTGACGGGGAAAATGGAACCAAGTTGGAAAACACTCTGCAGGATATCATCCAGGAGAACTTCCCCAAACTAGTAAGGCAGGCCAACATTCAAATTCAGGAAATAAAGAGAACGCCACAAAGATACTCCTCGAGAAGAGCAACTCCAAGACACATAATTGTCAGATTCGCCAAAGTTGAAATGAAGGAAAAAATGTTAAGGGCAGACAGAGAGAAAGGTCGGGTTACCCACAAAGAGAAGCCCATCAGACTAACAGCAGATCTCTCAGCAGAAACTCTCCAAGCTAGAAGAGAGTGGGGGCCAATATTCAACGTTCTTAAAGAAAAGAATTTTCAACCCAGAATTTCATATCCAGCCAAACTAAGTTTCATAAGTGAAGGAGAAATAAAATCCTCTACACATAAGCAAATGCTTAGAGATTTTGTCACCACTAGGCCTGCCCTACAAGAGACCCTGAAGGAAGCACTAAATGTGGAAAGGAACAACAGGTACCAGCCATTGCAAAAACATGCCAAAATGTAAAGTCCATTGATACTAGGAAGAAACTGCATCAACTAGCGAGCAAAATAATCAGCTAATATCATAATGACAGGATCAAGTTCACACATACCAATATTAACCTTAAATGTAAATGGACTAAATGATCCAATTAAAAGACACAGACTGGCAAATTGGATAAAGAGTCAAGACCCATTAGTTTGCTGTATTCAGGAGACCCATCTGACATGCAGAGACACACATAGGTTCAAAATAAAGGGATGGAGGAAGATCTACCAAGCAAATGGAAAACAAAAAAAGGCAGGGGTTGCAATCCTAGTCTCTGATAAAACAGACTTTAAACCATCAAAGATCAAAAGAGACAAAGAAGGCCATTACATAATGGTAAAGGGATCAATTCATCAGAAAGAGCTAACTATCCTAAATATATATGCACCCAATATGGGAGCACCTAGATTCATAAAGCATGTCCTTAGAGACTTACAAAGAGACTTAGACTCCCATAAAATAATAATGGGAGACTTTAACACCCCACTGTCAACATTAGACAGATCAACGAGACAGAAAGTTAGCAAGGATATCCAGGAATTGAACTCAACTCTGCACCAAGCGGACCTAATAGACGTCTACAGAACTCTCCACCCCAAATCAACAGAATATAAATTCTTCTCAGCACCACATTGCACTTATTCCAAAACTGACCACATAGTTGGAAGCAAAGCACTCCTTAGCAAATGTAAAAGAACGGAAATTATAACAAACTCTCTCAGGCCACAGAGCAATCAAACTAGAACTCAGGACTAAGAAACTCAATCAAAACCGCTCAACTACATGGAAACTGAACAACCTGTTCCTGAGGTTTGTTATGGGTACATAACAAAATGAAGACAGAAATAAAGATGTTCTTTGAAACCAAGGAGAACAAAGATACAACATACCAGAATCGCTGGGACACATTTAAAGCAGTGTGTAGAGGGAAATTTATAGCATTAAGTGCCCACAAGAGAAAGCAGGAAAGATCTAAAATTGACACCCTAACATCACAATTAAAAGAACTAGAGAAGCAAGAGCAAACACATTCAAAACCTAGCGGAAGGCAAGAAATAACTAAGATCAGAGCAGAACTGAAGGAGATAGAGACACAAAAAACCCTCTAAAAAATCAATGAATCCAGGAGCTGGTTTTTTGAAAGATCAACAAAATTGATAGACTGCTAGCAAGACTAATAAAGAAGAAAAGAGAGAAGAATCAAATAGATGCAATAAAAAATGATAAAGAGGATATCACCACTGACCCCACAGAAATACAAACTACCATCAGAGAATACTATAAACACCTCTACACAAATAAACTAGAAAACCTAGAAGAAATGGATAATTTCCTGGACACTTACACTCTCCCAAGACTAAACCAGGAAGAAGTTGAATCCCTGAATAGACCAATAGCAGGCTCTGAAATTGAGGCAATAATTAATAGCCTACCAACCAAAAAGAGTCCAGGACCAGATGGATTCACAGCCAAATACTACCAGAGGTACAAGGAGGAGTTGGTACCATTCCTTCTGAAACTATTCCAATCAATAGAAAAAGAGGGAATCCTCCCTAACTCATTTTTTGAGGCCAACATCATCCTGATACCAAAGCCTGACAGAGATACAACAAAAAAAGAGAATTTTAGACCAATATCCCTGATGAACATCGATGCAAAAATCCTCAATAAAATACTGGCAAACTGAATCCAGCAGCACATCAAAAAGCTTATCCACCATGATCAAATGGGCTTCATCCCTGGGATGCAAGGCTGGTTCAACATATGCAAATTAATGAACATAATCCAGCATATAAACAGAACCAAAGACAAGAACCACATGATTATCTCAATAGGTGCAGAAAAGGCCTTTGACAAAATTCAACAGCCCTTCATGCTAAAAACTCTCAATAAATTCGGTATTGATGGAACATATTTCAAAATAATAAGAGCTATTTATGACAAACCCACATTCAATATCATACTGAATGGGCAAAAACTGGAAGCATTCCCTTTGAAAACTGGCACAAGACAGGCATGCCCTCTCTCACCACTCCTTTTCAACATAGTGTTGGAAGTTCTGGCTAGCGCAATCAGGAAAGAGAAAGAAATAAAGGGTATTCAGTTAGGAAAAGAAGAAGTCAAATTGTCCCTATTTGCAGATGACATGATTGTATATTTAGAAAACCCCATTGTCTCAGCCCAAAATCTCCTTAAGCTGATAAGCAACTTCAGCAAAGTCTCAGGATACAAAATCAATGTGCAAAAATCACAAGCATTCTTATACACCAGTAACACACAAACAGAGAGCCAAATCATGAACAAACTCCGATTCACAATAGCTTCAAAGAGAATAAAATACCTAGGAAGCCAACTTACAAGAGATGTAAAGGACCTCTTCAAGGAGAACTACAAACCACTGCTCAAGGAAATAAAAGAGGACACAAACAAATGGAAGAACATACCATGCTCTTGGATAGGAAGAATCAATATTGTGAAAAAGGCCATACTGTCCAAGGTAATTTATAGATTCAATGCCATCCCCATCAAGCTACCAATGACTTTCTTCACAGAATTGGAAAAAAACTGCTTTAAAGTTCATATGGAACCAAAAAAGAGCCCGCATTACCAAGACAATCCTAAGCCAAAAGAACAAAGCTGGAAGCATTACGCTACCTGACTTCAAACTATACTACAAGGCTACAGTAACCAAAACAGCATGGTACTGGTACCAAAACAGAGATGTAGACCAATGGAACAGAACAGAACCCTCAGAAATAATACCACACATCTTTGACAAACCTGACAAAAACAAGAAATGGGGAAAGGATTCCCTATTTAATAAATGGTGCTGGGAAAATTGACTAGCCATATGTAGAAAGCTGAAACTGGACCCCTTCCTTACATCATATATAAAAAGTAACTCAAGATGGATTAAAGATTTAAATGTAAGACCTAACACCATAAAAACCCTTGAAGAAAACTTAGGCAATACCATTCAGGACATAGGCATGGGCAAAGACTTCATTACTAAAATACAAAAAGCAATGGCAACAAAAGCCAAAATAGACAAATGGGATCTAATTAAAGAGCTTCTGCACAGCAAAGAAACTACCATCAGAGTGAACAGGCAACCTACAGAATGGGAGAAAATTTTTGTAATCTACTCGTCTGACAACGGGCTAATATCCAGAACCTATAAAGAACTCAATCAAATTTACAATAAAAAAAAACAACCCCATCAAAAAGTGGGCAAAGTATATGAACAGACACTTCTCAAAAGAAGACATTCATACAGCCAACAGACACATGAAAAAATGCTCATCGTCACTCACCATCAGAGAAATGCAAATCAAAACCACAATGAGATACCATCTCATACCAGTTAGAATGGCAATCATTAAAAAATCAGGAAACAACAGGTGCTGGAGAGAATGTGGAGAAATAGGAACACTTTTACACTGTTGGTGGGACTGTAAACTAGTTCAACCATTGTGGAAAACAGTGTGGTGATTCCTCAAGGATCTAGAACTAGAAATACCATTTGACCCAGCCATCCCATTACTGGGGATATAACCAAAGGATTATAAGTCATGCTGCTATAAAGACACATGCACATGTATGTTTATTGTGGCACTATTCACAATAGCAAAGACTTGGAATCAACCCAAATGTCCCTCAGTGACAGTCTGGATTAAGAAAATGTGGCATGGAATACTATGCAGCCATAAAAAAAAAGGATGAGTTTGTGTCCTTTGTAGGGACATGGATGCAGCTGGAAACCATCATTCTCAGCAAACTATTGCAAGAACAGAAAACCAAATACTGCATATTCTCACTCATAGGTGGGAACTGAACAATGAGATCACTTGGACACAGGAAGGGGATCATCACACATTGGGTCCAATTGTGGGGAGGTGGGGGGAAGGGATAGCATTAGGAGATACACCTAATGTAAATGACGAGTTAATGGGTACAGCACACCAACATGGCACATGTATATATATGTAACAAATCTGCACGTTGTGCACATGTACCCTAGAACTTAAAGTACAATTAAAAAAAAAAAAAAAGAAATCAGAGACAACACAAACAAATGGAAAACTATTCCATGCTCATGGATTAGAAGAATCCATATTGTTAAAATGTCCATGCTGCCCAGAGCAATCTATAGATTTAATGCTATTCCTATCAAATTGCCAACGTCATTTTTTTTCAAATAATTAGAAAAAAAACTATGCTAAAATTCATACAGAACCAAAAAAAAAAGAAAAGAAAAAACAATCAAAAATTCAGGAAACTTGGGACACACTTTTAGAAATGTGAAATTCTCTGGAAAGTCAGCAATAGAACTGAACATGCAGAAGAAAGAAATTCAGAGCTTGAAACCAAGGTCTTCAAATTAATCCAATCCAACAGAGACAAAGAAAAAAGAATAAGAAAATATTAACAGGCCGGGCGCGGTGGCTCAAGCCTGTAATCCCAGCACTTTGGGAGGCCGAGACGGGCGGATCACGAGGTCAGGAGATCGAGACCATCCTGGCTAACACAGTGAAACCCCGTCTCTACTAAAAAATACAAAAAACTAGACAGGCGCGGTGGTGGGCACCTGTAGTCCCAACTACTCGGGAGGCTGAGGCAGGAGAATGGCGTGAACCCGGGAGGCGGAGCTTGCAGTGAGCTGAGATCCGGCCACTGCACTCCAGCCTGGGCGGCAGAGCGAGACTCCGTCTCAAAAAAAAAAAAAAAAAGAAAATATTAACAAAGCCTCCAAGAAGTCTGAGATTATGTTAAATAATTAAACCTAAATCAGTGTTCCTGAGGAAGAAGAGAATTCTAAAAGCTTAGAAAACATATTTGGGGGAATAATCAAGGAAAACTTCCACAGCCTTTCTAGAGAGCTAGACATCCAAATATAAGAAGCACAAAGAACACCCAGGAAGTTCATCACAAAAAGATCTTCACTTAGGCACATTGTCATCAGGTTATCCAAAGTTAGAACGAAGGAAAGAATCTTAAGAGCTGTGAGACAGAAGAACCAGGTAACCTATAAAGGAAAACCTATCAGATTAGCCACAGATTTCTCAGCAGAAAACCTACAAGCTAGAAGGGATTGGGGTCCTATCTTCAGCCTCCTCAAGCAAAACAATTATCAGCCAGGAATTTTGTATCCAGCAAAAATAAGTATCATATATGAAGAAAAGATGCAGTCTTTTTCAGACAAACAAATGCTGAGAGAATTCGCCATTACCAAGTCACCACTGAAAGAACTGCTAAAAGGAGCTCTAAATCTTGAAACAAATCCTAGCAACGCATCAAAAGAGAACCTCTTTAAAGCACAAATCACACAGGACCTATAAAGCAAAAATACAAGTTAAAAAGTAGAAACGAAAAACCAAAGTACACAGGCAACAAAGAGCACAATGAATCCAACAGTACCTCACATTTTAAGATGAACATTGAATGTAAATGGCCTAAATGTTCTGCTTCAATGATACAGAACTGCAGAATGGATAAGAATTCGCCAACCATCTGCTGCCTGCAGAAGACTCACCTAGCACACAAGGACTCACATAAACTTAAAGTAAAGAGGTGGGAAAAGGCATTTCATGCAAATGGACACCAAAAGCAAGCAGGGGTAGCTATTCTTATACCAGACAAAATAAACTTTAAAGCAATAGCAGTTAACAGAGACAAAGAGGGATATTATATAATGGTAAAAGGCATAAAAGGCCTTGTCCAACTGGAAAATATCACAATTCTAAACATATATGCCCTGAACACTAGAGCTCCCAAATTTATAAAACAATTACTAATAGACCTAAGAAATGAGATAGACAGCAGCACAATAATAGAGGGGGACATCCATACTCCACTGACAGCATAGACAGGTCATCAAGACAGAAAGCCAACAAAGAAACAATGGATTTAAACTATACCCTGGAACAAATGGAGTTAAGGGATATACACAGAACATTTCATCCAACAACTGCAGAATACACATTCTATTCAACCGCACGTGGAACTTTATCCAAGGTCAACCATATGACAGGTCACAAAACAAGTCTCCATAAATTTAAGAAAATCGAAATTATATCAAACACTCTCTCAGACCACAGTGGAATAAAACTGGAAATCAGCTCCAAAAGGAACCTTCAAAACCATGCAAATACATGGAAATTAAATAACCTGCTCCTGAATGAGAATTGGGTCAAAAAATGTAATCAAGATGGAAATTTAAAAATTCTTTGAACTGAATGGCAATAATGGCACAACCTATCAAAATATCTGGGATATAGCAAAGGCAGTGCTAAGAGGAAAGTTCATGGCCCTAAATGTCTACATCAAAAAGACTGAAAGAACACGAACTGACACTCTAAGGTCACACCTCAAGGAACTAGAGAAACAAAAGCAAACCAAATCCAAACCCAGAAGAAGGGAAATAACCAAGATCAGAGCAGAACTAAATGAAACTGAAACAAACAACAACAAAAATATAAAAGATAACTGAAACAAAAAGCTAGTTTGTTGAAAAGATAAATAAAATTGATAGACCATTGGCAAGATTAACCGAGAAAAGACAGAAAGTCCAAATAACCTCACTAAGAAATAAAACAGGAGCTGTAACTGACACCACTGAAATACAAAAGATCATTTAATGCTACTGTGAACACCTTTACGGACATAAACTAGAAGACTAGCAGAGATGGACAAAGTCCTGGAAAAATACAAGCCTCCTAGCTTAAATTAGGAGGAGTTAAATACCCTGAACAGACCAATAACAAGCAGCGAGATTGAAAAGGTAATTTAAAAATTACCAACAAAAAAGTCCAGGACCAGATGGATTCACAGTAGAATTCTACCAGACATTCAAAGAAGAATTGGTGCCAATCCTTTTGATACTATTCCACAAGATAGAGAAAGGAACCATCCCTAATTCATTATATGAAGCCAGGATCACCCTAATACCAAAACCAGGGAAGGACATAACCAAAAAAGAAAACTGAAGACTGATATCTTTGATGAACATGGATGTTAAAATCCTTAACAAAATGCTTGCTAACCGAATCCAACAACACATCGAAAAGATAATCCACCATGATCAAGTGTGTTTCATACCAGGGATGCAGGCATGGTTTAACATACTCAAGTCAACAAATGTGATACACCACATAAACAGAATTAAAAACAAAAATCACATGATCATTTCAATAAATGCAGAAAAAGCACTAGACAAAATCCAGCATCCATTTATGATTAAAACTCTCAGTAAAATCAGCATACAAGGGACATACTTTAATGTAATAAAAGCCATCTATGACAAACCCACAGCCAACACAATATTGAATAGGGAAAAGTTTAAAACATCCCCTCTGAGAACTGGAACAAGACAAGGATGCCCACTCTCACCACTCCTCTTCAACAGAGTACTGAAAGTCCTAGCCAGAGCAGTCAGACAAGAGAAAGAAATAAAGGGCATCTAAATCAGTAAAGAGGAAGTCAAACTGTCACTGTTTGCTGATGATATGATTGTTTACCTTGAAAACCCTAAGGACTATTCCAGAGAGCTCCTAGAACTCATAAAAGAATACAACAAAGTTTCTGGATACAAGATTAATGTACACAAATCAGTAGCTTTTCTATATGCCAACAGCAACCAAGCAAGTTCAAATTGTTTCAGTTCCAATCAAGAACGCAACCCCTGTTACAACAGCTGCAAAAAAAAAAAAAAAAAAAAAAAAAAGACTTAGGAATATACCTAACCAAGGAGTCAAAAGACCTCTACAAGGAAAACTGCAAAACACTGCTGGAAGAAATCATGGATAACACGAACAAATGGAAACACATCCCATGCTTGTAGATGGGTAGAATCAATATTGTGAAAATGACCATGCTTGCCAAAAACAATCTACAAATTCAATGCCATCTCCATCAAAATACCATCATTCACAGAATTAGAAAAAAACATTTCTGAAATTCATATGGAACCAAAAAAGAGCTCACATAGCCAAAGCAAGACTAAGCAAAAAGAACAAATCTGGAAGCATCACATTACCTGATTTCAAACTATACTATAAGGCCATAGTCACCAAAACAGTGTAGTACTGGTACAAAAATAGGCACATGGACCAAAAGAACAGAGTAGAGAACCCAGAAATGAACCCAGTAATAAACCCAAATACTGACAGCCAACTGATCTTCAACAAAGCAAACAAAAACTTAAAG
The DNA here is from genome assembly GCF_037993035.2 of Macaca fascicularis. Taxonomy (NCBI): domain Eukaryota; kingdom Metazoa; phylum Chordata; class Mammalia; order Primates; family Cercopithecidae; genus Macaca; species Macaca fascicularis. The sequence continues at coordinate 128,870,230 of NC_088380.1, forward strand.
TGGGGAAAGGACACCCTTTTCAACAAATGGTGCTGGGATAATTGGCTAGCCACATGTAGGAGAATGAAACTGATTCCTCAGCTCTCACCTTATACAAAAATCAACTCAAGATGGATTAAGGACTTAAACATAAGACCTGAAACTATAAATACTCTAGAAGATAACATTGGAAAACCCCTTCTAGACATTGGCTGAGGCAAAGATTTCATGACCAAGAACCCAAAAGCAAATGCAATAAAAACAAAGATAAGTAGCTGGGACCTAATTAAACTAAAGAGCTTTTGCACTGCAAAAGGAACAGTCAGCAGAGTAAAGAGACAACCCACAGAGTGGGAGAAAATCTTCACAATCCATATATCTGACAAAGGACTAATATCCAGAATCTGTAACAAACTCAAACAAATGAGTAAGAAAAAAAAAACAATTCCATGAAAAAGTGGGCTAAGGACATGAATAGACAATTCTGAAAAGAAGATATACAAATGGCCAACAAACATATGAAAAAATGCTCAACATCACTAATGATCAGGGAAATGCAAATCAAAACCACAATGCAATACCACCTCACTCCTGCAAGAATGGCCATAATCAAAAAATCAAAAAACAGTAGATTCTGGTGTGGATGCGATGAACAGGGAACACTTCTACACTGCTGGTGGGAATGTAAGCTAGTACAGCCACTATAGAAAACAGTGTGGAGCTTCCTTAAAGAACTAAAAGTAGAACTACCATTTGATCCAGCAATCCCACTACTGGGTATCTACCCAGAGGAAAAGAAGTCATTATTCAAAAAAGATACTTGCACACACATGTTTACAGCAGCAAAATTCACAATCGCAAAACCATGGAACCAATCCAAATGCCCATCAATCAATGAGTGGATAAAGAAATTGTGGTATATATATATATGATGGAATACTGCTCAGTCATAAAAAGGAATAAATTAACAACATTTGCAGTGACCTGGCTGAGAATAGAGACTATTATTCTAAGTGAAGTAACTCAGGAATGGAAAATCAAACATCGTATGTTCTCATTGATATATGGAAGCTAAGCTATGAGGACGCAAAGGCATAAGAATAATGCAATGAACTCTGGGGACTTGGAGGGAAGAGTGGGATGGGGGTGAGGGATAGAAGACCACAAATACGGTGCAGTGTGTACTGCTTGGGTGATGGGTGCACCAAAATCTCACAAATCACCACTATATTACTTACTCATGTTACCAAATGCCACTTGTACTCCAATAAGTTATGGGGAAAAAGTAAATAAAAAATTAAAAAAAAAATTAAGACCAGAAGAGGAATGACCTGAAGATGAAACATTGAGGAAGGTTTATATTTAGGGAGCTAAAGAAAAAAGAGAAGTAAAATAGAAATTCAACCTCTTCGGAGACTTGGGAGAAACTAATATACAGAGCTAACTTTCAAAAATGGAATAGAATTACCTATTGGTTGCACTTATACTCCAGCAGATGTAAACAATAAGCATCTAACTTCTCATCAGTTTTTAGTCTATAGAAAATTCAATTCACTATAGCTCAATGAGACTCATTGTTAAAGCAGACACACTGGCTAAACTTCAGGGATTCGTATAAGTTTAAAAGTTATAATTTTAAAAACATCATCTCTTATTAGCTATTAAAGTGTAAACTAATATATAAACTTCTATTTTAAGTGTAATGTGCTTTAAACCAATTTAATAAAGCAGAATCAACTGACTAAATTGTAAGCTTCAAGAGGGCAGGGACTGTAAGTTGAATTAATAAACTCCTAAAGATTAATTAACTAGTATTTTCACTTCTGATCTTGATCTTTACTTCCTTAAAAACATTTTTTTTTTAAAGAAAGGTCTTCTTTTCTCTACATTTTTTTCACAATGCAGCTCAGTTGCAAGCCCCTGCTCTTTTTGGCAGCCTCCTTCTCTTTAGGGAGCTATCTTTCTCTGACTCAGACATTTCTGCCTTTCTTTCACTCTCGTGTAAGACCTCTACCTAAATTTTCCAGCTATATTTCAGCTAAAAGATCCCTTCTTTCCTGTGTGGGCAATTCATTTCTCTCCAGTTTGTTTTCTACTCTGCAGTTTCCCTGTCTCTCCTTGGAAGAAAGAACCCTTATAGAAATTTCTTAGGTCTCAACATGTCTGAGCACAGTGATTTAAAGGTGTGTTGAAATTTTTTTCTCAGATATGACTTTTTAGATTGAGAATGAATTCTTGTAAATTCCCAGAATCACTTCAAATGGAAACGTAAATACATTAGCTTATTATGTGCCAATTAGCTGATTTTTGTTTTCTATCTAAACTTTTTGTCACCATTAAACATTAAATACAGAACATTGTTATCAATTTAAGGATTACTCAGTCTTTAACACAATTAAAATCATATTTATGAACTATCATGTCAATTCAGAAATCATCAGCTTTTAAAATGAAAAATATAAATATAGAAAATTAAACTTTTAAGATCATTGAGCAGATGGAAAGAAATAATAAAAACTAAGAGCATTTATTAGTGTAAGTGTAAATAGGAAAACCATAGAGAAAATTCAATGGAAAAAAAGCTGGTTCTATGAAAAAATCAAATTGATAAATCTCTAGTAAGACTGATGAGAAAGAAAAATGGAAAAGGCACAAATCACCAGCATCAGAAATAAATCCGGCCCTATCAACACAGATCCTATAGATGTCAAAAGGATAATAAGGGAATACCACAAATGACTTCATGCTCATAAATTTGACAACTCAGAACAAAGGAACTTGAAAATCCACAAACTACCAAACTCAACCAAGATGAAATAAGAAAACTAAATAGTCCTACAAACACTAAACTGAATTAGCAATTTAAAAGCTCCTGAGAAAGAAATCACTGGGCACATATGGTTTCATTGAAGAATTCTACCAAACATTTGCATAACTAAACCCAATTTTATATAATCCCTTCCAGAAAATAGAATAGGAAAGAAGATTTCTCATCTCACTTTACAAAGGTAATACTACCCTGATACCAAAATCAGACAAAGACAAAACAGAAAAAGAAAACTATAGGTCAATATCTCTCATGAACTTACATGCAAAATTCCTCAACAAAATATTAGCAAATTGAATCCAGCAGTGTATAAAATTTGTTATGAACATGTCCAAGTGGTATTTATTCTAGGTATGTAAGCCTGGTTCAACATTTGAAAATCAGTGTAATCTACCATATGCCCAGGCTAAAGAAGAAACCTCATATGAGCATATCAATTAATGCAGAAAAAACATTTCACAAAATCAACATACAATCATAATAAAAACCCCCAGCAAGCCAGGAATGGAGGAGAAACTTCTTCAACTTGATAAAAACACATCTACACAACACCTATAGTTAACATACTTAATGGTGAAAGACTCAGGCAAAGATGTTCGTTCTTATCACTCTTATTTAAACTTATTACTCAAAGTTCTAGCCATTTCAGTGAGACAAAACAAACAAACAAACAAAAAAAAACAACAAAAAAAGAAACTCACCACATATTAGAATGGAATAAATAAAACTGTCCCTTTTTGCAGGTGACAAACTGTGTAGAAAATCCTAAGGAATACACACAGACACACACACACACACACACACACACACACACACACACACACACACAAATATTCCTAAAACTAGGAAGTTCAGCAAGGTTGCAGGACACAAGATTAACAAAGAAAAATTCATCACATTTCTATACACAAAGAAAGAACATATGGAAACCAAAATTAATATCACAATACCATTAGGATCTTTCAGAAGAACAAAAAGGAATACTTAAGTATAAACTTAATAAAACACATACAGCATCTGTATGCTGAAAGTTATGAAATGCTGATTAAAAAAAGTCAAAGACCTAAATAAATGGAAAGACATGCTGCATTTATGGACTGGAAATCTCAACATAGTAAAGATGTTAATTCCCTCCAAATTAATCTATAGTTTTACAATTCCTATAAAAATTCCAGTAAGGGTTTTTTGTAGGCATACACAGGACAAGCTTATTCTAATATTTACATGGAAAGGCATAGATCCTAGAATAGCTAAAACCATCTTGAAAAAGGAATAAGGTAGAAGGAATCTCTCTACCCAATATTCAGTCCCGCTATATAGATAGAGTGTAATCAAGACAGTGTGATATTGGTGGATAGATAAATATAAGGATCGATGGAAGAGCATAGAAATCCCACACAAATAGACCCACACAAAATATGCCCAACCGATATTTGACAAAGGTGCAAAAGTAATTCAATAGAGGATGGGTAGATTTTTAATTTGAGATAGTTGGAGGTTCGCAGTTTTAAGGCACAGTACAGAGAGATCCTATGTACCTTCTACCCAGCTTTCATCAATGGTAGCATCTTCAAAACTATAGTACATTTTTCAACATATGGTACTGGAACACAATAGGGAAAAATGAATCTCAACCTAAATCTTATACCTTATACAAAAGTTAACTCAGACTGGGTCACAGACTTAAATGTAAAACATACAATTATGAAATTTTTAGGAAAAAAAAATAGGAGAAAATCTTGGAGATTTAGGATCAGGCAAGAATTCTAAGACTTGACACCAAAATCACAATCCATATGAGATAAAATTGATAAATTAGACTTCATCAAAGTTTTTAAATTTTTCAGCCGGGCACAGTGGCTCATACTTGTAGTCCTAGCACTTTGGGAGGCTGAGGCAGGCGAATCACCTGAGGTCAGGAGTTCGAGACCAGCCTGGCCAACATGGCGAAACCCTGTCTCTACTAAAAGTACAAAACAATTAGCTGAGCATGATGTGTGCCTGTTATCCCAGCTAGTCGAGAGGCTGAGGAAGGAGACTCGCTCGGACCCGGGAGACGGAGGTTGCAGTGCGCGGAGATTACACCACTGCACTCCAGCCTAAGCAACAGAGCGGGACTCCATCTAAAAAAATAAATAAATAAATAAATTTTCTCAGTGAAAGATCCTTTTAAGAAGATGAAAAATCAAGCTACAAACTAGGAGAAAATATTTTCAAACCCTCCATTTAACAAAGGTCTAGCATCTAGAAATTTTAAGGACACTCAAAACTCAACAGTAAACAAATAGTCCAAATAGAAAAAGAAAGGGATCCAGGTGTGGTGATATGGACCTGTTATCCCAGCTACTCAAGAGGTTGAGGTGGGAGCACCTCTTGAGCCTGGGAGTTCAAGACTAGCCTGGGCAATGTAGGGAAATCCTGTCTCAATAAAAATAAGATAAAAAAAGAAATGAGCAAGTATTTAACCAAAGAGGATATATACTTGACAGATAAGCACATGGAAATATATCAGTCATTAGGGAAATGTATTATAATCACAATAAGAAATCACTGTATACCTATCAGAATGACTAATATAAAAAATATCAACAACACTAAATGCTGACAGAGATTCAGAGAAACTGAAATCACTCATATATTGCTGTTGGGAATGGAAAATGGTGCCACCACTATGTTAAACAATTTGACATTTTCTTGTGAAACTAAACATGCAACTCATATATGATGCAGAAACTGTATCCTTGGGCAATCCCAGAGAAATGAAATTTCATGTTCACACAAACATTTGTCATGGATGTTTTATTTATGGTAATCAAAAACTGGAAACAACCCACATGTCCTTCAACAGGTGAATAGCGAAACAAGCTGGTACATCCATATATCACAGAATATTACTCCGCAATAAAAGAATACTTATGACAATGTGGATGAATCCCTGGGGAATTATGCTGCAAGGAGAAAGCCAATGCTAAAAGGTTAAATACTGTATAACTTGATTTATAGGACATTCTTTAAATGACAAAATTATGGAAATGGAGAACAGATGACTGGTTGCCACTGCAGGGATGGCTATAAAAGAGCAATAGAAGGAACCCTTGTGATGATGGAGTTGTTCTGTATTTTGCTGATAGCATGTCAACATCCTGGTTGTGATATTGTATTATAGTTTTGAAGAGGCTACCACTGAGGGAAGCTGGATAGAAGGTACATAGGATCTCTCTGTATTATTCCTTAAAGCTGTTTGTGAACCTCCAATTATCTCAAATTAAAAGTATAACTAAGAATCATCAGTTCTCATCTTTTCCTATTTTCTAATTATTTGAAAATATGTACTGATATCAAAAGAAGAAAAGGAAGTCAAATTACATAAAATACTATGGAGAAGAAATAACTTATTAATTTACTTTATGGAATACTAATACTAATAATACTAATAACCTGTATTATAAACATGAAGCATCCTATGGGATATTGCAAGACTACAGAATATGGCATTGCTTCATCTTATATGGAGCAAGGTGGCGTGTGAGGAACCAAAATAAATTGGGTAGAATACAACCTCAGTTTCTCCATATAGAATGTTAATAAAATGGCATTTCTATCTCAATTTCACTCAAATTATGGCTTTAAGCAGTGTTTCTTCTGTCATCACTGGTCAGTCTTATTAATGAGTTTTATCTGCTGATAATAGTATACCTATTAACATTAAGATAGTTTATGTAGGACATTAGTTAATCAGATTAATTCTATAATGAAAAGTGAAAAGTTTCCTCATTTCTTTTATTTACTGATTTATTAAAAATAATTTCAACTTTTATTTTAGATCTGGGGCTACATGTTCAGGTTTGTTACATGGGAATATTGTGCAATGCTGAGGTTTAGTGTATGAATGATTCTGTCACCCAGATTTTAAGCATAGTAACCAAAAGCTAGTTTTTAAACCCTTGACCCCCTCCCTCCCTCTCCTCTCAAGTAGTCTCCAGTGTCTATTGTTGCCGTCTTTATGTCTATGAGTACCCAATGTTTAGCTCCCACTTATAAGAGAGAACATACAGTATTTGATTTTCTGTTCCTGTATTAATTTGCTTAGGATTATGGCCTCCAACTGTATCCATGTTGTTGCAAAGAACATGATTTTGTTCTTTTTTATGGCTGCATAGTATTCTATGATTATATATACCCTATTTTCTTTATTTTTTATTTTTATTTCAATAGTTTTGGGGGACCAGGTGGTGTTTGGTTGCATGGATAAGTGCTTTAGTGGTGATTTCTGAGATTTTGGTGCACCCATCACCTGAGCAGTCAGTGTACACTGTACCCAATGTGTTGTCTTTTATCCCTCTCTTCCCCCACCTTTCCCTGCAAGTCCCCAAAGTCCATTGTATCATTCTTATGTATTTGTGTCCTCATAGGTTAGCTGCCACTTATAAGTGAGAGCATACCACATTGATTTTCCATTCCTGAATTACTTCACTTAGGACAATGGTGTCCAACTTCATCCAGGTTGCTGCAAATGCCATTATTTCATTCCTTCTTATGGCTGAGTAGTATTCCATGGCATATATATGTACATCACATTTTTCTTTATCCACTTGTTAATTGATGGGTATTTGAACTAGTTCCATGTTTTTGCAATTGCAAATTGTACTCCTATGAACATGCACATGCAACTGCCTTTTTCATATAATGACTTCTCTTCCTCTGGGTAGATACCCAGTAGTGGGAGTGCTGTGTCAAATCACAGATCTACTTTTAGTTCTTTAAGGAATCTCCATACTGTTGTCCAGAGTGGTTGATATGGTTTGGCTCTGTGTCCCCACCCAAATCTCATCTCAAATTGTAATCCCCATGTGTCAAGGAAGGGACTTGATGGGAGGTGATTGGATCATGGGGGCAGTTTCTCCCATGCTATTCTCATGATAGTGAGTGAGTTCTCATGAGATCTGATGATTTTAAAGTGTTTGACAGTTCCCCCTTCACTTTCTCTCTCTCCTGCCACCCTGTGAAGAAGGTACCTGCTTCCCCTTTGCCTTCCACCATGATTGTAGGTTTCCTGAGGTTTCCCCAGCCATGGGGAATTAAGAGTCAATTAAACCTCTTCTCTTTATAAATTACCAGGTCTAGGTAGTTCTTTATCGCAGTGTAAAAATGTACTAATACAGTGATTATACCAGTTTTCATTCCCACCAGTGGTTTAAAGTGTTCCCTTTTCACCACATCCATGCCAACATCTATTACTTTTTTGTTTTTTAATTACGGCCATTCTTGTAGGAATAAGGTGGTGTCTGTTACATTGTGGTTTTTATTTGTATTTCCTTGACAATACCAATGTTCAGCATTTTTTCACGATTTTTGGCCACTGTATATCTTCTTTCGAGAATTGTCTATTCACATCGTTAGCCCACTTTTTGATAGGATTATATAATTTTTTTTCTTGCTGATTTGAGTTCCTTGTAGATTCTGGATATTAGTCCTTTGTCGAATGCATACTTTGCAAAAATGTTCTCCCACTCTGTGGGTTGTCTCTTGACTTTGCTGATTATTTATTTTGCTGTGCAGAAGCTTTTTAATTTAATTAAGTCCCATCTATTTATCTTTTTTTTTGTTGCATTTGCTTCTGGATTCTTGACTATGAACTCTTTGCCTAGGCCAATGTCTAGAAGAGTTTTTCTGATGTTACCTTCTAGAATTGTTATGGTTTCAGGTCTTAGATTTAAGTCTTTGATTCATCTTGAGTTGATTTTTGTATAAGGTGAGAGATGAGGATCCACTTTTATTCTTTTACATGTGGATTTCCAGTGATCCCAGTTCCATTTGTTAAGTAGGGTGTCATTTCCCCACTTTATGTTTTTGTTTGTTTTGTTGAAGATCAGTTGGCTGTAAGTATCTGGCTTTTTTTATGGGTTCTCTATTCTATTCCATTGGTCTCTGTGCCTATTTTTATGCCAGTACCATGCTGTTTGGGTGACTATGGCCTTATAGTATATTATGCATTCGGGTAATGTGATGCCTCCAGATTTGTTCTTTTTGGTTAGTCTTGCTTTGGCTATGTGGGCTGTTTTTAAATTCCATATGAATTTTAGGATTGTTTTTCCTAGTTCTGTGAAGAATAATGATGGTATTTCTATAGGAATTGCATTGAATTTGTAGATTGTTTTTGGTAGTATGGTCATTTTCACAATATTTATTCTACTCATCCATAAGCATAGGATGTGTTTCAATTTGTTCGTGTTGTCTACGATTTCTTTCAGCAGTGTTTTGTTATATTCCTGTGGAGGTCTTACACATCCTTGGTTAGGTATATTCCTAAATTTTTGTTGTTGTCGTTGTTGTTTTCCAAGTGTTGTAAAAGGAGTTGAGCTCTTGACTTGCTTCTCAGCTCGGTTGCTGTTGATGTATGGCAGTACTACTGACTTGCGTACATTGATTTTATATTCTGAAACTTTACTGAATTCATTTATCAGACCCAGGAGCTTTTAGGGTGAGTCTTTAGGGTTCTCTGGGTATATGATCATACCAGCAAACAGTGGCAGTTCGACTTACTCATTACTGATCTGGATGCCCGTTATCTCTTTCTCTTGTCTGATTGTTCTGGCTAGGATTTTCCGTACTATGTTGAATAGAAGTGGTACAAGTGGGCATTCTTGCCTTGTACTGTTTCTCAGGGGGAATGTTTTCAGCTTTCCTCCATTCAGTTTACTGTTGGCTGTGGGTTTGTCATAAATGGCTTTTATTACCTTAAGCTATGTCCGTTCTATGCCGATTTTGCTGAGAGTTCTAATCATAAAGGGATGCTGGACTTTGTCAAATACTTTCTTTGCATCTATTGGGATGATCACATGATTTTGATTTTTAATTCTTTGTATGTGATGTATCACATTTATTGACTTGCTTATGTTAAACCTTCCCTGAATCTCTGGTACAAAACACACTTGATCATGGGATATTATCTTCCTGATATGCTGTTGGATTTGGTTAGCTAGTATTTTGTTGAGGTTTTTTTCATCTGTGTTTATCAGGGATATTGGTGTGTAGTTTTCTTTTTTGTTGTTGTTATATCCTTTCCTGGTTTGGGATTAGCATTATACTGGCTTCATAGAATATAGTAGGAAGGATTCCCTCTTTCTCTATATTTTATAATAGTGTCAGTAGAATTGGCACCAGTTCTTCTTTAAATGTCTGATATAATTCAGCTGTGAATCCATCTGGTCCTGGGCTTTTTTTTTCTTGGCAATTTTTTTATTACCATTTTGATCTCACTGCTCGGTATTGGTCTCTTCAGAGTTTGTATTCCTCCCTAGTTTAATCTAGGAGAGTTGTATATTTCAGAAAAGTATCCATATCTAGAATTCTTATGGTTTCGGGTCTTAGATTTAAGTCTTTGATTCATCTTGAGTTGATTTTTTTATAAGGTGAGAGATGAGGATCCACTTTTATTTTACATGTGGATTGCCAATGATGCCAGTTCCATTTGTTAAGTAGGGTGTCCTTTCCCCACTTTATATCCCCACTATATCCTCTAGGTTTTCTAGTTCGTGCATGTAAATGTATTCATCATAACTTTGAATGATCTTTTGTATTTCTGTGGCATGGTTGTAATATTTCCCATTTCACTTCTAAGTGAGCTTATTTGGATTTTCTCTCCTCTTTTCTTTGTTAATCTCGCTAATGGTCAATCAATTTTATTTATCTTTTCAAAGAAACCATTTTTGTTTCATTTATCTTTTGTATTTTTTGTTGTTGCTGTTTCAATTTCATTTAGTTTTGTGCTGATCTTGCTTATTTCTTTTCTTCTGCTTTGTTTGGGTTCAATTTGTTCTTGTTTCTCTAGCTCCTTGAGGTGTGACCTTAGATTGTCTATTTTGCTCTTTCAGACTTTTGGATATAGGCATTTAATGGTACGAACTTTCCTCTTAGGACTGCCTTTGCTGCATCCCATAGGTTTTTATAGGTTGTGTCACTATTATCGTTCAGTTCAAAGAATTTTTTAGTTTCCATCTTAATTTCATTTTTGGCTCAACGATCATTCAGGAGCAAGCTATTTAATTTCTATGTATTTGTATGGTTTTGAGGGTTTCTTTTGGAGTTGATTTACAATTTTTTTCCACTGTGATCTGAGAGAGTACTTGATATAATTTCGATTTTCTTAAATATATTGAGACTTGTTTTGTGGCCTATCATACGGTCTATCTTGGAGGAAGTTCCTATGTGCTGATAAATAGAATGTATATTCTGCAGTTGTTGGGTAAAATGTTCTGTGACTATCTGTTAAGCCCATTTGTTCTAGGTTATAGTTTAAGTTCGTTATTTCTTTGATGACTTTCTGTCTTGATAACCTGCCTAGTGCTGTCAGTGGAGTATTGATGTGCCCCACTATTATTGTGTTGCTGTCTATCTCATTTCTTAGGCCTAGTAGTAATTGCTTTATACATTTGGGAGCTCCAGTCTTAGGAGCTTATATATTTAGCATTGTGATATTTTCCTGTTGGACTAGTCCTTTTATCATTATGTAATGTCCCTCTTTGTCTTTCTAAACTGTTGTTGCTTTAAGTTCTGTTTTGTCTGATATAAGAATAGTTATTTCTACTCGCTTTTGGTATCCATTTACATGGAATGTTTTTCTACCCTTTTACCTTAAGTTTATGTGAGTCCTTATGTGTTCCTTGAGTCTCTTTAAGACTGTAGATATTTGGTTGGTGAATTCTTATCCATTCTGCCATTCTATATCTTTTAAGTGGAGCATTTAGGCTATTTACATTCAGCATTAGTATTGAGATGTGAGGTACTATTCCATTCATCATACTAGTTGTTGCCTGAATAACTTGTTTTTTTGTCTTTCATTGTGTTATTGCTTTATAAACCATGTGAGATTTATGCTTAAGAGAGGTCCTATTTTTGGTGTATTTCAATTTTGTTTAAAGATTTAGAGCTCTTTTTAGCTTTTTTGTTTGTTTGTTTTTGTAGTGTTGGCTTGGTAGTGGTGACATCTCTCAGCATTAGTTTGTCTGAAAAAGACTTTATCTTTCCTTTATTTCTGAAGCGTAGTTTTGCTTGATACAAAATTCTTGGCTGATAATTGTTTTGCTTAAGAAGGATGAAGACAGGACCTCGATCCCCTCTAGCTTGTAGGGTTTTTGCTGAGAAATCTGCTGTTAATTCTATTGGTTTTCCTTTATAGGTTACTTGATGCTTTTGTCTCATAGCTCTTAATATTCTTTCCTTAATCTTGACTTTAGATAATCTGATGGTTGTATACCTAGGCAATTATCTTTTTTCAATAAATTTTCTGGGTGTTCTTTGAACTTCTTGGATTTGAATGTCTACCTCTCTAGCAAGGCCAGGGAAGTTTTCCTCATTTAATCCCTCGAATAAGTTTTCCAAACTTTCAGATTTCTCTTCTTCCTCAGGAACACCAATTATTCTTAGGTTTGGTTGTTTAACATAATCCCACACTTCTTGAAGGTTTTGTTCATTTTTTTTAAAATTCTTTTTTCTTTGTCTTTTTGGATTGGGTTAATTTGAAAGCCTTGTGTTCAAGCTCTGAAGTTCTCTCTTCTACTTGTTTGACTCCTTTGTTGAAACTTTCCAGTGAAATTTGCATTTCTCTTAGTGTATCTTTCATTTCCAGAAATTGTGATTGTTTTTTCTTTATGACACGTATTTCTCTGGAGAGTTTTTCATCCATAGCCAGTATTATCTTTAAAATTTCTTTAAGTTGGTTTTCACCTTTCCGTGGTGCTTTCTTAAGTAGCTTAACAGTAGACCTTTTGAATTCTTTTTCTGGCAATTCAGAGATTTCTTCTTGGTTTGGATTTATTGCTGGTGAGCTAGTATAATCTTTTGGGGTGTTACAGAACTGTGTTTTGTCGTATTACCAGAATTATTTTTCTAGTTCCTTCTCATTTGGATAGACTATGTCAGAGGAAAGATCCAGGACCTAAGGGCTGCTGTCAGATTCTTTTGTCCCATAGGGCCATCCCTTGATGTGGTGCTCTCCATCTTCCCCTAGGGATGGGGCTTCCTGAGAGCCAGACTGCAGTGATTGTTATTGCTCTTCTATGTTTAGCTACCCAGTGAAGCTACTGGGCTCTGGGCTAGTACTGGAGAGTGTCTACAAAGAGTCCTGTGACATGATCCATCTTCAGGTCTCTCAGCTGTGGATACCAGCACCTGCTCCAGTGGAGGTAGCAGGGAAGTGAAGTGGACTCTGCGGGAGTTTTCGGTTGTAGTTTTGTTTAGTGAACTGGTTTTCCTGAATGCTGTTTATGCTAGCAGTGAAGTTGTCACATGGACAGACTCAGGACCTCTGGTTAGCCAGGATGTTACAGGTGGTGGAATTAGCTGTTGTTTTCTCCTTCCTTGGAGCAGGATTGTTCTGTTATGAATTGCTGTAATGGTTTGAGTTGGTTGGCCTCCAGCCAGGTGGTAGCACTCACAAGAAAGCATCAGCTGCAATAGTATGGGGACATATGAACTTGCTCTAAGGTTGCTGGATAAGTATTACAGTTTCTCCGGTGATGGATGGGGCCATAGAGCCCCCACAGTTTATGCCTTTTGTCTTTGGCTACCAGGGTAGGTAGGGAAAGACCATCAGTGGGGGCAAGGTAGTGAGTGTCTTAGGTCAGACTTTCCTTGGGTCGGGTTTCTACAGTCACTGTGGAGGATGGGGGTTGGTTCTCAGGCAAATGGAGTTATGTTTCAAGGGGGAATATGTTATGTTCCAAAGGGGAATATTGCTGCCTTTGCTGCTTTGTACAGGTTGCCAGGGAAGTGGGGGAAAGCCAGCAGTGACAGACCTCACCCAACTCCCATGCAGCCAGCAAGGCCAATCTCACTCCCACTGTGCTCCCTCAATAGCCAACAGAGCTGAATTTACATCCAGGTCTCCAGTGCACAGGGCTGACATCTTGCCTCACTCTACAAGCCTCCCTGATGAGAAAGCAAGCCGGGCTTTCAGGCCTTACCCTCTGCTACAGCTTCTGTGCTAGTGCCTGCACTTCCCATCCCACCCGACCCCAGATTCTGCTCAGGAAAGTTTGTGCTCAGTCGAAATTATTCCAAAGTTCAGATGGAAGTCTCCTTCTCCTGTGGCCCTTCCCCAATTCCACTGACGGCCCTTCCCAGGGACCTCTGTGAGATAAAGCCAGAAATGGGCTTCCCTGGCAACTGGGAGTGCCTACAGGGCTCTTCCCGCTGCTTCTTTTACTTTCATGTTTCGCATAGCCCTCTAAATTTATTTCAGCTCTAGGTAAGATTAAATCCTTCTCCCATGATCTCGATTTTCAGGTCCCCAGTAGGGATGTGTGTTTGGAGGTGGACTTTCCCCCTCTCACACTTTGGGCACTCACAGGTTTTCAGCTGTCTCACGGAGTTAGAAGCAGGAAGCCACTTCTTTCAAAAGGTCTGTGAATTCTTTCAGGTTTCCTGGTATGTTCCTATGGTAGTTCTTGGAGGAAAAGTTCATGATGTGAGTTTTCACATGCTGTTCTGTCTGTTTGAGTGGGAGCTGCAAGTTAGCCCTGCCTCTTATCTGCCTTTTTTTTTTTTTCTGAAAAATCCCATCATTTCTATGCAGAAAAAACAATTGTAAAAGTACAGTCTAGAAGTTGAAACCTAGGATTGGATGCTGATGTTATAGAACCTTTATTTTTTTCATCATTTTGCATGAACCTTGGTACCATAACATGCCATGACATGCCATTTGTATATTCTGGTATCTGTTAATTCATTTATTTTTGTATTCATTTGTTCAACTAACATTTATTGAGGATATAATATGTGCATAAAATTATGCTTGGAATGAAAGCAGAGCAGAATGGTATGTAAAGCTCCACCCTCAAGTAGACTTGAGGGTAGCACACATCCAGAAACATCAGTAATATAAAAGGAAAAGTCTTAAATGCCATAAGATGCAGTTCCTGTGAGCAAAGGGCACTCAGTATTCAGAAGAAGTGAGTCTTTCCCACCCAGACAAAGTAGGGAAGACTTTGTAAAGAGAATACTGTCTGGTTTGATTTTAAGAAGGCTGGATTTAAACAGGCTGAGACAATAAAGGATTAGGACAGAACTGGCAAAGACCCTCTAGAATTGCAAGGGAAGTCTGAGGTCATCTAGGCTGATAAAAAGAAGTGCTGTTTTTTTTGTTGTTGTTTGTTTGTTTTTTAATCTCTGACATTGGTCAGTCAAGCTTGGTTTGATTCCCAGTGATAGATCAGGGACTACTTTGCAAATAATTTTTTTCAACCATTCTGTAAATTTCTTATAAGTGTCTATTCGCTTTTTCAATAAAATGAACTTTTCTGAAATTAAAGAACCACAAATATCTAAAATACCTAAATAAATATGTATTTTTGTTACTTTTATTGACAATGCAGATAGAATGAGAGAAAGTTGACCAAAAAAAGGTGGCAAACAGGAAATTATTCACAAGGTTGAATTCAGTGGGCTTAGGGTTTAAGGATGGTAGAACTGAAGTACAACAGGTTCTCAAATAATATCATTTTGCTATATCGTTAATGAGAAAAAAAATTGATTCCCAGCTAGAGCCACTGTCTGTGTGGAGTTTGCATGCTCTCCTCATGTCTGTGTAGGTTTCTCCAGATACTTTGATTTCCTTCCCATCCCAAAGATGTCATCATCAGGTTAACTGGCATGTCTCATTGGTCCCAGTGTGAGTGAGTATGGGTGTGGGAGTGGTCCTGTGACGGGATGGTGTTCTGTCTAGGGCGGGTTCCCATCTTGCACCCTGTGCTGCCAGCATAGGCTCCAGCCACCCATGACCCTGAACTGGAATAAGCAGGTTGGAAAATGAATGAATGAATACAAATTATTGAAAGGTAAAAAATTGTAAAGTCTATGATGATCATACAAATGCACAATAATTCAACACAGAAGTGCTCAGTCAGCATATGATATTTGTGTTAGTTTTTGAACTGTGTGGTGGTAGAAGGTGCCCCTACAATGTTCATTTTGCAAATATTTATTTCTTAATTTAACCCACTGCTACTACAACTGTCATCATTCACCAAATCGCCAAAAACTCGGTAAACAGTTTTCTTGTTTTCATTCATCTTTCTTAAAAGTATGTATAGCTCATGTTTATTTCAATGTTTAATATTAGAAATATTGTGGGTCTTTATTTAGAAGTTTAATGATGTTTTTGTGACCAAAAAGATGCCATAAGAACTTAACTCTTGTTTATATCAATTAGTTTCTAGTAAATTGGTTTAGTTATATTTTAATTATATCACTTAAAATGGCAGTTTCCAAGATAGGTTGAGTAAAAATGTATGTACTAGGGAAGTCTGGGATTTAGAGGTAGTGTATTAACAAAAATAAAGTGAAATTAATGCTTATTATCATGAGGCAGTGTTATAAAGGGACAATCATTTCCAAAGTCAGTGTGAGGATTAGCCCGATGTGAACTTCTTTCAATTTGGGGCTGTTTGTACCTGGTGAAGCTCATGCTGATAAATTACTTGAGTGCATATGTTTATCTGTTGTTAATCCTCTGAAGAGCTTTAGAAAGGTGCTGGGATTTTTCCACCTGCATATTAACTAATATGTGTGTGTGTAAGCAATTTTGGGGAAAAACGATTTGGAACATCGTTTTTGATGTCCATCCAAACAGTTTCATCTTAGACACTGAGTAAAAGCTAATGCCAGGCAAAATGTCTGCTCATGAATTTGAACTCTCTCTTTCCCTGTTCTCCCAGAATCTGGACACTCTTGTGTGTGTGTGCATGTGATGTGATGTGTGTGTGTGTGTGTGTGCATGCAAGTGCATGTGAGTATTGAAGAGGGGAGGGCAAAAGGAGTAATTAAGGAAGGTGATCCTACTACATATTAACTATTGGTAAGCTAATCTTCAATTTCCTTGAAACTCTAAGAACCACTTTCGTTAACTAGAAAGTGATATTCATCTTAGTAAAAAGTAGTTATATCAAATTTAATAAATTCTATAGTTGTAAAGCAATGTTTGGTCTGTCTGTGAATGTTGATAAATTCTCATACATAATAGAGTTATCAATTTTTTCAGATAACTTTTGAAACTTCAGGCTTCAATCCTGAAAAGTTTTTAAACATGAAGCTAGCTGGCCTTGATCATGCCCCACCTCCAATTTGACCAGTGAGTGGCATAAGAAACATTTTTGTAAGGTATTGAAATGTGAACACAAAAAACCTTCATATATCCATCCCTGCCCCTCCTGCTTTCTAATTCCATAGAGGTACCATGAATGTATATAACAGACCTGTTTCCTTCAGCACATTTCAAGAGAGAAAACATATTCAGATCAACAAAGAGTGTTTTTAATTTAGCCTGATGAGCTGTATTTCAAATCGCCATGCAGATAGGAGACTTAAGAGTCATTTGCTTACACACACACACATCCCTACCCATTTGATAATCACAAAGCAAACTCCTCTAATCACAAGATTGCAGGACTGAACTTCTTGGGAGACATACCATCCAAGAACCCACAACTTCACAGGGAAGTTTAATTACTACATTGCCTCACGGAGCTTACCCTCAACTCTGACAAGCAGATTTCACATTAACATGATACACAAAATGTCTAAACTCATTCTGTTCCGAATTTTTAAAAAATGGCCGTACATTTTCTTAAGTACTGAGCCCCAAGATGAAGAATCCTCAAAGAAAACAATAGTACATAAGCTGATGTGGTAATGTCAAATACCAGATACCGTGCAGAAAATCCAGTATGAGTTTTCTCCTTCATGTAAAGGTCTGGTTCACTCACCTGAATAAACTGGCCTCTGACATGCATTACACCATGAGTATGAGATCAGAATTTTCTTCCTTGACTAATATCTAATGTAAAAACATGTAAAGCCTATGTTTCTTTAAATAACTGTGGTTATAATTATTTTAAACCATTATCAAGTGCAAAAGTATTTGAGTATTATCAAATGCAAAATTTTAAAGCATTCGTTCCAAATTATGAATTACTCACATTGGACAAATCACTTTACACTCAGATGCCTGACAAGTGCTCTCAAGGACCAGACTGGAAACTCTTTACCCTAACACTTAGGTTTTCTCCTAAACTCTACAGTTGCCTTAAGGTCCAAATAGGAATCAAAAGGTAGTTAAAAACAATAGTAAAGGTAACATAAGAGAGTAAAGAATCCAAAGAAACTGAATGTTCTGGGAGTTTCTTTATCTTTTACAAGCGTTAACAGATCTCAATTGTGAGTTGATATTTTTTGGCAAGCATGTTTATTTTGTACTGATGAAAATATTTGGCTTTGCAAAATGTGTTTTAGTCAGGTAGACTCATGACCTAGGCCATTCATCACTGGCGTAATGTCAGGACTAGGACTGTTTGGCTCATCTAGGAGAACATGAACCCCCAGCATATGCAGCAAAGAGCAGTCCCTAAAAGAGCAGGTATCTGAGGGTGGTACCACACAGCCCAAGTGTCAATAGCAGCTGCAGATCCTTGTCTGCTTCCCCACTCCACCCTGTATAGACCTGCAAATTGCAGTGTAGCTCAGACCTTCCCTACTGCTAGGAGAAGAATACACGGGACCACAATCATCTTGAAAACTGGGAGGGAGTCTGTTGTGGGTCTGGGCTGACTGTCCTCACCCCCAGCTAGACTGATCTCTCAGTGGACATTCTTTGCTGTTTTATAGGACAGTGCAATGCAATAGATCTGGCTACGTGGCAGTTGTGAGCTGGTGGGGGGTGGAGTGGGGGAAGGAGGATAGATGATGATACATTCCTACTCTTGTCATAAATGAGCACAAATTTCTTCCATGGGTCATAGTCAGTATAAATGGCAAAATACCCAAGTTGTTATTTGAGTTAGTCTGCCTACCATAACTCATATAGGTTAAGAATCTGTTTACATACGTATGCAAAAAATTCTGTTGCTGGGGAATAGCTAAGCCAGATGGAACATTTTAGAAAACCCAAACACAATTTGCTGTCACGTGATGCTACAACGTTGCTACTGCTGTACAACAAATAGGGGATGAAAATGTACTCCTTGTTTGAACTTTATCCTAGCACCTAACCTCAAGTCCTCTGTCCCTTCACTGATGGCTATTTAAACCTTGTACAGCATGTATAGATGGTTGACCACCCGCTGATACATCTATGCTATAGCAAACAGTATTAACAGTTAGGATCAAATGCAATAATACCTAAAACATCTTCCCATTTTCTCTGACCTGCAAGCTTTCCTTATGCTTAAAACATGTTTGGCCTTTCCTTTATATCCTGGTGCTGTTGGAGACAAGCTCCTGATGGAATTTTCCATATCTTTTGGCTTGTGGGAAAATCCCTTCACCAGGTGCATTGCCTGTTTCAATGACATTTGTTTTTGAACTGCCTTCTTTTGTTTTTAATCCAATATTATGGCAGATTTGTATTTTCACAGTTTATACATCTATACTTCATGGTGATTTAGGCATGTCCTGGCATTTAGTCATTAAAGCACAAAGAATAAGGATTCTCCACGATTTCTCTCATTATTGAGCGTCAGGCCACCTTTGTGTGTTTAAGGGTTGAAAGTCAGAGGGGGTGATGTTCCTATTAATAGATGAAAGATGAATTTAAGAGAAAGGCTATATAAAGATAAGTTTTTGCAACATACACATAAAGCTGGTGCTTCACTTCCCAGTTTTGGAGTCTTTGGGATGAGCAGGAATGCTGGGGACCCAGCTGCTTCTTCTGTGCTTCACCATGAAAAACTCCCCCCTCCAAAGTGCCTGCTTTTTTAGATGTCACATGATTCTTGCAGCTGAAGCAATCCTTCTCTAACTTGGCTCTTTTACATGCAAAACATTTTAAATCATGTTCACATTAGCTTAGAGTACCTTAATTCCAATATTTTAAGTTAAAATAAGAAACAACTTGTTTTCTTTTATTGAAACAGGGAGGGGCTCCCTGTAGGGCAAAAGGGGTCAAAACATTTAATCTCAGTTTGATACCAAGTTCATCACCTTTATTGTTCAGTGAGTTTTCTTTCTGATTATCTTATGTTTTTAGAGTCTAAGTAGTTTTATATGCAAGAAACAAAGGACTAAAGTGTTTTTGAAAAATTATGCCAGAAAGAAAAACAATCACCTATATAAAGCTGAAACCCAAATATCTTAAACTGATTTTCCACTGAATTCCTCAATCCTTTCCTAAGAGTGTATTTAGCTAATATTCATTACATACGTATTTGAATTAACTCTGTTCTGTGCTTAATTCTCAAACTCTTGATCTTGGGTAGCAGGACCAAATCTCTAGCTGTTTATGCTAAAATTAATGAAAGGGAGGAAGAACCTAAGGACAACAGATGAGCCACACTACTCTTGGACTACCTCTGGGTTTCCATTTCTGTGCTCGGATAGGCCAGGTCCTCTGCATTCTGGATGGGCTTCTCTAGGAGCAGACTTTCTGAGAATCACAGATCTGTGACCCATTTTGACAGGATGTGTATGTATGAAACTGGATCAATACTCCAGTCCTACTGCCCTTCCCTATATTTTTATAGATTTCCCAGAGGGATTTGTTTACCAGCATAACTTTTTAAAAACTTTTCACTTTTATTTTAGATTCAGGGGATACATGTACAGGTTTGTGACAAGGGTATATTGCACGATGCTGAAGTTTGGGCGTCTATTTATCCCGCCATCCAGGTAGTGAATGTAGTACTTAACAAGACATTTTTCAACCTTTCCCCCTCACTGTTTCTGCCTTCTTGGATTCCCCAGTGTCTTGTTATTTGTGTCCTTATATTCGTGTGTACCAAGGATTTAGCTCCCAGATATAAGTGAAAACGTGATATTTGATTTTCTGTTTTTGTGTTAATTCACTTAGGATAATCCATGTTGCTGCAAAGACCATGATTTCATTCTTTTTATGACTATATAGCACTCCATGGTGTATATACCACATTTTCTTTATCCAATCCACCATTGAGGGGCACCTGAGTTGATTCCATGTCTTTGCTATTGTGAATAGTGATACAATAAACATGTAAGTGCATGTGTCTTTCTGGTAGAGCAATTTATTTCCCTTTGGGTATATACCAGTAATGAGATGGCTGGCCTGAATGGCAGCTCTATTTTTAATTCTTTGAGAAATCTCCAAACTGCTTTCCACAGTGGCTGAACTAATTTACATCCCCACCAACAGTGTATAAATGTTCGTCTTCTCTGTAATCTCGCCAACATCTGTTATTTTTTACTTTTAATAATAGCCGTGTCTGGCTGGTGTGAGACAGTATCTCATCGTGGTTTTGATTTGCATTTCTCTGATGATTAGTGATGTTGAGCATTTTTTCATGTTTATTGGCCACTTTTATGTCTTCTTTTGAGAAGTGTTTGTTCATGTCTTTTACCCACTTTTTAATGCGGTTTTTTTTTTTTCTAATTGAATTGTTTAACTTCCTCATAGAGTCTGCATAGTAGTCCTTTGTCAGATGCATAGTTTTCTAATATTTTCTAACCTTCTTTAGGTTGTATAGTATCTTTTGCTGGGCAGAAGCTTTTTAGGTTAATGGGGTCTCACTTGTCAATTTTTGTTTTTGTTACAATTGCTTTTAAGGACTAGGTCATAAATTCTTTTCAAGGCCAATGTCCAGAAGGGTGTTTCCTAGATTTTCTTCTAAGACTTTTATACTTTGAGGTCTTACATTCAAGTGTTTAATCCACCTTGAGTTGATTTTTTTGTATGGTGATAGGTAGGGATCCAGTTTTATTTTTCTGCGTATGGTTAGGCAATTTTCCTAGGACCATTTATTGAAAAGTCCTTTTCCCGTTGCTTATTTTTATCAACTTTGTCAAAGATTAGTTGATTATAGGAATATAGGTTTATTTCTGGATCGTCTATTCTGTTCCATCGGTCAATGTATCTATTTTTGTACCAGTACCCCTGCTGTTTTTGTTACTGTAGCCTTGTAGTATAGTTTGAAGGTAATGTGATACTTTTGGCTTTGTTCTTTTTGCTTAGGATTGCTTTGACTATTTGGGCTCATTTTGGTTTCATATGAATTTTAGCATAGTTTTTTAAATAATTCTGTGAAGAATGACATTGGTAATTTAATAGGAATAGTAATTTTTGGTAAATTAATAGAAATCTGTAGATTGCTTTAGGCAGTATGGACATTTTATTGATGTTGATTCTTCCTATCCATGAGCATGGAATGTTTCTTCATGTGTTTGTATTGCCTCTGATTTCTTTCAGCAGTGTTTATAGTTTTCCTTGTAAAGATCTTTCACCTTCTTGACCAATAAGTCTCTTTCTCTGAGTTCTTGTGCCTAATTGGGCTACCTGCTTCCCCACTTTCATGTCCTGCTGGGCAGTACTGAGGGTTATGTTATGTCATCGTTATGTCATTGCACAGCTCTAGGGGGCACCACTAACTTTGTAGTTTATGTGAATGACATCTTCTGAAACACATATAAGGGTAAATGATGTCCCTGGAGCTGAGCAACACTGTGGCTACCAAAAATTTAAAAATAGATAAATAAATAAGTATTCCTTTTTTTATTCACTAAAGTACTATAACTCAAAACTCATGTGTGATAGAAGTCCACAGAAGGTATTATGGCTAAAAGGGGGTTAATTGAATTACAGAGTGGGAAATGCTTTTAGGCCAAGTAGGGGGAGGGGTAGGGTTCAATTTTCATAACCAAACAGCCCCAGATCATTGGGGTATTTTATTTAAAAATAAAAAACTCCCAAAAGGAACTCCACCTTATTCCTAAACCTTTGCCCTTTTGTCTCAAAACGCCAAGATGACAGGTATTTTTATTGCCTTTACAGATGGTTTAAGGAAAAAGGAGGGAAGGATGTGATGAGATCATATGGATGATTTAGGACTATGGCAAAGCCCCAAGCTGAAAACCTAAAATCTCTGGATTCATTTCTGTTTACCACTTCACATTGTATATTTAGCTTTTCCCAAATTGAGACCAAGAGGAAAACATGGCTTTCAGAAGCAAGTTTTTCTTATCTAGCCAATGTCAGCCAATTGTTTACGCTATTGATTTGAAAATTTCCCTCCTACTCTAGGTCTTTCTTACATTGCTAATTAGCTGGTTCCTAATATCCTGTCACCAAGATTAAGATTCTCTGATTAAGGATTTATAACTGGAATCTCATTTTTATTATATTTCTTGAGAAGTGAAGTCTCCCCTTACTGTGTAATTCCTCTCTCCTGAACATGATTGGTAAATACATATTTAATTGAGTAAAAAGTAAATAAATTTTCTTTTTAAAACTGATTTATGAGAGTTTAATGCTATCCAAATCAAAGTCTTTAATTATTCTTTAATCCTTCAAATAGCTACTTCATTGAATACAAAATTAATTGATGTTATACCTGCAAAATTTTCTTGATGTTGTACTAAAGCTAAGTAAATTGAATGAACATCATCACTTATAGAAAAATTAGAAAGCACTGTATTTAAATAGAATGATGTCCAAAATAGCTCAGTAGCCAGGCAAATATATTCTTGGTAATAAGAGAGTTGGCTAGTCCAGACAATCTCATAAAAGGACACAGATGAAACTAGAGAGATTGGCTAGAGAACTAATTATCAATTGAATATAGAGAAATAATTAAAGGATTTTATTTATTGCAGTCTGTGAAATGAATTTTTACATATATTTAAGAACTGTAGAGAAATAGACAATCTTCTTCATTAGAACCTTAACTTCTTTTCCCTATTATTGTAATCAAAAATTACATCACATACTGCAATTTCAGTAGCTGCTTAGAATATATGATTGACTACATGGAATCTATATGGTTTAAATAAAAAGCAATCATGATATGAAATAGGGAATTCAAAAGTATCAGAAAAGATAGGACTGAGTTGAAAAGACAAGAGACAAAGGTAATAGTTGAATCAGTTGGAACAATGCTGTCTTCTTTATCCCAGTCTGACCCAATATGTGTCTCTTTTGAGCTCTCTAGTTGAACAACATGTGATGGGCATTTAAATAAGGTTCCATAGAAGCAGTTAGTATACCATGTGTCCTATAACAGACAAGGGCAGGTCAGCCATGAAAGAAATGAGATAGAAGCATGAGAAAAGTAATCACTGAAGTTCACACTTTTCAAACAAGATCTTTTACTACCTCTTTTGTGGAACATGAAGAGACTGCCTCATATTGAAGAATGTTCTCTGACAGAACTCCTTTCCCCTGCTGTGGGAGGAAAGCTAAGGACTGCTGAACTACAGTTGCAGCTCTGTTAGGATATCCCATGAAGTTTCCTGTCAAATGGCAGAAGGCTAGGCCTAAGTTAGTGTGGTAGGGAGTTGCCTCCAATGTGCTTTGAGGAGTTTCTAAAAGCATTTCTGTCACCAAATACCTCCCATAAGAAAGCACTTGGAAGTCCCATCATAATATTCATTCCTTTTACATAAAGGAGATCTTAACCAGACTCAGGAAGACCTTCCTAGTGACACATAGTCTACCCAAGAGGTATATCCATGAGTGACCTGAACTGTATAGGTTTCTCAGCTTGGTTCCACATCCTATTGGGATCCAGAGGGGGCGGACCCCAAGACAAGCATAGTTGGGTGGCAAGAGTAGGGTGAAGACAGAAAAGTCTGAGACGTAGTAAACATTCCAGATTAAAAATAAAAATAATAAAATGTGGTCCTATGCACACCATCCCATGGCGAGAATATCGGGTTTCTAGAGGCAATGAAACTAAGGGCCTATTTGAGAAATAGAAAGCCATTGGAAAGCAAAGTGAGATGGTTAGTACCCAACATAAACTTTGCCTACCCCACAATTTTGCAGTCAAGTCCTGACTTTGAGTTAGGAGAGGAACAACTTTGGTGGCAGTCATTTATGACTCATGTATGATTGTCAAATGAAGTAAAGTAGGAGAAGTCACAGAACTCTGGCAGACTCGGGCTTCTGACTCTCTTCTGAATGTCAGTGTTGCACAGAGATCTGACATCAGAAATTTATCTTCCTTGTTAACAAAGAGGGACAGCTTTAACTGGCCACTGATTTTTGAGCTAATAATCTGCCACATTTGGAGATTCCATTACAGAATTCTCATGTTATTTTCTTACTTTCAGTAGAACTGAAGAAAACAGTAAACCAGAAATGAAAGTGATCTCTGCTCTCTCTCTGGGGTCACAGGCCAGTCACCTGCACATCCTGTACCAGTCAGGTTATCTGGACAAACAAGGAGAGGGAGCAGTGCTACACATCAGTCAGCACATTTTATCTCACTGCTTTCCGCCATAAAAATGCCAGCGTAAAGAAAATTAAGCCAGGTGACAAACCACCACAAGAAAAGATTGTTTTTTCCAAATTTTCTTGCCTGAAGAAGGTAAAGGAAAATATTAAAGGTAATTGGGTCAGGCTTCAGTAACTTAAGTGTCATATACCACCCACTATGCAACCCCCCAAATAGCCTGCAGGATTAATAATGATCCAAAAGCAAAAAAGGAAAAACTCAACTGTTTGAAAACTCATGAAGTTTCCTCGGGAAGGAATTCAAAGAAGATAAAATAAATGAATCCTGTCCACTAGGCTGACTAAAGAGTAGCAATTGTATTGTCAATCCTGCCAGGACTCAAATGCCCCCTCAGAATTCAGAATTAGAGGTACTTGTAACCTCTTGATTTAGACAAATGGACAATAGACATCTACCTGAAGGTGAAGAATGGTTTTACTAACTGTCTTGTGTGGTAATTGACAGCAGCTGACAATGAAAACGGCAGAGAGGTAGGTTAAGAGGTCAGTCATCTGCCAAGACCTGTAAGCCTGGAGCATGATTTGAATGTTACACACGAGCACCAGGAAAGGCTGTGCACGTGTGACTGTGGGTATAGATAGAACTCACCAATCCTGGATCAGATAATTTATGTTGATGTTTCTTCTCGTGTCACATGTCAAATCATGCCTCACTGGCTGCTGCCAATTTCATCAGACCCAGTGTACACAAGGAACTGTGCAGGGTGAAGGTTTTCATTGGCCCTTGTCCTTAGATCATTAGTTCGTAGTTTGCAATTAGAGAACTGCTGCAACAATAATTCAAGTAATCATAATTTTTAAAAAGAAAAGCATTTAAGGATATATTCAAAGTTGTGTATAATTATTATTAATATATCATTGGGACTAATAGCAAAAGCAAAAAAAAAAAAAATTCAAAAACTAGAGACAAACTAAAGCCCATCAATACACTGAAATATTAATCAGGCATTAAGCAAATGAGGTGGATTTATAAATTTATAAATTTTGAAAAGATGTCCATAAAATGCCTTAAATCATTAAAAATTAAAAGAGTTTGGCCAGGCGCAGTGGCTCATGACTATATTCCCACCGCTTTGGGAGGCCAAGGCAGGCAAATGGCTTGAGTTCAGGAGTTCGAAACCAGCCTGGACAACATGGTGAAACCCTATCTCTACAAAAAATACAAAAAAAATTAGCCGGCCATAGTGGCACACACCAGTAAACCCAGCCACGTGAGAGGCTGAGGAGGCAGGAGGATCAGCTGAGCCCACGAAGGTTGAGGCTGTAATGAGCCATGAGCACACCACTACGCTCCAGTCTGGGCAACGCATTGAGACTCTGCCTCAAATTTTTTTTTTTAATTTTTAAAAAAGAATTAAATTGAGAAAAATATATATATTTTTATTCCATTTTTTTGTAAAATAAGAAATTTTTTAGATATATGAGAGGAAAAGAATCTGAAAGAGTACACTTGAGGATGCACTTGAGGAATAGGTTTGAAAAGAGTAAGATTTGGATTTTATTTCTTACTGAATATACTCTTTACTACTTACATGTTTTGAAATGAGCATAAATTCGTTTATTAATTTTTTAAAATAGCCAATTAATTTCTTCTTTAAAAAGGGGAAAATGGTAAAATAGAAAAAAACAATATGGGAAGAGCTGAGAAGTATGGTTCAAAACTGTATTTTTGTGGGCAGATCACTTGAATTGCCAGGGGCAGTTAATTTTATTGTACTTGCTTAGTTTGTGTTCAATTCTATTGGACAGCTTAAGATCTATATTTTCTCTTTAGAATGCCAATGTGTGTGTCTGGCATGTGTGTGGTTTCTGATAGCACACTGAGAGAAAGAAAGAGAAAATGTTGCATTATTTCTACTTTTCTTATTTTTGTTCTCCATTTGGGGAGGTCCTTTTTATTCTTTTTACCCTTCCCTCATTTCTTTCTCTTTTATTACCTAATTTTTATATTTTTATTTGTGCTAAAACTGTGTATTATTCGTGAATCTTTTGCTTACAAGAGACAGAAACCCAACTCAGACAAGCTTATGCCATAAAAAGGAAGTTGGGTTAAATTTTTTCATCAAGATTTTCCTTCCTTCCTTTCTCTCTCTCTCTTTCTTTCTTTCTTTCTTTCTTTCTTTCTTTCTTTCTTTCTTTCTTTCTTTCTTTCCTTCCTTCCTTCCTTCCTTCCTTCCTTCCTTCTTTGTTTCTCTTCATTTTTCTACCTCTCATTGCTGCTTTTGTCTATATTGCTTTCATTCTCAACCAGGGTGTTCCTTCAGGGTAGCAAAGATGGCAACCGTGGCTTCCCTAGGCTTACATCACCATCTGAGCTAACAAAACTAAGAGCACAAGAAAGACTGCCTCTTTTTAAATAGGTCTAACCAATCCTCTGTCCCTGTGCAATCTTTATGGCCAAGAGGATGTGAGACCCTGATTGGCTAGTCATGGTCATGTGCCCATCCCTATAGCGAGGGAGGCAGGCAAGTGTTCAACCCCTTTATCAATGTGGGGGAAAGAAGGTTCTCAGAAGATAAAGGTAACAGCTCTTACAAGAAAAAAGAAGGTCTGCTAAGCAGGCAAAAACAACATGGAATATTAAGTGTCATATTTCATATACAGAAGTAACAGAGCCACCTTCATTTTCTTGGGTTTCCTAAAGGTTTGAAAGTTTCCCTGCCCAAGGCTTCTATACTTTCTTCTAAATATTTCTCACTGGATTAGAAGATATGGTTGCTTTTGGTGTTCTTACCTGTGTATCCTGTTATGAGCAAAAAGTTTGCTCTATTTCTCTGGTTTGTCCAATTGGCCTGTCATTTGCCTTTCGGTGATTTATCTTAAAAGGAAATTATGGTAAAATGAAAAATTTTGACTTTTAAAACACCTTATTTGATTACAAGGGGAAAAAATACAGTGTTTCAGATACAGTTTTTGAAAGTCTTGAGCTGGTGAGTTATTGCATAAAAATAACTTATGTTCTTTTTCCTGAGCCAGCAGCCCTTTAAAAAGCAGGTGTTCCGGATACTAGAGATGACAAACAGCTTTATAACTAATGCGAGGAAGAGCAGAGGACAGTGGACTCCTCTGCCAAGTGTTAAAGCCAAGGGGAAATATTCCAAAATGGACTTTTCTGTAACTATCTCAAAACAGGGGAAGCCAGAGGATTAGTAAAACAGTAAGTGTACAGTCTATTCACTTTGAAGCCTGACATATTAGCCAGTTTGCTAAGGGCATACATTTATGTAGATCTTTTAAAGGGAAAAGATTTTTCTTTCAGCCAAGAATAAAGATACAATAGTTTTTTTCTGTCTTCAGCTCATTTTAAGTATCATCAACATCTGTTGCATAGTCTACTTGGAGTGAGACTATTTTTATGCAGTTTGCAGAATGCACACTGGATTCTTAACACACTGACTGTAAAGGCTTATTTCCTGATTATTAAGTTGTTTTAGAGAGAAGAAGAAAAAGATATGTTAGGTATAGGTTAGAGAATCATGCAGGCTCTCCTTCTGTTTGAAGAAGCACAATGGACCTGGATGCAGCCCCTCAGCCCCTGAGCACAAGGATAAAATAGTGTTTTGTTTTGTTTTTTAATATTCCCAGTTTCCTTCTTTTGGAACATCTACAGAGCACATCAGTAATTTCCTTCTAGCATTTATTGATGAGTTTTCTACCAAACATCAATTTTTCCCATACTGTGTAACTGTCATATTCATCTGTTACCATTCACGTAAACCTGTAGCTAGTTAGCCACCTGTTTTCCCCCTTTCGACAATACTGCCATCTGTTTTGATGGAATGGTTTGGGATGGATGTTTAGGGAGCAGGTTCAATGGGGATGATTTTTCACCTTCCCAAGAACAGAACAGTCCAATAGAAATACTACATAACTGAAATATGTGATTTTAAAGTTTCTAGTAGCTGAATATTTTTAAATTAAAAATTACTGGTGAATTTTTATTTTAGAATACTTTATTTCAAAGTAAGACTTTGAAATCCAGTGTTTCTATTACCTTCATAACACGTCTGAATTCGGACTAGCTATATTCCAAATGTCCTATGACTACATATGGCTACTGTATTAAACAGTGCCATAGAAGGACTAGAAGGACTCTGTAGGCTCTATTTAAACTATCCACTGTGAACATATGGTCCTTTTATATAACACTACCTAGTTCTGAGTAGCTTAGGATACTGTGAACATAAAATTGTTTTTTTCAAAATCCTTGTTTCCTCAAATCTGTACCAAGATTCCAAGTTATTTTCCCTTAGTCAATCTAGCTACTAAAAGTCATTTCCAAAGTCATGACAGATTTTAGAAAACGTGGAAAGTTAGAGGTGAGGAGAGGTGCTCAAAATGTATAGCTCGTAATTCTTAAGTTAAATTCTATATTAGATAATGACATTTTTAAGAAAGTATCTACCTGGTTATTTATGATTCTCATAGACTTTTCATCACCTTCATGATTTCTGCTACACCTGACTTACTCTCACATTTATTTTATGTTCTAGTCTCAATTCTCCAAGGTTTTGGAACAGTTAGTCTCCTTTTTACCTTGGCTACACGTTTCTAATAGCAGTGACTGATCCTCATGTCAGAGGATGCCCTAGGAGTTTCTACTTTCTCTTAAGACCCGCTTTCTAGGGATGACTAGTATGTGGTGACATTGATCACATCAAAGCTTTGCAAGCACTTTAATATGTCAACATTTCCACTTGTGTTTTCTGCATCTATGGTTAATGGTGGTGGTGACGATTGTGTTTGTTTTTGTATGCATGTGTGCCAGTCCAAGGGGTACACATAAGCCTCATTACAGCCTCCTTAATCACTTAATTAATTTGGGAAACACTCTGCACACCTTTTTGACTTCTGGGTGGTGGTTGGATGGACATTCAGCAGTACAATCTGCCTCCCCTACCTGGAGCATTCCTCTATTCACTATTCACATCATTAACTTCTGGTTCTTCAAAACTCAGCAGTCTTCCCTAACTGCCCAAGGCTGTATTAGATCCTCTCTTTATTTTCTGCCACAGCTATCTGTTTTTTGTCTTCATAGCACTTAGCAACAAGGAAATACACATGTTTATTGACTGTCCATAAGGGCATTCTGTTGTGCCTGTTCTGTTCACCTCAACACAGTCTAAACAATTATCACAGTGCCCAGTACATAGCAGGTGCCCAAGAGTACTTGCTGGATAAATGCATGGAAAAGTACTTTATATTTTTTCAAGAACTGTATTTTTCCATTGATAACAAATTAATGACAAACATATCAAAATCTTATTAAAATCGGTCCAGAGTTTAAAATGCTAATGACACTCCTCTCATTACAGATGTTTCGTTTTTGAAAATTCTTCTTCTATGTCTGTTCTTGAGTTATGAGTCAAATCATCTTTGGCGGTCTGGGTAGAATGTTAATGCTGTTTACAAACCAAAGTTTAGTATCAAATGAGAAGATCTAAATATTAAACGTCTTAAATTGCCAGAGAACCAATGGCAATACTTAAACATGAACTAAAAGGTTTTCCAAATAACATTTCACATACTGTGACTATAATAAAAGCAGGGTTGTGGAAAACTATACGTTTACCATATAAGAATATAAGATGTACTATTATTGTGGCTTTAAGGAGCAAATAATTCAAGTTCTATTTAATGCCATGATACAAATGAAGAAATAAAGATATTTATAGGCAACTCGCCAGCACTCAGTTTCAGGGTCCATATTTCAAATGGATTCACCCATACTCCATAGGCATTATAGTGTTTATTTACTTAACAAACAGTAATTATCTTAGTATGTTTAACTGTAAATTTTTAAAAAACATTAGCTTATTTAAGTTTCATAGTCTTTTGAAGCAGAGACTATTAGCATCCCATGTTGTAGCTGAGGGAACTAAGGCCTGGTCACATCATATAATGTTGAAAATAAAATAGGGCCAAGGGTAGTGGCTCACATCTGTAATCCCAGAACTTTGGGAGGCTGAGGCGGGCGGATCACTTGAGGCCAGGAGTTCGAGACCAGTCTGGCCAACATAGCAAAACCCTGTCTCTACTAAAAATATAAAAATTAGCTGGGCATGGTGGCGCACACCTGTAATCCCAGCTACTTAAGAGGCTGAGGCATGAGAATCACTTGAACCCAGGGGGCAGAGGTTGCAGTGAGCCGAGATCATGCCACTGTACTCCAGCCGGGACAACAGAGTAAGACTCTGTCTTAATAAATAAATAATAACTCTAAAGCTAAAATCAGTAAAGCTGGGGTTTGAACCCATGGAGTCTGAACCTTGGGTTAATATCCTTAAATCCTCTATACTATAGGGTTACACTGGACTTTGAATTTAAAAGCATTTATTACATCAATAATTACTTTCTTTTCTTTTCCTACAAACCACCTTTAAAAAATTCCCCATGATTTACAAGGAACTTTTTTTTTTTTAAATCAGCCATCAGCTTTTTTTTTTTTTTTTTTTCCATCTAGCTCAATATGTAGTTAGCATTTTTCTCCTTGTTTTTTTCTAAAAATGACCATATGTCCCCAGTCCGGGGAATTTGGTACTAGAAGCTACACATTTGGGGAAGAAAGTAAAATTCACAAGATAGTCATATCTAAGAAGACTGAAAATCTTACTTCATTTTCAGAACTAGTCTTTCTTCCCAAAAGTTGTTTGGAATTAGGATTTATTCTGGTTTGGAACAGTGGTGATTATAATTACTTGAGCATTCCATTCACTGACAGCTTTCTGCTGCTACTTACACATAACGATTCTAGCATCTTTGTGGGGCTTATCCAAGGGCAACAGGTTTCTGTCCTATTAACTCACTAAAAGCTGCTTAAAGATAAAGCCAGAGACTAAAGTCAGTTATAGCTTTAATCCCCATTGGATCGAAATCCCCTTTGTCCATTTCATAGCCATGTGCATCATCCATAAACCAATCTAATTATTTCCAAATGCATGTCCTTACTCTCAAGTTAGAATAGATAAGTAAAATGATAAATTACTTGTATTATAAAGACAACAGAAACTCTGAATCCAACTATATCAGTGGATTTATATCATAGTAATATCAAAGCACAGATTATATGCTATAGTACAATTATTATCTAAATGAAGAGAGGAGACTTAATAGTTACCTCTAGGACCAGAAGCAATTAAAAATATAATGCTGTTACAATTGATAAGTAATCAATAGAATGTATTTTCATTGGTTTTATAGTCTGCAGCCATGTCAGGTCCACATGCATGTGGCATGATGTTCGGAGGTTGACCTGCATTCCTCTTCAAATCATTTAACCACACTCGGCTGACCTGCATTCCTTTTTAAACAACCTAATCAAATTTATTTCAAATACCAAAACCTTCAGTTAGAGATTTAATCTGTGTTTTTGCACACGTGTGAAATCTCTAGTGTCTAAATGTGCCCTTGCCTAAGAGTACTCCATGTTTACAGAATATAAATTTCATAAGATTTCCCAATTTTTCAGTCTCAAGTGAACTTTCTCATTTTTTTTCCCTGAAACTGGAAATCCCCAATCAAGGTCAGACTACCCGAGATGATGTTTGGTTTTCTGCATGTTGGCCTATAATCAGGGAGTCATTCTGGGAGGGAAAGTATAGGTGCCCCTCCCTATAGATGTCTCTCATCCCCTTCTCCCCCTCGCCTTACATAGTCTTTAATCTGTGAGATATACCAGTTGTTGAAAGCACCCATTCTAGGCCTGCATCATAGAAAATATTTCTCTTTCCTATTGCCCACGTTGGAAAGTAGTATAACCCAGTAGGCAAATTACTAATTTGGAAGCCTTTGTATAGTAATTCTATGGTATAGCATCCACTAGAGGACTTGCTTGCATATGTAATAACTAAGATATTGCTATACACATATGTCATGTTATGAAAATAAATGTGGTGCCCATTCAGCAAGGGTATGGCATATTCATTTATCCCCAGGATGAATACTCTGATGTAGGAGGGCTATTTATTTCACCAATAGAGAAAACAAACCTAAGAAAAAATTAAATAAGTCTGTACAATTTGTAGGGTTTTAAACACTCCTCAGCTATTAAAATAACCACTTTTTGGTTAAATAACAGATCCATGATATCAATTTACATTAGTGACTAAAGTAGTTATTAATGAAGATTTTAAAAAAACAGTAGAATACAAAGGGAGAAATGATGGTGTCAAAGAAGAGAACCAGAGAACATTGATTTTATTCATGCCCTTATAATAGAAGAACACCCTAAATCTGAATATCAGGATGTTTCTGTAGGCTTATTTTCCCTTAGACTTTTATAGGGAAGAATCGACAAATTACAGGTGGGATGATTTATTGTTTGGGTGGTTTTGCAGTCAGGGGAATCTAGGTCAGTTAGCTGAAGAGGAAATGTTTATCTCTGTGTCTAGCAAGTTTCAGAGGGACAAACAGTTTTAATCTCAGCTAATCATTCATAAGATAGAGAATGGGAAGTTGAAGCGCCTGTGTCTGGTCTTATCAGCACATCCAGGCAAAAAGGGGAAAGTCTGTGTTTGGCCTTGTCCTAGGTAAACGAAGGAGTCATCTGTGAATCTTATAGGGGTCGTGAGAAAGAATGGGCTGTGAGTTTTATTTAAGTCACATGAGCAAGGGTGGCTTTTTGTGGTGAGCCATTTCCTGGAACACTAAAAAACTGAGGGATTTTTCAATCATCACTGTTTTCTGGGAGCACCAGGCTCAGGTAGATTTCAGCGTTGTCACTGAAAACTTCATTCAGACCAGGGGCAACAGTGGACAGACAGGGAGATGTGATGTGACCCAAGGGGAGTCATTCAAATACACCTGAATTTGGCCACCTTGGGAGGGTAAAGGCTTTTCAGTAGAAGTATCCAGGAAAAAGCAACCTGTTGAAGACAATGTGGATAGAATCCCTGAGAAAAGCAACCAGTCCAGTGGGGCTCAGGTAGCTGTAGAAATACCACTTTTCAATCAAAATTGAAGGTTTACAGATGACGCTGAGTGAGGACAGGAAGAGTCCCTCAAGGCTTAGGTGGAGAGTGAGCCCAAGTTAGCCTCAGTGCTAACCTGCCAAATCCCAGCTGTTGGGTTAAAGTAAGAGTAGTTCAATCCAGTCATGAAGTCTATACATTGCCTGCCTGAATGGAGTTTGAAATTCATAGTTCCTGCCTGTATTCTAGCTGCTACACAGATTGACTGTACTCTCTGATGGTAACTCATTAGGGAAGATAAGCACAGCAGAAAGATCATAGTCCCCAAATCACATGATTTCCAGAAAACGCGTTAGTCCCTTGTGGATAGTCTCTCTATATATTTGCCTCAAAATGCCTCATAACACATGGCAAGACACTCATTTATCTGATTGTGTTTTTTCACATGTCTAATAGTTTCCATTTAAAATACCAACGACAAAGCTGCTGATGAATGATGTGTAGGAATGGGTAAAACAGAGTAATAGGATTAATTGGAATCCCAGGATAATCTCAGGGAATCCAATTAACAATCCATAAGATTTCTTCTACACTAAATCTTTTATTAAAGCTGTTATATTATAAGCAGTCAAACTTCTGGATTTGGATTTCATCTCCCTCCCCATTATAACTATCAGAGGTGCTAAGAAGATGCAGAATACTAACACTTGGCCCAAGAAGAGAGAAAAAAAGAAATACTGAAGGAAAATAACTTTTTAAAAGTGAAAAGTGATCACAAAAAACAGATCAGGTGAGGAATATCAAATTGTTAGTCACACCCAGCTCGAGCACACAAGGACACACATGGCAAAAAAGATGTGCCCCGGCCTAAAGAAAAAGATAAGGGAAGCACGTTCAGGTAAAAGGAGGTGGAGAGAAACATGTGAGCGTGACCTAAAACCTGCTAGAAAACTAGGTAACTCCACGTTTTTCTATAATGATTTCTTTACTTGTAAAACTCAAAAATGTTCAAACACTGGATTCCTAATCATTCTTTATTGAAGTCCACAGTTCTTTACTCTTTTTTTTCTGCAGTTATTTCAGAAATTAAAACTACTATAGAATTTATACTTCTCTTCAGCATCCATATTTATACTTAAGCTCTCTGGCTTTTATGTAAAATACCCAGAGAATTTTCTCATGTTTTATAATATCTACAGTGAAGTGTTATATGTTCATATTTCCTATTATTATTTACCAAATATTCTAAGGATTATTTACCAAATATTCTAATTATTACCAAATATTCTAGGATTATTCTAATATTGTAAGAATTGCACTTCTTTGTCCTCTTGTGATTTGGTGGAGCCACACAATTAGTTCAGGCCAATGAGCTGTGAGCAGAAGTGATTTGTGTAACTTCCGAGCCGAAGCATTTAATTCCTAGTATAAAATATTCGAGGGATGTATTTCTCTATCTAGAATTACCAGCAATATTGTTGTTAGTGGCTCCTCCACGGGGCTGCAGTCTTTTCTTTTCTTTTTTTTTTTTTTTTGAGGCAGTGGGTGGATGAGGTCTCACCCTGTCTCATAAGCTAGAGTATAGTAGAGGAATCATAGCTCACCGTAACCTCAAATTCCGGGCTTCAAGGTTTCCTCCTGCCTTGGCCTCTCAAAGTGCTGAGACTGCAGGCATGGGCCACTATACCTGGCTTGGGCTGGAGTCTTAAAGTGAGAAAGACATGAAGTAAAGATGCAGCCCATGGGCAACTGTGAGAGCAAGGAATACATTTTTATTAATCTATGGAAGTTTGGGGTTGTTGCTATGGGATTATTTGTTACTGCAGCACAACCTAACCTATCCTGATGGATATAATCAAATTTGCATAAATATTTAGTCTGATTCTTGATATAAATAACTTATAATTACATATATACAGTGGGAGCCAAGCAAATAAAACTCAACTCCAGAATAAAAGAGCAGCCTGACCTGACCAATTACAGTTCCCAAACAGAATCAGAATGACCCAGACTCATCAATGAGAATAAAAAATCTGAGCTTTTACCATAGATTTGGATGGTTAAGTCAAATCTACACTTTAAAAATAGAAAAAATAAGGAAGATTTTTTTCTATTTGATCATCAATAGTGTTATGGTAGTTTTATCCAATTTCTGTAGCACAATAAAGATATATTTATAGAAATTGGGTAAAAGGATAGAGGAGACAGATGTTTAATTGTAATAATTAAATGAACAAATTACTGGCAGCTCTTTGGCAGATGATATACAGAGTGAAATGCATTTTTGTACTAATTATTTTCAGTAGCTAACTCTTGAGTATAAAAATGTGTTCAGTGTTGAGGATCCAAATATGAGTAATATGTACACCCTGTCATCATGATGGGAACTGACAATTGAATAGAAGGGGATAAGAAACAGACAAGAAACAGAAGTATGCTAAGTGCTTTAAGAGGAGTACACCCTGTGCTGTGGCAGGCATGGGTGGGGCATCCTAAAAAATGGTAAATGAGTCAGTGGTTGTGCTGCTGCTAAGCCACGTCTAGGGAATAACTAGCCCATAGAGGCAGCTGCTTGATTAGAAAACTGAATGCCAGAAACTGGTTGTCAGTAAGAAGCAACATAAGGACTACTTCCACACTTTGGTATATCAATTTGTAGTTAGAATTTGGCAAGGGTATGTACAGGAGAAGCAAACCAATAAACAGTCCAAGGAAAGCAAACACACAGCCTATGTGGGAAAGTGTATATAAGCCTAGATTTAAATCACACTGTAAAAACAATCACATGGAAACAATGCTAAATATGTAATCAAAAACATGTTAGAAACCAAAAAAAATAACAAAAGAACTATAAAAAATAGAGGAAAATATCCGAAACAACAACTCAAAAGATTGCTCTTTTACACTGTGGCATGCTATTCCCTTGGCTATGCAAAAAAAAAAAAAACAAACAACAACTACAACAAAAAACACTTTATTTATTTCCCAGGACAACCCACTTTCTGTACATACAGCAGTATCAGGCCCCTTCTTGTTGAATCATTTACACTGAATTAACACCTGGCTCGACCAGAGCTAATGAATATTTAGGACAGTTGGAAGGAGATGACCATTTATAATTCTTCAGTAAATGAATCCTTCAATAAATTAAAATGATTTTCAAAAACAGGGTGTCAAAATATTTAAGAGAATGGAAATAAAGTATGTTCTCTGTAGATCATGTCAAGGGTGACACCAATCCCATCCATATCTACTGGATGAAAGCAAGATGTGCTTTTCTCAAAATTTACACTAGGCAAAAAAAAAAAAAAAAAGGCAGTTTTATTTTAACCAGATGTGAACAAATCAAACCCAATATTTTCAAGTATTTTTAGTGCCACATGATGTCATCCAATTTTATATTTTCTACTGGGGGATAATGTGTATTTTTAAAATTGTGAAGCCACTTTCCATGTATGTACTTAAGTCTTACGATAAATTACAATAAACAAATTACAACAGCACAGGACATGATCTTGGCTGTTTATGTCAACAGCCAAGAAAGACATTTAGGTTTCAGTAGGAAATGGAATTAGACACATGTGAAATGTCTTCCGCTGGCATTCAAGGTAGTCCTCATTTCAGTGACGATGGTCCTGGTCCAAACAGGTCCAGGGCAAGCATTACTCTGCCTATGCCCTCCTAGTACAGCGCAGCCTGTGGACTCCACAAAGACTGAAGGCAGTCTTAGGCTAGTTATTCAGGAAACCCCAGCTTTAAACAACCAGAGCCTTCCTTTTTTGTTGTAACAAGATCACACATCCCCATTGCTACTACCCAGATAGTGCCGGGTGTCCCAGGATCTTGGCACTGCTCTTGTCCTCTGGAACTGGCAAGGGAATGAAGATGCCTCTAAACTGACCAAGACTTACTTCCTCACGCTTTTCTCTGGGGCAGCATCAGGCAAGCAGTCATACCCTGGAACAAGAGTGTGGTCCTCAATGGCTTTGCTGAGTGAACTTCTCCGAGTCATCTCGCCTGGGAAAGAGATTTCTCAAAGATCATTTAAAGCTTTCCAGAGGGCAACAGCAAGACAGTCGTGAGCCAAGGTTACCATAAATGCTTCCACAACCCCTGATTTCATTTCGGAAATAAGGAAAGAAGTAGTCAGCACTGCAGGCGTTGCTGACTCCTCATCCAGCAGCCTCCCACCCCCAATCCCTCAACAATTAAGATACAATAAAAGTAAAGTTAATATTACTGTAGGGCCATTGGTACATTGAAACGTCGTTGAATTAAAAAGTCTTTATTTCAGCCCAAGATCTTCTCCATCCACCCACACTTGAGCACAGAACATTCCAGGCAGGCAAAGCCACCCGTGCCCTCCTCTCCTTGGCCACGTCCTCAGGGGTGGGCGAGCTTCGGGGAGAGGGGTGGGGGTGACGACTCCGTGCCAACGCAAAATACTCTGCCAAAAGGCTTCTCAGACACGAGTTTCCCAGGGCCATGCCCACCTTCCGTTCCCCGCCTTCCTGAGTCTCTTCTCCCGGTTTATGCTGGAACCCTGGAATGGTCTGGGGACCAATGAGATGGCAGCGGTTGACGCTTGGATCACGGTGAGGGGGCGATTTCCAGGGGGAGAGGCCGCGAAGCAAGGAAGGGGGGGCAGGAGGAGAAAAGTGGGAAGCGGGGACAAAAAGTAGGCGGGGAGGAGAGGAGAGCCCCAGTTGGGGAAAAGCAACGGCAGTCGAGGTAAAAAGAGCGAAAGGTAAAGAAAGAGCAGGTTCGTGAACAGGAGCCGGCGGGCAGGCCGGGGGATCCCGGGCGAGGAAGCGGCGAGGGAGGGGCGTGGGCCGGGCCGGGGGCCCAGCGGGGAGGGTCACTGTCAGTCAGGCTGAGCTGGGCTCGCTGGCCGGGGGGCGGCCGCAGGGGCGCAGCGCAGCCTGAGGGCGCGGCAGCCCCAGCAGCCTCGGCAGTGGCAGTGGTGGCCGCGCCCCCGTCCCCGGCCGGGCGCCCGCGCTGCGTTCCGCGTACCCCAGCGCCGGTTCCGGCCGGCGGCCGCCCAGGCTGCCCCCGCCCGCGCGCGCCCGTTGGGGGGCCCAGGGAGCTGCGCCCGCGGCCGGGCCGCATTGTGACGTAGCGGGGCCGCGGCAGCGCCTCCGCCGCTCGCCTGCTCCCGCCGAGGCTGTTCTGCTCCCGCCGCCGCAGTCCGTCCGTCGGTCTGTCAGTCCCTTCGCGCTCCTGAGCCGCCGGCGCGCGTGGCGCCCCGGGTGAGTCCAGGTCCCAAACGGACCCCGCGGGGAGGCGGGGGGCGAGGAGCTGGCGGCTCAGCCTTTCCAAGTTTGCACCAGGCGACCCTGGCGGGTGTCGCCCCGTGCTCCCCAAGCCCGGGGCCCCCTTTGTGCCGCGAGTCTCGGCTGCTTGGGACAGCAGAGGCGTCTCTGCAGAAAGGGTTTGGGGGGAGGTCTCTATAGTAACAGTGGTGGCGGCAGC
The DNA here is from genome assembly GCF_037993035.2 of Macaca fascicularis. Taxonomy (NCBI): domain Eukaryota; kingdom Metazoa; phylum Chordata; class Mammalia; order Primates; family Cercopithecidae; genus Macaca; species Macaca fascicularis. The sequence continues at coordinate 128,909,669 of NC_088380.1, forward strand.
GGCTGTTTTACTGGGGAAAGGGGGAAACAACCCCCGCCTCGGTTTCCAAAGGATTGTTCTTTTCATTTGCCTGCCTCATGTGGTTCTTATTCTTGCTGCCACCCGGGATCGTATCGCAGGCAGGGATGGGCAGTGCCGCGGCTCGGAAGAGCTGAGGTAAGGAGGGGCGAAGTAATAGTAATAGCGACGGTACTAACAACGGTAGCAATAGCTGTAGAAGAGGGACGTCTGGTGTTGCTGCCGCCCCTCGCTCATCAGCACGGGCTCCCCGACTGCCCTGTCCAGCCCGGGCTCCGTCAGCCTCCCTCTAATGCTGTCCTGCGTCCCAGGCTGGTCCGCGTCAATTTCAGCGGGGACTGTTTCTCTCTTGGCCTTCTCTCTTGGCGATGACTTTCATCTGCAGGTGGTAAGTAGGGTGAACCCAATTTTGGCTATTGTCAAAGGCCACATTTTGTTTATTTCATTTTTACGAAAAGAAAAGAGGGAAAATTATGAGCCATTACTGGCAGCCATACAGTTTCCACAGGAAATACTAGCATTCTTTGAGGAACACGCTACTGCTTGCAGCGAAGAAAGTCTTAGGAAACAAAAAGGCAACAGCATTGTTGCTCATTTTCAATGGACCTCTAGGAGGGGGGAAACGTGTTGTTTTTTCCTGTGGTAACGTTGCTTTCCTTGGGAAAGTTAATTAAGGAAGCATTACTGTCGGTGCCCCTTTTTCACTTGCTGGAGGCAGGGTCCGATTCCTCTTGGCTGTTACTGACAAGTGCCCATCAAAGAGCCCAGAGGAAGAGAGAACTGCTGCAGGACAGTCTCGCCACACACCACGTGCCGTGGAGCCTGGCCAGGGTGCAGTTTGCAAAATGAAATAAGGGCTGTCTGGGGAGGTTTATGAGGATTACATGTGTGCAAAGTATGTCAGTTCTCCAAGGTGTCACTCTAAACACGTAATTTTCAAGCACTACTTTCGTTGCTGAATCTGCAGGAAGGGAAAAACCTAGTTTTCTTTTATGGAGCAGACATCTCAATTGGGAATGGGTTGAAATCTGTATTTCATTTGTACATATTGAAAATTTAAAAGGCAAAGAACAAGGTGTAGGAAAGCAGTATGCTAATGTGTACACATCTGGGAGAGAAAGTCTGTTGGCTGTTTCTAATGCATCTCAATGTTAAATTACATTCAGCATGGTTAGAGTACAAGGAGACACCTTTAAGGAGTCCTCAAGACTATTTGAAAGGTGCTGTATTTTGGTACTGATCGCGGAAGTCTCTCTAGAAAGGGAGTATTAACTGAGGATTACCCATAACTAAATATGTATGCATTAACAGGTCTGGAATCAGAAAGTAGAAGATAGTGCTTCTCTTAAGAATCTTTTGGACATCTCAGTTAGAATAAAATACAGAATGGGATTTTGAAAAGAAGGGGTATAATTTTGAGTATAAATTTCATTTTCTCCATAGCAAGCGTTTCATGACGAAAGGTTACAGATAGTAGATTTGAAATGATGCTGCATTCATGAATTTGACTGTTACCATTTGTTGATATCCAAAAGGAAGTGACTAAAGCAAATGCATTTCTCTGTCTACTTTGTCACAACTTTGCTAATTCCAGACAGTTGTTCTGGTGCAGGTGTACAGTGGAAATGCAAGCCAAGAAACTGTGTGTGCTATTGTTTTGGAAGAAATTGTAGCAGTACTTTACTGCTCTTAAGGGAAACCCACACAAACATCTAATACAAACAAATGATCCTTGATATTATCAGAAAAAGCCTGGAGCTGTTTTTCTTGCCAGATGTAAGGCATGTCTTGTCAAAAGAGGAAATCTCCCAAGGAGCAGGTGCATCATTATAGGAAACACAAGGGAATTTTTCTTTTAAATGCAAAATCTAATTGAATAGCAACAAGAGAATCAGTAACACTCTTAGAATAGAAGCTTTGTTTTTGGCAGTTTGTCAGGTTACAGTTGCAAACCACATAGGAGAAATATGTGTCTTGGGAGAAAAATGATATCCTGGTGAAAATCAAATAGTTGCTTCTGTGAAACTTTTACCCTTATGTACTTATTTCCTTGCGCCCATTTGATTTCTATGCAGATTCACTTGCAGGAAGTTATTTATGGAAAATGAATCAATAACTTGTTTGCTTATATCATATATACTATGCATGATTTTGCACTTTACGGGTTAGGTAACTAGATTTTATATTTTATGGTTTGCATCTTAGCTGTTTTTTACATTTTTGAAATTAATGATCAAAATATGTGTTGAAATAATTTTTAATTGATGTGACTGACAGCTGGGCCCTGGGAAAGTACTAATTGATTCCTAAATAGTTATTGTGCAATTACTTTTTGCTTATATGTAATACAGCAATATAAAATGCATAGTCTTTTCACAAGGAACGTTTTCATGGGAAATAGGACCCATGGAAAATTAAATGACACAAAACATCAAAGAACACATTTCATAATCGAGTGCCTAAGATGCTAAATAGTAATTGAAAATCTCTGAGGAGAGAGTGATCAAATTAGCTTAGATGTTATATCAGTTTTTCATTGCTGGATAACAAATCCCCACAAAATGCAGTTACTTAAAATTGCTACTATAGCTCATGATTCTGGTGGTCAGCAATTTGAGCTGGGCTCAGTAAGATGGTTCTTCTGCTATTCTTAGTTAGGTTCCCTGCTGGTGGTGTAATTGTGAATGGCTTTACTTATATGTCTGGCAGTTATCAGACTGTTGGCCAGGGTAACATAACAAGTGGCTGGGATATGTACCTCCCGTTCTCCGGCAATCAATCCCCTCACCTTCTTTACGTGGCAAATCAAACAGTGTTGTAAGAGCAGCAAAAGAACAACCTGCAATGCAAAAGCAACTTTAAAGCCTCACCTTGAATCACATTAGCTACTCTCCCATTAGCCATATCAAATCAGAAGGTTACACCAGATTCAAGGGGTATAGAAAGAGTCCACTTATGATGAGAAGGAGCTGCAAAAAATTAGAACGAGTTTTTGTGATCTACTACATGTTTGAGGATACGTGTATCTAGCAGGTGTTTTCTGCTGAAAATAATATGTTAGGAGAGCATATTGGAGCCTACTTATCAATAGCCCAGGATTTAGGTTAAGGAACTGTCCAGTAAATCATTGTCCTGCATTTTTTTTTTCTGTAAACCCCAGGTAGAGGAAGTATGACACAATGATAATAAATTTTAGTCATATCCTTCCGACAGTGGTGTTGGTATGGTTTGGAGACAGGGGGCTGGTGGCAGGGTGAGCTGGGCATTGTCGAAAGTTGACAGTTTTGACAAAAATGGAGGCAGGAAAATTGGAAAGGGATCAATCTGGGAGATCCCGTATTTAGGATGAGGTGACTGATTATAGGGAGTTAGTAAAAGCAAAAAGTCGAAATCATTCTGAGGTTAAAAAAAACTTAAGTGACTGAAAGAATGATTGTGCTTTTGTGAGAAATAGAGAAATCAATAAGTGATTTATTTGGGGGCAGGAGAAAAATTCAGTTCCAGAAAGTTTGATTAAAAGAGATAAATTGAATGTGAAAGTACTTTATAAGCTGCAGAGTAGGCTATGAATGTTAGCTATTGTTTAGTGTTTAAATCACAGTGCTCTATTGTATACAGTTAAGTTTCTTTAGGTGTATAGCAACAGAAAACAAAATACAACCTCAGGGATTCCCTAAGATGTCAAAGGGAAGCCAGAACCACTACTCTCAGGATGGAAACAGAACTTACCTAGGGAGTAGAACTGATGTTCTTTCTCCAAGGCACAGCTGAAGGTCTGCCCTTAGAGTGCTTTGCTCTTAAACTGAGCATACCAGGCAAAGAACACCTTTGACTTAATTTGAGTGCCATGCACACTCCTGAGCCAGTAGCACTGACTAACAGCCACACCAGGTCAGTACACAATGTGAAGTGGGTAAGTTCACCCTTAAAGGACACTGGAGCACTGCTATCAGAAGTGGAGATGGACACAAGGTGACAAGACCAGCAAATGCTCACCCCAGATGAACACTTGAAGATTCATTTCGGCCTAGCCATGGGGAAGCAAGAGGTAACAAGGCAGGAGGTGACAACTTAGGCATATTTCCACAGAGTATAGGTGCGTGAATAACAGTTGAACCCATGCTCGTGGTGTAGTTTTCTTGTGGAAAATAAAGAAAAGAGGGTCTGGCACAATGCCTCATCCAGACTCCTTCATAAACGTTAATGGATGTTTTATTAGAAGGGAGAAGAATTCTAAACATGTTCTGTTCTGTTCTTTCACCTAAAAACTCATGCAAGGTGCTGTTTCATCAGCCTCATTTTATGGCCAGACTGAAACTCAGGTGGTGCCCTTACCACCAAGTGCAGCTGTTAGGCCAGACAGAAACACCTGGCCTCTCCAACTTCACACAATTAGTCTGAACAGCATACACAGCTGCTCTTTATGGAACGGCCTTGGATGGACCAGCTCAAACCAAAGAATCCGTTTTTATCATTTTTATTGCACAAGTCTAAAACCCCTGAAGATACTCAATAAATGTTAATTGAATGAGTGGATGTGCCATTATCTGGTGCAGTAATGTTTTTTAAAACAGTCTGGTCTGACTTTTCATTATTAAGTGTAGAGTTTGCTATAAAGTCCCTAAGTGCCTTTTGTAGACTTAAATGTTTTAAGGTACTCTTGTCACAGTAATGTAGGTTTTTAAAATCCACCACTCATAAAAATAAACTATTTTTTCTTTATTGAAACACAGTTGTCTTTAATCCTTGTGTTTGTCAGGACACTTGGTTGCAAATCACAGAAACCCAGTTTATACTTACTTAAGTAGGAAAGGGCATATACTGGCTATTATAAAGGAAAAGTTCAGAAAGGATCCAATTCTGATTTCCTCTTTTCTTCATGGTGGCAAAATTTTCATCTCTAGCTTTAGTCTTACTCCCTGAGAAAAAGAGAATTCAGGACTAACTTTAATTAGACAACTTTGATCACATGCATATGCTTGAACCAGACCCTATGGCTGGAGATTTGGACTATGCCACTTGACTTGGCTTTGATTATGAGACCAGTCCTGGGGGCTTTTGAAAGGGGAGAGTGGTATGTGTGAGGGCAGGTGGGAAGGAGTATATGGGAGTGAAGGAGGTATATGGGAGACTAGTCAGCAGAACTCTTCTAAAGCATATAACCTGAGAGCAGGAAAGGGGTAGTTTTTAAAAGAAAATATTGAAAAGAAGAGATAGGAGATGATGTGCATGCAGAAACAGCAGATATCTATTAAATACAATTACACCTGTTTTCCATGACAGGCATATCATCCTCTCACTACACCCCCAAGCCAGAGACCTGGGAATGATCTCGATCTGACCTTCTCCCTTTCTTCATCCACCTAATCAGTCACCAAGACCTCCAGCTACACTTGCTTTCATGTTTCACTCTTCCCGAGTCACCTCTACAAATGCTGCCTTCAGTCTCTCAGCTTTCAATCCATCCTCCTCACCGCTGCCTGCTTGCTCTTTCTAAAGAATAGATAAAATTGAATTATATAACTCCCTGCTAAGAACCATTCCAAACCTTGTCACAGTCCTGGAGAAAAGTCCAAGCTCTTACCATGAATTCCAAAATTCTCTGCAAGGTGAGTCCTGACTCCTACTGTCGGTGCAGGGGATGGGTAGGTGCTAGTATGTTCAGCAATGCCTCCTTCTAGCTGCCCATATTATCTCCATGCTGGGCTGACATGTATAACTTCAAAGTCTTTAAATGCTTCATTGCATGTGCTTTTACATGTTGTCTCTGTGGAATATTGTTTCTTCTTTCTCAAACTATGAACTATTAAACATTTACTTATCCTTCCAAACTCATCTCAAGTGTTGCTTTTTCAAGGAGCCTCAGCTGAACATCCCCTCCCAGCCTCTTCCCACATCACACTTTATCCTGTGGTATGTATGACCTTGGATATACATGTCTGTCTCCCTCTGTAGATGAAATGTCTCAAGAGCTGGACTGACTTCCTTATCTTTGTGCATCCTGTGCTCGGTACAGTGCCTTGCCCACCATGTATCTCAATAATTTTTAAATAAATGAAAGAAAAATGTGCATTGAATCATTCATCTTTCATTTTTTCAGGTGATTTTCTTTAGGTATATTCTATTTGCTTTAACTTGATTTTCACATTTGCCTTTAGGATACTGGGACATGAAAACAGGTTTTCTTTGAAACTGCTGCTCAGACACTTTTTCAACAGTTTTCCCGTTGGTTTATATACTTATTTATTACTTGGTCACTCATAACAACCTTAAGGAGGAGGCTGGAAAATATCAGTGGCCCAGAGTAAATCTCTAGGCTAAAATCTATGGGTCAGAGACCAGATGAGGAATCATTTTCCCACTATCATCAGAGAGGATATTTAATAGTTAATATTTATGAGGCACTCTGTTTTGAGTACTTACAAGATGCCTTACAATTACTTTCTTATTTAGTTCTCACAGCCCTAGGAAGGAGGTGTTACTGTTATCATCCTTTTTTTTTTCACAGATGAGGAAACAAAGATTTAGAAATTTGAAGCAGCTTGTCTGCCACTAAGCTCCTTCTTCCTGGTGACTGCCAAGCTGCCAGACCTCACCTGAGTTGTTGGGGAGTAGAATAAAGCTTTGATTGGGCTCTTCCCATTCATTTGTTATGATTTTTGTTGTTGTTCTTCTAAGATGAAGTAACCATCATCTTGAGAATAAAACATAGCTGCCTTCTTTGGTCATCAGTCATATATATATATATATATATATAAACTATGGAAAAAGATGTCTTTAAAGAGATAAGGGCTCCAGTACTATTGTTGAAATTAAGATCAATTTCTGACTTACAAATTCCAATCATCTTCCTGTGATACTGCTGCTGCCAGAAAATAAAAGCATCTTATGGAAGTTATACTGCTGCATATAAAATGCAGGCCTCTTGAGGAGGCACAGAAAAGCTTGGTTTTGAGAGTCATCCACAGAGCTATTCCATAGATAAATAAAAGGAGCTAAACACTTTGGAAGCCACAGAAGCTCAATACTTCTTAAACTGTTTTCAGTCTGAGAGCCTTAAGAGCATCATATGAAAGCTATGGATTCTTTCCTTGGAGAGAAAGGATATGCATGCATGCCTCACTTTGTATTTAATTTTAGGGATTTCAAGGATCTATTGAATCTCATCTGTGGATTTCCTGGGACTCCATGGACTCCAGGTTAAAGATTTAAGTTTTAAGATTTTTAAGATTTTTCCTTCTGCTAATGCAGAAGGAAGATATTAGTCATTGTTGAGTGTTTACTGTGTTTGACATGTAACCATTTATTCAGTGCTTACCAGATGCCAGCCCTTTTTGAAAGGTACATTATAGCTAAACCATGCATTATGAGTCCAGTTTTAAGCTATGGAGGAGAACGAGGTTCAGAGAGGGAACTTAGAGCCTCCCACTGGGCAAGTACTGAGAATAGAATTAAACAGAGAACCCAGGTTTGTATCACCACTACTTCCTGCTGCTTCCACACTCATTCATGCAACCAAGTGAGGCATAAGACCTGTGCCAATGAAATTTGGATCCTCTGTTGGTCCTGACTTCCCTCAGCCTTCAGCTTCTCTTGTTGAAAGTAAGTTAAGTGGCTGCTTTTGCCACAAGAGTTTCCTGGAATGTGTGCAGTGCAAGAGCAGTCGAGGGCTGGGAAGATCTCAGCTAACTCTCCTCCTTCACCTGTGACAACATTTTGACAGTAGGACAGATAACATCATTAGAGTGACAGCACTACTGGTTTGATCATCTTTAGGTAAGTTTCTACCTCTTACTCATTTCTGAGTACAGTTTGCACACTTGGAAACTTTAACTTAACAGAGATGCTCAACAGCAAAAATGACTGCAAATTCTCCATGTGACCTCCCTTCCACAGATATTTATTGAGGCCTGTATTCTGGGCTCTGTCCTCCAAGTTGTGGTCACAGCAGTAAGCAGACAGATGTGGATCCTGAGCTCATGGTATTTATAGCTAGCTTATATCTAGGTAGGAAGGGGGCTAATAAATAATTTAAATAAAGTGTGGTAAGTTTTATGAAAAAGGAAGTATCAAGAATTTATTCTATTCAAGTTTCTTCATTCTTTTCAGCTTAAAAATTCTGGTCACAAAACATTATATACTTCTCCAGCCCTTTCTTCCCCCAGGATGTTTAGAGCGCTTCAGGTTTCCAAAAACTTAGTTGACAGAGTCAGGGGGATACGCAGGCCAAGCAGTTAATCTCAGTCCCCCCTTTGCAGATGATAAGGCAACAGTGACCAGATGACTTAACCATAGATGGGGTGAAGACAGGGGTAACTGGTTGGTCTGGTCCCCAGTAGAGCATTGCTCACTATAAACCACAAGCTGCTTCTAATTTATTTGAGATGTTGTTATCATGGCCTTTATGTTCTGGTCTCTCTTGCTGCAAATGAGTCCGGCAGGCAAGCACAACTCAGAAAGCAAATGTACCCTCTTTGTAGCCCCTAATGGGTCCTCCTGTTGTCTCTTTCTCATTCCATGGGCACTTCCCCCTCTCACCCACTTGCCCTGAGGCCGCCTCCCCAGGTTTTCTCCCGAAGCATTGTGTTGTGACTGCACCAACCTGCTCTGGCAGATAGAAATGTAATAGGATTCACGAATGGGAGCCATTCAGGGAATTTCACATTTTCTAGCAAGCACGCTTAAAAAAGTAAAAGGGAACAGGTGACATCAATTTTAATAATATATCTTACCCAATATAGTCACAACGGTAGCATTTCCACGTGTAATCCATATAAAAAAATCATTAACCAAGAAGCTTACATTCTTTTTTTCCCCATATTACATCTTTGATATTTGGTATGTGTTTTTTACTTACCTCAATTCAGAATGGCCACCTTCCAATGTGGCCACAGGTGACTGGTGACCCCTGCAGTGGACTACAGGCTTCGACTTTGAGGGGACCCTGGGATGCCTAAGACAGACTCAGCAACCACCTCCTCAGTCTCCCTCGGCACTTAGCTCAGATCTTTATTGCTGCTCCAATAGAAGGTTCACAAGCTTGTTTTCTCAAACCTGGGCTCTTGAGGGAAGGGAATTTGTCTTTGTCGTCTTTCTATCCCTGGTGTAGAGTGCAGTGTTTAGAAGGCCCACCGTTGGCAGTGGGTACATAGTGAATCATTAATGAACAAAGGAGGGATAACTAACCCCAGGAGTTGAAGGGCTTGGTATATGGAGGCTCACCTGTCCAACCCCTGCTCCCTGACTATATTCCCTCATTGCAGGGGCTCCTGTTGCAATCTCCCAGCTTTGTCCAGTGCTGCGGAACCACATTGGAGTCAGACTGAATGGACAGGAAGCGTCTCTAGTCACACATCTAGGCTTCTAACCTAGAATTGTATTGAGGCTGTATACACCTTGTTTAGTTTTTGTTTCACCTCTTTTAATATCAAATACTAGAAGAACTTATAAGCAGTCTAGTATGTGAAATCATGTCTTATTTAACAGCATGAAAAAAGAAAAAAAAAAAAAACAGAACAGACCAAACACAGAAACAAAAACTCGTCCAGTGAACAAGCCTCCTATTGAGATTGCAAACAAGGCCAACTGACATATAGAACATTAAATATACAAGAGAAGAGTAGCCTGCATCAGGGAGCTGTTAGAGTCATCACGATGAACTTTCTGTTTCCAGTGGTTTTAGAGTCATCACTACTCCCTCTGAGAGAACTGGAGATTTATATCCTGAGTCAATTTGCCTTTGCACATACAGTATTTAAATTTTGCAAGTGCTTCTAACTAACTAATGTGCATGCTAGCTTATCTACTTTACCCCCAAAGATAAGTGTCACTTAGAATAATTCATATAACCCAATCTAAAAGATTGGTACTTCCGTAAACCATATTAACCACATATTCAAATAAATTCAAAGTTTGAAAATGGAGGAAAATATGTTTGGTCTGTTAAGTCATATAAACATTTTTAAAAGGGATTTTTACCTCAGAAAACAGCACGGTTACCTCAGGCCCACTTAAAGAGTACATTGGAATGGAAAGTTGAATAAGGTCTAACCTCAGTTTGACCATTGATTACCAGTTTCAACCTGGAGAGCTCATTGACCTGCTTTGAGTTTTTGTTTCTGAGTGCGTACAGGAAAAATAAATCCTGCTGTCACACACACTGTTTTAGGAGGATGAATGAAGTCTAGAAAATGTTTTAAACAATTCCTCAAAAAAGATATTTGGAACAGTTTGAGGGTGAGGTAGCTTGCCAGTATTTCTGCAAAGTAAAATCTTAAAAATAATAGCATACATCCTATAGCAGATAACTAAACATTAGCCATGTTTAAGTAATTTGATGATCTCGTCTTTAGTAAGACAAGGACAGTTCAAGATAGAGTTTTGCATCTGTTGGCTACAGTTTTGGGAATGCTGCTTTCATTTGGGATTCTTAAAAAAGAATTCGTGCCTCTTCGCAACTAAAATATATTTCTTCAAAGATGACGGCTCTGGTGTTCTGTGTTGGTGTAATTGAAAACCTATAAAAAGGCTGAGAGCTACTTTTGAATTGGCTCAGTGAACTTGGACTGGATTTGTCGAAGTGGTGAAAGGTTTAAAAGAATTTTCATAAATGAGGTCTCCAAGCTGTGTTTTAACCATAGAATTCCAATGAACTCCAAGGCCCGTGAACTCGGGCAACAACACCTCAGAGAAGAGCAGTCATATCAAGATGAAAATAAGTGATTCATTTTCATTCCCCACATTCTGCAGACGTAAGCACACTTAGCCACTGATAATCATAATTTAGCAGTACTGTTGTGCACTAAAAATACAATTTAAAAGTCTAATCTTTAATTAAGTTGAGTATTCACAGATTAACGTGGTTACAAATCTTGGGCACTGGATGTAGTACAGTGTTTACTCCTGTTGCTAGGAAATACAGCAGAGCTATTTGAAAGTTACAGATTGATTTGGTGAGAAGGATGTGAGCCTCTCCCAGTAACAGACTTGCTCATTGCTTCTCTCTTATGTAATGTATGTAAATGTATTTCATGCAGCGGAAGTCCTGTGCATTCAAAGCTTTTGTTGGCAATGGAAGCACAGGTGTGTGCACCTAAGTCAATGTTCAGAGGATATTTGAAAAAGTTATCTTACCTAGAACTCCTGGATGAAATAAGTATCACGAAGTGTGAGGATTTGAGTTTTTACTGAAATGAAGTTTTCTATTTGTTAGAGTTACCAAGAAAATAGAGTGTTCTTTAAAATCTAATTGTCATGAGGCTAACTGATGGCTTTGCATTCCTGCCATTAGTGGGAAGCTGTCAAATTAGTATGGAAATTCGATCCAGGTTGATGGTTTTCCAAAATTATTAAAATGTGCATGTAGGAAACTAACTCTGCTTTACTTTTCTTTCTCCTCCCCCGCCAACCCCCTCCCTGCTTTGGCAAACCTTGTTATGTGACACATCATACAATAGTTATTAAAAATGCAAAGATGATTCTTACACAGCATGAAAAGGAGTAGCTACGTGCCAGTTCACTTGCCTTGTCCCTGAAAAAGATGAAAGATTGCTATGTGCTATTTCAGTCAGGACCAGGCGTGAAAGAGTGGCCTCCCCAAGCCCAAAAAGAGGACTAAGAAAAAACCCACAGGGAAAAATTTCTATTTGATCTATTTGAGGCAGGCCCTTGCACAAAGGGACTGGTATTTCAAAGCAGGGTCCTTCCTAAGAGATGGAAAAATAGCAGAATACATAATTGTCTCAAGGAACAAAATCAGGAGTAGGATGACATGTGCTTATTGTGAAATTATATCCTACATCCAAGCTTAGAACAACCTGGATAGAATTAGGGCAGGGTCCTGCTGGGGACCAGAGTCACAACTCTACTCCAGCATGTGTGCTCATGACCTCTCAGTAATTAACACACTTTTACTCGCCCTGTGGATGATTATCGACTCATTCCTGTAGAAAGCCAGTTGTTGATTTTGGTATGAATTATTTTCTCAATGTATATGAGTATCTATCACAGTGTCTGGTATGTACCGTATGATCAATATATGTCTGTGGAACAAATGAGTCCTTCAACATGTCTCACAAGTAAATGTGTTCCTAATATAAGCTTTAAGGCTTATTCCATTGCAGCTAATAGAGGTTAGGGGCTTGTTTCACAAAAGATATCATGTTACCTGTTATTTACACTCAGAACATCCATCTGAGGCACAGTGCTGTCAAACAAGTAGGCAAAATGCCATGTGATGGAAGGTTTCACTGCTCAGCCACTAGTAGTAATAGCTGATGGAGTTGTAAGATGTTTAAGACCTGCCTTTATAGAACATTTGATTCTAGAAGAGAATTTGGAGCTTTGACAATAATGAGATGGAAAAGTAAGATAAAACTGACACATGGATTACAAGTTTCTTAAGGGTATTAATTCTAGTCATTCCCCCATCTCCCAAAACACCTGACACCATACAAATGACATGGGATCAAGGTGGTGGAAAGGAGGCAGAATAACATAATAACTGATTATGAGCATGGGCTTGAACCACAGAGCAAGGCCTGGCTCAGCGGCTATGTGTGATTTGAAACAGCTTATAGAACCCCTCAGTATTTTGATATGATTTCTTCCTTTTTTTATCAACAGATATCTATTGATTTTCTCATTTATTCAAGGCAAGTTTGGGACACTTGGGATAAAATAAGAATAGTGGATATCAGATCCATTCTCCCTGTCTCCACCTGCCCTGTGTAATAAGATGGCCGACCAGCCTTATGAAATCCAATCAGCAGGCTCCCTTGTTCTCTGGCTTCCGGTTGGGTTTGGCCAATGGGATGGATCAGCAAACGATTAACAAACAGGTAGGGAGGGAGAGGTTTGGGTATTTTATTCCTTGGGCTCCCACCTTACCAGATCACCTCTGCCTACTATAAAGCACATGTGCTTGCAGGCAGCTGTCTCCCTACGGCTGTTCTCTGGGTCCTGGTAACTGTGCCCTCCCCAAGCAACTTCAAGCTGATAACTGCTCCCTTTTAGTCTTACTAGCTCAGGGTACTACGTCATTGTTTGTAGTTTCTCTAAACCTTGGCCACAGCTTTGCAAATGCCCTTTTTACTAAACAACTCTCAAATTGCATTTGAATATGCCATCTATTTTCTTTGGGGAAGCTGACTGACACAGTGATTACCAGTCTCAGAGGACACTTTAAGAATGGCATGATTTATCAGGAATTTAGTATAACTATTAGCTCTTATTATGCATTCAACAAAGGATTATTGTCATCATTAGCTTTTTTTCACAAAGTATTGTTTGCAATATTTTTGCATTCTTTAATTTTTTTAAGTGAGAAGGAATATATTACCTTACAAATGTTAAATACGGGGGAAAATAAAACAGAGATCAAGGGCTAAGGTCACACAGTGCTTCAGTGGCAGAACTAAAAAGTGAAGTGAGGGTTTCCTACCTTGTTTCCTTGCACAGCATACACGGTTACAACATGTCTGGAAGAGAAAGTTGCAACTTCAAAGTTAAGTAAATTAAAACATAACCTAATTGGGATAATTGGGTATGCTTAAACTAATAAACTCTATTTGTGACCACTAAATAATAATTGGGGTGAAATATTGATGACTCAGCATCCTCAACTTAATTACTATAAGGGCTGGGGCTAAGCATTTTCACATTTATATCCTTCTGGTAGTTTTAAGACAAATGATCCTTAGGAATGAATTTCTTGTAGGCTCTTAAGAGTAGAACTGTTTATAAGCAACACTGAATAGGAGACCAGCATTCTAATGCTTGTGTAGTAGGTTTTTCTACTCCTATATATTTGTCTGACTTCTGTCTTAGAGCTCTCATTCATAAGCCACATAAAGTAGGTCACTCTGTGATACTTAGAGTCATCTTATCTATAACTTATGGTATACTCATTAACCTGTTTTTCAAGCATGAAAAGTAACAAATTCCCTAAAGAAGTAGTGGTCATCCTGAAAAATAAAACATACTACTACAACTTCTTTCCATTTGATAATAAATTTGTCATAGTTATTGAAATTTCAAACCTCATGAGTGTATCTTTCATGGCCTTGGAAAAATTGTCCAAGTATTCTATTACAGAATAGAAAGAAAGGGAACTTCAGAAATGTCTCCTTATGTCTCCTTTTTTTTTTTTTTTTTTTTTTTTTTTTTTTTTTTTTTTACAATTAAGTAGAGTCAAGGGAGGAATAGCAATTTGCAAGGTCTTTTGATGTCAGCCCAAATAAGGATTTATAGATTGTCCCTTCTGTGTAAGGAGCTGAGTAGACAAAAACAAATATCTTGTTGCCAGAAAAGCTCATGCTTCTAGAAGGAATTATTTTCATTTAAACATTTGGGTCTCTCTCTCACTTTTATAAACATCTTATTTAAGGCCAACTCCAGGTGAAAGTCCTGCCTTCTGTCTTTATAAAGAAAATTCTTTCATAGACTGGACAGTTAACACATATAAACGTTCTCAACTATGTATATATGTATGTATGTATATATGTATGTATTGTCTTTGAATTATCCTTTCTGGAGGAGATACTACATCAAAATACCATAATGACCTCCCAGTTGATCCAAGTGAAACCTCCTTTTGTTCATTCCAGACCTCTACTTCTGTTTAGATTTCATCTCTTTTTATTTTTTGCCTCAAGTGAAATAAAGTCCAATTTTTATTTAGAGGAACTAGTGTATTCATAGTCATTGCTATTCTAAATGATTTCACTGTTTTCACCATGTCAGTTGTGTTGACATGAGTACCAGTAATGTGGTAATAAAGTTCCTAATGGATCATACTGGAAATATCACATTATACCCAAGAACCTTCCTTGGCTGCTTGCCAAACAGAAGTAGGCATAGATTCTTTAGAGTAATTGATGATGTTTGCAGATGGAGGACACATTATTTCAGGCGGTCATTCTATAAATATGCTCTTGTACTGATATGGTTTGGCTCTGTGTCTCCACCCATATCTCGTCTTGAATTGTAATCCCTACATGTCAAGGGAGGGACCTGGTAGGAGGTGATTGGATCATAGGGGCAGTATCCCCCATGTTCTCATAATAGTGAGGGAGTCCACACGAGATCTGGTGGTTTAAAAGTGGCAGTTGCCCCTGAGCTCTTTCTCTCTCCTGCCACCTTGTAAAGCAGGCACTTCTTCCCCTTTGCCTTCCACCATGATTGTAAGTTTCCTGAGGCCTTCCAAGTCATGTGGAACTGTGAGTAAATTAAACCTCTTTCCTTTATAAAGTACCCAGTCTCAGGTAGTTCTTATAGCAGTGTGAAAACGGACTTATATAGGTACATTTCTTTGTGTGTATGCAGTCTTTTTCTTCTAGGAAATTTCTATCTGGTGGAGAAGAAACATTTGTATTCCGTAGTAGAGGCATGTGCCAAGGGCTATAGTCAGAGGAGAGAGGGAACTATGATCTCTATGTGGAATGGGGAGGAAGATGGTTAGATTATCAAAGGCATCACAGGAAAACTCCCATTTGATTTAGAGTTAAAGGCCAAGTGGGTATTCACTAGGCAGAAAATTTAGGGGACAATGTTGGGATTAGACAGAACTTGGGAAACTAAATATAAGTATTTTGATGTGACTTCACAGTAAGATGTATGGTACAGAGTATCAGAAGATAATGTTAAAAGGATAGTTCGAGCCAAGTCTTAATCTGTTTCCCATCGCAGTAAGAGAAAGTTTATATATCTTTTTCAGTGAATGTGATTAACAGATAATCCTCCATAGATTATGTCACCCATTCTCAAGGTTTATACTATCACCTGTGTTGGTGACTTCCAAATTTGTATTTCTAGTCCTGGGCTAGAGATCCTTTTTGTCTTCTGGCCCTCAGCATTTTGATGTCTATCAGCTCTTGCAAAAGTGTGCACCCCCAAAGTAAATTCATTACCTTTCCTTCAAAATCTTTGCTCTGTCCAAATTTCCTAGTTTGGTAAATGGCCCCAGATTTCAAGAAATTATCCATAAATACTCCCTTCTTTTGAGCCCTCTCAATATTTTCCAATATCTAAACACTCAACAATTCTTGGCTTACTTATTTGTTACCTTGTTCTAAATATTATTGTCTCCTTTCCATCCCCATTTCTAGTAGTATCTTTTTTTCGGATTGTCATTATTTTCTCTTTTAATTATTGCAGCAACCTCTTAACTGAATTCTACACCTTTCTGATCAGTTCTTGCGCCGTTAACACATTGATCTTTCTCAAATTGATCACATCAGTGATTTTGCTAGTAAAGTTTTAGTAAATCCTCACTTGCTTTAGTATAAAATCCCAAAACATTTAGCATGACATTTAAGCCCTTGTGATTTGAGCCTTGCCCATTTGTCCAGCTTCATGGGACCCATGGCCAGTCCTTTACCCTTTTCTAGCCTTATTGAATAACTTGAAGATTCCTAAAATTTCCAAAGTTTGTTAGTCTTCTGGGTATTTTCCTGTTTCTGTTCCTGTTGCCATGCTTCTTACCCTGTCAATTCATTTCTCTTAACCTCTGCCCCTACTCAAGTTGGGGTAAAGTGTTTCCACAATTGTATGGTGATAAATTATTTACTCTTCTCTGTCTTGACTAGACTGCAGGCTCCTCAATGCCAGGCACCATGTTTCATTCATGTCTGCCACATTTTCTATGCTTAGCTTCATGTCTGGCACAGAATTATAGCAAAAATAATAGTGTTTACTAAGCACTTATTATACACCAGACAAGGTGCTAATTTATTTACAAGCATTATTTCCTTTTAAGGAGAAGAAATCAATCTATGCTTTAGAAAGGTAATGTGGCAAAATTAAAAAAAAAAAAAGATTGGGTACAAGATGTATTACAGGGAGTTCAATCAGGATGATTTCAGGAAAACAAATGAGAATTTAAAAGAGGTTAATTATTCATGATACTCCCTTTCTTGAACCTCCCAGTATCTCCCAATATCAAAACACTCAACAAGTCCTGCCTTATTTAGTTGTTAAATTGTTCTCAACTTTATTGTCTCCTTTCCATCCCGATTTCCAGTAGGGTAGGGGAAATAGAAATCAAGAAAAGAAAATTTACTATAGTAATTTGTAAAGGTGTTGAATGGATAGATAGATAAATGAAAAGACAGCCCAGCATATGTTTGTTAGAACTCACTGAGGAACTTACTTTAACTTAGAAATCTGAATAACTTTTGTGCAAAAAGCTTATTAAGATTAGAGGAGCAGAAACAGCTTATGTATCCAAAAGCAGATATAATGAGAGAGTAAAATAACATGGCTTTTAAAAATAGATATTTAAAATTATAAAGGTATATACAAATTATTAAGTTAGATTCAAAAGCAGTTTTCAAGTAAATATGGAAATATGTATTTTAGAATTACTGTCATCAAAATGGAACTTCAGGTGGAGTCATCATAAGCTTAGGAGTTGTCAATGAAGGCAAATGGTTAAAAGTGTGGACCCTGGGATTAGAGCACCTGATTTAAATCTAGCTCTGTCATTTGCTAGCTATAAGATGGGGGCAATTTGCTTAACCCTCAAAATGGAGGTGCGTTCTTTGTTTTAAGGATTAAATAAAAAAAGAAAAGTGTGTGCCACTATAATAGTGTGGGATATAGCAAGCACTTAAAGATGTATGGGCTTTCCTCCATGTACAACTTCATTTCTTAGCAATAGTGAGAAAGTGAGCAATTATGGCATTTGTACTTCAACTTATATTTTCACCTGGCTTTCATGTCTTGTGGGTGTGTTATAACAGAATATTTGCCTAGTTTTATATGAAAAACACAGTTTTGCATACTAAAATTTACTTAAAGGACCTTTGTGTTGTTAGGGTACAGTCTAAGTGCCTTTTGTTTTCCCATACAATTCATGAAAAAATTTACTGAGATGAACAAATGTTAGTAGTAAGCCATCATTTAATTCAGCAGTCCCTAACCTTTTTGGCACGAGAGACTGGTCTCATGGAAGACAATTTTTCCATAGCTGGGGGAGGGGATAGTTTCAGGATGATTCAAGCACATTACATTTATTGTACACTTTATTTCTATTATTATTACATTGTAATATATAATGAAATAATTGTACAACTCATCATAATGTAGAGTCAGTGGAAGCCCTGAGCTTGTTTTCCTGCAACTAGATGGTCCCATCGGTGGTGGTTGTAGGGGCATTGATGGGAGACAGTGACAGATCATCAGGCATTGATTCTCAAAAGTAGCACACAACCTAGATCCCTTGCATGTGCAGTTCGCAATAGGGTTCATGCTCCTATGAGAATCTAATGCCACTGCTGATCTGATGGGAGGTGGTACTTGGGCAGTAATGCCAGAAGTAGGGAACAGGTGTAAACACAGAGGAAGCCTTGCTTGCTCACTGCTGCTCACCTTCTGCTGTGTGACCTGGTTCCTAACAGGACTCGGACCAGTATCAGTCCATGGCCCAGGGATTGGGGACCCCTGATTTAATGCACACAATTTATTAAAAATATGGTCCCTAGTTAATTCCTGTGTGATGTGAAATCTCAAGTTCATTGGTTTTTAAATGTTCATTAAGCAATCCCTTTTACTATTCACTATTTTAGTTACTTAGTCAAACATCTTAACAGAAAGACTCCTTAAAAATACACTGTTTCCCAGAAGTTCAGAAGATATAATTAGTCTCTACATATTTTCAAGGTACAAATATTGTGTTCTTATGGAGAATAACTTAGAGATAAAAAGTATATATTCACTGATTTAATGACCATCCTAGTTTTTTCAGGCCACTATAACAAAATACCATAATCTGGGTAGCTTGTAAATAACAGAAAATTATTTCTCACAGTTGTTAGAGGCTGGGAAGTCCAAGATCAAGGCACCAGCAGATCTCATGTCAGGTGAGGGCCCACTTTCTGGTTCGTAGCTGCTGCCTTCTTCTGTGTCCTCACATGGTGGAAGAGGCAAGTCAGACTCAACACATTTAATGTCGCCACTTAATCCCGTATCATTCTCTGTAACTTCACTTTGCATTATTTTTTCATCATAGCACTTACCCTAACTTAACGTGTCATATTTATTTGTTTGCCTATTGTCTGTCTGCCCCACCAGAATATTAGACCATACATGCAAGACTTTCTTTTTGTTTAGTGATATATTCATCAAACCTAGCACAGTGCCTGGCCCATAGCAGAAATTCAGTAAGTATTTGTTGAATGAGTAAGTGTACAGATACAAGCCTGCGCTTAGTAGACAATCCTAAATAGGGAGTGCTGCCACATGAATGTGTTTTTGTAAACAGTGTTGGCTGATTAGAATGTGATAGTTGTTGACTGAAAACACATAAAAAACTTGGAAGATGCAAAGATGCATCAAAAGAAAAATGTTAAATCATTCTCCAACTGTGGACAATGATTTAACATTTTGGTGTGTTTTCTTTCTTTATGTATTTGATATCATAATGGTGTGTTATCCTGGATATATTATTTTGTATCTTGCATTTTCCCATTTAACAGTCAACCATCAGCATCTTTTTATATTTTACAAAAATTTTTATAAAGACTTCTATTTACACATGGTGGAGTAAAGGTACATTTCTCCTCACCTCACTAAATAATAGAAATGAGGGGAAAAGAGAAGAAAATCCATCTGTAATGAAACAAGTCACTGGCAACAGTCCCAGAGCATATACCTTGAAGCATACCTGCCAAATCTGTAATGTTTGGATACAGGTGAAAGAGGGCATAAGATTATACTTATTTTCGTGGACCTAGAGCAAAACGTAATTTCCCTTGAATTAAGAGTACTGCCATAAAAGACATCTCCAGTGTTCCCTGAATTATATGACAAGACCTAGAGCTGTAGCTAAGCTGTGGAAGAAGTTGAGAGTGACTCTGCAAACATTCAAATATCACCATTGAAAGGCAGACAGTGGCACTGGAAGGAAAACCATTCTGATGCCATTTTAATTTCCCTTTCCCTAGCCTGCTGGCTGAGGGAGCTTGGTAAAAGTGAAATGGGGAAAGGAGGGAGAGCAGGCAGTAATTGTGCTTAAGAACTTTGCTGTGAGGCACATTAGAGCAAGAAATGGGAGAAGCAGGGGGCAGAAAAGAAAGGCTTTCTGAAAGAGCTGGCCAGACTTTAAGGAAAATGCATTACTTATTTCAGACTCTGAGAACACACTAAGACGCTAAATAGTATTTGGTGAACTGAAAGTGTAAATACTTTCTTCCAAAGCTATTTGGTTGAGAGACATGGCCACTATAGAGAAAATAATCCTTTAAAATTAGAAATAAGAATGAAATAGCTGACCTTGTACAAACTTTGTGTAGTTTACAGAAAGAGGTTAGCACAAAGATAGAAGCCATAAATCAAAGATTAAGCAACATGGCACAAAAGGGCATGTGTTTCTGTAATTGTAAAATGAGCTTCTCAGCAAAAGGTGAAGCTGAACTTTTCAAATTGCTGGAATGTCGCTCCTTATTTATGAGCAAAGATAAAACTCACTTTTAGATAAATGACTAAATTGAAATACTATAATGCGTACCATTCAAGTGCTGTTATGGTTAAAAAATGTGACTATAAAAATGTCACATTATTACAGAACCTATTTGTTGGTTAGGTATTTTCCAAGTCCTATCTCCTCAGTTTATTGACTCCCGCTAGGTTTTACTACTGCCTGCCTTGCATAGCCAATGCACAGTAGCTATTGCAAAAGCAAGATCTAGTCCTTTGTACCTCATACAGCTCTGAAGAATCTCAGGAACTCTTTAAACCAGAGCTGATATTGTTGCTAATGCCATTCGATGAAATAAGAATGAAGGCACTTTGTTGGCGAATACCATATCTCCTTTACAGAAAAGCAGTGGTCTCTTTCAAATTCAAGTTTGCATCTAATTTGAAACTACATCTTATATTCTGATTGTTCTACCATTTCCCTTGAGCACTTAAGCAATCATGGTATCTCTCTTTCAAATTAAGTCAAGACAGAGCTTACTATATGACCTATTAAAGAACCAGCACCAGACTGCATAACAGCAGTGGTCCTGAGCTGGGGATGTTTGTGTGCCTTAAAGATTATTAATAATTGCGATAGACTTCCCATGCTGGTAGATTACCTTTTACGTGTTAACATGGTAAGGCCACAGTGGGCTGAATTGTTTGCAGGTAGACGACAATAAGAAGCCAGAAATTGTGGGGAAATGGAATGTATACTGTGGTAAAGATGGGGGAGATGGAGGCTACAAGAAAGAAGAGATCAGCATGGAAGAGTGAGTTTTGTGAAGAAGAGAGAAGTGAATCAAAAGGATGAGTCAAACAACAACATGAGAGGATGATACGGCAGGCTTCAATTCTTCAAAGAGGTTATAAGAAGATGAACTCAAAGAAATGAAAATGGAATGGCAAACTAATAAAAACTAACACTTACAAAGCATATACCAGGTGCGGGCACTGTTCTAAATGCTTTATTTATGTTAATTAATGTAAACAATAACCCTGTGAGGTCAGAATGATTTCACAGAGTTTAACTTTTCTTTATATGAAAAAATGAGCTGGCAGTCCAGCTGACCTATGTTTAAGGTCAACTGTTGACTAATTTATACTCAGGAGAGTTACAGCAGAGAAGTGATATGCCATGCAGCTAACACAGGTTCTTTGTCAGTGGACGTCAGGTGGTAACATTGAGGGAGGGAAAACAGAGTGGATTAGAGAAAGCATTTTAACAGCAAAGCCTAGGCTGGGAACTGTGGATTTATATTAGGAGAAATTTTTTTTTTAAAGACCATTCTGCAATTGAAAAATGTCTTATTAGAAAATGTGCTAATTTTTTGCAATTTTGAGGTAGACCTAAACTAAATAGAATGTAAATATTTCATTGTCACCATTATACATATAAATAAACCACTGATTTTGGGTAAGTATCCAGTAATTTGTGTATTATTCCTTCAATCTAGGCCTCTTGGGCAAAAGTTATATTGACCTTATAGGTGTGGATTTGGTGACTACAGTCTTCAGGAAATGTTATTGCATTGCCAGAGATATTACTAAATCTGTAGATTTGGCTGGGAGATATTCTAAAATGCAAGTGACAAATCACCTTTACTTTCAATAACCAACACAGTTGAAAGGGTGGGAGGAAGGCTTATAAGCAACTTAAATACACATTTTTGAGGATTTTTTCCCTCTTTCCTTTTTCTTGATGACTAAAATATCATATAATCTTATTTTAAAGAAAAATAAAATCTAACAATTTAGCATTTATCTTTAGTGGAAATTGTTGCTAGGAGGAAAAACAGTTTTATAGAGAAGTTTGAGGTGAACAATTGCCAAGGACTCAAAAGACAGGCTTTTTATGTGTGTGATGTATCTAAGGGTTTGTCTTGACAGTGTCAAAATAACAGTTCAATTCTGTTAACCACTTGATTCACAAATAAGTCAAAATAATCATTAGGCTAAATTAAACTGCTTTTTTTCTTTTTTCAACTTTCTTCATCAAAAGTATATATTTGTAGTTGTAGAGCAAGCAGATATACTAGCTCTTATGAAAAGTAAAAGGTGTTCGAGTTATGACGGATAAAGGGAGTCTGACTGCCATAACTGTTAAAGCACACCAAAGTTTGGCAGAGGGTTTCTCCGCACTTTAACTGTTGT
The DNA here is from genome assembly GCF_037993035.2 of Macaca fascicularis. NCBI lineage: Eukaryota > Metazoa > Chordata > Mammalia > Primates > Cercopithecidae > Macaca > Macaca fascicularis. The sequence continues at coordinate 128,932,298 of NC_088380.1, forward strand.
ACATCAGGTTCTCTAGGAAACAGAATCTGTGCAGGAAGTTTATTAGGGACAGCTGTTGGATTCAACATCTGTGGAAGGAAGGGAAGGAGTCAGAGAGGGCAGGAGGAGAAGTTGGGCTCTGACATAGTCTCACTTAAAGCCCCAGCCAACCCATGGAAAGCTCTGATGCTAGGAGGGCTCTTCGTCACTGTACTGAGTTGGAGCAAGGGCACCTGGCCTGCATAACTCCATGCCATCCAGTTGTTGAATGAATACAGGCTGCCCCAGGAAGGTGGCTTTTTCTAGCCCAGGGCAATTCCTATAGAAAGCTGAAAGCCGAGGGCTATCAGGCAACATCTTTCCCAGGACCTGGGCGAATATGGCCTTAAGTCCTGAAAAAGAATCTGGCAATTCATGACAATGCCCTTTCTAGTAGCTGACTGAAATATTTTGAAATTTTAAGACAGAAAAGGAAACAATCAAGAATAATATTTGCATTTTATTATTAAGACTTATATAGTGTTATCACAGAGGGAGGCCTTCTTCTACAGACAAAATAAGACCAAAAGAAATTATTTAAATAAGCCTATTTTGCATAGAAGTAATATATTTAGCCAATACTGGTTATTGAGAGAGAGAGAGAGAGAGAGTGTGTGTGTGTGTGTAATAGATACACAGAATGAGCCACTTTTATTTTTATGTACTGCATTAGTACCATAAAATATTGCTGTCATTTAATGTTTGCAACTCTCTTGTATGGAAGGTACTATTGTCCAATTCTGCTGATAAATAGAATCAGAGGGCTAGGAGACATGTCCAAGGTCATACAGCTGGTTACTGGTGTAGTCATGACTCTAACCTACATCTGCCCGTATTAAAGCTCTTCTTGATCCTCTCCTTCATTGTTCTAGTCCTTGGACCATAGAGGTTTTCTATTTCAGTAGATAACTTTTTGTCCTCCCAGACCTCAGAAATTTTTCCTTTAAGCTAAGTGTTTATCTCCTTTGGCCCTTGTCACAGCCTTGGCTGGCAAAAAGGCAAGGTGTTTTCCTTTCATTGTTGTTGTTGTTGTTGTTTCTGAGACAGGGTCTTGCTCTGTCACCCAGACTGGAGTGCCATGGTGCAGTTATGGCTCTCTACAGCCTCAAACTTCTAGACTCCAGTGATCCTTCCACCTCAGCCTCCCAAGCAACTGGACCCCAGGTGCATGCCACAACACCCAGCTGATTTTTTTGTATTTTTAGTAGAGACTGGGTTTCACCATATTGCCCAGGCTGGTCTCGAACTCCTGGGCTCAAGCAGTCTGCCCATCTTAGCCTCCCAAAGTGCTGGGATTACAGGTGTGAGCCACTGCATTGGCCGAGGCAAGTATTTTTATCTGCACTTTAGCAGGAATGTAGTGCTGATGACAGTGGCCTAGCATCTTATGAAAACAGGACCATTCCAGGAAGGCTTCTGCCCTGTACTTCTGCCCCCATTTAGTAGATGAATTAACAGGTAAAAGAAATGATGCAAAATGTGGCAGGAGTCAGAGGTGAACTTGGGTCTACTGATTCCAAATCCCATGCTTAATTCCTCCTCCAATGGGATTAACACAGGAAAAGGGAAAATATGGATAATTGTAGGTATACTGCACATAAATTGTGGGTGCAGAACAATATCAACCTTTCAATGATCCTACATAATAATCATTTTATTTATGATAAGGAGATTGTGGAACCAGTAGAAAGAAGTTATTTGAGTGGCCATTAGGAAAAATGTAAGCATATACACTTTTAAGAATGTGGCTTAAACAAATTTTGAAATGATTTTAAACTTCCTTTAAATTAGAATAACTTCCTAAGGGCTTCTTGTTTAGAATGCCTGAATGATGTGTCTCTTTTACTGACAGAAATAGTTGCCTGATTCCCCACAGTTGAATCACATGACAAATGCAACTCCATTGCTCTGAGACAATCTGTTTCCTCTGTTTGAGTTTTCTTTGTTTGTTTGTTTTTGAGGTGGAGTCTCACCCTGTCGCCCAGGCTGGAGTGCAATGGCGCGATCTTGGCTCACTGCAACCTCTACCTCCTGGGTTCAAGTGATTTCCTGCCTCAGCCTCCCAAGTAGCTGGGACTACAGGCATGCCACCACCATGCCCTGCTAATTTTTGCATTTTTAGTAGAGATGGGGCTTCGCCATGTTGGCCAGGCTGGTCTCAAACTCCTCACCTCAGGTGATGCACCCGCCTCTGCCTTCCAAAATGCTAAGATTACCACCATGAGTCCCCACGCCCAGCCTCCTCTGGTTTATTTTAGACAGCACAACTGAAGTAGAAAAGGTTCTCTTGTTGTCTAGTTTATTATAATAGGGTACTGCTTGTGTCAGAAAATTCGAGAGGACTTTGAGATATTTGTCAGATATTTATATAATATTTCATCTTCCATAATATAAAAAGGAATAAGGAGAGTCATTGTAATATTTTGAGTCACATACGTTTTTTGATACATTGAAGTAAATGACAATCCCAATCTGAAGTATTTTAAGTCTTTTCTCAAGCAACTATTACTTTATTCATGTCTTTGGTTTCAGCTCAAATCTTAATTTAATGGAAGATTTCACCAACAGTTAAATAGAATGGATACTTCTGCATGATTAATGCAGTGTCCCCTATATATTGTATGACTCTGAATTATAAATTATTTAGCATTTTAGTACTAGAAACAGATGATATGTTTGCCTTTTGAAATGCAGATAGAAGGATGTAGACAGTGTCGCTCTGTCACCCAGGCTGGAGTGCAGTAGTGCACTCTCGGCTCACTGCAAGCTCCGCCTCCCGGGTTCACGTCATTCTCCTGCCTCAGCCTCCTGAGTAGCTGGGACTACAGGCACCCACCACCACACCCAGCTAATTTTTTTGTATTATTATTATTTTTTTTAGTAGAGATGGGGTTTCACCATGTTAGCTAGGATGGTCTCGATCTCCTGACCTTGTGATCCGCCCAGCTTGGCCTCCCAAAGTGCTGGGATTACAGGCGTGAGCCACCGTGCCCAGCCTGATAAAAGATTTTAATACATCATGAACACTTACACATGCATGTGTGTTCATTAACAACCACAAGTCAGTCAGCTTAAAAATTCATGCTCACGACTTGTCGGTGTTAATCTAAAGGTCCATAAATTGGATTATCACTGCTAGTGCTATAGTAAAAACCAACTAATAATTTATTACTTTTTTTCCTAGGTATTAAAATGGTCACAGAACTACAATTATACCATTTCGTATGCACACATATATAAAGTTATGCTGATATTGACAATTTATAAAGGTTGTGAATGAGATCTGAATTAAGGATGGCTTGAAGTTGTCTTTTATTGACTATATGAAATCAAAAATTAAATATGATTATAATATCTAGAGAATTCACATACAATATACAGTGATTATTAAACTTTCAAGTTTCATTGTTTTGGGAGAAGTTTTGTGTCAGTCATGTCTGGTTGCCCAAATCTTTAAAAGAATGCTCATTTCCTAAAATTCTTTGTGGTCTAAACATGAGAGTTTATAGCAAGATTCACATGCACCCCTGCTTCTATGCCAGGGATTCCAAAGTTATGTGTACGGAGGCAGGAAGGTCCTTGCATACCAGGAGGGGCACTTGAGTATTATACAGTGGGGAGTAGTGAGTATTGACAACTTGAATGGTGTAGGCCTGGAGAAAGTTGAGTTTGTGATCATTTGGGAATGTAATGCCAGTTTCTCCACAGCTTCTGACTTTCATGATAAGATAAAAATGTGGATGTTTTGGTGAAATTTTCTGATTTTTAGGACACTCACTGGGCCAGATCAATCCCTTACGTGGGGTGCGTGTAGCCTGTAGACCTCCAGTGTTCACATTCTTATCTAAGTCAAAGAGAGCCCAAAGTCTTGGGTTGTCTTCCAATCAATTTTGAGTAGGCAACTAATTATCTTAACAGAATCTTCAAAATAGAATCAAAACCAACTTTGGATACATTTCAGTGTTCTCCTACAAGTGTCAAAAACTACAGTAACCCTCCAGTTTTTTAGTTTAAGCCATGTGTGTGTACCTTTTAGCCAAAGGGGCAGAGGCAGTTGGAATTCTATTTCATTTGGCATATTGTCTTTTATTATTGATTGGTCTAACATTGGACACTACCTTTCCTCATTCCCATTTACCTATCTCGGTATGAGATTTCCTGCCTTGATTCAAACCTTTGTGGTCAGTTTTTATCTGATCATTTGTCTGTCTGATATCCTTGATATGCTTTTATAACATTTTTAACAGAAAATGTAAGTGCTATTTATGGAATGCAAGCTGGTCAGCTATGAAGGGTCTCTTGTGATTTCTCAAGTTGTTTTGATGTTTGACTAATATTGGCTCCTAGAACAGAAGTCTGGGAAGTAACAGGGAATGTTAAACGACTGAATACTAGTTTCCTTCCCTTCCAAGTCTGTCTTCAGGGGCATAGAGAAAAGATGAATGAGAATGGAAAATAGAGGAGTGTAACTGAGCAGGGGTTAATTATATTAATTTCAGACTCAACTCATCTTGAAGACATTATAATCTATAAAAAATGGAATTTCAACAAGAAGCCAAACTCGTATTACCTTTTCCTTTTTAAGAGCACAATATGTTATAGTCATCAGGCACTCATAAATTGCCGTTACAAGCTGTTTAGAATAAGACACTATACAAAACCTACTTAGAATTGGAAACCGTAGGGAGATTTCTTCCCCCCCCCCCCCCCGTTGCACCTGAGGTAGTTTTTCCATGTGTTGAGTTTCCTTTTCGTTGTTCATTGGAGAACATGGGAATTCTGCTGTGCTTCTTGTACATGTGATGGATGAGGAGGGTCAAGATACAATTGAATTATTTTAAATACTGAGGAGCCAAATGTAAATAGTACTATGTAGTACTGTCCCCTCATTGTATATGCAAACACAGAGAGCCATCATGTTTTCTCCTTCATTTATGCTAAGTTGCCTGGTAAGAATTATTAAGTGGTAGATGGGAATGGGAATAAGTAGAAGAGAGTGAAAAAATAGTCCAATTTCTTCCAATACAAACTTCTCTGTTCCTTCACCAGGAAAACTTCAGTTCCTGTTTCATCAACAATAGTAAGAATATCTAGGTAAAAGACCATTGAGAAGTGTCAATATCTTGAAGCAAACGAATATTCTTCAAAATATTTACAGTAGCCATGAAAATAACTTAGAACATCGAACTGGAGTAATCAGCATTGACAATTGTGCGTACTATCCTATTTCTCATTACTTTGTCCTATGTGCATAAGTAATCATTTCAATGACTCCTTTTGTTAAAATATGTGAACATTTATATTCAATTATTCAAAAGCACATGATCCTATGTCAATTCCTTGGAAATTTTAGAGTAAATTTTACTACTTCATCACCTGTATCTAGACAAATTTATTAGACACTTGCTGATGGTGAGTAATACCTGTTTATTAAGCTGATTTTCCGGCTGCTTTCATGAGCGCTTTCATAAATTAGCATTAGTATCTTAACATTTAAGCTTAAACAGGGGTTAGGCATTCATAAATTGAATCAAGTGATCATGGACTAAGAGGGAAGGAAAACGTTTTTTAATGCATTTCTGGCCCACCACCCCCCTCCTCTTCTTTACAACCCCAAGAGCCTACTTTCTAATTTAAAGTTAGAATCTCTAGTGCCAGAAATGTCTACTTTATGTCTTGGCTAACCAGCGAGGATAATCAGCACCTTGTCTTTCTTAAAATTGACAGGGCACATTTTTAAAGTGTTGAAAGAGAAGTATACAGAGCTTACAGGTTGAACAGTCTCAGTTCCCTGACCTCAGCAAAGATTTTGAAACTTAAGTTGTTTTCAGATGTCAGGGTAAAGCCCTGTGGTGAGTTAAATGAATCAGCTATTTTAGTCATTGGTATTTTCTAACAAATACATAAAAATCGGAAGTGCACACTCTGAAATATAAAAATCAACATTATTCATTTTTTATAGTTTTGTGTTACATTCACCAAAGGGAACAATATATATCCCAGTTTGGTAAGACTATCATCTGTTTTAGCATATTAAAAAGGCAAACTCATTTAAAGATTCAGGTTTAATCCTTTGAAAATTAACCCAATCCCAGGCATTAAATGAACTTTGCCTAAATTCAAACAAGTGCAGAGAACCTCCAGTTTATTTTGCCCTTTTAGTTGGAAAACAATACAATTTTCCATGCTGCCTTTCACTGGCCCCTTCAGTGCCTCCTCAAAAGAGCAGTAGAGCCTTCATCTCTCAGGGATCTGTAGGAAACGCCGTTGTTTTGGGCAGGCTCCAACCATGTAAAATCCAGCCCCAGTACCCTGGAAATGTTGGATAGGAGGAGATTCTTGGGGTGTGGTGGGAGCAGCTAGTACTTAAAAAACAATACTCCATCCCGAATTTAGATGCTTCCAAAATCCTTTGTCTTTCACAAATCCACTTCTTGATTATGTCATGGAATCTGAATAAAGTTAAAGGAATATAAAATAAAGGCAGTTTCTGCAACAAATTTATATAAAATACGCTTGCTTCCTTCAGGCCACGTCCCTCTCTAAGAGGGTGGAACTAACACTTCTGTGAATGACGATGCATAAGAATGTTTTTTATTTTAGACCCTCTCTAGGAGAGTGGAACTAACACTTCTGTGAATGATGACACACGAGAATGTTTTCGATTTTAGCTGTTTGCCCATCGGCTGCCCGTTCTCGCACTGATCAGACTATTGGTTGCTAGGCATCCACATTATTACACCCAAAATTGCAATTTTGTGGTTTCTCCCTTCTTCCTCTTCTACTCTTCTCCTCGATGGCCTATCCACTGTTGTCACCTGACTACTTAGGTCAAAGCATAGAAACTGGAGGACTGATCTGAGCAGTTTGGGGAATGGAAGCGTGGAACCAGCAACTACGTTTATCCTATGGAGTCACTGCTCCCAGGGCACAGATTCTCAGGGAATGTCTACAGGAATTACCACTGCAGGCTTCCTGGTGCCTCCTGCAAGCAGAGATCTGGCATCTCTTCACCATGGTTCAGATCACTGGATATGGATTTGTAAACTAAAGAAAACACAGACCATTTCCATCCACATGCCACTTAATAGCTGTCAGCCATGGTTGAGTCCTATGATGAAGTGAGGGTGCTTTCAGACATTGTCTCATTTAGCCCTCAAGGAAATTCTAGGGAACTTTTAATGACCATTATCCCCAATTTACAGATGAAGAAATAGGCTTATAGGGAGGGCAAGGAACTTGCCTATGGTTTTTTCTTCAGGTAACTGGTGCAGAAAGGCCTGAGTCTGGCTCCAAAGCCCGTGTCCTAAACACAGCCCTGTGTCTCCCCCACCAGCTCTCTGCCTCACTCACCAGTATGTATGATGCATTCCATAACCTTAACCTTAGCTTCCTTTTTTGTCACTCATTTTCAAGGTGACAGTGTGATAAGAAGGCATTGCTCTTTTTCCAGTGGCAGAATATTTAGGATATGTTATTTTTATCTTATACATGGTTTGTAAAAGATATCTGCCATTGATATATGAAATGCTATCTTCATATTTACCTTTCATAAGAAACAAAATAGAATGTCTTTTTCTTCCTTTCCTCTTAAATATGTGATTACACTTGTTTTGGAAGAAGTACCGGGGTAGATGGCACCTTACAATAGTTTTGGCAAATATGTTCATGAGTTAAAGTGATAGAAGTCCTCATACCAACCAGATTTTCCAATGGCACAATACAAACTGAACATCTGAATGCTGAAACCTACTTTGTAATTTAGTTCTCAAACTAAATCAACTACCTCTTTTCTGCTTACTTCTTAGTTGTAGATAGCTAAATATTTGCTCGTGGAGCTGAACTGTTGCCCATTAAGTCGTTTTCTCATGTTTCCCCCTCACCTCCCATCTTTCCTAATAGTCATTACTGCCTGAAATCTTTTATTCAAATAACAACACATCATTTGAGTTGGATCTCATTTTGAAAAATTTAATAATTTTAACTGGAGATTGTTCAGTTATTTGAAACAACATCAGTATGCCTTTTACATGTAAGCAGTTTTTCTTAAAACTGAAATAATGAAACGTAATAATTATATCTTGCTTTCGTGGATCACCGAGAATGTTTTGTAAATAAATCATCAGTGCTATGCATAGATGCTCAAAGGATGATACTCTGTCATATATGTTTTCTCTGAGGGTTTTAGAAAAGCCGGTTATAAAGCTAAATTGCTATGGCAAGGTTTCTCAACCTCGGTCCTACTGACCCTTTGGATCTGGTCATTTGTTGATCTCTGCACTGTAGAATACTTTTCAGTATCTCTGGCTTCTACGCATTAGATGTGAGTAGCAACTTCTTACTCAGTTGTCATCGTCAAAAATGTCTCAGACAGTGCCCAGTGTCTCTTAGGGGCACAGTCACCTCTGGCTGAGAACCAGTTCTTGCCTTAACAAGATGAGAAACCAGTTAGACATCAAAACATTAGCTCTGTTGATGGTCAAGTTGAAGTGGAGAATGTGGCTGAGGTCTAAGGCCAAGTTGAATTTATTTTTTCTTTTTCTTTTTTTCAGATACTTCTGCCCAAGGGCACGATGCCTTCCATGTTTACTATATTCAAAAATATTACAACCCCGTGACTGTCTCCCTCACCCACTTTACTCAATTTGTCCTCCTATCCCCCATCTCCACCTGAAATTCATATTTAATTGTTTATTGTTCTCCTCCTCCACTAAAATGTAAGCTTCATGAGAGCAGGACATTTTTTCTTTAGTGCTGTTACCCCAGAGCACAGATCAATGCCTGCCACATAATTTGAATCCATGAGTAATTGTTGACTAAATGAGTCAATTATTTAGAGACACTTGCTGTGAAAAGATAGATTGAGGATGTTAAAGATCACAAACATAGCTGAAAATAAATAGTTGAGATAATTTTTATTGAAGAAGGACGGCTTAAAGTATGATCATTCTACTTAATGGTTTTATAATTAATTAATCCATAATTGAGATTTAGGTTTTTCCCTCATTTTATATAATTAGTTTTGCTGGTCTATTTTTCATGTCAAGCAAACAATGCTTTCAGAGAGAGGGCTTTGAGCTACAAGGAAATGAGGAGTGAAAGCTCAGATGATGTGTGAAGTGGGAAAACAGTAAGAAATACTAACATTTCTTATACAATCAGTCACTCAAAATACAGCAATAAGCAAGAGTCTATTGTTCGGTAGTTTCACTGGAAGGTAAAGAGAGACAAGCACAATATTCCTTTGAATGCTGCTTTGCGTTTCAGAGCTAACAACTGAGAGTTTTGAATTTCAAGTAAGTAACAATTTATCCATTCAGGGTTTAAAATTTGTATTATATATTTTCAAATCTTTCTTGATTTATACTTATTTTTTCAGTTCCCCAAATTTAACCAGTTACACATATTTAAGTACCATTATCCTCAATAATTTGAACCGAAGTAGTTGCCTTTAATAGGAAATATGCATTTCATCCTGAAAATAGAACACAAAATTCTTAGCTTAGCTATAAGGTCCAGAAATATTTGAGCTAAAATTCTGTAAGCTGAGCAAATAGTAAAAGATACACATTCTACCAAATGTGTTCTGGTCTTGAAAAATTAAGGACATGTGTCCCAGAAAGGTAGAGAATGCAGCCTCTTCAGGATGTGTACTGACCACCACTGAAATTTTGTATGACAGGAATCACATCCTGGCTACGGGCAGATGCCAGGATTCGCTAGTATTGTCAACAAAAGGGCTATGACAACTTATCTTTTAAAAAATGTTGTATCAAATTTTTTGTTTTTGGTTTATTGGAATGCCCTCATGTTTCTTAATTATAATGCCTACTTAGCTCTTTCAAAGAACCTATTTCTTACTTTTAAACATGGAGTCAAAATAGTAAGAATAATAGATTTGTTTTTGTTTTTCCGTTCCCCATACCTACTTCCTGGAGTATATGAAAAGTCCTAAAGAGGCTAGAGCAATCCTAGGGCTATGGATTGGGCACCTGTTTATTACAGAATAATTAAAGAAATGGAAGAACTAAAGTGAATATTCTATCCCAGTTCTTTGTTGGCTGTGGTTTGGAGAGGAGTTGCCTCCCCCAGTTTCACAGTGCATTAGTGATAGATCCCCTGGCTGAAACCCCAACTCCCATGATCTCTGTACAGCATTATTCCTATCCTCCATTTATGGTATAATGTAGCCATATTTTATCCCCCCTGGACTCTAACATTGCTCAACACCTGGAGTCAGGGGATTTTTTGTTGTTGTTATTGTAAAGACAACACAGTCACGGTTCACTGCAACCTTTAACTCATGGGCTCAAGTGATCCTTCCCCCTTAGCCTCCCAAGTGCCTAGGACTACAGATGTGTGCCACCATGCCTGGCTTTTTTTGTTTAAGAGATAGGATCTCACTTTGTTGCGCAGGCTGGTCTTGAACACCTGGCTTCAAGCAACCCTCCTAACTTAAACTCCTAAAGTGTTGCGATTACAGTTGTGAACCACCATGCCCAGCTGTCAGGGTTTTTTGGTATAGTTTTATAATGATGGTGGGCTGAGTGACGGTGACAGGGAACAAAGAAAGAGGGAAAAGAGGAGAGGGCTGCCACTTTTGGAAATTCTATCTGGTAGGAGAACATTTTGTTCGATTAATAGACATATTAACTTTCCAGTAAGTGCAAAACATATAATAGGTGATATGGAGGAATACAAAGATAAATATGACCTGGCCCTGCATTCCAGGAAAGCATGCCCTCTAATGATTTTCTTACTTGAAAAGGTCCAGTGCAGCCAGGCCATAGCCACAGATCTTCCTGGAAGTGTTAGCAATTCAAATAAATTATGCTCAAGGAGACCCAAAAGAATGGCTTACCCTACATGGTTCAGCTAATAGCATTTTTATTATTCCTTAGAATTCCTTCTCTCAGGGACTTTTTTTAAAAACTCAAAAATGTATTTCCTTTATCCTGTGATTTGCTCTTGTGGCTCTATATTTTCTAAGTACATTGACATCACTAAATGAGGTTAAAAGTAGGATTCCAATGTTAGCAGTCAGGGAGTAGAGCTTGTCTCAAATAGCTGACGCTTTTTGCAAAGTCTAAATAAAACTTCCTCTTTTATCTTTATTCAAGTAGAAGACAGTTTTACCAATAAATCCAGTTAGATCCTGTCTATTGCAAAGAATAGATTTGTAGACTAATAGAGTTTTAGACCTGTAAAATTAGGGATAAGCTAGACAGCTAAATCAGTAGACACTTAGTATATATCTTCTTTCTAGTCGTTGAATAATAGGACTCTTGAATTCATTTCTAATGATTTATTGAAATTTGGGTAAATGAAAGTAGGGTTGAAATGATCTAGTTGTAAGTCTTTTGCCATTTCCAGTCCATAGTAGTATTAAGCCAAAAAGTCTGTTTTCAAACCTTTTGGTAGCCACATAAAAGTAATAATTTTGACTCTGAAGATATTTGAACTGTGAGGTTCTAAGAAAGACTAATTATATGGATACAATTATAGATATAATGAAAGCAATTGTCAATGGATTGTGTAGGGATTTTTCCAATCACATTAATTATATTACCAAATAATTAAAACATAGCTGAGGCAAGCTATCTAGGAGTGATTTCCAGATGTGAGTGAGCTAATTTTTATCATTAAAGATAACTCAATGTTTTAATGTAACTGGAACAAAAAACATGTGCTTCAGTAGAACCTTCAAGAATCCAGTGTTATTTGCCTGACTTTATTTTACCCATAAATTGTTTGAAAGGATAGACTATGAATTCTTTATCATCTATAATATATTACAGCTTTCTGGAAGGTCTATGTGAGAAACACTTTTTAAAGCTTGCTAGGATAAAGTGACGGTTATAACATCTTTACCACAAGGAACATCTGTTTACCAGCTCTGCTTTTTTTGACCGGCTGTAGGAGTGCTTTAGGGAGTGATTTTTTTTTTTCTTTTCTTTTTTTTTTTTTTCCTTCTCTTGACAGGCTTCTGTGCTTGAGGCCAGACTACAAAGATAACAATAGTGTATGAGTGTTTATGTATGTGTATTCATGTGGGCACATGTGTACAGCATGCTAAAATCATAAGCATAGTCATGTAACAATGGTTCTGTTTCTCCAGATGATTTGAAAGTCATTGGTACTTTCACCTGTGAATAGATACCCTCAATTTGAAAAAAAAAAAAAAAAATTGCTCTTACTTTGTCTCTCTTCTAATTAAGTTTTCAATTTCTAGAAATTCTTTACATTTTTAACTAAAATGATGCATGTGACATGACACCTTGGTATAATGGACATCTTATTCAGACAGTTCTGTTTATATCTGATTTTTAGAAATTATAAAAAGAAGTATATTGTTTTTTCACCTAACATAGAACTGTGAAGTTCTGCAAAAGAAGGCAAAGTTGAATTTGGGAAACATTCATTCAGATTTTTCCTCTGATAACAATTTTCTTTTAAAAAAAATAAGCTAAAAGTGTTTCCTTTTTTATTTCCCATTTTTTTCTTGGCCTTTGAATATCCAACATTACCAAACATGTTATGAGCAAGACAAGGTATAGTTTGTTGTTACTTCTTAAGTCAGTAATGGTTTTCCTTAAAAATGATATGAATAGGCCGGGCGTGGTGGCTCAAGCCTGTAATCCCAGCACTTTGGGAGGCTGAGACAGGCAGATCACGAGGTCAGGAGATCGAGACCATCCTGGCTAACACGGTGAAACCCCGTCTCTACTAAAAAATACAAAAAATTAGCTGGGCTAGGTGGCAGGCACCTGTAGTCCCAGCAGGGCTGAAGCAGGAGAATGGTGTAAACCTGGGAGGCAGAGCTTGCAGTGAGCTGAGATCATGCCACTGCACCTCAGCCTGGGCGACAGAGCGAGACTCCATCTCAAAAAAAAAAGATATAAATATTGATAAATACTGAATATATTTCAGTTTTCCTCAAATTATTGGGATTCCCCCATCCATTATTACAGATTTCAAAGGACATATGCCTTTCATTCCAATTTTCGTAACAATTGGGATTCAACTTGAAAATTCCCAAGTATTTTTTATATATTAGTTAAAGGAATGGGAAACCTAAAAATAAAGTTTATTGTTTCTTATTTATTAAGATATTTTAACTCATTAAATGAAAAAGACATGTAAAATAGCTTTCACTGTGTGTAATTATGGTGCAGGCAATTTCTGTTGCTTATTACCTTCATGTTCTTGAATAGTGGGGTGGTAACAGGTCCCTGCCCTCATCGTCTGAGTCCCCACAGATCAGTTACAATGGAGTTGTCAGAAGAGGAACATATTCACTGATGAAATGACTAGTTATAAAAGTAGTCTTCTAAAACCCTATCAAGTTAATGTTTCTGTTCATCAGTTTGGGGCTGATTATAAGATGCTTATAACAATTTAATGCAACAGAAATGCTATGCTGAAAATATAGTGTACATACCAACCATATAACAAAGGAAATTTATTATAAGAATTATTTAATGCAAAGAAATTGATGTTGAAAAATTGCCTGATTCACATATAAACCCATTGACAAATGAGGAGCCAGCAGAGTTGGATCAATGAGCAATTGAAAATTAGAGAACAAAAATGGATGAGGACATAAGATGTTTCACACAAGAACTATATCAGAATCAAAAGATGAGAAAATATCTGGAAAATTGATGACATTTTTTAGTATTTCTGCAATAACAGGTCTACTTTAAGCTGCACTGTTGTATAGTTTTGTACAAAAAAAAAAAATGTCCTGAAAAATCAACACTTGATTTGGTCTTTATTCCAGTTGATAGCTTAAATTTTAGTTTAAACTTTGTTCCTTGTGATATAATTTTTAATGAAAGTCATTTAAGATAATATTCCAATGTGATCTTTGTCACTATTTCTATGAAAAAGTAGATTGACCCTTTTCTGTTACCAATTATTCTCTGATAATGAAAGCCTCTGGAATAAAGCCACCACTCTGAATTTTCTATCACAATTAATTATGAATAGAATATGCCTCAGTTCATTCCTTTGTTTAAACCACAAATTATTTATTTGCCTCTTTTCAGAATCCTTTTTGAGCACAATGATCCTCAACTCTGGTTACACATTAAAATTACCTGAGGAGTGTTTTTAAATACAGATGCCTAGTTCCCACCCCAGAAAAATGAAATCAAAATCCCAGGGCTGCAGAGAGGTGGGAGGTAGAACTTGATATGAACTATTGCTTAAAGCTTCCCAGGAGATTCTAATGACTACCACTGATAATACCTCTAAAGGGTATTAAAACTTCCAGCAAGCTTTCCAACTAAAGAAATGAATATAGATATGGTTTGCTTCCTACCCACACTGTTTTAATACACAGAAACTTTCAAGGATTTCCCTTATATAAATCAACTTTAAAAATGACAGAAAATTAGATCTTTATTAAGAAAAAAGAGAAATTTCTTAAGATAACTAATTTCTATACTCCACACTAGGTATTTCTTCCATTTGCTTTTTCTGCTATTTCCTGTCTTTGGAGTAATCATCATAGTGTTTGTGTTTCTGAGAGGTTGAGGGTCTGGCAGACAGAACCTCAGCACAGTCAAAACACCTCATGCTTTCTGATCCCTCTGCTGCTTCATCCCATTGTGCATCCTACTCTTGCCAAACAAATATAGTCTTTATTTCCTATGCTGTGGTGCTTCACTGGGCCATGATGGTTTTGATAGGGCTCTTCTCTGCCCGTGGCTGCCCTGCTCATCTCTATCACAGTCTCTTCTGGCAAGTCTGAAGACAACCTCTGGACTTCCACAGCCCTTTGCTCCCCCATCAGCTGAATGTCCTTTGTAAAGAGCAGATGTGTTGTATTCTTCCCTATTATGATTTGTTCATGTTAGATAGACACTTAGCAAGTTCTTTTGAAGTTAGGGAATAATGGAAAAGGACATAATGGTGGGAAGAATCTCAAAGTTTCATTTAACTGTAATAAAAGTTTATGTAAATTTATTTCAAGAATTGCATTTTCTTGGTCTTGTCCCATTTCTACATTTGGAATATGTTAAGCATGGTAATTGCTGAATTCAAGGGTCCGTCCCGGCTGAAAAGATTTGTAAGTACGTAAATAAGTTGCTGATCTTTATGTTCAGAGGAAAGAAACATCAGAGGTGATTATTATCCAAATATAAGAAGATAATTTGTTCTTTCTTAATTCAGTTTCCCAGAATTTGATTCCAGTAATGGACTATTTTAGTATTAAGATGACATAATTTTTTAGTATTATTATTATTTTATTTCAGTATATAATAGTATATTTCAGTATATACTGAAAAGATATTGTGGTTCAGATTTTTGCATTCTTTTTGTACACAAAACCCTTACAAAGTGTTTACAAGGAGTAAGGTTTTTTGGTTTTTTTTTTTTTAAATCAGTGTTGATTACTGGGAAAGTCTTATAAATTGCTTTTCTGTTTTTTAGCTCAGACTCTGACTCACAACTCATTACTGACCAATCTTACTTCCAAGTGTTTTGGTGCAACAATCATCTTACTTTTCTTTCTGGTGCTTATATGGTCACAAAGCCTGGAGGTCACAGAACGTGTGTGGTAGGATCATGAGACAGGTCTTAAAACTGCCTGCAGGCTGCTTTGCAGCAAGCCTGACCAAAAGCTGGGCCTCAAATGGGAAGATGGAATGAAAGAAAGGTACAGAGAGATCAGAGTGTTCATGATGAAGTGAGAATAGACAGGAGTGATACTACAAGATTTCTTTAGAAGGAGGCTTAGTGGAAGCCAGAACACCAAAGACCATATAAGAGCTAAGACATTCAGTGCATTCTTGCTGATAGTGTTGAGTGCTCTTGATTTTCCTTAATCCTAAAGATCATTGTTAGAAATATTAAATATGTGTCTAGCACATCAATTACTATAACCCAGATCTTATGTTACTCTGCTATGCCTCCAACATTTTTCTATTGATTCAGCATATTTAGTTTATGTTCTCTCAAATATAAAAGTGTTACCCTTTTTCATGCTTTTTCTACCTTGTCTAAATTCTGCTTTGTGATATCTTCTCTTTTTACTTTACATCTTCTTTCCCTCATTAATAGATGTGCTTATTTGATTGCAGAAGAAAATTTAAAATGTGAATTGGCCAGGCGCAGTCGCTCACATCTGTAATTCTAGCACTTTCAGATGCTGAGGCAGGCGGATCACTTGAGGTCAGGAGTTTGAGACCAGCCTGGCCAACATAGCAAAACACCATCTCTACTAAAAATACAAAAATTAGGCAGGCGTAGTGCCATGCGCCTGTAATCCCAGCTACTTGGGAGGCTGAGGCAATGGAATTACTTGAACCCAGGAGGCAGAGGTTGCAGTGAGCCGAGATCACTATCATGCCATTGCACTCCAGTCTGGGCAACAGAGTAACAGAGTAAGACTCTGTATTAAAAAAAAAAAAAAGAACTAATTAAAGACATGTTATTCTTTCTGTAGTGGTTGTGTACATAGCATAGTCACTGAGCAGCTTTTTTGGTTTCGCATTTAATGTCATTAGGACCCAGACAAGCCTGAACAAAGCACAGTGGTTAGCAGCATGCAACATCTTCTGTCTGTGTTTGGGCCCAGCTGTAACTTAGATGTTTGTGCTGACCTCATCGGGGAAGACTGGCTGCTTAGCAAATTTGGCCAACTCTAACCCAAACCAAATGAGATTGTATACAGTATTTCAGCTGTATGTCAGGAGACCAGATGATGACTTTGCTCAGAAGGAGGGGTTTGTCAGTGATAATGACCTCTTGTCTTCCAAAAAAGCAGGATGCTCTGATCTCACCCACTGATATCCTCTAGGAGGCAGGCCACATCTAGTTCATCTAATTACTGTGTTTAAAGCAACAAGGCTTATGAACGATCAGCAAAGAGCAATTATCAAAATCTTGGATGCACAGTGTTTGTTAATTGTGTTATTGCAAATGTATTAAATTGGTAAATCAGGTATTTTTAGTGAAAGTTACTTATCTTTTTGTTTCTGCTCCCCTTATCAGATTTCACCCAGACTCTCACAGAAAAATGAGTTCTTGTGTTATCAGTTCTACATTGTCATCAAAAAAGATGACACCACTGCTTGCATGAAAGTCTTAAAGGTCATTTGTTACAAAGTTTCCAGTGATTTTTAAAAGAATGTTTTTTATTAAGCCTTCTTTTTAGAAATGTCCATAGGTTTAACAGCTTCTTTTATATTGTTGGAGTTTCTATTGGGCTCTCATTAATAGGGTTAAAATTCACTCCTTTGGCTCAGTTATCTTATCTGATTTACTGAGTTTTCTACTTCTTTTACTGAAGGACGCATTGCAAATATGGGATTCCAGTAATGTTAATTTGCATTGTTCTGTTGTATCATAAATCTTTACCAGAAATTTTTTTTATACTTTTATATAGGGATGGGAAAATAGTTCCCTACTACAAAAAGAGTTCTTAGAAGATTTTTGTTTGGTTGTTTATTTTGAAACTCTTTAAAATTTTAGATTTATCTTGCTTAGTATGAACCTTCTGAAAATAATCAGCCTTCTTAATCCTCTGTTACAAGCCAAGAAAAAGTCTCATCAATTGCAGGCAAATGGTACGATATCAGCAGACAACTTTGTGTTCCTTGTATTAGTCCATTCATTCAACAAATACCTATTTTTTTGTTATCTCCATGCAAATGAGTTATGGGCTACTTGAAATCATCTTGTTTTACAGGTAAATTTTTGGTTGTCCATAGTCAATATAACATTGCTCTAACAAAACAATTCATTTAAACCATGGATGGCCAGGTGGGGTGGGTCACACCTGTGATCCCAGCAATTTGGGAGGCTGAGGCAGAAGGATTTGATGAGGATAGGAATTCGAGACCAGCCTAGGCAGCATAGTGAGACCTTCATCTCTACAAAAAACTTGAATAAAAAAGAGAAGAAGCATGGACTCTTATGAACTTTACCTAGAACAGTTCTGGAATCATCACCAGCTTTCAGTTATTCATTGCCAGTGGATACAGAACCCATCTACCTGGGAAATCCTTTGATACACATATATACAAAGATGACATTGCCTAGGCTCTACCTGCTTGTGGTTCTGTCTAGTACTTGACCAATTACATTGCCTTGGGTACTTTCAAAAGTACTTTTTCTTATTGGTTGAGTTAGTGCTTGGCATTAGCAGAATTTTAGAGCCAGAAGGAATTAACAATTACAACAGTGTGGATGAGTCTTCCAGATATTATGTTGAGCAAAAAAAGGAGGTGGGCAGCACAAGTGTACATACCACGTAATTCCATTTCTATAAAACTCACAAGGCAAACCAATCTGTTGTGTTGGGATGCAGCATAGTGATTACCTACGTTGGGTAGGAGGACAGTGACTGAAATGGGGCAGAAGGTAGATGGCTTTAATTTGTGAAAAATCCATTAAGTTATACAATTATGATTTATATATTTTTCAGAAAAGGCTTCATAATAAAGGTTATGACATAATTAGAAAAAAAAAAAAAAAGGCAACTGCTGTAGTTAAAGCAGGTGATACGATTTGGCTGTGTCCCCACCCAAATCTCATCTTGAATTGGAGCTCCCACAATTCCCACGTGTCATGGGGGGGTACCCAGTGGGAGGTAATTGAATCATGGGGGCAGGACTTTCTTGTGCTATTCTCATGATAGTGAATAAGTCTCACAAGATCTGATGGTTTTAAAAAGAGGACTTCCCCTGCACAAGCTCTCTCTCTGTGCTTCCCGCCATCCATGTAAGATGTGACTTGCTCCTCCTTGCCTTCTGCCGTGATTGTGAGGCCTCCCTAGCCACATGGAACTGTATGTCCGTTAAACCTCTTTTTCTTCCCAGTCTCGGGTATGTCTTTATTGGCAGCGTGAAAACGGACTAATACGGCAGGGATTGCAGAAAGGGCCCAAGATGAGAATGGAGTAGGAGTGAGCCAGTATGAAAACCACAGGTTCAACCAAATCACCACGTTAGAGCTGAAGAAAGGAGAGCTCCTCCAGAGACTGTGAATTGCCCCAAATTATACAGCTACTTGTTGATAACATTTATTAACTTACTTAATACATATATACTGAACATGTGCCATGTCTCAGACATGGAGCAGATGCCAGAATGTAGTTGGAAACCAGACCGACCCAGCCAGACTCTAACCTCACAGTTTAGAATTCAAGTCTTCCAGCTGACACATTTACGTGACCTGTCTGGACTCAGTAGACATTTGAGTTTACACTTCCTTGATTCACATTAATCTTCCTAGTTCAGGATACCAGATACTTCATTTTGTTAAGGCACAGACTGGACTTGTCTTCCTACTTCTACTTGTTGCATGTTTCATTGTAGTCAAGGAAAAATGTTTTGAGAATTGAGTGTAGGCTAATATTCTTTATGAGAGACTGGTCTTCCAGAGAGGCTGTGATGACAGCAGAGAGATTTCTTGTGAGTGCTCCTCTGGGCTTGCAGGCTAGAGTGCCCATCATTTCTGTGCGAGTAGACTCATTCACATCACTGGGCTCCCAGGCTTGTCATTTGATCAGGCTCTCATCTGCATGTCAATGAGGCTTAGAGCCCATGGAAAGAATTAACTGGTCTGGGATGTTTATGCAACTTTTCAGCAAAGGCAATTTAAAGGAAAGTTGCCCTGACTGAAATGATTGTCTTGGAGCAGATATATAGTGAAGTAATCATGTTAATATTATGTGACTTGGGTTATATGATATTTTCAATGATCAGCCTAGTAGGAGTTTAAACATGAGAAAAAACACAAACTAATCAAAAGCAGTAAATGAAACATCCCTTTTAAAGCCAATCAACTGGACTTTTATTCATTTTTATACTTTTTATTCGGATTAAAGCATGGTACAAATTCAGATTTCCTTCAGAGTATATGAACCATATTTTGTATTGCATTTTAAAACCAACAATATTAATTTCCAGTTGTATTTCTTTTCCTTTAGGACTAATTAAAGAAAATATGTTTGTTTTTCTAGGCATTACTCCCAAATCTGCAAGTGCCAGGATATAAAGTCTAGTTTTATGTTCCAAAAGAATGTTTAGGTTTTGAGATCATATAATCTTTAGTAGAAAAAACTGTGTGTGAGAGGGTGCATGTGTTCTTTGTTCAAGAATTTAGCCTCATACTGTAAACATTTCTAGAGAGGTAAGCAAATTTCATGCAAAGACTTTCCTATTGCATGTCCACAGGTCATATAAACAAACACATAACAAATCCAACTTAAGCATAAAACAATGTTTCAGAGGATATAAATTTAATAGTTAAGATCCCTTGAAATTTGCATATTCTCT
The DNA here is from genome assembly GCF_037993035.2 of Macaca fascicularis. Lineage (NCBI taxonomy): Eukaryota > Metazoa > Chordata > Mammalia > Primates > Cercopithecidae > Macaca > Macaca fascicularis. Next base: position 128,952,610 of record NC_088380.1, read on the forward strand.
TTTGGTTGTTTTAATATCCTTCATATATAGAATGACTTCCCCAAAGTATGTAATGAGAGAGTGTTGTTTTCAAGTTCTTTCAAACTAAAATATAGTAATATAAGATCATGATTTCCCTTCTCAGTAAAGTTGAAGCAACCCTATGCCAATAATGGTACATAGTGAACCCCCATCTTAAAGACAATTAGGTTATAAACTCGGGATATGAGGCAAAAATTGTGTCTAGTCAAAAGGACCTTAAAAACCTATAAAATTGCCCATAAAATCCACCTCCCCATAAACTCAACACTGCCAGTGTTTCTTCTTGTTGTCTTTGAACATCAGATGAGGTAAGGCCATATTGTAGAAAAAAGTATGTTTCTTTAACACCAGAAAAGTACCTCACATGGTAAGATCCTGATACCATGGAATCTCCCCTCGCATGTTCTTTGTCAGGCCTAGACTCACAGAGGGGAATGGAGTAGAATTTCCCACACTATGCCAGTTGATTTCCTTTTTCCTCCTTATCTCATTATAGTTGAATTTAAATTAAATGCATACATGCAGTGACAGCACTGTGTCTGTGAAGCCCCTGTTGGGCTTTTCTGCACGTAACACACCAACAGACATGTCAAGAAATACGTTGTCAACTCTGAGGTTAAACACTTCAAATCAACACTTATAGTGAGGGAATTAGGTGGTCTATACCCCAGCTCTCCTATTAGATACCATTTGATTATGGTTCAGAATAACTTTTTCTGAAGGTATCATTTATGCATGTTTAAATATATGTAGAACTGAGGTGAGGTTGACAATAATATAATATTGCAAGAGTTAGCCTTTTTTTTTTTTTTTTTTTTTTTGAGACAGGATCTCACTCCATCACCCAGGCTGGAGTACAGTGGCATAAATGATCACAGCTCATTGCAGCCTCAACCTCCTGGGCTCAAGCAGTCCTCCCACCTCAGCCTCCCAAGTAGCTGGGACCACAGGTGCATGCCACCATACCTGGATAATTTTTGTAGCGACAAGGCCTCCCTACATTGCTGAGGCTGGTCTTGAACTCCCAGGCTCAAGCAGTCCTTCTGCCCTGGCCTCCCAAAGTATTGGGATGTAGGCATGAGCCACCACACCTGGCCATTTAGCTTCCTTTTTAAAGGATCATTACTCAGTTTATATAAAGCTAAATTTTTTTTGATGAGACTGAACTAATTGGTCACATTTTACTTAAAATTTTATTTATATACATTCACACATGTACACACATGTACCTCCATGCTTCCTAACATATTTATAAGAGCTTTCCTGGTTTGACTGCCTCTGGGAATTTGAGCACCTTCTTTCTCTTGGTTCCAGGGTCAGTCCCTCTCCAGTGCCTGCTGGCATTGTTGTTGTAATAAGCTCTACAACTAACCTTGGGCTTGTCCTCAATGCCTCCCTTTCCTTCCTCACATACACATATATGCTTACTACATGTCATCTGTCACCAAACCTGTTGGCTACCCTCATCCTGAGTCTGCCCACTGATATTACTCTAAACAAGCCACTAAAGTACCAGGCCTGGACCGATGCACCACCCTCCTAACTGGCTGCTGTTTCCACTCTTCCAGTTTGATCTCTACCTAGCTCCTGTCTGACCTTATTAAATTGAAGTTAGCTCAATACTCTTCTACTTGAAAACATTCACTGGCTTCTCTGTGCATCACAGTAAATTCCAAACTCCTTTCCATGGGCCATAAAGCCCTGCATATTTGTGTATCTGCCTGTCTCTCTGACTGCCTCCTGATACTCTCGTGGTCTCCTGTCTGCTGGCCTTCCTGCCGTGTTTCTCTGCTAAGCTCACTCCCACCTTAATGCTTTTGCCCTTGCAGTGTCCTCTACCTGTCATCTTCTTCCCCCACATTTTTGCATGACTTGATTTCTTTTGTCAATTGCATGTCTGCCCTAATGTTACCTCTTTATTTTTATTCGTTTATTTTGAGATGGAGTCTTGCTCTGTTGCCCAGACTGGAGTGCAGTAGCACAGTCTTGGTTTACTGCAACCTCCATCTCCTGGGTTCAAGTGATTCTCCTGCCTCAGCCTCCCGAGTAGCTGGGACTACCGGCACACACCACCATGCCCAGCTAATTTTTGTATTTTTAGTAGAGACAGGGTTTCACCATGTTGGCCAGGATGGTCTTGATCTCTTGACTTTGTGATCCACCTGCCTCAGCCTCCCAAAGTGCTGGGATCACGGGCATGAGCCACCAAGCCCGGCCAATGTTACCTTTTTAAAAAGGCCTTTCCTGACCCACCGTATTTAGAAGGACCCAACCTTCTCCCATTCCTCCTGACAAGCCTTTTTTTTCTTTCTTTCTTTCTTTATTGTACCTATCTCAGCCTGAAAGGATTTTTTGTACTTATTTACTTGTTTATGGTCTGATTAATCCATTGGAACTGTGCTGTTCAGTAGTATAGCCACTAGCCACATGTGACTAATTAAATTAGAATGACGAAATAAAGACTAAAATTCAGTTCCTCGATTGTACTAGTCAAATTTCAAATGCTCAATAGCCACACGTGGCTAGTTGCTACTACATTGGACAGCACAGATACCATTTCCATAAGTCAGAAAGTTGTGCTGGACAATGCTGTATTAAAATATGAGTTCCCTGAGGGCAGACAGCCTGTTTGGCTCATTCACTGCTGAATGTCCAGAAGCTATGTCTGATCTGTGGTGCTCAGCAAATAAGAGTGGAATGAATGAATGAATGAATGAATGAGTGAATAAATGAACAAGAGCCTCATATTTTTCAGGAAGAATTGCCCTCACCACTTTAATATTCATCTTTAAACCTTCCATACCCCTGAACAGACTTAATTTTCAGGATCAAAGAAATAGAAATTTGTTTCTTAATATGTAAGGGGAGACTTGGAATATTTAATCATTGTAATGGGATGCCTTCTAATGCCCTTGAATTTGCCATTGTTCAACTTGTGTCCTTAGAGCTTCACTCTGGGGACTCCATCCTTCAAATAAAATTCTTATCTGACTTCCGGGAGAAAGGCACAGTTTTCCTGGTCTCTTTTTAGCATGATAAGCCCTTTTCCTCCCTCTGCGTCCACTGTGTATACACGAGATTTTTGCTAACACTCACTAACGCTTACAGTTACCAAAGTTAGAAATATGGCATGCTTGTGACTGTGGGTTGTTATTTGTGCTATTTTCCTGAATTTACCTTGTGAAAAACCACAGTTTTTAAAAGTGTCTTGACAGTGTCTGAACTTGCAGCACCCTATATCATACCGATTGGCAAGGTCTGCTGCTGTGTAAGGATTGTAGCTGAGTGTTGATTAAAAGCAGCACTTTCCCTCTCGCTTGCTTCAGAGCTAATACCCTTATAAATTGTTGCTATGAACTTTTGAACTCAGAGAAACTTCTGAATATATGTAATAAGAAGTAAAGTAATCCAGGGCTGAGAATTTGTGTCTTCCCTGAAACAAATCACATGGATTAAAAAATAAGTTTGATTCTTAGCTTTTTAATGGTTTCTTAAATCTAATGTTTTAAATTATAATCTGGAGCCTTTAAATATACTTTATGTAAGGTTTTCAAAGAACAATTCTTCATATATAATTGTCTAGATAAGAAATTTCATAAAGTAGATTTGAAAATCACCTTCAAATAAGAATGCTGTCAAAAATAATTTGTCATTTTTATTTTAAGACAGATAAATCACTTAAGCCCAGAATAATATACTAAATCATGTTCTGAAGTGTAGATTCTAGAAATGTATTAGATTAAAACAATGAAAATAATGTCAAAGTATTTACATTTTTGAGTAAGTTTTATATCTAATGTCTTATTGTCCTGAGTAAAAACATATTTTTATTTATTTATTTATTTATTTAGAGACAGTCTTGTTCTGTCGCTCAGGCTGGAGTTCAGTGGTATAATCTCAGCTCACTGCAACCTCTGCCCCCTGGGTTCAAATGATTCTTGTGCCTCGGCCTCCTGAGTAGCTGGGACTATGGGAATGTGCCACCATGTCTGCCAAATTTTTTGTATTTTTAGTAGAGACAGCATTTCACCATGTTGCCCAGCCTGGTCTCGAACTCCTGAGCTCAGACAATCTGTCCACCTCGGCCTCCCAAAGTGCTAGGATTACAGGCATGAGCCACCGCACCTGGCCACAACATAAGATTTTTAAGCTTGAATAAAGCAAATATAATTTTCAGATTCACTATGCCTCACTCCAGAAAGCTTATGAATTAGTGAACAGTTTTATTTAATAAGACATTATGAGAGAAATATAATAGCTATTACTGGAAAGTTGTATTAATTTTATTTTTATTGGAAAAGGTAAAGCATCATATGTCTTCAAAAGCTGAATGATAGGCAGCCCATGAATCTAGGCTTAAAGATAAAGATCTTGTTCTCTAACATGTATTGCTGCCTTTAGCTTCTCCAGAGAGAATCTCATGCTGCAAGGATTCCTGTATATGAAACATGCAATACCAGAGAACCTGCTTAAGAACCTCTTTATGCAGTCAGAGTTTATTACCAGCACTTGTGGTAGGGCTCTTTCATGCAGAAAAACCTTGTTCCAGGGAGCACCTGAAACCACTTTTCCAGCATTCTTTTTCGGATTTTGTTAACATTTTGATGTCAGAATTGCTTTTGGCCTGTTGTCTCTAAGTGGCCCTAAATGTTTCAAAACATGGCCAGCCTTTCTGCTCTAAAGATTATCCCACAACAAGCAAATATGTAAGAATGCTTGCAAGTGCTTCAGATGTCTGTAGTGGCACCAACAGAACAGAATGCCTGATGTCATGTTGGAACTGGGGATCTTCTGTCTTCCTGACTGGCTCCTCAGCCTACCCCAGAAACTACATTTCAGTTTCTTTCTTGTGGACGCTGGTGATGAATAGGGTTGTATTAGTAACTGAACTGAAAACCACTGGTTCTGACCCTCCAACATCCAGCCCCACGTAGCCTCATCAGCTTAAGATGGAATGATTTTAGGCTTAGAGTTCAAAGTGAATCATAATCTTTTCTTCACCAGTTTTTGTTCTTTAATTAATGAATGTTACTTAACCTATGTCTCCATTTTTCTGTCTCTAAAATGGGTGCAATTGTACCAACTTTGCAAAATTGTAAGGTTTAAATGTTAGGCATGTGAAAACCACCCAGCACAGGGTAGTTGCTCAAAAAGTAGTACTGTCTCTTTAGCATCATGAAATTCAGTAGCTGGAACTCTACTTGTAGAAGAGGAGAACTTGGGGTTTTTTGGATTATATTCACTTAGCAACTAAATTTTATTTTGTAATTTCTCCATGAAATGTCTCTAAGTATACTCCATAAGGAAAAGTATGATTATATATACCCGTGGTCCTCATTATCTGAATAATCAGGAAAGGGTGGGGGGAAACACACTAAAAAGTGAAGCCACAAAAAACTAGAACCATGTTTCATGGCAAATAGTGAGAAAAAAAAATCACCTAATTGAAATTTGTCTTGAAAAACTAAATAAATTATGAAAATAAGTCTATTAATACCTATGTTCTATAAAATTGGTTAGTTTTTAAAAATGAATTGGCAATCAGTTCTTTCAGCAAAATTATACATTCATATTACATTACATCATTTATTTTGTGTTTGAATTTACAGTATACAATCAAAGATAGTCATTTTTGAAAAAAAAAAAAGTCTTTGGACTTTATCAACTTACCCAAAGACCTGTCTTTATCATTAGTCGGATGATACTCTTAAGAAGTATCTGTCACAGCTCCATCTTTGTTGACATCTTTCTTAAGTTATCTACTGCTCCAAATTTTCTAGTGGCCTGGTGTGTGTTTCACTTATTCAGCATCTCTTTCTCTGACCTCGTGAATCCTGTATCTCTCACAAACTTTGCAATTTCACTTCCAACCTACTTGCATTGTGTTTGTGTTGCATCAAAGAAAGGTTTAAAACCTCCCACAACCAGCAAGGTTCCAAACATGTTGATTTAATGAATACAAAGAGATGATAATTGTAAGCAGGGATGTTTGAAGGAGTTGTTTTTTAAAAAAACAGCCAATTCATGAATATTTTCATGTCATGATGACTTTTATATCCCTATGCAACCTTGAAACTGTGGAAGGCTGGAGAATCAGGCCTTGCTGTGTGGAGTTACTGTCATCCTCTGATGAAGAACTCCATCGATGCCTTTAAGGTCCCAGCGTGATCATTTCTAGCGTGTTTGCTCACGCCATCCCCCAGATTTTCCAGAACAGCCTTTCCATCCACATTTTTTGATCCTCTGCTTCCACATCATCAGTTCCTAATGACAAACTAGACATAGAAAAATGAGGGAAAATCTTTCATACCATTTATCAGTACAATCAACTTTTAGCTCTCTATAAAGTTGGCCAGTAATGATTATGAAAGAATGATCCATTTTCTACTCCTAGGGGATGGATTCAGTTTGTGGACAAGAAAACAGAAAGAAATATGTGTGAGTGTTTTAAATTCCAGCTGTGGAATCCTAATTTCCTAATCATCACTGACTTGCCTGCATCAAATAATTTTGCTTATCTAATTAACTGAAATAATGTAGTCCTTCTGTAATGAGAATAGTAATAAAAACAATAACAACTAACCCTCTATTGAGCACTTACTTTGTTCCAGTCACTATTCTAAGGATTTTGCCTGTATTATCTTATTTAACCTTCGCCATACCCTCAGATTAAAATGTGCCTATTTTATAGATAAGGACAGTGAGTCCTTAAATGCCTCTTAAATGCCTATGAGCAATAGGTGATGGAGTAGAAATCTCATAAGACTGTGAGATGAATATGGATACTGTTGCCTCTTAAGGTACAAAGAAATAGAAAGATTATCAATCTGGCTCACCATAGAGGGAACATTGGAGATTGAGGAATCCGAGTGTTTTCTGACCCTAGGAATGGAGCAAATTGAAAGAATAACAGTGGAGAACCACATTTTTCCTCTGTTAAACCAGAGCTATCTAGAGGAACTCTACAGTATTGACTTGAAGAGAATTGTAGTGGATAAGAACAAGGAAAATTCAAGGCTTATCAATAGAAATGGAATGTTTGAAGTCAGAGAACTCATAGGAATGCTAGTTACCAAATACAGAATCAGATTAGCTGGAGGAGGAGGGAGCTGGAGAATGTCTATACTTCACTAGATAACAAGAGTGGAGTGAGCCAAGAACTCAGTTGGAGTTTGATGGAATGAAGCAGAGGGTTCAACTGAGGTTGAACTGAGCATGAACTACATTCAGAGGCCTTGGCAGTGCCCTCTTTGATAAGATAATGATAACAAACATATGCAAATGAATTAAATAGTACATGTGGTCCAGCTAGCCTCACCTTGGACTTTGAAAAGTTCCATAGGGGCTTAAGTCCCAGACAAACAATATAGCCAAGAGGGAAAGAATCTATGCTTAAAACGTTAGATTGAGTTTCCAGGTATCATAGATTCTTTTTTTTTTTTTTTTTTTTTTGAGACGGAGTTTCGCAGTTGGTGCCCAGGCTGGAGTGCAATGGTGCAATCTCAACTCACTGCAACTTCTACCTCCCAGGATCAAGAGATTCTCCTGCCTCAGTCTCCCAAGAAGCTGAGATTACAGGCATGTGCCACCATGCCCGACTAATTTTGTATTTTTAGTAGAGACGGGGTTTCTCCATGTTGGTCAGGCTGGTCTCAAACTCCCAACCTCAGGTGATCCGCCTGTCTCGGCCTCCCAAAGTGCTGAGACTACAGGCATGAACCACTGCACTGGGTCTTCTTCTATCTTTCTCACTGACTTGGTTGCATTCAGTGCCAGTAATTCCAGTGGTCACATATCCATGTTGCTTTCTTGCCTGTTCTACCAGTTGGCATTGCATCCTGGAAGGGACTTGGTCTATGACTGGCAGAACTTCTCCTGAGGCCTTGTGTAAGGTCACTGGGATCAACCATGGCCCTGATGGTTGATATTGGCACCCCTTGCCATACCTTATCTGGGAAAGTGAGGCCCAGGAGAAGGGAAAGTGGGTGTAGAATAGATGTAAACACAAGTGTTTAATTTGAGGATCCAATGTGATTTAAGAATTGAGGATAAAGTAGGAAAACTAAGTATCCATTTTCCACAGCACCTAGAACAGTATTAGACACTGGTAAGGAGTTAAAAAAAAAAAACCTCTCTTGGTTGATTTAATAGTTTGAAAATGGGAAATTTCTTAAACCCACTACATTTAATGCATCTGAAAAAATAAGCATTTATTGTCAACTATTTATTTACTTATTTATTTTTAGAGACAGGGTCTTGCTTTGTCACCCAGGCCTGAGTGCAGTTGTGCTATCATAGCTCACTGCAGCCTCAAACTCCTGGGTTCACGCAACCCTCCTGCCTCAGCCTCTTAAGTAGCTGAGACTACAGGTGCCCTCCACCACACCAGACTAATTAAGAAAAAAAAATTTGTGTGTGAAGACGAGGTCTTCCTATGTTTCCCAGACTGTCCATGAACTCCTGGCCTCAAGTGATCCTCACCTCAGCTTCCCAAAATGCTGGGATTGTCAGAGGCGTTTGAACCAGAGTAATTCCATCTTGAATAGGGGCTGAGTAAAATGAGGCTGAGACCTGCTGGGCTGCATTCCCCAGAGGTTAAGGCATTCTTAGTCACAGGATGAGATAGGAGGTTGGCACAAAATACAAGTCATAAAGACCTTGATAATAAAACAGGTTGCAGTAAAGAAGCCAGCCAAGACCCACCAAAACCAAGATGGTGATGAGAGTAACCTCTAGTTGTCCTCACTGCTACCCTCCCACCAGCGCCCTGACAGTTTAGTTTGAGACACCAAGGCAATGTCTGGAAGTTACCTATATGGTCTAAAAAGGAGAGGCATGAATAATTCACCCTTTGTTTAGCATATAATCAAGAAATAACCATAAAAATGGGCAACCAGCAGCCCTTAGGGCTGCACTATCTGTGGAGTAGCCACTCTTTTTATTCCTTCACCTTCTTAATAAACTTGCTTTCACTTTATGGACTTGCCCTGAATTCTTTCTTTTGCAAGATGCAAGAACCCTCTCTTGGGGTCTAGATCAGGACTCCTTTCCTGTTAACAGGATTGTAGGTGTGAGCCACTGTGCCCAGCCAATTTTCAACATTTTATTGTTCAGATATTTGACATAGATGGAAGACTTTAACTGGATATTAGAAAATTATATTCAAGACACATGTGTTATTTGTACTACCACATCCTTTGCCTGCTTATAATGAAAATGAAACAGTCAGTGTTTATGAATGTCATGCTAATGAAGTCATTTGCACTAAGTGCTTTGATACAAAGGTGCAGTCAACAGCCAATCTGAGGCCAAATTGCTTTAATGTAAAAATTTTTTTTTCATTAATTTCATTTTCTTTATTACTTTTTTTAATATTTCAATAAATTTTAAAAGTGTGGTGGACAGACCAATGCAGGAGACCTGTCTTCTACCCACCTGTGCCATTAGAAAGCTGTGTGACCATAGGCAAGTCACTGGGCCCTTCTAGATCTCTTTTTTCCTCATTTGTAGACTTATACAATGGTGAGAGATAATCGTTAATTTTTTAAATATAATGTTCAGTGCCTTTTCCCAGTGAAAGAAAACATGAAAAGAGTAATTGTTAAAAAGAGACATATATAAAACATTTGGGTAAGACTAGAGTTTGAACATAAAATGAATCTCAAAAGAATCTGCCATCTGTATTGGTGGTCTCTCTTCTCCTTGGCTTCCTGCCTACTTTGTTGCCCCCATGCCCCAACCTGTATTTAATCTCATTTAGCTTATTTACTCATGCAAAATGTCCATCTTCTTTTTACTTTCCCCAATTCCCTGTCTGGACTCTTTGGAACCATGAACCTTATTAATTTTTTTAGAATTGTGACCAGTTTTATGACATATGCTTTTCCCCAAAATGCCGTATGTCTTATGTTTATTTTTAAATAATTAGGCCATGATTTGTTTGGGAGTAAGACTTTTTCTATAGTACTGGTACAAAAAATGTGGGATACCTTCTATGGCTAAGCCAAACTTGGCTTCTGATAGAAAGATCCCTCTGGCCAGGCATGGTGACTCACGCCTGTAATCCCTGCAATTTGGAAGGCTGAGGCAGGTGGATCATTTGAGGTCAGGAGTTTGAGACCAACCTGGCCAACATGGTGAAACCCTGCCTCTGCTAAAATTACAAAAATTAGCTGGGTGTGGTGGCGTGTGCCTGTAATCCCAGCTACTTGGGAGGCTGAGACAGGAAAATCACTTGAGCCTGTGAGGCAGAGGTTGCAGTGAGCCGAGATCACACCACTGCATTCCAGTCTGGGCGGCAGAGTGAGACCCTGTCTCCATAAAAAAAGAAAAAGAAAGATCCCTGTTTGGTCACATGGTTTTATTCATTAATATTTTTCCATTCGTTCAAAATATTCTTGAGTGTCTTCTTTATGCCAATCTCTGTGCTGAGCACTGTGGGTTATGGTGAACAAGCCAGAGGATCTCATCAGGAGATGCAGACGCATGGATAGATAATAATAGGAAGTTATGGTAAGTATATAGAGTGTCATTTGCTGGAGAATTTTTCACAGAGGAAGAGGCAGGTAGACAACCTAGACTTGAAGTCAGGTGTAAACTTAAAAGCGTCCTTAGGAGTTACTTCCTAAGTAACCCCTAAACTGAGTTTTTGAAAAGTTTAAAGGTTAAACAAGTGAATTAGTCAGGGTCAAGTCAGCATAAACAGAAACCATTCTAAATATTTTAAACAGAGGAAAATTACAATAGAGAATTCGTTACTCCAATGCTGAAAGAGCTGAGACACCAAACTAAGCAAGATAAGGCAATCTTGATACTAGCAAAAGCAGGGAAGCCACCAGCTCCCCTAGGATTGAAAGGACAAAGGGAAAAGGTCTATTACCACCCACAAGGTAGGGCCACTAGCAAAGCTGGAATGATGTTCAGCTGCTGAACAGTTATAGGAGCTGATGACATAGAAGACACTGCCTGTGGCAGGGTAAGTATGTATGCGTATGTGAGAAAGAGAGTTAGAGAAAGACTAAGTCCCTTCTCCAAGCCCTCCAGTCTTCTGATTGAGTCTGCCATTGGCCAGATTTACCTGGAAACCAGTCAGTTGGCAAAGGAGCCTAGGAAATATCATTTCCTGAGAGAATATATCTGAGAGTAAATAGGCAAATGTTCATGCCATTCATAGCCAAGTGAAAAGCCAAACGTTGGGTGTTGGATGTCTTGGTGTGGTCATGAGAGAAGGAGGATGCATACAGAGGTATCAGCATAAGCCAAAGCACCAGGACAAGAAACAGCATGAGATATGCACAGAATCTCAGTCTCTGTCATAAAGTTTCCAGTATGAGTCAGAGATTGATAGGAGCTGAATGTAGGCAGGCACCCAACATGAGAGGCTTCATGTGACTTAACGGAGTTACTGGCCATCTTCCCTGTAGGCAATGGGAAAGTTCTGAAAGGTTTTCAACAGGGAAGTGGCAAGCCCATATTTGTATTTTAGGTCACTTTGACAGTTGTGTAGACTCCCAGAATGATTTTGAAGAAGCAAAAATATGATTTATTTGCCTTTGTCTTGTCCTTCTCAGATTCATTCAAGCAAGAAACAATGAGAAGCAGCAGTAAGAAAATGGTAGAAAGGATGGAAAGCATAAAAATGATAGGAAGGATGGATGTACAGGTGAGGGAGAGGTGGGATCCAGGGATGGCACCCAAATCTCTCACCTCAGCTGAGGATGGTGGTGTTGTCAAGTAAGGTTAAGTTTGAGTTGGGAGTCTAAGGGACATCAAGCGGAGTTATCCAGAAGCAGATGGGATCTGTACACATAGGTATTCGTGGGTGATTGAGAAGAGAAGTGGACCAAGACTTGACCATAGGGAGCAACAAATGTAAAGCCTTAAAAGAAAAAGAGAATATCAGACAGGTCCAGGTGTGATTGGATTTAGTGGTAGAAGATGATCTTGTTCTAAATCATTTTCAGAGGAAAAAGTAGTAGAAACTAAATTGTGCTGGGTTAGGAAGTAAAAGGAAGACAAGAAAGTAGCAATGGTAAATGTAGATGTGTCTTTTGAAGTTTGGATAAGACCAGAGAAAAGACGGGATGAAATGCAAAGTTGGGATGGGTTTCATTTGCAGGGTTGATGAGACTTGAGGATGTATGTAGTCGGGTTCAAAAAACCAGAGATGAGTTTCTTTAGAGGATAGAGTAGAGATAGAGACTAAGGGGCTCAGGGCTGGAGTCAGGCCTGGAGACACTTGGGGGAATTTCCCACAACTGTTTGCCAAGGAACTGCACTTATGCTGCAAAGACAGTGCATTTAGAATTCCAGTCTTGGCAAAGAAACCAGGTAGCACTTTCCCGTTTCAAGCAGAAAGCACCTGTATTACTGTGTATGTGATTTTAGGAGACAAATAGTAGCAAAAACTAGCAGTTGTATAGCACTCTGCATCCTTCAAACTGGGCTCAGAGTTTTATTTGAATCCCATGATTGTCTCATAGCTGTGTGTGCATAAACTATATATATACACACACACAAACACATACACATAGGTCTGTATATATTTTATTGTCTCTGAGAAACTCCTTATTAGAAACCTGACACACAGCAAATAGGACTTGCCAAACCTTTCATAATTCATACATGATTTAACCCAAGTCTTCTGACTCTGGAGTTGTAGGGTCATCTTTAACAGACTTTGCCATTGCAATTAACAGACTTTGTCATTCTGATAGATTGGCCTAGAGAGTGGCAAGTATATAGGCACTGTCCCCTTCACTTTACTTCCTGATTCCCTAGGCCTTTCAGCCTCAGACAGTCTGGAGGCCCCTCCTTTGGATCCCCTAGTGTTACAGGTAATAAGTGGTTTTGCTGAGTACCATAGAGTCAGTTTTCCTTGACGGCAGTTCCTCCCCTCCCAGCCTCCTATGTTCTGGCACGAGGCTTCCCCATATTCTGCCCACAAAACTTTCCTATCTGGGGCTCTTCCTTTCCACACACGAGAAAAGGTGCCTCTGGAGCCCTCATACTTGCAGAATTTTTCGTCACGGCCTGATTTTCAAATTCTGTCATCCTTCTCTGCTACCAGATTTCCAGTTTTTGAACCTAGTATATCCAGAAATCACACATTTCTCCCCATTTCTACTCAAGCCCATGCCACACAAACCTGGTGGGACTCCTGACTCTGTCATGTACCAGCTGGAGCTAACTGAGCAAGCGACTCAGCCTTAGTGAACCTAATGATACTTTGCACTTATTATAAGGATTTCAAGAGATAACTTATTTGAAGGATCAAGCTTAGTGCCAGACTTAATAAATCTTAGCTCCCTTCTCCCATCAGAGTGGCCTGGAGCTCTTATCCACATTTCCCAGCAGTTAGCACAGTAATATAATTAGCAACATTAGTATATCTAAAAGGCAATTACCATTTAATTGCTCTGGCCCCAGCCAGCCTGAAGTTTCTCTCCATTCACTTTTAATTTGGGGTTAGGGGTTTTTAGTCCTAGCCTGACTGGTCACAAAATCACTGCCTTGGAGAGAATTGAAAATAGCTGTAGGCAGCCATTGATTACACAGTAAGAGATTTGGTAATTCCTTCCATTTTGTCCTATGTAACATATCAGTTTGCTCCTAGCCAGTGAACTAATCAGTTTCAAGCAGCATTTTTCTGAGAGTTAGTGAAGGATCATTTTTGGTCAGACCAGCTCTGATCTCAAGAAGGCAAGCACTCCCACAGATGCTCCACACTGATCTTCATTAAAATAAATTAGTGCCATTGTATGGATTCAGATTCAGAATCAAGTTTCAGCCATCCTTTCTTAGAAGACATTTATTTATATTACATACTCAATTTAAAGGAGCAAATGCCCTTTCCCTCAGCCTGCGAAGTTTGTTTATCTTAGAGCTACTGTGAGAATATAATGCCCAAATGAAGGCAGTGTGTTTTATTTCTCCTCCTCTGACCCAATGTCGCATAAAGTAACAGCAGTCTCTAATCAAGAGGAACCCAATGTACTTTGAGATTTCCAATCAAAATCTTTAATTTTCGAATGGCACATGTGCATTTGAGGAAACCTAGATTGCCTTAGGCCACACGGAAAGCATTTACATCTGAACCACTTTACATATGATTGCGAGCTAAAGCACATTCTAAATAACTTTTAGCAGTTTGAGATTTGGAAAACAGCCTGGCCCATATAAATTCTCCCTTAATTCTTTTTCTGTTAAATCTTATGCCAAAGTAAATGGAAGCTGTAGAGAACCTTTGAACTCAGTTCTCAAAGAGCCTCGGTGAAGTTGGATTGGCAGAGCCTATGTTAGGTTTTCAAAGAAAGATTTTTTTTTTGTTCCCCCTTGAAGTGTCCACATCACAGTCACCTTCCTTGGCGAAGGATGCAGTCTTGCTTCCTGGACCTTCTTGGCTCTGGACCATGTATGTGCCTCTGAGAAATGGGCTTTCTGCTGTAAGGAACTCCTCAGGAGGACTCTTCAGGACCCTTGGGGTTGGCATCCAGGCTTCTTAGCTCCTTTGCTTCACGGTTCAGTCAGCTGCACTTTTCCTATTCTCTTTCCAAAAGAGCTATTGAATGCAAGAGTCCTGGGGTTCAATGCCACCTCTTCCTGCCAGTTAGAGCAAGTGGCTTCACTTTTCCAAGCTTCACTTTCCTTTTCTGTGAACTGGAAATTAAAAATAGAATGGTATATTTCAAAATAGCTAGAAGAGAAAAATTGTTATGTTCCCAACACTAAGAAAAATTACATGTTTGAGTTGATGGATATCCCAGTTACCCCAATCTGATCATTACACATTGTACACAGGTATCAAAATATTACATGTTTCCAAAATATATACAACTCATATATCAACAAAAAAATCTGTATGCTCAAAAAATAATAGTATGGCGCACATGGATCCCACACTTCTCTGAACATTTTGCTCTTGTACTCATAGCCATGCAATTTATTACGTTGGATTACTTATTTTATCACTATCAATTAATAATTATTAAAACATAAATATATTTTATATTTCTCATACATGTATGTATGTAACATAATGTAACATATATGACATGTATTGTACTTTAGTGTGTTCTTACTGCCAAATCATTGCCTCTAGAAGGCTGGGACAATTGCACCCTGTGTACCATCCCTAGAAGCCAGGCCATGCTGAGCACACAACTGCTTCTTAATAAACAGCTAATTAAGTGCAGTCTTATGAAGGTACCTGTTTATCCTTCTGTTTCTTACTTATCAACAGAAAGTCTTATTCATCAGTTAAGCAAATATTCACAAAAATTAACTTTGTTCCCCTCATATTTTAATGTATGCTGTTTCTCTAGTCTAGATATAACCCTGAAGGAGAAAATGGCACATATTTTTTGTCCTTTTTATCCTAATGCAAAGGAACATACGACTTGTTTGCTGATTGTTTGCACAGCTTCATATAAGCTTTTTTTGATTTTGTAAAATATGTTTTTCTAATTGCTCCTCATATGCATGTAGAAAGTCAGTATTATTTGCTATAAATTGTTACTATTTGTGTAAATTTCAGAAATAGCATCACTTAGACAATTTCTCAATTTATCATGCCAAAACTAAATCTCAAACTCAAGTGGGCTATATTCTGCCTGCTGTTTAGAGTTTTTCTTCACTACTCTACAGAGTTACTTCAGGCTTAGGGCTGGGCCTGGTGACTCATGCCTATAATCCTTGTGCCTTGGGAGGCTGAGGCAGGAGGATCACTTGAGACCAGGAGTTTGAGACCAGCCCGGGCCACATAGTGAGACCCTGTCTCTACAAAAAAAATTAAAAATTGACTGAACGTGATGACATGCTCCTGTAGTCCCAGTGACTTGGGAGGCTGAAGTGGGAGGATCACTTGAGCCTAGGAGTTCAAGGTTGCAGTCAACTCTGATTAGATTTCTGTTATCCGGCCTAGGTAACAGAGCAAGACCTTATCTCAAAAAAGAAAAAGAATTACTTCAGGTGGTCATCGTGCCTCTGCTTACACATTGCCAGTGTAGGGGCTAACTACTGCTGAAAGAGCCTTTTTCCATTTCAAGCAAGTCATCTTGAGCTGGTGTACAGAACGCTTGAAGGTCTTCATGAGGTACAGAGGTGAAAACAACCATATTTATTACTGTCGTTGAAAGAGAAGGGAGAAGACAAATTGCCATTTAAAAACCTGTTTGACTTCTATATTATAAACTCAAAGAAACTCTTCTCAGTGTGTTATATGTTGGATGTACCAATTATAAATCATTAGAGGGAGACTGAGAAAAGTCAACAGGAATCTGCAATCTGACATGTGTGGAAAGGCAGTGACTGAGAACCGGTGGTTTGGGAATCAGTCCTACCTGGCTTTGATTCCTGTCATCATTAGTAGCTTTGAGCAATCTGCTTTACTCTCTGGTCTTCTGTTTCCTCATCTGTGAAATGAGAGTGATATTAAAGATTAAATCAGGTTGGAATTGTAAAGCAAAACACCAACACAGTGTCTGGCTTAAGTTGGGGTTAAATAAATAATAAGAGCATTATTATTGTATTATTGTATTATTTTATTATTAGAACCACAGGGGTTTCTATTTGACTGATAATGGATGTTTCTTTAAAAAAAATGTGTGAGGACTCTAAGTTGACTATCTTAGTAGCAAACTAAAGGAAAGGGGGTTAATAGAAACTGTCAGTCCCCAGTCGCCACCTCCCCACAGTAGGGTTGTGCAGCCCAGCTTTTCCATCTGCTTACACAGCCATAAACCTCTTATCTAACATGCAGCACTAGGAGTTGTTCATACCCTTACTGAAAGGGCTGACCAATACCAAATACTGATCACATCTTTATGTAAATAAAACATCAGCTAATTTCTTATTCTAATCTGTATTTTTTTGGTCAGGCCAATGTTGTGTTTCTAAAACAGCTCTCCTCCAAAAAAGCTGTGATTTGCAGCATTTGCCAATTTCCATGGTGTAAATACTTCCAGCATGGCCAATTGTAAGCTCTTAACATAAAGTCACTGAACACAGAGTTTGGAAGAGATGTGCACAGCTGTTCAAGTTGTTGCCACTCCATTACACCACCGGGCCAGGCTAAAGCTTATGTTTTGATAGTATGGGACAGGAAGGTTGATGACAGCAAAACCTACAAGCAAATGCAGTCCAGGGAAAATAGTTTGTCCTAGAGTGGATCACTATACTATACTTGGATTCATCCAGAAAGTGAGTTCATGCCAGATTACTCGAGCAATGTATTTCAAGGCCATCTTTCTGTTCTAGTTCTGTACTCTCCAGTCATACTTAGAAGAGAAATATTTCCCTAGCCTCTTGTGCTGTAGGAAGGAAAATCTCCCTAATCACTTCTCAATTGTTTGAATGTTTCCTTAACCGATAGTTTAGATATTTGCTCCTGGACATAATCCCCATGTTTATAAAGATGTCTTCTTTTTCTCCCTCCTCTTTCCCTTCCCCCTCTCCCTCCCTTCTTCCTTCCTTCTTTATAACCACCCTTACTTCCTACAGAAGTATTTTCCACCATCTTTTGTATTTCTAACATCTCTACAAGATCATCAGAACAGGTAATAGTACTTCTGCTTTGCAAAATTGTAGAGAAACTAGAAAACTATTCTACTTGTATAAATCTCTATCATGTTATTACTCTCATTTTTAATTTGTCATTTTGTTATTTTGAAATCTTCATTGTTATTCAGACATCCCTTACTTTAACTTTCTTCCATGAGTGGAGTGGTATACTTTCAACCTCTGGCTACTTTTCTTTTGTGTCACAAATTTAATTTTATTCTCTCCATCATGGTTTTTGAAAACTGTATTATACTGTATCTAGGAAATCGTATTACAGTACTGTAAATACATTTCTGAGACTTTTAATTAAGTGATGATACCTAGCACTTTCTCATCATAGTCAAGTCCCTGGAGATGACAAAATAGAATCCTTTTGGGAAGCAGTTCTGTTTTCAGCATCTCATCACTGGAGCAAGCAGAATTCTGTTACAGGCTTTGAACTGTTAGGGTGATATCAGTTGATGATTTTGTCAACATAGTGGATCTATTTAAAAATCCAGATTGTCTCACTAAGGACCTCTTAAAAGTTTTCCAAAAGCCTAGTGACAAACAGAAGAGAAAAAGACATTTGAGATAACAGTTCAGAATTTACCATGAAGCCCTCTGCAGACATGCTTGAGATCATCACTTGTACCATCCTAATCTTCGTGAACATCGTTGGAAACTCACGTTTGTTTTATTCTACAAGAAGATGTATCACTGGGCATTTACAGACATCCTTTCTTCTAATTTTTAATCTTATTTTTGTCCACCTTATTAAAAACTTGGTGGTGAATGTTATGAAAATTGTTTACTCTTCTGGTATCATGTTGGATTCAGCTGGCTGCAAAGTTCTGTGCTTTACATCAGCCCTGACAACTTCACTGGCCATCTGGTTCATGTTACACTTTGCATTGCTTTACCACTGGAAGCTTTACCAAATTGCCCACCCTTTGGGTGAGAATCTAAGCCTGGACCAACAGAAGCATTCCTTGAAGGTGGTGAAGGTGGTTTCTGTACTTTGGGTGGCTGGTGTGGTGTATATATCCCAGTTTTAATTCGTACTAGAAAACCAGAATTCTCGAATGCAGGAGATGATACAGATCCCTTGTCTACTAACAAGATGTACATGGATTGCCCAAGTTGTCTTTGGAAACAAGCAGGTAGAGTTTTTCTAGGGGAAAATTTTTTTGGTTCTGATTGATATTCTTCCTTTAGTTATTTTAGTCTTTGTCTGTTTCTGGATGTCTTTCCTCTTTTCGGAGAGAAAGAAGATGACATATGGTGACATCTGGATTGGAGATGATGATTCAGAAACTGAAATCCTTAGAGGGGCCAAGTTCAGTATTTTATTAATGTTGCTGATCACTCCACTTTGGATTTCTCACTTTATCTTAGTCTATTTCTTGAAAGACTTGGCAGCATGCAGCTTTATTCCAGCTGTTCTTACAGACCTCTCTTCAAACTTCTCTGCTCTCAGTCCTTTCTTGCTTATGTTGGTTAATTACAAAATGAAGTTGGTGTCCTTCTGTGGTGCCAAAAAGGAAAAACCCACACCGCAGCCTACAAATGTTATTCTTTCTCCATATGCTTAATGGCAAAGAATTCAAGTTTAATCATTGGAAAACAGACCCTGTCAGTGGAGAGTATAGCTTGAAGTTTTCATAGCGCTCATCAACAGTTTCTGAAAGGGCCTCTAGAAAACTGACTCCTCTTCAAAAATAGACTTCAGAGGAAACTGTTCAAGAAAATACATGAACATTAAGCTATTATATGTTAAAAAATAGTCATCACAACATTTTTTATTTAAGACAATACCAAGAGTTCTAGTGCAAAAATTATAAAGCAACTCAACAGTTTTCAATCTGGAAATGAACTCAACATAAACAATATATTATTTACTCTGTACAAGATATTGTGTTTAAAAAACAACATATTGATGAAACTGAAGATAATACTTCCTAGCTGAATTTTAAAGGTACACATAAATAATCTTATGTTGTTTTTGAAATACTTCCACACATATCAGAAGTGTGTTAGGTAGGTATGCAGCGTTCAGTTTTTGCACTTTTAGTATAGTACCTCAGCCATCATGGAAGCAGATTTTGTTAATCGTCTCTACCCTACATGTCTTTAATAAAGTAGGGCTAAATGAAGCATTGGATTAAAGAATTAATACTTACTAAGTCATACTCTATGTGTATGTATAGATGTGCAAATATTTGGTTGTTCAGACATTTAACTCACTATCCTTGCTTAATCATCTAAATATATATTAAAGTATACTCTTTTCTTCAGAAAAAAAAAGACATTTATTTTATAGGGAATTTATCTCCTTTTGGTTATCAAATTGGTACATTTACAAATTGGAAGAACTTATAAAACCTTCATAATAATTTGATCTCTGGATTTGGAGCCAATAAAAATAAGCACATTGTAATTCTAATTACAAATATATGGCTGGGTTTTTCTTTTTCTCACTTAGCTGGGTTAGCTCTTTGGACTGCTTCTGATACAGTGAGTAATTATGTTCAGTATCTTCACATATATTTATGTAAGCATTGATTTTTAAGCAAATTCTTAGTAGATTTTTGCTTTTTATTTTTTTCATTTTTCTTCTGTGTTAACAGACCTGGGATTTATTATACTGTTGTTCTAGTGAATAGATGTCCCCAAATTGAGACCTCGGTTCTAAAAAGGCAGCATTGAAAATTATAAAACTGGACCTCATTAACAGAAGACACTAAGAACATCTTTGTAGCCATGAAATGCTATACAGAAAGGAAATTTTAAAGTAGCCAAGACCCAAATTGTGTAAAGTTGTGTGTGCCAATGTCTATGTCTTGTATAGCACAACAAATTGAAAAAAATCATAATAATAAAAAGACAGACCTAAGACCCTCTGAGATTGCTGGGTGGTCTTCATGGGAAATGCTTAATTGAGTCCACTGAGGCAGCTTAATCAAAAGGGCACTAGGCATGAATCCTGTATAATGAAGTTAACATCTGGATAGACGTGGCATGTGGGGAAGAGGTCACTATCTTTAATTAAGTGCAGATGTAGCCAAAGCTGAGAATAGCCACTAGCTTAGGTAGTGGTTCTAAAATGTGATTCTGGGACCAGCAGAATCAGCATCACCTGGGAACTTCTTACAAATGCAAATTATTGGGCACCACATTGACCTACTGAATCAGAAAGTCTGGGATTTGGACCCAGCAGTCTGTTTTAATAAGCCATCTGAGTGACTCTCATGCACTCTAAAGTTTGGGAATAACTCATCTAGGATTGCTCCAAAGTTTAATCCTCATGAACAATCAGAATGAAGCCAAGATAACTGACTGAAGATGTAGTCTTCAATGATCCCATGCATGCTGCTGTTGTGTCTGCTTCTCTTTAAAATGGCAATCAGGATTGTGATCTGTGTTCCATACATACTCAATAATAATTTCCAAACACATCCACTGCAGAAATTAAGTAATCTTTGCAAAATCAAAAATAAAGCATAACCATTTCAGGTGAGCCAAAAATTTGAAACTTGGATTTGGATAGTTTCCTGTACATAACGGAGTAAGGGCTCCAGTTCCCAGAATATTCCATAGTTACCTTCCAGAAGCCAGTGCAAGACATGGTTGGTTGGCTTAAGCCCAAGCTCAACTTCCCAGTGCTAGAAATGTTTTCTTTTTCTTTCCAGATATTTTCTTCTTGTTTGGACCTCATTAGGTCATAGTTTTGTCCTTGTGGAGTTGATAAGTTTTCATTTACAACAGGGAACAAATCATATGTTCACTGAATGAACAATATTCCAGTTCTCTTTTAAAAATTAGTTGGATTTTAACTCTCTTGCTCCCTCTTTTCTCTCCCTTAACCTCCAATTTCACTCAAGTTCCTGGTGGGATTATGATGACATAGGATAGGGGAATTCAACAGAGATAGTCATGGCAGCTCTCTGAAGAGATGTAAAATTGTTTAGGACTGTCCTGAGGTCCTGGTTTAGTTTCACGGGTGTTTGTCAATGCCATCCCAGACTACACAAAATCTTTTGAGCTGGGAGGCTATCTATTCTTACTTCACAATGCAGGATTCTGATCTTCTTCTCTCAGAGGACTTCTATTTGAACAATTTCTTGCTGAGGTGGGTGTGATTTCACAAAGCAGCCCATTCCATTAAAGCCCGTTTGAAATACCATAATTACAAAGTATTTACTGAGACTGATATCTCTGATATTTCCTCCAAGATTTACCCTTGAAGTTAAATCCTCCTTTTACCTGTGGGATCTTTAGATTCTTAGAGAGGAAAGCTTTTTTCTCTTCACCAAGTTAGGTATTTCCTTAGCTGTATTGCATAAGACAGTTTCTCAACCACTGGTTCTCTTGGCTTCCTTACTCTGTCTTGGTATATTCCAGATAACCTGTGGCTTTTTAAAGAAGTAACACCCAGAACTGAATACAATATATTTTTTCTTTGTTTATGTGTATGCATGTGTGTTTGCATGTATTTTTTCTATTATACATTCTTTTATCTTTTTCTGCACAGCTCCTGTGAGCATGGATTCTTTCCTTCTTCCAAAAAGAATTTTAAGTGTTCAACTCATTTTAAAATCACACACACGAGAGAGGGGTGGGATGGAGACAGATAGACAGACAGGGAGAGAGAGAGGGAGAGGGAGAGAGACAGAGAGAGAGAGACCAGATTTAAAGGTATATAAAATATGTATATCTGCCCTAGGCTTAAAAACTAAGGTCTCTCCAAGCTCTCAAGTTCAGGTATATGTTAGTTTGTTCTCAATATTTGGATTTGAGAAACCATAAAATGACCCACAAATCACCTGCAAGAATTTTAATGTATAAATTAAAGGGCAAAACTACAAAAAGACCAATCCTTGTAGGGATTTTTCAGAGAAATCCTGATCTCTAGAATCAAGTTTTCTAAAACAGTGCCTAAAACAGTGCCATCTTCCTTGCCTTTTTAATAAGACATTAAAAAGGATGCTTATAATCCAATTTTCTTTGAAGGTGAAGTTGAAGATTTAAACCAACTGACTATGGAATATGTTGCCTTATAGACCAGTTCAGGGAGATCTGTGAGTAAGGTATGTTAGAGACACAAAATCTATACACGTTTTGTTAATGATGATGATGATGTCTACCATTTCTGTTTAATCTCTCCTGGAAAGAAGGGTAACTCATTTGGAGTTAGGTTCATGAACATCCAAGCAATACAATTCAGGGCTAAAGATGTCTGGAATTCTGACCTAGATGGTTCAAAGACATACCCATGATTCAGAGCAGTCCAGGGCAAGTCAGAAGAACACTAGACTGGTTAGCAGGAAATGATTTGTGTTAGCTGGCTTTGCCTCTACTTAGTAGTGCATAACCTTAGACAGAATATTCCTGAGGTTTGCCATCTGTGAAATATAAAAGATATGATTACAAATTACAAATTATGGTGCATCCCTTCTGCCTCCATCACTGGTTGCAATAAATAAATTCAGCTAAAAAATGCTGAAGATGATTCTTAAAAATAAAACGTTTGACACAGAGACAGTGTTGCTTTACCATTGTTATTTTGGCAAGTTGAAGTAGGAGAGAAAAATACTAGACTTAAAATCAGAAGCCCTGGCTATGTGAATTTGAGGCAATTACAGAACCTCTCTGAGCCTTGGTTTCCTTATTTCCACAAAAGAAATTAAGACTTTCGTCTCCCAGCATCTGTGTGAGACTAAGTAAGCAAGTGTATGTAATAGCACCCAGTCCTAAATCTTGATGCAGAGTTTTCTTCACAACTTTTTCTGTGGGTGTTTCCTTCAGGACAGCAAGGAAGAAACGTAGTCTCTCCTCTAGGAGCTGGAGCAGGCTCAGTATATTACATTGAAGTCCCTTGTTTGATATCAAACATTCACTTGTATTTTTACAAACATGCCAGAAATTTGATATTCCAAGATGTGCTCTGTGTACTCTCTGGCTTTGGAAATACTCCCCTGACAATCCCTATTTACCACCCTACCCTCACCCTCACCCTTCAAGACCCTTTTGTAGAAGCAAAAATACAGCAATCAATGCTAAATCAATGTTATGCATCTTTCTGGACATTCTGTTCCAGAATTCTCATTTCCAGGCCGGTTCCCATACTGAAAGCACAGACAACTGGAACACTTCCTCCTGCCCCCAACCACTCCCTCCCCATTCACACCTCCATCCTTCCGCTTTCAGTTTTGCCAGGCTGACTTTCCTTATCTCCACAGTCTAGATTGGGTGCCTCAGCCTGCTGTGTATTTATTGGTCTTGGCCAGCACCACATGATATTGTAATAGCATGCCTTCTTGTTTGTCTCCCCTGGTACCATATACTCCATCCTGGTGTGGAGATTAGTGTAGGTCTTATCCACCACATGCATCCAGAATATTCCAGAAATGAAGAAGTGAATAAAGTTCACAGGGCTTATGCTTTTTCTTTGTTCCTCATGTGTACTTCTTGGCTCTCCTTCAGTTGCCTCTTTCCAGTAGAAATTTCTTGCCTCTATCATTTTTCTGCTTCAAGATGAGGCATTTACTGACTGCCATGCTTCTGGCCACTGTTGAATCAAAGAGTGAAAGAAACCAAATCCAACATTTGGAATGAGTTGCTTCCTTGCCAGCCAAGCTACTGAGCCAACTGGGGACAACATTTCTACCCAGACCTTCCAGTACTTATTTTGTGATAATTTTAAGATTTTATATTGAAGAAAGTAAGCCCAATATTGATGTCCAGGCCTTCAAATTGAAAATTTTTCCCCATACAAATTTGGCAGGCATGCGTGTGTATGTGTGTGTGTGTGTGTGTGTGTGTGTGTGTGTGTGTGTATAGGAGTGCAGGGAGGGGCTGTGTTTTCCCAAGTGCTGGTATATTAAAGGGTAAAGAAATAAGTTGTAATGCAAATCCGTTGAAGTTACCTCATCACCAAATGTACTCTGCTCATTTATTTTGACAAGTCCAACTTACTTTTAATTACCAGGCCTCATAGTATACTGGTAAATGGAGCAATAGCGACTTTGGCAGAAAAGAAGAAATCTGTGTAACATGAGCCTTCAAAATGAGTCCAAGCTGACTCCTTGTAAAATGGAGTGAGGCAATACATTTTTTAAAAATTTTCAGTAGAGCAATTTATATGATATGTGACTGTAGTCACAAATCAATGAGCCTTTTATGAGCCAAGCACATCAGAATGCGTACAATAAAATGAGTGTAGTTTCTCAAGGAAATTTTGTTGGCTACTATAAGCTTTTTCCAGTGATGCTGCCATTATGTAACAGATTTTTGGAAGTCTTCATTTGGAATTATTTTCAAAGTCAATTTTCAAGTCACAACAAAAAAAGTAAAAATATCACCTGAATATCATAATACTGGGGTAGCAAGGAGGCTATTTTTTAAATTGCTTGTCTATGTTTTTATTATGCAATTTTGTTCTCAGTTATTTTGAGCTCTCTCCCAAAAGGAAATTTCCATGGAAGGTAGCAGTTGGGCCATCACTGAGGTCACTCATGAGAAGGTGACATGGTGTTGATAGACCCATTAGGGGCATAAGCCCCTCGCACACACTTTAATAGGCACTGGAGGGACTTCTGTTCTTGGCAGTTTATCAAAACTCTGTGAGAGTAGGAAGAGTCCTACAAACATTGAGTATAGTTGATGCCGTTTGTTTTGTTCTTTATCTCTGAAAGCCGAGCATCAGTTTGGAGTTCGAGTAAGGTTTGTCCCAGTGCCGTGGGCACATCCAAAGAAGGGAGCCAAGTTGTCATTAGCAGCTTCTGCACAGCATATAGTTCCCAGCAACCCGGCCCTGTGTCCTCACATTCTAATCTGTTTCTTCTTTCCCTCTCTATCAATTTTCCTACCCAAATTGGGAGAGCTACACCACTGAAAAATGTTTCCTTTATCTTTCTCTACTCACCCTCCCTGGCATCTCACCTCTCCCCACTTCAAAAAAAAAAATTTAAACACATAACACACCTGCCTAAATAAATAACAAATTAAAACTTGCCAATGCCAGTAAAAAGAAGTGGGATGATTTCAATCAGTGGACAATACTCATGGTGGACAGATCTTGAAAGAGGTGTGCTGTGGGGAGAGGGGCTTACATGCAAAAGAAAGCCCTTGGAAGGCCTTAGAGAACCTGGGAGCAAGTGATTGTAGCTTGTAGGGTCAGGGCTGATGGCATGGGGGAGAAATTCAGATTCACAAATGACTAGGTCCTGAGATCCAGAAGGGGCCTAAGGCCGACTATGATACATAGCAATAAAAATCCTATGGTGTGATCTTGGCTCACTGCAACCTCCACCTCCCGGGTTCAAGTGATTCTCCTGCCTCAGCCTCGTGAGTGTCTGGGACTACAGGCACCCGCCACCACGCCCGGCTAATGTTTTGCATTTTTAGCAGAGACGGGGTTTCATCGTGTTAGCCAGGATGGTCTCCTGACCTTGTGATCCACCCACCTTGGCCTCCCAAAGTGCTGGGATTACAGGTGTGAGTCACCGTGCCCAACCCTACATAAAGGATTTTAAGCTGACCTGCCCTTTCTGGAAAGCGTAAAAAATGTATTTTGCTTAGGTATAAACCCACTCTTGTTGGCCTCAATAAGGTTGGCTCTCTTGCCTCCAAGCTGCCGGTTTGGGCCAGACAAAGGATGGCTTCAGGACTTTTTCTGGGTTTGCACTTGGCACGGCTTCCTCCCTTCCCCTGGAGTCACAGTAGTGAAGTGTCACCATGTAAATCCACACCAATCACAACAAAGCAAGAAGAACCCTTCCTTCCTCCAGTTGTAAAGTGAAGGAAACATAATCCCCACCTCATAACATTTTACTATGTTTGCAAAGGTTTTCTTTTCCTGGTACTAAGAGATAAAATGGACATTCTGTGAAAGCACAAGTTGTGATGTGCCAATAGTTTATTTGTAGGAAATTTTATTTTGTTGCTGTTGTGGTATGAGAATTTAAAATGATCTTAGAATACAAATTAAGTCTTAGAATACAAATGAAGTAAACATTTTTGTCAGGAGACACCAATACAAAATTGGGGGTAATGGTTGTACTTATTGTTTAATACTGAATTCCTTTGAAGGGTCGAACATTCAGATGTCCCCAAGGCATGTTGGTGAGTAGAGCAGCCTCGGAGGGGCTCCCGGAAAATGGGGACCACAGGCCCCATGGACAGGTAGGAGCAGCTGCCGCTCAGCTCTAGCCAGTTGTTGCCATGGGGACTGCAGACCCTTGTTGCCAGAGCTTCAGGTATTTAAAGCAAAGCCAGAATTCCAAAATTTTATGTGAAATCACCCAAGGTCTGCAAGTTGGCAACTGATTCAATTTTTTTTTTTTAACACTGCTGGGGTCAAACAAATCACATCTGTGGGCCAGATTCAGCTCACAGGCCTCCAACGCATGCCCTCTGTAGCTGTGCTTTCTGTTAGAGCACGTTTGCCATGGATCTGAAAGAAGACTTACTGGTTTCCATAGTGGTTTGGTGTGCATAGTGGGAGGTGTCAGAAGAGCAGGATGAGAAAAGCAACCACAGTTCACCTCAGTGTCCTTATCATATTTGATCAGCAGCTACTCTAACCTGACCTTATTGCTTCCTATCTTGTCACTGATTACTTTGAAAAGAGTGTGTGAGAGTGCCAGAGGCTTGGTGGAAGGGCAGATGAGAGAAGAGGTGGCATCATATTGGCCACTGGGACAACTGCAGACTCATTCTTACCTGTAAAGAAACAGTTAATGTTGGGGAATGTAGTCAGGATTGGAAAACCACGGGGATTTCTGCACATTATAATTGAGAATGTAAATATTCTTTTCTTTTTTTTTTTTTTTGTTATTGAGACAGAGTCGCGCTCTGTCGCCCAGGCTGGAGTGCAGTGGCCAGATCTCAGCTCACTGCAAGCTCCGCCTCCCGGGTTTACGCCATTCTCCTGCCTCAGCCTCCCGAGTAGCTGGGACTACAGGCGGCCGCCACCTCGCCCGGCTAGTTTTTTGTATTTTTTTAGTAGAGACGGGGTTTCACCGTGTTAGCCAGGATGGTCTCGATCTCCTGACCTCGTGATCCGCCCGTCTCAGCCTCCCAAAGTGCTAGGATTACAGGCTTGAGCCACCTCGCCCGGCCGAGAATGTAAATATTCTTAAAGTGGCACCCTGAAAGAGACAAGCCTTGAAACCAGACAAAAGAAATTGGGTCATAAACAGAATGAGACATCTTAAAGGAGATAGCATGTGGAGGCCTGCTGGGAAGTAGAGGCAAACTCCAGATGCCTGGGAGTCTTAGTCTAAGGTGGGGTCATCCAACCCACAGAAATAAATATGGGCAGTGGCCCAAGGCTTCCTATAATGAGCTGCACCTGTTGTAAGTCTTGTGTTCTTGCTATAGAATCAGGAACCTCACTACCATCCTGCAAGCTTAAATAGAAAGAATCCTGCTGTGATGTCATGAGTTATTATCTGCTGGTTATATTCTATTGGAATGGCTATACTCAACTGGATATTGCTGTCTGTACTGTTGGAGCACCTCAAACAGGGGTGCAATGGTTATTGATTAATTTGATTAATTAAGACATGTTCATCCACATTTTATAGTTTCATTTATTTAAAAACCCATTTGGTCCCCAGCTCCAATGCATGTTTCTCTGCTTAATCTCCCCATATTTCCATGTTCCTGCTGATGTTTGTACCATATCCTGACACCCAGCATCATCTTTCTGTTGTTCACCAAGGCCGTGGGAACACAGTCTGTAAATCAATACTTCATCGCTGAGTACAGATTTAGTGAAAAGAAATTGAATTGGATTTGGATCTAGTGAACGTGCTAGTATCCAAAGAGTCTGGATTGTATCAGAATCCATCACGGTAGAAGAGAATGTTGTTTTGAGTAATTTCCAAGCAGAGTTTGTATATTTGTCTCTGAAAATTTTTGTGAATTGAAGAAAAGTGACATTTTTATACCAAGCAATTTGTTTGATAACCTATTTTCAGATTTCTACAAATAATAAAATTTCTGATTTTAAATACTTTTTACCAATACAAGTTGCTTTTCTTTTCATTGTAAGCCTTACTGTGATTTCAGAAGAATTGTTAACATTTGCTAAATGGGTAATCTCATTTAAACATAGAAGTAACATCCTAATTCCTTCTTGGATGGACTCTGTATCTATTGTAATTAGGACTGTAAAAATGGTATATACATATGGGGAAAAAAGGAGAAGAACAGGAAAATTAAATGATGGGTTTGAGGTAAGGGATGGCAAGTTTTTTTTCTGTTTATCATAATTATACTATTTGTAGAGCTTAAAAAAGAAAGAATGGCTCAACATGAGGGAAAAAATGCCTTCAGAACAAATTTCCTTTTAAAAAGTAGGTCTTTTAAAACACTTTCAATCTTATATCAGGAAGCCCATTTTTTTCAGCCTAGATATGTTTTCACTTTCCAGTAATGCAGTCCTTACTGTTTAGCAAAGTACACCTTGATCAGAGAATCAAAGAGGGCAAAATGAATTATTTCAGATACTCAAATCTGGGTACATAAGATAATTTTTACAATAAGAAAGACAAAGGCCGGGCGCGGTGGCTCAAGCCTGTAATCCCAGCACTTTGGGAGGCCGAGGCGGGCGGATCACAAGGTCAGGAGATCGAGACCACAGTGAAACCCCGTCTCTACTAAAAATACAAAAAATTAGCCGGGCGCGGTGGCGGGCGCCTGTAGTCCCAGCTACTCAGGAGGCTGAGGCAGGAGAATGGCGGGAACCCGGGAGGCGGAGCTTGCAGTGAGCCGAGGTCGCGCCACTGCACTCCAGCCTGGGCAACAGCGTGAGACTCCGTCTCAAAAAAAAAAAGAAAGAAAGACAAGTTGCAGGAAGCAGAAGCTCATTTTGCTATCTGAGAGTTGGCGCTGCAGAAGATAACTGCACACCAAGGCGCCATCAGGAAATCTATATTTCTGCCCTTGACATCTGTAGGTGCCGCTGCCACCGCTGATGGGAATGATGATAAGTGATGGGAAAATGAAGTGGGAGGTGATGTATCTTACTGTGACAGATTTAAAGGATTGCCCCAGGCAGCTCTGAGGCAAGAGCTGACTGAAGACATTCTGGGGCCTGTATCAGGTCACTCTGGCACTGTCAGGCAAAGCTGTTTGAAGCAGAGGGCAGTGCAATAACTCTGGGGTTTAAATCTGCACTTAGATCCTCTTTCTTTCTTCCTTTTTGAAGGGTGAACTGGAGGTTGTGCTACAAATTCTAAAATATCCATTACTCTTGGTTAGTGGTATCTGTCTTGTGTTGTTCCTGTGGAGATCCAGTATTCATTGCTCTATGTACAACACCCAAGGATATGCCCACAGGAAACATTTGAAAATGGCTTTCCTAAGATTTCTAGGCTGGCTCCCCATTTCCCAAAGCCCTGCCTTTTTCCCTGACTGTGGTAAGAGTTGGTGTGAATTCTAATATTGATGCTAGGGGGAGATTCTGACCCAAGTTACTGCTCTGGCAAAGACAAACAGGCACATATCAAATAAAGCAAAGGACTTTGGGTACCCACTGGGGAGCCACACTGGGGACCATGGAGACACTGTGTTTGCTGCTTCTGGAAAGCCAGGCTGTGGACAGTTGAAGGGAGGAAATGTGCTCCAAGGCAACACTAGCACCCAATAACCCTTCTCATCTTATTTGTTTAAATATAGACATTATTTTTGGTTGTAAAACAGCTAAATTTTTTTGCCTTTGTTTTCTGCTTCTGTCTCGATCAGGAATTTATAAGTATTTGACCATACTCAAAATGTGCAAGGAAGAATAATGGAAGCCCCTGAATACCTTGATTTGGATGAAATTGACTTTAGTGATGACATATCTGTAAGTATTACTGTATGCAAGAAATGCTTTCAAGATAATCTGCCTTCAACTTCATAGCCTACTTTCTCCATTATAGTCTATATGTCCTCAACTTTTCTGACTACATTGAGAAATTCACAGTAGAAATCCTGTGTGACAGACTCAGTGTGGTTTTGGGGGATCTCTTAGACCAAGAAGTGAATCCTACCTAAGTGTGTGTTTTGGAAGATGAGTCATTTAACTTCACTGAGCCTTTCATTCCTAATGTCTTCCAATGTTGTCAAAACTATTGATTGAATATACTTATAAAATGTAGCCACTTTCATAGAGTTAATTCCAAATTCTCTTATGTGGCTGTCTATTCCACAGCCAGCATTTTCTAGAGTTCACAGGGACACTGACTAAAGAATAGCCAAGTTGGAATTTATTAATTGATGAACAATAAAAGGAGTCTTTCCGATCACTGTAGATATCAAAGCACAGATTGTAAGTTTGTTGGGAGTATTAAGGAAAATTCTTGCAGCGATAAGAACTGGACTAGCTGACCTTTGAGGTCCTGCTTAATCCTGTAATGTTGTGGGCTGATGAGTCTCTTAATTCCCATAACAGCCACAAACTTCCTACTGCTTAAATCAGGGCTGCTTGGAATGGATTGTTGACGTGCATCTTGCTTTGAGCTGCTTGTGCCTTTTCTGGGACCACATAATCAATTCTGCTGCACTAGCAAACATGTTGGCCTGGAGTGCCCCAGCAAAACTGGCTAACTCTCAGAGTATGTGATGAGAAGGTTGCTGTTTCTGAGCTAGCCATATACCTTTACTTTCCAGGACCCTCAAGTTCACAACTTGTAACCTTATCTTCCATGGATCTCTCAGGGCATGGAGCTTTGGGTCATCACTCAAAGTCTCTACTTTAAAATTGCCTCAAAATGATGAACTTACTTTATCATGCCTCTGGTAGTGATTTATTCATCTATTTTACACCTTGCCTTGAAGTAAAATGTGAATACTGTACACAAGAATTGGATTACTGGGAAGAGTTTGATAAATCACCTATTTTATACAACCTTGTTTGAGTCTTTTTTGTGTGTGTACCAGAGAAATGGGAATTCAACATTTGCCTATTTCAGCTTCCAGACAATTTTTATTAGTCCTCATTAAAACCAATGTGAAGTGAGCTTCTTCCTTCCCATGATATATTTTTGTCTATCTGTCTGTCTGTCTGCCTGTCTCTCTCTCTCTCTCTCTCTCTCTCTCTCTCTCTCTCTCTCTCTCTCTCTTCTCTCTTCTCTCTCTCTTTCTTTCTCTCTCTAAGTCACTATGCTTGACTTGGAAGTATTCGAAGCAAGGTTCTTTTATGATCACTCCCCTCACAGTATTT
Source organism: Macaca fascicularis (assembly GCF_037993035.2). Classification (NCBI taxonomy): domain Eukaryota; kingdom Metazoa; phylum Chordata; class Mammalia; order Primates; family Cercopithecidae; genus Macaca; species Macaca fascicularis. The sequence continues at coordinate 128,984,387 of NC_088380.1, forward strand.
TGAGCATTGTGGGAAAAAGCAAGGAATGTGAATGATAGCATGGGTGTATGTAGATAGGATGGAAGGTGTTATAGAAAGGGAAACTGTGTTATGATTGGGAGTTAGGTGGTAGCTCTCTGAGCTTTGATAATGTTGTGTTTTAAAAGTGAAGGCTTTAAAAGCAGCCAGCCTGGGCTCCTACCTTGTTTTGACCTTTACTGGCTGAATAGCACATTAACTTCACCTTTCTGAGATACACTTAAGGTTGTTTTGACAATTGAGTAAAATAGTAATATATGTGAAACACTTAGCTTGGCACACAGTAAGTTGCTCTTGAAAATGGTAGCTTTTGTTATTATTTCACTGAATAATACAATAATATTTATATGACCAATGGTGAAGAAAGAACTCAAGGGAAAACACTAGGCATAAAGTCAAGATTTTTTTTAGTACAACAGAGCAGTTGTATTTACAGAAGAATCATCTGGCAGCAGCCCATAATTTTGATGAATTGGGAATCTCCACTTGAAAGATAATAAAATACATTAAGCAATAACTAAAACCGTTTAGCAAACTAGGCTACAGGATTATGCAATAGTTGAGTGTCTATAACTTGATCACTCTAAAACATAAACAAAGATATCCATCTGTAATTGTGTAACTGCACCCAAAATTTCCCTCTTAAACATGTTTCTATTGTTTGGTTCTTTAACCTGCATTTAAACTTATATCAGATTTTGAGATTGCATAGATATGAAATTCTATGAAATTCCATAGTAATTGATGAAATAATAATAATGGCTAACGTTTATTGAACATTTGCCATGGGACAGGCATTATCTTGGTTAATCCTCACAGCAATCTTCTAAAGTTACTGTTATTATTTTCATTTTACAGATGAAGAAACTGTAGCATAAAGATTTTATATAATTTGTCCAGGTTTACCCAGCTGGTTAGGTGTACTCTGTCTCCAGAGTATTTACTTTTAGCCACAACACTTTACTGCTTCTCCGGGATGAATATAGTTTATTGCAGTGGTTCACATCAGGGGAAATTTTACCTGCCCCACCCCTACCCTAGAAACATTTAATAATATCAGGAAACATATTTTGTTGTCATACTGGGGAGATGCTACTAGCATCTAGTGGGTAGAGACCAGAGAGGCTTCTAAACATCCTGCAATGCACAGCACAATCCCCTACAACAAGAATTGTCTAGCCCAAAATGTCAGTAGTACTAAGAATAAGAAATCCTAGTCTATTTAAATCCACTTGAAACTGAAGAAGCTCTGCTTTGGCAAACTCTACAACATAGATTATTTTATCATAATTTAGTATGATCCAGACTTCATACCTTAACGAAGCCAGAATCATATTGTTCTAACTTAATGATTACATGGAAAAAGAACTGGAGACAACCTCTTAAATACTGAAATGATTGTTCTCAGGCAGTTTAGGTAAACCAGGAACAATGAATGTCACAGCTTCTTTAAGGGCTAAATGAAGATTATTCAAATGCTAAAATTGAAAAAAAAATAAAAATGTGTTCAACATGCTAATTCACTGGCATAAAAAGAAATGTAGTTTCCCATGAACATGCTTTTTTTTTTTTTTTTTTAATTCCGTAAGCCTCCATCTCTGACAGCCCCTATGCCTCTTTCCTGGTTAAGTGGCAGGAAGGGGAGGAAACTGCACATTACATCTGAAAAAGATGTTTATGAAAAAGATGCCCTAGTTTCAAACTCTTCTCCTTACTCTCCAGCTATAGCCCTATTACATAGTCTAGGCTTTCTATTCCATGGTTTTTCCCTCTGATCATGAGCCTGGTTCTTGTTTTAATTAAAACACAAGCTGTATATTGGTAGAAAAAACAACTAGAACTTTTTTTGCCTTTACTTAATGAGAGAAAACACAGCAGCTAATTTATTTTGAAGTTTCCCAGACTAGAAAATAACACACATCCTTTGCAAAACACAAAGTTTAAACTATACATTCTTGTAATCCTGCCATCTAAAAGGGCAGAACATTCTGCAATAGCTGCAGGTCTGCAAGGGAGAGATGACGACACATAAGCACAAAAGTTTAAAGCAGGGTTTTTCTGTCACTGTGAATGGGTTCGCAGATTGCTCTCTCTTCCTATGGAAGCCAGATCCCTATATCTTAAAAACAAAAACCCTCTGGAATTCTTTGGAGCTATGGTGTATTTATTTTATTAAGAGAGGCCAGTGTGGTGCTCTTAAAAATAGTTTCACACACAGGACTAAATAAAGCGGAGGCTGAACTCTGGATCTCCTGAGGAGCTCACTCACAGCCACCATCCACTAATGTTGGCTGTGCCACACACTGAGATAAACTCTTTGACTGGATTATCTTGTTTAAGCCTCATACATCAGCTTTGCAAGGCAAACTCTGTTTTTATTCCTTTTGGCATATGAGAAAATTGAGGCTCAGAGAGCTTGTCTGACATTTGCAAGGTTACAGGGCCAGGACCTAAATGCAGAACTATTTGGCCACCTTACTCCTCCCCATCTATGCAACTTAGCTGAGTAGTAGTTTCTCTAGACCAGTGACCTCACCCATCACTATCCCTGATTGGCACTGTAGTGATTACGAATTATTTTTTTGAAGTAAAGGGATTGATAAGTATAAATAAGTAAAATGAAACCAGTTAATGAGAACTTAAGCAAATCTTTTAATTTTACTGTACCTCAACATTCCCATCTGTTAAATGGTAATACCTCAACCTATCACCCTGGATTTATACACATACACTCACACATGCACATAGCTACATATATACACATATATACATGTAAGTATTTACACATACAGACATATACACACACACACAAATAGAAGTAAGAGAAATATTCTGTTGCCTTTCTGTATAACTCTGACTGCAACCTTGATGAAAGTTGACTTTTTTGGCAATTGCATAAACTATTTTTGTACAGGTCAAATGAGATCAAGATAATAAATATCCTTCCACTTTTCAATCCTCTTTGGTCAAAGCCTTTGAACCTAGAGTAATGGCACAAAATTATGTGGGTTCATTTTCCTAAGGTGCTTGAACCACTGTCTGATAGAAAAATTAATTCTTATGGTAAAATAATCTCACTTTCAGTGAGTTTTCATATTTTTCTATCACACAGACTGTGCAGCATTTTTACTAAAAATGCCTGCCCCCTTCTGTTTTGTGTGCATCACCTTTTACGCCATTCAATCCCCTGATGCTTCCCGAGATTTTGTTACATTTTGAGAAAGACTCATTTCAAGTAGACTCAGGCAATGAGCTGGCATGGGCAAAGAATACAGCTTACGTGTGAAAAAGAATATAAAGGTATTCAAGGTACAAAGAACCTGGCTTCCCCTTCTCTCCAGCAAGGAATCTCCTGAGTAAGATGGACCTTATTGTACTCTCTTCTGTACCTTCTAGAAGGTGACCAACACTTTCATGTGGCCTCTGAGTGGCTCAATCCCTTCTTCACTGTCTCTGTCTGTAAGCCCTGCCCTTCCTAGGAGTTGCCCTGTTCTTATCTATATGGAAACTTTGTTTAGTGTTTTTCAGTGTGATCTTGTTCTAGCAACTGTCCAGAATACCTCAGCTTTATGCAGTGTTTTTTGTAATATCCTGCATTCGAGGCTAAATTGCCTCTCATTCTTCCCTTCTCCAGCTCAGCATCATCAGAAACCTCACACCTTGTTCTAACATCATATGCCATATATGTTATCTTGTTTTTCTTAACACCTGCCAGGAAACGAATTAGGAATCATCTAATCCAGAAAAGATGAGTTATATTTTGATATTCTATTGTTAGTGTTAGACCCCAGGACTAGAATCTAGGTTCCCAAACTCCAAATCTTGGACCGGACACCTCTGCCAGAGAAGGGAGAGAATAACTCTACAAATAGAGAGATTTCTAAGAAGAATGAGCAACCATTGGATTTTTAAAAATTTTCCCTTTTACTCTGCAGATAGTCCTGGAAGTTCTTATCTTACCTGATAGTCAATAGAAATTACTAGATTGACTATGCAGATTATTGACAAAAACTGTTCATCTTTTCATCACAATTAGCTTTTATGCCAATCTAGTCAACAAGCATATACTAAACATTAACAGAGTACCAGGCTTGGTTCTAAGCTTGGGGTGAATGACACAGACTTGCTGTGCTCTCAATGTGTGTATAGTACGCTGTATTAATAACTAAGCACATTATGAAATGTCAAGTTAACTTCATGGTAGGTCACATTTGATTATAATACTAAGCTCCATTCTTGGCAATGAGTCTTTATATTGTGACAGTGATTGATTATTGGCTCACAATTAAAAATAGACTATCATTGAAGTTGAACAAGGTTTATGACTGGCCATCTGCCCTACTACAACATACTTTTTTCTTGTAATTCTTTTGTCATTTGTAATTTTTGCTTCTATAATTATGATTACTTTGACATCATTTTAAAATGCTGGTTTTGGTACTTTTAAATATAAACAATAATATGATGCTAACATTTATTGAACACTTAACTGTGCATCAGACACTCTTCCCAGGTTTTATATTACTAGTTCGTAATCTTCCCGGACACACCCTAATGAAGGTACAGTCAGAACCTTGTTTTTACCAATGAAGAGACTGATATACAAAGGTTAACTAAGATTAATTAGCTAGAAAATGGTGAAGTCAGGATATAATGCAGTAGTCTGACTCTAGAATCCATGTTTGTAACCACTGCATTGAAAATTACATCTGCTGGGCCCAATGGTTACCTCTGGTTTTCCCAGTTCAGGTAGGTGTCTTCTCCATCCATGTCCACTTCTTATTATACAATAGAAGGAGGTCATTCAATACTGTGATCTCACCACATTTACCAAGTGGATCTTTATCTCTTGCCTGACTACACATTATATTAATTAAATTAACATTGCAATGGAGTAGTTCCTGATGTACTCTTAAAATGATCAAAAGAGTTACTGAGTTTTCTCAAATACCAACTACAAACAATGTCTTAGCATAAAATAATTTTAAAAAAAAACTCTTGGAAGGAAGATACAATAAAAATGAGGTACCAGAACAAAATTCAAATTTATTTGAAAATAGGATTAGTTATAATAATTTTCATTAATGGAGCCCAAATGGTGGGAAGAAATATATTCAAAGCAGAGTGGAATAGAGGTATGAAAGTGTGGATCACCAGTATCTGTACTATGTAGAGGTGGTGGTTGAAAGTGGGGGTATAGTTAAGGTCATCTGTGAAAACATGGAATGTGGAAAGAGAAGAATATTCCAAAAATTGAACTGTGCAGAAGTATATCCCATGTGGTGGGGTCTGGAAAAAGAGGTTTCTACCAAAGAAACTGGAAAGAAGTTTTCAAAGTTAAAGAAATAAAACTAAGGGAACTAAAAAGGCAAGCAGGGTGGAATTTAAGGAATTTTAAACAATAGTTGATAGTGGCAAATAGGTCTTTATAAAGATAAGAGTTGAAAACTGCCCTCTGGATTTTCCAGTTAAGACCCCCTTGGTGTCCCTAATAAGCACAGTGTCTAATGGGTGGTGGGCAGAATCCTATCATGAGGGCTGGAGGAGTAAATGCAGAGATGAGAAATTAGAAACATAGAGACAATTATTTCAAAAGAGATGGCTGATAAATGCAGGAGCAGGAAGGCCCATGCTCTGTCAAGGAGGCAGTGTCTTGAGGTGGTAGTGGTGCTTGCTTATCTTTATAAGACCAGAGGAGAAAGCCAATGCTGAGAGTGGGCTGAGGAGAAGGAGAGAGGAAAGAATGGTGGCAGGCAAGAGTCCTGAGGAGATGGGAAAAGAGGAAACCTGAGCCCCAGCAAAGGGTTAGCAGTGGAGGAGCAGACCGTTAGTGCCATGTCCCAAGAGAAGGGGCAGTGGAACGCAGTTTAAAATGGAGGGCATGAAGTCTTCCTGAACTGGAAGGGCAGGCCTTTGGAGGGGAAGCCACATTTGTAGAAAAATATTATGTTCTGGAAATCTCATTTCAAGTAGATGTCTCTGCTGTCGCTCCCAGCTTTGCTTGTACACATTATTGCCATTGTTTTTATTGTGTGTTAAGATACCTGTTAAGATACCTGCCTGAATTTTGGAAAACTGTGTGAGAAATATGAATTTCACCATGGTTGTTTGGATGGCTGGCTTAATTGTTTCTTTTGGAAACTTTTATGGGGCCTTAGTAGTTTAAAAGTCTCTAGCTTGCAAAGGTGCTTGGGATGTTAGTTCTTTCATTTTCTGTGGCTCATTACCATTTGAGTAATGTCTGCTCATTCGCTCAGTTGGCTCCGGTTTTCAGGAATAAGGGCCAAAGCTTTTCAGCCCTGAACAATATCTAGGGTGGTCAGAGATCCCCATAGTCCAATGTAGAAATCACGCACTGTCATTATGAATCTTATGCATGTTCCAACTGTTTTGCATGGCATGGTGACAAAACTGACTGGTGTAGGCTGGGATATATAGGATGATCTTGCACCATATCAACTTTGTGAAGTTTTTGAAGCTGACTTTTCAGTGTCATCCCTGGGCCACAGACTCTCTTCAGTGAGGGAAGAACAAAGAGAAGCCAAATAATGTACTGAGATAGGCTGAGCTATATTTCCTTTCCTTTCTATTCCCAGCTCAACCCCTCTCTTGCCACCTCGTTAGTTCTCATATCTTCATCTACTGAACTTAAAGTCATGGCAGAAATGAAGATGAGGAGGGAAGCTCTGGGGGCACACATAGAAAACAGGATGAAGAGAAGAGACAGACATTTACTAGAGCTTTACAGTTTGCAAAATGACTGCATCTACGTTACCTCGTATAATTATCTGTGTTTTACACATAAGGAAACTGAGCCCCAGAGATATTAAATGAATTATTTGTCCAGAACCACAGCATTAATAAGTGTCAGAACCAGGACTTCAATACAGATCTTATGGCTCCAAATCCATTGTCCTTTATACAAAAGGTTAAGCCATCAGCCATTACTCATGCTATTAATATATTGAGAATTTTTTAAATATAAAACGATTTATTGCTAGACTTGTAATTATGGGTTTTTCTAAGATTAGTGCTATGTAAATATTAACGACTGACATTATTATTATTACTGCCACCAAAATTACGGACTGAGCTATATCCCTGCCTCATTAGTCCTCATATCTAGAGGAATTAATTTTATTTGGTTTAATAAGTGCCTAGTATCTTGGGTAAATAAAATACTGTCCACACCTTCAGGAAGCAGAGAAAGCAGTTAGGTAAACATACAGATGAACCATCCTGTGATGAGTTCTGTAATGGACATATGCCTAACATCAGGAAATAATACAGGACAATGGTTCTCAAATTTCATCCTGCGGTAGAATCACCCATATGGCTTGTGAAAAAACAGATTGCTGGGCCCCGCCCTCAGAGTTCCTGATTCAGTAGGTCTGGGATGGAGCCCAAGAATGTGAATTTCTAACAAATCCTAGGTTGTGTTGATACCACTGGTCCAGAGACCACACTTTGAAAGCTGGCATTATTTCCTTGTGGGGCAGACTCAGAAAAGATTTTGTAGAAGTGATATTCAGGCAAAGCTTGAAGAATTAAAAGGGGTTTGCCTAGTGAAATGGGCAGAATGGCATTTCAGGTAGATGGAATAGCATATGTAAAGGTATAGACAGGCAAAACAATGGGTAGGGCAACCCCCAAGAATTTGTTATTGCCGCAATCAGAAGAGAAGTAGACAATGCAAAATGAGGCTGAGCTCACGGAAGGCTTCATGTGCCATGCTAAGGCTTATGGTCTTTGTCCTATAGACTGCAGAGCCTTAGTCAAATTTTCATTCAGAAAGCTAATTAATTCTAGTGTTGGTATAAAGGCCTGTAGGAAGGTCCCACTTACTACCTAAACATGAAAGAACTCCTTTGAATGTCTCTAATATTATGCCCAGGGATTAGTCAATATGTACACATCTTGGTATTTAAGTTAAACAGTTAATCAGTCCCTGTGTGCCATGCACATATACAAATCAAAAATATCATTCTTTCACTCAAATGCTTATGGAAGCCAACACCTTCATGTAAGAAACACCACAGCACATGACAAGGCAGAAACTTACCAAGGGGAGAAAAGAGAAAAGTCAGTAAGGGCTAAAGCAATCAGCTAGGGCTTCGTGGAGAAGCAGAACACAGCTGGCCTTGCCTTGTGGAATGGTGGCATTTGCATGGCTAGAGGAGGGCATTGCAGAAATGGGGGACCCCTGAGTAAAGAAACAGAAGGCAAACAAAACTTCGGAAGCACAGGGACTTTGAAGAAGCTGAGGCAGCTGGTCAACCTTTGTCAGAGCTCTTCTTGGGACATGGTAGAGAAGTGGAAAAGAAGTCTGGAAAAGAAATTTAGATTAAAAAGTCTATTTTCACTGGGAGTAACCTCTGGAAGACTTCTAGAAAAGGAATAAATTATAGAGATAGAAAATGTAATGCTTCTTCATTAACTGCAAGCCCCCTCTTCACTCTTCTTACCCAAGGACAATAGGAGTCAAGGGAACAGGCTACAAAAGCTTGGATTGGAGGACACAGACAGGGAAGATGCATTGGGCTTTGGTTCCCATAGGGCCAAACTGACAGTAGTTGCTGCCCTGGGAGCTTGCCATTGTCCTGAGAATGAGGTATGTTGGCGAACTGACAGTTACTTATAAAAGGCCATCTGTCCTGTGAACTGGGATGAAGGCCTGGGAAACCTTCCATTTCAGCTCCCAGATGGTAGCACAATGCATACTTGCAAGGGAGCCTTCTTGGATCGTTTGCTCATTCCCAAATTTGCAAATATGAAAACATTTTTGGATGTTGGTTTTGTGAGTTATGTGTTTCCTGTGCATTTCTTCACATCACAGCTTAACAATCTTCATAGCACTCCCTTAAGCCTTTTCTTCCACCCAAGGAGCAGTGTTTATACTTACTGAAACAGATCCACAAATTGATTTTGTCTTGAGTCTTTATAAAAAATAATGGACTTGTTCACAATGTAGATTGGAGTCATTGCTGAATTTGACGTTCATATACCCTTAAAATTTTCCAAAACTTTAATTTTCTGGATAAACTGTCATCTTTTTTAGATTACTGTACTTTTTATTTCTATTTCCAGGAGTAGCAAATGATATTTTCTTCACAGTTATTGTTACCAGAGAATGAAAATGTATGACTTCACCAAAGTGACTTCCTATGTGACTCTGGGTGGAGAGGCAAAGTGCCACAAGTGATTTAGGTTGAGGCAGTGGCAGTGACTCACCGAGGCTAGTGTCCACCTGTGACTCAGTCCCCACACCAGCCAGGTGCTGCTCAAATTTAAACCTCATCAAATTAAAACTTACTGCACACTATGGGCCTTTGAGGGCAAACAGGAAAAGTTGAAGCTACAGCAAATACATCAGAGATTCTGATATGTCTGACTTTGGGGTGGGAGATGGCAGTTAGGAAGCATGTGCCTCAAAATACAGATAACAGCTCACCCATTTTAATCAGCTATATATCATTAAGCCCAGTGAACAAATCTTATTGAATTTTTCATTAACTGTATTTAAACACAATTCATCTTTAATTTCCTCTTTCTAAACTCTTGCCTTGGATGAAAAGAAAAAAAAAAAGAGTGAGACTTTGCCAAAGGGTGTTTCATGGGACCAAAACAAAAGGCCCAATTTGAATTGAATTATAGACTGTGTAATTATCTAACCTGTACCAGCTGGTCTCAAGAAGCTACCAGATTCCTTAGAGAGTTTGTACTTGGCCAGAAACATAAGGTACCTTATTAGTACCAAGAAAAATGCCTTGTGTTCCTGTGTTACCCCAGACCCCCAAAGAACATAATGTGAAAGAAAAAAATACTTACAGGTTAATTTTGGGTTTATGAGGCAGTCATCCCTCCCTCTGAGCATGTGGGTGGGTTTGCTTAAAGCACCTGTAGTCTCAGAGGCATGGCCAATATAAACAGGACGTTATTGCATCAGACAGGTAAGGGTAATTTCTCTAATTAGTCATTTGAGATTTCACTTTTCACTTGGAAATACTGGAAATTTAATTTGTTTGTAACATGCGGTTGGCAAACTGACAATATCTACAATGGTCCCATCCTATGTCTTGCTGTCCTGGTATCCTGGGGAAAGCATAAGGAAGTCTCAATGCAGACGCTTTGCTTCACCTATCGACGTCAAGCTAACTAAAGTACCTTCTTATTGATAAATGTGTCCTAATTACACGTTCCTCACTTGTAATGCTATAGTAATCCTAATGAGTTTCCTGTGATCATTTTTCTTTTAGATTAAATGCTTTTTCTCAATCCCGCCAAATTTTGCAATGGTGAAGTAATTTATGATACAAGCTCATTTACGTTAAGAACATTGTCCTTAGAGGTAAAAAGCAAAATAGTTTTAGGGAGCTGTATTTTATGAATTAAAGTATGAATGTGATTAAAGATAGTCCCTGACTGGGCCTTTGATTAAAGGACAATTTCATTTTATTTATTTTGTTTTAAAACACCCTCCTCTAAAGAAAGACTGATTGGCATCACATGTCGTCCCCATAAATCATAGCTATTGATTTTACATTTGTTTTAGCTCTTCCAGTTGTATGCCCCCTTGTGTCATAAATTACCCTGAAAACCAGCCTCCTAGTGGGTGCTGAAACAGCCTGGAGGGTGGTTTCTTTCCACTCAAACTAATCTATATGTGAAAGAGATGAGCTTTCAAACACAGAACCACACCCCTCTTGCTTTTTATGATATTACCCTGGTATTTCCCATGAAGATAATGGATGCTACACAGTAAAATCTGTGGCAAGTGGCAACATTAGGAACTTTTGCATAGTCCAGTCAGCATCGGCACAGACATGTCTCCTGACTGCCCCGGATGCTGCAGGAAGCCTGGTGTTCCCATACTTGACTTTTCATACATAAGTTTACCCTTAGGATTCAGAATGCAATTATTAAGGCCATCTTGAAACTCGCAGGTTCAGACAGTTCTTCCGTCTTCCACAAGTAGCAGAAGTGATAAGAGGGACAGAGTGTCTGCTGGCTGCACCCCACCTTTTTTGTTAAAGAAGGGGTGCCCAGCCCTCTTTTTAAACTGCATGTGGTTAGATGCTTGCAGGTAGATCTTAGGATGCTGCCAGATCACCACGCACCTCATTTAGGGTAAAATGAGATAAATTTTCTGAATATCCATGTTGTGCCCAAGTATCACTTACTGGGTTTTGTTTTTCTGGCCAATCTGAGTGAATGCTCGCATTTTAAATTATTTTATGCCCTCTCTTCTCTGGCTTCCCATTCAGTATTCAGTCACATCACTCAAGACGATCCCAGAACTGTGCCGAAGATGTGATACGCAAAATGAAGACAGATCAGGTAGGTTTTGCTCCTCCCCTCTTCTCCTTATCCTGACTCAGTATTAATGGCTCCTGAAAAGCTGTTTTCCTCACACTGGTCCCCCCTGCTTTCTGTTTCCTTTTCTTTTTATGGCTTCTCCACTCACACCACCCCCCACCTCATGCCCTGCCTTCAACAAACAGATGTTAGGTCATCCGAAAGAGGATAGCAGGACAGGGAGGCCCTAATGAGGACTCAGCTGTATACAGATAAATAAATATAGGAGATCATCTCAGCATCTCGAAACCACAATATATGCAGCAATTTAGCGAAAACCCAGGAAACCATTGGTGACAAAACATAATGATGCAGGCGCCAATGAAAAAATGTTGGATGTATTTACTACCCATATGGCAAGGACCAGCTTGGGGGATGGTGCTTTGCCAAAGTCAGAAACCCTATCAGAGATGCGACATTATAGAATCTGCAATAAGGCACACTGTAACAGTTAAGATTAAAGCAAAGGCTTTGGAGTTTAATAGTGTAAACTAAACAGAGAATTATGGTATATAGATGAATACCAGCTGGCCGACCTTTTCTCTTTACACCCCCAACCCCCAAGATTAAGAAAGTACATTCAAGAGTTGTTTTCCCTCTATAAATCAAATTAAACTTCTCTTCTTTTCCTTCTATAATGGGCAAAAATGAAAATAAAAAAGGATATTGATGGGAGTGATACCATGGTATTAAACTATGAAATGATGTTTATTATTTTTCCAAGTGGTTACTCTGTGGCATCACCATTAACCTTCCCAAAGCTGGACCTCCTCTGATAGTCAGTAGAATGAATCCTGAGAACCAGATAATCCTCAAATTCTGTGTTTAAAAATAAATACATGTACCTTACCTATACAGCTACTAGAATTCTAGGCCTTTCTGATGGAAAGGATTTTTACAAAGCTAATTTACTTTTCACTGGACTGTTTGTTTTCCTTTGACATTTTGCTTAGGAGAGATGGGAAAATTAATTAGTCTTTCTAGGTTTGTTTATCTCAGTGTTTTTTATGTGTGTGAGTGAAAGTAATGCTTCAATGTTTGGGTCAGAAACATCACAGAAGATAGTTTTCAGTTCAAATAGAAGCTTTTACTTGCCTTCACTTATTTTTTATTTCCAAAACATTCAAGTTTGTATAGGATTTAATAGATGCTCTTGGCTATAAGTCTTATAAGAATGTGTCTTCTTAAAAGGCAGTGCCCGTTTCAGACTTGAACCAATGACTGTGATCAATGACACAGGTAGCCGACTGCAGTAGGGAGGCTGCCAAGCTCAGAGTCACCAGGCCTAGGTTTGAATTAGAGTTCAGGCACTTCTCAACTAAATGACCTTGAATCTGTGACTAGTTATCTACAAAATAGAGAAGAAACCTGTACTAATGTTGCCTGGCTGTCCTTAGGATCAAAATTAGGTGATGTAACAAATGGGTACTTTGCAGGTACAAGATTTTCTTTTTCCTTTAATTGGATGTAGGGAATAAGAGAGAAGAAATAATAGCAAATACTTTATTAGTGCTTAATGTGCTGGGTAGTGTTGTAAGCGCTCTACTTACGTTAATCCCATTCATCCTAAAATAGTTGTGAGCTAACTACTATTAGGATGTTTATATTATAGATGGGCAAAATGAGGAACAGAGATGAGAAGTTAAATATCTTACCCAGAGTCACACAGCAATTAAGTTACACAGCTGAGATTCAAACCCCGGGAAGTCTACTTCAGATTCTGTTATTTTATCCCTTGCATATACTCTCCTTCCAAATAGTTTGACTTGGTGGCAATAATTTACTTTTAAGATATTATCCTTTTAAATCTTTACAAGTCAATATTTTCCCTGATTAGTGTAAATTATTTTTTCTCTGTTAAATGGTGACTCTTACCAAGTTAAGTGAGTAAACAGAAACTTTTAGCAACTGTTTTTCCCAGGGCTGGTTCATTCCATTCTCTCCGGGTCTTACAATTTCTAGTCGTATCTGCAATAAATGATGGTAGACTTTTCTTCGGTGGTTGAGGAGGAGGCCAGTTTCAAACTTAAAAGCTTTTGAACTTTACCCAGAGCAAAGGCACTGTGCTCAAGGTAATCAGCAATAATTAGACCTGACAGGAAATGGATTGTGAGCAAAAGACTCAGGCCTCTTAATGGAATTGCATGTACATTTCCAATTTGATGGACCATTTGGAGGCTGTGAAACTGCATTCTGATAGATCGAGAATGATCCTAGAAAAAGGAACCCACGGAAAAATGTGTCTGCCCAGAGCATCACTGTAGAATTATCCATGGGCCCATCTGAAAGAAATTTCAATATGGTGAAGTTTTTGGAGCTGCTTTCCTAAGGAATTGAGGCATTCTCAGTCAGTTCCGTAGGCATCCAGATGTAGAAATAACCCTTCTCACCCTGTCTTTCTTGTATCAGCCACATAGAAGGAGTTTGCTCCAGGAAAGTTAGCAAATTTCTATCTTTTCAAACGGACGCAACAGAATGCACTTTGGCTTCTGAGAAAAGTCCATATCTTCTTTGGGATGGGGCACTCGGCACTCTCAGGGGAATCTTCCTCAACCGTCTGTCACTTACAGCATACCTGATATAGTTTGGATCTGTGTTCCCATCCAAACTTCATGTTGAGTGGTAAATGCTAATGTTGGAGGTGGGGCCCGGTGGGAGGTGACTGGATCTCAAGGGTGGATTTCTCACTAATGGTTTAGCACCAACTCCTTGGTACTATCCTTGTGATAGTGAGTGAGTTCTCATGAGATCTGGTTGTTTAAAAGTGTGTAGTACCTCTCTCACTCTGTCTCCTGCTCTTGCCTCCGCCATGTGAGATGCCTCATTCCCCCTTCTGCCATAATCGGAAGCTTCCTGAGGCCGTTGCAGAAGCAGAAGCCACTATGCTTCCTGTACAGCCTGCAGAATCAAGAGCCAATTAAACCTCCTTTCTTTATAAACTACCCAATCTCGGGTATTTCTTTATAGCAGTGCAAGAATGGACTAATACGATACCCCCACGAGACAAAGACATTTCTCTTTACCTTTCTAGAATAGTTACACGCTTGCTATTTTGTACAGGTTGTCAAATTTTAACATCTATCCTTGTACGTATTATGTCTCTGACCAGATGTTCTCATTTGCTCTCTTATTTATTCAGCAAATATGTGTTGAGTGTCCTCTGGCCCAGGTATTGAGGACATGGTAAAGAACAAGACAGACAAGGCCTCTGTGCTCACGAAGCTTACATTCTACTGGGAGTGACAGCCAAAAGGCAAGCAAACAGATAAACGAGGTCACCACAGATAGTGAAAAGAGGCAACATGAGGGACTGTGGTAGTTTTTAGAAGCTGGGGAGGGAGGTCTTAGGGCATCAAGGAATGTTAGAAGGCCCCAGCCATGAGAAAACTAGCAAAGAGTGTTGAAGGCAGAGGAACTAGTAATTGCAAAGTGCCTAAGCCAGCAATGAGCTTAGCAAGTATGAGGAAGAAGAAAACCAATGTTGCTGCAGCATGGTGATCAAAATGAGGAGCAGTAGGAGATGAAGGCAGAGAGATAATCAGAGTCAGACTCCTTGGGGAGTTCAGATTTTATGCTTAGTGCAGTGAAGAGCAATGCCAGCAGGATTCCAATTTTTCTAAAATCTTATGACCTGGAAAGAAGCCTCAGCATGTAGAATCATAACTCCCCCTAAGAGAAGGGACTTTCAAAATCAGCTATTCTGTGAGAAAGAGCAAGCGAGCAAGTGCAAATAATAAACAAATGGGCAAAATGCTGACAACTGATGAATGTGGATAAAAGGTCTACAGCTATTTTTTGTACTGTTTTCGTTTTTGCGACTATTGTATACGTTTATTTACAAGTGAAAAATGTAAGAGTTATACACAAATAAAAAGTTTTCTAAAAGGCAAAAAATAAATAGTCCAAAGCCAATCAGATCTTTGAAGGTAATGCTCCTTATCCCAACCACAGGGTCATCTAGCCTGTACTTCATCAATTTAGCAACAAGGAGTGCACAATCTCGCGAGGCAGCCCATCCATAAAGGTTAATGCTTTTACTGGCCAAAGTCAGTGTCCCTTGAATTTCTACTCATTGATCCTGGTTCTTCCTTTGGAACCACAGAAAAGGACAGTCCCTCCTGAACAAGAGTGTCACTAGGTGTGTGGAGACAGCAGTCACTCTTGGGCCTGTCTTCTCCAGGTGAACATTTCCTTCCGCAGTTCTGAGTGTGTGCTGCTCATTCTTTTCGCTCTCTGTGGATACAGTGCAGTTATCCTCTTAAAGTGGAGCTCCCAGAACCAAACCAGAGGTTCCCCCACATGTGGTCTGCTTGGAAACCTGTCAGCCCCACAGAACACTCCCCGGGGTTTCCCACATACCTTTTCTGTTTTCCCAAGTAGGGCTGTCCATTCTGCCTGCTTCCTGAGTGTCCTCAGAGAAGCTGGAGTGTAAAATGAGCCCTGTTTGTGGCCTTTGGAAGCACCTCTGTGAGACACGCAGCCTAGGGCTCACCTCGCTTCATCCCTACGGCCCTAGTGGTGGGCTCCAAGAATGAAAATGGCAGTGTTGTCAGAGGCCTGGAAGTCATGTCCTCGCACCTTCCACTGGCCACCAACGCCCACAAATCCACCTTAGGAGTGCCCTTTCTTTAGCTAGAAGCTTTGATTCCTATTGAAGTCTATGTTTTCCCCTAACAGGAATAATATTTTAAACTATTCTCTATCAGTTACTCTGCACTAGGACTATTTCAAATTTTTGTGAGAAAAGTGGTTTAGAAAGAAAGGAAGTGCAAGGGAATTGGAGATGCCACAAGGTGGGAAGGAAGCAAAAATCTAGGAATGGGAAGCCTGAGAATGAACTGCCTGTGCATGGAGATGCACAGGTGTTATTGAGGTTTCTGAGTTGTTTCATAAGCCAGCAGTGTACCAGGCATTGTGCCAGGTCTCTGTAAGCAGCATATTTATCCTCAGAATAATTATCAGAGGGAGAAGCATTACTGTGCCTATTTTATTGATGAGGAAACTGAGGCTTGCGAGGGTAAATAATGTGCACAAAGTTCTAGAGCTAGTAAGTGGATGTGAAACTTGCTCTACAGTCTCCATACACCCTGTGGGTAAGCTGACTCGATTGAGGAGTAATTTATTCCAGAGAACCATGTGTAGCAACTAGTTTGGGGCAAGGATTAGCAGCAAAGGAAATTATGCGTTTAAAAAAAAAAAAAGTTGCACCTAAAAAAGGAAGTTATTCGTGAAACTTTTGCATGCATTCTCTGCTTAATATCTGCTACTCAGGTGGGAAAAGAGGCACAAAGCAGTGAATGTTAATTCTTCTCTATGGTTTTCTCCAAATGAGGACAAAAAATACATTATGGTGACATATGGTGTTCAAATCAAAACATATTCAGTTTCATTGATTTAGAATTTTTAAAAATTAGTTGGACATTCAAATACACATTTGTTTCAATTCATAGTGCTTTAAATGTGATTATTTCAAAATCTGTATCTGCTAAACTCATTGTATAATTTTCTTATGAAAGAAGGCAGACAAATATTAATGCTGCTTCACATCTGAAAACTTAGATGTGCTGAGGTAGAAAATTCAGTTATATAATAGTAATAAATGACCCTGTAATGTGTCTGAATGGATTCTGAAAAAATGTTATACCTAAATGATATAAAGTGTTACTTGTATGACAATGAGTAAAGGGAATAGTACTTTTTAAACTTGGTGTCTGGCAGTAAAGTCATGTAGGTTATACATTTAAAAGCATTGCAAATTTGCTATATTTTTGAACCCTGTGTATGCAAATTTTGTGACAAACCCTAAACCTATATGGATAAAATATGTGATGATCTAAGATTAAAGGGATTTAAGCCAGCACCTAAAATAATAAGTTGACATGAAATTTGTCCTGTTGATGCTGTTATGACATAGTTGGTGATGCTAAATATATAAACCTCCTGTTTTCAATATTTATTAAGGTTTAATGCTAAAAGCTTGAAAGTGAAGGCTGGTATGGCAGTTTGAATTGAAAAGCTTGCTGATTAATCCATTTCACAGGATGTAATGTAAACTGGACTGCAAAAAGCGGGGAAACACATTTTCTAAGATCTCAATCAAGAAAATGAACACTTCATCCTGATGCAGCAAGGAACCTAACATTGATAACAAAGAACTGTCTCTTTAACTAGAGTAAAAATTTACAAATGATAAGACATCTAGATGAGATTGTTTATCAAATAAAACAATTATTTTTATTGTTTAACAAAACATAGTTATAAAAATGATATAATCCATTATTTTTAAAGAACTTAACTTTTCCACCAAAACAAAATTACTGCACTTCTTTCAAGTATTTTTCCCCTGGAGGCATATTTGTACATATCGTTGTCATCACAATATAAGAACAATTTTTGTGCTTTTTCTGTTGCTCCAGAATGTGCATAGGCCATCATTTTGAATGGACCACAGAACTTACCCATGAAAACTGAGCTGCCCCTTCTGTTGAAAGGGAGAGGTCATCTCTACCTTTAACCCCTTTAACCTATTAACACTTCATTTATGTTTCTGAGAGGAAGGATGTAGGTCAATGTTCATAAAGATGGGGGCAGGGGGTGAGAGAAAAATTAAAATAAAATTCTGGTGGTATTGAAAATAATAAAAGGGGCTGGGTATGGTGGCTCATACCTGTAATCGCAGCACTTTGGGAGACTGAGGCAGGCGGATCATTTGAGGTCAGGAGTTCAAGACCAGCCTGGCCAACATGGTGAAACCCTGTCTCCACTAAAAATACAAAAATTAGCTGGGTGGTAGTGGCACACCCCCATAATCCCAGGTACTCCAGAGGCTGAGGCAGGAAAATCGCTTGAGCCTGGGAGGCGGAGGTTGCGGTGAGCCAAGGTCGTGCCACTGCGCTGCAGCCCGGGTGACAGCGAGACTCTGTCTCAAAAAACAAAAAAAAAAAAAAAAGAAAGGAAATAATAAAAAGGGCTGAAGGTAGCAGAGCTTAAACACATCGCATCTTTGCCCCTTTTTCTCTTGACTGAAGCATTTATTTTCTTTGCTTAACCATAAATGTTAAGTGGCACAACAAACTGATTTTCTACGAGGTTCACAGCAGTGGAATTAAGGAAGTTAGGAATAAGACAGTATTTGAGGGAAAGAAAACTTAAGGGTAGAAACTCACAGTCTTCTCTCCTGTGTTTTGGTTTATTTTTACTGGACTCTAAGAAACGTATCTTCCACTCCCCAAACTGGTTAAGTAAAGAAACCGCCTGTTGGTAGAAATGAGTTAAAGGAAATCTGCAGTAAGAAAGGATGAAAAATGGGAAGTCTAGAGAGAGGCATCCTTTAGGCAGGGAGAGAAAGAACTGAAGCATAGGGACAAGGAAAAATGTATACACAGCCAAGTGCCTTTGACTTTGTCTGGCTTTGCAGTGACTTCCTTCTCACAAGTCCCCATCCTATCACAGGAATAGCGGTTTCCCCATCCCATCTTCCCATACTTTTTAAAGGCAAAAGTATGAGTGTGTGTTGAGGGACATTTCTAGTTTGGTAGCTCTGTCATAGCATCTCTGACAGCACCCCAGTTCTTCCTGAAAGCATAGCCTTTGCTTTTGTCTCTCAATATTCAATGGGCTCTATCTTCACATTTCAGATCACCCCTTTTTATCCACTTACCTCCTTTACTCTGACTCTTCCCTCAAAAAAAAAAAAAAAAGTCATAAAGTAAACTCAAGTAATAGAAACAAAATCCTAGAATCTCATAGTTGAAGGGTCTTCTTGCATAAGTCCCGACGCTTCTGTGGCATGTGCTTGTTCAAATGGCCCTTGCATCTCACCGTATGATCCAGGACCCACCACAGCACCATTAGCGGCAGCATCACCCAGGAGGTTGTGAGAAATGCAGGCTCTCAAACATGCCCCAGATTCCTGAATCAGAATTTGCATTTTAACAAGCTCAATCCCCAGGGTATTCATTTATGCACATTCAAGTTTGAGAAGCACTGACCTGGGTCACCTAGATACCAGTCCATTGTTTTTAGTGAGGCACAGTGATCTTTTCAAAAATGCAAGTCTTATCATGCCACTCTCTGCTCAAAACCAAGCAATGGTTTCCCAGGATGGTTCTCAAGATATGCAATGGGAAACTCTCTCATGTGGCCTTCAAGGCCCAGAGTGATCTTCTGTTGGACCAGCAGGCTTCCTTGCATGCCTCCTGCCTGCCAGTCACATCAAGGAGCCTCCTTCAGTTCTTCAAATGAGCAGTGTTCCTTCACATGGGATGTTATTCCTTTTCTCCCTCCACCTCCAAGGTCACCTCCTTAGGGCCCCTTTACTTGACTTTCTGGACCAGCACTGTCCAATAGAAATATAATGTGATGGACATAGAGTGTGGAATAATAGACATTGGAAATTCAGAAGGGTGGGAGAGGGGTGCAGGGTGAGAAATTACTTAATAGGTGCAATGTTCGTTATTCGAGTGATGGTTACACTCAAAGCCCAAACTTCACCACTGTGCAATAGATCCACATAACAAAACTGTACTTGTACGCCTTAAATGTATACAAATAAAAAGCCTGAGGAAACAATGACAAAGAAATGTAATGTAAGCCACATGCCACATATGTAACTTAAAATTTTTCTAATAGCTACATTAAAAAGTATAAGCAGATAGATCAATTTTATAATATACTTTCTTTAACCCAACAAGGGAAAACTATTATCATTTTGACAAGTGCCACTAGTCATATTTTAAGTGTTTGATAACCACAGGTTTTTAGTGGCTCCTAAACTGTACATCCCACCAACTCCTATTATTTCCTAGCTCCCTATACTTTTCCTACTCTATACATATCTGTATACTAATGTGATGTTGGTTTAATATCAGTACACTGAAAACTCATTCGGGTGATTTTGTTCATGATGGTGTCTCCAGTGCCTGGGCGCTGCTGCTGACCATATACCTGAGGTGTAGATGGACAGATGAATGTGTGAAGACGTGAAAGGAATCCTCTGGGTTTGTATCATGGTTGAAGTATGAGACAGCTGATATTTTGCTTCTCTTCGTTTGGTTTGACACCCTGATTCTTCAGTTATCTCCTCTTTCATCTGCACTATTAATCTCTTTGTCTCCATGAGGCCATTATCCTCGTCATACAAACATTCTCTACCTTCCATCTTAAAAAACAAACCAACCACCTCTAGAAGCTCCCATCCTACTTGCTCCTCCTTGCCAACCCTCCATTTATAGCCAACCTGCTTTAAAAAGTCATGGGAAACTCCCTCCCCTGTCCCCAACTTTCTATTTACTTTAAACATCCCTAGTATGATTTCCATCTCTCTAGGGAAGGTGATGGCTTCCATGCTGTCAAATGCACTGACACTTTGCTATTCTCATCTTTCTTGACCTGTCAGCATTAGCTGAGACAATAGGCCCCTCCTTTCTGGAAACAGTCTCCTCTCTTGGCTTTGTGAGACCACCTCTCTCCTCATTTTTCTCCTAACCCTCTAACACCCTCTTAATCTTCCTTTGCAACTCCTCCTCCCTCTAAATTTGACCTTTCAATAGTCAAGTGGGACTAAATATTTAATAGGACCCTCCCTCTGCCCTCTCAGCCTCTCATTTGATCTCTCATACATGCTTACAGCTTGAAATACCATCTACATGCTGCTGGAAATCCTCTCCACATTCCAGCCTCCTATTTAATGGCCCACTCAGTGTCTACATTAGAAGTCTCATGGAATTCTAAAGAGAAATTTTTGAATTCCCCTGCCTGACGTGTTGCTCCTCATACTCCCTCCTCAGTGAACTGCACTCTGCTGACTGAAACATCTCATCAGGTGCTGAAGCCAGATTTTCTTGCTTTCCCTGATGTCCCGTATCAATTCATCACCAGGTCTTGAGTCTCTGTGCTCAAAGTATATCCCCATGCTATAAACTAAATGTTTGTGTCCCTCCAGAATGTGTATGTTGAAACCTAACTCTCAAGATGATGGTACTTGGAGGTGGGATCTTTGCAGAAGTGATTAGTCAAGAGGATGGAGCCCTCATAAATGGAATTAGCGTCTTACCAAAGCAGCTACTGAGAGCTCCCTCTCCCGCTTCTGGACTCCGAAGACACCCACTTCTCTGCAAAACCCCTCAGAAATACCCATTTCAGTTAAAATAATAAACAAACTCTTTGTTGTGGCCAGTAAAACCCCCAAATGGGGGTTATTGGGGTCCCTGATAACCTCCCCCAGCTTCAACTTTGCTTCCTTTGACTCTGACCCACTCTGATCTAGCAGTAACAGCTACAGAACCTGCCAGATTCTCTCTGCCTTAGACACTTGCAGATGTGCTTCCTTCTACCTACTCAGATCTTTGTAAAATTATCTTTTATATTAACCTCCCAGTTTCTCACATAAGTGGCTTCTTCTCATCCTCCAGGTCTTAGCTTAAATGTCACCTCCTTGTTGAGGTTCTCATCTGTTTTCTATTCCAGTCCTCTCCTTATTCAAAGCAGTTTGCATTTAGTAATTTTTTTTATTTATCTGTGTACTTGCATCATTGTCTGAGCAGCATTATGTCTATTTCATTCACCCCTGCACCCCGAGAGACATGTGCACAGAAGACATTCAATATATATTTGTTGAATGAATTAACTGTATAAGAGTACTGTAGCATTCTGCCAATTACCAGTTGCTTTAGCACTCTGACTATGCTTTGTATTCCTGCTTTTCTTGCTTACTAAATTAAAAAAATAATAATAAAGGAAAAAGATCACCACCCTTAGCCGGCTGAAGGAATTAGCAGCTGTAAGAACAGATTCTCAGTGATAAAATGACTCTAAATTTAGGCTAATGCTGCTAAAAATAAAGAGGAAGGAAACACTTCCACTCAACTGTTTTCAAGAAAGGTTGGGGGATATTTTTGTTTTTTTGTAGACAGGGTCTCACTCTTTCGCCCCAGCTGAAGTGAATTGGTACAATCATAGCCCACCACCAGCCTCCAACTCCTGGACTCAAGCAGTCCTCCTGCGTCAGCTTCCCTCGTAGATGAAACTACAGGAGCAAGCCACCATGCCTGGCTAATTTTTTAATTCTTTGTGGAGATGAGGATCTCACTTGTTACTCAGGCTGGTCTCCAATTTCTGGCTTTAGGCAGTCTTCCCACCTCAACCTCCCAAAGTACTGAAATTACAGGTCTGAGCCAGTGCGCCCAGCCAAGAAAAGTCATTAAAAATTATTTTTCCTTTTTTTTGTTTTTTGTTTGTTTGTTTGTTTGTTTGAGACAGAGTCTTGCTCTGTTGCCCAGGCTGGAGTGGAGTACAGGGGCACAATCTCGGCTCACTGAAACCTCCATCTCCCAAGTTCAAGTGATTCTCCTGCCTCAGCCTCCTGAGTAGCTGGGATTATAGGCATGCACCACCATACCTGGCTAATTTTTATATTTTTAATAGAAATGGGGTTTCACCATGTTGGCCAGGCTGATCGTGAACTCCTGACCTCAAGTGATCCGCCCACCTTAGCCTCCCAAAGTGCTGGGATTACCGGCATGAGCCACCTTGCCTGGCCATAAATTATTTTTCTAACTTTGCTCCCACACAGAAGGTTCCTAGTAAATTGTTACCAAAATTTACACAGACAACACAGTGTTGGATTTAGGTTAGAGTGAATCTGAAATGAGTATGACTACTGATTTCTGGGATTCCATTGCATATATGTGACCCAAATAGAGAAAAATGTGAATTGTATCTTTAGGGAATAATTTAATTTCAATAAGGCAGTCCTCCAGTGTTACGGAAAGAAAGTTAAGAGTCAGAGAACCTTGGTCCTAGTTGAGAAGTCAGCATGCTATGTCATTTTCCACATTACACTTAAAATTCTCTGAGTTCTCATTTATTTCCAAGTAAGAATACATAAGAACTGTCTATCCATCCTCCAGAGTTGTGGAAATCTAATGAAATCATACACTTGCCTTGTACTCAGCAGCATAAAAAGCCTTACATAAATGTATCGGCAATTTTAAAGTATTAAGTGGGGGGCATTTTAGGAAAATTCCAAATGAGAAATATTGCTTTGTAGAATTCTTAAAATATATTTAAATCTTTTTTTCACTCTTATTAGTAATATTTGTGAAGTGTACGGTGACCTGCACCTGAAGACGGAGGTGCAGCAGCTCTGCCATTCATTAATCCCGGCGAGCCACTGTCCATTCTTCCTCCCACTTTGTTTGCCACTGCACCTGCCTGTTCTCTCTCCAGTCTTGTACCTGAGGGTTCAGGCCATGGTAGGAGCTTGCAAGGGCAGACCTACAGACCTGCCAAGAGCAAGAGTAGGCTGCAGGCCAGCACTGGATCTTCCATTTCTCCTCCCCTTAAAGTGTGTCCTTCTTAAAATAAGACCACTTTTCACAGACTCACCACTTTGTTTCTTGTGGAAAATAAAATGCATTTAACTTTTAGCAAAAATAAAACAAGAAGGGAACACTTTTATACCCTAAAGACACACCCCATTTTCTTTGTCGTCTTGGTGTCTAAAGCTAATTTTCTAATGTGGACACATAGTCCATATTTAGAAGTAAAATCAGCAGACATTTTGGGAGTTGTCAACTGAAAATGGAGAGAAGAGGGTAGAAATTTTTCAACCTGTGCTATCAGCCTCCTGTTCTCTCCTACCAAGAAGCAGTAACTCAGAGTCCTTTGTCCTTGACGGTAGATCAACCCTGTAAAACATCGCCACCTTCAGTTAAAATGTGTGTGTGCTGCATGGCCAGAAGCCACACTTAGCCTGCTCAGAGCTCTGCCCTGTTCCTGAGCATCTCCAATGGTAAGCCTTTCACTGTCCCCTGACATGTATCTCTCCCTACATTTCCTCAAGAGAGAGGGGGAAAGAAGGAAAGGAAACCTGGTAAATGGGCCTGGAATGAACACAAAACTTAATCCACTCACGAGGTTTTGCTAGTGTCAAAGTGAAGGTCAGCATACTTTATAGATGGCACAATAATGCAAAGACCATGTAACTTTCTTCACCCCACCAGTTGCTGTTCTATGGAAACTGCACTTTCGAAGCCCAAAGGTTTAAAGTTGTCAAAATATTGAGTCTGATTTCGTGATGGAATATGCCTCTTTGGTGAAGTATCTTTTCTATCCAGGGTAGTAGGGCTTGAGTATTTCAATGAGTTGTCACTAAACAAAAAAATGGGTGAAAATAGGGTGCAAAATTATGTGAGCTGGAAATAATAAAACATGAATCAGACACATTCAACGACAGCTGCTTGGTATCAGTAGCCACTTAAAGACAGAAAGTTTAGAACCCAAATCAGTGACGCTTTCCCCACAGTGTTTTAATGCCCTAATGTGTATAGATCGTTGACTGGCATTTCTATAATAAACAAGCCTTCTGTCCTCCTTTCTCAGCCTCACATTACCCTTACTAGAGGGTCCGTAGCATCAATGAAAAGGATGAGCAAGCAGCCCGAAGGGAACATCCCAGAAACACTCATTCCTCACACACCCTTTTGCTGTTCCCAACACAGTGCCCCATCACAGTTCTCCAAATCCAGACTTGACTCAGCCTTAACTTTGATCAGGTCATGGTCTGATCTCTCAGGGCAGCACAGAAGAGCACCCAGCAAGTCGTCCTCACTCAGACTCCGTGCCTTCTTCCTCCTGTCAGAACATGGGATAAGCCACCTGTCATCACTTCTTACAGAACCTGAGGTGTCTGCAGTAAGTGGGTGCAGTACAGACTTCAGCTTACATCAGACTAACCAACCTCCTGACTCTAGCATTAATACTCCCAATCGTTCATAACGCCCCTCCTTTTGCTGTGAAAATGGAAGGAAATGGAATGTTGAAGAACTTCAAAAGTATGTTCTGGAAGGCGCCTAGGTTTCCAGTAGCTATGGATGTGAGGTATATTGTTGTGTATACTTGAAGGCAATTATAGCTAAAGCTGACCACTTTGTTCCTCATGGAAGATAAAATCCATTTAACTTTTAATGAAAAACAGTAGGGGAACACTACTTTGTCCTAAATGATACCCCTTTTCTTCTCTTCTTGGTGTCTCAAGCTAAATTTCTAATATGGACACATAGCTTTCTATTTAGAAGTAAAATAAATAGGCATTTTGGGAGCCAGCATTGACGTTTGGTCTTGAAAATTGAATCCACTGTTGCAACAGCAAACTGTCCATTATCTTCCTAAGAAAATACTAATTTATCAGTCTTAGGAGCCAAACAGTTGCTCTGTGTCAGCAATCAGCATAGCCTCATAATTATAAATTTGTGAGGATCTGGTGAAAGACATAGATCCAGAGAAATTATAGTGTTTCATAGTGAGTCATTCAGAATAAAGAGCTCTATTATTTGTAGACATTCCACACAGTCATAGAAATTTAGAGGTGGATCAGGTTTTGGCAATCTTATAGTCTAACCCCATCATTTTACAGATGAGGAAACTGAGGAATGTTTTGTAGGAAATAGATGAAAGTGGTTTAATATGCAGCACATCTTGTCTAAACATTTTTCAAGAGCTTACTAACACTGTCTTTGAAATACTTGGCACAATTGGTATGCCCAAAATGTGGCAAGGTGACTTCATTGTGTCAGAACTCATTTATTTACTATACTTTTCATCTTTGGTTTTGGCAGCTTCCTTCCCTCCCTCCTCCTCCTTTCCTTCCCTCCTTTCTTCCTTCCGTTATTCCTTTCTCCCTTCCCCCTTCCTTCTTCCCTGGCCACCTCCTCTTTTATTCATTCATCCATTCATTGAAAGATTAAGTCATTGGTCCCCAGTATCTTCAAGGCACCCTGCTAGACAAAGGGCTGGTTATAAACACAAGTTGGTTCTCAGGCTATCTTTGCCCTTGAGGGGTTCTCAGGAGGGAAGATTAAACAGGTGTATGAGTGAATAGTTGTAACAGAATTTCCAAAATGCCCAACTCTAGGTATGTGCAGATATTATCAGGGCACTGGGAATCCAGGAGCAATTATTCCCTAGGAGAGTCACAGGAACTGCACAAAGGAAATAACCCCTGAGTGGAATCTTGTGAGATGAGCCTCAGTCTCAGGCAGAGAAGACAGCCAAGAGCATTATAGAAAAGTAGGAATAAGCTTAAACGCAGGGAGAGTGTGGTATATCCAGAAAGGATGAATTTAGCAGTGGAGCTGCAGGGAAAAATTAGTGATTTGGGAATCATGAGTGCTGAGATGATAAGGTAAATTAGAAAACAAATACAAGAGCTGCTACATACCATGCTAAAGAATTTAGCTATTATCCTGGAAGCCAAGGTTTCACAAACCTAGTAATTTAAGTATCATTTCCACAACATGCGTTATATCCCAAGTCTACCTCTGTTATTTTTGCTTTACCTGTATTGCATCTGTACTGTTTATTTAATATATTTTTCTAAAACACCTGACTTTCAGATATATTTGTTTTTAAAAGAAACTTCATGTCACTATGGTTGTAATAGAAAGCCATGGTCACTTGCAATAAATTCAAGGTCATCATTAAAATGAATGTGATAAATTGAACATGAAACATTCCTTTAATTATTTGCTTATGAACATCTCTGAGCCTGAAGCCTGTGGTCTCATTTTTCGAATAGGGAATTGTAAGTTTTGGAAAGGAGTTAAATTCATTCTAGCACCAAAATGAGTCTCCTTAAATTAATTAGTAAGAAGAAAGAGAATTTGGAAGGCCAATAGCATTCTCACTCGGTAAATCAGGGGTATTACCATGGTTCCTGTGCGCCTCTTAGGTATTGCAGGGATATGCACCCACATATGGGGAAATATTGTTTAGTGCAGGGCTACCTGAAATATTTGAGTGGATTTTGGGTGACAAAGTCAGACTTACTGAAGAAGGATCACTCAGGACTGAAAAAAAGAGAACAGGGGAAGCCAGGAAAAACTTACAGAGACTGTGGGAGAGGATCCCAGTGTGGTCCAGTCAGTTTAGTGATGATGAAGAAGAGGGCCCAGATTTCAGAGGGATTAAGGATAAGGACACAGCAGGACTTGGTGCCTGAGTGATGAAGGGCAGGGGTCAAGGAAAGAGAAGAGTCAAGGATGCCTTGGAGATAGAGTGCTTGGAAGACTGCATAAGTGTTCTTGTCACCATGTAGGCCACGATCACAAGGAATATGTTTTGGGAAGGGGAGTAGCATCTGGATGTATTGGGGGAAAAGGGGAAGGGGAGGGAGTGGGAAAGGGTGGAGAGAGATGAGGCACTTGGATCGGAACAGGCCACCTATCAGGAATCCTTGCACATTCTAAGACTGCATTACATGTTTGTTCAATCAGTAGATGGGTGTGGACAGTCAGCAGGCAAATACTTTACTAAAGCTCAGTGGCATTCCAAGTGTCAGCTAGACTGAAGAGATAATTGTGGCCTATACATCAGCAGCAAATACATGTCTGTTTACTTACTGACCATTTTAGAAAATCTGTGGTGTAATCAGATAGACAGGTTTAAGGCTTATTAGGCATGTTTACTTCTGTAAGATGTTGAAAATGAGCCCATTCAACCAAAAAGTCATTATGAATCTACTTATGTAAAGCAATTTTTCTGGGTTCTTTAAGGGATAGAGAGATAAATTAGACACAGACTCTGCTCTCATGGAGCTTGTACAAATCTAAAATGGATAAAATTTGGGGAGATTTAAATTTTGGTAACATGTAAAGAATTTATTCATAATTTCCAAAAAGCAAAATTAGCCTCAAAATTTTTCTAGTAACAAAATAAGTCTAAACCTTGTTTCCATGTATGATAAGAAATGTATTATTGCATTGCAATGAAATAAAAGTATGAGTGAAATTTTTGATAAATTTAAATAATTGCAAGTGAAAATCTTACTAGTCATTAATAGCCCCTCTTCTGTGTTGTTCTTAAAGTACATGATTACACAGCTTAGCAGCGATAAAGGAATTGAATTTTGTCTTTTGTATGTAGCACAAAGTTGCCCTTCTTCCCATCCAGGTTTATGATATAGCAATAAATTGGAGCCTTTTAATGAAAACCTGTGAAATAATCCATTTTTCATTACTGGGATGTCTTTTCTTGGCAATCAAAACATAGACGAGAAAACACAGATCTCACTCACAGCCTCAGAAAGAGTCATAGGTTTGAAGAAGGAGAGGGACAACAAACCAAAATGTTGGCACTCCTTCTTCAGTTTCTAGATCCTTCTGTGGAAAGATGTGTTTTTGTAAGACCCAGACAGAATTCATTTCCATAGAGCATTTTTAATGGCTCCTGTCAGAACAAAACAGCTGGGAAACATATGGTATCCATTTCCCTGTATCACTTGGAAAAAATTTCACATGTAAATAAAGCCAACATAAAAGAGTAGCCCTTTGAACCTACGACCTTATATAACACATAAATATATTGGTACAATGCACTCGTTGTATTGACCTACTAAGTTATGTGGCTTTAAATTTTTTTATTACCTTCTGAGATGCATATTTTCTAGAGGTTCCAAAGAAATCAAGGTAATTGGCAAAATATTACCAAATATACTCAATAATAAGAGTGTATCTCAGAAATGTCTATGAGTATATATATACATTTTTTTCCATTTTATTTAAAGTCTTGCAGAAAGTTGATGAATAAAATTAAAGGCATATTTACATCTTATAAACTCTATGTCCACTATCTCTGCTGTTTTAATTAAATAAGTAACCATGTGTTCTTGAAGAGAGAAAGGCTTGGCAGAAATTTCTGGCAGACATTAATTTTTCATGGCTTTATATTTTTAGAGAGAAAAGGTCACATAAAAGATAGAAAACTTTTACATTTATAAGAGACCAACTGGAATTAGTCTGTGCCTTTGCATATTTACATTTCATAAATAACTTTAGCAAATTGAGCTCTTACTGGTGATTATCACTCCACTGAGTTTATTAACAGGATTTTGTCCCCTGTGAAATTAAACTGTAAATCCCTCAGAAGGATGCACTTTGTACATTTTAGAAGATTTAATGTGTTATGCAAAGTGAGATTCAAATTCACATACTAGCATTTGTTAATTGTCTGATCTATGCCAAGCACTGTGTACAACTAAGAACTAGAGCCAACAAAAGGGGAAAAAAGCAGCAGCCTAAGACCATCTAAGATACCTTCCTTCCCTTCTGGAACATTCTCTTCTACATTACTTATTGGAGAGAATCCAGCCCTCCTTCCACAGCTCATAGTATTCTCTTCTTAGATTCTAAAAAGTCAGAGCCAGAAAGGTCTGAGAAGTGGACTGCACAGTGCAGACCCTTGCAAACCTCATGCAAAGTTGTGGTCAGTTTCAGGGAAAGAACTCACAGATAGTTATATAGCATTCAGGTTCAGAGCACTCACTCTCATCCCCTTAGCTTCATTCAAGAACTTCTCTGAATCCTTTTAGAACATACCCCAGCAGGAAGAAGAATGACCAGTAGCTTAAATTTAGGGAACTTTAATAATGTATGTTCCACTTTCACCCTAAGAGTCAGTCACAGCCAAGGGCTATTGCAGAAGTTACAGATGTGAATATACACCCATCTTATGTTCTTTTTTCCTTTAGTTGTTCCCAGTAGCAAAGAACACACACATACACATGCTTTTCACTTGTTGTTTCAGAAGAGAAGAGGTAAATGGAAGGTCCCTAGCTGTAGGGCATGCCCCCTGAAATCTCATCCTTTGATGGGGGATGATAGGAACTATGTGGCAGGGAACTAGGAACCCATAAATCAGTGACTTGCAAGTTTCCAAGGGTACTGGGTCATCTTTTATCTAGCAGGGGAGTGGCACGGGAGGAAGCAGTATAATCATGGCTGAGGAGACTGTTGTTGCTCCATCTGCTTGCCCCAAGAGAAGGCACCAGGCAGCCTCTCATAACTAGGAGAGATGGTTCTTATCTTTCACCTCCAGGTGTGTCTGACTGTTTCACTTTCTACTCTATCACAACCAGACACTTACTCAAATGCAAACCAACACACAACCTTTATCCAAACTTTGCACAGAAATTAGAAAAAATAACCAGTCTGCCTAACCCATCTTCTTTTCAGAACTTTCTTACCCTGTTTATTTCCAGCCTTCTCAACAATGGAGGGCAGTATTGAATCTTAAAGAACATGTTCTGTTGTGAAGTGTTAGTGCATTCTGTCACTGTGTCATATGTCAGAAAGCACCATGAAATGCTGCTGCATGATAGTTGACCAGGTACTTTGACCAAGGTGGGGTTAACTCAACTATGTCTTGTCTCCCACAGGCCTTTCAGCTCCTGAGCACTGCATTCCTTCCTATTCTTTCCCTAATCCACTTAATGGCACACCTAGGGAGTCACTCAGCAGATCATAGTTTGCATTTGCTCAATATTAAATAATATGCCCCTTCTTTACATGGGACTTCTTATGCATTAGGGGTGTATGTGGACATGCACGCTAATGTGTGTGCATGTGTGCATACAGCATACATCCCTTTTCTCCCTAAATTAGTTTGGAATTTTGTTTTTGTTTTGTTTTGTTTTTTTGAAACGGAGTCTCGCTCTGTCACCCAGGCTGGAGTGCAGTGGCGCGATCTCGACTCACTGCAAGCTCTGTAGTTTGGAAATTTATTTAACACTGAAAATCGGCCGGGCGCGGTGGCTCACGCCTGTAATCCCAGCACTTTGGGAGGCCGAGGCGGGCGGATCACAAGGTCAGGAAATCGAGACCACGGTGAAACCCCGTCTCTACTAAAAATACAAAAAATTAGCCGGGCGCGGTGGCGGGCGCCTGTAGTCCCAGCTACTCAGGAGGCTGAGGCAGGAGAATGGCGTAAACCCAGGAGGCGGAGCTTGCAGTGAGCCGGGATCGCGCCACTGCACTCCAGCCTGGGCGACAGAGCGAGACTCCGTCTCAAAAAACAAACAAACAAAAAAAACACTGAAAATCTTATTCTCTAATCTTGTTTTTCAGGGTGATGACAAATATATAAATATTGCCAGGGAGGTAGATCTATCCGGGGAATAAACCTAAATACTTATCTGGGGTTGCTTCCTTAGCTGTTTACCATTACCATTATTATTACTTTAATTAATTTTGAGTCAATATGTTATAACTTTCTTTGATTATTCGTTGTTTTCCAATGGTAAGTTTGATTTTTTTTGTTCTATCAATATGCACTCTCTGTAAGTCATCCTCATGCACAGAGCCTTAATTTGAACATAGCGCGAATGAACCACATCTACCTGCATAGCCAAGATGTGTTCAGCATTCCAAATTAATAGCTTCCTATTTTAATTTTTTAAAAACAGTTTCTAGCTCTAGCTGGAATTGTGGCATCTCAACTCTCATTACAAACACGCAAAAGCCCACAGGAATCGCTGATGTGTACAGTAAGTTCCGCCCAGTGAAGCGGGTTTCGCCACTGAAACATCAGCCAGAGACTCTGGAGAACAATGAAAGTGATGACCAAAAGAACCAGAAAGTGGTTGAGTACCAGAAAGGGGGTGAGTCTGACCTGGGCCCCCAGCCTGAGGAGCTCAGCCCTGGAGATGGAGTGGGTGGCCCACCAGGTAAGAGCTCTGAGCCCAGCACATCGCTGGGCGAACTGGAGCACTACGACCTCGACATGGATGAGATTCTGGATGTGCCTTATATTAAATCCAGTCAGCAGCTTGCCTCTTTTACCAAGGTGACTTCAGAAAAAAGAATTTTGGGCTTATGCACAACCATCAATGGCCTTTCTGGCAAAGCCTGCTCTACAGGAAGTTCTGAGAGCTCATCATCCAACATGGCACCATTTTGTGTTCTTTCTCCTGTGAAAAGCCCTCACTTGAGAAAAGCATCAGCTGTCATCCGCGACCAGCACAAGCTGGCCACTGAAGAAACCGAGATCTCACCTCCTCTGGTTAAATGTGGCTCTGCATATGAGCCTGAAAACCAGAGTAAAGACTTCCTAAACAAGACATTTAGTGATCCTCATGGTCGAAAAGTTGAGAAGACAACACCAGACTGCCAGCTCAGGGCCTTCCACCTACAATCCTCAGCAGCAGAATCCAAACCAGAAGAGCAGGTCAGTGGCCTGAACTGGACCAGCTCCCAAGGCCCAGAAGAAAGGAGTGAGTATCTGAAAAAAGTAAAAAGCATCTTGAACATTGTTAAAGAAGGACAGATCTCTCTCCTGGTAAGTATAATCTAATTCAGTATACATGTCAATAGACTGGAGACTCCTTTTTTATCAGCTGCATTCGTTAGTAACAGAAAGATGCTGCATTTGTTTTGGTTCTTACTTAATCTTTACTTGTGGCTTTAGTTGGGAGATGTGACCTTTTGAGTTTTAAAATAAGAAGTTATGAGGTTAATACAGGGAAAACAAATGGCTAGAGAGTGAGTGTTATTTCATTTTAACTTTGCATGAATTCAACTGAAAAGAAGACTCAATCTCAAACAAAGAGAGCCCGGCACTTTCTTTAACTTGAATCTTAATGTCTTTCTTTTTGCTTTTCAAATGGTTCCCAATGCTCTCATGCAGTTATTTGTGGGGATGTCAATTCTTGGCTGATGGTGGACCTGCCGGATATGTAAACAGAGGGTCTTCTGTTTTGTCCTGATCATTATTCAGAAGAGTTGGACAAGGTTGTTTGAAAAGCATTTGTAGATAGAAGCTTACCCAAGAGCTTCATTGCCCTCTGACCCAGGTGGAGTTTTTATTTACTTCCAGCTCTGCATGTCTAGGGAGCATGAAGCTTTTCCAAAGACTCTAGAAACAGAGTAACATGATGTAAGAAAAGTCTGTTCTGCTTAGGCTCAGAGAGAGCTAAACTTAAATAGCACTCCATCTGCCTACATTGTTCTTTTCTGGCTTCCAGACTTGGATCAAACAGTAGCAAGCGTGGGCTCATACTATGATGCTAATTAAAGTCTCATTCAGGAAAATCATCACATCTTGGCAATGTGATTCTACTTACTGTAAAGCCATGCATACTTAAGTACAATATACTTGCTCTATTATCACAAATACTATTGTGATAGGGTGATATAATTGAATAATTTTATGAAATAAAGTAGTAGTAGTATTTTCTCCTGAAAATGTCTTTTCAATTTTCCTGGCTCTTCCCGCTAATTCTCTTTGGTTCATTCCTTTCTTTTGTCTTTCTTATGTTTTCATGTTTCCCAAATGCTAACAACACCTCTCAGTTCACCCAAAAATCTCTATCAACTAGTTCATAGTCAAGGGACAAAACTTCACTAGAGATGAGAAAACCGAAGCCATGTAGCCTCCAGATACCAGCAGTCATCAGGTAGTTTGCCAAAGCCAGTTCTCTACAATCCAAGGCAAAATAAGCAGGTAGAAACAAATAGTTCATTCATTCAACAAACCTAAAACAGGAAATAAAACCCAGCCCCAACCCTCAAGGACTTCACAATCAAGTAGGGGAGACAGACAAGGAACCTGACAATTACTGTAAATGTCATTATAGTTGTTTAGAAAGCCAGCTTGAAGCCTCCACACCTCATTGGCCCTAGCCCTGTTGCCATGTCTCATATGAAGATCTGTCTCTTGAGAACTCATGTTCTAAAGCATATTGTAACAAAGAATAATAGCAAGATACTCTGATTTATTAGATCCCCAAGGCTGCCACCAGAACTTCTATAAGCTCATTTCTTCTTTCCAGTGCCCAGAGAAAAACACCCACAGGGTCTTGCTCTGATTTATTGACTTGGGTTTTCTAATCTTACTATTTATACAGCCACACCTAGCTGCAGACAATCTAGACAAAATTCACGATGAAAATGGAAACAATCTATTACATATTGCGGCATCACAGGGACATGCAGAGTGTCTACAGCACCTCACTTCTTTGATGGGAGAAGACTGCCTCAATGAGCGCAACACTGAGAAGTTGACTCCAGCAGGCCTGGCCATTAAGGTGACTGGTTGGGGGCTGGAACCTCCGCAGCTAAAAGTCGGATTTCTATTTTTTTAAGATTCCTTGTGAGCTAAAGTGTTGGAAGGGAGAGAAGAGAGTGATTTGTCAAGCAAAGAGCAAATGAACATACTGCATTTAAGAGAGTAAACATTTCAGTCACTGCTTTGAGATTTTGAGACTAAATTCCCAGTTTTTGTCAATCTGCTACTAAAGAGAAAGGAAAATGATATGTTGTGGTTCTAAGAACTTTTGTTATTCATAGGGATTGCAATTTAGCTTCTTAACCACACCTGGATCTATCAGAGACTCTCATTTCTTCTTGAATAATGAGCAAGATAAATGTGGGGAAGGTGTATTTTTAAGGATGCTAGCACTCGGGAGTATTTCAGATCACAAAGTGGGGTCTTAATGGATCACATCTGAAGTTTAAGTGTCTTCAGTATCAAGAATTTTTTAGAGTATCAGTGCCGAGTTTGAGTTTAGCTCTTACAGAGCACAGTGTGCTGTCAAAAACTACACAAATTAATGTCAACTGGGATAGAGTTAAAACCTAGAAACTGTGAGACAAGAAAACATGGACTTTTATAGCACTGCAGCAAGTGCCTCTGCAAAATATAGTACATCACTAGAAGATTAGCTATTCAACTAAAATTATCTAAAAGATCTTTGGCAAGTAAATGTAGAATCCAATCGTATTTATTAAAAAGCCAGAAGTGACATTCAGGGAAATATAGTACATCTTGTACTTTTGCATATGTATTTTGCTTTACATAATAGTTGTGTCTTCTAAAAGCTGAATAATCATAATTTTTATAAATGAAGTTATATTGAAATTGATGAGGGGAATTTGTTAGAGAAACCTACATGTCACTAAAGAACATTACATTTAAAAAAATATCAACTGCTGTTCTACCTGAATATATTTTTTATGCAACCCTGATTTTTGTGTATTTTTAATTTGATGATTCAGCAAATGTTTATACATTAAAAATAATTTCCATTTTATTTAATTTTGCTCAGTTAAGCAAAGTAATTAGGTATACTTCAAATCTGGTGTAGAAAATAATTTTTAAACAAAATAAATCTATGACCCTTGTGGGTATCATTTTCCTTTGGTTGTAAATGATATGATGTCGAATTAAGAACTAAACTGCAAGCAGCTATCATTAAGAAAGACAGAACTAAACTACAGGCAGCTATCATGAAGAAAGATAAGTCAAATGTAAAGTCAAGATTTAATATAGTTGAGCTTAACAAAGTGTACCAAGTTTACTAGGTACTGTGTTTGGTGGCTAGCAATACAAAGTTGTGTAAGTCATGGTCCCTACTTTTAAGGAGCTAATAGCTAGTGGAGAAGACCGCTAAGTTATCAGTAACACAAGTACAGGATGGCAAATTTGGGACACAGTCCTGTGACAGAGTCCTGTAGGCATCAGTGAGTATGTGTCAGTGATGAATAAAATATTCTTGCAGTGCCAATGAGTGTTAAGATTTGCCGTCCTGTTTTAGTGTTTATAAAATGCAGTTCTCATTAGTCTTCCTAATGGTAGATTATTTATATAGGTAGATGACAAGAATTTTTTTAAATTTATATGCCCTAGGGCTTGTTTTGATAGATTAAAAATCTCTGAGTAGAAGGTACATAAGAAAGTTAGTGGTCATTACGCCAGTCTTCAGTGTAAACACCTTCTATGATATCCATATTAAGTGTTAATTCATTTTTATATTCCTACTGTCAACATAAGATCGCCATCATACAGTCAGTGTGCAAACTTAAAGAGCAGTTTTGTTTTTCCTTTTAATCAAAAAGATTTCAAACCCATAAGACTCAAAAACTTTTACAAGTTTGAGGTCTCAGGCTTTTCATACTTTACTTCCAGACAATGATTTGAATGTTCTATTCCTTTATTCTAGAATTTACAAAAGCAGTAAATACAAATATTTTATAACAAGTGCTCCCCTCTTTAGAAATCTGTCCTGACACATATTTTGTCTCAGTCCATTCAGTGTGTTTTGATGAACATTGATGACATTGAAAGAGTCCTAAAGAGTCATCATTTTGTTTTAGGACCTTGTTTTGAACACCAGTAACCAACTAGTGGTGTTTTTTTTACCTCATTAAGCACAGTTTTGAGGGCTCCATTTGTACCAACTCTGTTAGACAGAAGCTGCTAAGATAATATGACTTGGCTGACAGGAAGCAGAGTCAGGGATAAGGTATCAAATAGAAAGATTACCTGAGAACAGGGGCTTTGAAGTCATATCAGGGCTTAAGAACATCTCCCTCACTATTAAACTCCTGGAATGGAACATAATAAATTCTGCCAGTTACGTACAGAATTTATTGACTACTTCTGGGATACCCAAAAGTAGATACTGTAGGAGTTCAGGGTATTATTGAGTTTTCTTTAGAAATGATTAAGTAAAGTAATTGGAAAGAAATATTTCTAAAAGGTGAGAGCAGTCTGTTTTCTAAAACAGGAGAGAAGAAGAAGTTATTTTAAGACTTAGTCTAGGAATGAAATAATCTTAATTCCCTTTTCACTTCTCATTCAGTCCTTTTGATTAAGACAAAAAGCCAAGTGTCCATCTGGGAATAACATGACTTCAAACACATAACCTTACTGATACCCATACTGATCAGTATGGTTGCTATTCCTTTCTTCATTTAGAGGAATGAAGCACATTGTATTAGTGTGTTAGTAGTTTTTTGTTTTTAATCCTGGTAGGAAACATTTGGCATGTTCCAATTGTGAAATTTAAGGAAAGTGTGTAATTAATGGATTATATATAAAAGGATGGTTGAGGGTAAGGGAATTCGTAAAGGAAAGTGCAATACCATGGGGTCTTTATTTAGCAACCAGTACACGGTTACCTCCCCAAAACTGGGAAAGGGAAAGGAGTGGTTATAAGAACTTGAGGTAGAGAGGGCTGAGTACAAAGGACTAGCTTACTTTTGAGCTTTTTAAGGGACTCAGTTGGCCAATGGCAACCCCACAGAGAGGGCCTCAGATGCACTCTCCTTTCCTGATCTGCCACTGCTCTCCATCAGCCAGATCCAGCCAGAGGGGCAGGGAGCCAACTCATACAGACCAACCTCCCAGGGCAAATACCTCAAGAGAATAGAATCTGCATGTGAATAGTTGGGAGTTCTATTATCCAAATGGAATAAAATGAAGAATGAGCAGATTACCTCATTGTCCTCCGTTTAGAATAGATTTTTACCCTTGAGCAGTTAAATGATAGAATTCTAAAATAAAGAGAAAGTAATCCTATTCTACTAATTTAAATGCTACCCTTGGTAAAGCCTCCCCTGGCTCCCTGCCAACCATACCTCTTTTCTCCTGGGCTAAAATCCCACAAGCTGCAAACTAGGAAGGCAGTTGAATGTTTCATTTGTCTGACAGAGTTATTGTGAGATCTAAGAGAGCATTCTAATAGAAGGTAACAAGTATTTTCTGCTTAGTAAGTTTACATGCTTTATCTCATTTAATCTTCATGGTAACTCTATGAGGTAGTTACTATTATCCCTGGTATTTCACTGTTTCACAGTTAAGAAAATTGAGTATCAGAGAGGTAAAGTAATTTGTGCATGGTCTTGTAACTAAGTGGCAGATTAAGATTTAAATCCATATCACAATCTGGGTTTTAATCACTAGGAGATATATATCTGGGTTTATATATCATACTGCTCTATAAGTGGTAGGGAACATTTTCTGCAGATATGTATGGACTATATTGTAGCTATTTACATGACTTGATTGTTTTTTGAGAGAGGTTTAAGTTTGTCAAAATTATGAGAAATTTTTTTTAAAATTGTGAGGGTAAAAAATCCTCATAAACGACTATAAGAAAATCCTACTCTTTTTTTCTGCCTACTTTTACTTGACCCTAAAGGTCAAGAGGGTTGGTTTCCTTAAAAATGTAAAAGTTGAGGATATTTTACTTTCTGTGTCCATAGTTATATTATTTGTATATGATAAAAGATAATTTCCCTTTTTAAAATTGTTTAGTATTTTACTAATTAAGATATTTACCACATCCCTTAATGAAATTTTTAATTTCAAATATGAGTTTACTGATTTTTCATTAACAAATATGATTATTTGAGGATTGGAAAACAGTTGTGCATCTTATGAAGCTTAATCGAAGAATACTGATTAACTAACCATACCATGTGTTGGCTTAGTTTTGAAACAACTAGAATGCTCATATGATGCTGGTGGTGATGTCAAGTGGGCAATCACTTTAGAAACTAGTTTGATGGCTTTTTATTAAGTCAAATATACAGCTACCATACGACTCAGAAATTCCATTATTTACCCAGGAGAAATAAAAGCATGTATTCACAAAAAATATTCATAGCAACTTTATTAATAATATCCCGTAAGTCGAAACAATCCACATGTCTATCGATAAGTTATTGGATAAATAAATTGTGGTATAATTCTACAATGAAATGCTTCTCAGCAAGAGAAAAGGAATAAATTACTGATACAAGCAGTAGCTTGAATGAGTCCCAAAGGCCTGCTGTGTAAAAGAAGCCAGACACAAGAGTACATACACTAATCTATTGTGACAGAAATCTTATCAGTTGTCTGGGACGAAGGTGAGGAGGGTGAGAACCAAAGAATAACCAAAGAGTACTAGAACACTTCTAGGGGTAATGGAAATGTTCTTTGTCTTGATTGAAGTTATAGTTACAGGAGTATACATATTTGTCAAAATACATCAAACTGTATACTTTAAAAGATTATGTTTTATAGTATACAAATATACCTTACTAAAGTGAATTTAAAATAACTGATTACAATTATGAAAATGAACTTAAATAAAAATTCTGCAATTGATTTCGAGCCAAATCCACAGATGAGGAATGTAATAAGTGATATCTTTATATCATAAATATATTAAGCCAGATATAAATGCCAAAATTTATATGATTTTTTTCCTTGGTAAAATTACCATCTTCAATGTGTTTTTCAAACCTGAATTACCTTGAATTTCCATCTCTCTTTCTTTTTTAAAACCTAGAATGGTCAATTGGAGTGCGTACGCTGGATGGTGAGTGAAACAGAAGCCATCGCAGAACTGAGTTGTTCTAAAGATTTTCCAAGCCTTATTCATTATGCAGGTTGCTATGGCCAGGTATGAAGGAGTTTTTTAAGTATCTTGCCTTTGTGTACCATATAATCTTCCTACTTTTTTATTATTAGTCCATCAAAATCCAAACATAAGAAATCATAGAAAATGTATCCAAAGGTATATAACCAATGATATTTGTTGTTGTTTTCTTTTTAATGAAAAAAAAGTTTACAACAGCCTAAATAAATACTCTATGACAGATGATGGATAATGAAGCTGCAGCCATTGATGACATTTTATGGGAAAATGTTCATTATATAGTACTAAACAAATATGTATGATATAAAACTGGTCCTATAATTTAGCACCAACTTTGAATTTTGGAGATAAAGAGAAATAGAAAATAATACTAAAAAGAAATATATCACAACACATTTATAGTAGTTATCACTCAGAGGAGAAGTACAAGTGGCTTCGATTTTCTATTTTTTTTTTAATTTTTCAGTATTTTCCAAATTTTTTACAATAAACACGTTTAACATTTATCAAAAGGAACAATGATACATTTCTTGAACCCAAAGTTAAAAGGAAAATCTTTATAAGATATTAATCAAGGCATCACTCAATTAAAGATGAATAAGCACACTAACTAGATGGCTCTCCATTGCAATCAATTTTCGCATTAGGAAATCCCAACATTAATTTGTGTACACAGATCACAATCCAGTGTTTGCAGTTAAAAAGAAAAATTACTACCTCCCTTGGGAGAATGTGACTGTGAATTATCTTTTTTAAAAATTGAAACCACAAAATACCAATCTCAGTCTTAAAAATAATAGTACTGTGTTAAAATAGATTTAATTGTATTTGTGGCAAAGAAAATTGCTTCTCATGCATTTAACTGTATTCCCTTTGGCTTCATAATCTTTCCCAGTAGAAGTAAACTGTGGCATTGTCAACAAGAGATTATGCTTTTTCAAGTATGACAATCTCAAGTTCAAAAAGTAGACAACACTATTACCGTAGTCTTTCTTTAGCAGGAGTCATGCTTAGGGATAGTTTATTTTGTGCCGTGGTAACTTCTACTAATGTGTGTGTGTGTGTGTGTGTGTGTGTGTGTA
Organism: Macaca fascicularis; assembly: GCF_037993035.2. Classification (NCBI taxonomy): domain Eukaryota; kingdom Metazoa; phylum Chordata; class Mammalia; order Primates; family Cercopithecidae; genus Macaca; species Macaca fascicularis. The sequence continues at coordinate 129,024,824 of NC_088380.1, forward strand.
ATATATATTACATAAAAACATGTTTTTATATGTTATATATACACATGTAAAATGTTTCCTATGTGTGCCAGGCACCATGCCATTGGATTTTGTGTACATTATCTAATTTATTCCTCAAAACAACCCTGTGAGAGCTTGTTGTGTTTATCCCCATTCCACAGATGAGGAGTCTGAAGAAAGAGAGTTACATGACTTGCACATGGTCTAATGGCTAGTAAGAGCAAAGACTAGATTTCAACTCAGGTTCTCTCACTTCAGGGCCAGATCCTGTTTTGTCCCCATTTGTATAGAAAATGTATGCAAATTGTTTGTAGAGGCACGGATACAGCTGAAGAAGACTTTTTTCTGCAGTTTTATCTAACAATACATTATAATATTTGGAGTACTTCACACTACTCACTGAAGAAATTTGCAACTGTACCAAATTTATGAAATGGAGAAAGGAGCAGGCCCAACATTAAAATTTGTAAAAGTCACTGTCTTTGAAATATTATACTTTGTGTTCTTTGTGCATTGTACTCCCTAGTTCCCATCCACAGTGTCCTGAAAACAATGATTAGTGGTTAATAAGGCATGATGTAAGGATGCCATTTTTTGCTTATGCAGATGCTCCCCAACTTAAAATAGTTCAGCTTACAATTTTTCGACTTTACAGTGGTGTGAAAGAGATATACAGTCAGTAGAAACCATACGTCAGGTTTGAATTTTGATCATTTCCCAGGCTAGTGATATACAGTATGATACTCTTGTGATGCTAGGCCATGGCAGCCACGCTCCCAATAGCCACGTGATCACAAGGGTAAACAACCAATACCCTACAGTGTATTAAATGTATTTTCTACTTAACAATATTTTCAACTTAGGATGGGTTCATCGGGTCATAACACCATTGTAAGCCAAAGAACATCTATACTGGCAAAGAAGAGAACAGGATTTTCAAATGATCAGAAGAATTGGATCAATACTCATCTTCCTAATCATTTTGAGTCTAAAACAGAGTTTTATTTAATTGCGTGAATAGTTATTTCATGTCCCTGATTTCATTTGCTTATATTAAAACCTAAAAAGGAATTTTAAGTATCAGTGGAAAGGCTGCCTGCACTTTTGGTAGAGCTTGCCAAAGAAAAGGAGGAAAGAATTACATGGCCGTTCTGAGACTCTAAGTAAATAATTGGGCATTTGGCATTCTTTGTCTTGGGAAATGTTGATTATATATGCCAGTTTCTTTATTCAGCTCTCACAGCAGGTTTCTCATAATTTTGAAGCTATTGGGACTGAACAAAATAAAGTGCCCTTTTTCTGGGACTGGTTGGGTCACAGTGTGACTTACTTGGTGGGACTAGAGGAAAATATGGAAATTGGTGACCTGTTTGAAGAGCTGTGTCAAACGTTTGCTTCACGATAGTATCAATACTCAGGTTGTTATTTCAAGATGATATGCATTTTTTATGACCTAAAATACAGCTCTGAGGGGGACAGTCCAGCAGTGCCCTTAGGAGATCATTCTTACCCAACTGAAAAATGTAGAAGCCCATTAGAACTGCAAATGCTGTCCAGCCATCCTACATCCGCCACAGCCACTTATGTAACAGATAACCTGTGGAGATGCTGAACTTGGAACCATTACAAGCCTAATATTTTCACAAGGAAGACTGTTATTGAACAGTTTTCTAATGGATTCAGCACATGCAAGTTTTTCTACATCCAGCAGGCATTTGAGTGTGTCCCGGCTTTGTTTCTTCAGTAAATGCCCCTGGAAAGGATAGCACAGAGGAAAATTCCTCTCTTGGTTTATTTTACTTGCTCTCTGCCCTTCATATAGATTCCTAAAGAATGGGCTCCACGTGACTCCCAATTTGTGTCCTTTTTCTTGTAAAAATTACCTTTAAAGACTCTAGTACCGCAAGGTAGCCAACAGTTTTTAGTGGTCTCCTGGAGTGATAGATCCCTGGGTGATAGGAATTGATTTTCTTCATCTTGACACATGAAGTCTCAGAGGGTGCAATTATTTCATTGCCTGACTGTACCGAGCAGAACTAGCCACAGGGAATGTGAAGGTGGAAGCCTCAGGGACACCCGAGAAACAAGCAGGGAGTGTCCTCAGATAGGCCTGCTTTGCTGGCCCTTGAGGAAGATGTTGCTGGCAAAACAATTGAGATGGAATTATCTCAATTCAAAGCTACTGCCTGTGTAACTTGGGCTGTTTTATTCAAACGTGAAGGTTCAGGTTTTCTCTTCCAGGCTCTTCCAGCACAGCTTCCTGCCCTCCACTGCTTGGGAGCCTCTGCCTACTCTGCGTTGGTCATTAGTCCAGTGGACTCTATGTTACTTTCAACATCAAACCTGTGATTCCTTTTGTTTCTGAATCATTCATGTGACTTTTAGTCAGGAGATTCTTCCACAGAAACAATCTGCATCATGGTATTGAACATTTACTAAGAGCACCTTTGCTTACACTGTATTTATTATTCTGTACTTTAAATGTTTGCCCTAATACAGATTTTTTTTTAAGGGCACTTTTTGAAAAAAGAAAAGGCTCAGCAGTTCTTGCAAATGGTCATGAGCAGTGGTAGACATGCTGGTGATGGGGGTGTTCCCACAGGCTATGTTACTGTTGTTTTTCCACAATTTACTTTAAAAAGGAAAAATATTCCCCTGCCTTTATTGTTTTACTGTCATAGGGAAGTAAGTCGACAGTACTGAAAATGCTGCGATTGCAGATGAAAGCAAAATAGAAAAGTCTTTGATTAGCACTCATGGATCTGCTCTCCAAGTTCTGATCTTGACAAAGCATAACTGACAAGGAGCCCCACAAACCCACAGACTTGACAGGCAGTTAACTCTGATTTGTTTGACTCAAGGGGCACAAAGGGAGCATGTCCTTTACAGAGTCTGGGGTCATAAGGGTATGTGCAATTGTGGATATCCATACTCAAAAAACAGAAAACAGAGTCATGAAGAACATTGGTTCATATGGCAAACTCTCCATTGTCATCGTAACCTTACCACTTACTAGTTCAATGGGTTAGATATCTTAGTTGTTTCTTTTGTGTTTTTTTTTAAGAGAGAAAATAAAAGAATAGACCTCCCTGGACCTCAGTTTCTTCATCTGTAAAGTGGAAATAATAGAATCTTCCTCACAGTGTTAATCTGAGGACTAAGTAAGAAAAGCCACATTGCCCAATCCATACTAGGCACTAGATGAATGTCGGCTGTTATGACTATTGAATGTCCTCCAACTTATTGTTTTTATCCCTATCAGTATTATTCAGTTTACTTATTTTACCATTAGTAATGTATAGGAGAAACTTGCAAAGGAATTATTAAGGCCATAACTTATTTGATCAATTCTTAGATGCACTTTATTTCACATTTACCATCTTTTGATTCTACGTATAAGTTACAATACATGATATTATAAAATTATTGCTGACCTTTATTTTTTACATTTTTACATCTCAAAAACTGGAATAAATCTTGTAATTGATGGCATATTAGATTTGATAATCTATGATCACAAAGCTAACTCCTTTAAAACATGGATTGCCACACACTATAGAGATTTTATTGATACCAGCAATAAACCTGTGACATACTTCTCAAGTACATTTTTTATTAGAATTTGTCCAGCAAATCTCATAAATCACATGAGATAATTGCCTCTTTAAACAACTTGCATTGCCCTTAGGAACACATAAAATACAACATTACAACAGGTTAGCAAAACAGCAGAAAATCCCCAGAAGAGGAAACTGCTGAGGAAAATTACATGAGAGGAGTTTTCAGTCAGTAGATGAAGGTTGAATGGATAGATGGATATGTGGGTGGACAATGAAATGTAAGTTGGAGAGGCATTCTGGGAAACAAATGATACAGAAATCTTCATCCATGTGACTTCATTAGATATTCTCTGAAAGCAATACTTATGGGAAAATGGAGGTCTGAAGTTACAGCCATCCTTTAACATCTCCTACGTGTACATACACAGAGAGAACACACACTGAAGGGCTAAGACGGGAGGGGGACACCATTACAAATGTATCTAATACACATTCACATTAACAAGCACCCTCTTAGCTGGAGAAAATAGCCATATTTGTTTTGCCCTTCTTAGGAGGTATTTTCAGATAGTCACTTTGAATTGTAGAACTGTGCATCTCCACAGGCATGGTCCCCAGAATCAGGGCAGGATTTGTCTGTGAGCAGATATTAAATATGCTTTTACCAAAACCAGAGACTCTAGCCATCTCCATGTTCCCCTCAAAAACACTAAATTGTTTGTTGCTAGAAGACAAGGTATATAGTCAACCCATCTTTTGGGGGAGTACTTCTCTGCATCGTATAATGGAAGATTTTGGTTTCCATATCATATCTCAGTGGACAGGCCAATTGCACTTCTTATTTTAAATTCTTATGCTTATTCTTAAATTGTCCAACATAAAACCCAAGACTGGATTGGAGGTGATTGGAGGTGCTAGGCAAAACCTGTCTTGTTCTGAACAATCAAATAATGGTTCTTTCTTTATGTAAGTCTTGCATGTTGAATTGGTTAGAATCTTTCATTGTAAGGAAGAAGAGTTATCCATGCCTTCATAAGAAGGGAAGTCAGGCTATTGTAGCAATATAGGTTGAACCTGACTTGGAGACCCCTCAGGGGCCAAAGTAACTTTTGGCTCACACAGACCATATATGTCTTGTTCTCCCAGATTATCAAGTCCCTGAAAAGTCCAAGGTCTTAAACTCTCCCCCAGATTTCCACAATGGGAACATTCCCACTCTTATGACGTGCAGTATTCCATTGCCTATAACCCCACTACTAAAACTAAAGCACTGTGATTTTAATAAAGGGCATGTTTTGTGCATGTGGAATAGACAAACCCACCATAACATTGGGGCCTGAAAATATGGAATTACATCTAACAAGAAGATACATGTAAAACACTTCTCAATATCTTGAACTCCTCTGAGCTTTACTTGCTGAAGAAAGAAGTCGCTAGAATATCAAGGAATATAGCAGATCCTTAAATTAACCTGATTTCTTTAAACATCATCATCTTATAATGTTGATGAGAAGAAAAAAACAGTTCCTAGCCAGGGCCACTGTCTCTGTGGAGTTTGCTCATTCTCCACATTTCTGCGTGGGTTTTCTCCTGGTACTCCAGTTTCTCCTCACGTCCCAAAGATGTGCACGTTAGGTGAATTGGTGTGTCTCAGTTGTCCTAGCGTGAGTAAATGTGTGTGGGTGTGAGTGCACCCTGTGTTAGGATGGTGTCCTGTCCAGGAATAGTTCCTGCCTTGTGTTCTGAATTGCCAGGATGGACTCCAGCCACCCAAACCATGAACTGGAATGATCAGATAAATAATTATCTTACTTGTTTGTATTAGTCTTTCTTAAATGTATGTATAGCTCATATTTATTTCAGTGTTTCACTTTAGAAGTTTTTGGTCTTTATTTAGAAGTTTGGTGCTGTTTTTGTGACCAGAAATATGTCATAGGAACTAAAATGGTAAAATTAGTTTCATTATACTTCATTTTGCTTAAAGTCGCAATTTCCAAGAACTTATCCATGCCATCACATGAGGACTTGCTGTATATCATTATCCTCTCCCTCAGTTTTCTGACTTATAAAATAAGGCTTTTTGAATTGGATGATTCTTTAAAATCTCTCCCCTCCACATGTTTAGGAGTCCGTGATTTAATATCATGAAGCAAACCAAATCACAAGTTTGAGAATGACCCACTGAAGAGAATTTGTTCTGCCCATGGTAGGGCCATCTTTTTCACTGATAGAGGTACCTTAGCCTGTCCTCTTGCAGGCTCCATGTCTAGGCCATTAACCTCAACCAGTTGGTTATGTATTTTATCCTGAGATACTTCCATTCATCCAGATTTTTAAGGAGTTAAGATCGTATGGTATAATCATCTATGTCCAGTTAAAAGTAATCCAGGGCCCGGCACGGTGGCTCACGCCTACAATCCCAGCACTTTGGGAGGCCGAGGCAGGCGGATCACGAGGTCAGGAGATCGAGACCACGGTGAAACCCCATCTCTACTAAAAATACAAAAAATTAGCCAGGCGCGGTGGCGGGCGCCTGTAGTCCCAGCTACTCGGGAGGCTGAGGCAGGATAATGGTGGGAACCCAGGAGGTGGAGCTTGCAGTTAGCCGAGATCGCGCCACTATACTCCAGCCTGGGCGACAGAGCGAGACTCCATCTCAAAAAAAAAAAAAAACAGTAATCCCATATTTTTCCCCTACCTAATTAGAAAAAACAAAGGAACTGCTTTTACCTTATGCAAATGAAACATCACCTGCTCTGGTCCAAACATTAGCTCCAATTTTCTCTAGGTTTGCCTTTGAAGAAGAGGGCTAAGCATAGCAGCATATCCTTATCTAACTTCTAACTCCCGGCCATAGCTCCAGGCTCTGCTTCTATCTCATTCTCTAGGGACCCTTGAGGGTTTCAGTTCCCACAAGGTCTGTGTGCTTTTGCAGTTAACACTCACCCTGCTTTCTGGGATGCCTTCTTAGAAGGTTGTAGACATAGACTACATTGTTCTCATCATGCTCTTTAGGGGTCTTACTCCCTGGGGCTCGTTTAGAAAAAGTATGGTGCAAATGTTCAGTCTGTCCCTGATGTCAAGATACCTTCATAAACAGCGCCCTGTTCCCCCACATAAGGGGTGAAACATTAAAGGATTTGGCTGTTTTTATCCCAACATTCCTTTAGCAGATTAGTTGGCATGTTCAGAAGATGAAGGCAAATTTAATCCAGAAAAGTATAAAAGTTCATGACCAGTCCGAGCAAATAACTGCAAAAAAAAATCCTTTAAAATGCTAAGAAGAAAGAAATTCAAGGTTATTTCAAACACATGATCGTCTTTTTAAATGTCAAATTCCACCCACTAAACTTCATGCTGTTGTTTTTACCACTCTCATATTTTTTTAACTTTATATTTAATTCTTCTATTTTAAAACAGTGAAATCCCATCCCCCTGCTTTCTCCAAAGGCCAAGCATAACATGAAAATACCACAAAACACTCAGTGGGTAAAATGCAAACAGATTATGACAACACATACTGTGATTGCTCTATGTCTTTGCTTTTGAAAGGTTTGTGTTCCAAGTTTTTGTTCTCTTCCTTTAACATGAAAGAAGAGAAATCTTTCCCTTAAGACACCACCAACACTTGGTCAGAAAATCAAGAGGGTCCTGGTTTTATTTCAATGAATTTATTTTACACTTGGCAACTTAAGGTATTACCTGTTTTTTATAAGCCCATTGATTGCAAGCGGTGTGGATTACAAAGGCATGGTTGAAGAATTATAAACTTAAAAGTATAAGCTAGTTCTCAGTAGTTCAAGGTTTTATGGTAACATCTTGAAGCCTACAGGCAGTATAACACAGCAGCAAGAACATTGCCTTGGGAGCCTTGGAATCAAAAGACATGGATTCTAGTTCCAACTTTTGGATCTGTCTAGTTGTGTGCCTTGGATGAGGCACTCAATCTTCCTGCAAACCTATTTTCCCATCTATAGAATAGATAAGTAAAAGAAGAGCACTCCCAAGGGAACTTCCTGCTCTTAAAATTCTCTATGTCATCCTCTTTCATTCATTTCAGTCAGAGATTCAAGGATTTTCAATTCACATCTGAATGAGAATTTTCTCTTGCTACGGTAAACTTGGTTTTACCCAAGCTTCACAAATTAGAGTATTGTTTTCCTCTGTCTTTTTATCTGACTTCTCTGCCAGATATTACATGAATTCCAACTGTCTTTGTGTTTATAGGAAAAGATTCTTCTATGGCTTCTTCAGTTTATGCAGGAACAGGGCATCTCGTTGGATGAAGTAGACCAGGATGGCAACAGCGCTGTTCATGTAGCCTCACAGCATGGCTACCTTGGATGCATACAGGTACACAGGCCCTGCTATTTTGCAAAGAGAATTGAGTATATCAAATATTAAACAAAACATTAAAATTCTGTTCACTAGGAGAATGTCTGAATTAATTCACCTTTTGTATGGTCGTAGACAATAAGGAATTATTTTGAGAAGTCCACACAAATGTAGGCATAAATATCCCTAAGAGTTTCTCTTTCAGTGTCCCAGAGTGTTGAAAAGGACTTTTCCTGCTCCCTTATCACTGCTCTAAAACCCCAGTGCTGAGGACAATAGACATTAAATTTCCCCGTGTTCTCAAGGCACCAGAGAAACCATTACCAGGCAGACATCTCTGTCTTTCACGTGGCAGGCTGCTTTTCCACTCACTAGTAAATTTCACCCTTCCAGATATTTGAAGAATAAGACGGATTTTTCAGGAATGGATTAGAATTCTTTGTGGTAGGGAGTTGTAGACTAGAGAAACAATGCTGTGGTTCCCCCTTTCTCTGTAGTAGGACTGAGCTTCTCAAATGCATTCAAAAAGTCCAGAATTGGTGGGAGTGGATTCAGATATTGATCCTCTCAGCCCTTGGGCAGGCCACCCAGGGCATTGATTGTCCAATCACTGCACCCAACAGTGTCAAGTAGCCTTATCTTTTTACCCTAACTTGCCTTCTAAATATTGTCATGTTCATTGTGTACAATGATGTCAAAAAGTTAGGGAGCTGAGCCACAGGAGAGGGGAAGGAGTCTCGTCCCCCTGCCCCGAGTCACATGAAGGGTGCTCCAAGAAAGCTCCCTAGAGAGTGTGGGGTTCCTATGGGAAGAAGAGATGGCACCTCTTCCCTCAGCTGAATGCAGAGCTGCATGAAGCTGGGCCAAACCCGGAGCTGCCATCCGAGTAGTGCATGGCAGGAAAGCCCACCAGGGGTCTGTCTCCAGGTGTTTGGAGTATATGTGAACATAAGACCCAATAGATCTTTCCACCTAGAAAATGTTGAACGCCCTCAGTGACAGAGCAAAAAGAGGGGATAGCTGAAGGAGGAGTAGCAGGTGGAAGAGGCATGACAATGTGAGGAAAGGAAAGGCTTTGAATTGGAAACAAAGTCAAAGTTTAGACTTGGTCTAGAATATTATTTACAGACATAAATCATTATTACCAGAATCAGATCAATTATACCATTATTATCATTGAAAGTGACCCAAAATATGTGAATTTATTGCCATATCTATATGATATATAGGATAGGGAAATTGACAACATATAGTTGAAGGTCATGATTAGAGACAAGACTTTTACCTCATCAAGTTCATACCGTTCAAAATATGTTGTGTGTATATAACATTTAATACATTTTCTACCTTTAAGAAAGCAGCACTCTTTTTTTTTTGTTTGTTTGTTTTTTGTTTTTGGGGTTTTTTGGCTTACACGTGTGTTATTTTCCTATGTTGCAAACTCAGTGTGCTCAGTTATGCAACAGGTACTTACTGAGGCCCTCCTGGGTGCAACATAGATGGTATCCAAAACAGAAAACTGAGAGGTGAGAACTAGTTGCTCGGGAAGGTAGAGGAGACTTGGGAAATGACAGGAGAATATATGGGGAAAGTATAAATATAAAAAGCAAGAGATTTATGAAAACAAAAGGCAGAGATAATAGCAGAAATCTCTCTAGAGTGCCTACTCACATGGAACTGCTGTTTGGAGAACTAACTTGATAGGAAATAGTCCAGATAGCTGAAAGTTTTTCTATTATTGTTGGGAAAGCATACATCTTCTAATTTAAGGCATCAAGTTTTAAAAAGCGTGATATGAAATTGGAGAGTATAGGAGAGAAATTTAAATTCTTACCAGGTTCTGCAGAAATATTAAAGGAGTAGCATTTTTTCTAAAGGAAATATGATTGAATAACCATTGAAAAATATGCTTTTCTATTTAACAAAACACTCTAATATTTAATAGTCTTGAAACAAACTTTTAATCAGCTAAGAAATGACTAAAGCCAAAGAGAGCCAGCTGAATATTGCTATGTGAGATTTTACTTATTTTTCTTTTTAATATGTGAAGAGAGATAGTCTTTCCTTTTAGAGCATTCATCACTCCACTTACACACAAATGATATTTTTGGCACTGGACATCATGGAAGTGGAAACTTGGATAATCTTGGAAGGGGGTCTGTCCACTGGGTGTGAAATTTAAAGAAAAAAATGATAAGAGACTGAGAGTGAGCAAGGGACCCTATGAGGTGAGGGAGGGGACTGAGTAAGGAAAACAATGGAAAGAAAACTGCAGAGGTCAGGCTCAAAGGGGAGTAATAACACTGTGTGTTTGTATTGCATCTCTTCAAGAGCTCTGAGGGCTCAATACTGACATGGTCTTTGTGACACTCCTGTGAGGTAGGTGGCAATGGCTTTGTGGTGAGTTGACCTTTCATGGTGAGTGATCATAAACCAAAAGGAAAATGAAGCTCCTTAATGACCTCTCAGTCTAAGTAGCCTAAAATTTTAAATACTACAACTATTGCTTAGGGGAACATACTGTCTACTACCCAAATTAATCCGGGTTTGCAATCTCATCATAATATTGTCAAAGAATCTATCAGATTGTAGTGGTTGATTAATATTGATGTAATAACTTTTTATGGAATCTAATAATATCACAGTATGGACACAAAACAGTTTGGATGTGGTTTTTTTTTTGGAATTATTAATTTCAACCATGCTCCATCAAATTTCTGTCTCACCACAACTAATGGTACCTTGGCCAGATTCCATAACTTTGTCCTTTCTTATGACTATTAAAATTTACTCCAAGCCACTTTAAAATCTCAGTCTTACTTCTGATTCAAAGCATTCTCCTTCCCACCCAGATTAGACTCAAGATTCAAGGGACTTGGAATGGGAGTGAGACATGCCTTTTTACACACCACTTTAGCTCCTATCCCCCTCTCTCTTCTGGGCTGTAGTGTCAAGGATAAGGAGGAGATATGAAGAGAAAAAGTCCAATGTCTATTTGCTTAACTGGGAAAGGCATGCAACCTCCCTGAAAGTTGTCCCTGCTTCTTTGGCTGGCTGTGGTCACTGATGCCCTCTGTGGCAACCTTCAGATGCTGACTCTCCAGTGAGTGCCATGGGTGGGGTCTTCAGAGGGCCCTCTGGAGCCTTTCCCTCCTCCCCCATACAGTTCTCTCCACCTCTGGGGTACCCTATTGTCAAACGTCGCCAGAGAACCCTCTCCTCATTAACAGGGTGATAAGAAGCTCACACAAAGCTTTCTTCTACAAAGCCTGCTCAATCCACAGACATGCCCTCACCATGGCGCATCATGGGAGGGTGGCGGTTACTTCACAGCCTCCCCACTCTCAGCCACGTCATTTCTCTCCCGTTCTTTTTGTTCCTGATCAGATGGGCTCAGCAACAAATAAACAGGTGTTATTCCAAAACCAATTACCAGAGACCAAATCCAATTACTAGAGCCCAAGCAAATAAGAACAGGTAAGATTCCAGTCTTCCCCTCTTACAGGCATCTCTGACTTTATGAGTGATTCTCTTGGAGCCCAACCATGGCAAGAGGCAGAACTCCCCACCACAAAGACTGCGCTGCATGTCTCATAAAGGAGAGCACACTATGGACAGCCTCCTCCTCTCTTTCCCAGCCCTCTCCTTATGTAGGCTGCAGGTGGGCATTGGTAGTGGTAGAACCGGCTCTGCTACATCATCATAGACTCTGAAGGGAGGTGTGTGATATCGACTGCTGGAAGATCCCTAGAGGCTTTCTTCATACTATTCAACATTCTGTTACAGTCATTAAAAAATCGTGTGTACAGAGATGCCCTGATACACATGTCTCTTCATTTTCTGACAGACCTTGGTTGAATATGGAGCAAATGTCACCATGCAGAACCACGCGGGGGAAAAGCCTTCCCAGAGCGCTGAGCGGCAGGGGCACACCCTGTGCTCCAGGTACCTGGTGGTGGTGGAGACCTGCATGTCGCTGGCCTCTCAGGTGGTGAAGTTAACCAAGCAGCTAAAGGAGTAAGTGGCCTGTTGGTTGCATGAGAACCAAGTCTAACTCATTATTGTTGTACTTAGGCTTCAGCCCAGTGCTGTGGTGAGCACTCTTCTTTCCAGTTGTACAGGGAATTCCTGCATTCTCCTCTTCTGTTCTTCTTCCATCTGAAGTCCTTACAGCCTGACTTCATGCTAAAGATGCCATCTCTGCAGAGGCAAAATGATGTCTAAACAGTAAAATGTACAGCAAGTTCCCAAAGCAGGGAATTTAAGCCAGTGGGCAAGGAGAGAGAGCCTCTCTTTGTGTTCACACATCAGGGCCAGATTTCAGAGCACCGGAAGCACTCACAGGCATCATCTCCAAACTTTTGTCCTTAATATTTGAGGAAATCATAAAGAACATGAGAGAGAGGAAAAGGCTAGAGATGGACCAGTTTCCCAGTTTTCTCAAAAAGAAAAAGATGTAGGGGAAATTACAGATAAATAACTTGGTGACTATCACCAGCAAATTTCCTATAAAAATTAATCAGATGATTCATGAATCCTCAGAATAAAAAATAGTGCTCAGTCAGCATGAAGTTACTTAAAACGCTCCATGACTAACTACAGTCAGTTCTTTCCTTGATAAGATTATTAAACTGGTACCAGGGCATGTCTGGATGTCAGGGGAGTATTTCTGAGAGATTGTCATAATATGCTTAGAAAAAGAGGTCCCAGATGAAAGGTCATCAGGTAGGTCTCCGGCAAGTTGAAGGACTAAGGAGTTAGCACCTGCCTGAGGGGAACCAAGGTCAGCCCTTGAAAAGCTCACCCATTAAACATAGTTGCCAGATTGGGGAAGGTTTCCTGAAAATCAGTTAGTATTCAAAGTAATGTTGACAGATTAGGATGGTAAATTAAAAATTAAATTTTAGAGGGAAAAGAGTCTTATCTTTAAGTTTTATACACACACACACACACACACATTTTTTTTTCTGAATAGAGTTCATTTGAAAAAAGCCTTGGTTGGGTGAAAGACCTCGATTAACTATGATCCATGCAAAAATATGACAAGGCCTTGGACCCTCTGCCTCTTCTCTAAGCTTGGGGAAATCTCCCTGCTCTCTCTTCTTCCACTCTTCTGCTTTCGAGCTACAAGTCTCTGTGCCCCTCTACCCCTGCCCCTGTCAATACTAGAATAATTTCTTTAATGAGTTATTACTTCTAGAAAAAATAAAATAAAATTTGAAACTTGAAAAAATGGGGTTACTGCCAAGCATCTTTTGCCTAGTTACACAAAACTTCCCCAGGTTAGGTGAGCTAGGTAAACTTCAAGGTCTCAAAGTAATCACAGGGAAAATGCACACAAATGAATAACTCAGTAAGCTATCTTCCCACAGTGAACACACTGTGCAAATGCCTTTATGAACATGTATAGATATTTCAAAAAACAAGTTCCTAGAAAAGGAATTGCTAGAGCAAAAGGCATACATATTTGAAATGTGGATAGATGTTAACTAATCTTTCGAAAAATGCTATACTAATGTCCACTCCCTCTAGTAATGTATGGACATATCCATAAAGAGGAACTTTAAAATGATCCAATGGAGTGTTTTTTCTAAAGGTTCATACTCAGAGAAGGGAACACAAAACATTCTCCTTCTTCTTCATAGCGTGGAATCTATAAAATTTTCATGAGCTACAATCACTGTTTCACTAGTGAACTGCTCAAAGTCAAAGTCTTGGCTGCTTTCTCAGTTGGTGATTCTGGGATAAAGTACACATATGTACTAGTAGACTGTAGTCCTTCAGTTGTCTCCAGAGCAGAATGCTGTGGACAGCTATAGTTGGGCCAATGACAAGATGAACTAAAGGAGGCTACATTGTATGCCCTAGTCTTTTACCTACTATATATCTCAGTGAAGTTGGCAAAACTAGAAGTGAATGGAGAAATCAACTTGGTACAGCCACAGTACACTGTGCCCTTCGGGCTCCCAGACACCAATAACATAGACAAGGACAGGAGAGAGGATGGAAAACACTAGTCTTCCCAGTCCAAAATTCTGGGGGAAGATAATCTTGAGTGCCTTTTCCAACCTTCAGCAACTCCTCAGAGTTAATAAACATAGTTAATATTTAGAAATGACAACCTTCAGCTCTACTGAAGTGCTAATCAACAAGTCTAGGTATTACGGGTGTCCCCCTCAAAAAAGTATGTTGGAATGTGACCTTATTTGGAGACAGCACCTTTACAGAAGTTACCAAGTTACAGTGAGTTCATTAGGATGAGTCCTACTTTGACTAGAGTCTTTATAATAGGAGAACATTTAGACACAGACATGCACACGGGGAGAATACCCGTAAACATGAAGGCAGGGATCAGGATGGTGCATCTGCAAGCCAAGGAATGCCAAAGACTGCCAGCAAACCATCAGAAGCTAGGAGAGAAGCAAGGAACAGCTTCTCCTCACAGCGTTCAGAGGGAGCCAGCCTGGCCGATACCATGATCTCAGACTTCCAGCCTCCAGAGCTGTACGATAATAAACTTCTATTGTCTAAGCCACCCAGTTTGTGGTACTTCCTTACAGCAGCCCTATCAAACTAATACAGTGGCCATATGCCCATATATTTTCTTTTCTACAATTAGAGCTGATGAGTTCTTCCTGAGAGCTTTTATAGAATCCAGAGAGTAATCTTCCTTCTCCATTCATACCTGGGATTCAAGTTGTCAGTCAATCCAATTACCCCAAAATATTTTTCTTGACTGTGTCGTAATTCACTTTAAGACATATAATAAACCCTTTAAAAGCAAACTCTAATCTTTCTTCATCTGCTTTATCCCCTCAATAAATATTTTTCTTAAAAACATGTGACATGCAATACCAGCTGGCAGAGTGGGAAAAGTAGAATGTTTTTATGTATTTTTAGTTTTTATTTTTTTCATTAGACCAGAATCAGCAAATTACAGACTGTGGACCAAATCCAGCCCATCAGCTGTTTTCATAAATAAAATGTTATTGGAACACAGCCACTCACATTCATTTGTCTATCATGTAGGACTGATTTCATGCTACAAAGGCAGAGCTGAGAAGTTGTGATACAATTGTATCACAACTGTGTTTAGCTCACAGCCTAAAATATTTACTATTTGGCCCTTTAAGAAAAAGTTTGCTTGCAGGTTCCCACATTAGGCAATTACATGTCAGTAGGTGAGTCTGGAAGAATGAATCAGATAAAATGAGTTCACAGACTTCTCTGGTCTTAGTGATGAAATGTTTGGACTAAAACTGACAGCTTCTGAGAAAAACAAAGAAAATGCTTGGGGCTTATATAAGGGTACTAGCAGAATCCCATCTCACAGAATTAGATTTAGGCAGCTAATGGTTGCTGAGTATACACAGTGACACTCAACAAAGAGAACATTGGGCTTCCTCCACCCAATGTCTAAAGTACAGCAGTCATTTTAAGAACATTGATGATATATTTATTTAATATATTTATGTATTTAATTATTTTAAATATTTTAAATCAAATATTAAAATATTAATAATAATTAAATATTTAATATTTAATATTTTAAATATTAATAATAATTAAATATTTAATTCTTTTTCTATTGCTCTGTAACAAATTACCACAAGATTAGTGGCTTAAAACAGCATAAAATTTATCTTACAGGAATGTGGGTCAAGTCAAACTAGGCGGGACACATCTGTAGTGCCCACCACTTGGGAAGCTGAAGTGGGAGGATCGCTTGAGCCAGGGGTTCAAGTCCAGCCTGAGCAGCATAGCAAGACCCTATCTTTGAAATTTTTTTTAATTGAAAAAAACCTTTAATTCAAACAATTTAGGAAAAGTAAATATAACATTTTGAAGTGTATCCTTCCATATTTTTCTATATATATATATATTTAAAAATGCACATGTAGAAAATGGAGAGTTAGTTTTCTTTAAAATGAGGTTATAGATGCTCCTAAATTTACCATGGGTTTACGTTCCCAATAAACACATCACAAATTGAAAATATCACAAGGTTAAAATGCATTTAATACACCTAAGCTGTAGAACATCATAGCCTAGCCTAGCCTACCTTAAGTGTGCTCAGACCACTTACATTGGCCTACAGTTTAGCAAAATCATCTAACACAAATCATACTTTATGATAAAGTGTTGAATATCCCATGTAATGTATTGACTGCTGCACTGAAAGTGAGAAAGAATGGCTGTATGGATGCTCGAAGTACAGTTTCTACTGAATCCGTATCACTTTCTCATCATTGTAAATTTGAAAAATCACAAGTTAAAGTATAGTAAGTCAGAGATTGTATACTGCAAATAGTATTTTGTAATTTTCCTTTTTATTAAATGAAAGTAAAGTATACTTCATATATACATGTTTATATATAACTATGCTTTATATCTACATTATGTAGACATAAGTGGGAAAACTTTTTCTATGTCCATAGATACTCAAACATATTATCATTTTAATAGCTGTCATTGTAGAAACAATTATAATTTGTTAACTCAGACTTACTGATAAGCATTTAGGTTACTTACAGTTTTTCATTAATATTGGCAATAAATATCTTTTTGGGGTACTTTTGATTGTTTCCTTAGGAAAATTTCTGAACTGAAGATTATGCACATTTTAAGGCTTTTGTATTTATTGCAACTTACTGGAAATTATTAGGAAAAAAATTATACTCCCTAATTTATAGCAGTAGCCAGTATCAGAGACCTCATGTGTTTTGGTTGTTTTCCCAGACAAACAGTAGAACGTGTCACGCTGCAGAACCAACTCCAACAATTTCTAGAAGCCCAGAAATCAGAGGGCAAGTCACTCCCTTCTTCACCCAGGTAATACTAGCACATTGTTGTTTAGCATTCTTAAGTATCCTAAATTGTTAAGCCTTCTTCTGAACTTCCTTTGATATATTTTAAGAGGATGACAACAGAAAACATTTTCTTCTTATAAAGGGGAATAAAAATGAGAAATCACAGTGAAAAAGGCACAGGACCTAGAGTCTGAAGACCTACTCTATTCTCTGATTCTGCTATTTTTCATTCCACGACTATAAACAAGTCACTTACTCTTTTGTGAGAATTGAATCTTTTAATTCTTCATCTGTGAAGTGGAAATAGGAGATATATAGATATAGATATAGGTATAGATATAGATATAGATATAGCTTGATAAGTTTGTTGAAAATGGAATTAGCTGAGAACATTTATGCAAAATTGATGTATAAACAGTAAAACAGACAAATTTAGTAGTCATGGTAGTTATAGCCAAAGGCATAAGGCACCTTATAGCTGATACTATGGAGTATTTGCACATTGTTTTGAAGAGACATTAAGTACTTATTTGTATTCTGTTCTTATTTACTTGTACATTATTAGTGGCAGTAAAGGCCATGTAGCGACTTGTGGCTGAATCATTTCAACCCAGTAGGAAATCATCTCATATGTCCTTCATCTTCTTTTTAGTTCACCATCCTCACCTGCCTGCAGAAAGTCCCAGTGGAAATCCCCAGATGCAGATGATGATTCTGTAGCCAAAAGCAAGCCAGGAGTCCAAGAGGGGATTCAGGTTCTTGGAAGCCTGTCAGCCTCCAGCCGGGCTAGACCCAAAGCAAAAGACGAAGATTCTGATAAAATCCTACGCCAGTTATTGGGAAAGGAAATCTCAGAAAATGTCTGCACCCAGGAAAAACTGTCCTTGGAATTCCAGGATGCTCAGGCTTCCTCTAGAAATTCTAAAAAGATCCCACTGGAGAAGAGGGAACTGAAGTTAGCCAGGCTGAGACAGCTGATGCAGAGGTCACTGAGTGAGTCTGACACAGACTCCAACAACTCTGAGGACCCCAAGAACACCCCAGTGAGGAAGGCTGACCGACCAAGGCCACAGCCCATTGTAGAAAGTGTAGAGAGTATGGACAGCACAGAAAGCCTGCACCTGATGATCAAGAAACACACCTTGGCATCAGGGGGACGCAGGTTTCCTTTCAGCATCAAGACCTCCAAATCCCTGGATGGCCATAGCCCATCGCCCACCTCAGAGAGCAGTGAACCAGACTTGGAATCCCAGTATCCAGGCTCAGGGAGTACTCCTCCAAACCAGCCCTCTGGTGACCCTCCACAGCCCAACCCTGACAGCACTGCTGCCCAGAAAGTTGCCACAAGTCCCAAGAGTGCCCTCAAGTCTCCATCTTCCAAGCGCAGGACATCTCAGAACTTAAAACTGAGAGTCACCTTTGAGGAGCCTGTGGTGCAGATGGAGCAGCCTAGCCTTGAACTGAATGGAGAAAAAGACAAAGATAAGGGCAGGACTCTCCAGCGGACCTCCACAAGTAACGAATCAGGGGATCAACTGAAAAGGCCTTTTGGAGCCTTTCGATCTATCATGGAGACACTAAGTGGCAACCAAAACAATAATAATAACTACCAGGCAGCCAACCAGCTGAAAACCTCTACATTGCCCTTGACCTCACTTGGGAGAAAGACAACAGATGCCAAGGGAAACCCTGCCAGCTCCACTAACAAAGGAAAGAATAAGGCAGTAAGTGCTATTTGGAGACTATTCTTTTTTTCTTCCTTCAAATGGATTATGTTGTTCCTAATACTACAGATTGTGGGCCCATGCTACCTTGAGGGAATCCCCAGAAAAAAAAAAATCCAAAGGGATGCATGGAAAGCCAAATAATGTGTCTAATGAGACATGTCTTGTTACATACATACTCCTTGCTCTTCTTTTGGAAAATATTCTAAGAGAGAAATGTTAAAAAAGAAGTCATAAGAGATTATATTCTGGTCCCTAAATTTCCCTAAATGGCATAATCTTTAGGTGTTAGGGATGCTAGACTTGGAGACATTTCTGCAAGATGAAACCACCAGTCAGTGCAAGTTTAGTCCTGCATTGGCACTGATTCTGTCCCAAGGAAGAGTTTGTTCTCTTCATGTGATGTGATAGTTTATTCTCAGGCTCAATTAAAAAGTACATAAATAGATGCTCTGTTTCTAAAGACTTAACTGTACAACTTTGGGATGACCTTTGAAATGAATACACCACAGGGACCTCCACATAGGTATTTTACAACACAGACTCCTAAGTGTTGATTGGAGCCTATAGGAACCTGAAGTGCTTGCCAGTCCACAGGGGATGGCAGAGTATGCCATGAACTACATTTTATAATTGCCTTCATTGGAAACCCATGCACTATAATCTGTGATTTATATCTAGTGGATAAGAGATATGAACATCTTTTTAGGCAATGTTTCCTGCAAGCTTTGCACTTGCCATGCCATTAAAAAATGGTATAGCAGCCAAAATGCAAAACTCTCTGTGGAATGGAATGACCTAGATCATTCTCCACGTGATCCAGATAAACCACCCAGTGGAGCTGCAGAATCTTTGTGATTTATCATTAGCTATAAACGTTAGAATCCCATTACAATGAGGTTTAAGAACTGTCCATATTCTTTTTGCAGTACCCAAATCAAGTTTTAGTGAGTATTTCTCTAATTAATTGAATACCAAATTTTAAATTATAAATCAATTTTGTCTGTAAATTGTCCTTATTATAGAAGACTACATCATGTGTTTGTTTCAGCTAGAAAAGGCATACTTGTGCCCAAAACACCAGACCTTTTGAGTCAAATGTGTCAAAACTTAAGTCACTCAAATAAAACTTTACCAGGTAACTTACTGGGTTCTGCTACTCAGTAGTAAAAGAAGAATCATCTCAGTTGCCCATGCTCCTTAAAGTGCATACTAAGCCACTGTCCTCTAATCTGTCTTCCTGCATGCTTCGTGTTTACTGGGCTTGTGCATGTGCTGAGCTTGTTGCATGTTTTCAGATGATTTTTAATTGCACCTCTCTAGGAAATGTACAGCAGCTGCATCAATCTTTCCTCTAACACGCTGATTGAAGAGCATCTGCATAACTACGCACGGTACGTGGTGCTAGGAGATGTGTTGTGCGGCCTTGACATGCTTTGCTTTGAATTGCATGAGCTTTTAAATCATGGACTTGGAGCACCTTTCATCAGAGGATAACACCAAGGAAGAAGAAAACTACAACTATTCCCCCAAGTAGAAGCAGGCACTGATGTAATGGTAACTAGGTCTTAGGTCGCTAGTCCCCCTTGGAGGGCTTTATTCCAGTGTCAGCCAGAAGATTCTTCTCAGTTCACAAACTTTTGCTGTATTTCCTAGTTGACTTCGGCTTTCAATCTTTGTTTTAATGGAGTCAAGTATTAAGAAAGTATTGAAATTAAATTTCCTGTCATGGTGGAGTGAGTCAGCCTCCAATCAGAATCGGAACTTTGAAACAGAGCTTGAATTTTATTTCAGTGTTGATTATAAACCAAAAGCTCCTTTCATCACCATTTTGCTGATCTCAGGAGAAGCAAGGCCTTGCCATTCTGAAATTTCTCAACATTAGCGTTATGAACACAATTTCAGTCTATGAGCCAGGTTTATGAGTGCCCATTAATAAAACAAGGGCCTTTCTCAAATAAGATGTTTACAATTCAAAATGCGTGGACTACATAACACAGAAAGGAGAGAATTGAGTCCCCAATGGCTGGGCCACCTCCTTGGGCAAAGTCCTTCTGCAGCATAGCTGTCATCTCCCTGTGGGATGAAACCAGTATGCCTTAATTGGTTTATTTCAGAAGAGTTACATCCGTAAACCCATTTTAAAAGACTATCACTTTTTATTTTGAGACAGAGTCTCGCTCTGTCACCCCGGCTGGAGTGCGATGGCACTATCTTCGCCCACTGCAACCTCCGCCTTCCGGGTTCACGCCATTCTCCTGCCTCAGCCTCCCGAGTAGCTGGGATCACAGGCCTGTGCCACCACATCTGGCTAATTTTTGTAATTTTAGCAGAATGGTTTTTGCCATGTTGCTCAGGCTGGTCTCAAACTCCTGACCTCAAATGATCCACCAGCCTCAGCCTTCCAAAGTGCTGGGATTACAGGCATGAGCCACCGCACCCAGTCATAAAAGACTATCACTTTAAAAATATTTAAACAAATTGAAAAATTATGGTATGCCATTCAGCACTCTTCCAAAATCCTCCAAAGCATGTATGTGGCTAGATGGATGGGTGGGTGGTGGTGTGTGTGTATTTGTGTGCTGTGGGTATGAATTTTAGTTGAGAATACTAAGTTGTAAGGAAGTCACTCTGCTTTTTTTCTCTAAATCAAATTTAATCTGCTCTAAATCTTTATTCAGGCTAGAGGGAAATTAAATATCAGTCATTTTAGGGGATGCCCCTAGGGGGCTCATTAATTCAGTATGTTAAAGGAAGAACCTTGGAGCTTCAATATTTACTGGTCACCAGTGGTCTGCTTGGGTCAGGCTCACATGTTGCCAGAGTCCAGGTGTCTGAACTGCTTCCGGTCTCAGCGAGGCAGGGAATCTTGGCCAGTGCTGAGAGCCAAATGCCTGGGGTGGGAAAGGAATAGAAAAAAAAAAAAAAATGCTCATTGTCCTCCTAGACCTTGGTATTAGCCCACTTCTATTTCATTTCTCCTAACCTGGGTTCCTCACCCCTATGCCCTCTCTGTCCCCATCTTGGGAGGAATGTGTTTTCTGGTGCCTGGAAAATTCTGCTTTTGTCCTTAAACAGAAGCTACCAGCAACCCTCTGAGGCAAGAAAGCACAAAGAGTTGGCAAACTCCTTGGGAAGGGGAAGAATACCTCTTATTTCTTCCAGGCGCCTACAGCCACAGGGAGTAGGAGCAATTAGTATCACAATTAGTGCTAAAGACAATTAGTATAAAAGACAATTAGTATCACAGTAGATTCTCCTGCCAGAAGCATTTCATTCTGTCTTTTTATAAGCAAGGGAACAAAGCTGAGACATCTGCTATAATAGGATTACAAAAGTCAGAGCACAAAATGAGGTTATGGGGCTACTCAGTTATCTGACGCTAGGTTAACACTTTCCCTTTCTAAGCTTAAGGAAAAGTCCTTCTAAAGGCTCAGTTTAGAACCTATTAGATTCATTGGCTTTACTTATTAACAGAGTTTAATTTCAACAATAAATACTTAGAAACCCCAAAATAAAAATATTCAATGTATTTAAATAAACATCTTGACCCCTTCCCCTCATTACCCTGTAAATTAACCTATACTTTATCATGGTTGTCATTTGCCATGTGTTTCCATAGAAAGTGGAAACCTTGGCCAGGCGCGGTGGCTCATGCCTGTAATCCCAGCACTTTGGGAGGCCGAGGTGGGTGGATCACGAGGTCAGGAGATCAAGACGATCCTGGCTAACAAGGTGAAACCCCGTCTTTACTAAAAATACAAAAATTAGCCAGGTGTGGTGGTAGGCACCTGTAGTCCCAGCTACTCGGGAAGCTGAGGCAGGAGAATGACATGAACCTGGGAGGCGGAGCTTGCAGTGAGCAGAGATCGTGCCACTGCACTCCAGCCTGGGCGACTGAGCAAGACACCGTCTCAAAAAAAAAAAAAAAAAGTGGAAACCTTAGTTCTTTCATGCTAGAAAGGAGATGTTTCACTCACTCATAATCACACACAGACAGAGGGAACTAGGCCGGTTCACTCCTGAGATAAAGCAAAAATGGATCTCTCTGGCTGAAATAAAGATTCCTCTGATAAATTCAGACTGGAGTGGGAATGTGGGCCTGAAAAATACCTAAGCTTGCATAATTTTGTCTGTGGGACCCTACTGCAAGAAGGAAAGGAACTAAAGTGTTCGTGTCTCAGCAATGACTCCATATCTTGGCCCTAAAATTTGCTTGACCACCAAATGGCTCCTCTCAGGTAGCAGGGATGCCCAGGGTGATATGACTTTGGAAACCAGTGGCAGTCATTGGGTTGGAGTTGGGGCGAAATGTTATTGCCTCTACATAGCCCTATCAGCATATCCTGGGGAAAAGAGTGAGGCGATGGATCCTGGTTCCAGGAATACATTGGAATTCCATTTTAGTTAAAAGAAATTATTTTTTTCTGATAACGGAAAAATAGGGACTATAAATATAACATTTTAAAGAATGTCTGCTCTGTGAGGACTCTGTTTGCTATTTATTTTTCTAAATTGGTCACAGCTTGATAGCAAAGAATCTAAATTTCTTTTCAATGCCCTTTAAAATTAGATTCAACTCTAATCCTTTGAGCAGCTTTCCCAGTGTGATTCAACTGCAGAGGATAACTTGGTTTATAACAAGCAGATTTATCTTTACTTTATCTTACAAAGGACAAGTTGTTTTTAAGTTATTATAACTCCAAGGAAATGTTTGCAATTACTTGTCTTAAAATGCCAGTGAAACATTCATTTCCCAGAGTTTAAGTCCATCTGAGATCTTTAGGGCACTAAGTGAGCATTGATTCCAGTTACTGATAGGCAAAGGGCATAACCCCTGGCCACCACCAGTAACACCCACTTTGACTACAGTGGCACAGTTGCCTGAGGGGTTAACATCAGGAAACCCCTAATCCTAGCACCAGCGTTAGCATAGACTCCTTAAAAATCATAAAGCAATAAATACCATTAGTGTGGGTTTTACTGACAAAGTATTAGCCACACTGGGAATTTTATATTGGGAGCCAAGAGCTGGTATCAAGTATTTTGCATAGATCTTAAGGTTGTTCAGCAGCCACTTCAAAGAGACTGGTTTGTTTCGCCAGCAGTGAGATGACATCTGCTATGGTAATGGTCATCTGCTGTGCCCATTAGGGTATCATTCTCCCACCCCTAACACACACACACACACACACACATTTCTGTCCTTAGTGCCAGGACATCATACTAAACAGAAAAAGGAACAAAGATGCGGAAGACATTGGGAAGTAAAGGTGAGGCCCTGGCTGAAACCTGCTCCCAACCAGAGCATATCCTCAGCCCCACTAAAAAGCATTTCCAGAATCATGATGGGAAAATGCAGCCAGTGCAACAAGACCCTGGTGCTGCTGAACAAATGGGTCCTTGCCATCATTCCTCTATATATTATCAAATAACCATATTTTAATCTTGTTTTCATTTTTTGACGTTAAAATGTTAACATGATTTTTAACTCATATGCTTGATTCTTGAAAGGATAATGATAAACCTACTCAATCATGTAGGTGTGTTACCACACTGTCTAATATATGTTGAGTGCATCCTTTCAGAGACAGACAAATCTTACCAATGCAACAGTTCAGAAAAGTTTGTTAAAGTGCTGTTAATGAAAAAGTATTTAGTAAAGTAGTTGGTGCTTAACACTATAGACATTTGAGTTTTCGCTCAGAAACTGTAGTTTCATGGATTTTTTGTTTTGTTTTGTGTTGTTTTTGAGACAGGGTTTTACTCTGTCACCCAGGCTGGAGTGCAGTGGTGTGATCTTGGCTCACTGCAACCTCCGCCACCCAGGCTCAAGCGATTTTCCTGCCTCAGCCTCCCGAGTAGCTAGGATTACAGGCGTATGCCACTACCACCCAGCTACTTTTTGTATTTTTAGTAGAGACAGGGTTTCACCCTGTTGGCCAGGCTGGTCTTGAACTCCTGACCTCAGATGATCCACCTGCCTCAGCCTCCCAAAGTGTTGGGATTATAGGCATGAGCCACCACACCCAGCCTGTAGTTTCAAGTTCTAAGCCCTGAATGGAAGTATAATTTTCTGTTTGCCTTTCTAACCTACTGGCACCAGGCTCCATGCCCAATTAGCAAAAGTTGAAAGACAACAACCAGGTACCTAAAGTTGGGTGATTGCCTCTGCTCCAGAAACCCCTAGAGCAACACTGACCCTCCCAGCTCCCATGCGTCCCCAGGTACTCTGTGCTCTCCCACAATGTACCCCCAGGTACTCCGTGCTTCCTCCCCACCAATGCTTCCCCAAGTGTTCTGTCTCTGTCCCCATACCCAACCCTGCCAACCCTTTCTCTGTCTCTCACTCTCGCTCTCTTTCCTGCCTCCTCATGCTTCCTTAGGTGTTCTGTGTTCTGTGTCCTGCCCACACCCACCTCAGCCTCGCCTATAGTTTCAAAGTATTTTCAGAATGAAAACCCTCATTATATACTATGACTTGGAGAAGAAGAAGTGAGAGGCTCTAAACTTAAACTATTTCATCACATGAATTAAGTAACAGTTCCTTCTTTCAAATGTGCCAGGGTTTGGGGTTTCCATTGACCATTGCACAGTAGAATTTCAGGAAATTGTTGCCAATAAGGCAGAGTCTTGTGTATAAAGAAAAAATGTCGATGTTATGAGAAGCCAGAATGATCATATCTTCCCAGTGTCTAAGCACAATTTAGCAAAGTCTTTATAGAGGCTGGTAGAGTTCCCAAAATGGATGCACAAATGGGGTGTCTTTTCATAAGCTCCTTACACTGGGAAAAGGAGAAAGCAGATTGCACCAAAAGAAGACAGTGAAACAGTTTAGTTAGTATCAAAGTACGATAAGTTGAGACATAAAAAAGGCAGGGAAGACCCTCGTACTCTCTTAAATCACTGCCCCAGGGAGGCAGGAAATGAATGTGTGGAGCTTGTGAACACCCATGAACCAACAGTAGGAAGATAACAGGAAGAGAACTGCCTTGGATACCAAAATCTTCCCACCAGACCACTTGCTTTCAACAAGCCACTCCTGATTTAAGGATAGTCAGAAAACCTAAGGACAACTCACTTTCCACCCCCACCCTCCTTTCCTTATTCCCCAAAGATCCAGTTTTGAATTGTGTGACCTCAAAGCAGATACATGTTCTATTAATGTCATATTTGCACCACATGTCTGCCACCACTAGGGGCATCTTTGTGCATTAAAAGAACAGAGCCTGCCTGTATCTCTTAAGGCTGGATGGAATTTCAAAGAAGCAATAGATTGGTTGAGTTTAAAAACACCAAATAGAGACTTTACACAGCCACTTTCCAGTGCCTTCACGAAGTATCCCTCCCCCAGCCAGCCACTGGTGCTCTTCGTTGCTACGCTGATGACAGCGTGGATGGACAATCTTCCTAATGCCACATCCCTGGATGGCCAGGCCACTCTTTGCAACCATTTTCAGCTCTAAGTCACACATTTTGCTCTGCCAGGATAAGGCATGGTTCCTTCACTCAGGGAGATCCTAATCAAGAGAGAATTAAAATAGGATTCAAGTAAAACATGGCAAACTCTGTGAAAGGCCTAAGAGCTTCATGAAAATAGCGACCCCCATTAGCACCTTTGGACTCCACGTGTACTCCCAGCGTCTTGCTTGGTGCCTGGTGCATGATAGAGACTTCATAGATATTTGGAGAGAGGCAGAGCTAGAGAGAGGAAAAGAGGAAGAAGAAAGAAGAATATAAATAAAAAAAAGACTGAGCCTGTCTTCCCACAGCAGGGGAAAATGGAGTGTTCTTTATCAATATTGGCCTTCTGGTCACAAGTCCACCTACCCACAGTGAGTTTCCATTTGGGCACTTCAAATACAAGTGTTCATACCTTGAACCAGAATCCCATTTCTTAGTAGATGATACTTATAGATGTGCTCTCAGTCAAAACTCTGAGGGAGATCACAGAAAATAGCAAGGTTTCCCTGTTTTGGTTATCAGCAGAAATGTCGTGCATGCCATGGACCATTCTACATGGATGCTGTAAGTTGCTGTCTAGTCACCATGGACTGTGGAAATATGCAATCCATGCCTAGATGAGTCAGCAAGTTAGAACACTTGAAAAACTGTTATTTAAATTTAAGGGTTTTTTCTTTCCAATTTTGGTCACTCAGAATGTGATTTCAAATCCAAAAATGAAATAGAGAAGCAGCAAATTATCTGAATAATTCATGCCAGAATTACCCAAGCACTTTTGTTCTTTGCATACTGCTAGTTTGGGATTAGGTAATTGAAGGGTTCAGGGAGGATTGAATTATCCTGGTATTTTTCAGATAAATGCCTCAAGTTAATATTTTACTTGGTACAGACTTAGCTCTAATCATACGGGTTTTTGTCCTGCAGAAAGAGTGCTCATTTTAGTGTTTTTGACCACAGCACCTCTTATATTAAAGCGGAAATGCCCGTCAAAGTCTAAACTATATTATCCTTAGCCTATGACCGAAACCTTCTTTTAAATTTTTTGTTTTAAATTTATTGTTAAAGTGATATAGATACTTACAAGAGTAGTATTAGCATTATAATAAAGACTGGATGTGCCCTGTGCCAAACCCACCCCCTTCCCTAGCCTCACTCTTTTGAATCGACCACTCGCTTTTCCTTCAGGTGTTTTCTCTAGTATTCTCTATTTGGAAGTAACAAGCTCATACATATTTTCAGTTTCAAATAGTATCCCTGTTATCTATTGGCATTTTACTATAGAAAATCAAAATGATAGCACTTATAAACACTTATAAAGCACGTACAGTATCCCAGAGAATATTTCAGGTACTTTACACATATTTACTATTTTAGTCTTCTCAATGACACTATGTGACAGATACTTTTTTCTTTTTTTTTTTTTAAGAAACAGGATCTTGCTCAGTCTGCAGTACAGTGGTGTGCAGTACAGTGGTGTGCAGTACAGTGGTGTGCAGTACAGTGGTGTGATCTTGGCTTACAGCATCCTCTAACTTCTGGGCTCAAGAGATCCTCCCACTTGAGCTTCCTGAGCAGCTAGAACTACTAGCATGTGCCACCCCACCCAACCAAGCAGATACTATTATTATCCTAATTTTGCATATTGGAAACTGAGACATAGAATGATTACATATCTTGCCCAAGGTTACATAGAAATGATGGCAATAGATTGTGGAGCCAGGATTTGAACTCAGTTAGTCTGGCTCCTAAATCCGTGTTTTTAACAATGAACCAAATGTGTCTAGCTCCATTTTAGCATCCAACAATGCAACACTGCACCTGCTCTCTCTTTCTCTGTCTCTCTTTTTCCCTCTCTTTTCTCTCTGTCACACACACAACTACACACATGTACACATTCCTACTTCCTCTTCCTCCCACCCCCATGAGTATAGTTGTATCACTCTAAAGAGCTAAATCCGTATTCAGTGTTAATTATCATTGTGGTTATTTAAATATTAATCACAAGGATTCATTCATTGTGTTGTCCTGTGTTATATTTTCTTTCTCATTCAATTTTATGTTTCCCATGGAAATAATTTTGGTTTCTTAATTTACAATGCGTTTCTAAACACTCTGCTGAAAACCAAACCATCTTTTAGCACCCTCAGACAGTTCAGGTGTTTGTCAGTTTCTCTCTGTTCATGGACACCCCCCCTCCTGCCCCCATCTTCACTGCTGCCTCCTGGCACTGCCACACAGCTATCATCCCAGAGTCTGTCATGCACATCATCCTGGGAATTCCTTTTGCTTCTCTCCTGTTTAGACTCTGTTTCCCGAACCTGTCTTTTCTTTTTGGTTGATTCTCATGCTTCAATCATATATCTTCCCACCCAAGGAAGGTAAATAGGTGCTAAGTTTTTTGAGACCTTGACAGTCTGGAAATACCTTCAATTTACCGGATTGAGTGTTTGACTCAGTATAGGATTCTAGGTGGTAAATTATTTTCTTTCAGAATCCGGAACACATCATTTCATTTTCTTTTGCTTCTAATGTGTCTGTTGAGAAGCCCCATTCTTCCCTGCTGATGGCTTGGAAGATTTTATGATTTCTTCTTTATCTCCAAAATTTTGATTTTTTGATGCTTTGCCATGATGTGGGTCTGTTTTCATTCCTGGACTGTGGGCACTCAGCAAGCTTTTTCAATCTCAGTACTTCAATTCTGGGAAATGTTTTGTACAATTTCTCTGAAAATTTTCTCTTCTCCAATTTCTCTGTTCCCTCTTTCGGAAATCATCTTATTCTAACGTTAGACATACTGGACTGATCCTCAGATTTTCTAATGATTCTTCTCTATTTATCCATACTTTGATTTTTTTGTTTGAATCTCTAATATATTTACTGAATTTTGCCTTTCAATTTTGCTATTGAATTTTTTATTTCTGCTATAATAATATTAATTTCCAATATCACTTTACTGGTTTTCTCTTTTTTCCTTCATTATAGCTTTTTTCTTTTTTTTCTTTTTATTTTCTTTTTGAGACAGAGTCTTGCTCTGTCACCCAGGCTAGAGTGCAGTGGTGTGGTCTTGGCTTACTGCAACCTCTGCCTCCTGGGTTCAAGTGATTCTCATGCCTCAGCCTCCATAACTGGGACTACAGCCACCACACCTGGCTAATTTTTGCATTTTTGGTAGAGACGGAGTGTCGCCATGTTGGCCAAGCTGATCTCAAACTACTGACCTCAACTGTTCCACCTGCCTTGGCCTCCCAAAGTGTTGGGATTACAGGTGTGAGCCACCACGCCTGGCTTTTGTAGAGTTTTATGAGCAAATCTTATTTAAATGTTTGCAGTCAAATACAAATGCATATCTTTATCTTCCTTTTTACAATAAAGGCATCATACTCTACACACAGTTTTGTTTCTTGCTTTTTTTCACCTTACATGTTGGAGGACTTTATGTGTTAGTGTACAGAGAGCTTCTTCATTCTTTAACATAGTTGCTATCATCTTCAGAAGTACACGGTGCTTCTAATTCCTGCATCTGGCAGCAGTGCAGATCAGTTAGTTGGATTCCCTGACTGTAAGCTTGGGTTTTTTCTTTTTCTGCTCTGCTAAACCAATTCTAGATGTTCATCCACCTTCCTGTTTCTGAAATACTATTGACATTTTGTCTGTTGTATCCTCTCCTCCCATTTCCCTTATTCATCTAAATTTGTGTCTTTTTAATTTCTTTTATTTCAGTGTTATTTTGCAGGATATGGAGGACAAATGTGCGTATTCAATCCATCATGTTTAATTGGAATCTCTAGCACATCTTTTAGCCAATTAGATTTTTCTTTCACCTTCTTCTCTTTCCCTTTCTTGCCCATGGACAGCTCTCTAAAGTTCCAGTTAGAGGGAAAATAAAAATAAGAATTATAACTTTCAGATGATGATGATGATGATGATCAAATATATTCCAGCACACTGAAAATAGGCTTCATGGTCTTTGTGAGTAAGCACAATTTTGAGACTCTGGAGCCACGCCTGGGGTTCTCCTGCATCCAAATGTGGTCTCATAATAGCTAGTATCATTACCAGAAAGTGTTTTTGTCTGGTGTAGCAACAAGAAGTAATTTAGTAATATGTGGCCTTTTCCACCCTCAGAAGATAGCTCCTCTCTGAAGATTTTACACCCAGAATGGGACTAATACCTCATGAAAATGATTGCACCTGCCTAGGGGAAAATTTATTTGAAAAGCAAAGCTGTTCCCTGGCTTAAGTTTGTACTCTTTTTCCACAGACTTACTAGGTATCCAGTATTGAGGGAAAAGGAGCATATTGTTCTTTAGCTTTCTTTTTCCCATAGATTTATCTACTTATGATCTTTCAACATGCTATGACTCAGTAATCACACCCCAAAGAAAAAGCATTCTTCTTTAAACTTTTAAGGCTCAAGCTTATTGGAGAATAAAAGTGTCACCAGTGAATCTATCTAAATAAAATAAAAATATTTTGTTTATACTCAACCAACAGTACTATACTTCCTATCTTGTTTAACTCTGATAAAATTCCCATGACTGTAAAAATGCCTGTATTTCAATCAGTATGGTTGAGAAATTATTTCCATAGCTGAGTTAGAAAGTGTTTAGTAAGTGTGTGTTATTACATGACTATTGCTTTCATTGTTTAAAGAGTGGTTTATATGAAAAGAGAATAATTTGCGTATTGGAATGAAGTGTTCTTCAGTGTGGTTTGTATGAGGATAATTTCCATTTTTGGTGAGCTGTTTAGTGGTGTTGTCTTGTAACTTGACCATAGTTTTATCTAATTTTGGCCTGTGGTTTCTCTTCTGCTTAGGCATAATGACATCAATAGAAAAATGAAGAAATCCTACAGCATAAAGCACATTGCTGAGCCAGAGGCAAAAGAACTCTTCTTGTAAATCACTTTTTAAATTTTCTCTCACTGATGCCCTTTGGACACTAGTGGAAATTTCTGGATATCCTCTATGGAAAGAGAACCATGAAAACAATGCCTCACCAGCAGAAGAACAGAATATCAGGATGCCTTAAATTTATAGTAGTAGACTGTAAAAGATTCCTTTTGGGGTGATATCTGTATATATAACTTGTGTTTTTTTTAAAAAAAAAAAAAAGATGCTGTTTAAAAGCATGATTGGGAAAATGTATGTTTTTAAAGAGTAGATTGATTCACCCTACCCACAGGACGTTGACCAAACCACTGATGCCATTTTATATTTCATCAATTGCATGAGTATTTGCTAATGTTGATTGAACCTCCCTTTCCCCGTAATGTGGGCAGATTTGGCTCAGCTCCTTCATGAGATCAGGTCAGTGATATTGTTTTATGTCAAGAGTGTTCTTTCTGTCATTTCTACTTTTGTATAAAGGAAATAAAACAATGTTAACAGCCACCTATAAGCTTGGGGCACCTACTTTCTAACAAATCTGTGATGTTCTGATTTCTAAGGGACTTTGCAAGTATTTTGACTGCTGGTGTTTGATTTCAGGAACAAACTGCTCAGTTTAGCGGTTTTCCCATAGGGGTCAAATAAAACGTTCTATATTTCATTAAGTACTAAAAGATCAGACAAGTATATAAAGTAAGTCAGTTCCTTCTGCCTTCTCAAATCTCAGTGTTGACATGGGAAAATATTAAGGAGAACTAAGGATTTAGCCCCTTCTTGGGTCACTTTTTTCTGCCTCTGACACATTATGAGACCTGTCTAATCCCTTTAGGAGACAGTGTGGAGCCCAAGTTCATAACAGCCCCATTCTTGATGCAGCTCTCTCCCTCCATGTAAGCAGTAAGTTCCAGAAGGCTTCCTTCTATCATGTAAAAATATATTTCTGTTGAAACTTCAAGAGTTTTATTTTCAAAGTATTGGCATGGCCTATAAGAGGCCTGTCAAGTTTTAGTTTAAAAGTAGAATGCATTCTTACCAGTAGGAGGGAACACTGTATGCTACTATAGTTACTAGCAATGTCACTGCAGCCAAATCAGTCAAATGTGAACCATTCCTGTATCCTGGTGCAGAGAGCAGATAAACTCACTGAATTAAGAGATAATCTTGCATATGTAGGTCATCTGACAAACTTGGGCTTGATGAGATGCAATTAGGTAGAAAAGGAGCTAATAATATCTGAGTGCCTTTTATGTACCAGACAGTATTATGTGGTGATATTACTACTTTCATTTTATAGATGAGAAAACAAAAGTTTGAAATGTCTTAAGACCTGGTTCCCAGGTAACAGGTAACACTAGTAGTAAATTGCATAACTAGGCTTTGATACGTATTTGCCTATTATCCCCACTACACTGATGATCCTACACTGTGCTGTCTCCCTAGTGCACTAAGTGCTGGACTCGCACAGGAAGCATGAGTTCTGGTGTCAGCTCTTCTTCTAACAGCCCTTTGATCTCAGACAAGGGGCATTGCCCTGCCCTAGAAATCTGGAAAGGGCAAGACGGGCCTACGTGCACATCGAGGAGAAGAAGTTTCCTTTCAAACTTACAGAGCAACGTGTCTATGAATTTCATTCCATGTGCTGTGTCCTTGTCTGGGTCCTGTGAGTTGCTACTGTTAGAGCCTGGTGCCATGTGTAAACCTTCATTTATCACCTGGTCTTTTCCTCAAACGAGATGCCCTCACTCTGATTTATGCCCCTTGGCCTTATCCACCCACTTTGATTTTTTCCTCATATTTCACTACTTTGTCCTATTGCTTGAGATTCTAACAGAGAATTTATGGCAAGCACATGTGAAATGTAGACTCCTGTGTTTTCTTTCTGCTTAGTGCAGAGGAGGTGATGGTGAGGTCACACAGCCAACCTTTGGGATTTGGCCAAAATGAAGCCTCGAAGAAAGAGGACCCGGTAAGTGCTCTCTGTCTCCCAGACATCCCAGTTTTCTTCTTAAACTGTGTTTTTAAATGTGAAAGATGAAGGGGGCTAGGCAGAGATTTCATAAGCCACAAAGAGTTCCTGATTGAACATAGCAAAGAAAATTTCAAGAGTTTGAAAGAAAGAGATGTTACTTTGACTTAGAAAAAACACTGGCAATTCAGTTGTTCAGTGACACTAGCATTTTAGCTTCTGCAGTCTGAGTACAGAAGAGCAAAGAATAAAAAAGGTAAAATAGGGAAGTTGAGCAGATTCAGATCAGCCCAAGAAATCTGGGCTGATAATGCATTCTGTTTAATGATGTTGCTAGGATACTAAAAATAATGGCCCTTAAATTATACATGTACCTACCTTTACTAAGTTCCTTATGAAATCGATACCTATGGTTGCTTGAAATTAGTACAAATGATGTTTTCCTTACCACAAACTTAGTTTTGTCCACCATTTTTTAAATGAAAACACAGAAAACTCATTTATTTTTTTCTAGAAATTGAGACGCATTAACATGTTAAAGAAAGCAAGAATGTGTTTCCTTTTAGTGAGCAGAGCTTTGAGGCCCCTGTCCCAACTGCCGCCCATTGGGCTAGTAAAATGAGTAAAGCTCTATCTGCATGCCTAATTACATGCAGCAGAGTAGGAAACTCAGCTCCATTGTAAAAAAACAATCACATCTGTCAGTATCTTTTAAAGACTGGGTTCTTTTATGTCACTAAAGGGACTTATGTTACCAAAGTTCAACACAGCAAATTAGGAATGTTTCTTAGAAAAGATAACAAGATACCAAACTGTCACCACTTTCAATGGATTGAATTCCCACTATTTATTCTTGTAAAACAGTATCAAGACTTCAAACCAAATAAGAAAGTTCTAGATGTGCATCACAGAGTTGGAAGTGCGGATGAGGCTTTCAAAAGATACCGTCAAGTAAGACATTGAGAATTAATTATTTTTCTCAAAATGAATAATGATAAGCAAAATTATGGTACAAGCTAGAGGAAATAATTATCAATATTTAAATAACTCCCTAAAAGACTCCTTGATACAAACTAGATTAAATGTTTTTTCTTCAGCAGCCACCTATATCCTTAATGTTGAATTAAGTTAATAGAGCTAAGTAAGCCTAAGGAATTATTGCAACAGAGTTGGTACATTGCCCCTTGTAAAAAATGGAGTTCACACTGTCTACAGCCCATAACTCTCACTGGCTGATAGGTCTGTCATTACTATGTTATGTTGTCTCAGTATTATTTCCCTTTATTCTTTGACTACTGCATAGTTTTATATAACTTTTCAAGCACTTGATTCCTGTCTCCTAATGAGACCATAAATTTGTTAATCTCAACAGAATCTTAGTATCACCTCTCACAGATGGTGTTTAGTATCTACTAACAACTTACAGCCATCTTTCTTTCCATATCCTCCCCAGTCTTCTTCTATTCTCTCCTTGTCCTCATTTTCTCTCTTCCTCCTTCCTTCTCTCCCTCACTCTCTCCTCTCCCTCCCTCTTTGCTGTCATCTCCCCTCCTTTTTTCTCTCTCTCTTCTCTGCCTTCTGTTTACAAAATCATTAAACCCTATATATATGGGATCTTTCTTGGAAGAAACCTGGCAAAGAAATTGCAGTAAGTAGATGTGTACTGGACCAGGTTTACAGTGAAAAGCAAGTCACTTCTCCCTTCTTGCCAGAGCATGTGAGTGTGACAAGCATCCCATATGCTAATATATTCAACACACTGTGATTCAACCCATGCCAAAGAATGAGGCCCTGTGCTAGGCATTCCATTTGAACAAAAAAGACCTGGAAGTTAGTATCAGCCATAGGAGGAACAAAGATAGGTAAGTCTACCAAATTGTGCATTTGGAGAGACTTGTGGAAAAAAACTATTCCAACCAGTTTATAGCAGTGATTCCCAAATTTTGCTGTATATTATACCACCTAGGGGAGCTTTTAAATACTGGATACCCAAGCTAAACCCCCAACAAATAAATCCCCTCTCTGTGGTGGAACCCAGGCATCAATATTTGTAAAGAATAAGATGAAAAAGAAGAAGGAAGGAGGAGGAGGAGGGGGAGGAGGAGGAGGAAAGAAGGAAGAAGGATAAGAAAAAATACTAGGATTTCCATATGCAACCAGATTTAACTTAACAATAATTGTACATATTCATGGGGTACATAGTAATGTTTGGAACCATATCATTTACAGCGATCAGGTCATGGTACTTAGTATATCCATTACCTCAAATACTTAACACTTCTTTGTGCACCTAAGTTTTATAACCAGCACCTTGCTAACTTAAAATGTGATCAGAACCCATCAGCACTGGCATCGGCTGGGAGCATGCTCAAATGCAGAATCTTCTGGCATTCACCATGGCTTCCACTTTTAATTTTGTGATGCTGTAAACTGTCTATTGAGAAAATATTTGAGAAGAATGGGCAAAAAATACCCTGTCCTCAAAGAGAAAGAAAGAGTAGTATATCCCTAAACCTGGGTTAGAATGTGGAGAAGAACCTATTTTGTGTTTTAAAGGAGTGTGCGTAATGTGTATGCAATTTGAAAATCATGTTCCATGTTATAATTCACATGTTGGAAATTTTGTAAATCCTATAATTATAGAAAGTGAAGCTTCTTTTCTGGAGGGAAGAGGTAGAAGACACAACAATAATTTTTCAATCCAGGATAGGGTCAGTACACTTTTATGTTTAATCATAATGTAGCTAGGTTTTCACTTGTTATGAAATATTTCTCTAAATTTCCTAAAATCAATGTTTATAGAAGTCAAATCACCAGGAAACTACTCATTATGCAGTAGCATAACCAAGACAAAGCACACTCAAAGCAAAGACCAAACCCTACCTCTCAATACCATTTCCTAGCTGCTACTGGAGGGGCTCCTCTTGATAAACCACCAAGATATATGATATTTTATGACCTTGTTGCATAGGACACTGTTATATGTCAAATATATTATTTTGTACACACCACACACACACACATGCTGAATGCCTACCATGTACACAGCTCTGCCCCAAGTGTTGGAAGGTAAATTAGCGATAAATTCATAAGAAATATTTTTGATGAAATGTGGAAAGTCTTAATTAAACAGAATAAATCTGAGAAGTATAGTGATCTGTCATGATGTTATACTCATATATGTATTTTATAACTGTATATTTTTTCTGTGGAATTTGTTCTCACAGTTGTTCAGCCAATTAGGAACAGTGGCAGAAGAATTTAAATTCTATTATTTGTGGTAGAAAATGCTAGTTATCTCCTCAATATCCTTTCTCCCTTTCTTCTGATTAAGAGAACACAGTTAAATGTTCCCAGATAAAATTACCTTCCCAGATGCCCTTGAAACTGGGAATGGCCATGTGACTCAGTCTGGCCAATGAGAGGGATGTGGAATTTGTAGAGTGGGGCTTTAGAAAATCTTGTAGAGGTCAAAGCTTACCTGGCACTCATCTTTTGCCCTTTGTACTACCCTGGGATACAGCATTGCTTCTTTGGCCATAAGGACAAAAGTCAGATTCTTTAAAAAAAGGAAAAAAAGGAAAATAAGGAACCCAGTTCCTTGTGCAGCT
Source organism: Macaca fascicularis (assembly GCF_037993035.2). NCBI lineage: Eukaryota > Metazoa > Chordata > Mammalia > Primates > Cercopithecidae > Macaca > Macaca fascicularis. Next base: position 129,061,185 of record NC_088380.1, read on the forward strand.
ATGTGAGCCCTGAATTGTACATATTACTTATTGAGTAAAAAAAACTCTCCTAATTGACTAAATCACTGATATCTGTCTTCTGGTAGGAGCAGCCAAATATACAACCTAACTGAGGTACTCAGTTGACAGAATAAAGAATAAACCACTAGAATAAAGCAGCATTTCACAGATCATATTCTATTTACCACTAGGACTAGGGGATGTTTGGCTGTTCTCCAGGATTAATGTATGTTTTGCTAATTAGTTTGGCAAACAGTGCATACAAAGTCCTGACATACACTGTGAAGTCCCACCTTCGGAGACAAAGGACATAGTCCCCCAGCTGCTGGTGGTATTGCTGGCCCAGAGCTTTCAGGTGTTAGCCTTCTCCAGGAATTGCCCTTGGCTGAAGAAAGTCACCTTGCCCAAGAGCACAACCTTTCCCTGGGCAGCCCATATCCAGTAGTGGTCAATGTGCAGGTATGTAGACCCAGCCCCTAACATAACTTCGGACAACCCCAGAAAGCCATCCCAGCTTCATACCTCCCCCATGGGTTTGTCCCAACTTCTTCCTCTACCTGACACAGCCTCTTTCTCTTCCTTAACATAGATGTTGATCCCAAGAGCCATCTATAATAAACTTCCTGCACATTAATCTCTAGATCAGAGTCTACTTACCAGGGAATCCAGTCTGTAATGATATATTAGCATGTTCATATCTTGAAGAAGTCCCAGAGTACAAAAGAAACTTGTTTAATTGGGTTGGGTGCTTAAACTGATTTATAAACCAGAGGTTTTTTAGAATACTTTTCACATCCCTCAGAGTGATTTCTACTAATGTTAGTTTAGGATGTGCTGGAATCAATTTTGGGTCATTACACATATATGGAATTTAGACTATTCTAACTATCATGAAAGCCCAATGTCAAATCAAAATGTGTATACCGGAACAGAACTATTTAGCCAAATTTCAAAGAAATGCAGCCAAAGTTATATTCTATTTGGATATAATTTTGTGGTCATTATTATTGAAATGCACCATTTCCAGGGTCCTTCCAAAAGCTATGGGCTCAAATTAATTTCACTGCTGATGGTTAAACTACACCCTAAGTCTCCATAGAAATGTCATCTATAAACTATGGCATTTATCAAAAATCAATATAAGAAATAGTCATATAGAAAAAGTTTCTATATATTTTTTATAAAACTCTTATTGAAACCATCATATATTTAAAAATTGAATGGCTCTATAAGGGGCCATAAAATAAATTCCTCTTAGAGTTAGTACTAGAGAAAAAAAAATGCTTCTATAGGAAAAACTGGCATGCTTCTTTTTATTAGCTAATAAGAACCTTATATAACTCGCATTTTCCCTTTTTGTCTTGCTTGCCAGGAAAAGGTCAACAGCAAAGTTTGCGTTTAATCTCAGTAGCAATCCTTAGCCTAGTTTTTTCTAGTATAACAATCTGTCTCCAACTCCACCCTCTTCCTTTGTTCTTATATTTTTATCCTTTTTAATGGCTGTAACACATCTATGTCTTCTATTTTAAAGACCTTCTGAGAATAAGTAGGCTGAAATAAATACAAATGTTTCCATCATGTTTTTTCCACCATACCTTTCTATCTGCCAAATCCTGCCCATTTGTTTTATTTATTAGGTTGGTGCAAACATAATTGCCATTACCTTTAATGGCAAAAACTGCAATTATATTTGCACCAACCTAATAACTGACGTTGTAAGTCCACACCAATTGTGTGTGCAAGGCAATGCTGATTCAAAGTGTAAGATAATTGTTATCTTCAAGTTGCTTACTGTCTATGGACACTGGGAGAAATCACGTACACGAATATGTAAAGTGCAAGACAAAAAACAATATGTGTGGAGGGACTCAGTGTAGCTGAGAGGACGGAGAAATCACTTTTGGTTTGGCTGAGGCGAGGCAGGTGCCCTGTAAGGTTTGCATTTAATAGAGGCTGACCAATATATACTCAGATGCAGTAATTGGCTGCCCATGTCCACATGTAATGTGATTGTCAAAATGAGAATCAGAGATAGGAGCATAGTACTACATGTTCACAGCCACATGGCCTTCCTGGTAGCTTGTCAAACTCAGAGAATCTTGGAAAAGAGTCAAACAGCCCTTAGTATTTTCCAACCTTCAGACCGGTGGGCAGAGATTCAAAAGGGAGTTCTCTGTTTAATTCGTCTCCTTGCTCTGACCCAGATCCAGGGCCTTAGTCCTAGATCCTGAGAGTCCTTCCAAGGAGCACTCCGAGTCAGCGCAACGTACCCCTCCTCATGGCAGCCCTGAATTACCCCGCTAAGAGCTCTCTGCAAGAAAGCCTGGTGTAGGGACACCTTTAGCTGTGTTGTGCGCTCACCCCAAGGCCAGTGACTGAGCACAGCAGAGGGATGAGAGCCCGGGCATATCCTCCCACCCTGAGACTCTTCCAAGGGCAAACTGTGGTCTGGGACTCCCCTTGACCTGGCTAAATTTTTTTCTGAATGTGTTGCGATCTCGAGCTCTTCCTACCCAGTCCTCCTTCAGAGCCACTCTCATAGTATCAGAAGGACTTTGCTGCCTACACCTGCACCCTCCTCCTTTATCCTTCAGAAGCAAGGCCCCTAATAAATCTCTTGCACATTCAGTCCCATTCGGAGGGCTGCTTCTCAGACCACCTGAACTGACACACTGCCCTGACCCTCCTCCTCACCCTCATCCTTCTACTCCCCCTACTCTTCCTCCTGGGTTAAGCCCTCACCTTGGGCTGGCCTTTCTCACTACTCTCTCTCCTTCCCCTGCTGGGTAGGGTGGTAGGTTGGGGTGAGGATGGTGTTTAGGATCCTATAAGTGGAGGGGGCAGTGGCACAGGCCTTCTCTCCTCTCCGCAAAGATTAACTTAGTGCTGATATCTATGTCTCCTGTAACTTATGCTAAGAGTCTATTTCCTTTCTCAACTTGAGTTATATTACAAAGAGCTATCTTCTGTTCGCTTATGCTTCATAAGTTCCAGGTTCAAGGACCAGGTTTTGGCTTGGTGGGAGGAAGACAGGGGCTAGTGGAGTGGGGGCAGGTGATATGTGATTGAGGAAGACTCACCCTACAGCACAGCTAAAATATGTTATCTGCATTCAAAAAAATAAATAAATAAAGGTTAATAAGAGGTAGAAGAGAACTTCTACTTTACATTAAGCCCCCTGCAATTTTTTTCTTCCTACATTTCTTGTCTCTTACTAAAAAAATTTTGCTGTTTGTAGGTGAAGAACTCATACTTCTCATCTCTCCCCTTAGTTTCTCTCTCACATAATCACTCTCCATATTTACATTAATTTAGCACAAGAAACAAACAAATTACTAAAGTTGTTATCTATGGTTGTTGATAGCATTGATTTTCTAAATTCATCTATGTTGAAAGAGATGTACTTTTAAAAATAAATATACTTAAAATTTTAATAAACTAGTTACAGGCAGTAAATAGCACGTACAGGGAGTAAAATTAAGTTAGATTGAGAAGTTACTAGTCATTATATTGGTGGTTGCCTTTTTCAGCACACATATAGGACTAACTGTCATAGCCAATTTCCAAAACCTGTAAAGACTTCAAGAAGGGAACCATTCTATTTGCATCTTGTCTGACTGTGTTACTGGCATCCTGGCTACAGACCTCCACGTCTCTCTGGACCTGCACATACAGCTGCAAGAAAAATTCTGGGATGTCATATTCCCAACAACTGCTGGATTGTAGTAAGTCTCCAGCAGGAAGCAATTAATCATTAAGCTTTAGAGGAATAAGAAAAGAATGGAAAATCCTTCTTTCTGCTTATATGTACAATAGCCACATTCCAAGTGAATGCCTAGATATTGTTCCTTTCCAGACTCAAACTCTGACAACCAAGAAAATTCACACCTCTGATTTTAGGGCCATTTTGCTGTGACTTACCTAGGCCCAGTGGACACTTAAAAATGATTACTTTATTTAAATATCCTTCAGCCTCCTTCTAGACATGTTTCACAGGCCGAGTTTCCCCTTTCTCCTGTGTTCCTTTTGTTTTCCAGACACACCGCAAACCAAAAGGAGCACACGGCCTGTGCTATACAAAATGTGCAGTAACAGGGTTTCTTGATTGGCTACCCAATTAAGTAAATCTCCTTGCCTGGAGGAAACTAAGTTAAAATAACATTGAGGTCTGTCCCCAAGCCCGCAAAAGAGAAGAAAATGTAAAAAACCAGGGCTGAAAATTTCCTCTGTTGTGCAATGAGTTTTGCAGAATGAGAACTCTCAGATGAAGTTTCAAAGAAGTATTAGCATTTTCCAAAGCACAAGTTCAGAGCCCTCCCCCCCCTCCGTCTCCTAAATGTTGCAGGTTTGGCTGACATTAGTTTCTGGAAGATTACACTATTAGAAACCATCAGCAATAAAGTGACTACTTGCTATTATAGCCTCTTATTATATGGTCAAGAGGATTTTCTCTTCTGCTTTTCGGTAATAAACACATGTTGAGAAAGTATGGTGTGCTGGGCAGAGACGTGAGAGATCAACTGCCTCCCAGGTGTTTCCAGAAGTAGCTCATACACATGATTCCAGACACACAAAAGCATGCACCTTCTTTACTAAACCTGCAGACAATGAGATTCCACTATCCTTACTGACATTTAGATTGGTGCAACCTTTAATGCAAACAGTCTTTCTCCAGGTGTGATCATTTCTGGGGGCCTACCTGCACAGAAATGTTTCAGTTTGAACTGAGTCACTTGACCAAGACAAGTACCCAATCCAGTACAAGTGTAGAAAGAGGGAGGAAGAGTCAATTCTAAAAGCGGAGAATTGTAAGAGAGGGATTGAATAGCTCTTTTCGTGTAAGAATGGGCACCTCATATTTTAACCATAAAAGAACTAAAGCATAAAGCCATGTTTTATTGGTATGTATGTGCTTCAATAAGGTAAAAGTCACTTTAAAGCTAATAAATAATTCATATTCTCCTTGACCTGTGGAATAAATACCTGTGGAGGACAAACTTCTTGGGGTTATGCATCATCTTGTTGGTAAATTTGCAATAAGTCAGTGGTTAAGGCATCACACTAAAACAGGCAGTTCTTAATGACAAATTCATATCCAAAAACCCGCACTATCAGACCACAAGTTACAGATATCTTTGAATGAATTTAGTTAACCATTAATTAAGTTTAGCACCCACTAAACCTAGTTTAGGTTCACCTCCCCTCCTCCACTTCCCCACAAAGATCAATTACACAGGAGTTACCTGGTTTATTTCCATATTAATGTTTGATATCTAATGTGGCTTGTTAACATAGCTTACCATATTTTCTGGGCATAAGTGTTTATGGGAAAAACTTCAGATTTATACAAGGTTTTGGACATGTGACTCATATAAACTGGAATAACAGCATTGTTGCTAAAACTTGCCACTTGCTTTGAAGGCTCATCATACTGTTCTTGGGAAACCATTAAGCAAAATGCCCTGAAGGGTAGGAGAAATTGCATTGAGCAATAAAATGTCAACAAACTGTAGAATTTGAACATCAAGCACTTTCATCTAAATATGCCCTTCTCTCCTTTCACTTGGCAGGGGTTTGGTTTTTGAAAAGTAATAAACTCTAGCACTCTAGTTGACCTGGGATGTGTTTAAGAAATCAAATCTTAGAGCCAGAAGCAGTATAACCTTTAATGTGGACTCCCCACCTCAGAAAAACCATAGAATGAGAAATATAAACAAAAAAGTAGAACAGAAATATATATCTCAATTGTCTAGATCTTTAATTTTTTTAAAGAGGGTACACACCAAAACCCTAGGCCAGAAGAAACAATCTTAAATCTGTTTAAACAGGTGGTCAGTTCTTACTATCATCAACAGCAAATGAATATAATCATAGCACAAGATAAGAAGGATATGAACAAGGAAAACCTATTCATAAGTCTGTGTAACTTTTATAAACCTGGGACGGACACAGCTCAATCTCAGAGCAGGTTTGCAGTCAAGAAACAGCTTCCCACAGCCAAAAGTAATTTCAAAACAACTGAAACCCTTCACTTGTGTTTCTTAAGAACCGTAAAGGGGATCTACATTCAAAGACCATACCGATATTTATTAAAACCCCTTTCGTCTTCTACCCTTCCCCCACAAACTTGCTGCCAATCCAACACATTACAATTCATGATTCCCCATAACTTGTCTCAACACATTATTCTATTTTCTGTCTGTCTTTACCCTCTCTTTTATATATCACATTATTATTCAGACTGACCTTACCTCTCTCCTAGCAGAAAAGAATCCTTACAGGAAGAAAAAGAATCTAGAAATTGATCTGGTAAATAGAGAATTCCCTTAGGTTTGGTAGGGTAGGGGAATAGATAGAAAGCAACCCATATGATGAATATGATTCCAACTTATATATTTAACTGTATCATGAATTAAAAGCTACTGTGTACCCTAAAACTGAGGCCTAAAAAATCTGGGAGACATTATGTGGATACATGCTGTTCACATAGTTCAAGAGATAGTGAATGATTGCCTCGAATAACTCATGTTTATTAAAGCACAGAGAAGGACATCTCTGTTTCGTACCTCAAAAGAGTCAAGTTTCCTTTTGGAAATATAAATCTAATAGGTTACCAAATGGAGGTCTAGAATTTCTTGGAGAAGGAAGGGTCAGGAGCCATAACAGAATGCCAGTCATGGACACTGGGAAATGTTCATGCCTGCATGTAGAGACCATTGTCTCATTGTTTGGAATGGTAAATCAGGGATTGCCTATACATGACTAGCATTCATCTTCTAATAAGTTCTATCCTGCAAAATTGGGGATTTTGAATCCAAATGCTTAGAAGAGTCAGGCTGTGTCCTAATTGAGTGACACTGGCTGACTGAGAACTATGGCAAAATGAGAGAACATGTCCTATCTAAGCAGGAGTAATTTGTCTATTCCTATGATTCTTATCATGTAGGAATACTGGCTCTTTATTGCCAGATTCTCAATGTTCCAAGATAGCCTGAAAATCCAAATGCTATATGTGATATTCCTCAAAGTTTAGGTGTTGGCAGTTTCATATTTTTTATCACTATGACGACCAGATAGCCACACCTGTGGGCTGATGCAGCTCACAGACCACATCACTTCTGGAAAAAAATTATAATAATCAACCTTCAAGAAGCAATAAATATATAAATATTTAGTCTCTTTACTTGATTCAATATGAATATTCAATGGAAAGAATTTTCTGCAAAAACCATTCACCAACAAATAAAAAGGCTTAGAAGAAATCAAACATGTGGTAACTTTGCCAAAAAATGAATTCAATTAACCATGTAAAAAATGTAGGCTTAGGCCAAGAAAAATCAGAATGAAATAGGAAACTATCTTGAAAGAGGATACCCTTATCCAACAATTCCACTTATTAAAAACCACACAAAAAAATTTTAGTTGAACAAAGTTTAATTTATAAACATATTTATTGCAACAATTTGTAACCAAGAAATTAGAAACCACCAAGTTAATAGGGGTTTGGTTTAAATAAATTTTGTAAAATATATCTATAATGTGCAAAACTATACACTCATTAAAAATGATGCTGCAGAAAATTATTTAGTGGAAAGATGTTCTTGATATTATTAAGTAAAAACACAGGTTATAAATACAAAGAAAGTATGATTTCAGTTTCTTATATGTTTATATCTTTGTGGCATATCTCTGGGTCAAAGAAGAAATTACAAAAGAAATTTCAAAATAGTTTGAATAAATGACAATGAAAACAAAATAACAAAACTTGTGGGATGTAGCTAAAGCAGTGCTAAGTAGTAAATTTTTAGATGTTAATGCTTACATTAGAAAAGAAGTAACATTTAAAATAATTATATCTTTCCACATTAAGAAGCTATAAAAAGAAAAGTAGGCTGGGCACCATGGCTCATGTCTGTAATACCAGCACTTTGGGAGGCCGAGGCAGGCGGATCATGAGGTCAGGAGATCGAGACCATCCTGGCTAACACGGTGAAACCCCGTCTCTACTAAAAATACAAAAAAATTAGCCAGGCATGGTGGCAGGTACCTGTAGTCCCAGCTACTCGGGAGACTGAGGCAAGAGAATGGCATGAACCAGGGAGGCGGAGCTTGCACTCCAGCCTGGGCAACAGAGCAAGACTCTGTCTCAAAAATAAAAAAAAAAGAAAGAAAGAAGGAAGAGCAAATTAAACTCAAAGTAGAATTTAAAATGTAGCAAAAATGGGAGCAGAAATTAATGAAAAATAAAAATAAAACAAACAATAGAGAAAAATTCATGAAAACAAAATTAGTTATTTGAAAAGATGTATAAAGTTGATAAACCCCAGGATGACCAAGAAAAAGGAAAAAGAAAGACCATAAAACACCAATATCAGGAATGAAATTGTCATTATTCCTGTAAATTCGATGGCCACTTTAAAAGATAATAAGAATATTATGAACAATTCTATGATAATAAGTTTGACAATGTAGAAGAAATAGGCAAATTCCATAAAAGACATAAATTATCAAAATTGACACAAGAAAAAATAAAAATCTGGAAAGTCCTATATGTAGCAGAGCACTACATCTAATAAATAGATTGAATGTGTGATTTTAAAAAACAAAACAAGCAACAAAGAACAACAACAGCAACAAAAAACTTCCTTCGAAGAAAACCTCCAGTCAAGATGGCTTTACTAGTGAACTCTGTTAAACATTTAAGGAAGAAATAATACCAATCCCACACAAACTCAGAAAATAGAACAGCAGGGAATATTTTTGACTCATTACCTTGATATTAAAACCAGACAAATACACTGAAGAAAATTACAGATTAGTATTCCTTGTAGAAGTAGAAGCAAAAAAGTATTTAATAAAACTTTAGCAAACTAAAGCTAGCAGTACATATAGATTATAATACATCATGACCATGTGGGGTTTATTCCAGGAATAAAAGATTGATTTGGTAAAACAATCAATGTAATGCACCATAATGAGACAATAAAAGAGAAAATCACATATGAATAGATAATGTAAAAGCATTTAACAAAACTTAATACACATTTATGAATGAAAGGTTTCAGTCAACTAGGAAAAAAAGTAACATTCTTAACATGATAGAAGGCAGCTAAGAAAAGCTTACAGTTAACATTTTATGTAATAGTGAAAGAATTACTGCCTTCACTAAGATTAAAATTGTCTTTACTCACAAATGGCATAATTATGTACACAGAAAACCCTAAGGAATCTACAAAATGAGCTACTAGAACTAAATGCAAATTTTGCAAGGCCTCAGTATACAAGGTGAGTAAAAATAAATTGCTTTTCTATATATTAGCAATGAATAATTGGAAAGTAAAATATTAGAAAAATTTTGCAATAGCATCAAAAAGCCAAACAACCTAGAATCAACTTAACACAACATGTGTAAGACTTATATACCGAAAACTACAAAATATTACTGAGAAAAGTTGAAGATGACCTGAAAAGTAGAGAAATAAACTGTGTATATATATGAATTGAAAAATTCAGTATACTTATGATGTCAATGGTCCCCAAATTGATCTGTAACTTCAATACCAGTCAAATACCTGGCAGGATTTTATTTTTTGAGAAATTGGTATGCTAATTCTAAAATGTGCATAGAAATGCAAAGGACAGAGAAAAGCCAAAATAATTTTGGAAAAGATTAAAGTTAAATTTACACCTTTTAAGATTTGCTGCAAAACTAGAGAAATCAGGCAGTTGTATGAATGTAAGAATAGAGATATAAATCAATGGAATAGACAGTGCAAAAATTGACCCAGACATATATGGTAAATTGATTTTTGCATATATGATAAATTGATTTTTGACAAAGGTCCCAAGGTAATACATTTTCCCAAGTGGGAGCAATGTAGCCTTTTTAACAAGGGGCCTTAGAACAACTGGACATCTGTGTGTGCATGATAATTTTATGTGTCAATTTGGCTGAGACATAGTGCTTAATAATTTGGTCATTATTCTAGATGTTTCTGTGAGGATGTTAGTAAATGAGATTAACATTTAAAATGGGGAACTTGGGCTTTTCTAACTTTTATTTTAGGTTCAGGGGTACATGCGCAGGTTTGTTCCATAGATAAACTTGTGTCATGAGGGTTTCATGTACAGATTATTTCATCATCCAGGTACTAAGCCTGGTACCCAATAGTTATTTTTTCTGCTTCTCTCCTTCCTCCCACCCTCCACCCTCTGATAGGCCCCACTGTCTATTGTTCCCTTCTTTGTGTCCATGTGTTCTCATCATTTAGCTCCCACTTATAAGTGAGCATGTGTGGTATTTGGTTTTCTGTTTCTGGGTTAGTTTGCTAAGGATAATGACCTCTAGCTCCATCCATGTCCCTGCAAAGGACACGATCTCATTCTTTTTTTGTGGCTGCATAGTATTCCATAGTGTATATGTACCACATTTTCTTTATTCAGTCTATCATTGATGGGCATTTAGGTTGATTCCATGTCTTTGTTATTGTGAATAGTGCTGCACTAACCATACACATGCATGTCTTTATGACAAAACTATTTATATTTCTTTAGGTATATACCCAGTCATGATATTGCTAGGTCAAGTGGTATTTCTGTTTTTAGTTCTTTAAGGAATGGCCACACTGCTGTCCACAATGAACTAATTTACACTCCCACCAACAAAGTTCCCATCAACAAAGTGTATGGTTCCTTTTCTCCACAACCTCACCAGCATCTGTCATTTTTTGACTTTTTAGTAATAGCCATTCTGACTGGTGTGAGATGGTATCTCCTTGTGGTTTTGATTTTTATTTCTCTAATGATCAGTGATATTGAGCTTTTTTCATATGCTTATTGGCCACATGTATGTCTTCTTTTGAAAAGTATTTGTTCATGTCCTTTGCCCACTTTTTAATGGAGTTGTTTTTTTTTCTTGTAAATTTATTTAAGTTCCTTACAGATGTTGAATATTAGAACTTTGTCAAGTGCATAGTGTGCAAATATTTTATCCTGCTCTGTAGGTTGTCTGTTTATGCTGTTGATAGTTTCTTTTGCTGTGCAGAAGCTCTTTAGTTTAATTAGATCCCATTTGTCAATTTTTGCTTTTGTTGCAATTGCTTTTGGCATCTTTGTCATGAAATCGTTGCCAGTTCTTATGTGTAGAATGGTTTGCCTGGGTTATCTTCCAGGGTTTTTATAGTTTTGGGTTTTATGTTTAAGTCTTTAATCCATCTTGAGTTGATTTTTGTATATGGTGTAAGAAAGAGGTCCAGTTTCAATCTTCTTCATATGGTTAGCCAGTTATCTCAGCATAAAATGGTGAACTTTGAGTAACTTTGACCTATAAAATATGGGTGGACCTCATCTAATCAGTATAAGTAGTTAATAGAACAAAAGTTGACTTCCCCTGAGCAAGAAGGAATTCTGCTAGCAGATTGCCTTTGGGCTTGAATTGCAACTCTTCCCTGATTCTCCAGCTTACTACATCAGATTTAAGACTCACCAAGCCATTTTATTGTGTGAGCCAATTCCTTAAAATAAGTCAATCTCTCTGTCTCTCTCTCTCTCTCTGATATATGCAACATAGATTATTATCAAAAACATCACACTAAGCAAAAGGAGACTGATACAAAAGAATATACACTGTGTGATTCCATTATGTAAATTTCAAGAAAAAAATAAAACTATACTGAAACAAAAAAGAATAGTAGTTGTCTAGTGTGTGGGTCAGGGTGGTAGGAGGATTGACTGCAAAGTAGAATGTAACAACTTTAATGTGTGCTGCAAACATTCTATATCATGATTGGGGTGATTGTTACACAGATGTATATATTTTTTCAAAGCTCATCAAACTGTACAGTAAAATTGATGATTTACAAATCATACTTCAATGAAGTTGATATTTTAAAACATTTTCTAAAGACTGTCCCACGGCTCCTCCACACCATGCAAGACCTCCTGCACACTGTAAGCCCCACGTGAAAGCTCATGCAGAGTTCTGATTCTGAGGATCAGCACACACATCTCCCAGCCCTTGTGTGCTCCACCAGGAGAAGAACTTCCAGGCAGTGATCTCAGATCTGGATGTATATCACAATCACCTAGGGTGTTCATTAAAAATACAGATTCCTGGGCCCTATCCCTAGAAATTTTTATCTTAGTTCTACCTTATTTATTTCATTTTATTTTTTGAGTCAGTGTTATTCTGCTGCCCAGGCTGGAGTGCAGTGGCACAATTTTGGCTCACTGCAACCTCCACCTCCCAGATTCAAGCGATTCTAGTGCCTCAGCCTCCCGAGTAGCTGGGACTACAGGCATGCGCCACCACACCCAGCTAATTTTTATATTTTTAGGAGAGATGGGGCTCCATCAAATTGACCAGATGAGTTTCAAACTCCTGACCTCAAGTGATCCACCCACCTCAGCCTCCCAATGTGCTGGGATTACAGGCATGAGTGACTATGCCTGGCCAAAGTCTGCTTTAAATCCAAGGCAAAAGGCACAGTGTCCTATGTTCATTGCTGCCATCCAACTGCACTATATTTAAAGTCACTGCTGCAAGGTTCTTTGTTGAAACTCAATTCTCCCTTTTGTCTGGGGCTGCCATTGGACACTTGCCCTGCTGTTTAAAGAACTGCCTTTTTCAAATTTAAGCAACTCAGGAGACAAATGATGTCAGTCTTATCATTTATACACCAAATTATGAGGACTCTGAGGAAAATGAACAGAAAGCCCAGTCTTTTTCTGGGGTTCTCTCCCCTTAGCAATCCCAGGAACCTCTAGGGAAGGTTACATAAATGCAGGAATCAGTCCTACTCATCACCACTGCTTGTCAGGGGAATGGGAATCCAGACTTTCCCCTGAAATCCAAGATTAAGGATAAAATCCTTTAATGGCAAAGTGAGAAGGAGGATCTCTGCTCTGGTTCCAGGTCAAGGTGACTCTAAGTAACTCTTACTCTTTAACTATTTTGTTAATTCATAGAGTTTGTTTTCTGTAGCCTATGCCACAAGACCATGAAAATTATGGTGGCTAGGAAATCCCTTTGTTTAAAATCATTTGTTGCTTGTTTGGTCTGATCAGAAAAATATGAAAGATTGTACATGAAGAAAAGATGTATGTGAGACTCTTAGCATGTAGAGGGCCTTGATTGTTCGCTGATGATGTCCACCTAAGCAAGGCTTCACCTCCCCCTAGCTTACATGGCTGACTTTACCAAAAAAGCTTAGGGGTGGAAATGGATGTGTGTGAGACAGCAATCCTAATTTTATGACTCTCAGGTCCTAGAAGAATAGATGAGGCAATGGACCATATTTCAAACTGCACACTTTCTTTAGGCCTCATTCACCCTTTAATATAAATGTTTGAATCAATTGGGATACAGGCTATTGATGAGAACTTAGGGGATTGGAACTCTAGCTCAGTGAAGAAGAAACAAGATAAATCTCTGTGCAGATAAGTAAAGCAGTTAGAGATGAAAGGGTTTGGAAAGCAGATGGCAGTATGAGAAAATTCAATAGCTAGAGTACAATAAATGGAGTTCAAGACGGTGGTGGAATGCAGAATGCAAGCTTGACCTTCTCTGCAACTTTGCCTGGGGCCCTGATGACAGCTGTTAATTCAAGCTTCTCTACATTTTTGCCAACAGAGTCACTTTGGAAAGTAGAGTACATCTGCCATGATTCGGTACAATTTCCACTAGTAAAAATTCTGATTTGTTTTCATGTCTTCCAGATTCTCTCCAATGAAAAGAAAAAAGTAGAGACAAGCCAATTACTCACCTAAACATTCCCCCTTGTCAATATGATATTGGCAGAATTTCCCTAGTTGTCTATTCCCAACTCTTACTTTGATGCATTTAACCATTTATACAACACTGCATATTCTTAAGCCTCTACTCTGAGCTAGGAATCAGAAAGAGCTGGAGATTGACCCTCAAATGTCACAATGTCCCTTGTTTATCTATGCTAAGCTGGTGGCCATGAATTTCTCTCAATGTGGAGTTGTAGGTTCTTTAAGCCACTACCTACTATGTAAGCAGTAACTCTTCATATTGTTCCTACATTTACCTCTTTTGGACTACAGAGATTAGAGTATATTAGTATTATAAAAAAACAGATAAAAATTTGTCTAGGTAAGCTTATATTCTAGTGAATAAAATAATTGATAAAGATAAATATCTAAATCAAATAGTGATAAGAAATAAAGTATAAGTTAAGTAAGGGGCTAGAGAATGATGGTAGAGCTGGTGACTTATTTAAATGGGTGGTTACAAAAGGCCTTTCTGAGGAAGTAACACTTGAATCGATATCTAGATGAAGTGAGAGAATAAACCAGGTAGAGATCTGGAAACGGTATTCCAGACCAAGGAAAGAGCAAAAATGCAAAAAACCTGAGGTGGGAATGAGCTTGTCATATTTCAGGAACAGCAAGAAATCCACTATGGCTAATATTGAGTGAATGGGGCCAAGTGATAGAAGGTGAGATCAGCAATGAGCAGGGGACAAATCATGCGGGAATGTAGGAATCTAAAAGACCTGTAGGGAAATTTTTGAGTAATTTTCTAAGGTCAGAGGTATAATTTGTCCCACTTCCCCTATACTTTACAGAGGATTTTAAAAGTAACCTAGAAACTAAGGTCACCCTAAGTTTCTGAAATCAAGGTCTGTCCTTACATCTTATAGTCCAGTTATTATAGATTATAAAGTAGATGACAAAATAAGAGCAGAGCAGAATGAGAGAAGGATGAGTAAACCCTAAAAGGAATGAGATGAGTAATAAAATTTTGAAAAGAAAAGCTACACATTGGGAGATTTAACTGAAATTTTAAACCATGGAAAATGTGATAGGATCCTAATGGAATTATCTTTATCCTGTTCCTAAAGATGTCTTTCCAATAAATGTATACTCAATTTTATTTTTAAAGATCTGTAAAGAGAAGCCTCTGGAAGCTCAGTCTTTCATGAACAATTCCCATATAGTGAGTCCTCAAGGGATGGCCAGAGAAGAGCCCTCAGGTAACAGGCACTGGGATCTGCAGAGTCAGTGCCCAGGTCTGTCATCCAGAGCGGGATCCATTGGCAGGCCAACTGGGCAGAATGAATTAGAAACATGGCACCTGTCAACTTGGGTATCTATCTGGATTGTAGATCACACTGCTAAAATACAAGCAGGTACTGCTTTCAACAAAGTAGACATCTCAAGTGGAACTATAAAAACCATTCCTCCCAAAACGCCGTCTGCCCACTACAAATCCTGAAACCAGCTAGTTAATATTTTTCTAAAATCAAAATATTAGACTGTGTGCGGTGGCTCACACCTGTAATCCCAGCACTTTGAGAGGCTGAAGTGGGCAGATCACTTGAGGTCAGGAGTTGGAGACCAACCTGGCCAACATGATGAAACCATATCTCTACTCAAAATATAAATATTAGCCTGCTGTGGTGGCATGCGCCTGTAACCCCAGCTATTAGGGAGGCTGAGGCACAAGAATTGCTTGAACCCAGGAGGCAGGAGGCAAAGGTGGCAGTGAGCCAAGATTATGCCACTGCACTCTAGCCTGGGCAACAGAGCAAGACTTTGTCTCAAAAATAAATAGATTAATTAATTTAATTTAACTAATGTATGGGATGATACTATTTATTGAAAATGGAATTATTTTATTATCTAACATTTGGATACCTGAATATGTTGTCCAAGAAATTAGTCCAGAAAATGGAAATTCCAAGATGATTACAACAAAATAAAAAGAAAATGATGTAAATTCATACTTTCCATGTAATAATGTTTTCATTTTGAGCATTAAGTAAGAAGTATACAACTTTGCCGGGCTCAAGCCTGTAATCCCAGCACTTTGGGAGGCTGAGATGGGCGGATCACGAGGTCAGGAGATCGAGACCATCCTGGCAAACACGGTGAAACCCCATCTCTACTAAAAAATACAAAAAACTAGCCGGGCGAGGTGGCGGGCGCCTGTAGTCCCAGCTGCTCGGGAGGCTGAGGCAGGAGAATGGTGTGAACCCGGGAGGCGGAGCTTGCAGTGAGCTGAGATCCGGCCACTGCACTCCAGCCTGGGCGACAGAGCGAGACTCCGTCTCAAAAAAAAAAAAAAAAAAAAAGTATACAACTTTGATTAATAAAAAAAATCAATATCTCCTCACCCTTACTAAATAAATGTTAAACAAATATACAAATAATTTGTCAGTTTGAAGGGATACCAAGTTGTTCACCTTGCATGGAGCCTCATATTTCTTGGTCCAGCCCTATTGTCATCTCACTTTCTCAAATGTGCCAAGATCCGGGAAGCTTTTGCCCTAAATGGAAATGAAGATTTGATCCCAGTTGATCCTAAGTACATATCTGAGAAAGAACTAACAGTGCTGGCCAACAGGTAAATGAAAGACATGGAGTTGAATCTGTTTTTCTTCATATGGAAAACATGATATTTTAGGGATTCAGATACAAATCTAAGAGTCCAAAAGAGGTAAACTTAGGAATAATATAAGAAATTACTACTTACCTAGCAGAATGTACAACCCCACATTGATAGAAATTCATGACCACCACCTTAGAGTAGGTAAATAAGGGCACATCTCCGGCTTTTTCTGATTACCTCTAGGGAAGACAGCTGTGCGCTTTCCTAGACATGCCTTGGTCTCCCTCAAATACACGTGATATCTACTACATAGGCAAATCTCATGCTCACGTGTTCTAAAAATACGTGGTTTAAGACACTAAGAGACAATGGTTTTTGTTTTCCTGCATCATCTTGATATTTTGAGGAACTCAGAAGAGAATTCTAGCCATTTGAAAAAATTTGTGTTTAATAGAATCTCTTAGAAATATTTAAGTTGTTGGCTAAAGTGAGGCCTCTGTTTCTACTCAACTATTTGACGTTTCATACATTCCCTGTTTACCTTGAGAAATTTTCTCGGACTAACCCATGACCTGGAGCCTTCTCTGAATTCCTAAAGAATTGCCTATTCCACTCATTTTTCATTTGACATATACCATCCTATAGGGTTCTAACTTCTTTCTTCCTTCCTTGCTTCTTTCCTCCCTCTTTCCTTAATGTTTTCCTTCCTCCCTCCTTCTTTCTTTCCTCTCTTCTGCTTCCTCTTCTCTTTCTCCTAAAATGTGTGGACCACTCACTCTGTGCAAGCACTGTTGTAGTCTCTTTTCAGTCAATTTTCTAACTTAATCTGCACAAATCTATGATCTAATCCCTTCCTGTTATATTCTCTACTTGGTTGTAAAGACCACCTTACTCCTCTTTGGATCCTAGGTGCCTGACATGCTTATTCTTCCAAAAGAGTAAAACTTGGACCAAAATTTGTACATAACTGAAGCGTACACTTGTTTTTGACATGTGGCTCACTCCAATATGATGGAAAAATTAATTTTGCCATTCTTATTCAGACCGGTTATTATGTCCTAGCTCTGCAACTATCATCATGGGAGGAAGGGAAGGAGGGAGGGAGGGAGGGAGGGAGGGAGGGAGGAAGGAAGGAAGGAAAGAAGGAAATAAAAGGAAAAAATGAGAGAGAGGGTAGTAGGAAGAAGAAAGGGCAACTTGTCACCTCGTACATTTTATTTATTATTTATTTATTTATTTATTTATTTACTTATTTTTTGAGACAGTCTTGCTTTGTCGCCCAGGCTGGAGTGCAGTGGCGTGATCTTGGCTCAGTGCAACCTCTGCCCCCTGGGGTTCAAAAGATTCTCCTGCCTCAGCCTCCCAAGTAGCTGGGATTACAGGCACCTGCCACCACGCCCAGCTAATTTTTGTATTTTTAGTAGAGACGGGGTTTTGCCATGTTGGCTAGGCTGGTCTCAAACTCCTGACCTCAGGTGATCTGCCCACCTCGGCCTCCCAAAGTGTTGGGATTACAGGTGTGAACCACCATGTCCGGCCACCTCATACTTCTGACAGACTGTAAACTGTGTCTCCTCTTCTATGCTGCTAATTTTATTTTCTTATAAACCAGCCAAAAGAACATTGGTTTCTTGAAGAACACCTGTCAATGTACTTGTACAAAATTGTGTATATTTTCAGAATAAGAAAGAGAAGCGTGTATGCGTTAGGATGGTGGAGGTAGAGGCAAGACATTCCTTAAACCATGTTCAACAACCCTAAAAGGGCATTTTTTTCCTCAAAATTACAACTTATTCCAAGAAATAGTTTTCCCCTTTCAAATAGTTTCCCCCTTTCAAATACTCTACTGCTAAATCAGTTTGGATTCAAGTCCTGAATCTCAACTGCGGAGGAATTCAAATCTTGGCTTCAGAAACCACCAGTGACCTACATGCTCATCATGGGAAGTGAAGAAGGCAGTTCAAAGCCCAGAGTCAGCAGTGACCAGGAAGAAGTCTCTTTATGCTCAGAAGGCTGCTGATCCCATTTTGCAGGAATGTTGAAAATAGCAGCTTTCCCAGGCAAAGACCCCGAACTACACTTTTAGGTGATGCAACCCAAGCCAAGCTTCCTCACGTGGCAGGCTACGGGGCCAAGGAAATTTCTGTCAGTTCTTCAATCCTCCTTAAACTGGTCACTAGAAATCTGGAATCACAAATAAATTAGGAAAATTCACAGAGTACTAAAATGGTACTATCAGCTACACTTGGAAGGCATACCACATGCCAGGAGTTAACCAACTTTCATTTTTCTAATTTTTATAACAAACATAGAAGATACATTATGGACTAGGAAATTGGGTCTGAGAGAGGCTAAGTAACTTGTTAAGAGGCAGAAGCAGAATTAGAATCCAGGTCTAGCACAGAGTTTCTCAACAAGATGTAATTTTGCCTGCTAGGGGACATTTGTAAGATCTGGCAACATTTTTGGTTGCTACAACTACAGTGGATGCTAGTGGTACCTAGTGGGTAGAGGTTGGGGTTGCTCCTAAACACCCTGTAATTCACAGGACAGTTCCCACAACACAGAATTCTGTAAGCCAAGATGTCAATAGAGCCGCTGAGGCTGAGAACCCCTGGTCGATTTGTTTCCAAGGCTGACTTTATAAAAAGCATCCAGCATCTAGATGTACAGGAAAACAGATGAGACTGTGAAGGTGCAGCCAGGGGTAAACGAGAACTGAAGGCAAGTCATTGGCTTGTGGTGGAGAGTTCCATTAATTTGTAATAGAGGGGTGGGGAGGGAGCAGGGAATAAACATTCAAACCAATAAATTTCCGATCATTTATATTAACTTTCCCCCTTGTTAGCCCATGAACACCAGCCAGTATGATCGAGGATACAGAAGACCAGACCAGCGGAGTTAGAGAAAACCAAGCATTCCAGTCCAGGGGTCTTTTGCTCTGGCCGCCTTCTGACCATTGCCTGCCTGCCTGGAGATTGATAGGGTAACCAGGCAGCCCATTAGACCTGCTTATCTCAGCACCCCGTGGCTGGCTGGCTGGGAACTGGCCCGCCAATGTCTACTTCATCACAAGCTCAGCCTCTGGCTGTCAGCACTTGGAGCTGGGCCAGTGGGGCCCGGATGGGGCAGCTGGTACCAGACACCCAGGCCTGCTCTCTGTCCTCCCCCTACTAATAAATGACTTTCCTGGCGCTGCCACCACATGGATCAGTGGTGGCACAGACTCCCTGTCGGCAAGACAGCCATTTTTCTATGCCTGATTGGAGCATGAAAAACAGAAGCACTCAGATTGTAGTTTTGCCTAAATGCTCTCTCACACATTTCCTCCATCATTAACTAGTCATAAATCAATCTACTAAGCAACTATTTTACCACCCTGTGCAGTTTTCCTCAACCCCTTCCAGAACTGGGCTATGCTGGAGGAGTCACAAAGGGAATTCAACAAGAGCCTGCATGCCTCTCTGAGCATGCCTTCCCCTCCACTCTCAGCTGAAGATGTAACTTTGCACAGGTCCCCACCCTGAGTGGATGTTGAGTGCTCCTTCCATGTGACTCTACAAATCTCTGCCCTTCCCCAACAGAGAATGCTCTGTGCTGTATCTAGTTGTTCACCTGTTTGTTTCCGCAGCAAGGTTGTGAGTTTGAGGGGCTCTCTTGTCCACAGTTGCATGCTCAACATGTAGCAGTAGACCCGGTACTGATGGGTTGGTCAGATTCGATTAGTTAAATGAATAAGTGGGCGTGATATCTGTACAGAAATCCTTTATAGCAGCTACCTTATGACATTCTAACTTGTAGGTGTCTGGCTCCTCCCAAAACAAAGAGCTGGTTGTTGTCAGGGGTTATGTTTCTGTTCCTTTGTATTCCCAATGCCTAGAACATTAATAGGTCAGTCATGATGGCTCACACCTGTAATCTCATCGCTTTGGGAGGCTGAGGTGGGAGGATCCCTTGAGGCCAGGAGTTCAGGACCAATGCCTAGTGCATTAATAGGATATGAAGTGGCTGAATAAGTGAAAATATTAAATTGAAGTAATTAATGGATCTAGGTTTGAGACTGTCTTTATATATTACTTCCAATGTCAACACAGGGCACCAGAGGTTATACAACTGTATGTGTTTTGTCAAAACTCACAAAACTGTACACTAAACAGGGTGAACTTTTGCTGAATATAAATTAGCTTAATTTTTTTAATGTGAAAGAGTATTTAAAAATTACCAGAAGGCCGGTCGTGGTGGCTCACACTTGTAATCCCAGTACTTTGGGAGGATCACGAGGTCAGGAGTTGAAGACCAGCCTGACCAATATGGTGAAACCCTGTCTCTACTAAAAATACAAAAATTAGCCAGGTGTAGTGGTGCATGCCTGTAGTCCCAGCTACTCAGGAGGCGGAAGCAGGAGAATCGCTCGAACCTGGGAGGTGGAGGGTGCAGTGAGCTGAGATCATGCCACTGCACTCCAATCTGGGTAACACAGCGAGACTTCATCTAAAAAAATAAATAAATAAAATAAGTCCCTTTTTTCTGAGGTGTAATTGTGATCACTATAAAATTTTAAAGCAACCGTTTCCCTTAAAAATGTTGTACAAAAAAGATGTATGTTATTTTAGATGCATCCCCTCACTATCGTACCAGAAAGAACATTTAATAACTATCTCTGGAATTCCAGTGTAATTTTACTTTATGTACAAGCTGTTGGTAAAAAATGAGGCACTTCTAGTTCCTAAAGGCATCATTCAGCTGCAGATATGTCTTCAGAGAGTAAATGTTCTTTTAGCAGAATATCACTCTATTAGATTTAAAAAATGATATGTGTTAGAATTCCTGAGTTTTAAAAATTGTTTTGCCTGAGGGATTCATTTACCTCTATCGCAACTTGTTATGTCATTTTTCCTGCATATGCATGCAGGAATAGCCAGGAATAGCTTTCTAGGGACATGGAGAGTTACTATGGGAATATATTAAGATAATATATTCATATATTCATAAAAGCATTTCATAGTTTTTTAAATCTCCAATTTTTGAATGGTAAAAATGAATAATAAAGAGGGCACCAGATATCATGTCTTTGGTACAAAGCAGAAAATTTGTCATGGTGCTTCTTTTCTTCTTCTTTTTATTTTATTTATGTATTTATTTATTTATTTATTTATTTATTTGAAATGGAGTCTCACTCTGTGGCCCAGGCTGGAGTGCGATGGCAAAAGCTCACTACAACTGCCGCCTCCTGGGTTCAAATGATTCTCCTGCCTCAGCCTCCCAAGTAGCTGGGATTACAGGTGCCCGCCACCATGCCCAGCTAATTTTTTGTATTTTTAGTGTAGATGGGGTTTCACCATGTTGGCCAGGCTGGTCTCGAACTCCTGACTTCAGGTGATCTGCCCACCTCAGCCTCCAATAGTGCTGGGATTACAGGCATGAGCCACCACACCTGGCTGTCATGGTGCTTCTTCTTTTAGTCTCCTATGACTCCTTCATCTGACCCCAAAATCGCCCATCTCTAAATCCTGTTGGCATTTTCGGTTTACATCTCTTGATTGGGATCATCAACCTACAGCAGCTGCAATCTAAGCCACATGTAAAATAAAGGTAGCATGAGTTTTGCGTGTGTGTGTGTGTGTGTGTGAGATTTTTGTTTGACTTGCAGGTTTTTTAAGTTTTGAATTTGTTGTTAACATTTTCAAAATTGGTAAATTTTCTGTACAGATCCAGTGTTTGAGTTTCTGTTGAAAAATCAGAAAGATCTGGCAATGCTATGTCCATATTCCCATGTGGCTAGAACCAAGTGGCAGCTGATTTCTGTAGAAGGGGCTTGTGTCCTCTAGCTTGCCAGCATTTTCACAATCATTTATCACTTCCCTGGCCTTTGTGAGCTTTGATTTGCAACCCCTGGCCTAAGGAATGATCAGGTGTATGCAATATTGGTGCATACCTGATGTGGGTAAGCAGGCTGAAGTGATTGCTGAGAACTTCCTGACACACGTTGGACTGAAGAACCTTGTCATGAGTTAGCCAAACCCACAAAGCTAGAGGGAAGACTCACAGGCTTGGATAATCAGGAAGTGTCTGTGGAGGTTGCAGATGGCTGCAGGATGGTCTGGATGACAGTGGACAGGGATTTTCCAAGAGGGGGAAATGGCAATTTTTGTTTTAACAACATACTGGTGTCATCTGGGAACCCTAAGTCATAACCTCTGACATGACCTATGTCATGGGGATTTCTTTCTACAAAGCATTCAAAGCAATCAAAACCACATGACAACAGGGATCTCACTGTGTCTACATTGTTTCAAGGGCTACAGGTTCTCATCAATATCATGGCTACCTTCTGAGGCTGGGGCAGGGTCTCTGGCTTCAGAAACCTTCACAGTTTCCTCATTTTGACAACTATTCATAGCCTGTCTGGCATTGGCTTTCAGTGTGTGTTTTATTTCTTCAATAAAATAGTTACTTTCTTGTGGGCAGGTGAAACACCTTCCATTTCACTGTTATTTTCTATGACAAATTACTGTGTGTTCGGTATATAGATCATACTCCCTATCTGTTCTATATTGAATTAGCAGGCTGTTTTCGGTGCCTGAGTAAGATCTTAAAGACAAAATGGCTGAGTGATGATGATGGGAACTGCAGCTGGAGCCACAGAATAATAAGCTGGACCCCTGCTATGTTCTCCATGATAGCTGGGGCTACCTACCAATTTGTCTAGGGATTCCACAAAGAGAAGAGATGCTTTCAGATGTTTACCTACAGCATTCTAAAATCTAACTATCAGATAGTTGCGGAAGTGGTACAAGGTCTCACCTGATTACACCTGAGAACAGGTTTTAGGTGGCTCTAGTATTCTCCATTGGATTTTGAGGCTAAAAGACTTCTGAAGGTAAGTCTTCTCTCTGAAGATTGCATAGTTTCAAACAACTCTCAACAAATTATTAAAGGGGATTTATATCTACACTCATCTAGGATTCCAACAGAAATTAGCTCAAAGAACCAAGAGGAGGAATAGCCTTCCGCTGGTGTAAATGCTGATGGATCAGCCTTGCTGCTCATTAGCATACACCCTGCCTTCTAATTATGCCCTAATTTGTGCTGTGCAAACATCTCCTAACAATTCCTCCACCAACAGCTTTTCTAATTAGTAAGAAAATCAGTGGCAGATGTGAAATTCGTGGGATGCTAAATGTAAAATGTTAATTAATTTTAAAAACTTTGAAGCCATTTGAAAAGCCTTTTCTGGGAAAACTTTGGTTGATGTCCTCATTAACAGAGACCCTGAAATAGCTTTTCCTTTTATCCTGCTACACTTTGAATCTAACTTTTACCATTTCTGGAATCTTCTTGGGACTAAAGTTATTTTGGGTGTTTACTAATGCTTACATGTCAGACAAAATCATGGCTGTGCTGGACCTACAATTGGTTATTCTAGCTCCCTTGACCAAACATCTCACTGTCCTGTCTGAGCCTAGGAACCAATAGTGTCCCAGCCCTGCCTTCCCCAGAGCAATGTCAGACAAGTCACAGAGTCTGTGAGTTTGTCACAGTGAGTGATGAGGGCCTCAGTCTCCCCTTAGGGGTTTCACCTTATCTTGCATTCCAAAAGCTTCCAAGACCCTTGTAGTTGCTGAGAATTTGAGCAGAATTGCCCTCAAAGATGGGAGCACTCTGCCTCTGGGTTTGATAAGCCTCATGCTTCAGGGGCCAGCTGCTCAATAGCTTAGGTCCACAACAGCAACAACAAAAGGCTATAAGACCTAACAATAGAGAGAAGCAGTTTTATCATCCCTATTACAAAATTGCTAAAAACAAATTCCTATCCCAGGAATGCAGAGCAGCCAGTATTCTCTGTGAAACACATAAAGTCTTCCTGTGAAGCAGAAGGGATACAGCTCAGCCTGCATTTGTTCCTGCAGCATCCCCTGCTGTCACTTTGGAGGACACCAGCTGGCTGTGGCCTGACATTGGCATTCTTTTCCTAGCTTGATCTCAGCCATCACCTCCTTCCAACACCTCCACTGCTGAAGTTAAAGGAAAGGTCCTTATTGCACAAGTATGAGAATTCTCCCAAGCCAAGGATTTTGCTCTGTGTTTGTTTTTTGTTTGTTTGGTTTTTGTTATTTTGGTTTTTTTGTTTTTTTTTTTTTTTTGGTCCGGCCCCTTTCATTGCAGTCACTTGTGTTTTAAAACCTAAACATGTTTCTTCAGCACTAGATGAGAAATAATTATTAACACTGAATATGGTCCTTAGTATGTCCTAAGCACTATTTAAAGCACTTGACATTGATTACATTTAATTGCATTAATTGACATTTAAGCCTTTCATTAACAACTCTGTTTGGTGAGTGCTATTACCATCCCCATTTTACAAGTGGGAAAACCCAGGCACTGAGAGGTTCAGTGGCAAGCCCAGGTCACACAATGGCACAGCAGGGATTCGAACCCAGGTAGTCTGGCTCCGGAGGGAAAATGAGACAGGGACCCTGCAGGATTGTCCTTGAAAGCTCTCCTCTAATTTCTAATGCGATCCCCAGACTCACTAGATATACCCTACCTCTCTCCCCTCAAGGTGACTTCTTCCTGTGTGCCTGCACCTACCTCCTTGGTTGGAAAGAGAACCCTTGCTTACTGTACTTCTCCAGCACTCCAGTTCTCCACTCACCCAAGAACATCACTGGGTTCTTGGGCTGACTCATAGCCACTGCCTGACCCTTAAGTTATTACCAGAAGGGCTCTGGACCTTGGACAAATAGAACACTGGTGGCTTCCTTCTAAGTCCCTTGCCATAGATGTAGATGCAGATTCTTCCCACTGACCCCAGCCCAGCCCAGCCCACCGCTTTCCTATGCGTTCCTTTACCTCTTTTCACAAAGACAACGCTTTTAAGGCTTTCCTTAGTGTTGACTGTTGACTTGAGTTCATGTGTACACATGTGTGTATGATGACCTAGGTTTGAGGTCTCTGATGGATGGCAGAGGACTTCAGCCTCCATGTAATGAAAGGGATTTCAAAGAGAATGGGGTCAGGTTTACAGTTCTGAAGAGGATGGCCATTTGCAAAAATACTTGTTGTGGCTTGCATGTCCTTACCCATGGTTTTTCTGATCCTTGAAAGCCAGTCAAACTGCTCTGATTCCAAGTCTACTCTGTACTTATGTTGCTTTTTAGCTTGCATAGCTTAGCAAATTTTGAATGAAAGTGCAGGGGAAAAATCTAAATATCCAACAGCATGCAAGTGTGTAGAAAGGTATTCTTAAGGCAGTAGTTCTCAACCTTGGCTGCACATCATCGTCTTCTGGAGAGCTTCTATAAATCTCCATGCCAGGACACACCCCAGATCAATTACATCAGAACCTTGGAGGGTGGGGACCCAGCTTTGACATTTTTTAAAGCTCTCCAGGCAATTCCAATTTGCAGCCAATTCTGAAAATCTCTTTTGTAAAGGGACATGGACTTCCTTGTAACCCCATTGCTTCAGCAATTACAGTTAGCAAGTTTTCTCCCTTGATACTGGGCTTGAATTTACTCTGAGAGTGAGAAGCTCAGCTCGGATTGGAGTTGATATGTAACGTGTATATATAGATGGAGGGCTTCTCCTGAGCAAATATTTGCTAGGTGTTTCATGCAGATGGTCTTGTTTAATTATCATAGGAACATTGTGGGTGGGGAGGAGCAAGTCTGATTCCCATTTTACAGAGGAAGAGACTAAGACTCAGAAAAGCCAAGTAATTTGTCCAAAGTCAAACAGTTCAAAAGCAGTAGAATCAGAATTTGGCCTGAAGAGTCAGACTCTAGGATCTCTCTGAGAAAGAATTTTCTGAATTCTTCTGGTGACTAGGGTCTGAAACGATTTTATGTTTTTCTTATGTTTTTACCTTCTAGCATCAAATTTGAAACCATGAGCTGTGAATTCCTATGTGGAAACTGACTCCTAACAGACACACCCCATCCTTTCCTGGCTAATGCCTCATTTCCAGACACTTTGGTCTTGTTGGAAAAAGCTGTGCTCCCTACTGCTTAAGAGTGTTTTCACAGATCCTGCTTCCAGAGCCTTCTGTCAATGGTGCCCCTGTGAAGGCCCAAATCAAAACGACAACAGTGTGCCTTCTCTCTGCCAGGCACAGTGCTAAGTGCCAATGCGGGGTATCTTGTTTATTCCTCACGGCAACCTCTGAGGTACTTGCACTCTCCTCCTTATTTTACAGATGAGGAAACAGACGCGGAGTTTCAATCGTGCACTGGATGCCTCATAGTAAACAGTGGAGCTGACACTCAAACCCAGGCAATTGGATTCAGAGCACGTGCTGTGAGTGGGGTTATATACTGCCACCCCAACCGATGCTAACCTTAGAGTCCTCAAAGGGAAAGACTGAGAATTTTTTGTTTGTTTTAATCAGTGTGACTTCTGCTTCTCAGGAAAAAAAAAAAAAAAAAAAAAAATAGGGATGACCACAGCCTGTGCTGGAGTCCCGAGATAGTAAGACTGGTCACCAGAGGGAGACAGAGCTTGAGACATCACGGGTCCTCCTTTTTCAGCATCTGATTCGGCAAAGCACAGCCTGGAGGAAAACAACTGCAGACGGAATCCTTCGTTTTGGTTTAATTTCTTCTACCACTGTTTTTCATTCCTCTCCTCCTCCATCTTCATTTTCTCCTTCCTCTTACTCTTCTCCTCTTCCTCTTTCCACCCTTTTTTTTTCTATCTTTGTTTCTAAGTCACCAGTAGCTGCTTTACCAGAGGGTACGATCCAAAGGAGAAATTCGAGGCTAAATCTCCTCCCTCTGCCCAGAGCCTGAAGTCTGGGAAAACACACTACTTTCTGAGTTAAAGTACACTCATGAACAGAGTTCCCAGAACTCCTCTGTCAGATCCCAGGGTTCTTGGCAGAAACTCAGAAGCAACACTAGATACATATTTTTTTAAGGAAAGAAATTGCACATTGCCAAGGCAAAACAGGATTTGATGTGAAATTGATCTGTATAATTTTTGCCATGAAATTTCCAGTTCGATTTTTAGATATCAAAATACTCCATATAAATAATGGACATGTGAAATCAAATTGAAAATTATAAGTGTATGTGAAAGTATACTCATGCCATCAGAAGTCTACTTTTAAAGAACTGATTATCTAGTTTCTGGATTTTAAACTTTCTTACAGCTTCTCATTAGAATAGTCGCCACACAATGGGAAAGAATGGAGGAACAGAAAACCGAACACTGCATAGTCTCACTTAGAAGTGGGAACTGAAAGATAAGAATATGTGAACACATGGGGGATGGGGGAACAATACACACTGGGGCTTGTGGTAAACAGGACAGAAAAGAAGGGGCGGAAGTGAGGAGGGAGAGTACCAAGAGGAATAGCTAATGGACGCTGGGCTTAATACCTAGGTGATGGGATGATCTGTGCAGCAAACCAGCATGGCACACGTTTACCTATCTAACAAACCCATACATTCTACACACGTGCTCCGGAACTTAAAATAAAAGCTGAAGAAAAAAAAAATCAATAGAATTAGACCAGGCGCAGTGGCTCATGCCTGTAATCCCAGCACTTTGGGAGGTCAAGACAGGCAGATTACTCAGGCTCAGGAGTTTGAGACCAGCCTGGCCAACATGGTGAAATCCCATCTCTACTAAAAATGGCAAATTTAGTGGTGGTGTGGATCTGTAGTCCCAGGTACTCAGGGGGCCCTGAGATCACACCACAGCACTGCAGGCTGGGCGATGGAGCAAGAGTCCATCTCAAAAAACAAACAAAAAAAATCGATAGAATTAACACAAAATTTGCTCTTGAGTCACAGATCTGATTAAAGAAGAGGTATAGGCTACTGAGAGAAAGAACTTGATTTTATTAACTTAGACATCTCTGAAGGCTCTCAGAGCATGTTAGTTTTAGTAAGATGCTCACTAAAGATTTCTCAGATTGATTAATGAACGACAAATTTGTGATTATCTGGTTTCCTCAACACAAATCCCATGCCTACAAAGAAAGGCCAATCCTTGCCGAACCAGCTGGTAGCCCACCCAAGAAGACAGGTGTGCAAGAGGAGGACCCAGTCAAACACACTACCACAAAGAACTACAGTAGTAATCAGTCCACTAACTCTTCCCCTCACTATTTTCTGCCTAACGACTTGTTCTGGTCAGGAATTATTTATTTAAAAATAACAAAATCCTACCCAACCTAGGCTAAAGGGGAGGGCAGAGATGACCCTGGAAGGACTCAAGGATCTTACACAGAATCAAGGGTGGGAAGCATCATCCACCTTCTAGAGAAAGCCTGGGAGTAGGGACAGAAACACAGTGAGGAAGTTAAGCAACCTTGATCTGCCCCCTATTTCTCATCCCCTTGACAAATGTCCTGTCTTTTCCCCCACACACACCTGCCTCTCTCTCCCCGCAGATCAGCTTTATCTGCCTCATTGTCCGTGTTGGAGAAAGTGGCTGTCCTAAGCAGTCCTACCTGTCCTCTGAACTCAAGGTCCTGACTGTCACTGTGTACCAAATCCTTTTCCCCCAACTCAGAACCTGGCCCAGGTTGGGTCAAGTGTTAACTTCTAATTGAAACAGCTGTGGCCAGAGGACTGAGGTTATTTCCCTATTACTCATTGAGCAGGCCCACCCTATCCCTTAGGGACAGTCATCTCTATAAATGAATCTCTCATTGGTAGACACTGCTGGTTGATGGGCCTAAAGGGTACCACAGTTCACTCTGATCTCATTAATCTTGATAGAATAAGATTAAAATATTGAGGAAATAGATTCCATAATTATAAGCATCTGTAATTTTAGTCCCTGTATTTAAAATTACAAAGGAGGCTCAACACTTCTTTCCTGTAAATAGGTGGTTTTGTTGATATTAATTTTGCCATGGGAAAATAATTGCACATGGGCATGTTTGACAGCATCTTGAGGCATGTTTTAAGTTGCCTGAGACTATATATCTTTTGTGCATATTTAATTTCTGTGCATTCAGAATATGTGATCACAAAACTGCAGTTTAAGAACGTGTGCATTTCTTCTGGAGTAATGGGGAGTCCTGAGTGAAAAATCAATAGTTAGAAACTATGCAAGGTTAAAGGTAAAAGCATGGTCGAAGCCAAACAGACTGGAGCTTCAACAGTGATTCAATGAGATGGCTTCAGGTCCAAAGTGACACTGTTTGGCTAATGCTGAAGGGATTCCACACTTCAAACTTCTTCTACATGGTTGTGCACAAATGCCACAATGAACTCCAAAGAATGATAACACGTAGGAGTCCTAAAACATTGTCATCTAATTTGGTGAACACAAATGCATACAAATGCAAGAGACAGTGACCTAGATTACTAAATATTTGACTCAGGTAAAAATTCAGGAATAAAATAAAGGCTAAATTTCTGCTTTTATTCATCTTAATTTATGCCCAAATTCATCATATGGCTCAGACCTTATCCCAGTGGTGTGTTATCTATGCCCACATTTCTATTTGTTTTAAGATAGGCGTTTGTAAGTCCTTTGTCACCAAATTCAAAGGTAGGGTACTACCGCAAGATTAAAATGCCTGCAACAAAGTACTCTCACATTCATCAAAAATGATTAGCTATAATTTGCATAAAATCTTATTTCATTGTTTTTATTTGTCACCCAATAAGCCACAATTTTATGAAAAACAGCTTTTGAGATACCTCATTAATCAAATTTTTGTTTTATTTAATAAATATTGTATTTTACTTAAACATTTACACATGTAAGCATTTTTAAAACACTAATTTGGTGCTGGGAAAATTGGCTAGCCATAAGTAGAAAGCTGAAACTGGATCCTTTCCTTACTCCTTATACGAAAATTAATTCAAGATGGATTAGAGACTTAAATGTTAGACCTAATACCATAAAAACCCTAGAAGAAAACCTAGGTAATATCATTCAGGACATAGGCATGGGCAAGGACTTCATGTCTAAAACACCAAAAGCAACGTCAACAAAAGCCAAAATTGACAAATGGGATCTAATTAAACTAAAGAGCTTCTGCACAGCAAAAGAAACTACCATCAGAGTGAACAGGCAACCTACAGAATGGGAGAAAATTTTTGCAATCTACTCATCTGACAAAGGGCTAATATCCAGAACCTACAAAGAACTCAAACAAATTTACAAGAAAAAAACAAACAACCCCATCGAAAAGTGGGCAAAGGATATGAACAGACATTTCTCAAAAGAAGACATTCATACAGCCAACAGACACATGAAAAAATGCTCATCATCACTGGCCATCAGAGAAATGCAAATCAAAACCACAATGAGATACCATCTCACACCAGTTAGAATGGCAATCATTAAAGTCAGGAAACAACAGATGCTGGAGAGGATGTGGAGAAATAGGAACACTTTTACACTGTTGGTGGGATTGTAAACTAGTTCAACCATTATGGAAAACAGTATGGCGATTCCTCAAGGATCTAGAACTAGAAGTACCATATGACCCTGCCATCCCATTACTGGGTATATACCCAAAGGATAATAAATCATGCTGCTATAAAGACACAGGCACACGTATGTTTATTGCAGCACTATTCACAATAGCAAAGACTTGGAATCAACCCAAATGTCCATCAGTGACAGACTGGATTAAGAAAATGTGGCACATATACACCATGGAATACTATGCAGCCATTAAAAAGGATGAGTTTGTGTCCTTTGTAGGGATATGGATGCAGCTGGAAACCATCATTCTCAGCAAACTATCACAAGAACAGAAAACCAGACATCCCATGTTCTCATTCATAGGTGGGAACTGAACAATGAGATCACTTGGACTCAGGAAGGGGAACATCACACACCCGGGCCTATCACGGGGAGGGGGGAGGGGGGAGGGATTGCACTGGGAGTTATACCTGATGTAAATGACAAGTTGATGGGTGCTGACGAGTTGATGGGTGCAGCACGCCAACATGGCACAAGTATACATATGTAACAAACCTGCACGTTATCCACATGTACCCTAGAACTTAAAGTATAATAAAAATAAAAAATAAAACTAATTTAATCATAACAACAGGACTATCAGATGAGTAAGTAATATTATCCCCATTTAGCAGATATTATCCCCATTTACCTCAAGGAAGCTGAGGCCCACAGAGGCTAAGCAATATGCCCAAGGTTACAAGTTAGTGAGTGGTTTAACAAATAACAGAATTAGAGTGTGTTTTATGAACATTTTCTGAAGGTTCCCCTACACAAACAGTCCTCTTTAATATAATATTAAAAATTCTAAAGTTCTTTCCTGTTGTCCTATTTGATTCTCAACACCCCATGAGGTTAGTCTTAGGTAACCTCATCTGTTTACAGAAGAAGAGACAGGATCCCAGATGTTAGAATATTTCCCAAGACTGTGCAAGCTGGTAAGAGATCTAATTAGGATATAGCGAGAACTGACTCTTCTGACTTTCTGACTCCTCCTAGTTCAATTTCTTGCTACTAATCCACAAATCTAATATGATATTCTGGTTGTCAGCTTGCTAAAATGGCAAGGCCTTCATTAGCCTAAAGATGTCCTCATATAAATAAATGCAACGCGGCCGGGCGCGGTGGCTCAAGCCTGTAATCCCAGCACTTTGGGAGGCCGAGACGGGCGGATCACGAGGTCAGGAGATCAAGACCATCCTGGCTAACATGGTGAAACCCCGTCTCTACTAAAAAAATACAAAAAACTAGCCGGGCGAGGTGGCAGGCGCCTGTAGTCCCAGCTACTCAGGAGGCTGAGGCAGGAGAATGGTGTAAACCCGGGAGGCAGAGCTTGCAGTGAGCTGAGATCTGGCCACTGCACTCCAGCCTGGGTGACAGAGCGAGACTTCGTCTCAAAAAAATAAATAAATAAATAAATAAATAAATAAATGCAACTCTTGCTACATACAAAACAATTACCTGGTCTCTTGAGCTAATTCTTGTTGAGGAGAGGAGGGTCTACCTATCAGCAACTGAACTCTTTTTCTGGCAGAGATAACTTTCCCTGTTAAAATAACACATTTTCTAGGATGGTCAAGGATGCCAGCTGAACTCTGATGCTCCTTCCCTTTCATCATTTTTGCCCCACCAAATGGACAACCAAATCCCAAAGCAGGCTCATTCCACTGATGAGTTCTATGACTGCCCTGTGCCCTGCAGTGCCAAACCAAGTACCTAGGAATGTGGAAGATGAAAGCTGTAGGAACTTTGGTATTGGTTTTACTTTTGTTGTTTTTGCTTGTTTGTTTTAGTCTCTTCCCTGGTTCTGTATCAGGAATTTTCTAGCTCCATGAAATAAGGTAGAAACTTTTCCTTTTCTTTTCTTTTTTTTTTTCTGAAATACTTTTTAAAATACACATTTGATAAACTCTTATAAAACTACTAGGGTTTTAACTATGTTTTTCAATTATTTCAAAAATTACTTATTGATTCTCATGTTTATTTCTTCTTAATTTTAGTCTTCTATAATTTTTGCATATACGCTCTAAGTCAAGAGCCTAGAGTTTATTATTAAAGGCTTTGTGATGGTAATGCTTTTGTCAATTCATAGGCTTCACATGACAAGGAAGATTCCCATGCAAGGAAGAACCCTTCAGTTCACATCGAGGATGGTGGCTCTTTGAAGGGAAGTAAAGGTCCTGTGAGACCATCCTTGGATGAAAGATTGTGGCATTGAAGCTTTACATGGGATCTCCATCCAGCTCCTTCATGTTATCATTTATTAATTCAATTAGCAGTTTTTTATCATCTACCATGTGCCAGAAATTGTACTAGTTAGGGATTCAAAAAATGAATTAGACTGCTCTCAGGCCATTCATAGTTTAGAGAGTAAGAAAGACACATAAGTGGAGTGGCAAATGCTCAGAACAGCAGTGGAGGTCTCTTAAGGAACAATGCTGTGACTGCACACAGTGCATGTGCACATATATCACAGACCAGGAGCTGAAAGTAGAGATAAACAAATATTTATTATGAGCGTTGCTTTCCAAATGATTTTTATGAGTCTGAGAGCAAGTTTTAAAGGCATCCTAGTCCACATATCTGTTTAATTCTACTCTCATTTCCCTCCTGACTATTCAGATAAGCCTTGGCTATATTGCAGTCACCCTTAGCTAAGTAAATATAATTTGCAGAAATCCATTTCTCTTTAAGTGAAAAGTGTGCATGATTATGTCAGTACTTTTATATGTTCATCTGAGGCCATCTTCCCTCCATAAACAAGGTTATTTGCTTTGCTGCCATTTCAGTGTTTCAGGGGGATATTTTTTGTTTTACCTCAAGCTGTTTATCAGTAGGCAAGGAAACCATTCTCTATAGTCCTATGTAATTACGTAGCTCTGGGATCTTAAATAACATTTATAACTCCTTTGCACCTGCTGGAATTTTTCAGGTAAATGGAAGGGATGATTTATCAGTCCTTGTTTCACCTCATATCCATATCGTAGACCCAATTTATGGCTTATCATCCCACCTATCTCAATTTTTATAAGAGCAAATGCCAATATCAGAATAAAGTTTTCCTTCAAATTGAAGGAACCTTCCTACAGGGAATCAGGAACTTTTTCCAGGCCTGTGAGATGGTGGTGTGAGCACTACAGAAACAAGTGGTAGTGACAACTGTGACAACTGTGAGCTGACTGCAAGCTACTGAAGGCAGGGCTATGTGATATCATCTTATACCCTCTGCACCTAGCCCCATGGCTGGCCCAGGGTGTAAATGCCAATATGTGCAGAATGGGATGTATATTTTAATATATTTCAGAGCAGAGTATAACAGCAGAAAGAATTCTAAAGCATTTGTTTCATTATTTTAGTTCAAAATATGTTCACTATTTACTTGCTTTTCAGTTTCTGTAGTAAGAGAACCTAGATCTTCAGTTTTTGAGCTTACCTTTCTGATGTCATCTTACAGTGTAAACCTTGTGCTTTAGTAAACATTATATTTCTGAAGTATTTCTTTGTACCAGGACATTGAAGAAAGGCAAAAAGATTTCATGATTGGTATATGTATTAGTTCTCAATTACTGAATAACAAACTACCTCCAAAGTTTAGTGACTTAAAACAACAAATTTTATCTCACAGATCCTGTGGGTGAGGAATCCAGGCACAGCTTAGCATGCTCCTAAACAAGATTCTGCCTCTGACAAGAGAAAATGGTTCCTGTAGCTTTATCAGTCTGTTATATGTCATCAAACACATTCTTGATAGACAGGCTTACATTTTTAAGTAGGTTTTCTACTTTGTGACATTTCTGGAGTTTGGAAATAAACCATTTCCTTCTGTGTCCTGAAGGAAATAGGCAATTGATAACTTTAGTTTTTGTTCCTGGAAAAGGTAAAATGTGACCTTCATAATTGTTGAATAAGCAAACAATCTGGGTTCATTTTCAGGAAGGCTTGTCAGGGTGTTTTCCAAACTTACAAATATAAAACCCTCCTAGGTGGTAAAGAAAGTCAGTCCATTGTTGAGAAGCACTTGATATTAATAACAATAATATTTGAAATGGTACTGAATCAAGAAGGCAGAACAAGTGAGTGCTGGGATAGAATTGATTCCCATGCCTTCTCTCAACTGGATTTCCCAAGTTGCAATTCTCATGAATCCTTAAGCTCACTTGGAATCAAGGAGAGGTCCAAAGATGATCATAAAATGGAACAATTTCCAAAGTTGGTAGTGGATACAGACATCTGCCTATGACTACACCAGGTGCAAAGGAGGGAAAAATGAGAAGGCACCAAGGAAAGGGACTGCTACTGTGGCTTTGTATGGTTCTTTGGTCTACACACCTTGACCACACATTGATGATCCTTCCCATGGCCTCCAGGGTCCAGGCACACAGGCTGGCTCTCAGCCACATCTCTGACTCCTCTGTCTCACCCCCTCACTGCAGCCACGCTAGCCTGCTGCCACTGCTCCAAAGTCCCAGCATGCACCCAGCGTTTACTCACTGAGTCTGGCGTTGCCCATCTTTCTGTTTGGAACACTCTTTCTGCAGGTAGCCCCATGGCTTGTCTCCTGTACCTCACTCAGGTCTCTGCCTAAGTGCCATTTTCCTTGAGAAGTCTTTTCTGACCAAAAAAAAAATTTTCCCCTCTATCAAAAATAGCACTACTGTCACTGTCCAGCCCATACTCTGCTTTATTTTTCTTCACAGCACATAGCTTCAGATATATTATATTTCACAAGTTTATTATTATTCTCCCTTAGTTAAATTATAGGCTCTCAGAGCTGAGAGGTTGACTCTTTCATTCACTTTTGAATTCCTGGAACATGGATCAGTACCTGCACATAGTAAGTACTCAACCAATTTCTGTTGAATAAATGAATGAATTGAATGCTCACTCTGTGCCAGGTACAGTGACCAGCGATTTCCATACATGGCGTGCTAATAACCTTCACAAGAGCTGCCAGGCAAGATCTTGTTACCATTATCTCCATTTTAGGGCTGAAGAACTCAAAGAAGTAATTATCCAAGACTGTCTAGCAAGTAAGTAACTGATATGGATCTTGAGCCCAGGACAGTCTTATTCTGAGCTCTTAGCCAATTAACTTCCTTAAATTAAATGATTATACGAATACAGTCAACCTTGAGATAGTAGCAGAAATTCCTGTCGAATTGTATTCTTCACAAGGACTTTGCCCAGTTCCTACTGGTGAAAATGCCACCTAAGTAAGATAGAACACCACCTCCAGCTTGGCATTGGCAGATTCTGTCAGTGCTATAATTGAATTCCTTCCCTCCTCGGAGTCCTGCCATCTCTCTTGTTCAGGAAGTGAGCTATGAAGAAAAAGTTTTGGAGAATGTTCTCTAATTTGAAAATAAAAGCCAGAAAAACAAACTCTCTTTGTAATTACACGAAGATGGAAAAGGAGGATATTTAAAACAACCCATCAGCTTCCCATGCCAGGAGAAGGCTGACATGTTCCAGCATTAGCCAGGTCAGGTGATTGGCACTGGGAATGGAGTGCCCAGCAAGCAGATCCTCATTCCAAAAGCCTTCCAATGCCCAATCTGCAGAAGGAATTTTGAAGATTAGGAACTTGTGCTGGTCTTGGAAGTGGAGTAGCTTTGTTTTGTTTTGTTCTAGCAATTCTTTATTAATCATTTTCTGTATGCCAGGCACCATGCAATACATATTACATGCATTGTCTCCTTAAATCCTCAATAAGAGCAAGGATTTGAATTATCAATGCATTCATCATTTAGAAACACCAATGTTTGCTCGAAATATTAGCAACTGAATGTGCAGTGGTCATTCTACATCAGTCTATATGATTTCTGATGCCAAGCTACTCTGGATTCCTTCCCAACAGTATGTATTGTTAAACATTTTTCTACCCATGGATATATTTTAAACAAACCCCTTTAAGCTTTTCTGTCTAGTGGTTGGCTGTGGTGGCTTATGCCTGTAATCCCAGCACTTTGGGAGGCCAAGGCAGGTGGATCATCTGAGGTCAGGAGTTCGAATCGAGACCAGCCTGGCCAAACTGGTGAAACGCCATCTATACCAAAAATACAAAAATTAGCCGGGTGTGGTGGCAGGCACCTGTAATCCCAGCTACTCAGGAAGCTGAGGCAGGAAAATCACTTGAACCCGGGAGGTGGAGGTTGCAGTGAGCCAAGATCATGCCATTTGCACTCCAGCCAGGGGACAAGAGTGAGACATCGTCTAAAAAAAAAAAAAACTTTTCTGTCTAGAGATGGTGAGTTCTTTTTGAACCTGTTCATGAGCATTTCAATAATGCTTTAAAAATCCTTTCTAAAATTGTGCTTTGAGCACTTGGATTTAAATTTGGGCTTTTGCTACCACATAGCTGAGGACACTGAAGGAGCGTGTGCTAGAGACAACAGGGGCTTCTACCATGCAACGACCTCTGTATGATTGGGCTCCTTTCACTCTCATTTTCACTCACCAGAACATCCAAAGGCATCTGCTGCAGTACTTACCGAGGTATTGACCGTCAATGAGCGGGGGTGGAAAGGAGCATGCTAGAATCTTAGAGGAAGGGTCCTGGAGACTCAGAGAAATCCCATAGCACTGGGCCCAACACCCTCTGGGCAGAGTCACAACAGTTTCAAAGAACACGGATCACTTTTTAGTAAAATATAAGTATGAGACTTAAGGACACAACAGTTCCCATTTAAAAGGGAATGGGGGCAGGTAGGTTAGGATCAAAAGCTGCTGAGATAGAAAAGTCAATAGTAAATAAACCTTCAGTAATGAGCCAACAACCAGACGGCCCCTCTCACTTTTCTTAGAAGCCAGCAGAGAGCGGTGTTGTCATGCACATTGCTCATTCGCATCCAGCCTGTCTGAGCTCAAGTTAGTCTTCCTAGAAAAGGATTTCATACAGGGAAGACAGTTTAAGGCAAGGTGGAAAGCACTACATGCAGTCAGGAGATTAGGTTTTAACCCCAGCTGCACAGTTTCGCAAGTCACTCTTTGTGAATCAGTTTGGGGTCTATTAAATGTATTGAATGGGGCAGAGGAGGGCTGGACTAGTAAAAAAAATGGCATTCCATTTATTGAGTACTTCATGTATACCAACTTCGTGCTAGGTCCTTCCAGCAGCAGGAGTTCAAATCGGATCTCTGCAGCACATTTAGTATCCATGTGATTTGGGGGCAAGTTACTAATCTCTTTAAACCTCAGGTTCCTTACCTACAGATTAGCCATAATAGATCCACACAGGATTCTTCTGAGGATTAAACTAAGTAAATGCACTCAGCGCAGCGGCTGGCACATGTAATATTGGCAACTATTGTCATTTACTAGTTCCGTTTCATCTTCACAACAATCTTGCAAGGTAGTTAGTACACTTTTCCCATTATATAAATGAGGAAACTGAGGCTCAGGGAGTTTCAGAATTTACTTATGGTGACCCAGCTCAAAAGTAGTATAATCTGGATTTTAATCCAGTTGCAATCTTTCTACTATATTCTACTAAACATTCTTTATTCAAAATGTTGACATGTACAATGCATTTTTCTTTATTAAAGTCATCATTCTGCATTGTAGATCATTAAAACTTATTTCTCCTGTCTAACTGAAACTTTGTGTTGATTAATCAACATCTCCCCCTTCCCCATTCACCCCCATTCACCCCATCTCCTAGTCTCTGATAACCATCATGCCACTCTCTAATTCTATAAGTTTGACTGTTTCAGATTCTACATATAGGTGAGATCGTGCACTATTTATCTTTCTATGCCTGGCTTATCTCACATAGCATAATGTCCTGCAGGTTTATCCATGTTGTCACAAATGACAGAATTTCCTTCCTTGTTAAGGCTGAATAGTATTTCATTTAACCATTCTTAAAGATACAACACACTGTGTTTTAACTGTTCCATCTTTTTGGGCTATAATTTAGCAATGGAAATAATCCATTTGGAAGGGGAGACAGACTGGCATTCATAAGATGTTTGAAGCTAAGCAAGCCTTGCTAGGGTCAGAGCAAGCTGGAAGTAGAGTCAGCTTTAAAACTTGCAGTTTGATATGAAATGCTGTAAACCATGCTCTTAGCATCTTTTTCTTGTTTTGGCCCACTTTTGTTCACCCCTCAAAGTTTTTGTTGAAACTAATCCCCTTAAGAGGACATAAGTCACCTTTTATCAAAAGATCTCTAAAGGTGCAGAGTTAAGCCAAGGGCTATTGAATAAAGTCTGGAAATGCCATTCAGAAAGTTTCTGCTCCACCAATGCATTTGAGACTCTTGCTCTTCAGCCAGCCAGGCACATGGAAGCTCCCATGTGGGCGGGGGACATCCCACGGCCGGTTTGAGTCACACTTCACTTCCCACCTTGGAAAGGATGAAAGCCACCATTTATGCCTGCCTCCATATTCCCATCACTGTGCTTAGCACCCAACATGTATTGTTTTCAACTCTCTCAGCAGCCCTGCAATGTTTGTATTGTCATTCCTGGTTGGTA
This sequence comes from Macaca fascicularis, assembly GCF_037993035.2. Lineage (NCBI taxonomy): Eukaryota > Metazoa > Chordata > Mammalia > Primates > Cercopithecidae > Macaca > Macaca fascicularis. Next base: position 129,100,458 of record NC_088380.1, read on the forward strand.
GTTGAGGAAACAGAAGCTTAAAGGGTGGTGAGTCCCATAAGTAAGTGACTGAATTAAAGATTTGCAGTCAAGATTGTTGGACTCCAAAATCCACTGCCCTTCCACCCCTCCATTTCACTTCATGGCTTGGCCTCAGAAGTGGACTCTATTCTGCAACTCAAGCAACTCCATTTCTTTGGAAAGTCATTGGACTGGGATTTTGTAATCAGCATACATTCTCACCCCTTTTTTCTGCTTTCTCCTGAAAGAAGCCTGGAATACTTTTGCCTATACTCCCTTGTGCCAGGGTTCTGGATAAAATTTGCATTCTGGATGCAATGAGATGCATTTCATTCAACTTGAAAGTGGAAGCTATTCTCCTCCTCCCAGCCTTGGCACAGAGGCATGGGCTGCCCAGAGAAAAGTTCGTGCCACGACCTCCATGCCCTCTTCCTGGTCCCCATCTCGATGCCAAGGAGGTTCTGTGAATTTGGAACCAGTTTTCTGTAGATCCATTTCCTCTGGTATCCTCAGAGTCAGCACCTCTCTGACTCTGTAGCACAATTACGTCAGGGAGCCTGAAAGCTGATAGCAGATGCCTAGCCTTTCCAATAATTTTGTAAGCACATAAATCTCTGCTTGAAATCCTTCAAGTTGTTTCCAGTTTCTTGTCTGAACATTGACCAGTGTTGTCCTTACCTTCTTCTGCATGCTTCTTTTCTTGTAAATGCTATTTAATTATAAGTTTACTGCTGGATCCCAGGTCCACCCTCCTTGTCTTCTTACTTAAGACATTTCCTGGGATATCATGTATCTATGACTTCAGTTATCATCCACGTGCTGATAACTCCTAGTTTAATATTTCCAGCCCAGACCCCTATTGTGAACTCCAAATTCTGACACCCAAATCTAGACTGCACATGTTCGCATGACTATCTTACGTGTATCCTGCCCCAACTACTATTGCTGTGCAGCAAACTACCCCCCAAAGCTTAGCAATGTAAAATAACCATTTTATTATGCTCGTGGGTTTGTGTGTCAGGATTTCAAAGAGGACACAACAGAGATGCCTGGTCTGTAACGCATCATGCCTGGGAACTCAGCTGAGAAGTTTCAATATTCAAATTTGACAATTTGGACCTAGAACTCATCTGAATATACCTTCTCTCGCATGTCTGGTGAGATGATGTTCCTGTTAGCTGGGACCTCCACTGGGATATTGGCTGGAAGACTTGCACAAGGCCCCTCCATGTGATTTCTCCACATGGGCTAGTTTGGACTTCCTCACAATATGGCAGCTGTGTCCTGAGAGTAAGCATCCCAAGAGAACAAAGTAGAAATGCATAGAATCTTTATGTTCTTGCCTTGGAGGTTACATAGCATTGATTCCACCATTTTCTATTGTTCAAGACAGTCACAAAGGCCAACCCGGGCTCAATAGAAAGGATTGTAGACCCCCCCACCCCCATCTCTCATAGTGGACATGTCAAAGTCACATTGTAAGAAAAGCATGTGGAATACAAAACAAAATTTGAACCATCTCTGGAAAATACAATCTACCACACTTCTGAAATGCAGTACTTTCAAAATAAAAAATGTTATCTTTCCTGCCTCCCTAGTATACCCTCTCCTTATTTTTTACCTTAGTGAATAATGCTCATTATTATTTAGGTGTTATTATTTTTTATTATTACAGAAAATGCCGTTATCCCTCTGTCGCTTGAGCCAGAAATTTAGAAGTCAATATAGAATCCTACCCTACCCAGTCACACCAAAACTCCCGTCAAACTCACTTAATTTATTACCCAGTTCTTCTAATGTTGCCTTCTAAATATATCTGAAACCCATATGTCTTAGCCTGTTCTGTCTATATAACAAAATACCACAGACTATAATTTCTAATAAACAAAAATTTATTTCTCACAGTAACAGAGATTGAGAAGTCCAAGACTGACATCTGGTAAGGATCTTCTTGATGCATCATCCTATGGCAGAAGGTAAAAGGGCAAGAGAGGGCAAAACAGAGAGACAGAGTTAAAGTGGGTGGAACTCCACCTTTTATAATGCAATAATGGCACTAATCCATTCACTCTACCCTCATGGCATAATCACCACTCTTTAGCCCTCACCTCTCAACACTGTTGCATTGGGAATTAAGTGTCCAACACATGCTTTTTTGGGGACACATTCAATCCACAGCACGATCCCCTCCTTTTATCCCTGTTGCCTTAATTCAGGCCATCAAATTCAGCACCATCTTTCTCCTTGTTTCTAGCTTCCCCCTCTCCACCAACTTCCAGCCTCTAACCAATTGCATGAGCTGCTGTCAGAGTCATTTTCTAAAATTCCAACCTGATCAAGTGAGGCCTTTTCTGCTGAAAACCTTTCAATGCTCACAAAATTTCCTAATTTGCTATGGCAAGACATCTACATCAGCTCCTGCTCTACCTCCATTCTCACACTGAACTCTCTGACAGAGCCACACTTACTCTCCAACCATATGAAACTATTTGTAGATCCCCCAAACTCACTGAGGACCCTTATACCACTGCAAAACCCTTCTGTATGGAACTCTCTCTGCTCTCTTTTTTCTGTCTATCTTCTTTTTGTCCTGCAAGAACTCAACTAGGTAATTTCCTCTCCCAGGCAACTTCCATAGTATCTCTTTGTTCTTTGCTTACTTTTTCTTCATATTTGGCCAAACCATTAGCTTTCTTTGATTTTGGCTACCTTCCAATTCTGATTGCTTTGACGATATTATGTTATATAGAACTTTAAAGCTGAAAGGAACCTCAGCGATCATGTAACCAGACTCTCTTAACCCCTACTCTCCCTCTAAAGAGAGCATCTTACAGTCTGTATCCTTAGCACCTCAGTGCCTGGTGTGCAGTAGTTGTTCATTATGTTGTTTAATGGAATAAATGTCCAAAATTTTATAGCCGAGTTCAGAGGTTATGATTTTGGAAACCATACATGATTGTCAACTTGGTTTGAGTTGCCTAATCAGAAGGAGGCAGGTTGAGAACTTTCACTTTGGGCCTCTGTGAAAACATAATCCTCCCTCCCAGGGATGTAGGAATCTCGTTTTAAAATGAGATTTCTCATTTTTAAAAGACCTTCAGTTTCCTATTATTGATTTCTCCAATGAAGACATTATTCATGTATGACTCAAGTGTTTTCTGGATCCATCTAATTTTTTTTCTAATTTTAAGCCTTCTTCCTAAAATAAGAAAAAAACAATCACAGGATTTATGGTGACAAGGAAGTTACTCCAAAAATCCAAACCAAGAAAGATCTTGTTTTCTCTCTTATTTTCTCAAAAGTATTTAATTCCTTCTTATAATGTTACTAAAGGCAGAGTTTTATATGGACCAAGAAAACCACAGCACGTCTTCAAAGTAAATGTAGATGTGTTCGTTCATATTTTATAAACTAGCCATCCACATCCCTAATAAATAAAACATTTACAAGCTTTTAGATTCCACATCTAGCTCTTTAATCTAAGAGCTTTCTTGATGAAGGCAAGAAAGGTGTTGAAATAGTAAAGTGATCTTTTTGTTTCCCAGAATAAAAAAGAGATTAAGTGTTAAAAAACAGAAGAGAGAAGGTAGTAACAAGGACACTTCGTTTCTTTCCTTCTTCTGCCTTCTATAGCAAAGAAAAAAGGCAAGATCATCTCTATTGTGACCACCAGCATTTATCAGGTTTGCCTGCTGTCACTGTAATGATATATAGTGTTCTAAAAGGGAGAATCCCAGGAAACTGCTTAGATCACTCTTTGTAGTAGAATCAAGGAAGCAGTGATAACTTTTCCTATAGCAAGTTCCAACTATGCTTTAAATCTAAAATGTAGAAAAATATTTAATTCTTATGAGATTGGAAGAAAAGGCCAAGAAGTATTACAGTGGCTTTTTAAAAATTATAATAACTTATACTGGGTAATTCAAAAATATAACACTCATATATTGTAAAAAATTTAGAAAACATTGTTTAACACCAATAGAAAAAATCCCATAATCACATCACCCAGAGATAAATACTGTTAATATTTTAGTGGTTTCTCTCTCACTTCCTTTACTTTGTGTGTGTGTGTGTGTGTGTGTGTGTGTGTGTTTATGCTATGTATGTATAAACTGGACTCAAATATATGTATTAAGGAAACGCACTCATATTCTTTTTTTTTTTTTTTTTTTTTTTTTGAGACACAGTCTTGCTAGTCACCCAGGCCGGAGTGCAGTGGCTCACTGCAAGCTCTGTCTCCCAGGTTCAAGTGATTCTCCTGCCTCAGCCTCCCGCGTAGCTGGGCTACAGATATGTGCAACCATACTCAGCTAATTTTTTGTATTTTTAGTAGAGATGGGGTTTCATAACATTGGCCAGGCTGGTCTCAAACTCCTGACCTCAAGTGATCCGCCCGCCTCAGCCTCCCAAAGTGCTGGGATTACAGGTGTGAGCCACCGCGCCCGGCCTCATATTTGATATATTGTTTTATAACCTAAGTTTTAATCCATTTTAAAATAATTTTAATAAATTAATTTAATTGAACCATTATGCCAATGTAAAAAGATAGAGAATTTAACTAATTCTCTACTACTTGGCTGCAATGGCTTTTTTTTTTTTTCCTGAGACAGGATGTCATTCTGTCACCCAGGTTGGAGTTCAGTGGCACAATCTCGGATCACTCCAACCTCCACTTCCCAGACTCAAGCAATTCTCCCAACTCAGTCTCCCGAGTAGCTGGACCACAAGTACCTGCCACCACACCCAGCTAATTTTTTTGTATTTTTGGTAGAGATGGGGTTTCATGATGTTGCTCAGGCTGGTCTGAAACTCCTGAACTCAAGCCATCTGCCCACTTTGGCCTCCCAAAGTACTGGGATCACAGGCATCAGCCATTATGCCCAGCCAGGTTTATTTGGCATTAGTGGCTGGCCAAGCTACTTTGGGTGGGAGTTGGGAGAAGACTGAGCAACCAGGTGGTACAAAAATCTGGCAATTTCTACCCAACACTAGGCATCTACCAGTTACGCTGCATTTTCCAGCAGGTGTGAAAAAGTAGGGGGACACAACCCTGGTGGGGAACCCCTGCCAGAGTTTCGGTCTGGCACTTGGCCTGCTCTGGTCTGAGCAGATTGTATGACTCTGTTGTCAGCATTCTTACAGAAAAAGAGAATTTCCTCCTTCCTTATAAATACAAATTGCCCTGTTAAAAAATAAATTCAATAGACCAAAACATGGACTCATAAAAAATAAAGTGAAATATGACTATTCACATTTTAAAAGGATCCTTTGTCCAAATCACTTCCTTCTGAAAAATTTTCCAAACTCCCATTGCTCTTGATACAGAACTCCTTAATATAGCATTAGGGTCTTTAAAATCAGGATTATCTCCAACTACTCCCATCCCTCCGTACACAGTACCTCATACTCAAATTTCACCCAACTACTAGCTTTTCCTTTGGAAATGCTATGAAAGTTACGCTTTGCTTCATAATATTGTCTATGTCTTTGATGCCATGCTCTTCCTTTCACTTGCCCCAGTTGGAAAAATCCCACTCATCTCTTAAATTCAGCTTTGTGTATGTGTGTGTGATAAGGAATTTACCCTTGCCCTCTGGGACCCTGGTGTGTCATGCCTGGTAGGAGTAGTATCTTTGTTTGCCTGGGGCCTTGGTTTATGCAGAATAGTCTGACATAGTCTGACACTGTGAATTTAGTGTATAGGCTGGCCACACTAAACAATATTTAGAGTGGGGGCTGACCAAAAGACCAGCGCTACAAGGTAGGGTGGAGGCTTTGAACCACATGGTATTTGTTGACTTGGAAACTGAGGTCAACTATATGGGCAATCAATTAATTATGCCTATGCGATGGAGCCCCAGTAAAAACTCTGTTGAGTCTCCCTAGGTGGCAATACTTCACACCACACATTGATGTTGTCGCACATCAGTGCCGAGAAAGTGAAGCTGTCCATGACTGAGCAGGCAGAGGACAATGGAATCTCTGTGTTCAGTACTTCCCCAGGCTCTGCTCTATGTACTTGACTACTTTTTCCCTGCCTGATTTCAATCTGTATCCTTTCTCTGTAATAAACTGTAACTGTGAGGGTAGCAGCTTTCAATGAGTTCTGTGACCTTCTAGAGAACTATCAAAACTAAAAGTGGTTTTGAGGACCCCCTGAACTTGCAATTTGAGTCAGAATTGAGGTCAGCCTTGTGTAGACTGTGCTCCCTGTAACTTCATGGTTTAACTCTCACAGTGTGGCCTCTCCTAAAGAGACTCTTCTGACTTCTCCAGGCCCCTCCTCTGGGCCCCATGCCTTTTCATACCATATAATAACACTTATTTCAGGATTTATGCTTGTATTAGTTTCCTATCATCACACTTGGTGGCTTAAAGCAGCACACATTTATTATATTATAGTTCTAGGGGTCAGAATGTCAGAATGGGTTTTACTGGGATAAAAAACCAAGCTGTGAGCAGGGCTGTGCTCTTTCTAGAAGCTATAGAGAAGAATCTACCCTTTGCCTTTTCTGGCTTCTAGAGGTTGCCTACATATTTTGGCTTGTGGTCTCTTCCATAATTCAAAGCTAGCGGCACAGTACACTGAAATCTCTCTCCTATTCTGACACTCCTGCTGCCCTCTTATAAGGACCCCTGCTATTACACTGGGACCATCCAGATAATCCAGGATAATCTTCTCAAGATTCTTAGTTGAACCACATCTGCAAACTCCCTTTTGCCATGTAAGATAACACATTGACAGTTTGGGGGGATTAATACAAGGACTTCTTTGGAGGGGTCATTATTCTGTTTACCACAATGCTTGATTTTTTAATCCAAAACTCACTTCACAGTTTATTTATATATTGTAAACCCTCTATTTGCATTAAAGTAACTAACAATAATTACAACGACTTACTTGGGAATTATTGTTGAGATTCCTTAAACTATCGACAATGGCAACTATAGGGTCATGTAAAGATCAACTGAGACAATTAATATAAATCACTAAGAACAGTACCTGACACATAAAAACTACACAAATAATGTTAGTTGTTTATTATTATTATTATTATTATTATTATTAGCATGGCTATTATTGTTATTATTACTATTATATATCTCTTGTAAGTAATGATGGGGCAAAGTATGGTAACAGTCAAAATGTCTTCCTGAAAGAGATAAAAAGTCAAATCTTCACTACAGATTTTAGAAAGGGTGCAAGAAGCAATAGGATCTATGGGAAAGGAAGAATGGCAATAAGTTGGAGGCAATTTATTCATTTAATAATCTTACCTTGGAGTATTTATCCATATCCAGTGTATATGGATTGTTCAGAGCAGTTTGTAACCAGCATTGAAGCAAAGCAGAAGGCAGAAAGATTAACACTGCCTTCTTCTAGTCGACTAGTGGGTCTCAAGCTGGTGGAGAGAGGAGCCTGCCCTCTGTGTGAAGAGGGACAGATATAATTCCCACAGAGCTTCTTCAGAAGCTCGCCCACACCCTCCAGGTTCCTACCTACCCCACTGCCTGTTCAAAGTCTGGGGACAAAGTGAATAAGGATAATGATGTGAAAGTAAATACAACATGCTGGTAATTACTCCTAGGTTCTGTCCTTTCATAAAATCTAAGAAAATTGCACTTTAAATGTCTATATTCATAATGCAGCTGTGATATATTCATTCTGGTATTACTTTTTTGTCTGTCTTGAATTTTAAAAAAGGTGCATTTCATTGGAGAACAGTACATTTTTTATTTTAAGTGGAATAGAAAAAAATTGATTTTTTTCTAAGCCCTAATTGCAAACATGTCAAATAACATGTCACATTTAAAGGCTGTCATGGGAGCCAAGCAGTGTAATTGTATATGGACAGTGCTATCTAATTTAGCTGGGTTAGGATGATTTACTAGGATGTTTTGCTATTGGTTGCATTATTTAGATCTTTGATAATCTTCTTCTTTTCAGTGGTAATCTGAATCTGGAAATGTTCACTTTTTTTGGCCTCGAGAGGTCATTTTTGTCAATCAGATTATCTGCATGCACCAGGAACTGAGCCTGAAATAAAAGGTGCAGAAAGAAGAGTCCCAGCAGGCTAGGAGTTTACAAAGCAGAACACTGGTGTACTGGCACAGGATAAATGTGCTGGTCAGGGCTTTCTGGGGTTTGTTTGCATGTGTTCTATGGAACTCTGTAATTGTGGAAAATTCATGACCTAATTTATTTTTTTCTCTCAAAGTCCTTTGATTTCCTAATATTTCTTAATAAAATATTAATTCAGGTCAAAGCATTAGTTTGCCAAACCTGGATAGGGTTGCAGCATATTCAATACAATTTGTTTTCGATAAGAATTGAGAGCAAGCTATTTCTAAGTCACATCTATGTGGTACGTTAGATATGTTTTTAAATCTTTGAACTTGATCCGTGTAAATGTGTCACTGTGTTTATGGGCTTACAGCCCTGTTATGAGAACCTCTAGGCTTATAAAATGAAAGTATGCTTTGCCACAGTTGAGGTGCTCATAAATGCATTAGTACCCATGGCTGTGGTTTGGAACTTTTCACATCAGGCATCCACACCCCTTTTCATCAATTCCAGGCTTCATGCTACATGCAAGCATAGATGTGAACGTCAATATCAACTGTCCGAGGAAAAAGCAGCAGCCTAGTCAAAGGCAGCTGGTGCTTCATGAAAAAGTCTGGGAAAACAACCCATAAATAACTACATTATGATACATACTGTAGCTACCAACACACTTTCTTTCTTCTAAATTTGTAGTGGACTTTCAATCTGGAAATTGTCATGTTGACAACGAAAGTCTTCCCATGAACAATTCATAACCTGGAAACTAGCTTTTAAGGTAGCTAGGTTTGTTAACATCTGCAACAACTTGAAAAGGTGTTTTTTATCTGAGAGAAAGGAAAAATGGTCTATGAAAGGAAATCCTTTAAATAATGAGGTAGGTGGCTCTGGACATCCTGTAGCTATGGAACTATTTGCTGAAGCACACTATGGAAAATACAAAGATTCTAGTTCTATACCACTAGTAAGTCTATCAGTAGCCTCAATATTATCACGTAGTGATAAGCAGATCTTGAAAAGGAAGAAAAGTAGAATTTTTGAAACTACAATTAATGAAAAAGTGGATTAAAGCACTGAGTGAAAAACACTTATACATATATTCCTTATCATTTAACTTAGGACACAGACATGTGCATTTGACCATTTTTTTCATTTAATGCTATTCATTAACACTGTGTATGCACTAATTGCAATTCTTTGTTGACTTTATTGACACACCAGACCCAGAATGCATCATCTGTCTATTCTATTTCCAGTTTCTTTAAAACACAGTGAGAAATTTGAGAGTTTGTGATGTAATCTTAGTCCAAGATCCATCTAAATTTGTATGACATATTTTTCCCTTTTTCATAGTTTATCTTCCCTGTATTATATTTGAGGGAAATTGTTTTAACCAACATGTTGTACCAACACTGCAAAACTCTCACTGCTCTTTCATTCAGGCCATTTCTCAGCCTTGTTTATGTAGCAACTTTGAGAGAGGAGATAATGTCTCCTCCCAGACAAAGGGTAGGCTTGCTTACTGCTTGCTATAAAAGAGAAAGATTCTCTAAATTCAATATTAGTCATCTACAATACAAACTAAATGCATTTGTAGCATCCATGGTGCCCATCACATTGCCCTAGGGAGACTTAGAAGCAAGAGAAACTGATGCAAATATGCTGATGCTCCTGTTGCTTGCAGTGCCATGAATAATACTCAAAGCAGGTTTATGCTGGTTAAGATGATTATGTACAATCAGTCTAGACAGCACATACTATGTAAATAAAGGGCAATACTTATGTCACTTTAATAAGAGTGAGTGAGTTGAAGCTGATTACATCATATAAATAAAGACCATCATGAAAATGGGTAATAACCATATAATTGGTCCCAAAATAAAACTTCATGAATATAAAAGAAAATTAGATATGCTCTTCTATTCTTAAATTGGTTCTTTAATAATAGTTGATTCTTAGTATTTTCCAGAACAATTAGGCAACCTTCAATAGGATTTTTAGGAGTGTTAACAATCCCACCATGCCATAGTCATTTGCTTGGTCAAGTCTAGATTTGATTCCTATTAGATGTCACAACACACATACAAAAGTAAAGACTTTTAAGAAAGTATAGGCAAGAGTTGCCCTATAACATTCCTTCCACATAAAATCATCTGTTTTCCATTGGATATAACCAAATTAAACTGTGAGGAAAATGAAAGGGCATAGTTTCTTCTATCCAACTACTTACTACATTTCATGAGCATAATATTTGTCTCCTATTAAAAGTATTCATTTCTGGATGCCATCAACACTGCATGCCATCAAATTATACTTGTTTGATTTGATTTTTATTAAATCAAAATTATTCACTCTATCTATTAATTACAAATGTTATAGGTATGTGTTGTAGAAAATGAGGACTATCCAGAACAATACAAGGAAGGAAATTATCAATGATCTTCACCATTACAGAATAGTCACTACAACTTGATTGGGTATTTAGGTTGTTCCCAATTTTTTTTGCTATTATCTTCTTAAATGTTGTGTATTAAGATAGCACTGTAGGCCAGGTGCAGTGGCTCACACCTGTAATCCCACTTTGGGAGGCCAAGACAGGAGGTTTACTTGAGGCCAGGAGTTCAAGAGCAACCTAGGCAACATAACAAGAATCTGTCTCTACAAAAAATAAAAAAATAAAACTTGCCAGGTATGGTGGTGCACACTTGTAGTCCTAGCTACTCAGAAGGCTCAGGTTGGAGGATAGAGTGAGCCTGCGAGATCAAGGCTGCAATGAGTCATTATCACACCACTGCACTCCAGCCCAAACAATGGAGCAAGACCCTGTCTCAAAAAAAAAAAAAAAAAAAAAAAAAAGCACTAAAGCACATACACCTTTTATATCTCAACAGGTTAACGCAGTAGAATTTTAGAACTTTATTTATTGCTCATGTACTATCCCAACCAGTGTTTCTGATCATCAGGTGACTGTCTTCCAAATGATGATCCAGTGATGCGAGATCCTTTCCTATCATGCTTCTGCCATCTTTAACATATGGCTTCCAGGGTCACCATGGAAAGCGAAAGAGTATAAACACTCCTCAGTAAGACTGGAAGTGGCACACATCACACATCACTTCTGCTCACATTCCATTGGATAGAGCTTAATCAGATGGCCACCTCTAACTACAAGGAATGCTATGACATATATGTTAGCTGTGTGTCCTGGAAGATGAGGAAACAGGCTTGCTGGTTAGTTAACCATTTCCACTACATGTTGGTTGTACATAATCCTTGTGGGTAAATCTTCTCAAAGTCTTAATTGTATCTTTAGAGAAATTTCCAGAAATGAAGAATAATTTTATTATTTTACAAATATTTTGAACATATATCAGATTTCTAACTTCTCATCACAGCCTTAAGAGATAGATTGAATATGTTCGGATTCTTATCAGGAGTCCTGGTTTACTTGCAGCTGTAGGAAAAAATCATGAATTGGCAGACTTTATGCCCTGTGATCACTTTCTTGATAATAAAACATTGATTAGAAGCTAGACTTTTTTAGGTAAATGTGTGTGTGTGTGTGTGCCAGAGCATAGTTAAATATAATGTGTAAATGCATTCCAGTTATTTTTAGAGGCATATTCACATTTCTACAAAATTTTAGATGTAAGAGAATCATTTCCTTAAATATAAATTTCTTCTGAAAAATTATTTTAAAAATTTAATCTGCCTATAACTTAAAAATTCAAATATGATACTTTTGAATTTGTAGTTTCTTATTCATACATACCAAAAGTCATCCTGAAATTATTTTCTATTCTGTATATATTTTCTACTATTCATAATTAACAAAAAATAACCAGCAAAAAAAGGCAGATTCTAACAAGGGTGAATATAATTCCCTGGAATCTAAAATATAACTTGCTGTTAACAGTGCTTAATATATATGTTTGCATGTTTCCTCTACCATGAAATCTGCTCCCCTGTGCCTTCTCAATTGTTCACAAATTTGATAATTGCATTTACTTCTTTTTGACAATTTTCTCTAGCTTTTCTTTGAATTATTATATGTTTACTTAAATTATTTATAAAATGGATATTTCCATACAGTTTACTGGATTCTTTTCTTCCTCAGTACTAAATATGGCATTAACTTCTTTTCTATATTTCCTCTTTAAAGTGATGGTTAACACTTAACAATAATCCTGTCTTGAAATAGAAAATACGGTTCAGAGACTTGAACCAAATGAAATATCGATTCAGGTTGGAGAATATTTTGATGTTTTAGTTTTGTTACAGTTCAGTTGTTTTAGAAAATATGTAGGTTTGGATTTAGTTCAGACTGGTTCACTGGGTTTTTTGTTTTTAATGGATTTGATTTATAGTTCTGTAAAAAGTTTAATATTGGGTTTAGGTCAGAGAGGACACATTCAGCAAAGTAGTTGTTTGTTTCCAATTTTGGTTCATGGATCATTACAAGGCCTTGGTGTTGTAGTTCTTTCCAGAGCCACAGCATGAAGTTTGCACTTCACTATGGAGTCTTCCTTTAAGAATACAATAGATGTTATTCACTCCCAGAATTGTGACCACTCACATTAGACCTCACGCTATTGTACACATCATATGTGACACAGAAAGATAGAAAAAAGTTGCATGTGGGGGAAATATTTGAGTCTTAAGCTATGACAGCATTTTTTCTTTATTTTCCTACATATGTATAGGAAATTTCCTATAATCTCACATTTCAAATATTTACGGCCTAAATTTTCAATTGATTTCTTCTTTTTTGTCTATTTAACCATGCTATTTAGCGAGTTTTGCTTTCAGAATTTTGTGAACTTTTAGGAGACTCAACGAAAACCTAGTGCCCTAATCAGTTCCATCTTTTTGCTCTTATTTTAATGTCTAAATGTGGCAAAGGATTATCAAGTTATTAAGTAGAAAGGTAGTTGTAGTAATATTCTTCTAGCCTAGGAATGTTTTATACAAAGCTACACTTTAAAATATTGGTGGGTTTGTCATTGAGTATAATAATATTTAAGGTGAAGAAAGAGGGCAAAATCCTCTCACTAGAAAAACTCTTTAAAGGCTGGATAAATAGTAAGGAGTGTGTTTAATACAACTAATTTATAGATAAATGTGGTGCCAAGCTAGAATACATTAACAAGGTAAGGCTTCAGGGTCTCTAGGTAAGATAATATATTGCTTTCATTAAAAAGCAATCTGCATGGACGATATCCACCACCACTGGAAACTCTGCAGCTGTCACCTTTATCAGGGGAACAAGAGCAAGCCACTACATTTTAATCACTGGAGTTTGTCAGGAACGAAAAACAGCCAGCTTCCCACAAATCAACAGACATGTATCCTGATAAGGGAAGTGCATTGGAAAAGGACAGCTACATACCACATGACACCACCTATTCTAGGGTGATCAAAGCTCCGTAATTGTTGAAGATAAATCTACTGAATTGGGCTTTCGGATGAAATAGTTGTCTTTGAACAAAGTAGACACATACTTATACAAATTACCCAAGACTTAGAACGCTGTTAGATCTGAGTATATTTTGCAATGTGGGAAGGAATGGGTGATAGAATGGCAAAGCGTGGGGGCATCTTCACACTATACTTGTTCCAATAACTCATTTCTGGCTATATGATCCTTTAATTAAATTAAGAAGATATCATGAAAAAATTGGAATAAGAGTCAGTCACAGCAAGACATCTGAGTGGAAACAAGACACTTACATAAATGAGACAGAAATGGGGAATTATTTTTTGACATGCTCATACCTCTTATACCTGCACTTAGGGAAACAGCGAGACTAGCCCCAGCCCAACAATGCCATCCCAGCCCTGTTCCAGTTCCTCTGAATGTAAGTCCTCACAATAGAGCTCTTTGTTCAAGGTGGCCTGAGAGGGTCTTTGTACTTTCAATATAAGAACCTAACTTTAAAAAGAAAATGTTACAAACAAGCAACAGCAAAGCAAAATCTGAATATATCTAAACACTACCATATCTTTAAGGACTGTTGCATCATAATGAAAACGCTGACTACAAGCTAGAAACGCAGAGTTGGCCAAAGAGAGGTTAAAATGTATGAATAAGGGTGCCTCGAAACCAACCACAGCTTAAAGATCAGCTTACAGCTGAAGTGAAGATCAACTTACAGCTTACAGCTAAAGACGATGAAACGTGTGAGGATAAAATAGGGTGGGGAAAAGGGGATCTGTTACTCACAGAGGGAGAAAACAAGAAACTGAAGTCTAGCTTTGGAAGCCATCCAGAGTCACAACCTAGGAGACTGTGATCTATTTTTATAACTCACATAGGTCTATAGTCTCTGGCTTAAATTATACTTGTTGAATGCTAGCTACCCAAATATCACTAGAATGATCTGTTAAGAAGACAAACCTGAGTTTATTGCTTATCAAAAGAGAACATCAACCTCACAGACTTTATTGTTATTATTATTATTTTTTAGAGATAGGGTCTTGCTCTGTCACCCAGGCTTGAGGGCACTGGTGTGATCATAGCTCCCTGCAGCCTCGAACTCTCAGGCTCAAGCAACTGTCTTGTCTCAGCCTCCCAAGTGTCTGGGACTACAGACACTGCCACCGTGCCGGTCTAATTTATTTTTATTTTTAGTAGATACAGGGTCTTGCTGTGTTTCCCAGGCAGTTCTCGAACTGCTGGCCTCAAGTGATTCTTCCACCTCAACCTCCAGAGTAGATAGGATAATAGGCATGAGCCACCATGCCTGGCTACAGACTTTTTTAAAAAATTTATAAATTAAGGTGAGATTCATGTAACATAAAGCAAACCGTTTTAAAGTATACAATCCAGTAGCATTTGGTACATTCATAATCTTGTACAACCATCACCACTATTCTCATTTCAAAGCATTTTCATCATCCCCAAAGGAAATCTGACAACTATTAAGCAGTCACTCCCTATATTCCTACCACCACCACCCAAACCGCTAGTAACCACCAATCTGCTTTCTGTGTCTATAGCTTTGCCTACTCTGGATATTTCACATACATGGAATTATACAACTTATGACATTTTATATCTGGATTCTTTCACTTAGCATAATGTTTTTGAGGTTCTTCCATTTTACAGCATGTATCAGTACTTGGTTCCTTTCCTATGACTGAATTGTGTTCCATTATGTGGATAATCACATTTTGTTTATTTATTCTTCCATTGATGGGCATTTGAATTTTTAGGTTTGTCTATTTGTTTTCAGCTTTTGGCTGTTGTGAATAACACAGGCTTGAGGGAAGGGCAAGGTCTGGTTTATTGGAATTGTGAAGTCTGGGTTTAAGGTTGGCCTTTCAAAGTGGAGACTTGAGTAGGATTGGGTAAGGATCATGACATAATAGTTTGGGATTGGTAGAAACAGCAAGCATTTTGAGGCAAGGGTTCAAGGAGTGTTGGATATGAACTACCTATTGATGCCTTCTATTGAAAACTGATGGATCTTTCAGGAAATTCATGTAATAAACAATCAAGTTATTGACCTGGACAAGAGACTCTTGAAATAGTAAAGTTATGCTATTGAAAGCAATGGAATAGTAGCATCATGTTAATATAGACAACAAGCTGTAGTGGGAAAAAAATGACTTTGGTTCTCACACCACGAGAGATGGAGATACATTAAAAAGACACATTTTCTGGCAATATTGAGAGCAGAAGTGCTCCTGAACCATTCTAATCATAAAATTCTGTAAAACAAGTTAAAACACTATCTATCCCTATAGTGCCTTTAAAAAGAGTAAGATCCTCTGGGGTCAGCATCATATCTGTTGGCCCTTTGTATCAGCAACGTACTATATTATTTAGCACACAGTAGCAGCTTCCTAAAATCTCTGAGAGTAATAATTACGTGATACTCTCATAGTGGTAACTAAGCAATCTAAAAATTCAGACTAAAAATTTCTCTCAAGATACTGTATATTTTGCCAATAAAAACGAGCATTGCTTTAAATATCTTAAATTAGTTGTTTAATATCATCTATGCTCATGGGAAGATATTCTATCATTTAACAAATAATAATTCTTTGCAATTTGGACATTAACCAGTCTCTAAATGATATCAGAGAAATTGGAATGCCCTTGCAAGGTAAGAACTGTAAAGACTAAAATAAACTTGGCAGCCAGGCTAAGTATCCAATAGCTGATGCTTCCTGATAACACAAAGCATATTTATAATGAGAGTTTCCTGTAATTAAAGAAAAACTAACTGTAAAGGAGTAGAAAGAACAAATATTTCATTCTTGCTGCCTTTGGATCGATCAGAAAGAGTATTGCAAAAATAAAGGCTTGTCTATTTATTTTCAAATAGAAATAATCAAAGCAAACGTTGTACTGTGCAAAGGAAAGTATCTCTTGGCTCCAGAGAGAGAATAACTCTCGAATCCTTGATACCTTTTTCAAGCTGGAAAGAGTGCACTAGTTTTTCAGCTACTAAGGACTGCCAGCGGGGAAAGAAAGTGGATCACCTGTAAGTCACTTGTTTTTGAAAAACCATTGCTTGTTTTGGAAACAAAAATAATCATCCTTGCCAACAATAATAAATATTACTTCAGAGAATTGTTTCAGTAGATCCTAAAGTATAAGGGTCATTTGCATTTTTGCATTTCATAACTTTCGTCGAGAACTCTTTTCTTTTAATTGTGGTAAAATATACATAACATAAAATTTACCATTTTAACGATTTATAAAGTGTACAGTTATGTGGCATTATGTATATTCACTTTGTTATGCAACCATCAGCACCATCCATCTCCAGAATTTTTTATCTTTCCCAACTGAAACTGCTCCCATTAAGCAGACACTTCTTAGTTTCTCCTCCACCCAGTTCTAGCAACCGCCATTTTACTTTCTAAGTATCACTATATGATTCCACTTTCGATCTACCCTAAGTATTACTCTATGATTCCTTATGTAAGTGAGAGGAATCATATAGTGTATTTTTTGTTACTGGTTTGTTTCACTTAGCATCAGGTCTTCAAGGTTTATTCATATATGAGCTTGTGTCAGCATTTTCTTCCTTTTTATGGCTTAATAATGTTTCATTGTATGTATGTATCACATTTTGTTCATCCATTCTTCTGCCAATGAACACTTGGGTTGCCTCCACTTCTCAGCTATTGTGAATAATGCTCCTATGATCATGGGTGTATAAATATTTGTTTAAGTTCCTGATTTCATCTCTTTTTGGTATATACCCAGAAGTGAAATTGCTGCATCATCAGGTAATTCTGTTTAATTATTTGAAGAATCGACATACAGTTTTCTGCAGTGACGGCACCATTTTAGATTCCCACCAAGAGTGCAAAAAGATTTCAATTTCTCCACATCCTTGCCAGTACTTGTTTTTTGTTTGTTTGTTTGTTTTTGTTTGTTGTTTGTTTGTTTTGTAATAATAGCCATTATCAAGAGTGGGCGTAAAGTGGTCTTTGGCCTTCTTGACAGTCTTTTCCCCTTTTCTTTGGCTTGCATTAGTTAAATAAGGAAGTTATTTAAATACAATGGATACATTTTGTTTTACGAGGGAAAAAAAAGGTAGACAGCAATTAATAAGACTCTCAGTCTCTGCTAAGGGGAATAAGAGTGACCAACACTGACTGTTCAGAATAATACATGGAGGAATCGTTTTAAGTTTGATCTTGATCTTTCTGGGCAATGTTTAGTTTGTGTCTCCTTAAGAAGAGAAAGCAAAAAGAATATTCCAGTCTTCAGCAGGGCTCACAGACTGTTTTAAGGAAGCTAGTACAGTGACCTATTTCTCGTTTGCCCTAATTTTGATGTTATAGACAGAATGATCAGGGAACATCACCATTTTACCAGGAGTCTGATCACTAGGGTTCCATCTTGGTTTATCCCACAGTTTCTCAGTGATCTTGGACAAGTCATTTAATACTCAAAACTTCAATTTCTGGATTTGTAAAATAAGGATATTAGAGTTATTATCTCCGAGGACCCTTCCAGTTCTGAGATCCCTTTAATATGCAATAATCTTCAGGAGTTATCTAGAAAGACAACACTTTGGAAGTGAAGAATTAGGTAACAATCTTGTAAGTAAAAGTGGCGTAGAAAAATGGATGAGTTCACTCAAAAAAAAAAATTCCATTTCATGTAGTGTTCTGTGGATTGAGAGATCACATAAAATGTACACATCAGAACATAGCCTATGACTTGCTCTCATATAAAACCACATAACAATTTTGTGACGATATTGACAGACATAGAAGAATCTGAATTTTATCATCTCTAATCTAGCTCTCTGTCATCCAAAACCTTATTTGTCAGTAGATGCTGTGGGATTTGAGTGGTTACTGGATAATCTGGAATTCTTGATTAATATATCAGCTACCCTGGATAATTCTAGGAAAGTTATGAGAATTTAAAAGAAGGGATTTATTTAATTTCTCAAGTTTCTAGGCACTGACTTTTCTTTAAACATGAGACTGCTATCAGTTAAATAGAGCCTCCTTGGACAAGAACTATCATCCTCTGATATGGTTAAAATCTAAGGTTGAAATAGTTCAGAAATATCTAAGCCATCAAATAATAGGATATTTTCACTAATTTTCATCTTAATTCACTAGCTTATAAAATCTAAAGTCCTTTTATTTGTGTTATTTTCATGATGGACTAAAACATATTGTTTACTGACTAGAATTTTAGAGTAAATTGTATTATCCCAACTCTACTTCCTACTTGCGCCTTTGGGAGAGCCATTTAGCCATTCTGAGCTTGTTCCCTTTTGGTTTATAATTCCATAGAGACAAGGATTAGGTAAAATATCTGGACTATAATAGATACTCAACAAATATTTATGGAGTGAATGGATGTTTTGTTTCTCCTAGACACCATATTCTCCTTATAGTCACCACTGATAAATGATTCTGGGCAGTATTTGGTCTCCACTGGGTTATTTTTGCTCTGCAGGGTGTTACTTGCACAAATGTTACACAGCTTTTTTCTAAGTTTCTTGGTTTTCCATTCAGGAGACCCTTCTAAATAGTAAATACCTTGAGGGTAGGAAGTTTTTGCTTACCAGCTTACTACTAAATATACTCACTATTTTAGGTTGCAGACTTATTTTGTAAAGTACTCAACCAACTTTTGACTGGAGCTTTTACAGTTAAATAAAACAGAAGCTCCTACCAAACCCCATGCTAATTAAGGATTCGTTTCCCATGGTCATGCCCACTAAAAAGATATGTGAGTTTTTGTGTGGCCCTTTTTGTTCAATCTAAATCCTTTCATTGATATTATAAACTCGGGACATTTTCTAGGATATGGGGAAATACTTTTTCTAAAGTCTAGAAAAGTCAATAAAGGGAAATTGTATATGATAAACTCATATTTAAGGGTAGTGTTATACTCTGATATCTTGAATAGAAGAAAAATTAAGTGGTTTTCCTTGACTGTCATTTTCTCTTGGAATAAAAATTTCCGTAATCCATCAGCCAGAAAACTACTTAAATAGCATCACCAATCGTCTCTTGGCCGGGAAAGGAAACCACATTGTCTTTTCTGTTTTCTTGTACTTTTCAAGAGCGAATCTGAGTATTTCACATTGATTGCTTGATTGGCTGCAGAGGGACTCTTTAAAAATACTAAAAAAAATCAGGAATCCAGTACAAATCAAACATAAGCTGCCATCAATCACATGCTTAGGGCATTATGTGAGGGTTTTACTCAGAAAGATGTCATTAAAAGTTGCAGAAATTAATTGGTGCCATTGAATGTAATGGTCTTTCCTGCCATAGTTTCTCAAATGTAAAGAAAAATTATGGATAACATAAATTCCTCGTGGGATTCTTATAGATGTCTGCTTTGTTCTGTTATTGTTTATTGCAAATGTTATTACTGTGATCTATGGCCCTATCATGCTTTGTCTATACTGCACTGCCATTCTGCAGCCCACAACAACGGAGGACTTTACTCACAAGCAAAGATCATGTTTATTTGGAAATTCTTTGCTTTATATATTCCAAAAGTGTCTCAAGGTGTTCATTTCGTGTGTTTAAATTTTTATACAAAAACAGATTTGTTCTGATTGATTAAATATTGACTTATTCCATTTTTAGAACAACTCTGAATCTTATTTAAGTTCAGGGCTTGTGTTCTGCTTTCCCAGAAGGTTTGAATTCAGTGTAATAATGGCCATTACTTTGTGTGAATCAATGCATCGGGATTTGCAATCTTTCTCAGTAACAACATTGGTTTAATTAGCAGTGGTTTAAAACTTTGACTCTTAATTAGGGAGCAATTTTAAATCTCTGAAAAAAGTATGAGAAAAATAAACATCTTTTTTGCATATTAAATGCTGTCTTATTAAAGACATATCAAATACTGTGTAACCTGTAACTCCATATCTAAATTATAGTACATTGGAATCTGATATCACTAAAGATTAACCTTTTGTTTACAGATATTTATTTTAAAAGGCATGCTTTTAAAATAAGTGATCAGTTCCCAGCACTTTGGGAGGCCGAGACGGGCGGATCATGAGGTCAGGAGATCGAGACCATCCTGGTTAACATGGTGAAACCCTGTCTCTACTAAAAAAAATACAAAAAACTAGCCGGGCGAGGTGGCGGGCGCCTATAGTCCCAGCTACTCAGGAGGCTGAGGCAGGAGAATGGCATAAACCCGGGAAGCAGAGTTTCCAGTGAGCTGAGATCCGGCCACTGCACTCCAGCCTGGGCAACAGAGTGAGACTCCGTCTCAAAAAAAAAAATTTAAAAAAATAAGTGATCAGTTTTCACAATGGTCCACAGTAGTCTTAAAGAATATTCTTTTGGGCTGGGTGCAGTGGCTCACGCCTGTAATCCAATACTTTAGGAGACCGAGGCAGGAGGATCACAAGGTCAGTAGTTCAAGACCAGCCTGGCCAACGTGGCGAAACCCCGTCTCTACTAAAAATACATAAATTAGCTGGGCATGGTGGCGGACACCTGTAATCCCAGTTACGCGGAAGGCTGAGGCAGGAGAATCACTTGAAACCGGGAAGCAGAAGTTGTAGTGAGCAGAGATCGTACCATTGCACTCCAGCATGTGTGACAAGAACAAGACTCTGTTTCAAAAAAAAAGAAAAAAGAATATTCTTTTGTTAGGCATGGCCCTCACGACAGACACCATGATGGTATCCTCAGCCCTAAGAGCAGAGGCCTAATGAATACAAAATAATGTTATAATTACTGCCATAAAAATAAACTTTCAGAACACACTTCTGGTTAGAAGTAAGACAAAGGGATTAAAAGTTGGGTCACTGTGAAACAGCCCCTTCTGTAAGCACGACTTTCTATAAGAACCCAATGCAAACCCCCCATGACCCCTTGGGGCTCTCGTCCACCATTGCCCATTAGCTACTGGGCTTGGGAGAGTAAGTGTCTCCTGGGTGTGGCTGAGTCAGGTTCAGAGTATCTGAGTCTCTAGACTTGGTATGTGTCACCAGGCAAGCTAGAAACTTGACTGTCATGTTTGGTAGAGATGCCTCTACTGCCAAAATGAGCATCCGATGCCTTCCTACCCACCAGGTCACCAGCCCTCTGTCTGCCTGCGACTGTTCTGACAGTTCATGCCCCACTCTTGCCATCTCAGGGAAGGAACAGATCTGCAACTTGGCCTCCGTATAGTGTCATTTCCCGTACAGTAAAATTTATTTTCTTAAAAAACCAACTGCTCTCTAGGTTTAGTAACATCACAGGTTCTAGCTGTTCATGTGGACAATATGGGTCAAGTTCACATCTCCCCAAACACCTGAAGGAATGCTGTCCTTGGGTGCCTTCCTAGTGGCATTCTATGTTATGTGGATAATATGACCAACTCCATCTTTAAAGAACAGTGAGTTTCTAACTGCCTACATATCTTTACATAATATCATTTAAGTTAAAATAATTTTAGAGTTTTATAAACCTTAAGTTTTAGAAGACTTTTAAAAGCATTTAATCCATGTCATTTCAAACAAAGATTTATGGCTCAGTCATGCATCAAATAGATAAAGATCCATACATCTTGTAGTACTTTTTCTGGATATTCTGAACATAAGAGACACTTTTGTGTAAAAATTCAGATCTGTAGATTCTCTACATCCTCTAGAAGATCTGGAAACGCGGGATATGTATTCCTTTGTGGCAACTGTCAGCTGGACCCGAGTGATGGCTAATCCCTGTGAGGTGCTCCACTGTTCCTCAGAGTCTCCCCCAAAGAGAAGATGAGTGTTGATTTGTACTTTACCATGTTATGATTTGGCCTGTTCACTCACTTCTGTAATCTGCCTTGCCCCTGTAGGCATCTGAGTTTGCAGCCTTTGGCTGCAATCTATTGCATATCCAGATGGGACCAAGCCTCATAAGGTCAGTTCGGGAAAGGGGTTGCTTTCGTGGCTTTGTCTACACACAGAATAGAACTGTTGGTGCCCATTACAAGGCATCATCTGCTTAATTTCATATATCAACATGGCAAAACATAGAAGAATCTTTGAACTCAAGACTTTATGAAAATTCAGATGATAAAATATGTGCTGAGATTGACTTATTGAGTTGACTAACCCGTTCTGCATAAGAGCAATGTACTTAGCTATACATGCATAAGTATTACGCATGCATTGACTATTGCAATAATCATCTTCTTTTGGGGTTCTGGACACATTTGAGAATCCTTTCCCCATAAAAAATGCACATTTACGCAATAACATCAAGAAATTTTAAAACAGTTTCAAAAGATTCCTGGTCCTCCTGAGGTCATCCAAGAAACCCCAGAGTTCACAAGTCTCAAGAGTGGACTCCATGCTCTAAAAAAGACTCAGAAGTACTGCTGTCAGATTCCCTTCTCTCCCCACTAAAGAACCTACAGATTAGCTTTTACCTAATGAGATGAAGTGGATAGTTCTGGGTTAGTCTGGTTCATCTTGTATCTCCTATATAACCTCCAAAGTTTGTTCTCCCTGTTTTCTGTTTCTTTCTCGTCATCTTGCTGTGTGCTTAGTCAAGACATCATCACAGCTCCTCCACGGAAAGCTAGGATTCCTTCTGATGTGCACTGCCAATGTGGCTGAGTTGCGCTGCCGCCGATCTCGAACCTTCCCATCTGCAAGGCTGAGCCCACCACCTCTTACTATAGCATAACATTTCCTCCACAGGCCAGGGTGAAGAGAGATTTTATAACTCTGCTCAAGGGGATAATCTCTGCTTGAAGCAGATGCTAGGGACAGATCTGTGACACCACTGCACTTCCTGCATAATGCTGCAAAACATTGTCTTAGTAGCAAGAGCTCAAATGTGGCTGCTGAATTACTACTCTCTACTCAATGTTCATCTGGGTTGTACACAAATAACTTTCTATAAGTACTTGCTGTAATAATAGCTGAGAATAACAGCTAATAACCTATTGGCTTTGTGAGATGCAGTGACACTGGGTTGGTTTGAGACTTTGAAATATTATGATGGGTCCAGTTATGTTGTATTGAAGCCTATGTCCACACCTTTCCTGCTAACCAATTCCCCAGCCCCTTCTCATTCTAGTATTTTTGAAGTTTAGCATTGTAGCTAGGCAGATAGGCTATGAGATCTCAGGTAACATAACACAAATAAATAATCCTTTAAATTTTCAACAACTAATTTTTCCCTTAAGCTTTTTTTTTTCATAAAACTGCTGCCAAACAATTCTGTATAAAATGGGTTGCAGACAACAACAATGAAAAGAGCACAGTAAAAAAATGAAATCTACTCTTTTTTTAATGTAGACTCTATTTCCCCTGTAACCTTAAGTCTTTAGTCTTTGGCATTATAACCTCTTGTCACATGAGAGAGTTGAGTTGACATAGCTTCGGTTGATGAAGATGCGTTTTGAAGGGTCATGCCCAAATTCATGTTTCTTTAAGGGCTCAAGATTGCTTGTGCTTTTTGATGTTTTACCTTGCACAGGCCTGATAAGCAGATAGATCCCCATGATAAATGAGTATAGTAGGAAAGTGATAAGAACTCAGGAGTTTGGCATGAGTTATGTCCTCACTCATACAGAAGTAAAGAGTCTCTTATCTTTACTCTTTAATTTCTTAATTACAAAAAAAAAAATCCTGTCTATATTGAGGGAGTTCACAAAACATTTTGTGACTATTGCCTGAGACCAAAATGTCTTGCGCTAAGATCTTTTCCTTGTTCATGATTTTTTTGTTATTGTGTTCATTTCATTTCTGTTGATAGCATTTTTAATAAAAGATAACATTCCTTATTAAATATTGAAGTTGTTTTCCTTTAATAGAAACACTTTGTTACTGAAATAGCAAATAAGCAAAAATTGTCATTTAACTTGAGCATTGGTAATCTACGTTGCATATGGAGAGATTCCAGACTTCTCCCCACCCTCCCTGTAAGCCAGCCCTGTCACATAAGATGTTCATTGCCTCTAGCCTCACTGCCAAAGTCCTCAGCTTGCACGCAAATGTGGATTCTAATTCAAACCTACCCCTCAGACTCCTGGCCTCCTGCTGCAGCTTGCAGAAGGAAAGGGTTCAAATCCACCTTCACTCACCATTATTCACAGAAAATCCTTCTCTGACACAGGAGCTTTGGCAAGGGATAATGAGAGGTGAGAGTGTGGTGCCTCTGAGTGCTACATCATTCCCTCCTTCCTTCCTTCTTCTCTCTGCCGACTTATGCTTTCTTCTCTTTTTACTTTTTAATGGGACTACTGTGTGCCAAAAATTGTGCTGAGTTCTGGGTATGTTACTTTTCATTGTCCCTTCTTTTTGGTTGAAACTAATCATTTCCTTCTCTGTTTTCTGTAGCATCATGCTTTAGCAGTTGGATGATAGAGAGCATGGATACTGGGGTTTTCAGATCCAGTTAAAATTCTGGCTGTGCCACTTATTAGCTATATGATCTTTGACATATTACTTAACCTCTCTAACGTCCTATTCTCTCATCTGTAAAATGGGGAGAGAAACAATTCTTTATAGGACTGACATGCTGGTTGCATCAGATAAAATACATCAAAGTGTCAGAAGCGTGTGAACCAGAGTAACTCCATCTTGAATAGGAGCTGGGTAAAATGAGGCTGAGACCTACTGGGCTGCATTCCCAGATGGTTAAGGCATTCTAAGTCACAGAATGAGATAGGAGGTTGGCACAAGATACAGGTCATAAAGACCTTGCTGATAAAACAGTTTGCAGTAAAAAAGCTGGCCAAGACCCATGAAAACCAAGATGGCATTGAGAGTGTCCTCTGGTCTTCCTCACTGCTACACTCACGCAAGCACCATGACAGTTTACAAATGCCATGGCAATGTCAGGAAGTTACCCTATATGGTCTGAAAAAGGGATGCATGAATAATCCACTCCTTGTTTCACATATCATCAAAAAATAACCATAAAAATGGGCAACCAGAAGCCCTCAACACTCCTCTGTCTATGGAGTAGCTATTCTTTATTCCTTTACTTTCCTAATAAACTTACTTTCACTTTACTCCATGGACTTGCTCTGAATTCTTTCGTGTTCGAGATCCAAGAACCCTCTCTGAGGGTCTGGATCAGGACCCCTTACCTATAACAAAAATATCCATGACAATGCTTGGCACATAAGTAGTATTTGATCAATGTCAGATTCCCCTTCCCCCTGCATAAACATTGTATTGGCAGATATATCTTCCTGCAACAAATTCCCACAAAGGAGAAATATTAAGGGTATGATGTGTATATTAAGTTGACCACTTATGTTGTAAAATATAAGAAAATAATGGGTCTATTTGTTACCTGTCTGTATAAATTACACATTTTTTTCCTTTTGAGTTAGAAAAATAAAGGCAAGCACTTATATAACTCAACTAATTGTGTCACTTGAATTGCATCACCTCAGTCTAGATGTGTTACTCCCCAATATTTATATGTTAATTTTTTGGCCTTCACAGTTAAGATCCACTAATGAAGATAAATTTTATGTCCAAATAATCTATCTCACAAATATTTATTTAACTACACATAGGCCCCATGTAGTTATTCCCTGTTTTATTTGACTTGACACTGTGGCTGGTCATTCACACATCCATCTCAGCCACTAGACTGTAAGCTCCTAGAGGTCATGCCATGATCTTCTTTTCCCTCAAAGCTCCTAGCACAGTGA
Source organism: Macaca fascicularis (assembly GCF_037993035.2). Lineage (NCBI taxonomy): Eukaryota > Metazoa > Chordata > Mammalia > Primates > Cercopithecidae > Macaca > Macaca fascicularis. The sequence goes on from NC_088380.1 coordinate 129,126,647, forward strand.
TTTGTATACAATGATTAATTGCTTGATTACTCCTCTTAAAGAGAAGACTCAAAGCAAGTGTGTTACTTGCCCAAGTCCAAGAATGGAAGCGACTTTTCTAATTGTAAAGTATGCTAAAACATTTCAAGTTTTCTCTTTATTTGAATGTGCCTCTCTGGTTTGTGTCATTTTTATTCCTTCCTGTAGGTAGGTCTAGAGTCTAGAGTCAGTCCAGCTGGCTTTGTAGAACCCAAGTCTTCATCCCAGCTCTCTTTTCTCATTGACCTTAAGAAAGTCCCTCATCCTTTCTAAGCACAGTGTCTCTGTTATAGCCAAGTCTCATATTTTAGAGATGGTTTCTAAGACCCCTTCATTGTAACACTTTTTTTGGACAAGCATGAAAATCTCTCTTATGCATTTGAGGGATGCCACTAAGCTTGGCTTGACAAGGCACCCTTACCTGAAACTCCTAGAATATTGCATCAGACACTTCTGTGGTGGGCAGCCAGTGAAGGCTGTGATTTCCACAGACCACCAAGAGCCTTAGCGACTTTCTCCTTCTTAAGCAAGCAAGAGTAAGAAAGGCTGTGCATCTACTAATTTTCACCCCACTGTTGTTGACAAGGCCACCCAGCTTGTCTCTGGCATCACATAATAGCTCAGATTCAGAATCTTCTCTCTGTAGCTGCAGAGAGAAATCATAGAGAAAGCAAACTTGCTCTGAGTTTGGAGAAAGAAAACAATTAAAAGACTTTAATGGTCAGGCGCGGTGGCTCAAGCCTATAATCCCAGCACTTTGCAAGGCTGAGGCAGGCAGATCACTTGAGGTCAGGAGTTTGAGACCAGCCTGGCCAACATGGTGAAACACTGTCTCTACTAAAAATACAAAAACAATTAGCCAGGTGTTGTGGTGTATGCCTGTAATCCCAACTACCCGGGAGGCTGAGGCAGGAGAATCACTTAAACCCAGAAGGCGGAGGTTGCAGCGAGCGGAGGTTGCAGCGAGCCAAGATTGCACCACTGCACTACAGCTTGGATGACAGAGCAAGACCTCATCTCAAAAAAAAAAAAAAAAAAAAAGACTTTAATTATAATCACCCTGGTTTAATATGTTTTCTAACATGAAAATGATATTCTGTGATTTTTCAATAAAAACACAAAGAAACAATAAAAGCCAATTTGCCTGGATTCCCTGGTCCCTCCTAAATGAAAAGTAACATACCCAGAACTCAGCACAATTTTTGGCACACAGTCGTCCCATTAAAAAGTTTTGATGTTGAGACAAAAAACACATTCTTAACATTGTTCTCATCTAAAAGCTTATGTGCTTCAAAGTCTTCTGTATGTGGCTAGAGGTTTTATTTCCATTTTAAAATACTATCTCTTATTATCCTTATAAAAGCTATTTATCAACATACTCTTTTTCAGTATACAATGCTGCTGGGTTTTTTCCTTTAAAAAGTCTTTATCTTTCACTTATATAGTGAACAGGTCGTGAACTGTGTGAATAAAAATATTGCACGCAATTCTGAACCCTGACCTGAAAATAGAACACATCTCCAAAGACAATAAGGAAAAGAAACATAGAGGTAAGAGTGGAGAGAGAAGAAACCTGAATATAAATGGTATCTTTAGAAATGCAAAAAGAGCATTTTATACAAATAATTATTCAGATTTCTTTAGTCTCCTTTCAAACCAAGATTTGTTTACTAGAGGCATTACAATTTAGTGAGACAAATTAGACTAAACTTTTTTATCTCGGGTGGTTTGCACATGCACTGATTGAACTAGTATTTCTTCCAAAGATTGCCTGGGAAGATAAATGAACAGGAGGAGCAATTAGGGTAAGGAAAAACTAAAGATTGGCTGACATGATTTAAGTTTACCACTAAGGCAGTTTGTCATTTTGTCTCTATAATCTCTATCAGAATTGACTAAAAGAGTAAGCATAAATCATTATACTAATTTATTTCACTACACTGTGGTCTGGGAAAAGAAGATTTCATTTTTTTCTGAGAGACTTTGGGGATTTAGGCAGCCGCTTTGAACTTATTTTCATTTATATATTGGGAGGAAAAGAAACAAGAGAATTAAAGAAGAGTACCTCAGGTTCTTCAAAAACAATATTTTTGGTGACAAGCCAAGTAATTTTTATCCCACTATGCTAAAATAACTATGGGTTGTGCATTAAAAGCAACTCAACATTGATTCTTTTTTTTAAAAAAAAAAAAAAAAATTTAATTCCTAAGGTAGAGATGTAATCAAATCTACTGCTGAAAGTGATTTTTCACATAGTAGTTAATAAGCTTTAAGTTTCTTCTCTGAAGAAACCTCAATGACCACAGAGGGTCAGAATGCCATACATTGTCTGGGAGTTCTTTATGGAACATCAACACCCTTGAAAATTAGGACTGCAGCTATGCCCTTGGAATATAGAATGCAGCATTGCTGACTCACCAAAACAGCAGGACCATCAACAGACCCTCGGATATATGGCCCAGTTGGCTACTTGAACAAAAATGAGCCACTTTTTAACCTGTGGAGGTCACAAACACACACACATACACACACACATATTTCCAGCCACAATAAATATGAAATTAAAATAAGTATTAGAAGTATGATTATCACAATTTTCTTTAGTCTTTCAAGGGATCTCAAAGCTATAAGTGATATACACAAGTTTATCATGCAGAATGTTTTATTGAGCATCCTCTCCTTGAAGCCCTTTGTATAAAGGGAACAGCCAAGTGAGTTTTAAAATTTAAAACTTGTACTAAAGTAAATTACAACATGGGATTGAAAGAGGTATTAATGGATGACTATATATATGGCAGACTGTGTATAAGGCAGAATCTAAAGTGTCTTTGGGCTAGCTATTAACAGGCAACTGGAGGCAGGGTGCTACCAATAAGGTAGCAGCCAAGGTGGGTCTCAAAGATTTATATACTGGGGTAGGGGTTGTTCCCTTAATATTTAGGTTGGAAAAAGTAGGACCATTGCTTAAAAACAAAACACAGACACACACAGACACACAGACACACATACAAATGCACAAACACACATTTGCTAACTACTGAGTGAGATATTAGAGAATATTAACTCTGAAAACACTGCTGAACTTCACTTGTCAAAAGCCTTGAATACCAATCTAAAAAGGAGTTCTGAACTTTACTTAGGAGAGCATAGAGAGCAACTGAAGATTTTTAAATAAAGAAGTGACAGTTTCAAACTGTGCTTTAAGAAGATTCATCTTAGCAACTGGGCTTGAAATTAACTTAGATATCTGCTTCCAGTAGCCTTGGAAAAAGGTAATAAAGTTCTAAACTAAGATGCTAATTGTAGAAAGTTTAATAGTAGATGAATGCAAGACACGTGGGTATCGCATCAGGACAAAATTACACTTCAGAAGAATGCTGCCATAATTACTAGAAACACAATTTCAGATAAACACAAAAATTGAGGGGAAGATAATACATTTACTTTGGAACAGTGATCTTAGGCATTGTTAGAGTATCAGCAGAGAGTAAGAAGTAGTCCAGCTAAGAGTACCAAATACTGTATAGAAATACGGTGTATGAACTATAAGGCTGGACATTCTTGTGTTCATTGAATTGAATTTGTGTTACTGAATTATTGTGTTTATTTAAGTTCTATCTCTTCCTATAAGGAGAAAGAGAAAAAGAAATGAATATTGTGAGCTCTAATTCAGTGCCTACATCCTGCTGAACACTTTGCATATCTCATTTAATTGTAACCACCACCCACCAACTTATTATTAGCCACACTCTATAGTGAGAGCATTACCCAATGGCACAGGTAGGATCTGTCTGGATCCAAAACTGTTTCTAAGACAACTTGCTACCTCTAGAAAGATATGAAATCATTGCACAGAAAGAAATTTTTTTTAGGTCATCCATTAAAACAATAAAAACGGAAGCAGATGAAGATGTTAAGGGAGAAAGTGTAGACAAAGAATTGCCAAAGTTCGGCTGGGAATCCCTGTACATTGGGAGGCCGAGGTGAGCGGATCACTCAAGGCCAGGAGTTCAAGACCAACATGGCCAAGATGGTAAAGCCATCTCTACTAAAAATACAAAAATGAGCTGGGCGTAGTGACGCGTGCCTGTAATCCCAGCTACTCAGGTGGCTGAGGCATGAGAATCACTTGAACCTGAGAGGTGGAGGCTGCAGTGAGCTAAGATTGTACCACTGCACTCCAGCCTCAGCAACAGAGGGAAACTCTGTCAAAAAAAAAAAAAAAGTCACCAAAGGTTAAGTAAAAAAAACTTGGGGGAAGATATATTAAAATAGTGATGAGCCATAAGCAAGAAGGGATGGCCAACACCTTGATGTACTACAAAGAAGTTAAGGAAGTTATAAACTAAAAATGACCATTGTATTTGGTCTACAAGGATTTATTAATGATTTCTGAGGGGAAAGTTTGCTTATAATAGTGAGAACAGAAGCCAGATTGCAAGCAACATGATGAGACGGGAAAAAAAGAGTAGACTTACCCACTGGGTAATATTCTTCAAAAAGTTTAACAGTAAAGAGAAATAAGGACCCATTATCGTTTAAGAGAGTAGCAGTTATAAGGAAAGGACTTTCTGTTTGTTTTCTCTTATCGAATGGAGACCTTAGCATGTCTTCAGAATAGAAAGTGGCAGAAAAGGAAAACTCAAAGATGGGAGGAGTAATTGATAGAGCAAAATCCCAGAACAACAGGAAGAACTAGATTCAGAAGAAAATGAATCTTCATTTTCAGAGGGTCACCATTACAGAGTAAAAGCTCTTCTTCCTCTGAAAATAAAATAATAATAATAATAATTTTTTTTTTAAAAGCAAGGACTTCTGAAGGTAGAGAATAATGATGATATAAAGAGCAGGAAAGCCATCAGGGCAATCAGAAGGAGAGTCTCTGACCTAGAAAAGCAGAGGGGAAAGTTTTACCTTAATGTAACCTCTCTGCTCCAAAGACAGATAAACATAAAGAGAAAAAAGTAAGCAAAACCGCTAGATTCAAAAATAATATTAACAACTCCATGGATCAGAAACACTGCATTTAGCAGGACTGACATTGCAGGTCTGCTGAAGGCCAAATTTAAAATCAAACAGAGATGGCTAAGAGTATGGCTTCTATGAGGTACCAGGAACTAAAAGTTTTCAATGTGATTAACACTTGGTTTACCCCCTTGAAATCAGGAGTTATGATGGGGATCCCCTGAAGAGCCAAAGGGACTGAAATATCCCCTTGGAGCTGCAGTTATGAAGGTAGGATGACAAAGACCTAGTCCAAGAAACAGGAATTGCTGGATGAGTGGCAACATCTTTGATAGTTTCAATGTTACCACAGAAAAGAAATCCAGAAATATTATGTGTTTCTAAACTTCAAAGAGCCAGGAATAAGGAAACATAAATCTAATGAGTATAGAAAGGAATAGTTAACAGGGAAAGAGAGAGAGAGATCCCATTCAAGAGCAGACTGCAACAAAAGCAAAAATAGGCAAGCAGGACTATATCAAACTAAAAAACTGCTCTGCAAAGGAAACAATCAACAAACTGAAAGAACCTATGGAATTGGAGAAAATATTTTCAAACCATACATCTGAGAAGGGATTGATATATAAAGAACTCAAACAATTCAATAGCAAAAAAACAAATAACCCAATTTTTAAAATGAGCAAAGGACTTGAATATATGTTTCTGCAAAGAAGACATACAAATGGACAACAAGTATATGAATAGATGCTCAATATCGTGAATCATGAGGGAAGTGCAAATCAAAACCACAATGTGGTATCTTCTTACATCTGTTAAGATGGCTATTATTCAAATAAAATAAAATAAAGTAACAACTGTTGGTGAGGATGTGGAAAAATTGGAATCCTTGTACATTGTTGGTGGGAATGCAAAACGGAAAAGAGTATAGATGTTTCTCACAAAATTAAAAATTGAATTACCATATGATCCAGCAATCCCACTTTTGAATATTCATCCCAAAGAATTGAAACCAAGATCTTAAAGAGATACATGCATTCTCATGTTCATTGCAACATTAATTATAATAGACAAAATATGGAACCAACTAAGTGTCAACAGATGAATGAACAAAGAAAAACGTGGTATATACATACAGTGGAATATTATTCAGCCATAAAAAAGAAATGCTGCTATATAAGACAATATGGATTAATCTTGAGAACATTATGCTAAGTGAAATAAGTCAATCACAGAAGTACATATACTGCATGATTCCACTTATATGAGTTATGTAAAATGGTCAAACTCATGAAACACAATGCAAAAAATTATGTTTATATTGTTATATATATACAATACCATACTGTACACTTTGAATTTTGTTAAGAAGGTAGAGCTCAAAAAACAAACAAAAAATAACATAAACATTTAAAAATAAAAAAGAATTAAAAAAGAAGGGAGATCTCATGTTATTTGTTCTTATCACAGTTTTTTAAAAGTAGATTGCAATATTAGAATTGAACAATAATCAAGTACTACATATCAAAATCTGTGAGATGAAGCTAATATGGCACTCAGTGGTATATTTATAGTTTTAAATGCATTAACTAAAGAATATAGTTCTGGTAAAGGATGACTAATGGCAAAACTCTCATTGTCAAATACATTTATTAACTTGAAAAACACCTAAGAAAATAAATTGATAAAATTTAGAACCCACAGAGTTTATCAAGATGGCTAGATATAGGAATAATGTAAAAAAATACTTCCTATAACTCAGTAATAATCCATTAGATAATTCAATCGACAAAAATTACATTCACCATGTTAACAACAAAAAATAAAATAGCCAATAGCAAACCCATAAAAACCTCAAAAAACCTAGTAAACTTCACTGAAGTCCTTAAAATAAGACTTAAAAAATGGAATAATAAACCATAATCCAGGTATATTATGTTAAGTGAAATAAGCCAGGTACAGACAGACAAATACCACATGATCTCATTTATATAAATAAAATACAAAAATATTGAACTCAGAAATAGAAAGTAGAATTGTGGTTCTGGGGCTGGGAAGGTAGGAAAGTAGATTGGAGTAATGTTGGTCAAAGGATATAAAATTTCAATTAGATAGCAGTAATAAGTTTCAGTACAACATAGTGAAAAAACAATAGTTAATAACAATGTATTGTATTTCGTGTGGTGGCATGCACCTGTAGTCCCAGCTACTAGGGAGGCTGAGGCGGGAGAATCACTTGAACCCAGGAGGTAGAGGTTGCAGCGAGCCGAGATCGCACCACTGCACTGCAGCCTGGGTAACAAAACGAGACTTCATCTCAAAAAAAAAAACCGTATTGTATTTTGAAAATAGCTGAGAGTAAAATTTTAGATGTTTTCACCACAAAATAAATGCTAAGTATGTAAAGTAATGCAGATGTTAATTAACTCAATTGAGCCCTTCTATAATGTATATATATTTCAAAACATCACGTTGTACACAATTTTTACTTGTCAACTAAACATAAAGTAAAATAAAAACCATGTTCCAGAATATGAAGATTAAATATTGTAAAGGTATTAATGTCACTAGGGAACTCATCTTTAACCAACAAAGTAATCACATCAAAATATCAAAGCATTTGTAAAAGGAAAGAAAGAAGAAAGAAAAGAATGAACCAAACTATACCTCTTTAGCTACATATAAATATATGCAGGTACATCAAAAAATCATAAAGGTCATGAACTAAATGAGCAACAATAGTTACTTCTGGGAATATGGATGGAGAGAGGGTGAAAGGGACATTAGATTTATCTGTAGTCTTTTATGTAAGTGAATGTATTTATATATTACTTATACAGATAAAGATACATTTATTTTAATTTTAAAAATAATAAAATGTCAACACCCCTGTGGTAGGCAGAATAGTGACCCCCAAACTGTGCATGTCCTAATCCCTGTAATCATGAATGTGACCTAACCTGGCAAAAGGGACTTTGTAGATGTGATTAAATTAAGGACATTGAGACAGAGTAATTACCCTGAATTTTCCAGCTGAGCTCAATGTAATCACATGGATCTTTAAAAGTGAAAGAGGAAGGCAAGAGAGCCAGAGTCAAAAACGTGAAGATGCTGAGATGCTGGGCTGCTGTCTTTGAAGATGGAGGAAAGGGCCACGAACCAAGAAACGAAGAGGTCTCTAGGAGGGAAAGGCAAGGAAACAGATTCTGCCCTAAAGCATCCTGAGGGAACAGTAACCCTGCCTGCACTTTAATTTTAGCCAAGTGAGCCCCATTTTGGACCTCTGCCTTCCGAATTGTAAAATAATAAAATTATGTTGTTTTAAGCCACTAAACTTATGGTAATCTGTTGCAGCAGCAATAAAAAATGAAGAGAACTTCTTCATCACTGCTCAGCACTTTTGAACTTCTAATTAACCAGGCTTACCATGACAGATTTTGTACTAAAAATGCTAATATCACCTGAGGATTTATTCCCAGTTTGTGAGGTTACTATAAAGTGGAAATGAAAGAAGAATTATAAGCCCCAAATATTTTGAGTCAACCTGGGTTAAAATTGTGTGGAAAACCATATTCCCAAGCCTCCCCAGTATTTAATGAACAACCATGAGAGACCTAAATACTTTATGTCAAGGCACTGGGCTAGTTATTAACTTTTTTGCAAATATAAGATCAAAGATTGGCGATCATTGAAAAGCAGAAAGATTAAAGAACATTAGCCAGATGAGAAGAAGGTTATGTTTCTGGTTAGATCTAAACATATTTTATATTTTATCACCAAGTGAACCTCAAATGTGGTCTTCATTTAACTTGTTTGCTGAGAAAGGTGACAAGCTGTCTTGTATTTTCCGCCTTTTAAAATAAGAAGAGTTAATCTCCTATGAAAACTATCCTTAAACTCAGAACGTATTTTATCCTGTGAGGCATGAAATTGTATTTATGTACAATTTGATTTGTAGAAGATTGTATTTGTTTTAACATGCTACTAATAGGCAGCTGAGTTTCATTATCTGATCTATAATAGACCCATTAGCCACCATGATGATTATTTCACTAATTATTACTAATTTTATTCCATAAATCCACTAGTATAATCAGGCATACCTTGTTTTATTGTGCTTCACTTTATTGTCTGTTGCAGATAAAGTGTTTCCCTTTTTACAAACTGAAGGTCTGTGACAACTAATCTCTGCATGAAGCAAGCCTTCAGCACAATTTTTCCAATACCATGTGTTCACTTTGTGTCTTTGTTTAATAATTTTGATAATTCTCATAGTATTTCAAACTTTTTCATTATTATATATTTGTTATAGTGATCTCTTATCAATGAATTTTTTTTTTTTTTTTTTTTTGAGACAGAGTCTTGCTCTGTCACCCTGGCTGGAGTGCAGTGGCCGTATCTCAGCTCACTGCAACCTCCACCTTCTGGGTTCAAGTGATTCTCATGCCTCAGCCTCCCAAGTAGCTGGGATTACAGGCATGCACCATCATGCCTCGCTAATTTTTGTATTTTTTGTAGAGATGCAGTTTCACCATGTTGGCCAGGCTGGTCTCGAACTCTTGACCTCAAGTGATCCGCCTGCCTCAGCCTCCTAAAGTGTTGGGATTACAGGTGTGAGCCACTGCACCCAGCCTCTTATCAATGACTTTTGATGTTACTGTTGTAATTGTTTGGGGCACCACAAACTGCACCATTTAAGACTGTGAATGGATGAACTCGTTGTCCCATTTCTCTCCCTCTCCTCAGGCCTCCCTATTCCCTGAGATACAACAATGTTGAAATTAGGCCAGTTACTAACCCTACGATGACCTCTAAATGCTCAAGTGAAAGGACGAGTAGCACACACATGCTCTTACTTTAAATCAAAAGCTAGAAATAATTAAGCTTGGTTAGAGAGGCATGTCAAATCCCCAGATAGGCTGCAAACTAGGCCTCTTGCGCTACTCAGCTTGTGACTACAAAAGAAAAGTTATCGAAGAAAATTTAAAGTACAAGTCCAGTGAACACATGAATGATAAGAAGGCAAAACAGCCTTATTGCTGACATGGAGAAAAGATGAAACAAGGCACAACATTCCCTTAAGCCAAAGCCTAATCCAGAGCAAGGCCCTAACTCTCTTCATTTCTTTGAAGGCTGAAGGAGGTGAGGAAGTGGAGGAAAATTGGAAGCTTGCAGAGGTTGGTTTATTATGTTTAAGGAAAGAAGCTATTTCCATAACCTAAAAGTAAAAGGTGAAGCAGCAAGTGCTGACTGAGGTAGAAGTTGCAGCAAGTTATTCAAAAGATTCAGCTAAGATCATTGATGAAGGCAGCTACATGAAAGAACAGATTTGCAATGTAGATAAAATAGCCTTCAATTGGAAGAAGACACCATCTAGAACTTTCATAACTAGAGAGAAGGGGTCAATACCTGGCTTCAAAAGCTTACAACAACATGCTGACTCTCTTGTTAGGGGCTAATGTAGCTAGCAACTTTAAGTTGAAACGAATGCTCATTTACCATTCTGAAAATTCTAGGACCCTTAAAAATTATGCTAAATCTACTCTGCCTGTGTTCTATCAGTGAAATATCAAAGCCTAGATGGCAGCATATCTGTTTACAGCATGGTTCACTGAATATTTTAAGCCCACTATTGAGACCTACTACTCAGCAAAAAAGATTCCTTTTAAAATATTACTGCTCATTGACAATGCACGTGGTCACCCAAGAGCTCTAATGGAGATCTTCAAGGAGACTAATGTTTTCATGCCTGCTAGCACAACATCAATGCTGTGGCCTATGGACCAAGGGGTACTTACCACTTTCAAGTCTTATTATTTAAGAAATACATTCTGAAAGACTATAAATGCCATAGATAGGGATTTTTCTGATGAATCTGGGCAAAGTAAATTGAAAACCTTCTGGAAAGGATTTGCCATTCTAGGTGCCATTAAGAACACGCACGATTTATGGGAGGAGGTCATAATATCAGTATTGACAAGAGTTTGGAAGAAGTTGATTCCAACCCTTATGGATGACTTTGAGAGGTTCAAGACTTCAGTGGAGGAAGTTACTGCAGATGTAGAAGAAACAGCGAAATAACTAGAATTAGAAGTGGAGCCTGAACATCTGACTGAATTGCTGCAATCTCATACTAAAACTTTAACAGATGAGGAGTTGCTTCTTATGGATGGAAAAAGAAAGTGGTTTCTTGAGATGGAATCTACTCCTGGTGACCTGGTGAAGATGCTGTGAACACTGCTGAAATGACAACAAAGGATTTAGAATATTATATAAACTTAGATAATAAAGCAGCAGCAGGGTTTGAAAGGACTGACTCCAATTTTGAAAGAAGTTCTACTATGAGTAAAATGCTATCAAACAGCATTGCGTGCTACGGAGAAATCTTTCACAAAAGAGTCAATCTATGCAGCAAACTTCATTGTTGTTTTATTTTAAGAAATTGCCACAGCCACCCAATCTTTAATAACCACCACCCTGATCAGTCAACAGCCATCCACATCAAAGGATACACTCCATCAGCAAAAAGATTACAACTCATTGAAGGCCCAGATGATTGTAAATATTTTTTTAGAAATAAAGTATTTTTAAAATTAAAGTATATACATTTTTAGACATAATGCTATTGCACACTTAATAGGCTATAGCATAGTGTAAACATAATGCTTATATGCACTAGGAAACCAAAAAATTTGTGTGACTTACTTTATTTTCATGGTCTGGAACTGAACCTGCAATATTTCCAAGGTATGCCTGTAAGGGGGACAAATTCATTTTGTCTTTATCTTTTTATTACAGTCCCTTTAAAAACCACACAAAATCTTGTAATTCAAATAAACTCATTTTTGAAACATAGCACAAAACCTGTTTCTTTAATAATACTCAGCACTTTGTTTATTCACATGTAAATATTGAAAACCTACTATGTAGCTCTGTGAAATAAAAACCAGGACAACTCTCACCTGGGATAGGAATAACTAAAACCAGAAGCAAATGTATCATCAACATTACATTAGGCTGAAGAGAAAAGGGTTCTGTTTTCTTTTGTTTTTGTTTTGTTTAAGTAACAGAATCTTGCTCTGTCACTCAAGCTAAAGTGCAGTGACTATTCACAGGTGTGATCATGGTGCACTGCAGCCTCAAACTCCTGGGCTCAAACCATCCTCCCACCTCAGCCTCCCAAGTGCCTGGGACTACAGGTGCACAGGTGCATGCCTAGCTATTTTCTTTACTATTATTTGTTTAAAATTTTAGAAATTTTTTAAAAATCAGTTTTCTTATTGCTTTGCATTTCTTTAGCATCTCTATCTCTGGAATGTGCTTGTTAAAAATATGCCAGATGAGTTTGATAAATGAAGCACACGTTTGGCTAAATACTATTTTTCAACCTTATCTTTATGGTAAATAATGAACAAATACCCAATTAATGCTAGAATTAATATAAAACAAAAACATCTTCAGAAAAAAATTAGAATCAAAAGATTGACTTTAATTTTAATGAAAGATGATCATTTAGAAAGTTGTAAATTCATATTTTACACTTATAATTTTTATAGCTATACAATTCACACACAGACAATGCTTACACACACACACACACACACACACACACACACACGCTTTTTTTCCCTTCTTTTCTCTAAGTCTCATTTTCCATGATAGGTCTCAGCCTTTCTTCATTTTCCTAGAAAGTCTGTTTTTCATTCCCTAAAGAAGGAAGCCCTTTAGAGCAAGGCCAGGTGGGACACTTGAGATTCCTATGAGTTGGAAATAGAAGTCTTGGTTGGGAAAGCTGATTTGATGCTGAATTAATAATGTCAGAGCGCCCTACAAATTGCTATGTGGAGGTGTTGGACCCACATCATCAGCCATCAGATAACCACATCATTCTGCCTTTCTTTGTTGTGAACTGTAATGCATCAATCTCTCTGGAACCCCTCACGAGCATGAACATGGCTACCAAGAGTTTGAGTAACTAGTACAATGACCAAGATGTGGAATTGTAGTTTCAATTCTGTCCCTGTCCCATGGTGTAATTAGATCACCGATACTTACTGACCAAGTCACACTTAGTCCTATCTAATTAATCTTCCTGTACCTAACATCAACACAGGTTGGGGATCTGAGTCTGTTGATCAAAGACATAGTTGATCCATATTCTAGGCCTAATTTCTATAGCACGGAAGTTTCTTATTCCATCAGCAAGGCAAGTGCTGCAAATGCAGAACAATATAAACACAGTTACTCTTCACTTAGAGAAAACATTAGTCCTAGGATGTGGTACGTAAATTACAGACCAATGTAAGCTTTCAGATTTTTGAGTTCCAAATAATTTCAAATGAGACTCTGAAACAGATAATAATTTGATAGGTTTCTGAGTCTTAATTTTCACAATATCTACTATATTAGTCCGTTTTCATGATGCTGATAAAGACATACCCAAGCCTGGCCAATTTACAAAAGAAAGAGTTTTATTGGACTTACAGTTCCACGTGACTGGGGAAACCTCACAACCTTGGAGGGTTAAAGGCACATCTCACAGGGTGGCAGACAAGAGAAGAGAGCTTGTGCAGGGAAACTCCCCCTTGAAATAACCATCAGGTTTTGTGAGACTCATTCACTGTCACAAGAAAAATGCAGGAAAGATCCTCCCCCATAATTCAATCACCTCCCACCAGATTCCTCTTACAACACATGGGAATTGTGGGAATTACAATTCAAGATGAGATTTGGGTGGGGACACACAGCCAAACCATATCATCTACCCAGATGCAATAACGGTGCATGCAAATCCTAATATAAACAAGAGTAATGCTAAACATTGTCATGAACTGAAACTTAACAAACTATGTGAAACCCTGTTATATGGCCAATTTTTAGTCACTGTCACCAACTAATGTCTCCAATACTTTACTATGAATCTTAAAATTTCTGGAACTAATTCTCATTCATTTCTTGTTTTGGCTTAACAAAATTGTTACCAAGGACTCCTCCTCAGTTCTGTTTTCTAGATCTGTGCTGTGTTTTCTTCTTTATACAATAAACATCTTCCTCTAAGCTAAGCATGTGAATTTTAATTATATTTGTCTTATTCTTATCTCACCAACCCTGTGGCTATACACAAATTTCTAAATTGGCCAGTAAAACAATACACCTTAATTAATCTTTTGAAAGTTACAAACAGTTGCGAGAATATAATGGAAGACAAGAACCCTAGTCCTAGGAAAAAAACACACACACACACGCACGCACGCATGCACTCACTTCTGTACTTACTACAGTCATATAACGAAACAGTTCAGAGCTTAGGCTTTGGAGGTTCAAATTTCAAACTCTGTCCCTTACAAGCTTTAATATCACCATTTGCTAAATCAGGGTATTAAATTTATTGAAAACTCTTTGGGCCTTATTTATTTTTTCATAAATAAAAGTGTTTACATTTTGCCCCCAGTAAGAGTATGTTGTGGAGTTAAAAAAAAAAAAAAATCCTCATAAATAAGACCTAATCCTAGAGTGAAGAAAAAAGAGGTATCTTTACTTGTAAGCTGCTTGTGTTTACTAAGTAATTTCTTCATAATTTTTCTACAATTCCAGTATAATTTTTTCTATACAATTCTAGCCAAAATTTTAGAAACATCTATCAATCTAGTTTCTAGACACTGATTATCTCTAATGAGGGAAGAAATTATCAAATGCTTAATTGAATGCAATCCCTGAACATTATGAAGATTGTCATCCAGCCTTGGCTGGAAAAGTTAGCAATTATGTCACCTATATTACATTAGTAAGTTTTTAAAATGTATTTATGCTGTAGAGTTTTCTTTGACTTGCTGCTAGACTTTCCTTGTGTTCTCTGTCTGTATATGCAATATACAGCTATAATACTCCGTATTTTAAAGGTTGAATAAATGTTACTTTTTGGTAATTATCTTTTCAAACATAATTTAGATCACAGTAAAATAAGTATGGTTCCAAGAACTCACTAAAACACTTCCAAGTCACAGTCAGTGGCTGAGGTGAAGCGATTTCATTATTAAAATTTTAAATCTGTACCTAAATAGTATTCTTTATGGCAGTGATTTTCAATTTTTTTGTAACTCAACACACCTGAGGGGCATGATACATGCCACAACAACAATTGTCATCTGGCTAGAAGATAACAGACAATAGAAGGGGTATCGTGGTTGTGAATCACTATTCTATAGCAAAATTATATTTCCCTGTGGTATGTATGTTTAAAGAAGAAACTTCAGGTATTAGCTAATAATGGATGGAAGTTCACTCTATCAGCATGCCAAAAAAGAAATGAGTCAGGATATTTCTTCAATTAGGATTGAAAAACTCAAATATATGTCAGAGAAAAAATTATTTCCTTTAAAAAAAAAACTGTGGTTTGCGTATTAGAAAGTTTAGCTGATTGTACACAACCTAAGAATACACTATGTCTTTATAATTACTATTAAGTGACTTTTTGAAGTCAGTACATAGGGCTCTACAGTTTCCAAGGAGGGTACACCTTACAGAGTTTGGAAGTTAGCTTAAGAAATAAACACTCTGAATTGAAATAAAGATTAACTCATTCGTATATAGAAGTGCCATTCCTGGGAAATGGTATGTAGATCTTCAGCGGAAAAATTAGGTTGTCTTCCAATACAATGTAATCTCTGAAACCAGGATATAACTTAACCACCCAGTTATTTGGTAACATGTCAGGCATGAGGAGATGATGAATGGGAACTGAAGAAGAAAAATTGATCAGTTTCTCTTTCCATCCCAGCTACCGGAAAGCTCAGACTCAAATTTATGACCAACCTCTGTCAAACAGACAGGATCTCACAGACCTGTATTTTCTATGCAGACATTAAATTATTTTCCCCTTTTTTCTTCTTGGATCCCCTTTTTTTTTTTAATTAAATGTGTAAATATCTCATCATAGTTTATTGTATGTATTATTACAAATAATTTTAAATCACTCATTAAAATTATACACATCTTTACTTACCTAGCACTGTACAGGGGAAAAGTTTCGGAAGAGCAAACATGAGTACTTCTGTGAGGTGAATTTCCAAGTACCTGATGTGATTTACATCTGTAGAGGACCTGAACACTCCACACTCTCAAAACTTTATTCTAACAGTATTAAGATCATATAACTACCTACCTGCAGTCTATATTTCTAAGCAGCCTTTTGGCACTAATTCGCATTTCTCAACAGGAGAGACTGTGTTGACCAATAGACATGAGCATTCTGGCACGACTGGTCTAATTTTATTTATAAATTACAAAGTTGGCACTCTATTCCACTAATTAGTCTCTTTGGAGTTTGATTTGTACAAGTCTACTGTCTAAACCTTTCTGATTTAGCAATTCAGTAGAATTTCATTGCTGATCCTGATTAACAGCCCTGGAAACTTATGCTGCACCCAAAGCCCTGTACCATGCGGGGTTCCAGGAGCAGCTAGAAAACAACCTTGGGCCCCACCCCATTTGAAGGAAAAAAAATTTCCTAACACGTTTTGCATTTACTGTTAGTCCATTTTATCACACCATTACAACTGAATATTTCTTAGCACCAAATCTACTACTATGGTGAGGGAAATGATGAGACTTACTCCAGATACCAAAAATACAAAGTGGGCATGTATAGGCCTGAAATATTTAAAAGTAGCACAATCTCTAGCATTTTCATTCCTTTGCAAAAACCATATGTATTTTTGGGATGTTCTTAAATAATTGTCCAGATGCCTTTGGGTAGCAGGTTTGTTTATTATCCCTTTAACTATCAGTTATTGAGCATCTACGGTGTGTTAAATGCTGCACTGAGTGTTAGATCCTGCCTTATGGAATGAAGTCTAGTGAGGGACACAGGTATTTTAAAAGTATATAAGTAAATGTTTTCTTATACATTGGGACAATAGACATGAGAATCAATACTTGGATGCTAAAGTAGAAAAAAATAACCAGGGGAGTACCAGTGTTAGACTGCAGAGCCAGAGCACATCCCTCTCCCCAACAAAAGATGCCTTTTAACTAGAGGAACATATGTGCTTGTTTGATTGCAACAGTCCCAGTTAATGCCAGTTGTTCCAGCATAATTATTAATAGATGATCCTTTCCCACGAAACATATCTTGATTAAAATAATAAATTATGTGGTCATGCTAATTTTAAACAAAGTGGAAACTCAGTAAAGTGCTAGGTCCTAGAAGGGATAATGACTTCTAAGTACTTTGGAAAGCATCCCGAGGTGAAGATAAGCATTAGCAGTGTAATGGGCTGAGATTAACTTCATTCCTGGCTTGATTCCAGGGGGAAAAAAAATCACAGCTTCAAACATAATGTATTTAAGGGCACGGAATCGATACTGAGTAAAGAGAAAAGAAGGGAACCTCAGTAAATAAAACTTGGATCATTTTCCTCATTGTGAAGACCGAATTAGCAGAAAATGAAAATTCCAGTTCTTTAGCACCATGGAAGCCTAGAAACTTTTTAAAATATGAAAGCAGATAGCAGAATGTAGTCATAAAACATGTAAACTGAAGGAACCTTGGAAATCACCTCATACAGATCTCCCATCTTAGAGGAAATATAATGCCAGAGGACATAAAAGTGAACCATACACTTGGAGGTGAGAATCGCTGTATTGTATAAACATTAATTGCAAAAAGCACTGGATTTGGACTCAGGCCACCCATGTTATAGTGCCAGTTCCTTAAGCACCTCTTATTTTTCCCAAACCTTGGTTTCCTCAAATAGAATCCTGGAATCAAAATATCTTTCTCACTATCTCCCAGGGCTGTTTTTGAAGACAAGATAAAATCATATAAGCTATAAAGGGCTTTGCCAATTTAGTTGTTGTTAGCAACACATTCATTAGCCTAGCCCATGTTCTAAGCAAAAAAGAGTCTACATCTATCATGAAGTTATGACAAGAAGTTTCCATGCCCTTCACAACTAAATAAAGGGGATTCTGATTTGAGTTTTGTAGCTCTCATGTTTCTCCTTTCTCATGCCTCAAAATTCACCAAATCAAATACAAGTAAAAGATGGTGATTAGGGAACTGACAAGAATCAGAGCCGTAGACACTCTCTGGGTTTGGCTGAGGAGGCCATATCTAGAAAAGATAATAGGCACCATGGTTACATTAATGTCTATCGTTTTAGGATTGAATTACCACAAACCTAAACAGGCTCAGCAACTGAAACCATTGAAAAAAACTCAAAATGAGGAAGCAAAGGCTGAGCATGAAATCTGAGCTTCTAAAGTGAGCACAGTTGTGCAGCAGCAAAGTTCAGTGCTGCGAATGGCAATACTGAAATGTCAAGAAATGGAGTCTTAAAAAGTCCTCCCATGCAGACAGGCCACTGTTTTATTCAACTGGACAAAAGATTCTTAAGTAAATACAAGAAATCTGGTAAAACTTTTTAAGGAGTTAAGTAAATCTGTCAACGTATTGAGTGAATCAGGGTAAATAAGCCAAAGAAATAACAATGTGTAAGGACAAACATAATAGAAGTTTCTTTCTTGCTCATGGAAGAAGGTAAGGAGGTTCTCCTGGTTGGTGGAGGCTTTCCTGCATGCGGTGATTCTGCCTTCTCCCAGGGACTTACCATTGGTATCCTCTTGCTTTTCATCCAGTGAGAAGAGAGAAAGACTGGAGGAGGATAGGTTCTTCTTAAGCCATGACCCAGAAACAGCACAGCATGCACTCCAACATGGCTGACTGGAACTCAAACTCAGCCGCACCCAGCTCCAAACAAATCTGGGAAAGAGGGTCTAGCTGAGAAGAAAAGAAAGCATGAATTCTGATTAACAGCTTGCACTCTCTGCTACAGGTAAGATTTCTAGTTATGTAAATTCTACACCAGGACCAGCAGCAGAGTAGAAGTCAGACAGAAGGGAAAAGGGCTATGCATTGGCCCACCAGCCATTTGCAGGTACCCTGCCCTGCCTGATGCTCAACAACGTCCCCAGTTTCTCACAAAGCTAACAAAGTACAAACAAGGGGCCAAGGTTTACTTCTCAGTGTCCAATCCTTTATGTCTAATGCTTCTAATTAGTAAAAGGGATCAGTTGAAGGCATACTGGCACTGTGATAACACTAGAGAAAAATGTTTGGCCAAAATACAACAGATCCATTCCCTGTAACCTATACGGTACCCTGGAAGAATTTTCCATTTGAAAATCCTTATACACCTTGGCAATGATTTGCAATGAGCAAGATTTTCAACCACAGAGAGTTTTAGGAACTCTAGACATTGGGGCCTTTGGGCCCAAGACCAATGTAAGTTGTACTCCTACTTTTTTCATCATTCTGGAAGGTGATCCCTGACTTAGCCGCAAACTACTTTGAAAGTAGAGAAACCATTGGGAAAGGAGAAAGTAAGGCTTGGCTGCTGGGCTTGGTGTTTAACTGAAAGGCAATACTTCAGGAAATTGTGAAACCACCCGTCGTTAAGTAGATGGTGTGAAGATGGAGAATATTATCTAAAACTACTATACTGAAAGAAAAAGTTACTCTTCAGCTACCATTTGTGTCTCCAATTGTTTGTGTGCCTATTTTTCTTTTTCTCAAAATGAGGGAGAAATTGGATCCCTAGATTTAATCTTTCCTTAGCTGGATAATAACAGATTTATCATTTCAATCGAATTATATTTTTAATGCAAGGGTCATGGTATTTTCAAGAGTATTTTTGTGCAAGGAATATAATGATATGCCATGGATTTCAAGCAGAACCAGAAGGGAAGGGAAGTCTGAAGGGGTTTTAGGATAGCAGGAATATGGCAGGAAAGGAGAGGGATGTCAACAGGCTGGCTGTTTTTCTTGGCATTACGTAGGGGGAACCAAACCCAGAAATAGACCTCAAACTTCAGAAAAATTTCTGATAAAGCTGGATTGGGAAACGAGGCTTGGATATACAGCCACAGTGAGTTTGCTTCAAACTCTACACACTCTGATTTGAACTGACTTGCCCAACCACCTGCAAAGCAGGCTGATCTGAGAGGGGGTTCCCAAGAGCACCCTGGAAGGAGTTAGAAGAGAGGGGAGAAGAAGGTATGGATTGATGGAGAAGAAGGGCAGGGATGAGAGGGGTTGAGAGTTTGGGAAATGACAGACGATGTGAGAGGCTTGCAGTCAGCTGTGGGAACAAGGATCAGAGGCAGAATAGATTAGGTTATCATGCTGTGGAGGACATTCTCAGGCCTGAGAGTGTCCAGCCAGCTAGGGGCAAGAGGGAGGCACATTAACCCAGGCTGGTTTTAAGTGCTACAGTGAGAAGGGTAATTAGTTAACAGTGGGGAGCAATTAATCAGGAGCTATGTGATTCTCACCAGAGGGAAGACATGGAACCTGAAGCAGCTTCTGGCCAGGCTGGGTTGCCTTTCTCCATGGTTAGCAGAACCATCCTTCACGGTCTCAGAATGCAGGAACACTGGAAACATGAAAATCCCTGCCTCCTTCAGCTGTGGAAATTGTCTGTAGCTATCTCTCAGTATGAATTTGCCTCCAAATTCATTCTTCAAAATATTTGAGGATGTCAATATATATAAAATGGAGTTAGGTTGAATCATACAGAATTGCCGGTTTTGAAGTTAAAAATCTGTTAAAATTGGCATTTCATATGACTCAATATTGAAGTAAAGAATAGGTTTCTTGGGCACTTTGCATTTTCATAGTTTCACAGTAAATACTTCGTGTTTGGGGAACCCCCGAGTGCTCCTTTAGGAGCACCTTAGGGGTCAGGCTGTCCTCAGAGGATCCAAGGATAACCCTGACATAATGGTTGCTGAAGTCCTCAATAATTCTGCTACCATGAGTGACAGGACACTTTCCTGGTGTGACTAGTTCACTGACCTCATCATATTTTTAAATGCTTAAATAAAAACTCAAATTCCATTGCCTCACTCTTAATAAATGACCTTGTCAACTACATCTCAGAAAATAGAGGCTATTAGGTAAGAATTTATTCAAACTCCCACCCAAACACTATGTGCTTGCCTACTGCTGAATTCAGACAGATTATCTGGATGTCTTCAGGCACATTGGTGTAGAATGAACTTGGAAACATACATTCTGATTATATTATATTGAGCCACCATGCAAATGTACAGCAAGTCACAGCTATATAATTGTTCGCTTCTGTACCAGAGATCAACATCACCAACCCATCCTCCACCAAGGGGATGTTACCAAAATGCAAATCTGAATGTGTCAGTTTTGTAATTTAAAGATGTCAAGCCCGTTAGCTCAGGTCAGGAATCCTGCTGCTTGAAGATCACGCCGTTCCCTCTTTCTCCAGTTTCACCCCAACGTGCAACCTTTCCTTCACATGCTCAATTACTCGGCTTCCTGGAATGCATTGTGCATTTCTTGCTTCTAGGTTTTCCACATGCTGATTCTTCAGACTGTAAGTTTTCTTCCTGTCAAGACGTTACTGGGTTTAAACTTTATCTCCTGAAAGAAATATTTGAGTAAGATGCTCTGTTTCTCTACTGCCATATCTTTTTACACACACCTCGATCCTTGCTTTTATCCCACAATATATTTAGTCTTGCTTTACTAACTTGTCTTACTTGTGGGGCATTATATGAGGTGACCACAGTAAACTTTGGAGCAGGAACTACATGAAATAACATGTACTGAAAATATGAGTTGAATGAAGAATGAATTTATAACCATAAATTAACAATTTAGCTTCCTAGATCCTAACAATGTAAAAGTATTTTTAAATAGCAATACATTCATGTACTGAGAAATTTCACAATTTAACTTAATATTTTGCTGTTTTTGTGTGTTGAAGTAATCTTTCTAAATAGCTGCGATAATAGCTAACAATTACCAAGTACCAACTATGAGCCAGGAATCATTCTAAATGCTTACACATCTAGTTTTATCAGTAAAACCACATTTAGAGTTCTCATTTTAAAAATGAGAAAAAGGAGCAAGGTTTTCTTCAACTGATTTGTTTGATAAATATGGATTTTACAAATCCAGTGTTTTCTCAATAGTTTTCACCTGAATTCCAACCGAAGAACTAAAATTTAATATCTGAAACATATCACATCTTTAAATAAAAATATAAATATCCTGACCATCTATCAGGAGTTCAAGACCAGCCTAGCTAACACGGTGGAACCCCATCTCTACTAAAAATACAAAAATTAGCCTGGCATTGTGGGATGTGCCTGTAGTTCCAGCTACGCAGGAGGCTGATGCAGAAGAATTGCTTGAACCTGGGAAGTGGAGGTTGCAGTGAGTCAAGATCACGCCAATGCGCTCCAGTCTGGCTGACAGAGCGAGACTCCATCTCAAATAAATAAATAAATAAATAAATATCCTGACCATCAAATAATTCAAAAAGTAAAGTAACTTCTGTCTACTTTTTCTTGCCCTAACTCCTGCTTCTTTTTTCTCCAATAACCATCTGGTGACAAATCTCCTAATTCTAGTCTCTCTTTGGGTCTTCCTTTTCCTTCAGTTTAAGGCTCTCAGTGCTTTAGAATCACTGATCAGCAATTGGATCCATGGTGCTACCCAGATCCCTCAGAAGGCATATCCCTGCCTGGTGGATTTTCAATTGGAATAAAATAAGATGACATGAAAGTACAGAGACGATGGATGGCTTGAGCTGATGGGCAGCATTTGGAACTGGGTTTTGTTTTCTTCAAGAACTGTGGTGTCATTTTTCTTCGTCTTTTCCTGTCTTTGCTGATTCTGTCTAGGGGATGTCTTTTAATGTGAAAAACTGAGTAATAGCGTCATAAGAAGTCCTGAGAAAACAACTCCTGGATTCCAACTTATCTTCAGTGCCCATAACCTTCCCCCACAGAGTAAAGGGCTTATTTTTATTCAATTAGGCCTCAATTATGTTCCAAGAAATCAGTCTCCAGACTAAACGGGAGCAAGCAGCAGGTAATAAACAAACAAGACACATCATGCTTTTGCCTTGGGCTTCTGTGAATCACTTATGTCTTCTTTAAAGAGTTTTGGTGAGGTAAGCTTTAAATTTTTGGAATGTTCACTTAAGCTATAAATCAGAGGCTTCCAGTATCTTTTTGCTAGGACTGGAAATGAGATGTAAGTGAGGTTATGGTGTGCACACACACCATCCAAGGGCTAAAGGAAACTAAGACCAACAAAATTAATTCTTAAAACTCAATAAAATTCACGTGTTAAAATAATTATTTTGCAGACATTAAATGGTAGTATGCATAAAGTAAAATTACAAAATAAACACTAACCAAGCTCCTCCTCACTCTCTTGCCACCACACTTCTTTTCTAGCACAGTGACCAAGGCATAAGCTCCAACTGTCTTCATTCAAATAGGGCTTAGCTGGTGCAACCTGGCTGGTTATGTATGAAACTATATAAATATCAGTATTCATCCCTACAGATTCTAATTCTTGTCTGGGAAAATACAAACTTGTGAAAAGCTCCACATATAGTTCACCTTGTCAGCAAAATACAGAAAAAAAAAACCTGCAGCAAGTTTTCCCTTCCCCTGACCCCTACTGTCTACATCAAAAAAGGCAAGAAGGTAGAACCCATGCTGCAGGTTGGGGAAACCTGTTTTATTCAATTCACTATCCAAAGTGAGTACTAGAAAGTCAGAGAAGGATTACTGCAAATCCTCAGTGTTCTCTAACTTCTTGCTCCTTAGAAGAGCCTTGGCATCCCCAAAGTCACTGGTAGCTTGTTAGGAATAGACAATCTTGGGCCCTACCTGCTACTGAATCAGAATCTGCATTTTAACAAGATTCCCACAATATTTGTATGCACATTAAAATCTGAAGAGCTCTGCTGTATCTCACCATCTTTGACAGCCTCCAATTTGATGTTTGCAAGTCAATCCTAGCCATGTTTCTCTGGGCTAGATAGTTTTGGCCTAAAAATCTGTCCATCAGGTCCTACCCAGTTCTTCCACCAGAGAAAGAGTGAGGGTTTCGCCCTAAAGCTGAGCTGTTGGGTCCTGCTGTCTGCCTGCAAATTTCTTTAATACCAACATGGGCCTCCTCCAAATTTTGTCTCTAATGAGATAATTTCTAGTTGGGTTTTGTTGGCCTTGCAGCAGGAACATGCTATTATATTTGCAGAAGATTTCTGAGAACAGCAATTTCTCTAAAATTCTGTTAGCTGTTCTCTCCTTTATGAAGTGGAAGACATGAGTTCAAGTCATTCAAGAAAAGCATGAAAATTGTTAACAACTTTGTTATTGTGCTTCACAGTTTATAGTCCAATTTTAACCAATAGCCAGTCTGTTCATAGAGATAGGACGCGGAGAAGCGTAGTACCAAAATTTATTAATGTTGACACTAAATGAAAATTCCAAATGAGTAACATGGTTGATTTATAAGCATGTTTCTATGAGAAGTTACTCAAATAATATGATCTAATAATCTATGCAGGAGTGAAGTACAGGTCCTTGAAATATTTGGAATACTGACAGAGAGGGTAAATATAAAGAAATTAAAACTTGGCATGTTAAAAGTTGTCAGTTGTATGTTTCTGTGATTACACGGTCAGCTCAGTTCCAAGTTTAACAAAAAGTATTATCTGCCTGTCAATCAAACATTAACTGAGAATTCACTATGTTCTGGGTGTTAGAGCCATGGGAAATGACCATTTTTCATTCAGTGTTTGCTGAAAACCTCCTATGGGCTAGATATTGTATACTCAAGATATAAAGATGGGTAAGACATTGTCTACGCCCTCAAAGAATTTACAACCTACAAGAGCAAGATATGCAAATAAAAGGAAATAGGCTACAGATATGCTCCCAAGGAGGAGGATCAGTTCTATCTTGGGAAGGCTGCAGCTGCATAGAGACGATACTTACAGGTTTTTTCAGGCAGAGGAAGAATAACCCAAAAAGAATGGAGGCACGAAACAGCATGTCACATTCACAGACCTGTGGAAGTTTAACATGCTTAAGGTTTCATTTTGTGAGGGGAGGCAGATGGCACTGAAAAGGTAGGCAGGGGCTAGATCATGCATGATAATGTTTTTGTATTTCTTTTCCATGAGTGAATGGGAAATCATCAAATATTTTTTGAATAGGAAAAGTTCAATTCCTGAATTAAAGTCATTACACAAATTAATTCACTTGATTCTCAACACAATTCCCTAGGATAAGTATTATCTCAATTTTCAGATGAGTAAATCAGTTTAATGTTTCACAACTAACGAGTTGCAGAGTATGGAGTCAAAGAGATATCTGTTTGATTCTATAGTCTGTGCTTTTACATAAAAGTATAAAATATTATCCCTGAAGTCAATAAATTAACAAACTACTGGAGATTTAGGGCTACCATAGAAAAAACCAATGGAAAGTAACCAAGCTCTGCACTATATACATTGACTATGAGAGAAAGAGGAGTTGGAGGTGGCAGGTGGTAGGGGGAATGTGTACAGTTTGGAGCAAACAGAAAGGTTTAAATGGCAGGTGTGGGATAGAAGTTGGAAAGTGAGAACAACTCAATGAAACTAAATGTCAAGACAGCTAAATCCCTCCAGTTGACCATCCTGCCCCTCCCAGTTGAATTTGCATATTTGCTCCCTCTTCCCCCACCATTATACTCTCTTATCTCACATGCCTCCCCTTCTCCTGGCCAAAGCCTGGAGAGTGAAACTCTACTCTCTTTTCAAATTTTCCCTTTCTCCAACAGTTTATCTAATGAGAGACAGAAAGGCAGACAAAGAGAAGTGTTTCCTTGTCTTCTATGCGAAGAATATGACCATAGAACATTTCTAGCTATCATGGGAGGCAGATCTTCCCTAAACATGAGAGAACCTCACGAGCTGGATTCTCCTCATTGTTGATATGCTAAAGGGGAAACAACAGAATCTGTAAAATACCATCCCAAGCCTTGTTTATATGATTATTCTTCCTGCTGTAAAATTCTAGTTGCATGTCAGGAGCTGAAGAGTATGTTCTACTGGCTTTCTTTCTGTAACCAAATCCTAATTTTCTTCTAGGCAGATGAATTTCTCAGGTGAATTAGGGCAAAGTTAATGTGCTCACAGAGACAACAGGGAAAACAAATTAATAATAAAATATTGTCCTCAATACATATCATGTGAGGGTGTCCCTAAGAAATATTTCAGCGCCATGAAAAAATGTGGAGACTCCAGAATGAATGATGTAAATTTACTTACAAATGTGATTTTTATTCAAATTCTAGTTATCCCTTCACTGAAATAGAGTGAAAATTTAGAAATATTTGCAAATGGGGTGTCTTCCCATTACAATGAAAACATCTCCGCAGTCACCATATACTCAGGCACCCTGCAGCTATCTTACTTAAGATATGATACTGCCCAGTCACCTCAGCCTCAGTTTCACATATAGTCTTATTCTGCACATAAACCAATATCCTTACAAGGGTTTTTTGTTTGGTGATTTTTTTTTTCTCTTTTTGGTTTTGTTTGTCTCGTCAAGTCTCCATCTAACTCTGTCTAAATTTATCAAAAATATTTTATCTATCTTACTCATTGTCTTTATTTGATATTAAGATATATTAATTATGAGCAATTCTAATGTGGTTAGCAAGTTTGAGCTTTAAAATAGCTTTTTATGTCTCATTGATGGATTTGAATAACTTTCACTCATAAACTGCCCATTAAAATTTCTGGTCCGTTTATTTGTAAGACTTTCTACTTAACTGGTCCTTTATGCCAAATCAGTACCTGTTTAATCTATTTAGGAGCAAGAGTCCATACATTCATGTCTATATTAGGAATCTGAGCACTTATTAACTCCGGTTCTGCTGCCAAAGTTAGCCTCCCAGAGTTTTTTAAAATGTGAATCTCCACATAGAGACAACACAAAAGCACAACATGACAAAGAGAGAAGGGTTGTGCTTCTCCTAGACCGTGGCTAAAACTGACAGCCCAAAGGGAGTCCTGACTGAGCTTTATGTTGGCCCATGGGGAATTTGCATACACATGTGTACAAGGTAAGTGCAAAAAGTACAAAACTAGAAAGTGCACATTGAAATCAGGGGGGAAAATACACTCAACAACATGTGCTGTTGTTAGGAGATGCGCCATAACTTTCACCCTCTATACTGTCTGTTGCAGCGTCTCACACTGTAGGTAAATGGAGCCCAGCACGGTGAAGCATTAGGTTTTTAGAAGTGAAGTTAAACTGATAAATTAGACCTCATTTATTGAACAGCAGTTAGAGCCGATTGCCTAGGGAGTCGTTTGACACCTTTGAAGACCCTGCTAACTTAATTGGTGATAGTTTGGGGGCTGAAGGAAACATTTAAGCCAAGAGCAGCAGGACACCGTGCCGCATGAAAATGGAGGAGACAAGCATTCTCTCTGACAAGGGGAGTCATATATAGATTTTTGTGTCCATTGTTTTCGCTTATTTGTGTGTGTGCTTTACTCAGTCAATCAAATATAATTGACACCACTGGGTTCTGTTGTTTTGTAGATGACAGGAGCTAATGCAAGGGAAAAAAGCTGGAAGTAAACTTCCCCCTGAAAGGCTGTGAAAAGGTTTTTCCACCGGGCCCGTGACATTTTTTGCTCAATTGTATTAATTGATGTAGTGACAAGGCACTTGGAAAGATGATGGATACTGATCACTACACCCTTTTTAAGGTTGGGCTATATCTTGCTATTAGCATAAGCACTTGTTTGTGCAAGGAGAGAACAGCAACCCAGATAGAACAAAAGGAGAGGAAAGAAGGAAGCAGGCTACCTGCACTATGCACCTGACAGACGAAGAGACTAGGTTTTCTGTGCCAGGGTGCCAAGGCAGTGCTGGGGATGGGCCTTGAGTCAAAGACAAGCTCATGACTTTGATCTTAACATTGACTCCCTTTGAACTGTGGTCCTTGAAGAGGTTCTGCCCCAGTTTTTTCATCATTTGCTCAGAGCAACAAATAATTCTAAGAGTTCTCATAAAGTCCTAAGTATTTAATTGCCAGAGCAGAAAACTGAGGAAAACCTACCAGCATTGGAGCACCCTGGGTCTAGAACTGCCAAATTATTCAGGCTAAGGGAGCTATAGGTTTTAGGATGCTCATTTTTCAGAGTCAGTGACAGTGGCAATGATGCGTTACAGTAGGCCACATGGCTTAACAAGACAGTGCCAGGGCTGAAATGACTTTGACTATTCACTGTAGATCTATTCAAAGAAGACCTTGAATACTTAAAATGAGAGGATGCAGAGTAAAGAGTCCGTTTTTGTCTGCCTAAGTCTGCCTGAAGGTTGCCAGAATATAATCTGTGGCTCATTTGAGTTACCTGGAGTCATGCGAAATCAACTGTAGTCTTCCTTGGATCATCTCCGGTGTTTAAATCACTTTGTGATATGTGAACTTAACATCCTAAATTCACAGTGCAAATGTGTTTTCAATCACACTAGAAAAACTCCTCTAACTAAAACAATGTTTGTTTATGGAGTTCATTCTTCCTCTTTCTAACATCAAGTACTTTCTGTAATTTCTATTGGTTGGCATTTAGATTTTGAGGTGCATCATTCATTATTATGAAATTTAGAGGTAGAGCTGGAACAAAAATTAAAGGAAAATTTCCATTATCCAAATCCTCCAGGGAAAAATCAGTAAATGTACAGTTTAAGGAAGATGAAAGCCCAAACTGCAATTTTGTTCCACGAGTATTTCAAGAAAGCATTTGGTAAACCTCATCACAGAGGAGTTTCCATAATACCTGCTGAGCCAAAAACGGAATCTACAAATTTCCATAAATCCAGATACCCTTATCATTTTTCAGGCATCGGTAGATAGTCATGGCAAGTACTGTATAGAGGAGAAATCTCTGAAGATCCAGCCACAGTGGGTATTCCATGTCCTTTTTCAGAGAAAAATCCTAGGATTCCCTCATTCATTCATTCATTCATTCATTCAACATCTATTTATTGAGCACCTGCTCTGTGCCAGGCGCTGTGGATGTAACAAGGAACAACAACAACAAAAAAAAGACATATTTGCCCTCATGGATCATTCAGTCTAATATGAAAGAGAAGCATTAATCAGATGATAAACCCAAATAAATTGAAATTTGAAAATTGGGTAAATGCTCCAAATGAGAGGTAACTGGCACTATGAGAGCTAATCGTTGGGAAATTTTACCCCCAACTAAGAATTTAAGGGAAGCATAACTAAAGAAGTAATAACTAAGCTAAGACCTGGAAAAAAAATAGTTACTGACATAAGAATTGTAGGAAGGACAGGGAGAGAAGGGAGAATATTTCAGTCATACACACATGGCAAGAGAGACTAGTGCCGCCCATTCCAGAGAATCCTATCTTGTCACTGTCCACTCCCTCAGTGTGTTCTCATTCCCTTCTGCACATTTACAGGTATTATTCCTCTGCCTGGAATGGCTTCCATGCACCCACACAACCTCCTGCCTAGTGGATTGGGACAGGAAAGGAGTCCCAATCCAGACCCAAGTTAGAGTTCTAGGAATTCAAATAAGCCAGGGTGTGGTCGAAACACAAACAGTAACTGGGAATGTGATCAAAGCTGAGCTATAGGTTGGGTAGACAGGGGTGAGTCCAAACTGGGGCAAATAGCTTTAAAATACAACACCATGTAGGCATTTTGTCCTCCTCCACAAAACTCACCTCTTTATTAACCCTTTGCTATTTTTATTTTTGAGATTGCGGAGTAGTGGTAATAGGTAATTAAAATAATGGAAAAAGTCTGGAAGTGGCCTTGCTCACAGGTTCCTTAAAAAGCACCTTCTGTAGCAAGAGGCCGATCAAGGGCTGGGAGCAGTGGCTCATGCCCATAATCCCAGCATTTTGGGAGGCCAGGGTGGGAGGATCACTTGAGCCCAGGACTTTGAGGGCAGCCAGGACAAGACAGTGAGACTCCTGTATCTACAAAAAATAAAAAATAAAATTAGCCAGGCATGGTGGCACACATCTATAGTTCCAGCTACTCTGGAGGCTTAGGCAGGAGGATCACTTGAGCACAAGAGGTTGAGGCTGCAGTGGGCTGTGTTTGCCCCACTGCACTCCAGCCTGGATGACAGAATGAGACCCTGTCTCAAAAAAACATATCAAAAAAAAAGTCAACAGAAGAGGCAGAGCAAGAAAAACAAAAAAAAGAATGCTATAGGCCATTTCTGGCTAGAAGAATTCTAGATTGCAAGTCTATCAACTCATCCTGTTTACATTGAGAGCAAAATGAATCCTCACTATCGGAAAATGTTGACTCCTTCCATTAATGTTGCTTCAAAAAAAGATTCAGGTTAGACAATGAAGAAATCTGTCAGAGTGATAGAATGATGCAGTAGTGATACAGAGCCATCTTGGCTTGTGTTATTGTGTTCTTAATACCTCTAGAGAGCAAAACTCTTTTTGTGTTTGAAAAATATTGTAAGGAGTTATACTTTTCTGGGATCCTTGCTACCAAGATGCTACTAGAGAAGATCCGTTAGCAGAGGAACAAGCCTTGGCCATAACTGGTTGCTGGCACTTTGGCCATGGCGACAAGAGTTACAGAGAGGCAGAACAGATGCAGTAGAAAGTCCCAATACCTTGTAGAGAAGCTGCTTGTTAGCACCAGCAGCTCTTTGCCCACCTCCGTCTCTGAATTCTTACAGAAAATCAAAAGGGAAAAGCATGAATGTCATCTGTGACTTACAATTAGTTCCCGAAAAAAAAATGAGCATGAATGTAGTCTTCCTGGTAGAGATGCTCTGGCACACAAAGCCATGGCTACTTTGGAGAGGAGAAGATGCTGCTTTGGGCCTGGGCTCTGACACAACACTAGGAAAATACAGCCAACTGGGAAATACAGAACTGACCATTCACAAGTGCTCTTGATAAAACATTACAGGAGATGGAATTCTCAGAAAACACTGTCAACAGAAATTAGATCTATAATACACTGTGGCAACAAGCCACATGGTTTTATATATGATTAGGCAAGTTTCAGTTGTTCCCCTTCACACACACACACGGGCGCGTGCACACACACACACACACTCTCTCTCTCTCTCTCTCTCTCTCTCTTGCATGCCACTGTGCTAATCTTCTAGCCGCCCATTCCAGGGAGTCCTGTCTTGTCACTGTCCACTCCCTCACTGTGTTCTCATTCCCTTCAGTACATCTACAGGTATTATTCCTCTGCCTGGAATGGCTTCCATGCACTCACACAACCTCCTGCCAAGTTATGTTACAGGAAAGGAGTCCTGATCCAGACCCAAGTTAGAGTCTGCATGACCATTCAGATCCACTCCAAATCCTTCTCTCCTTTGTGTATCCTTTTACTACCCAAGCCCACTCTAATTGTTTTCTTCTTTCTGGTCAGAATTATATTTTTATGTGTTCATATGATCTACCCACCACAACTCTAAGGCTAACAAGGAGTACACACGAATAAGTGCTTCGTCAATTATCTATTGCTGTGTTAAAAAAAAAAAAATGGTGGCTTAAACAACCACCATTTAACATTGCACAAGTCTACAGGTCAGGTGTGCGGTTCTGCTGATCTGCGCCAGGTTTGGTTGATCGTAACTGGACTCATAAGAGTCAGCTGTGGGTTAGGAAGATAGAACTAGTGATATTGGCTGGGGTCTCTTGCATCTCTGTGTCCTTGCTTGGGACAACTGGCTGATTGGACTGTGGCTCCTGTGGGCTCTCAACCTCTATCAGGGCTGGTGGGCTTGCTCACATGGTGGAGGCAGAGGTCCTGAGGGAACAAGGCCTCTTGAGGCCTAGACTAAAGTTGGACATGCCACTTTACTTCATTCTATTGGCCATGTACACGCACACATACATACACAAAATGTTCATGAATAATTAATAGACATACCAACAGAGTAGTTATGTCAACTTCCCTCACATATAGCTGAGGGAAGGGCTGTGTCCCCTTCTGTCACTAACCTTTGTCCACATCATCTACCATCTTTTTTTTAAATGCTTCTTGAGTCATAAATCCACCATCTATTTTTATGGTTCAGGCTAGTCCATGACATGCTGATTTATATCAAGCCACATCAAAGTGGTCACTTCCTTAAATGACTGGGAATTTGATATCCCCCTGCTTATAATTAATAAAAGTGCAGTCTCTGTTATGAGTTCTTCAACTAATTAGCTATGACACCTTCTCACTACTGTCATAGAAAACTGTGCTAATGCAAAAACAAATCAAAACAGAAGCATGATTCCTCTCAGTTTCCGTACATATGCCTGCCCCTGGTCCCTGCACATGCAAAAACCATCCACTTATCTGATTTCCTCACCAGTTGGAAGCAAATGTTTGTAGGCCATATCCTGTCTTTTAACAAAAAAAGAAATATTTCTGGCCTGGGAGCTTCCCAGAAGCTGTCTCCTCAGCAGCAATCAGTTATTTCCTTAGTGCATACTTTCTGCTTGTCCTTCAAACATCCCTCTCTGGGTCCCTCTTTCCAACACTGTGGCTGAAATTGCCTACTTGCTTTTTCATTGAGGTTTTGCTGCATAACTCCTGTGTATGTTCTGGCAGAAAATGTGTTTTAAATATTCCTTTGTCCAGTGCTGTGAAATAGTTTGAATTACCAAAAACTATGTGATTCATTTACAACCAAATATAAATATTTGGTAAAGAGACAGAGTAGAAATCTCCTCCAAGCCAGGGAGGACCAGCTAGTCTGAAGTCAATATTGCATGACAAATTTTGTAGAAGAAGGGGCTAATACTTGTAAGAATCACCTCACATCACCCTGCTGGTCAAAGCTGCACATCACCCAACAATATGATACCAGGTGGCCTCACCCCAGGAGGGGATTGGCTCCAGGTGGACTTGCAAAACAAGAGTAGGCTTGTCCTACCCTGATCTCCCATAGACCAGCACTCTGACCATGCGGCTTTCTGCCTAAGCCAGCCTTGGGACACAGGAATTTGGCTCCAAGAGTCTGGGGTGAGGAGTCTTTTTCCAGAGCTCATACCGTTAATCCAGCCAAAATATGCTTTTTCCAGAAAGATGAGAGTTTTCCTGAGCACAAAAGAAATGCTCCTACAGAAAAGCAATACAACCAGGTTTCAACTGACTTCTGGGTTTCAACTGACTTCTATTTTCCTAGATAAACCAGCAGGCTCGGATAAGCCACAGTGCCTCACATCCCTAGTATCTTTGTTACTACTCAAGGCATAGATTGCTCCAGTTATTTTCCTTTTGTATACCCTCATCCCACTGTTGCTCTGTGTTGCTTTTCTTTTGACCTTCCTACATGTACTGATCCAGTCTTTCTAATGAGCCTAGAAACCTCCATCCCATGGTTAACAAAGAGCTCCTATATCTTCAATCACTTCCCTAACTGTCCTGTTCCCAGCTGGTCAGAGCAGAAGCCTGGCTTTCTTCTAAATTCATGGCTCCAACGAAAGGACACTTATTTACTCATTCCATGCATCTCAGGGTCAGGAAGTGGGAGAGCATCCTCCTCACTTCTCAGGATTATTTCCTCTCTCATATAAAACCCCTGCATCTTCGACATAGCAATGTGGTTATACCACCCTTCTAACTGCTGTTCCGTACTAACCTACCAATCACTTGTCTCATTTGCTGTAGATTTTGGTGTCTGGCTTAGCCTCTCCCTCTCCACTCCAAGCTCAATCACCACTCTAGGTACCTTTAGTGTCCATGAAAAACAGACCATCCCACTTCTTAATCTTGGGGCTACTTCACATCTTCATCTCCAATGACCTTACCTCCAACGGGCCAGTCTATTCTGCCAACTGCTTCCCTAGCCACAACCTGGAATGTATCATCACCCAGAACTTCTCCAACTCTGAAATCAGACATTCACACATTTTTTTCTGATCCCAATCTCCTTTTCTACCAGTTCTCTCATCAATTGCTCCTATACCACCCATTCTTCAACTCCAGCCTACTGAACCTCTGCTTTTACCTTCTTTTTTATTTTATTTTATTTATTTTCTGAGACAGAATCTCACTCTGTCACCCAGGCTGAAGTGCAGTGGTGCAACATTGGCTCACTGTAACTTCTGCCTCCTGGGTTCAGGTGATTCTCCTACCTCAGCCTCCCGAGTAGCTGGGATTACAGGCACCTGCCACCATGCCCGGCTAAGTTTTGTACTTTTAGTAAAGATGGGGTTTCACCATGTTGGTCCAGGCTGGTCTCAAACTCCTGACCTCAAGTGATCCACCTGCCTTGGCCTCCCAAACTGCTGGTATTATAGGTGTAAGCCACCATGCCCGGCCTGCTTTTACTTTCAAATACTTACTCTGTCACTTCAAACACACTCTTGGCAATAGCATCGACCCCTTTCACCCTTTTGTCCTACTACTTGTTCTGAAAAATCACAGACATTGTATCTACTTAAGTGAGAGCCTTGTTGGTACCTCCTAAGGCCACTGACCTGGAAGGTGAAAATCACACAGCAATGAAAAATGGTTTCTCTTTATGTCCAATGTTTCTACTCCTAACCAGATCTAAGGACTGCCTGGCATTTCTGCTGTTTCCTTGTCAGTTCTCTCTCCCAGAGGTTGGGAGTCCAATTTCCACCCATTTTTTTTCAGGCACTGTTGTTGACAGTAGAAATGCAGTGTTAAACAAGACATTGCTCCCTACCCATCACAAGCTTATTCTGATGGAAGGAAACAGATACACTCAAAAAATCAATGAAAAATGCTATGATGAAAATCAAACTGGATGATGTGATGGGCTCTAACTAGAGGCTCCTTTAGTTTGTGTATCAGAAAAGGCTTCACTCAGGACATAACAGGATAACAGGTAATCTGAGACCCGAGTGGCATAGCCAGCTATGCAAAGAGCTGTGAAAAGCCCACCTCACAAAGTAGAAACCACTCCTTGCAAAGGCACTACTGCAGATACTATTTCAGAGTGTTTGGGGAACAGCAAGAAAGTCAGGGACTGCAAAAATCACTGTGAGCAAGGGAGAGAATGTGGTAGGAAACGAGAGGAGAGGAACAGGCAGGGAATGGATCTTACAAGCCAGGGAAAGGAGTCCGGATTCGTATTCCACATGCAAATGAAAACTATTGGAGGATGTTTTGTTTTGTTTTTTTCCTTGAAAAGTAACATGATTTGATTTGTAATTTTCAGAAGATCACTCACTTCAGTGTGTTTTCTCTCCCCATGCCTTCATCCTCTTTCTCTCTCCTGACTCATTTCCATCTCTAACTATACTCAGCTCACTCCCATCTCTTAAGCAAACACTTCCCTGACATCACTCTCTCCTCTGCCAGGCTCTCTCTTTTCTTTTCTTTTCTTTGTACAGCCCCCCTTCCTGTCTTCCCACTTCCTCAGCCACTGCCCCCAGAATCCTGTGCTTGCCATCCACCCAGCTCTCATGGAAGCCTCTAAGTGCTGCAGCTGCTTAGCTAATGGCACCTCTTCAGCCCCTTCTTACCTGACCTCCCTCTAGAGTCCTTGTGATTTCCTCACACTTCTCTAGCTTCTCCCTTTGGTTTCTTGGGCAAGGTCCACTTCTACTTGGTCCTTCAATGTTCTACACACTGCCCCAGAATGCCTTATCTCCACACTCTGCACCACTCAATACATATACATACACACACACACACACACACACACACACACACACACACACACACCCTCCATTTCCATCTACATTTTGATGTCTCACAAATTCAAATCTACTATATCTCTCTACCAGGCTCCAGATTTGCTTGATTTTCCCATAAGCTCCTAAATCACATGCAATCACAAACTGAGCTCACCATATTTTCCCAAAATTCTGCCTCTTCTTGTGTTTTCAATCTCCTCTGCCAAACGTGAAACCTATATTCCCTCTTCTCCTTACCCCCTCTTATAACCAAAATTGTCAACACTACCTCCCAATACTGAAACTTGTGTCCCCAGTTACAGACATATCTGACCATCATCTCTCACCTGGATTATGGCAACAGTCCACACCAGACCATTCTGTCTTCATTATTGCCCTATTCAGTCCTTTCCCTCATCACAAATACAGTGGGTTTTCGAAACCCGGAGACTTCCTTACTTCTCCATCGCCTTCAGAATAAAGTACAATGGGATTTTGTTTGCTTGTTTTTGGCAGGGTCTCACTCTGTTGCCCAGGCTGGAGTGCTATGCAAAATCACAACTCAGTGCAGACCAACCTCCCCTACGTGAGCGATGCTCCCACCTCAGCCTCCCGAGCAGCTGAGACTACAGGCATGGGCCACCAGTCCCAGCTTTTATTATTATTATTATTATCATCATTATTATTATTATTATTATTTTGTAGAGAAGGGGTATCATTATCCTGCCCAACTCCTGGGCTCAGGCAACTCTCACACCTCAGCCTCCCAAAGTGCCAGAATTAGAGGCCAGTACAAACTATTTAATACAGCTTTCCTAGGTCTTTCCCCTGAACATCTTACTACACCATACATACTCCAGCCACGATAATTGTTTTCGCTTTCATGAACATGAACTCCCGCCTGTGGACGTTTATGCATGATGCTTCCTCTACTTGAAAATCTCTTCCGTCTACTGCTTCACCCCTGCGACTATTCATTCTTCAGATCTAAGACCTCTAAGGAGGTGTTTCCGGGATCCCACCTGTCTATAGTTAATACCTCCTCTGTTTCCTATAAGAGCACATATCAAACTGAATTATAGTTTTCTACTTGTTTTTATTTCCCATCAGACTTTAAATTCCATGAGAGCACACCCTATTTGTTTCCATCTATTACCAACCATTAGTAGAATTTAGCACATAGATGGCTCTCAAATGTTTGTTAAATATTTTGGCTAAGAATGTAATGCCCACACAAAATAGTTCATTCTTTTTGCATAGATAGATAGATAGATAGATAGATAGATAGATAGATAGATAGATCTTTTTCTGTGAGGCCTTCTCCACCTTTCTTCCCTCCCTCTCTCAAGACCACAAACAGCAGGGGATCTCTGAGTCCTGGGAGTTCTGCATCACCCACACAAGGCTAAGAGAAGGCCTCGAAGACAAAGCCAGGAACCTCTTCATTTGCCACCCGTAACCCACATCCCATGCCCAGCATAGGCTATTTCTTTTCATAAAACTATACATTATAAAATTGAGGCGGGGGAGAAGGAGAGAAAATAGCACAATGGCAGCTGTAGCAGGTCGGGTAATCCAGGAAGCAGATCCAAGACAAAATTAGAAATGTAAGAGATTTATGAGATGTATTGGGGAAATGTCCATGAAACATAGAGAGGAGAGGAAGCAGGTGAAGGCTGTGAGATTCCCAGGCCATGATGCAAGTCTGACACCTGGGAAAAAAAGAGGGAGAAGGAAGGAGGAAAGGGTAGAAAAAGCCTCAGATGACAGTGCAGCTCTGAGAATGTTTTAACCAAGCCAAAGAGGAGCGCCATTCGATGGGTCCCATGTTGGCAGAAATGTCCAGCTCCAGTCCCCCTGCTGTGCAGAGTCATTGGCTAGAAGCAGCCTGGGGAAGGTGTGGCCTCAGCATGACTGCTATGGTAGCTGAAGCTTCTCCCAACAGCTTCTGTCTGCTGGCACAGTGGCTTCTGAACTTCTTTGTAAGTTACTCAAACACCAGTCTGCTGTAAAGAGGGAAACTGAAAGCGAATGTCATGTATTACCTTACCTCTTTGGTTCTCAATCAAAAATCAAAAGTCAATTTTGTACCCAGGGGATATTTGGCAATGACTTCACATTTGCAATTGTCACCTCTGGCAGGGGGGTGGCTGGGGGAGGTTTGGGGGAGGCATACTGCTGGCATCTAGTGAGTAGCAGCCAGATATGCTGCTAAATGCCTTACAATGCATGGCACAGCCCACCACCACAAAGAATTTAAAAATTATCTGGCTTAAAATATCAGTGATACTCAAGTTGAGGAAGCCTGCCGTACATCAAACAGAAAAATCTTAATTCCATTTCAAGGAATGTAGTTCTTTTTGAATCAAAGCATGCAAGGTGGCAGGGCAGGTGAGCGTGGGGACATGGATAACACATGTGGCATGTCACTGTACATCTGGAGAGCACTGTAGACCCAAAATTCTACTTTCAAGCCTTCCTCATTTCTTATTTCAGTGTGTATAGTCTATGAAATAAATCACATGCACATTGAGAATAATATGAAGGCAGAATGCCACATCCACTCCGGAGTCCTGCGTCGTCTACCAGCTGTTGATATGTGTGTCCCATACAGTGTTCTCATCACTTGCAGGACTGAGGAAAGACTAATTTTTTTTTGTCAGAAAAGAAGAAAATGACCTAAAACTCTACCTTTCTATGCAACACATACCATATTCTTTACAGAGTTAACATTCTAGTATAAAACATAATTGTTTAACGAGTTTTAGTTATGGGTGGGGGATAATAAAAGTTCCATTTTCCTTTCCTACCATGGTGCCCAGACACTGTCTTCTTTATTCCATTACTCCAGGGTGAAACCATAGTGATGAAAAGGTACCCTGACCAGTCTGCTGACAGATCACTCTCATGGCCAAGAGTGGAATTTCTTAAAGTAGATATAATAATAAGAGTTTGGGAAATAATGTATTTGAAAATATGAAAGTTTCCCAGAAACATGAGATTATTCCCGGCAGCCTAAAAAAAGAAACAGAATTGGCCTTTGTGTTCCCAATTTGCAAAACCATGGTTAGCCGCCAAAGAGCTCAGCTGAGGATGGGAAGAAGAAATCAGACTGGCCGGACACGGTGGCTCACGCCTGTAATCCCAGCACTTTGGGAGGCCGGGGCGGGCAGATCACAAGGTGAGGAGATCGAGACCATCCTGGCTAACACGGTGAAACTCCCATCTCCACTAAAAAATACAAAAAACTAGCCGGACCTGGTGGCGGGCACCTGTAGTCCCAGCTACTGGGAGGCTGAGGCAGGAGAATGGCGTGAACCCGGGAGGCAGAACTTGCAGTGAGCCGAGATCGCGCCACTGCACTCCAGCCTGGGCGACAGAGCGAGACTACATCTGAAAAAAAAGAAAAAGAAAAAAGAAATCAGACAAAATTCTAACAAGGGATTTTAAAAAAGGAAGTAAAGAAAAATAAAAACCTGTTCAATCTCCTGCCTTCCACCTGCACTGATCCCCACAAGAGAAACAGTAGATGATACTGAAACAAAGTAATTTCACTGCTGGTTCATAGCTCTGGGGAAAGATGAGTTGGAAAGGATCACCTAAACTGGAGGTAGAGGTCATCTGTAGATTTCAAATGTCTGTTTTGCTTTTGTTCCATGTTACTGTAAATAATTATCAAGTGACAGTAAAGATTTATAAAAGCATTTAAAACAATGAATAAGGAGAGTTGGTGGAGTTATAAGGTGATTTTCCTGGTTTATGAACTTGTTTGAAAAAGAGCCATGACCTTATACTTAAACATGGTATAAAGGCCCAACAAAGCTATTACAATCTAATAATAAAATTATACAGTGTTTCTTTCCTCTATAGCTAATGCAGGCTTTATTTCCAAGGGGAAAAAAAACAACAACAACAAAACAGTATCAGTTTCCAAAAGGAACTTGCCTTCCATTCTTGTCAGACATTCAGGAATCAAGCTTCTCATTTTGAGCTTCTTATATTATGTAAAGAAATTCACGACTGGGCACAGTGGCTCACGCCTGTAATCCCAGCACTTTAGGAGGCC
Organism: Macaca fascicularis; assembly: GCF_037993035.2. Classification (NCBI taxonomy): domain Eukaryota; kingdom Metazoa; phylum Chordata; class Mammalia; order Primates; family Cercopithecidae; genus Macaca; species Macaca fascicularis. Next base: position 129,166,212 of record NC_088380.1, read on the forward strand.
AAGGTGGGCGGATAACCTGAAGCCAGGAGTTTGAGATCCGCCTAGGCAACATAGTGAAACCCCATCTCTACTAAAAATACAAAAATTATCTGGGATTGGTGGCACATGCCTGTAATCCCAGCTGAGGCACAAGAATCACTGGAACCCAGGAGGCAGAGGTTACAGTGAGCTGAGATCACACCACTGCGCTCCAGTATGAGCAACAGAGCAAGACTGTCGAAAGAAAGAAAGAAAAAGAAAGAAAGAAAGAAAGAAAGAAAGAAAGAAAGAAAGAAAGAAAGAAAGAAAGAAAGAAAGAAAGAAAGAAAGAAAGAAAGAAAGAAGAGGAGGAGGAGGAGGAGGAAGGAAGGAAGGAAGGAAGGAAGGAAGGAGAAAGAGAGAAAGAAGAAAGAAAAAGAAAGAAAGAAAAAGAAAGAAAGAAAGAAAGAAAGAAAGAAAGAAAGAAAGAAAGAAAGAAAGAAAGAAAGAAAGAAAGAAAGAAAGAAAGAAAGAAGAAAGCAAAAAAAGAAAAGAAGGAGAAAAGGAAATTCACAGTCAAACTGGTATGCATTGAGTCTCTGGAGGCTGAAGACAAACAAGTTTGTAATCTTATTTGTGCCATTTAAATCTTTATAATATTTAAGAAAAGGATTTTTCTTTTCTTTTCTAATCCAGGACAGTAAGGGACCAATTTGGAAGTCAGAAACTTTAGAGAAAATTGTGCTACTGACATGCTGACTTTGGCAAATGAGCCTTAGATTCCTCTTTGTATACCTGCCTTCTTGCTTCAGTTAATTGGAAAATACATGCAATGACAGAAATAAAATCTCTGGCTCTTTGAAAAGTAGGGTGCCATGGGAGAAAGACTTTTTAATAATTTTCTCTATTATGAAGGGCTTAGGTCTGGAGGATAGAGGCAAAAGCTGCAAATCCCCCTTGTTGTGCATTCACTCACATTCACTACCCAAGGCTCCCATTTTGATCGTTCCCCTTGACCAGAAAATGGAGAGTGCAAATGTGTGTTCTTAGATGCAGGAAAAATAAACATCCACCAGCTTCAGCTTCAGCTTCAGAAACGCACATGAGGAGCCTTCAGTTTGCAAAGCAACAGCCTCACGTAATAGACGACGATGTGTACATGATTCACTACAGCTTTTGACACTTCACAAATCAAGTCTGATTGGGTTTCTCATTGAAGCGATCTGACAGCGTAACCAGAAAGCCTCCTGGGGCTCTTCCTTTTTTTTTTTTTTTTTTTTTTTTTTTCGTAGCAATGGATAAAAACAACCCCAGAAACAGTCTTTTTGGAAGTGGTAGTATCCAAACTTAGTTTTCTATTTTATTTATTGTCATGCAATTGCTTCTCTAACCCATTCTATTGATCTTGAGTGGGAAGGGAAGGGGGTTGGACAGAAGAAGAGCATTGCTCCGAGTCAGGCATCTGTGGTTTGGTCCTGAGGGAAAGAAATAAATAGTCCCAACCTAGAAGAAGAGGGAGGGGAGAGGAGGGGGGAAAAAAACCCCAGAAGATTGACTGGTTTGCAAGGGATCCCAGTGGATTCCTGCTTACACCAGAGCATCATTTAAGCCTATGTTCTTCCATCTACCTTGTTTGCAGTAAATAGCTGCCCATTATGTCAGGTCAGGCAAGTGCCGGGGCGTCACAGCTCAGTGGCCGTGATCTGCTCACAGAGCAGCAAGAAAGGGCCCCCAGAGAGCAAACGCATGTGTCAAGTTCTGGAGCCGTCAAGGTTCTAAGCGACGGCTTATCTTGAAGGTTTAAAACATGCAAGCTGTCCCTACTTGCTTCTCTCCCCTCCTCCCCACCTTTCACTCTCCCTCCTCTTCTCCCCCACTCCACTTATCCCCCCTCCCCCGGTCTTTTTGCCTCTTGACAATCTGCTTGAAAGAAGACAGATGCTGGAGCAGTTTTCCTTAAGTTGGCTCTAATTCCGTAAGGTGCAATCCACCAAACACAACTCTGTCCATCTTATGAAAAGGCTAAGATCCTGAGGCAGCCCCATTTATTATTTGTCTTGACACTAACACAAATATTTTCAGATGGGTTGGAGGCTGTCACTTTACTATCTTATGTTCTTTGCCCTCAATAAATAAGACACATTAAAGTTCTTAAAGGCAAACAAAGAACTGTATCCTGGGTACCATTTGTCCTGCAGTTGCCATGTTTAATTGAACATTTTATAGCACTCTAATGCCATGTCAGGTTCTTAATGTGACATGTGTTCCTCTCTTACATTATCAAGGGCTAAGAGCATCACAGAATCTTCCTTGGATTCGTGCGTATGAGAAATAAGATTTATCCTGTGAGCTTCACTGAATCATTTATGAGTTGCCTTATCTTACCCAGGCAATTTTATAACTCATAAATGGCCCCTGTGGTCTGCTGTCTGGATTTTGTTTACTATAAAATCCCAAAATAGTATGACTATTTTTAAGATGGCAAGCTAAATTTTGCCGCAATATAGAAGTATTCTGTATCTGTCCTTTATTCTGCCATTTGCTGGTCCTAGTTAAAGGATGGAACCAATTCTGGGAAAGGACGATGCTCGTGGATGGCACTTTAGAATCTCTAGTCCTACTATAGGGCAAAGGTAAGAGCCAGTGACTGCCAAACTTTATAAAGTAATTATGGTGTTTGGCAATTATCTTTAGAGAATGCTGTCCTGGACAGAGCTAGACAGCGGTGGAACCTCTAACTGCTTACGTTCCAGCAGAAATTAGCCACGTCTCAACAAGATACACACTCAAACCAACACTGAAAAAGTGCAGGATGTTGGGTAAATCAGGAGGAGATTAACTGTGTTTAATTAAGAGGAAAAGAAACGTGAATGTTAAAGGTGCATAATGAAAGGAGGATTGTGGGAAGTTGTGTTTTTGTCATGTCATTTACAATGGGAAAACTTCATGAAATAGATGGATGTGCAGTGTGTCCTCAAATGAGAGACAGCCAGCTCCCTGGGCTTACTAAGTCCCTGTCACATACAAAGTCCTCAGCTCCATACAGAGTGCTGTGAGTGTTCACCCAGACAACACTATTCTCTTCCAGCTCAGTCATGGGATAAATAACTTAAACATATTTCAGAAATGTCTTAGGCAGACAGTGTGGTTTTTCAATCGGCACATAACCACAGTGTCCAATTTTCCCCTGAGTATTCTGAGTTTTTCTGTGTATTTCTGGTAATAAATACAACTTAGTATTCATTTCTGGGGTCTGTTTATTTCAGGGTGACTGAGTATTCAAAAGCTCCTTGTAATATATAAAATGTATGAGATACTTTTTGCATTGAATCAAAATTATACATTTAATTTTTCAAATATTTCCTTTAAAATTCAATCACCAGCCAGGCATGGTGGCTCATGCCTGTAACCCCAGCACTTTGGGAGGCTTAGGCAGGAGCATCACGAGGTCAAGAGATCGAGACCATCCTGGCCAAAATGGTGAAACTGCTTCTCTACTAAAAATACAAAAATTAGCTGGATGTGGTGGCGAAGCTGAAGCAGGAGAATTGTTTGAACCCGGGAGGTGGAGGTTGCAGTGAGCCGAGATCGTGCCATCGCACTCCAGCCTGGTGATAGACCAAGACTCTGTCTCAAAAGAAAAAAAAAATCAATCATCAACCAAACACTGGAAAGGATTTTTTCACATTTTTGCATGAGAGGCAGTACAGCCCAGTTCATTGTATCTTTATTTCACAGCTGCTGTGTCATTTTTCTCTCAAGTCTCAGTTTACTCATCTGTAAAATGGAAATACTGATACCTGACTTGAAAGCCTGTTATAAAGATTAAATATGAAGTGTCTAATCCAGTACCTAGAACATTCATTGGCATGAAATAAATGTCCACTGTTGTTGTTTTCATTATTATCAGGTATGTGTAAACTTCATATATGAAACTCTAGAAAAGATTGTGTGTAAAATTTTGTAGGCATTTTGGCACTTTAACTTTCCATCATAGAATATGGTAGTGACAGGATAAGGATGGGGAAATTGGCTACATTCATCATTTATTCCTTCCACAAATATTTGCTGAGTGCCCTACCCTGCATAAACATTATGAAAAATCACAAGAGAGATGGCAAATACTTCAGCTAGATAGTCATGAGGGTTAGAGTCAAAACTAAAAACTTCAGTCATTGAGTTTACGCAAAACCTCTTGATAGGTTTTCAAGGGAGAAGTTCTAGATTCTGTTCCTCTATAATGTACCCTTCATGGGAAATCAAGTAAACCTAATGATTCAGACTCTTGGATCCAAGGGCTCACTCCATTTCTGCAGATTTCTTCAAATTTCTACCAATATCCTCTTTACAGAAAGCCAATGTTGTGCCTTTTCTTACTTGAATTTGTTATAAGGGAAGGCTGACAAACCTATTCTTATCTTCTTATCCTTCCTAGTCATTGTAGAAACCTCTGTTATTAAAATATTTTTTACAGATGAGCAATTCATACCACGCCTATAATAAATTTTTCCATTTTCCCCAGGATGCAAATGTGAGAAACATCAAAGAAATTCAATTATAAAAACCTATTTTCATTCAGTTAAGGACAGGAAAATTTATTATGGGTTGCTATTTGCCATGTTTCACATGGGCATAAATGAATTCAATTTCAATCAAAGTATCAAGTCTTTTCTAATAGGTTTTGACTGGACTGAACACAAGCATCTTGACATGTGTATTGAGAAGATACAGCTCTGCAAACATGCCTAAGGAATGAAGATTTTGTAAAAAGGAATTTAGCTACCTAGACACATTTAGAGATCTGGTTCTGAACATATTTATTTAAGGAGGGTGTATGTGAGGTAGCACAATTATTATTTTGATGTGTGACTTTAAGTTGTCCCATTTTGAATACCTGGCTTTATCTGAGAAAGAAGCATGAGATCCCCACCACAACTCCACTGGACACCCATTTGTTTTTCAGCGAATTCTGCATGGTTTCTCTGCTTCATGCCACGGTAGGAGAGATGCTGGGTGTTCTCAAGCATCCAGATAACTAGGGGTTTTGCCTTCTGTATAGGTACTGGATTATATATGGCCAGTGGTGTATTCTTTCTCTCTAAAAGGTTTCTTCCTTCTACTCACTTATTACAGGAGGAAGCACAATATAGAAGTTTTATTTCTCCTTTTAGCCACAGAATCTGAGTAAAATGTATAAGTAAAATTACTCCAAATGAGGTGCAAGGCAGATGACCACAGCACCTTCGTGTCCCAAGTGGCAAAGCAGGCCTCCAGCTGGAGAGGGTATATTGGTAGAATCTCTCATAAAATAATTTGGCACTGCTTTTATATCATTCAAATCTGAATGACTCAGAAATTTTACTCGAAGGCATATACCATAGAGAGATTGTTGCCCATGTGCACCAAAAGAACTGTACCAGAATCATCTTAGCAGCACTGTTTGTAACAACAAAAACTGAAAATGTTTCTAGTGTATACTAAAAGGAGAGTGAATAAATAAATTGTGGAACTTTAACACAATGAATTATTGTAAAGCAGTGAAAATAAATATTATCTTCATGCAATAATAATATTGAAAGTGAAACGTGAAAAAACAAGTCAGGAAAAACATATACATACATACATACATACATGGACACATATATACATATAATAATACTATTTATATAAAGCTCAAAATTATACAAAAATAAAATGTAAGAGTGTTTACCTCCAGGAGTTGGTGCAGTGCAGGGGGATGTGAATGGAAGCAGCACCTAACTTGTAATAACAGTATTAGTAATTTTCATGGTCTTCAGTTGAGTAGTAGCCATGCTAGGGTTGATTTTATTAACATGCCTCATGGTTTACATATATCATCTTGTATATATGAAATAGCACATGATAAAAAAAACAAAACTCAATTTCAAACAAAATCTTACCTAAAGCAAAAAATTAATGGACTTCAAACCAATTCACATATATATGGGCCTAATCCTAATAGATAATTTCTGAGTGCCCAGCAGTGCAGAGATCTGTGATGCAATTTAGAGACAACACACAGGACTATTTCAGCGTCTATCTGCAAGTCTTGCTTTAAATTTTCCACTGTTATTTGCCTTTTTCTCATCTATCATAGCTTATGAATGAATTTCTGAGGGTAACATTTACTTGATAAAGCTTCCAGGAATTCTTTAAAATTGTCATGCTTAAAATATCAACTTAAATTGTACACATCCCCGTTTGAGATCTCCACAGCATATTCTTTACCTTTCTAAAGGATTTCACAGAGCTTTGCAGGCAAACTCACAGACTAAGGAGACAGACACACTAATAACCCTACAGTTTGTGTGCTACTAAAACACCCATATCAGCCCTATTTTTAAAAATATTTGCTATTCCCTTCTACTTCAAAAGAAGTTTACTATATATACCCTATCTTAATTTCTCAATAAGATGGGGAATTTCTAGAGGTTATCTGTGCTTGGGGCTTTGAACCCTGGTGAAAGTCACTCTTCAAAGTCATGAGGAATTATAATAATGAATACATCTCCATTCACCGTATTTGTAGTTGAAAACACATAAACATTGAAAAGTAAAAAATACAGGAAAGTAAATGTGTATTGGCAATATTTAATTATTTTGCAGCTGATATATTGAAAAATGTTTTTTCTGTTTAGTCTGAAACATCAGGAATTGTTTTCATTACATAATTTTTTTAATGCCAAAATGGAAAAAAAAAAAATGTTAAGGTCAAAGTTGTGAAAAAGACCTTAAAAGATCCTGATGAAACCCTATTATTGCAACTGAAGTTTTTTCACCCAATGATTAGAAAATGCCATTCTGAGAGAAATTATTGGTGGTAAAACCACGACGGCACATAGACCTAATGGCTATTCCTCAAAGGTAAGTCAAAACGTTCCATGAGCTTCTCTTATTGATTGTTGTTCCCCAGTGCACCTCTGGGAGCACAACAGCAAAGAAATGTTTTGATCGGAGAAAGAGTGACCTTTACTTTGGAAGTGTTTTAATGCTGTGATATGCTGAAATAACTAACTGAAAAGATAACAAAGCAGGGAAAAACCTTATTATTTTGTAACCCATGGGGAAATGGGCATTTTTAAACTTTTCTACAAAATCAGAAATCTGATAAAATTCTTGAGGCTAGATCTGAAATGCTGTGTTCCTGATTGGAGTAAAACTTAATATCCTTACATAAGCAATGAAGAAGCACACACCAACACTCAAAGGCCTACATACACGCCTTTCTATTGATGCACGGAAGAGGAGAAGTGCTCACGTCGTGGCAACCAGAGCTGCCAGCTAAGATGTGCCGGCCAGCATGCTCTGCACGTGCGCCCATCTTTTCACAGTCTGTACACTAACGCTGTCAGGCAGCCATTGTTATACTCATTTTATAACAGAGGAGTCTAAGGGCCAAACCACTTAAGTAACTTGTCTCAGGTCATACAGTGAGTATGTGACAGGGTTCTATGCCATAAGCAGGGTTCTCACCAATGAGAATTACAGGTTGTTGATCAGAGCACCTGTAGATTGCCAAATTTGAAGTGCACCTAATATGAATAATTATTGAGTAGTTCCTTAAGACAGTAAGAACCAGTTTTCTACATTAAACCATTTGCAATGGTGAAAACAGAAGCAAAGACACAGACTCAAGATTTTTCTATCAGGATTTCTTTTTGGCATGTTGGTTCAAATCTGACTTGCTTTTTCCTTGTTTAGGGATTTTATCTTTTCTTATGAACAGAAGCATTTATTGATGTCAGTGGCTTGCTCTATTTCTCAACAATTTCACCCAACAGATCTCCATATTTGGATCAATCAGATGGAAAGTCACAATATCACAAAGAGCTCTGGGAAAAAGAAAATTTAATTTATAATTAAAGAACCTGAGTCTCTGTGAGCTTGCTGTCTTCAAAAGTAATTTGACTTGACATTAGCAGCCAGCGTGAATCATGGAGAGAGCACGCAATGAAGGCCACGCTGTTCTAATGTTCACTATTAGAAAAAATGTTCTTCCCATGGTCAATGTCTGCTTCCTGTATAGGGAGGTAGAGTCCGTCTCCCAGTTCTGGCTCCCTAGGTGCATTCCTAGAAGCTGCTGGGGCATTGGAATATGTCCTGGAACATTACCTTCTTTGCCTGTAGTCCTCAGATGGTAGATCACAATGTCCACTCTCTGTAACACAACCCCACCCAAGCCATTTTCTTTTCCTTTTTTCTTCTGTTCCACTACTGCCAGACACTGAACATATGAGCCCACCTTTGCCATTTCCCACCTCTTCCCCATGCCTCCCATGGAAGGGTACACAGTGGTCATTACACAGTCCTTCACTCTGCAGCACCCAGTTGGCAAGTCATTCTCAGTTCTTTGGCTCACAATACAAAGGATGAATAATATGCTGCTCTTAGGTCCTTCAAACTAAGGTGTGGGTGGCACTCCTCACCAGAACTGCAGTACACCTACTCTGTCATTAAAGGGGGCAAATGTTAGGTTTTTTTTTGTTCTGAATAAGGAGGCGATCCTTCTCAATTGAGCTTCAAAAGAAAACATTGAATACTGAAAAGAAACACATGAAGTAAGTACTATTGCTCCTATTTGATAAATAAGTAAAGCAAGGATAAGAAATATTAAGTAAGTTGCCCAAGGTCACACAGCTTTTAACAAAAAGAGTCAAGGGCCAGTCCCAGCAGTCTGTCCTCAATAGCTATGTTCTCAGCCATTCCAATTCCTTTTAAAATTACCTAGCACCATCCTTAAGAAATAACATTGAATGCTTTGTAGAAATAGAAAACCTGGAGGAAATACAAAAGCAATATAATATTTTTGACTATGAACTATGTCTTATTCAACTTTGTATCATCCTTTCCTATTATAGTGCTTGTTATTACCCATACACTATATTTAAAGCACACTAAAAATGCTACTCCCAAAGACAGTCAAAGATGACTTTCTAGAGAATACAATGCCCAAACTAAGTCTTAAGAGAGATTTAAGATTCAGTCAGGCAAAGCTTTTACAAATTTAAACTGTAGTATTCAGGATTAGTGAAAAATAGCATTTCTTTGCAAGATGAAAACTTAGAAAGTGAAAGAAATGAGGCTATAGAACATCACAATAACAAGAATCACTCTGCTGAACACAGTGGGTCTCAAGGGGCAATCTTCATTGTAAATATGGCTAATGAAGCCTTCCCATTTCTGGGCAAGTCAGCTTCAGTTCACACTTTAAAAAAAAAATAAATGCCAGGTGCAGTGGCTCACACCTGTAATCTTAGCACTTTGGGAGGCCAAGGTGGACAGATTGCTTCAGCCCAGAGTTCAAGACCAGCCTGGGCAACATATGGGGACCTTGTCTCTACAAAAAAAAAAATTAAAAAAAACTAGCCAGGCATGGTGGCATGTGGCTACTTGGGAGGCTGAGGTGGAAGGATATATTGGTCCATTCTCACATTGTTATAAATAAACCACCCTGGACTGGGTAATTTATAAAGAAAAGAGATTTAATTGACTCACAGTTCCACATGGCTAAGGAGGCCTCAGGGAACTTATAATCATGGCAGAAGGGGAAGCAGGCACATCTTACATGGCAGCAGGTGAGAGAGAGAGTAAAAAGCCCAGGGAAACTGCTATTTATAAAACCATCAGATCATGTGAGAACTTCCTCGCTATCATGAGAACAGCACAGAGGAAATCATCCCCATGATCCAATCACCTCCCATCAGATCTCTCCCTCAACACCTGGGGATTACAATTCAAAATGAGATTTGGGTGGGCACACAGAGCCTTACCACATCATTCTGCACCTGCCCCACCACCCCCACCAAATCTCATGTCCCTTTCACATTTCAAACCAATCATGCCTTCTCAACAGTCTCTCAAAGTATTAATTCATTCCAGAATTAACCCAAAAGTCCAAATTCAAGGTCTCATCTGAGACAAGGTAAGTCACTTCCACCTATCAGCCTGTAAAATCAAAAGCAAGTTAGTTACTTCCAAGATACAATGGAGGTACAGGCATTGGGTAAATGCTCTCATTTATCCAATGGGATAAAATGGCCAAAACAAAGGGGCTATAGGCCACATGCAAATCTGAAATCCAGCTGAGACACCATTAAATCTTAAAGCTCCTAAACAATCTCTTTGACTCCATGTCTCACATCCAGGGAATGATGATGCAAGGGGTGGACTCCCATGGCCTTGGGCAGCTCCACCTGTATTAGTGGTTTTTCATTCTTCTGATAAAGACATGCCCAAGACTGGGTAATTTATAAAGAAAAAGAGGTTTAATGGACTCACAATTTCACTTGGCTGGGGAGGCCTCACAATCATGGTGAAAGGTAAAAGGCACATCTTACACGGTGGCAGGCAAGAGAGAATTAGAGCCAAGTGGAAGGGGTTTCCCTTATAAAACCATCAGATCTCATATGACTTATTCACTATCACAGAACAGTAAGAGGCAAATCACTCTCAGGATATAATTATCTACCCCTAGGTCCCTCCTACAACATGAGAGAATTATAGGAGCTACAATTCAAAATGAGATTTTGGTGGGAACACAGCCAAACCATATCCCCACCCTATGGCTTTGCATGGTAAAGCCCCTCTCCTGGCTGCTTTCACAGCTGGCATTGAATGTCTGTGCCTTATCCAAGAGCATGGTGCAAGCTGTCAGTGGATCTGCCATTCTGGGGTCTGGAGGATGATAGCCCTCTTCTCAAAGCTGCACTAGGCAGTGTCCCAGTGGGGACTCTTTGTGGGGGCTCTGACCCCATATTTCCCTTCTGCATTGCCCTAGCAGAGGTTCTCCATGAGGGCTCTGGCCCTGCGGTAAACTTCTGCTTGGACATCCAGGCATTTCCAAACATGCTCTGACTACAGGCAGAGGTTCCCAAACGTTAGTTCTTCAATGCTGTGCACTCGCAGGCCCAACACCATGTGGAATACACAAAGGTTTGAGGCTCACACCCTCTGAATCAGTGGGCCAAGCTGTATCTTGACCCCTTTTAGCCATGACTGAAGCTGAAGTAGCTGGGAAAGAAAGCAGCAAGTCCCAAGGCTGCACAGAGCAGGGGTATCCTGGGTTCAGCCTATGAAACCATTTTTCCCTCCTCAGCCTCCAGGCCTGTGATGGAAAGGGCTGCTGCCAAGATCTCTCACATACCCTGGAGACATTTTTCTCATTGTCACAGTGATTAACATTTGACTCTTTGTTACTTATGCAAATTTCTGCAACTCGCTTGAATTTCTCCCCAGAAAATGTTTTTTTCTATCACGTCATCAGGCTGCAAATTTTCCAAACTGTTATGCTCTGCTTCCCTTCTAAACATAAGTTCCAATTTCAGATTATCTCTCTCAAGTTCAAAGTTCCACAGATATTTAGGGAAGGGGCAAAATGCCAACAGTCTCTGTACTAAAGCATTGCAAGAGTGACCTTTACTCCCATTCCCAATAAGTTCTTCTTCTCCATCTGGGACCACCTCAGCCTGGACTTCATTGTCCGTATCACTATCAGCATTTTGGTCAGAACCATTCAACAAGTCTCTAGGAAATTCCAAACTTTCCCACATCTCCCTGTCTTCTTCTGAGCCCCCAAACTGTTCCAACCTCTGCCTGTTACTGAGTTCCAAAGTCACTTCCACATTTTCAGGTATCTTTATAGCAGCACTCCACTACCTCACTACAAATTTACTCTATTAGTCCTTTCATATGCTACTATGAAGAAATACCCAAGACTGGTAATTTATAAAGGAAAGAGGTTTTTTTGATTCACCATTCTTCATGGCTGGGGATGCCTCAGGAAACTTACAACATGGTAGAAGGGGAAGCAGGCACATCTTACATGGCAGCAGGCAAGAGAGAGAGTGAAAAGCCCAAGGGAAACTGCCATTTATTATACCATCAGATCTCGTGAGAACTCCCTATCATGAAAACAGTCCGGAGGAAACTGTCCCCATGATCCAATCACCTCCCACCAAGTCTCTCTCTCAACACCTGGGAATTATAACTCAAGATGGGATTCGGGCAGGAACACAAATCCTAACCATATCAGAGGATCACCTGAGTCTGGGGAGTTGAGTCTGCAGCATCATGATCACACCACTGCACTCAAGCCTAGGCAAGAGAGTGAGATCCTGCCTCAGAAAAAATGATAATAATAAGTAAAAAATAAAATAAAATAAACAAATAAGCAAGTCACAGGGTAATGTCTCTCAGTCTCTCAGTCTTGAAAGGTCTAGTCCTTGTTGGTTCCTGTTTAAACAAGATCTGCTCTTTCCAGAGCCACATTCAATTTGGCCCTACAGTGACGCAATGATAAAATCAAGTCCTGCTAGATTACAGAAGGCCACTTTTTTCAAGTCTTAGCACATATTAATGTAATAAATCTGGCTACCTGAGCAGAAAAGGTTGCATACAGTTGAGATTCTTTTTTGCTGTAGTTATAATTATTATTATTTACCACAAAATGGCATAATTGTTTTTAAAAGGGTTTTTTTTTGTAGATATGTAAAAAGGATATATGTATTTGTATATATATATTTTTAAATGTACTTCTTCTCTGCTCTCAAGAAAACACTTGTGTATTAGATTGATGCTAGATACCTTCTAAAGCATGCACACACCACATCAGTCTTTTGGTTGTTGCAATGCTCTAAAGAAGTTCATTGCATCTGGATTTCTTAGCCAGCCACTTAGACAAAGTCTGTGGGGAAGCAAACTGAAAACTTATGAAAGTCTATGAGTTGTATTTTGAAGTGCCAAAACCAAGCTGCCAAAAATACTTACTAAAACAAATACTGTGCCAAAAATACATACAAATTAAATTTAAGTTATAGAGAGTAACTCAGCAAGACACTTAAAGTAGAGTTTCCAGTGGCTCATGGGTCTCAAATAACAGGCAGGCAGTAATGCGAGATTAGGCATATTTTCTTTTCTAGTTTTCTGTTCAACATTGCTGTTTTATGAGCCCAGTAATATGTACTGGGGATTATAAAAAATTTGGTGATAATGAAATGAGAAAATAAAGTATGTGGGAACTACATTGGCTTGTCTTATAAAAGATGGTCTACTAGGCCAGCATTGGTAGAAGACATGAAATATCCCTCAGGAGCTCCCTGTTAATAAGCTATCATGACTGTTATTGCCACCTTAGCCACCCAACTACGACAGAAGACCAGCCTTCACTTGAGCATCTATGCCCAGAGTTTATGGCCTTGCCTTGGAAGTCCTCAACCTGGCTCAAGTCTACTCTGACTGCTGTGTACCTGAAGTAGAAAGAAGAAAGCCATTCCATTTATATCTAACATCAATACCTCTGAAGTTGATACCAGTTAACAAAAATCTCCCAAACAGGAAGCCCTGCCACTATTCTCAGCTCTAGGCTACAAGGAGACTTCTGGTGAACTGTGAAAGTTCCTAGAAGATCTTTGAAATTTAGTTCTTTTGAACTTGATCACCAACTAAAGACTTTAACCTCCAGTTTGCTGAGTGATTTTAGAGTAACCATCTTTTAGCTGGAGTTTATGGTCCTGGGAGATCAATGGATGGCTTTAAGTGGGTCTATGAACTCCTGAAAATATAAGGAACATGTGCAGGCATGCATGTGCGTGCACTCATGCATGGGAATTCTCAAAGGAATCTATGCTCAAGAAATTTGTAAGACCTATGCATCTCTAGGCTTCAGCATAATTCATCTTTTTCAAGAATCCTGGAAGGTCACTGAGTATTGAGTAATCATCTAGCACATTATGCACTGGGAAGTAATTGCATTCAGATAATTCTCAGAAGTTAAGGATGGATATATATATACACACACACAGATATATACATATATACATATACACACACACATATATATATGTATATACATATATATAGAGAGAGTGGCGAGATCAACACCAAAACTAGTGTCAAGACCTATACCTAAAACACAACAGCTTACCAGGAATTACTATGCTAATTTCTGTGGCACTTCTGCTGATATTAGAAATGAGGTAGAGAGTAAACAAATTTGTTGAATTTCTCATCTGATTTCCACCTACTTACATTGGGTAAAATATTAATGGGCAGTGGCCACTTCCCAAACTATTCTTCACAAAGGATGTGAATTCTTCACAAAGGATGCCAATAATCATCATCCTAAAACACAGATCCGACAGAATGATATACCCCTCTTGAAAACTTGCAATCATGGATCCCTGATGTCTGCAATGAGAAGCTGAGCCCATGGCTCAAGGTGCTTCATGGTCTGTTTCTGCTATTTCTTCAGCCAGATCTCTCAGCACTTCCAATCTGATGCCCAGTTATGCCAGACCAAAATATTTAATTCATTTATAGTACCATGCCCCATGATTCTGTACACAGTACAGCCCTCCTTGAAAGGCCCTTCACCTCATAAACTTCCACTCATTCTTTAAGACACAATATAGGAAGGTTTACTTGAATTTTCTCATAGAGTGACCCTTCCCTTGTACCTCAACTTCTATCTGCCCCTACATGCTCTCATCATACTGCACTGTATAGATTTCCTATTAAATTGTGAGCTCCTTGAATTCAAAAACGGTGTTATTCATCCATTGGTCCCCGTTGTCTGGTCCACGAGTGGAGACCATTCAATATTTGGTGAATTGAATATTCTGTGGGTCTAGGCAAACAAGGGATGGAGGCCAAAGGGCAAAGTACCATGAGAATAAACGAATCATTTAAGTGGGTGACACAGACCAGGCGTTCAATCTCTGATTCTAGGACAGAGGGTGTTTATAATCCTCCCTAACTATATGATTTCCTAATATGGGATGATGAGCACAGGATGGAAAAATTGCCGGACACTTGGGTGGGTATTTGTGTCTATGAATTACTAGTATCGTCCAGGTGAACTGCAGGTACAAAAACTGGATATCTGAAAACTTCCTTTAGTATGCGTGTTAAGAACAGCATCCTTTTCTTATTTTCAGACTTACACTTTCACCTCCTTTTCCCATCTTAGTAAGCATTACTTTGGAACCCAACATAGTTTGAGTACCAGAAGGAGGGAGAGTAAAAAGGGGAGCATAGAAGTTCTTTCTTGACTGTCCCATTTGTAAGGTGGCTTCATCGTCTCTGAAGATCTGCCCCGTGCATATTTAAAGATGACCTCTATTCTCTTGGGCATTTCATGTCTTCTCTTGCAGTCCCCACTGGGAGCTCATTACTGTACTGCTGGGCTGCAGGGGATGCATCTCCCTCCGGTTGCTGCTCAGCCTCCATCCCTATTTTTTCAGCATTTCATCCCGCTCAGACTACTGTGATCCCATGGCATTTCCAGATGGTATTTTTTATTTTATTTTTTAACTGATAAAAACTGTATGTATTACTGATGTACAACATGATGTTTTGATATATTTATGCCTGTGGAATGGCTCAATCAAGCTATTTTTGTGGGGAGAACATTTAAAATCTACTCTCTTATCAATTTTAGCTCTTCTAAATTTATTTCTCCTGTCTAACTGAGGTTTTTATATATTTCGCCAGGGTCTCCCCAGTGCTCACCCCTGCCCCCATCCCCACCCAGCCCTTGGTATCCAGCATTCTACTCTCCCAGGCAGAACTCTTTTTTTTCTTCTTCTTCTTCTTTTTTTTTTTTTTTTTAGATGGCGTCTCACTCTGTCACCAGGCTGGAGTGCAGTGGCACAATCTCAGCTCACTGCAACCTCCTGGGTTCAAGCGATTCTCCTGCCTCAGCCTCTAGAGTAGCTGGGACTACAGGTGTGCACCACCACACCTGACTAATTTTTGTATTTTTAGTAGAGACGGGGTTTCACCACGTTGGCTAGGATGTTCTCGATCTCTTGACCTCGTGATCCGCCTGCCTCGGCCTCCCAAAGTGTTGGGATTACAGGCATGAGCCACCACACCCAGCCAGAACTCTTAAGCAAGATATAAAAGAGCTTCAGTCCATTTCTCTCCACCTGCCCCACATCAGGTTTGTTAAGAAAGCTCAGGGCTTCCTGCTGCCCACCATTATGAGAGTGAGGCTAGTTCCTTTCCCTCTGCCACCTCTGGCCTTAGTCACAGATGTTTGACCTTAAGCTCCTCATGCTATGTCAAATGAGGGATTTTTAACTGCACTGTGGCAACCTTCAACTCTATGTCCTCCCAACCACTAGGGGTGTGTGGTAAGTTCCTCAGGGGCTTCCTTAAGCCCCTCTCACCAGACCAGAGGTGAGGGACAAACAATCTCCATCCTTCCTCCTTGAAGTGGGACCAGGAATCATAGCATTTGGCTGCCTCCAAAGAAATCTGCCTTCACAATTCCCTCTCTTCTTTCTCTGGTATTTGCTCCTCTGAAGGGCAACACCTATTGTAGTATCTTAGTATTTCAGTCATAGGTTTCAAGGTAACGTCTTACTATAATGTAACATTATAGTAAGAACCTAAGGGTTGCTGTGAGAAATTGGTAACAGAATCCAGTAAAGCACTTAGCACAGTGTTTACAAAACCTTTTAGGAGTAACAATGTTATTATCACTCCTGATATAAACACTGTTACTTTGAAATAGTCTACTACTTTAAAAATCTGTTTATGCATCTCCTTTTTAGATTTGTTACAGATTTTTATTTCCTTTAGGGAAGTATATTGTAGTCTCTGGTATACTTGAAAGAACATTTGCTAACTTAAAAGGAACAAGGTTTCATTTCAGACTTTCAGCTGTCAATTTAGATAAGTGTTGACATGAAGGATCCTTTTGTTAGGACTAAGTGTTTTAAAGGAAGTGGCATTGGTTTTAGTTACATGCATAATGAGACCTCTTTCACTTTGACCCCAAAACTTCCTAATTTAGCTTAAACTAATATTTGCATACAAGACAGTATGTTTTATTGAAGGTGAGGGGCATTTGTGGCAATATAGCAAGAAGACCTCCCACTAAAAGAACACAGAAATTCTGCATAGAGCAGAACAGAAAACATTTTTTCCATAAATAACTGAGGTTGAATAAAAAGGGAAATCACAGTGTACTAGAAAATAAAAAGGCAAGAAAATAAAAAGGCAACACAGTGATTTTAACTGACATTGTAGAGGCTCAGGGAGGGTATCAGACTGGAAGCGGACCCTGGTGGAGCCTGTGGCTTGGGAAGGAGGCTAGAGGTTTCATAACCACAAAAGGCCTGTGGGAATGGCACACAGTCTATGTAAAGCATAGAGCTGGTAATGAGATCTCTGCTCTTTGTAAACATACATGGAACATTAACTAATATTGACCATATGCTAGGCTGGCCATCAAGCAACTCTCAATGAATTTCAAAGTATTTAAATTTTACAGAATACGTTCTCTGAATACAGCAGAATTAGGCTAGAAATTTATCACACACACACATACACACATACACACACACACAAACACACCCCACTATGGAATCCTCATATTTCTTCAGTAATAAGAAAAAAAAAAAAACTTCTAAATCATCAGTGGGTCAAAGATGAAATCACAAGAGAAATCAGACAATATTTTTAAATGAATGGTAATAAAATACTACATATCAAATCTTGCAGCTAAAATATTGCTTAGAGAGAAATGTATAGCCCCAAGTTTAGAATATTAAATATTAAAAATATTAGAAAACAAGAAAAGTGAAACATCAATTAGCTAATTATCCCTTACGAGATAGCTAGAAAATGAATAGGAAATTAAACCCAAAGACAGAAAAGAAAGGAAATAATAAGGACAGTTTTTATACAACAATGACTAATTCAGCCTGTATTAAAACAAATGTTAACAATACACAATACCATAGGATGAACCAGTTAAACAAATAAAATATAAAACAAACATGTAATAGAATTAGCAAAGCCAAAAGTCAGTTCTTTGACTGACTTTTTATTTGACTAATAAAATTGAAAAATTCCTGTCAAAACTATCAAGAAAAAAATGAGAAAAATAACACATCATCAATACCAAGAATGAAAAGAGGAGGATAGTATTATAGATTCTGCAAATATTTTAAAAATTAAAAGTGGATAACATGTTCCCTTGATATGATGTGATGACAATGGCATTTTGCCTCTCTGGTCTTCCTTTTAAAAACAAGTAACTTCAGCCCAACCATGAGAAAAACATCAGAAAATCCAAAGTAAGTAACATTCTACAAAAGACCTGACCAGTACTCTTCAAAACTGTCAAGGTCGTCAAAAACAAGGAAAGTCTAAGAAAGCAGAGATATGGCAACTAAATGTAATTTAATGCTCTGGACGAAATCTTTAAACAGAAAAAAAGGCATTAGTCTACAATACATTAACAACACTGTGTTGCATACTTAAAATTTTGTTAAGAGAGTAGCTCTGGTGTTAAATGTTCTTACTACCAGAAAACAAAAGAATGAGGGAGAAAACTTTTAGGAGTGATGGCCTTGTCTATGACCTTGTTTATGGTAAGGGTTACATAGATGTATACTTGTCTTTGAACTCTTTAGTAAGTATACATTTAATATGCAAACCTTTTATATGTCAGTCATACCTCAATTTTTAAAAATGCACTAGGGGCAGAGTGCAGTGACTCACACCCGTAATCCCAACATTTTGGAAGGCCAAAGCGGGAGGATAACTTTAGCCCAGGAGTTTGAGACCAGCCTGGGTAATATAGTGAGACCACATCTCTACAGAAAAAAATAAAAATTAACCAAGCATGATGGTTCATGCCTGTATGTCCAGCTACCCTGGAGGATGAGGTGGGAGGATTTTTTGAGCCTGGGAGGTGGAGGCTGCAGTGAGCCAACATCTTGCCACGGCCCTCTGGCCTGGGTGACAGAGCAAGACCCCATCTGAAACACACAAACACACACACACACACACACACACATGCACACAAGAAAAACTAATGAAATTTAAATATAGTATGGAGTTTAGTTAATGATAATGTGTCAATATTGGTTCATTGGGGATGACAAATGTACCATAATAACATAAATTTTTAGCATTGGGGGAAGTGAGGATGAAGTATTATGGAAAATCTCTGTACTAGCTTTTCAACTGTTTTGTCAATCTAAACTATTTTAAAATAATAGCTTTATTTAGTAAAATATTATAAGTAGGTGTTATTAACATTATATCATGAATAGAATGTCAATAAATTATAAACTTAAATAAGCTGGACAAGTTCCTAGAAAAGGATAAGTTACAGAAACTGACATACGGAGAAACAGAATATATAAATAGTCATATTATGTAACTATTTTAAATATTAAATTCATCATTTAAAACCTTCCTACTAAAACCTTTGGCCCAGAGAACTTCATTGGTGAATTGTAACAAATATTAAAGAAAGAATGCCAGTGTTGCACAAACTGTTCCAGAGAATTTAAATGGAGAGAATAATTTTTAATTTATTTTCATTCTACATAATTTGACATGAACTTTACAAAAAGGATAATTGTAGGCCCATTTCACTAATAATAGACACAATAATCTTATACGTTAACAAACTGAACCCAGAAATATAGAAAAAGGTCAATGCAATATAACACAACCAAGTTGAGTTTATTTCAAGAATGATAAGTTGGTTTAAAATTTGAAAATCATTCTGTATAACTCTTCACATTAACAGGATAAAGAAGACAAAACCGCAAACATCTTAATAAATTCAGAAAATCTCCTGTTTATATTAATAATAAAAATTGTTAACAAATAGGAATAGAGGGGAGTTTCCTTAAACTGATAGCATAATTGTATATATAAAAATTTAGACATCTATATATAAAATATTAGAATTAATAAGTTTGCAAAGTCAGTGGATACAAGATCAATATGCAATTATATTTTTGTGGGACAAGAACAAGCAGTTAGGAAACAAAAAAATTAAAGATACCATACTTAATACAGTCAAAATTCCTAAATACCTCGAAACAGACATAGTGAAAGATATAATAAATGTCCTGTGCACAGAAGTTATACAATATTATTGAAGGAAATTAAAGAAAACTTCTTGAATCCATCTGGGATCAATTTTGGCATAAGATGGGAGGTAAAGATTTAATTTAATTTTTTCCAATTAGTGAAAAAACTGTTTTAGCATAAACTGGATATTCCTTTGCTGATTTGAAATGTCACGCTTCACGTACCCTAAGATTTTGTTTATTCTTGGGGCTGTTTCTGGACTTGTTCCACTGGTTAGTCTAATATTATAAATACTCAAAACTAGTATAGCTGTTAGTATAGCTGTTAGTATAGCTAACAACTAGAATACATGTTAGAAAACAAAACTTCAAGCAATTTAGTTTAATGATCTAATTGACTTTCATTAGTGATTCATAAATTGGGCAACATTTCATCTTAAAAAAAGAAAAAGGTTCGCTGAGCATGGCAGAACAACTGGTTTTTGTATGGCTTGAACAGGAACAAGGAAACAGTGTAATACAAAAAAGTGAACAAGTTAACACCAGGTTACTTCAGATTACTTTTCTTCCAGGGATAAAGCAGAGGGGACATCCTTCTCATGCCAGCTTAGGTTGACTGAGTCCTTCCCAACTGGTTAATCTTAAACTCCTGAGGTTGTTTGTTTGTTTGTTTGTTTTGTAAAAACGGTCCTGTTTGCAGATTTTTCTTTTCTTTTTTTTTTTAAGTTTCAGTTTGACTTTATAGCACTTAACATGAGTAACTCCATTATGGTTTGTCTGTTGGGATCGACTTCAGAAGCTCAGTCTAAAGCAATGACTTCCCATAAATTTTATTTAGCATAGCTTTATAATATATTTCATTATCCAGTGAGACGATGCCATCATTACTGCATTTTTCAACTTCTTAGCTATTTCTGTTTGTTTGCTCTTCAAAATGAGCTTTATAATACTCTTGTTGTTTTGAGAATTGTTTACAAGTCTCCAACTACCAGAATTTTTTTTTTTTAATTGGAAGTGAAAAAATTCTGTCAGGAAACCTGAAGACGGGAGAAATTGAGGCTTATGTATGATGTTGAATCAGTAATATATAATACAACTTGCTATTCTTGGAAACTCAATATAAGCCGTGTTAAAACGGGAACTTAAAATTACTAAATTTTAAAGGCCAGGTGTGGTGGCTCACACCTGTAATCCCAGCACTTTAGGAGGCCGAGGCAGGCAGTTCACTTGAGGTCAGGAGTTCAAGACCAACCTGGCCAACATGGTGAAACCCCTCTACCAAAAGCACAAAAATTAGCCAGGTAGAGTGATGCATGCCTGTAATCCCAGCTACTTGGGAGGCTGAGGCAAGAGAATCGCCTGAACCCAGGAGGCGGAGTTTGCAGTGAGCAGAGATCATGCCACTGCATTCCAGCCTGAGTGACACAGTGAGATTCTGCCTAAATAAATAAACAAATAAATAAATACTAAATATTTCTTTGTAATAAGAACCTTAACTAATTCATACAGAGTTTTTATTTAGAAAGTCCTAGATTGAAATCATAGCTCCATTGCTTTCTACCTATGTGACCATGGAATATGTAAGCAATCTTTCTAAGCTTCAATTTCCTCATAGAAAATTCTTTTTATGTTTTTTTTTTCCTGAGAATTAAAAGAGACTGTATACAAAGTTCTTAGCAACTCAAATTATACTAGTTGTCGTTGTTGTTACTTTTATTCTCTACAGCATTAGTTCAACTTCTTTTATAAGAAGGTGTCAAAGGCATTGGAACTGGAAAAGGTTCGACCTGCTGGGTTACATTCCCAGGACGTTAGGCATTCTTGATCACAAGATGTTTATGGTTAAGGGAACAAGTTAATGGAAAAATACATTCTTAGTTTAAAAGCAGGTTTCACTTTAAAGATAATAGTACACACAAAAATTCTTGCTGAAATTAATAATTACACAAAAGAATAACAATACTAATAGTCTGTCACAAGATGATCACAAACCTTTATGGTAAAGTATACTATGCTTAGCCCTAATACCCTATGTAATAGGCAAGCATTAAGTCTGAGGTAGGGGCGTTCCTCCTCTTGCTTTCTGAAGACACCCTCCCAGTAGTTTCTAATGAACTATTTTAACTGTACATTACTCTGTGACTCACCCTGAATTCTTTCCTGTGCATGATCTAAGAACCCCCTTTTGGTGTCTGGGACAAGACCCCTTTCCAGTAACAAAGGCACTCAATAAATATTTGGCAAATGGATGTGAATGCCTATGTTTTGCTCAGTGACACTGGAAATAAGAAATTAAAATTCTCTTTACTCCACTTGCAGTTATACTGAAAACATTTCAGGGAATGAGCCGTGTGCTTTCTTGATAGCCTAAAGCAGGAACTTCCAATCTTTTGGCTTCCCTGGACCACACTGGAAGAAGAATTGTCTTGGGCCACAAATAAAATACACTAATGATAGCTCATGAGCTTGACAAAAATCACAAAAACAACTCTTGTAATGTTTTAAGAAAGTTTACAGGCCAGGTATGGTGGCTCATGCCTCCCAGCACTTTGGGAGGCAGAGGTGGACAGATCACTTGAGGTCAGGAGTTCAAGACCAGCCTGGCCAACATATTGAAACCCTGTCTCTACTAAAATACAAAAAGTAGCCGGGTGTGGTGGTGTGCACCCATAATCCCAGCTACTCGGGAGGCTGAGACAGGAGAATTGCTTGAACATAGGAAGCACAGGTTGCAGGGAGCCGAGATCTTGCCACTGCACTCCAGCCTGGGCTTGTGAAACTCTGTCTCAAAAAAAGAAAAGAAAGAAAGAAAGAGAGAGAGAGAGAGAGACAGAGAGAGAGAAAGAAAGAAAGAGAGAGAGAGAGAAAGAAAGAAAGAAAGAAAGAAAGAAAGAAAGAAAGAAAGAAAGAAAGAAAGAAAAAGAAAGAAAGAAAGAACAAAGAAAGAAACAAAGAAGAGAAAGAAGGAAGGAAGGAGGGAGGGAGGGGAGGAAGGAAGGAAGGAAGGAAAGGAGGGAAAGAAAAAGAAAGAAAGAAAAGAAAGAAAGAAAAAAGAAAGAAAGTAAGAAAGAAAAAGAAAGAAAGAGAAAGAAAGAAAAAGAAAGAAAGAAAGAAAGAAAGAAAGAAAGAAAGAAAGAAAGAAAGAAAGAAAGAAAGAAAGAAAGAAAGAAAGAAAGAAAGAAGGAAAGAAAGAAAGAAAGACAGGGAAAGGAAGGAAGGAAGGAAGAAAGAAAGAAAGATTACAAACTTGTGTTGAGTCACTTCAGAGCCATCCTGGGCCACATGCAGCCCATGGGCCAGGGATTGGACAGGCTTGGCCTGAAGGAAAATGTGCTGCCACTCTATTCTCCTATCCCAGAGAGTGTTTTCAGTTACCTAAATGGGGCTCAGGGCAGACAATAATCAATTCCCAGCTTAAAAAAGAGTGACAAAAATTTCCTCACGTTTTCTAAGAACAAACTTTCGTAAAAAAAAAAATAGGGGGTAAGTATTTTTTGTTGCGACTGTTTTGGAGAAAAACAATTTATCTCAAAAAATGACTAACATTTATCAGGAGAGACCTATTTATTTACGTCTAGATGCTGGTAGTGAAGACTTACTGTTAACATGAATACAGGAATTTCAGACACTGAAAAATACATGAAGAAGATCTGCAGAGGGTCAAGGAACAGAAACGTGGTAAGAAAAATGGAGTTCTGCCAGCCCTGTAGCCCACGGCTCCCCCTCACAGAGCATGTTCTTACATTGTGAGTGAGCAGAGAACATGGTGTCTTCTGATTAGGCATGAGGCGGTAACAACAACAACAACAACAAACCTCTCTGGTTCATTCGGTATTCAAGGTGGGCTGCTGTTGAACAATTTGTTTCACAACCAAAAGTTGACAGAACAAATCCAAAACATTTCTGTGTACATGTTTACATGGGCAGCGATTGGCACCGCAGTGGGTCTGAAGGTGTGCCTGAAGTCCCTTATGCTTTTTGTAACATTTTCAAATTCATTGCTGTCTTCTAGATGACAGGAAATTCAAGTCTGCCTTCCTCCTGGGAGATCTTTATTCACAGACAAGTCAAAAACCCTTGACAAAAGGCAACCAAGGGAACTTGTTGACCTTTTAGCTGTCTGCCTAACATCAGTGCAAGTATTGTTCCCTGATAAAACAAGAAATTCAATTTAAGGGGAAATTTAGAAGGCATTTGAGGCACTCTCATTTTATTTTACCTCTTGGGCTGTCTTTCAAACTGAGAACAAATGTAAATAAACAAGACCTGTACTCTCATTCCAAGGATTCAGTAACAAATATCTGGTCTCACAGCTTGATGTAAATGAGACATTGTCTGTCTCCTTATTTATCTCTCTTTTCAGCCATTTGTTAAATTTTTTCCTTACCCTTTCCTATGCACACATGTACACAAATACACACACACACACATACATATACACAAATTACTAAGAAGTTAAAGCTTCACCTCCTTGGGTAGATTATTTTTCTTTCTCCATATCATTTCTTACATCTTGAAAAGCTGTATTCTTTTACAAATTAAAAAAAGAGAACAAATCACATCCCAACAATGCACTCTGAGATATTCATTATCTCACATATTATAATGAATATTATAATATTCATTATATTTTACCCAAAGATATTCAAGTGAAGAGATTGTTAAACTTTTAATTACACAGAGGCTTATTAAGGTTATAATAATTTTTATCTTAACATATATTGACTAATCAAAATATTTTTTCTCTTGGAGTTGATGTAACATTCATTCACCAAACAATTATTTAGTGTCGATAATTGTACTGGAATTATAAAGTTGAATAAGACCAAGGTGTTGCCTTCAGAAAGGAAGAAACTGAAAGAGGACAGTTACAAGGCCAGATCCAGTTCACCAAAACACATGAACTGCATTCACACCTATAAAAGGAAACTCTCCTACATGAAGAACTCACAAGGTATTCTAACGATTAGAGTCTCATATTTCCATAATTTCTACAGAGACCTCACATTTGAATCTACCCCCACTAACCTCAGCACTTTTGAGTAATATAATAATTCAATGCACTTTTGAGGTGCCTTGGAAAGGGCTGAGTAGGAGAAAGAAGTCTTTTTTAGATCTATCAAACCTTATTTTTTAAAAGCAGATTTGAAGTGCTTACATGACATAGTACAGTAAAGCATAACAATGAGAGACTCTGAGAGCCTCTTAATGTCTCTGGAATTATCAGTTACTCAAAGGAATGTGTGGTGGGTGCCTGCATTAAAGGATTCTACCTTCCTAAGGGCAAAACTTGTTGGGGTGGAGGTGGGGAACTTATGTTATCTTCTTTCTTTCGCCTTTAGGCTCTCCATTCCATCACATCTACTGGGATAAAATCATTTATCATAGTTTCTAAGAAAAAAATCATAGAAACACACAGTGCAGCCTGGGAAACCTGGTGAAACACTGTCTCTGCTAAAAACAAACCAAAAAAATTAGCCAGGCGTGGTGGTGTGACTTTGTGGTCCCAGCTACCCAGGTGGCTAATGTGGGAAAATCACCTGAGCTCGGAAAGTCAAGGCTTCAGTGAGCTGTGATCGTGCCAATGTACTCCAGCCTGGACTACAAGAGTAAGAACATGCCTCCCACCAGCGTATCCAGCACACACACACACACACACACACACACACACACACACAAAAGAAAAAGAAAAAAGAAACACAAAGTGGTAACTGCTAAGCTAGAAAATAAAGAATGTCTTTTGGTTTGGTCCTCCCATTAAACCTAGTTTTTGGACACAAACAGGTGCCTGAGTCTGAACTCATGAACATTCATGGAGGAAGTACATCATTGTCCCATTTGGCTCCACTTCAACTCACCCACTAAGGGGATAACTCCAGTCCAATTCATTAACCCAAGGACACATAATCTGGGAATGATTGGGACAGGGAGCATGAGCCAAATGGAAAATGTGGTTCCTACAGAGTTTTGCCACTGAGTGACTCCAGAGGGCTTCCAGTGCAGCAGGGAGCCAGGCTTCAGAACCAACCTGCCTCACTACAACATAGCAAAGGAGAAACTGAGCAAAACTATCAACGTATTACTGTGCGCACCTGTCAGTCCCTGATTAAAGTATAATTCTCAAAAGCCAAGGCCAGTGCTATGGTTTGAATACTTGTTTTCTCCAAAAATTCATGTTGAAATTTAATTGCCATTGCAACAGTATTGGGAGGTGGGCACTTTAAGAGGCGCTTAGATTATGAGAATTCTACCCTCATGAATGAAGTAATGTCATTACTTCAGGAGTCCATTCAATCCCTCTTGCTCTCTATCACACTCTTTTCCCTTCTGCAGTGTGATGATTTCTGCAATGTTATGATGTAGCAAGAAGGCACTTGCCAGATACCAGCACCTTGATATTGGACATCCCAGTCTCCAGAACTGTAAACCAATAAATTTCTGTTTATTATAAATCATACAGTCTGTGGCATTCTGTTGTCATATCAGTACAAATGGACTAAGACAGCAACCCTACTCTCCTTGAAAAATTCTGGAATATCAAAGGTAACTCTCAAGGGCTCTCAGTGTTTTGATTAGAATGTCTGCATAGTGCCCCAGTCACACAACTTTCAGCTCAGGTTTTCTGTCATATAACACTTAGCTTACAGCCTGCAGCAGCAATTGTGGCACGCCTTTGTCATTGCCAAACCATGAAGCCAGACACCAGTCAAAGCTAAGCCTCAGAACTGTTCTGAGGCTTTACCAAGAGGATTGACACCAAGGGCTTTCAATTTGTTTTTACCTTGACACAGTAAGAAATACTTTATGCTATTCAGTAGGAAACACTGTAAACACACTCACACACACACACAGATAGTCATAAAACTGAGACCGAAGTTTTACCCAAAAATAATGATTATACTTACAATATGCACTGTACTCCAAATTTTTCCAGTTTATTTTATTTGAATTTTAAATTTCTGGTTTTGATCCACTAAGTTGATTTCAAGACCCAATGATTCACACTATCTGTGGTTTAAAAAATAATCTCAATCTATACACACACACACACACACACACAGACCCCCTAATTGGCTCAATACAGTTTCGAGACTGCTGAGTCCATGGAACAGAGTGAAGGGGTGTGGTACAAACAATGAAATGCCTACCACATATGAGACTTTATTCGCTCATTTAGATGTAGACAAGAATGTGACAAAGATTCTTTGTTTGGCCAAACTTTAGTCAGGCTCTGAATATTCTTCTAGGCCCATCTGTGTACTTTCTCATAAAATCCAGTTTTAGCAATCTACTAAGTCAATTTAACAAGAAACCCTCCCACTCCCACTCTCACTCTCGATATCTTATCACTCTCAATATTTGGTTGGGTTCCTCATCCTCTGCCATCCCCCATGAAATATCTGATCAGCCTGGCCTGTCTTAAACAAGGATCAGTTTAGCCAGAATCTTCCTTACCTCTGTTGTTTCCTCCTAGTAATTTTCCATCCACTGACCCTTAGCTATAAATTCCCACTTGCCCATTCTGTATTTGGAGTTGAGCCCAATCCCTCTCTCCCACTTCAAGACCTGGTTGTAGTAATCCCTGTACTTATCTTGATGATCCTGAATAAAGTCTTTCTTACCATGCTTGAACAAATATTATGGAATAATTTTTTTCTTTCACAGATACTAATAGAATTTAAGATCCTTTAATGGAATATGCCTACACATAGTGTGAAAGTATCGAACATCACTCTCTAGCTCTGCTGTCTACCCATAGATGGAAAGGCAGAAAATGAATCTGAAATGGTTAATCTCTCTATGTCTGTTTGTGCCCCATCCTTTCTTGCATAGTGTCTGTGTGTGTGTGTACATATATGTGTGTAACATAAACATGTTTTCTCTTTACAATTAGGCATACATCTGATGTCAAACCCTCCATCACACCTGATATCTTTAATTATCCACCCTGTTGAAAGTGTCCATTGCATTAGACTTTAGCTACCAGGCCCAACATGGTCTGGCACCGCTTGAAGCACCTGCTTTCTCTGTGCTCTCATAGTAATTTGCATGTTCCTTTCCGACTGCCTTCCTCACAGTGGTAGCAAGGGTTGCAGCAAAAACAGGTACTTTATGTGGGTAACAAAAGGTAGGAATTATGCCTCATTCTTCTTTGTATTTCCCAAATATAACTTAGAGTCTGGGATATGACAGTTGTTCAGTATTTACTGAGTGAATGGATTATAGATGACATCAAAAGCCCTTTCTATGTTCCTTACCTTAACCAAACTAAGTATTATATCGCAGTCTCTCATTACCTTAACCAAACTAAGTATTATATCACAGTCTCTCATTACCTTAACCAAACTAAGTATTATATCACAGTCTCTCATTGGGGAAAAATCTGCCTTTAAGGTAAATACTTTTCTTTAGTTCTAATTGTTTGGATTTCTCTGGGAGTACTTCCTACTAGACAGTAGGACAATTAGGACTACACATATGTATTCATTTGCTTAGCAAACACGTCTGGCCGGGAGTGGTGGCTCACACCTGTAATCCCAGCACTTTGAGAGGCCGAGTTGAGCAGATCACCTGAGGTCAGGAGTTCAAGACCAGTCTGGCCAGTGTGGTGAAACCCCATCTCTACTTTTTAGTAGAGATACAAAAAATTAGCTGGGCATGGTGGCGGGCCCCTGTAATCTCAGCTACTCAGGAGGCTGAGACAGGAGAATTGCTTGAACTTGGGTGGCAGAGGTTGCAGTGAGCTCAAATCGTGCCATTGCACTCCAGCCTGGACAACAAGAATGAAACTCCATCTCAAAAAAAAAGTTAAAAAGAAAAAAAAACACATCTATGCCCCTGCTATATGCTTATCCCTGTGCTAGTGTAATACATGCTGTAAGCCCTTAATGTCTATCTGGATCAAGGAATTCGTCATGTGAAATTCATATGTGAGATTCACACCAAAGCATATTGTAAAACTCACTGCTTAATTCACCCTGCATCTTATTCAACATCAAAATCCACCAGAGCAAGGCCAGGCATGGTGGCTCACGCCTGTAATCCCAGCACTTTGGGAGGCCGAGGTGGGCAGGTCACCTGAGATCAGGAGGTCAAGACCAGCCTGGCCAACGTGGTAAAACCCCATCTCTACAAAAATACAAAAATTAGCCAGGCATGATGGTGGGTGCCTGTAATCCCAGCTACTTGGGAGGCTTAAGGGGAGAATCACTTGAACCCAGGAGGCAGACATTGCAATGATCCAAGATAGTGCCATTGCAGTCCAGTCTGGGTGACAGAGCAAGACTTTGTCTCAAAAGAAAAAAAAAAAAATCCACCACAGCAGAAGTTTTCTAATTGATCCTGCCCACAGGCAAGTCAACTTTTATTTTAACACATCAATATTACAAGGGGATTCAAGTTTAAGGACAGTTCTTCCCCTTGCCTTCTCCTGTAGTCCTTTGAATATATCTCAGCCTCAGGCAATAATAATGTCTAAAATGTTAAACAAGGATATATCATCTATAAAAGTAGTCATGTAGATAATCTCAATTAATTCTCCTAACAATTCTGTGAGGTAAAAGGGAGTCTATCAATTTAAAGCGACCTTGTCCTTCTTTTGTCTTCCTGGCCTTTAAGTCCAATCATGAATTTTGGTGAAGTATATCTTCATTTCTGTACTGTTCCAGGGCTGGTATCAGTAGATTGCTGGATTCTCAACATTGACCAGCTTCTGAGATTAGCCAGAATTTATTTCTGACAGCATTCTGTAACTTATGAATGTCAATTTAATTTCCCTTAACATTCTATGGCCCTGATCCCATTTTTGAATTGGGCCAACTGATATCGCTTATCTTTACTGTAGAGCATTAAAATATAGTACTTAGTGAATAATGTTCAGAGCAATGACACAATTCTTGTGGGGTTTTTATTCTTTTAAATATATATACTAAAGAAAAGGAATATGTACACACATTTCATTGAATAGTTATTTTTAAAGCGAGAGCAAAAGATGAAGAGAGATTTGTGTAAAAGAGCTCCCTATGAGAAAGCAAAGAGGCAGGAAGTGTGGAAGAAAGAATTGAAAACACAGACCTGTCAAATTCCACTGAGGCATCAAGGGAACCGATTAAATGTGGTGAATAGAAAGAACTCTTTCTTCCTACACATAATGACCTGGTACTGACCCCATCCTGACTGAAGTTTAACATACTTTATATCTACCAATTTTGGGAAATACTTGCATCACCTTGAACTAGGAGTCAAGGCTAGCTAAAAATAAAAAATTAAATTAAAAAAAATTCAGATACAGTGATTTCAAATGGATTAAAACAGCATTTGAGTGTGTCGTGCCCTGAACAGACTTATCACTCACTGGCAGATGACTCCCTTGTGTGATGCTGGGCTCCTGTAGTTTCTGTGTGGGGATGGCACTCTTTTACAAAGGCCATTGAAGTCATTTATAGATACACTGTCAACTTGTAATGATCGAGTTTAACCATCTGCTTCAAATTCAATTCACAGCCTTATAGCTAAAATTGAGAATTCCCCTTTCAGGTTGGAAGGGCTGGTAAGTACATGAGAAAGGGATAAAACATGCGGTCATATAACTGATTAAAAAAAAAGGGTCAAATGGCCTTTCAAAATGATCCATTTCTTTGGCCTTACTAACTGTTCAAAACTGCATTTTGTGCAGACAGTATGGAAAGAAATAAAAGTCTAGTCATTCATATTTTACTAGCTACTCTGCACATCCCTAAAAGTTGACTTCATGGGGTTTAGATTTCTGTGGTGAAGAAGCCATTTTGTCCTTCTGAAACCCATAGGAGTCTCATGCAGACAAAACCCTCTCCACACTCTTCATGTGAAGACTCAACCTGGCCCACTGCACTACCTGTCAGAAGTGGAACTTGCATGGATGTGTAAGACCCTGAGGTGGACTCACCATGAAGCTAATGAAGCTTAACTTTAGAATCTTAAAGCCCTGAACTTGATTTCTTATTTGTAATTCTGTAGTATTTTGCTTAAAGAAGACCCCCATAATTGTGAAAACTTCAGGTTCCACACAACCTGGACCCATCAAGAATAAAGTCACCAGAGCAAACGACGTAGATATTCTTATCTCTAGTAAGCCTCAGAGCCCATGACTCATGTTCCTCTTTCAGAGATATTTACGCAGAGGCTGAGAGAGAGAGAGATGGATGCTTCTTAGTTTCTGCTCTTATCTGTGATCTTATGGCCTGAAGAGTTATATGCATTGATGCTTCTCAATTGTGGCTTAATCTGGATCAAGAAATCCCCTCTGAAAGAGGCTAACTAAGGAAATAGAACCTAGACCTTTTCTTCTACAGTTAGCAGGAAAGATGTTCTCAAGTTTGCATGTAAGATCCCAAAAGATAAACTTCTTCCATTATCACTACCCTTTCATTTGCTAACATGGCAAGTAGAGGCTGAATACTTAAATACAGAATGTCGTCAGGTCGGTTGCAGTGGCTCACACCTGTAATCCTAGCACTTTGGGAAACCAAGGCAGGTGGATCACCCTGAGGTCAGGAGTTTGAGACCAGCTTGACCAACATGATGAAATCCCATCTCTACTAAAAAATACAAAATTAGTTGAGTGTGGTGGTGCATGCCTGTAATCCCAGCTACTTGGAAGGCTGAGGCAGGAGAACTGCTTGAACCAGGGAGACGGAGATTGCAGTGAGCCGAGGTCATGCCACTGCACTCCAGCCTGGGCAACAAGAGTGAAACTCCATCTAAATAAATAAATAAATAAATAAATAAATAAATAAATAAAGTCTTCAAAGGTAGCATCATTTCACTCTTATTCTTTTAATTGTGAGGTGCCAACGTGCCCTTTTCTTCTTGTTGTTTGAGTTAATTATTCATAGTAGCTTCTTAAATTTGAAAACTACATAATCAACTGCAAAATTTTTAATGTGACTGTAAGTTCCCATCTACCTTCAGATACATAAAATAGGCAAAAAGCGTTTTGATTTTCAAAGAAGAGGTGTTCTCTCTTAATTAAAAGTCTGTGAAAGCCAAGGAGACTTTCAAATTATTTTAAAGACCCCTTGTGTGAAATTTGCAATACATTTTTGAAATATGCCGCTGTCACAGCTGCCGTCTGATGAGGCTTGGGTTCCAATCTGTGCCTCTCCAGCAGTCTGTGCCACCATCGCTGCCAGGTGGCATCAGCTCCCGCGCAGCATCCTCCTCCTGTTTGCCATGAGGGAATAAAGCCGCATCTCCCTGGGAAGCTCCCACCGGTGACTCGGAAGAAATCTGTCTGTAGAAAAGAGATGGCAAGCATACTTGGAAATTTGAATTATTGCTGTAATCAGCACATTGCTTTCCCCCTTGTATTGAACCTTTGACATTGAAACAGTTTGCTTATACGTAGTTACAATATTTGTAATTTGCTTTGGGTTGAATGAAATAATGAAATATAGATAGTCATAGTTAGTTTTTTGTGGCTTTGAAGGAAGCAGAAAATATTTGTAAGTTTAATGAAAAGGAAATTAGCAAATTGATACTCAAGTAAGTCACCTTAAATTTTTGGTAATTACCAACTTATTATTTATTTTGAGAAAGTACTGTTAGAAGTGTCTATTTTAATTGTGCTGAGCCTAAAATTAAAAACAAAAAAACAAAAACAAAAAAGCCTTAGATAGAAAACATCTTTGTTGCTCCAAAGAAAAGTAGGTAATCCTTGGTTTAAGGCTAAGTATATCCATAAAGAAAAACAGAAAAGGGAAGAAAAACGCTGAGAGCATCTGTAAACTTGGGCCTGCATCTTTTGTACTCCAAGGACAATTGTAGTAATTGTGCTGATGAAAGAAAATTTATGGATATAAGTCACTTGTGCCAATATAGCTCTGGCATATAGCTGTGGGTGCAGTTGGTGACTACAAAATCAGCCATTTGCAGGAAGACTTTTTTTCACCTTCAAAAGCTCCTCAAAGGTTTTCAATCAATCCTTCACTATTAAATAGTGCATATCTTACATTTTTCTTCTTAGACCATTGGAAAGGCATTGGCAAGGTTCTTAATCAATTTATATCCCAACATTGTATGACATTAAGGAAGAAATTTTCAGTCACTTCAAAATTGATATCTTAAGCTGCCAACTTGCTTATACTATTATGGTAAGAATTTATAAAGCAAATAAAATCACTTTCTACCTATAAAAGTATGATTTGAAATCAACTTGCTGTCTAACCACAATATGTGGTCATTACAGAAATGCCAGCAAAAATAGCTCTTTGGAAGAAAGATTATGCAGCCAGGTCATAAAGTCATTTTTCTACCATTGGTTCTGCATCAACTCTCCCAAAACAGCACTATTGTACATTTCTTAAATATTTAATTGTGTAACATGAGCACTTTTTGTACATGGTGGAGAAAAAAATTAGCATAAATGCAGGATAAAGTAAAATAATTAATTACAATTTCCAAGGCTGTGTTTTCATTTTAGTTTTTAGATCTCTTACATACAAATATTCTTCAACATATACAATACACTTAACTCATATAACTAATCTTATTTTTCAGAGCAAGGAGTTGGGGAGACAAGCGAGATGCCTAAGGCACAAAACCTAAGGAGATAGATGCTTTTGGGGTTCTATCATACACTTATACTTTGCATCTGAAATGCCTCACCTGCCTCACGCTTATCCCAGCATTCCTGCTGCCAGTCCCACAGGAGTAATAGCCAATCTGCCATATTCATATTCAGATAGCTGTTACTTTGTCATATCACAAGTGTCTGGACATAGTTTCTTCCTAACTCTCCATCCACCTGAAAGATGATAATAATTGATGTCTGTCTTTGCAGATTCTAATTCTAGACTGAGAATCATAGAAATAATCTCTATTTTATATAGACAGAAAATTCATGCCATTTTACTAATACAAATTTCTTCTTAATTTTTGCATAGAAAAGATTCTGAGAGCATATTATTGTATGATCTGTTTTTCTAATGACTTGGGGTCATCTATGGCTATGTCAAAAACTGAAACTTTGACCACAGGATTAATGATAACTTTTCCCCATCACCGACGGTGATTAAAACAAATTATAACATTATGATTTTCAAAGCCCTCCACATTGGTTTTCTGGTTTTTGTTGTTGTTGTTGTTTTGCTTTTTTGAGTCAGGGTCTCACTCTGTCACCCAGGCTGGGGTGCCGTGGCATGATCATTGCTCACTGCAGCCTCAAACTCCTGGGCTCAAGTCACCCTCACCTCAGTCTCCCAAGTAGCTGACACTACAGGAGCACATCACCACACCTGTCTAATGTTTTTAAATGTTTTTCAAAGCCCTCCACATTCTTATAGGTTTTTTTTTTTATTGATTCGTATTTATGCCTTACTTTTAATGCTGAAATGTACCTTCTAAAACTTATTCCTACCACTGAATTACCTAAGGCAAATAACAATCTGGCACTTTTTGTACAGGAATATAACCTGAATAGTGATAAGTCTATGAAAAAATACAATCTTTTGCTGTAACAAGACATTAAGCAATATTGAGAGAATTGGGAAAATTTTATTAAATCTCAAAATACTGTTTTTTTGTTTTGGGGTTTTTTTTTTTTTTTTTTTTTGAGACAGAGTCTCACTCTGTCGCCCAGGCTGGAGCGCACTGGCACGATCTCTGCTCACTGCAACCTCCGCCTCCCCGGTTCAAGTGATTCTCCTGCCTCGGCCTCCTGAATAGCTGGGATTACAGGCATGCACCACCATGTCTGGCTAATTTTTGTGTTTTCAGTAGAGATGGGGTTTCACCATGCTGGCCAGGCTGGTCTCAGACTCCTGACCTCAGGTGATCTGCCTGCCTCAGCCTCCCAAAGAGCTGGGATTACAGGTGTGAGCCACCATGTCTGGTCTGTATTTTATTTTAATAATACTTACCAAATTATGGTTGGAAACTTATTGGTAATTATCAGTGAAAGGGTCGAGGAGGAACCTCTGGCAATTGCTTCCATAATAAGTCATCATTGCTTTTCAATCAAAGGTTACAAATATAAGTTATGATATCTTTGTATTGCAAATTTTTAGTAAGGAATTCTGTGGAGAAAAATGCTTAGAAATTTGTTTCTGAAGCATTTCAAAAAGACTACATTGGGACTAATGAGCTATTTTTCCATGGGGAAGAATTGAGAACTGAAGTTTAGGAGAGTGGGCCTGACAACCTGCCCAGAGATCTTGTCCATCTCTACTTTCTGGAAATCTTT
This sequence comes from Macaca fascicularis, assembly GCF_037993035.2. Taxonomy (NCBI): domain Eukaryota; kingdom Metazoa; phylum Chordata; class Mammalia; order Primates; family Cercopithecidae; genus Macaca; species Macaca fascicularis. The sequence goes on from NC_088380.1 coordinate 129,201,255, forward strand.
GTCTGCAATTATTTGTCCTTTTCTGCAGAATCCACCTGGCTAAACTTTCCTTTCAACATACAATATTCTTCCCCGACATGGTCAGTGAATGTTGCTAAGATAACAGCACATAGCATTCATTCTGCATTGACTGTGGCTTGAGTGGGTATAAGTGTAAAGAAATTGACAGTTACAGCCAGGATTCCTGGCTAGGGAGTGGGCAAAAAGGGCCCTCTCCACAATCACAGGGTTGTCTTGATGCTCCTGACACTCCCAAGGCTGCAGAGAAGCCAGTCAAAACATCTGTATTCCTGTCTCCCAGCCCTCACCTCAGGCAGAAGCTTCTGGAAGTTCCCTAGCAGAAGCTCAGGCTCTCTGGAGACCATGGTGGAGACCTAAACTTCAGTGAAGACTATTGATCAGAGAGATGAACAAGCCTGATAGCAAATCCAGCAGAAACCTCACCACTTTTTTTTTTCCCTGATAGCAAATCCAGCAGAAACCTCACCACTTTTTTTTCCCCGTGAAGACCTTTTCAAACCTTTCTCTATTCACTGAGTAGAAAGCAATACATTAGAGCAGTAGGCTCAGAACTTGGAAGGCTCTGGCAGACAGTGTTAGGCTGAGTTATTGTTTTCTGTAAGCTTCCTGCCTGCCCACGAGTCATACATAATGGAGAAGGAGGTAAATAAGAATTAAATACCTGAAGTCTCTTTTTTCTTCTGTCCTTTGATTACACCACTATTTTATTTATGATTCCCCAAAGAGGAGGAAACTTCCCTTATGTGCCACTGCTTCTGTAAATTGTTAAAGAATCACAAAAATGAAATACTTCACAGAAGGTTTTTCTCTATTACCTCTTTCCTGCCATACTGACCCTTTAGAAGTGATGGTTTACCCACACGTGTTCCTGTTCACCTCTGCCATAGCCACCCTATCCCCATCACCCCCAGCTACAACGGGCTATAATCTCACTGTATCTTATTTGCCAGTGAAGATCAAACATATCTTAAGTCCGCACTGAGCTTGGTGTAGTGTTACTAGTAGCGTCCAGGTTTTGTTCTATATAATACTGTTTTGCATCTCAGGGACGGTGTGCATGGCACAGAGTGCACATTCTTTGTTTCATCTCTGCATGAGAATCGGTGCACAACTCGTGGGAGCAGGGAATAGGGGAACCACAAACAGCTCAAGTTTCGTTTGGTTTTAAATACTATCCTCAATAGCTTGGTGGGGAATGTGAAGTAGGGCGTGTTTGTGTGAATTATTTGTGTAGTCTCTCAAGATGTCACTTTTCTTTGCCCAAAGGTCAAAGAAAAATGTGTACAAATGAGAATACAGGGCTCTCTCATTCTGAATCTTTTTGGAAGTTTCTAGCATTTGGTTATTTCCTCTAAACCAAATTTCAGGATTTCTGTTTCATACCACTTGCCCCTACCACCAGGAACTTTAAGAGACTGGAGATACAGGTCCTTCTTTTATGTTATCTTTCAGCTAGAGGAAATTCCTTCTTAATAGAAAGGATTTGGAGTGTGAATAACAGGTTATGATGTCAAGGAAGAGACCAACATGATACCAGAAAGAGAAAGTCTTTGTGAAATAATTCTCTATAGATTCAATGGGGAAAAAAATGCAATGGAAAGTAAAATCTGCCATACATGGCAGGCAGGATTCTTTAAGGACTTAAGGTAACCACATATTCTCATTTCCTACCCTTTGAGACTTATTGTATGCGCTACACCATCAGACCAAAATAAGGCACGTTTGAGGGAGAAATAAAGCCCAAAATGGAGGACACATTACACTGAAATTGCATTAAGGAGTGGCTTATTCATGGGAACACAGCTATATGAACTCTGAGTCAGAGATACTAATAGTGGGCAAACTTGCCCACATTGATTCACTGAGTTCATATCAAGCTCCACAGTTTGCCTGACATGAAGCCTTTGAGTCTGTTGCCCCTCCATGAGTCTCAGCTCTCTGTGCCCTCATAGTGACTGCACTGTATTTTTTCATAGAAACTCTTCATTTTATACTATGTACATTATATATCTATTCATATCATATATATATAATGTATATAGCATTGTATACCCAAATCATATTCTGTATTAGCAATTTAAGGGGATTTCAAGAGCACTTTTGTCTTTACTCAATTTTCATTTTACATACTGACTTTACAAGTTAACTTCTATTCATGATCACTGTAATAATTAAGCTGTTTTGATTAATTATTACAAATTACCACAGCTGCAGTAGCTGAAAGGCCCTGAAGGTGCACTCATGCAAAGTTTGCTAGCGATGCTTGAAGAGTTTACACAAGTAAACCTCATTAAACTAAAATTGAAGAGCAAAGCTAATAAAACTTCACTTAATCAGGAGAAATATAAACTCTTCACTAAGGTGCAAATGTGAAAATGTGAAGGTGCCAGAAGAGAGGGAAATGGAAAAATGAACCAATTTTCTAAAGAAAGATAAAAATATATTCCAGAAATTAAAAACCATCAAATTAATTTGATAGCAATATCTAGAAACAAAATACAATTTTAAGATGCTTAAATAATTCGGAAACATTTGGGAAATACAATTAGCGAACATACTTGTACTAAGAATAATTCATAGCAAACAAGGCTAATTTAATTTTTTGACCATACTTTCACTGGTTTTTTAAGGAAAAGTCATAGAGATGGTATATCTTAATTTTGTTCTGTTCTAATAGACAAAATAGAGAATAACATGAATGTATGGATTGCATCAAATTAGAGGGAGCTTTCAGTAGAGTCCTTTATTATTTTACACTTAGACATGCCATGGTTTAAATATTTGTCGCCTCCAAAATTCATGTTGAAATTTAATCCTGAAGGTGGCAATATTGAGTGGTGGGGCTTTTAGGAGTTGTTTGGGTCATGAGGGCTCTGCACTCATGAATGGATTAATCCATGCATGGATTAGTGGATGAATGGGTTATTATGGGAGTGGGACTGGTGGCTCTATAAGAAGGAGAAAAGAGACCTCATTTAGCACACTTAGGCCTCCTTACCATGTGATGTCCTCTGCTGCCTCAATACTCTTCATAGAATCCTCACCAGCAAGAAGGCCCTCACCAGATGTGACCCCTTAACTTTGCACATGTGAGCATCCATAACTGTAAGAAACAAATACCTTTTCTTTATAAATTACCCAATTTTAAGTATTCTGTTATAAGCAACAGGAAATTTGTGAAGACAGTCTCATCTTGTCCAACATTTCTCTTTAACACCTTGGATGAAAAGCATAGAACAATTATACCCTGTTTGTGGATTAGAAAAAGCTGAACAGGAAAGAAAATACAATGAGTATTACCGCCCCGCCCCCCTCCCCCCACCCCCACACACAAGTAAACCTCATTAAACTAAAATTGAAGAGCAAAGCTAATAAAACTTCACTTAATCAGGAGAAATATAAACTCTTCACTAAGGTGCAAAATTTAACTTTCCATGCACGGAATTAAGTAGATCTGTCTTGAAAACACATCTTGTGGGGAAAAAAAACTGTACTTTTTGTTGACTGAATATGTAACAGGACTCAATCATGTGATGTATCTACCAAAAAACAACTGCAATCTTTAGTTACATTTTCAGTCCCCCAGAAAATGGGAGATTATCTTCCCATGGTGCTCCACAGTAGTTGACCACATGTGGAGTATCATATTAACTTAAGGGGGATGCACCTTAAATCTAATCCGTCTTTAACATTGCAGCTTTTCAAATATTTGAAGACAGATTCCAAGCTGCCTTTTCCAAGCTAAGCATCCCTCTTCCCAATAGAATAAGTTGTTATGTCACCACGACAATTCCTTGTTAATGACACTGCCCTCTACACATTTGTCAGCAACTCTTTGTAGTTGTGTCATACAATTGAATGGGATGAACAGGATTGAACAGGATGTTTCAGATGTAGAATGACTAGCATAGAAGAAAGTAGGATGCTCACCTGCCCTGTGCAAGTTATTTTTCTATTAACCAAATGTAAAATTACAGTGCAGCTACATTATACATGCACTTAATTTATACAATTCTACTATGTGTTTCAGCAAAAATAAATTGAAAAAGATACTGCCCACTGAGTGAACACATGTTCCAGAGTAAAAATGAAATAAGCAATGTGAATGGGGCATTCACGCTTCACAAATTTAACACTTTTGATGGTGAGGTAGCGCTAAGTGTCACTCACCCTTATGTTTACGAGTGTCACTTAGGACACTTAGGAGTGTCACTCGTAAGCATAAGGATGAGTGTTACTCATCCTTACTTCTGTCCTTATGGGAAATTTTAGACTTTCATGGTACCTTTGACTTGATGAGAATTTTGTCTTTTTGTCCCTTTTGACAACCACATGAGATGCAAGTCTTCTGTACTTTTGTCTTTTTGGCAGTCACCTCACGTTGTTGAATTTATAGTCTTTTTTTTTAAAAGGAGTCTCACTCTGTTGCCCAGGCTGGAGTGCAGTGGCACAATCTTGGCTTACTGCAACCTTCACCTCCCGGGTTCATGTGATTCTCCTACCTCAGCCTCCTGAGTAGCTGGGATTACAGGTGCGCACCACTACACTCGGCTAATTTTTGTATTTTTAGTAGAGACGGGGTCTCACCATGTTGGCCAAGCTGGACTCGAACTCCTGACCTCAAATGATCCACCCGCCTCAGCCTCCCAAAGTGCTGGAATTACAGGTGTGAGCCACTGTGCCCTGCTTATAGCCAATTTTTAACAACAGTCTTTTCATATAAACACATTCATATAAAAATGTAAATCAGTTCTGCTCTATCTTATACTTTTAGAGTTGTTTTGTTTTGTTTGAGCCTAAGTACAGGATTTTATGTTTATTGCTATTATGTTTCTTCCTACTACATGTGACTCATCATTCCGTATTAATGATTTAGGTGATCAAATTGCTATTAATATTATACTCAGCCTTTTGTCATCTAGTTTCCATAATAAACCAAAGCCTACAACCTCCCTCTTGGTTGCCATTGCTGATTCATTAAGACTTTTGCACATGTAACAAACCTGCACATGTACCCCCTGAATCTAAAAGTTGAAAAAGACTTTTGCATGAATTTTATATTTCACTAATTCTAAAGTGAATATTTCTTTCACATTTTACATATTTGAAATTATGGCTTAAAATCAGTGGGATCTTCAAGAGAATGAGAAGACAAGCCACAGAGTGGGAGAAAATATTTGCAAAATACATATCTGATAAAGGGCTATTATCTAAAATATACAAAGAACTCTTAAAACTTAACAATAAGAAAATGAACAACCCAATTTAAAAACGGGCAAAAGACCTAAACAGACACCATACCCAAAAAACATAGAAAGATGGTACATAAACATCTAAAAAGATGTTCAACATCATCTGTCATTAGGGAATTACAAATTAAAACCACAATGAGTTACCACCATGTACCTATTAGAATGGCCAAAATTCAAAACACTGTCAACACCAAATGCTAGTGAGAATGTGGAGCAACACAAACTCTCATTCATTGCTGATGGAAATGCAAAGCAGTACAGCCACTTTGAAATACAGTCTAGGAGTTCCTTACAAAACTAGACGTACTCCTACCAGATGATCCAATAATCATACTTGTTGGTATTTACCCAAAGGAGTTGAAAACTTATGTTCTCACAAAAACCTTCACATGGATGTTGTTGCAGCTTTACTTACAATTGCCAAAACTTTGAAGCAACTAAGATGTCCTTCAGTAGGTAAACGGATAAACTATGATATATCCAGACAGTGGAATATTATTTGGCACTACAAAGAAATAAGCCATCAAATGACATAGAAGAAACTTAATGCATATTACTATGATAAAACTTAAATAAAAGAAACCTGTCTGAAAAGGCTACATACTGTATAATTTCAACTACATTATGTTCTGAAAAAAGCAAAACTATGGAGACAGTAAAATGATTAGTGGTTCCCAGAGATCAGTGGGTAGGGAGGAATGAATAGGCAGAATACAGAGGATTTTTATGGCAGTAAGACTATTCTATATGATAGTATAACAGTGGATACCTGTCATATACTTGTTCAAACCCATACAATATACACCACCAAGGGTGGGCCCTACTGTAAACTATGCAGTCTGGATGGTAATGATGTGTCGATGCAGGTTCATTGATTATAACAAATATCCTAAGCCTTGTGCAAGATATTGATAGTTGGGCAGTTTGTGTGGGGGACGTGGGGTAGATAGGAAGACTCTGTACTTTCTGCTCAAGTTTACTGTGAACCTAAAATTGCTCTAAAAACTAAACCTTATTGCTGGGCATGATGGCTCGTGCCTATAATCCCAACACTTTGGGAGGCTGAGGCGGGCGAATCTCAGGAGCTCAAGACCAGCCTGGCCAACATGGTGAAACCCCAGCTCTACTAAATACAAAAAAAAAAAAATTAGCTGGGCATGGTGGCGGGTGCCTGTAATCCCAGGTGTGTGGGAGGCTGAAACAGGAGAATCATTTGCACCGGGAGGTGGACGTTGCAGTGAGCCGAGATTGTGCCATTGCACTCCAGCCTGGGCAACAAGAGTGAAACTCTGTCTCAAAAAAAAATAATAATAATAAACCTTATTATTTTAAAAAAAAACAAATCAGTGTGATCTTAAAATCCCTGTTGGCCAGGTTATAGCCATGATATGGTGGTCATTACCTATATATGCACAAACACGGTTATTGCTACTCATATTATCAGCACTTCACATGAGTTACATGTACTGTTAAGATTTCTCATGCTAACTTTAAAATTTCTTCAAAAAGATTACGCTATGATTTGTTACTAAAACAAAAATTTATAATAAGCATGGAATAGCACAGAAACAGAGCAATGAGATATACTTTTGATATTAATCAGCAAATAATAGTCACTGGGGTAATGACTACACTCTGTGTTTTCTTGTGAATGCAGGACCTAGGAGAGAAGTGTCATAAGTTCATGAAAATGTGCTGCATTTTATTCCTGATATAAGTACAAAAGGGCCATCAAGTGGCAAGTAATGTATTTAAGAGAAATTAAATATATTTAAGAGAACTATGATTACTTTCCTGCTGAATTCTACCAAACATTTAAATAACTAATACCAATTCTTCTCAAACTCTTCTTGAAAATTGAGGAAGGAATTCTTCCAAACTCATTCTATACTCATTCTATGAGGCCAGCATTACCCTGATACCAAAACCAGACAAGGATTAAAAAAAAAAAAAAAAAAAAAACTACAGGTCAAAATCCCTGATGAACATAGATGCAAAAATTCTCAGCAAAATACTAGCAAAGCAAATCAAACTGTACATAGAAAAGACTGTAAACCATGATACCATGATCAAGTGGGATTTATCCCAGATATGCAAAGATGGTTTAACATAAGCAAATCAATAAACATAATATATCACATCAACAGAATGAAGGACAAAACCTGTCTGATCATCTCAACAGATACAGAAAAAGCATTTGATAAAATTCAACATCCCTTCATGATAAGAACCTTCAACAAACTAGGTATAAAAGGAGCATATCACAAGGCAATAAAGGCCATGTATGACGAACCCACAGCTAACTTTATACCGAAGCTTTGACCTTCTCCTGGAACAAGACAAGGATGCCCACACTCACCATTCTTATTCAACATAGAACTGGAATTCCTAGCCAGAAAAATTAGGCAAGAGAAAGAAATAAAGGACATCCGAATTGGAAATGAGAAAATGAAATTTTTCCTACCTGCCAATGGCATGATCTTCTATATAAAAAACCCTAAAAGCTCTACCAAAAGACACTTGGAACTGATTAAACAAATTCATTAAAGTTATAGAACACAAAATTAACATACAAAAATCAGTAGTATTTCTTTACACAAAAAAACAACTGGTGAAAAAAGAAATCGAGAAAGTAATCCCATTTACAAGATAGCCTTAAAAAATACCTAGTAATAAATTTAATCAAGGAGGTGAAAGACCTCTACAAGGAAAACAATAAAATACTGAGGAAAAAATGAAGAAATCACAAAGAGATGAAAACATATTCATGGATTAGAAGTAATATTGTGAAAATAACCACACTACCAAAAGTGATCCTTAGATTCAATGCTAATTTACATTAGTATAACCACTATGGAGAACAATATGGAGATTCCTCGGAAAACTAGTAATAGATCTACCACATGATCCAGCAATCCCACTGCTGGGTATATATCCAAAAGAAAGGAAATCAGTATATTAAAGAGATATCTGCACACCCATGTTTATTGCAGCACTATTTACAACAGCCAAGATAGGGAATCAACCTGTGCCCATCAACAAATGCATGGATAAAGAAAATACTATTCAGCCATAAAAAAAGAATGAAATTCTGTCATTTGCAAGAACATGGATGGAGTTGGAAGGCATTATGTTAAGTGAAATAAGCCAGGCACAGAAAAATGAATATCACATGTTCTCATTCATATGTGGGAACTAAAAAGGTGAATCTCATGGAGGTAGAGAGTTGAATGATGGTTACCAGAGGCTGTCAAGGGTAAGGGGAAAAGGAAATGAAGGCAGATTGATTAATGGATACACAATGCAGTTAGATAGAAGAACTAAGTTTTAGTATTTGATAGCACAGAAGAGTGACTATAGTTAACAATAATTTTTTGTAGATTCACAATAGCTAGGAGAGAAAATTTGAAATATTCCCAACACAAAGATATGATAAACATTTGAGGTGATGGGTATTATAATTATCCTAATTTGATCACTACATATTGTATGCATGCCCCCAAAATATTACATGTACCCCGTAATTATTATATGCAATTATTATGTATCAATAAAAAAGTGTCTTCAAGTCAAAGATACATGATCTTATCCACTTACACCCTTGATCCACACATTTGTTGCAGATAAAACTTCCATGGTCCTTTAGAACAACCAGGAGTGAACTGAGTAGTGAGAATTTTTCCTTGGCAGATGTGAAAGTGATTGTAAGACAAGCGTACGAGTGAAGTCTCCAAAGATAATGAAAGAACCTAGTGCATGGTTGTTAGAAAGTGAATACAATCAATAGAGACAGCATAATTAGAGAGCAATTAAACAAAGGAAATTTGATGCACCTGGATCAGACATAGCTTAACTTCTCTTAGATATGATATTTTGGCTAAATTTGTGCATGTGAGTTTCCACACTTTGAAACATTTGATCAGTTAAAAGAGGCTAAAAACCTGGTTCAGGAGGCATATATTTTTTAAAGCAAAGTTGATAGTTAACAGGACATCTCTGTCTAAGGTAACTAGGCCAAGCACCTTCACGACTACAATAGCATCCTAACTTTCCTGCCTGCATCCACTTTTGCATCCTGAAATCCATTCTGCGTGCTTTTCTAAATACACATACACACCCATTAAAGGGTTTCACCATCTGCATGATTTTCTATTGCTCTTAAGAAAAATTCAAAACTCCTTCATGTGGCTCGGTCTGGACCAACTCTCCAGCCTCATCTCACTGCACAATGGCGTTGTTGGCGCCAGACACTAAGTTCTTTCAGTTCCTTATATGTGCCATGCTCCTGCTTATTGGGGGTTTCTCTGCCTGGTGTTTCACTTACCACTTCACTTCATTTGGTAAGCTCCTATTCATCCTTCAGCTGCCAGTTCAGTGGTCACTTTCTCAGGGAAGCCTTTCCCAGCCTCCCTGACTACAGCAACTTTTTTGTACACACACGGCACCATGTCTGTCTTTTGCACCATGTCTCTATCCTGGCAGTTAACATGGTTAAAATTTTTCACTTATTTGTATGATTATTTGATCAATGCTTTATCTTGTCCTTCCCATACACAAAACAAAAACTGCAAGCTCCAAGGATATAGTAACCATCTTTCTACTCACCATTGTAATCCCTACTACTATTCCATTATGAAGTGGGTGCTCACTAAATATTAAAAGAATTAATGTTAAGTAAAGACACCTCCATATTTCTTCTTTATTTTCTGTAACCACTTTTCCTAAATCCTGGAAGTTGGCAGCCCTAATCAAATATGTTTTACTATAATGTTAACAAAATGTGGTGAAAGTCCTCAAAAAGATAAAGCCAGAGTAGTCTTCCTATTAATGGTTTGCAATTACACAAAGACTAATGTTTTAAGGAGGACAAGATAGCTAAATGATGAATGGTTGTGATTCCACTGATAAAGAATGCAGTTCCTCAGCCAGGTGCTATGGCTCTCTCCTGTAATCCCAGCACTTTGGGAAGCTGAGGTGGGCTTATCCCTTGAGGTCAGGAGTTCACGGCCAGCCTGGCCGACACAGTGAAACCCTGTCTCTACTAAAATTACAAAAATTAGCTGGCTGTGGTGGTGCATGCCTGTAGTTCCAGCTACTCAGGAGGATGAGGCAGAAGAATCACCTGAATCTTGGAGGTGGAGGCCAAAGTGAGCCAAGGTCGTACCACTGCACTCCAGCCTAGGTGACAGAGTGAGACCCTGTCTTAAAAAAAAAAAAAAAAAAAAAAAAAAAAGAATGCAATTTCTATTATCTTGTCATATTTGTGATTAACTTCTAAAAAAAAAAAATCCAGCCAGATTAAATAGATATTTTCTTGGGAGAAAACTTCTAGTTAGAGAGACTTGATTTTAAAAGTGTTAGCTTAGTCAATGTTCTGCATCAGTTAAGAATACACAGGTAGGGAATGCCTCTGTGATTATAAGGATTTGTTTTTATAAAATCTCAACAATGTTTATGTGTCTATGTGAATGTAAAACTATTTTGATCTCAGTATAAAATATAATGGATTGTGGCCAGGTATGGTGGCTCATGCCTGTAATACCAGTGCTTTGGGAGGCTGAGGCAGGAGCATCACTTGAGCCTAGGAGTAGGGGTTGTAGTGAGCTGTGATTCCGCCACTGCACTCCAGCCTGGGTGACAGAGAGAGATCCTGTCTCTGAAAAAAATAAACAATGAGTAAATAACCAAAAAAAAAAAAAAAAAAAATTAAAATAGTAGATTTCATCAGTTTTATACCCGTTAGATGTTAGCAACAGGAGTTGACTTTGGCAATTAGACAGAAAAGAAGCTTATTAACAGAATGTTAGAGGTCCTAATTTTTATTTTTCTTTCTTTTTTTTTTTTTTTTTTTTTTTTTTTGAGACGGAGTCTCACTCTGTCACCCAGGCTGGAGTGCAGTGGCGCGATCTCGGCTCACTGCAAGCTCCGCCTCCCGGGTTCCCGCCATTCTCCTGCCTCAGCCTCCTGAGTAGCTGGGACTACAGGCGCCCGTCACCTTCGCCCGGCTAATTTTTTGTATTTTTAGTAGGACGGGGTTTCACCATGTTAGCCAGGATGGTCTTGATCTCCTGACCTCGTGATCTGCCCGCGTCGGCCTCCCAAAGTGCTGGGATTACAGGCGTGAGTCACCGCGCCCCGTCGGTTCTACTTGTTCTGACATTGAAATTGCCTAGGTGCTTTGGGAGACCCTTCAACTACAGAGCAATTAATTCCTGGTTTGAGACACCACTTCTGTGTAAAGATACTTCCCCTTCCAGGCCGGGCACGGTGGCTCACGCCTGTAATCCCAGCACTTTGGGAGAGGAAGGCCGGCAGATCACGAGGTCAGGAGATCGAGACCATCCTGGCTAACACGGTGAAACCCCGTCTCTACTAAAAATACAAAAAAAAAAAAAAAAAATTAGCCGAGCGTGGCGGTGGTCACTTGTAGTCTCAGCTACTCAGGAGGCTGAGGCAGGAGAATGGCGTGAACCTGGGAGGCGGAGCTTGCAGTGAACGGAGATCACTCCACTACACTCCAGCCTGGGCGACAGAGCGAGACTCCGTCTCAAAAAAAAAAAAAAAAAGGCAATGGGGAGAGATTAGTATGCTTGTAAGCAGTTATCAATGGTAGTGGTGCCATCTGGAAAATTAGTCTTGGAAAAATAAGTCTGGTCTAGCAGTTATGTAGGGAAGGGATCCTAGAGTTTCCCCCAGTGAGCTGTGAGCATCCAGAGTAGTTGACAAGGTCCCACAGTTAATGGCTACTTCTGGCTACTGGCAGAGGCAAAGTGAATCTTCTCTGGAAGAAAGCTTCCTTAGTTATCAACTTGCGAACAGGGACTCCCATTGAATAAAATCAAGACGTGAATTCACAATCCAATAGCTCAGATACAAAAGAAAGCAATCCATTATGTCTGAGAGACAGTGAACAAAACCAATAATTTTAGACCCTCTTCTCAATTACAGCAGTTATTAAAATGATCGGATAGAAAAATACAGACCTGCCTTGTAGGTAATATTTTGAAAAATTGAGGATGCATCACATAAAAGACAATCCGAAAAGGAAAAATCCCAACAGATTTGAAAAGAAATAAATGCAGCCTTTAGAAATTTTTTTAAATGGCATTATTAAAATTTAAAAAGTAATCTACAATTAAAGACCAAATAAGACATTTTAAGAGAGAAATAGTAAACCAGAATATACATTAAAAAATACCTAGCATATGGTGCAAAATGACGAGATGGAAAAATATTTTTAAAAACATTAAGTGAAGTGGAAGATAAAATGAGAAAATTTGCATACATCTAATCAGAATCCCAAAAGGAGAGAAAAACAGAATGCAAAAGAGGAAACAAAATGAGATCTAACAGGCTATCTACAAAGGCACAACAATGAGAATTACAACAGATCTCTCAACAAAAATAATGGAATAAAAAAATGTATACCCAGAAGAACTCTCTTTTGAGAAAATGAGGGTAAAATAAAGATTTTTTTTAATCCAAAGGAAGTAGATTTCCACCAAGGAATCAGCCAAAATAACTTCTAAAGGATATATTTCAAGACAGAGAATCATTCCAGAATGATAGTTTGAGATGCAAGAAGAAATAATTTTTCCAAAAGGCAAACATATCTATAAGGACAAACATTATATAAAATAATAATACAGGCAGAATTAACGTACTGGAAAATAATAGCATATAGGTCAGAAGAGACGTGATGAAAGTTAAAACATTCTAGGATACTTGTATATTTTAGGAAAGAAGTTAAGATATTATTTAACTTCAAACTCTAATAGATAACATCAAGTTAAGCGTGCATGATAACACCTCAAGGATAGTAATCAAAAGAATAGAATAAATTTGCAGTGCACAAGACCAAAGCATGAGAAATAAAAATACAGAATAATACAAAAATAAACTAACAAAAGTTCAACAAAAATGTAAATAGATTAAACTCATTAGTCAAAAGATGGAAATTATGAGATAACATTTTTAAGTCCAGCTATATACTGTAAAGAAGAAAACATCTAAACCTAAGAATTTAAAAAGGTTGAATGTAAAGTGATGAAAAATTATATCCCAGACAGCTATTAGCAAAAAGGAAGCTGGAATAACTATTTGAATGGTAGTTGCAATAGATTTTAAGACAGAACATCTTAATAAAAGGTTAAATTCACCAGAAATATGTTGCATTATAAAATTATATACATCTAATAAAAAAAAGCCCCAAATATGTAAAGCAAAACTGATGCAACCTAAGGAGAAGCTGACAAATCCACAACCTCTCCCAATTCCTAATAATCAAGCAGAATAAATATCAGTAATGAATAAGGTCATGAACTCGTGAATACATAGAGACCTTTTTGTGCAACAATTAGAAAACACACATTCTTCTCAAGTAGACATATAACATTTGTGAAAATGATATCTATGCAAGATCATAAAACAACAAGAGTTAAAGAACAGATAACATTGTCTGGTCACAATGTAATTAAAGTCCAAGTCAATTACAAATAAATAAATAAATAAAATGTTTTGTAATATTTGTCTGTTTAAAAAACAGTTCCTCAAAAAGCTAAACACAAAGTTACCACATGACCCAGCAATTCCATTCCTAGGTATATACCAAAAGAACTGAAAACATACATCCTCACAAAAACTTTACATTAATGTTCATAGCAGCATTATTTAATTGCCCAAAGTGGGAACAGCCTGAATATTCATCAACTGATAGGTAAATAAACAAAATATGGTATATTAGTACAATTCACTGTTATTCCATCATGGAAAGGAATGAAGTATTGATATATGCTTCAACATGGATAAACTTTGGAAATATTATGCTAAGTGAAAGAAGCTAGATCACATATTGTATGTTTCCATTTAAATGAAATACCTAGAATAAAGAAATCTATAGATAGAAAGCACATTAGCCATTGCCAGGGCATGAGAGCACGAGGTTTGAGGAGTAATTGCCTGTGGGTATAGAGTTTCTTCTTTTAGGTGATGACAATGTTCTGTAATTAATGGTGGTGATGTCTGTGCAACTTTGTGAATCTAGTAAAACCACTGAATTATACCACTGAGAGTAATACAAGTGGAACTGCTTCTGTTTCCACCCTTGGTTCTTAGACTCAGGTAATCATCCTATTGAGGATGAGTACCATGAAAATACATTTGATTCAAAGTATCTATGTGTCCTGAAGGATGGCACTGGATTCTCGTAAAGCATTGCTTCTAAGCTGGCCCTTCAGTTATCCTTAACCAGGCCATTCTAACACTCTATCAGGCCAGCAGTTTCTAGGTGGTGTGAAACGAGATAGTTCTGGGGGAATGCCCACTGCCTGCACCTCCTTTTCTTTAAAGGGAGTCCTCTGATCTGTTGCAATATTATGTGTGATTCAAAACCAGTTAATTAAACAGGGTTAGCTCCCAGACAGTGGTACTGAAAGAAAGGCAAACTCATCTTAGATATGTCTATTCCTGTCTCAGTGAGTTGCTGGTTCTTCCAATGTGGAAAGTTTACAATGCAAACCCCTGCAAATGTTTTCTTCCCTCTCACTACCTCTGACTGGAATACAAACCCATTTGTAATTAGTCATAGTGGTCCAAGTGATAGATTAAGCTGACAGGTTTAAGCCAACTATGTCCCACTAAAATCACAATTTTAAGAACAGAGAGAGGAGTTCACCCCTACAAATTTCATGTAATTAGGAAAAGGAAATGGATGCCAGGCAGCTAAAAATGACAAAAACAGAGGGTATATATATCATCTATTACATTACATTACATTACATTACATTACATTACATTACATTACATTACATTACATTACATTAACTGGTTCCTCCTCCTATTATCCAAAGCAAGGCTTTCCTGTTTGGGATAGGACAATGTAGAGCTGGAATTCCACTGATGAAGAACAAATCTGTACTAAAGCATTCACTACCAAAAATGGCTATCTACATATAAAGATCATAACCATAGAGGAAAAAATGTTTCCGGCTTTGATGGGAAACTTGTTTATCTGAGATTCAAGTCAACTAGTATGTAGAGCGTAAGATATATACCAGATGCCACTGGGAAATACAAGAATGAGTAAAACACAATCTTGCTTACAAAAAAAAAAATCAGTGGAGATTATTGGAATTTCAGACAGGGATGTTGTGCAGTCTCATGGAAACAAGCACACGTTTCTGCCCTGCTGTCTCAAAGTTTTGTTTTCTGAAGGTCTTAGAGTGTCAGCACTGCCTTCTTCCTTTGTTCTTCACGAAATTAAAAGCTAGACAGATCCCGACTAATGTTGCGTATTAACTTGTTCATCATAATTGCCGATTTAAATTAACACACATACTTACCAGGAAACATTTGAGGGGAAAAAATTCCTTCAGGGGTAAAGAGTTCAATGCAATTAAAAAAACAAAAAAAAGGAAGAGAAAAAATTATAGTCTGGTTTTCCAGATAAAAGACAAGGTAGGTAAAGTAAAAGAATTGACTGCCTGTAGACTGGGGTCTTCCTGACCCTCCTTGAGTCCACTCACTCCTAGAATCACTAATATCCCTATTTCTAATATCCCTATCCCTATGTTCACACTACATACAGGAAGTCAGGAGTAATTAGTAGCAAACTCTACCTGACTTCCAGGGTTGTTCAAATCATCAGCAAATACACTGTGGACTTCTAACCAACTGGATAAAATATTGCAAAACATTTTTTATCAGACAGTTTTTAAATAAACAAGCAAAAAATACCCCAGGTGACAGATACAAAAAGGGAATTCAGAGTCAGAAGCTGAGCAGTTGCAGAAGATTTATAGAAATATCTAAACCAATCAGAGCTCTTAATTGGGCTAGATCCTGGAGCTTTAAAGCCTGTATCTGGCAGAGAATCCATGGTTTACGGTCATGCAAATGGAAGCTGGAATGAGATATCTACTGAAATCCGGGAAATAGACAGACTTCTCTGTTCATGAAAGAAGAAACAGAAAATTTCTTTCTAATCACTATCTAAAGAAACAGTCAAGAAACTTGCTGTACACTAACAGCTAGGAGAGAAAAAAGATCCACTCTTGAGAAATTAGAATCCCAAGCTGCACCGTACGTATGTGTGAGGTTCTCGCTTATTTAACCCATGTAGTATACATTTATACACCAAGAAATTTGCATAAAAACCAATCCAGAATCAGTGAAAGCCATTTGGCTCTGACAGAGGCTAATGCAAAGTAAAGATAATCCTCTAGTCAAGGAGATTATTTATATCCCCTAAAATATAATCACAGCTAAGATTTAAGTATGTGTTTTTCCAGGCCACATTTTTCTACTGATTAAAATACCCACATCATACAAATATAGAGTCTGTGTGTTGGTGGAAGAGGGTCATTCTTACTGCCATCTTGAATTTTGACATCGAAACTTTCTCTTTTGTTTTTACTTCAAGTTCTGGAGATACTGGATTGCTTTATCGTGTTGCTTTATATTGATCCCTTTCATGGTCATGAGAGAATGTGTCTCTTATAATATAAATAACAACAATAAAAAGGCAAAGTCTAATTCATACAATGTAAAAAGTTGGCTAAAATTTTTTCCTTGGGAATTAATAATCTGTCCCTTTATTCTCACATAAAATCCATTAGAAGTCAAAAAAATCTTCAAACTTTTTTCTCCACATAGAACCTAATTTTGATCAAATATAAGAAAGTGTGTTTTATGATTAGCTGCTTCCTAAGCCTTGACTTTTACTTTAATCTTTACTTGTGTTTTGAGGATGCACACTTACTCACTCTCTCCTGAATCATAATCTCTTAACCTCTTAATCTCCTGGTTCCTTTTGCTTTCTTCAACACTGAGGACAAGAAAAAGGCTACCGTCCTCATTGGTTGAAGCACTGATTCATAATCTTGTCACAATGTGTACACTCATAATCTTATCACTTTTCAGCTGGTTCTAGATGCATCTCCCTTCCTCTCCATTGTAGAGGGATAAAATAAAATGCCTCAATTTATAATCCATATTTTTAACATAATTTTTGTTTATACCACAATCCCTGAATTTTCAGTCAATTTTTTTTCAAAGGAATCTCCCCCACCCCTCCCTTCTCTTTGCAAGGCCACTGTTTGATCCAGTTAAGTTTTTATATGGAAAACATTTTAAGCAGCTCCAGTTGCTGATTTTACAAAGAATAAAAACAGAAATGATAGGAGCATTTGGCAAGAACCCTTAGACCTGAGCAGCAACCCACTGATATATTCCTGCTGCAGAAGTGATTTGTTTTGTTTCATGAACTTGTACAAGCGACTCTTTCTTTTTCAGTGCAAACGTAGTCACAAAAGGGAAAAAGACCAGCACACTGTGGGGAGCACATATTTGGTTCTTTAACCAACTTTTAAAAATATGTTTTATGTCAATATCTAAATTACATAGAGCAAGCTGACATGCTCTCTTTTCCTTTCGTTTATGAACTCTATTCTGAAAGTGGGTGTGAAATAATCCTTTTGCTTGTGCTTCTGGATTGGCTTTGATGAGTCAGTTATTAAATATGACTGGTTCAGATGTCACATATCGATGCAGGGCATAAATGTCGGCGTTTAGATGGAGAATAATTGGATTCATATCTGTGTTATGTTTTAGAATTGCTGGGTCAGTTCTGGGTCTCTTGCTGTAAATTCTTCATCACAGACCCAAGTAAAAGGAATGTGACAGATTTAATACCTTGAATAAGTTATTAACTGTAAGGATGCATAAAACAGGGGCACTGCTGAGCAGAGAACATTACACTGCTCATAATTCTGTAAATGAAAATTAAAGTTTTTTTCATTTTAGTGAAATATATTTTTCATTAGCTCTCTTGCTTTACTCAAGTAAGTTCTTTATGTTTGATCTAATGTAATCACTTTTATTTGGCCATTGAATTTATGAATGTTTAAACTCTAACATCCAAGCGTGAGAGAATGAATTTGATAAGAGAAGAGAGTTGTTTATAATGTTTCACTTCCCAAAATGTCAAGTGGCAGCCAGGTGGCTACTGCTGACTGCAACTGTGATTTTTCATGAGAACAATATCTAATGCAAATCCCATTGTAGAGACTTCATGAAATATCACCATTTATCGTCATAGCATATTTGCCTTTTGTTATGGCCTAAAAGAAAGAGAACTGAAATCTAGTCACACCTATTAATTTTAAAATTATTTGAAAAAGAAAAAAAAATAAGAAGCCAAGAAGTCAGGAGGAGGATGGGTGTTTTCATACCTCCCAGCATCAGCACTAGAATCTTTAAGGGTGGCTGGTGCTGGAGAGCAGCTTGGGTTTTTCTGTGGTAGAATAACAGCAGTGGTTCTCTTATGTCTGTGTTACCAGGCCATCCCCACTCCAAGAAAATTCTTCATTTCTACAGCACCTTTTATCATGCAAGCTCAGAGTGTACAGGGTAATTCAACACAATTACATTCACTTGGCCATCCATTTTATTACTTAAACATTGAATACCTCCTATAGAAAAAGTCAGTTGCTGCCAATAAAGAGCTGTACTATAAGTTATGCAAGAGTTTCTCAAACTTGGCTTATTCAACACCACCTTCTGTACTTATTTAGCACACACTTTTACAGGTACTGTTCCGAGTACTTTATGAATACTAGTCCATTTAATCCTCACAGCAATCTGATGTCATCTTTTATTGCCACAAGAAATTGAGGTTTACAGAAATATAGTAATTTGCCCAAGACCACACCTTCACAAATTTTGCAGTGTCCACATCTCATCTACACATTATTTATCTACTAATTTTCTTTAAGTGACTTTTTTCTCCTTAAGTAAAAGTGTACTTAAGGAGTGTTATTGCTTCCATAAAGGGACAACAAATATTGAGCTTAATTAATGTGGTAATTATATTTTCAAGTATACATTAAAATAAATACATATATCACATCACACCCACTAGGATGGCTGCAGTCAATAAAATGGAAAATAACTAGTGTTGGTGAGGATACGGAGAAATTGGAACCCTCACACTCTGTCAGTGGTAATGTAAGATGCTGTAGCTACCATGGAAAACAGTTTGGTGCTTTCTAAAAAATGTTAAACAAAGAGTTATTATATGAGCCAGCAATCTCACTCCTGGATATATTGCCCATAAGTTTGAAAATAAGGACTCAAATACTTGTACATGGATGTTCATTGCAGCATGATTCATAATAGCCACGAAGTGTAAACAACCCAAATGTCCACCAACTGCCGAATGGATAAACAAAATGTGATACATCCATACAAATAAATTTCCAAATAATGGAAAATTATTTGACCATAAAAGGGATTGAAATACTGATACATCATACAAAACTGATGAACCTTGAAAACATTATGCAAAGTGAAAGAAGCCAGACACAAAAGGCCACATATTGTACAATTCCATTTATAAAAAATATTCAGAATAGGTAAATCCATAGAAACAGGAAGTAGATTCATGATTATCAGAAGATATCTGGAGAGAAGAATGAGAAGTGACTGCTGAATGCCTATGGGGTTTCTTTTTGAGGGGATAAAAATGTTCTGAAGTTAGATAGTAATAATCAATGGTCAGTTTTGTGAGTATACTAAAAACCACTAAAATCCACACTTTTAAAAGGGTGAACCTGATGATAGTGAATTGGATCTCAATAAAGCTGCTATTTTAAAAATAGAAAATAAAAGAGAAAGATTTCAAAAGATGCTTCAGGGATACTGCAAATATCTTCTTTCATTTGTAAGGCAACCATTTCTTGTATGTGAATAAGGATTTTCCAGGTACCATAAGACAGAAACAAAATACAGAATTAAAAAATGGATGGAGAGGATGGTTTTTAAAAACACACACATATTACATTTTTAAAGATGTGTTTGTGTTCTACCTAAAATAATTTCATATGTACTGCCCGAGGTAAACTCACCAAGATTTGGCAAGCACTGTTGAATATCACAGTGGTCAGCAAGACTGGGTTTGAAGCCCAGTTCTAGCACTTACTATGTGAGCTGGGAAAGTTCTTTAATGTTTCTAAAACTTGATTTCTTCATTTGTAAAATAGAGATAATTCCTGGGAGTGCCAATATCAGGGAAGCCTGGGTCATTAACTTAATATGGTAACATGTCTTGTTTATAGCCTAGAAAGGCAACGTGCTAAAAACATTATGTGTAATGTCATTATATGCTCCTAAAAACTGTATGGTCCAATTTAAATATAATAACCAAGTGTATAGTCTTCACTGTGCACAATTCCTCTAGATACTATTGAAAATCTAATGTCTTCTAATGTCATACCCACTAAAAGGGTTATTGATACAGAATCATTGCCTTCTTCAAATTCCTTAAATTCAGACTCTGTTGTCTGACAGATCACATTTTGTTTTTAAAATTTTAATACATCAATTTATGGTAAATTGTATCATTCTACACTCTAGTAAAGCTATGTCAAAAAAGTATTTGTATTTTATTTATATTTATGTTCTAAATTTACAAGTTGTGGGGATCTTGTATGTACCCTCAAAAGGATTACATCTTAGAATGCTGAAAAAAATTGCTCGAAAATCTATAAACTTCCCAAAAAGAAAACATAAATAAAGTACAGAAACTATTACTCAACTCTTAATTGACACTAGGGTCTTAGGGTATCCTATTGGCTTCTGAGAGACCCACTCATGTACAACAGCATTCATTAACTAAAAATAAATTTCAAATGTGCAGATTCAGTGACAATAATAATAAACAAATGCCAAATTACTACGATATATTATACCCTTGCACCAGCAATTGAAATGAGCTTGGAGTCTTTGAAAGTCCATGTAGCAATAAAAGTATGGCCCCCAACTGGATCAGAAATGTGAGTGTGAAAACACTTTTTCTTTTAAAGAGTCTATGTAACAAGTCCTGAAGTAATAATTCAAGTATTAAGCATACTATTACTCCTATCTCTTAGTCTCATATTTGATTGAATGCTTAGGAATCTACCTCACAGGGAGATGCTATGTCAACCAGTCAACTTTGCAAAGCAATCAAGGTTACCAAAACAGATTATGTTTATAAGACAAGGTCAAAAAGAACTTCAGCAACTCTTAGCATCTGAGTTAATCCCTAGTTTAATTTTTTCAAGTGTTTCCAGTCAGTCCCTAATTATTTCTATTTAACTCACCCTTTACACATGCAGAGCCAAGTAAAGTGAATTGGGCCCATGGGTTTTACATTTTCATTAAAAGACAGAGGTAACATTTAACCAAGTTGAATTGTGGGTGGCAGCTCACTGCATGATTTTTTTTCAGAGGAAATTTGACTGAACACATGGAGCTGGGCTGTGCAACAGGTCACTATTTGCTTTACAAGTAGGTCTATATAAAATGGTATTTGGCAAGTATTCACCAAAACCCCTTACACTGTACCACAGCTAAATTATTGTCCTTCCTGCTACCTTTCAGTTACCAAAGTAAAAAGGTCAGAATCATGACACTTTTTTAAAAAATGCAAATGAGTTCTGTTAGCAGTAACTATTTGTAACAAACTTCCATTTCTATTAACCACATTAGGACAGTGATATTTTCCTACATACATTCTGTGAGCTCAATAAATGCTCTCTGACAAAGCTGAGCTCTAATATATGTGTGTATGTGTGTGAGAATATGCAAATATACAAATTGCCAAGTTGTTAAATGTCTGTTTATGTGTTTCCACAGAAGTGCTACTCTTCACAAGTGCCTAAAATGTAAAGATATCTAGAAATAAGTATAAAGACCCAGGTATAGAGACACTAAATTA
Organism: Macaca fascicularis; assembly: GCF_037993035.2. Classification (NCBI taxonomy): domain Eukaryota; kingdom Metazoa; phylum Chordata; class Mammalia; order Primates; family Cercopithecidae; genus Macaca; species Macaca fascicularis. The sequence goes on from NC_088380.1 coordinate 129,223,284, forward strand.
CAATCAAATTAGAAAAGTAAAAGTAGTATATGTGTCTCACAGTACACACATTAATGGGGAAAACATTCTAGTTTGAATTTTAATTAACAGCTAAAAATTTAGAAAGTATTATTTGCTTTCAGTTATAAAATACTGAGTATATTTATTATTCAACTTACAAGTATTCCCAGATTTTATTAATAGGCTTATATTAGATTTCTTTTCTGTAAATTAAATCAACAAAGAAAATTAGCAACAAGCAGGGACTCCTAGGAAAACTTTTATTTAAATTTTAAAAAATTATAAATTTAAAAGTTCTGTATAGAAAAAGAAGAACACATAAGTAAAGATACAAAATGAACTGGGAAAAAATCTATGACATGTATGACAAACAGAAAAGTAATATAATAAATATATAAAGAATAATTTAAATCTATAAGAAAAAGATTAATATATAAATTAAAATGTGGGCAAAGGCCATGAGTGGGCAAGTCACAAAAGAAAGAATTAAAATGTGCATTAAATATGTAAAAAGATATTCAACCTTACTTGTAATTGACAGAAAGCAAATTTTAAAAGAGGAGAGAAACTTTTTACCTAGAAAAGTCCCAAGTGTTTTTAAACTGGTAATATGAGGAGAGTTCAAAAAGCTCATGGAAAATGCATATTATAAAGAAACTATATGTGGATTTCAAATTTTTTGCACTCATACTAACTTGTAACATACCTGAACAGGATCTAGTTTGAAGCACTAAGAAAGATAAGATAGCAGTTTGAAAAGATCCACTATCAGAACAATATGATTCTGCTAAAATTGAAGCATGAACAAACATCAAATTTATGGTGAAGTTTGGGAGGAAGAATGGGGAAATCACTGATGGGATGAAATGGTGTGAAGATGAAGCCCACAGAAGCAGACAATCCACATCAATTTGAAAGGAAAAAATTAATCCTTTGCTGCCCTAATTGAGGAGGACCAACAATTAACAGCAGAAACAATAGTCAGCACCATAGATATCTCAAATGGTTCAGCTTATACAATTCTGACTGAAAAATTAAAGTGGAGCAAATTTTCTACTGGATGGGTGCCAAAACTATTGTACCAGATCAACTGCAGACAAGAGCAGAGCTTTCAATGACAATTTTAAATAAGTGGGGTGAAGATCCTGAAGCATTTCTTCAAAGAATTGTAACAGAAGATGGAACATGGCTTTACCAGTACAATCCTGAAGAGAAAGCACAATCAAAGCAATGGCTACCAAGAGGTGGGAGTGATCTGGTCAAAGCAAAAGTGGACCAGTCAAGAGCAAAGGTCATGGTGTATCAGTCTGTTCTCACACTGCTATAAAGAACTACCTGAGACTGGGTAATTTATGCAGAAAAGAGGTTTAATTGACTTACAGTTCCACAGGCTGTACAGGAAGCATGACTGGGAGACCTCAGGAAACTTACAATCATGGTGGAAGGTGAAGGGTAAGCAAGCATGTGTTATCATGGTAGAGCAATAGAGAGAGAGAAGAGGGAGGTGCCACACACTTTCAAACAACCAGATCTCATGAGAACTCACTATCATGAGAACAGGAAGGGGAAAACTGCCCCCATGATTCAGTCACCTCCCATCAGGCCCCTCTCCCAACACATGGGGATTACAATTCAACATGAGATTTGGGTGAGGATACAGAGCCAAACCATATCACATGGCAACAGTTTTTTGGAAGGCTCAAAGCATTTTGCTTGTTGACTTTCTGAAGGGCCAAAGAACAATAACATCTACCTACTATGAGAGTGTTTTGAGAAAGTTAGCCAAGGCTTTAGCAGAAAATCGTCCAAGAAAGCTTTACCAGAAGAGGTCTTCTCCGCTCTGCTCATTCCTCTCATCAAACAAAGACAATTTTGTAAGAATTTCAATGGAAAAATCATTAGACATCTGCCTTACACTTCTACTTGGCTCCTCCTGACTTCTTTTTGTTTCCTAATCTTAAAATATCTGTAAAGGGCACCTTTTTTCTTCAGTTAATAATGTGAAAAAAACTGCTTTGACATGATTAAATTCCAAGGTCACTCACTTCTTTAAGGATGGACTAAATGGTATCATTGCTTACAAAACTGTCTTGAACTTGATGGAGCTTATGTTGAGAACTAAAGTTTATATATTTTTATTTTTATCTTTTAATTCTGTCTTTCCATTAACTTTTTAAAATATAGAGATGGGAGTCTCACTATGTTGTCCAGGCTGGTCCTGAACTCCAGGGCTCAATCAGTCCTCCCACCTTGGCCTCCCAAAATCTTGGGATTACAGATGTGAGCCACCACACCCAGCCTCCGTGAAATTTTGGATCCCCTCATACATAGTATTGGTGATATTGGTCTCAATACAAGCACTCTCATTTTGTGAGTCAGTGTATAAACTGACTATACCTTTCTGGAGGGCAATTTGGCAATATTGTGTTAAGACAAATATGCCTACCCTTTGATGCAACAATTCCAATTCCAGGAATTAATCCTAAGGAAATCATCAAATTAATGATCAAAAATACATACATATACATGTTATATAAATATAACATAAATGTGTGTGTGTGTTTGTGTGTGTGTGTGTGTGGTGGTATTGTAAGATTCCATAAAACTTGAAAAACCCAAATCTCTAATAAAACAGGGTAAGTTAAATAATTTATTATGGTACTCTCAAACAACGAAATGAACAACTATATTTAAAATGAAAATGTAGAATTACATTTATTAACAAAAATTTTAAGGTATATTATTGAGAAACTAAGTTTTAAAACAGTTTTGGTCCTTTTTTTGCAAGAAATGTGTGTAACAAAAGTTTAGAGTTATGCTAAAATAAGAACATTAGTTGTCTCTGGGCAATGAGATTTTATCTAATTTTTTTCTTGCTACTGTTCTGTATAGTTTAACTTTTTGGCAGTGTATGTATTATGTTTATAATCAGAAAAAGATCTCAACTTTATCTTATTGATATTCTTTTCACCAATTCCCCAGTTTTAGGAGCAGCAAAAAACATGACCCTACAAGTCAAACTGTTGACTACTGAACCTTCAAATTATTAATTATTGCCCTAACAATTCCCTCCTCTCTATTGGAAATATTTAATTTCTAAATTGCAATGTCTAACTTTCCCTTAATCTGTTGAACACAAGAAATCAATGTGACTGACAGAAGTGACAGGTAATGTTTCTTTTCCTTTCCCAACACTTCTAGCACAGTTCTGCTGGAAATACATACGGTATTTATTCAACAAACACTGCTTCAATTGTAGTATTACAAGGATCCTGGAGACTTTCCAGTGCAGTCCATGGTAATCTGATATCAGCTAAAGAACTAAGTTGTTGGATTATCCAAAATAATAAAATAAATTATATTTCCCTGAGATTTCTTCTACATCTAATTGATTAACACAAAACAAAGCTACACTATAATCTACAGAAGAGGAGGATTTTTCTGATTCGCAAATGACATGATTTATAAAACAACAAAGCCATCAGACTGATGGGACTGTTGTTTTTCTACATTACTTAGCAATCATGAAGCATGACAATGTGAATTTTTTTGGCCTTTTATAAAAACTTCTTAGAAGAGTTGGACTTAAAGATTACCGTTCAGAATACTACCCTTCAAGACCTTTCTTCCTCATCCACTGAGAAGATACCAGCTAGAACACTGGGAACCCACTAAGCAGACCAAGTGGAGGGCAGTGTTTTTAGGTATCCAGGTGGTGAGCAGCACATGGGAATGTTCACCTAGTAGATTTGCACCCTAATATCTTTTAACATAATAAATGCAGCTGGTTCTCCATATCAGTGGGTCCACATCCATGGATCAAACCAACTGCAGATCAAAAATATACAGACAGAAAAAAGTTGATGGCTGCATCTGTACTGAACATATGCAGACTTGTTTTCTTGTCATTATTCCCTAAATAATACAGTATAGCAACTATTTACATAATATTTGCATTGTATTAGGTATTACAAGTAATCTGGATATGATTTAAAGTATTTGGGAGGATGTATGTAGGTTGTATGAAAATAGTATACCATCTTATATGAGGGATTTGAACATCCCTGGATTTTGGTATCCAGGGGGGTCCTGGAACAAATCTCCCACAGATACCAAGATGTCACCATACAAAAATTATGCTATCTATTCTGTATAGTTTATCCATTCTGTGTAGTTTAACTTTAACTAGTATTATCTGTTATGCACCATTCATTTTTAAAACTGGATATACTGGATTATAGGATCTGCAAGCTATTAATATACTGGATTACATTGCCAATTCTTTGCCACTGACTCATCTTTCACTAGAGAACTCACTACATTGCAGAGTTTTTATATCCTTATCAGTAATGTTAAGAAAATATGTAATCCTTGAAGAGTTTTGTTTAAATTGCTAGACTGACCGCTAAATAGCATGATGTCATTTGAGGCTCTGTTGCATTTATCACTGTGCTCTTTGGTGAGGGAAGAGTTCTTCGTTTTCATCCAAAATTTTGTTTTTCTAATTTGAAAGTCGTATAGGCTGAAAAAGACATTGTAGCAAACCATAAAGGTATAAAGAAATGAAAACAACTCATACTATACCATTCTCAAATAGAATGAGTATTTTTTACATGTCTTGTAGCCAAGTGGTTAAGAGGGCAGGCTGCTGAAATCATAGTGCCCAGGGTTCAAATCCCAGATTTGCCAGTTACTAGTTCTGTGCCCCTAAGCAAGCGGCTTTGTGATTCAGTTTCTCAAGAGAAGGGAGGAGGGAAATATTAGAGAAGAACTCCTGGCCGGGCGCGGTGGCTCAAGCCTGTAATCCCAGCACTTTGGGAGGCAGAGACGGGCGGATCACGAGGTCAGGAGATCGAGACCATCCTGGCTAACACGGTGAAACCCCGTCTCTATTAAGAAATACAAAAAACTAGCCGGGCGAGGTGGCGGGCGCCTGTAGTCCCAGCTACTCGGGAGGCTAAGGCCGGAGAATGGCGTGAACCCGGGAGGCGGAGCTTGCAGTGAGCTGAGATCCGGCCACTGCACTCCAGCCTGGGTGACAGAGCGAGACTCCGTCTCAAAAAAAAAAAAAAAAAAAAAGAGAAGAACTCTTAATGGGTGGTTATGAGAATTAAATAGGTTAATATATGTAAGTGCTTGGAACAGTGCCTGGCACATGGTCTCATGTTAACTATAGCTATTATTTCCATTTTGAATCAATACATTAAATATATGGAATATACACATATGAAATCATACTGTTTGGCATCCTGCTTTTTCACTTAACAAATTATCTTGAGCATCTTTTTTTTCCTTTTTAAAAATTTTTTCATGTAAATTAATATAGAATTGTGTAATCATTTTTAATCACTACATAGCATTAAATTGCAAAGATGTATAAAATTCTGTAACCAATCAGAGGAAACCATTGTAAAGGCTCTATTCCATAATATAATCTCATCATGAAGATCAAATTGGGTTATTAAGCAAAAAAAGTGAAAGTATAGTCTGCTACTAAATCTTTAAAGTTTTTTACTAGCTTGGTTTTTTAAAAAGACAGTTATTTTAAAACAAAAAACTAATGTGCAATCCTTATAGTTCTCCTGATTGTTTATGCTCAGAAAATAACATCAAAGGCTCTTCAAAATCTCCTAAGTTAGTACCACTTGCTTTGGCTGATTTCATCACCTAAAAGATCTTACTTCAGATTGTTTCAGGGGAAAAACTGTCCCTCAATTAACCCTGATTGTCAGCAGTACATGAAAAATAACCATGAAACAGAGCTATTTTTAAACTGAATTTTATAAGAAGGGGACCAAACAAGACTGATCTCAGATATCTGGGGTAAAAAATACAGAGACCTTTTCAGTATATATTTCTATTTCTTTATAGAACATTTTTGTCATGGGAGACTATAAAGTTTATGATCTTACAGGACTTTTTATTGCTGATGTATAGTATCTACAATGCTGATGTAGAAAAAAAAATAATCTTCTCTGCCTTGTCACCCAAGGTTTGAGTTCATGGTCATATCAAACTTCCAGACCAACCTTCCAAGTTTTAAGGCCACCTTATTATACTCTGGGGAGGATTCATATGGCCGGGAATATCATTGCAACAATCTTAAAGACCAGTCCAAAAAACCCTCTCAGTTTCAGAAATATTTCATATCTCTTCCACATTCCTCAAAATCACAGGTTTGTGCTAAATCTGAAAAAAAAAATTATACTACTCTTTTTTCTATATGTGAAGATAACTTTATTGATCAACCTTCAGGCCCAGTGCTTTGGACTTGACCAGGCTCATTCACATCTGTGATGGATTACAAAGGACACGTGTTTTCAAGGCTAGAATTTAGTTTGTGACCATGGAATAGAAAACCTTAGTTAAGGGAGACTAAATGTTAAGCTCTGGTCTTATTTTTATGTATATATACCAACCAGTGATTCTTAAACTAGCCATGATTAAGAATCCCCTGGGAAATTTTCAATGCAAATTCTCAGGTCCAACCCCAAACCTATAGAGTTGAAAACTACAGGATCAAAACCCAGGATGTATTTATAACAGTTTAACATATTTTAATATATATACTTACTATGTATATTATATATGTGTAAAATATATATACATATTTCCTCAAGAAATATTAATGCAAGACAGCACAAATCCATCTATGGACTGGAGTTTGGGAGGTACTGCTCTAACTACCTGGGTTAGACAGTATATTCATTTAGACAAATATTTTTAAGAACTTATTGTGGTTAGGTCTCTGGTGATACAAAGGAAATAAAGTGTGAAATCCCTGTAAACAAGCTACTGAGCCAGTATTCCAGCATTCTCCAAAATGTTTTCCATGAGACGTTTATAGGTATTACATTCAAAAAGGGATTATGATCAAATAAATTTGGTAAACTCTAGATTAAGCACATTTAACACATTTCTTTACTTCAGAATTTTTCAGGGCCTTTAATATGTTGTGTCTTTCCAAGAAGGAAGTCAGACTTCTCTCTACATGGAATTCTTTTTTCACAGAGTATGTCTTAGAACAAATTTTCCAAAGAATACAGTTTTGGAAGTGTTGAACTAGATTATCAATTTCTTACGGACAATGATCATGACTTTCTACATTTTTAAACTCCTGTAGCACCTAAACAAAGATTACTAGTACATGGAAAGTCAGTTGGTCAAATGAATTCTCACAATCTGAAAGGTAGGTTTATTATCCAAGATGTTAAGGAAATGGAGGCTGAAAAAGTATTAAAGATTGCCTGTGCCTACAGAGTAAAGCTGTCGTTTATTCCATTACTTTTTTGAATTTCATTTCCTCTTTTGGAGTGCTGGCTCATATTTATGCCCCCAGTAAAGCAATGGCTTACTTGTGAACTGCCAGTTTGTCTCTTACTAACATTTTAAAATTAGCCTTCATAGATGCTAATAATTTTACTCAGAAGAAAGCTGTGTCTGTGGAATGATGTTGGAACTGTGACAGCAGAAACACCATAGGAGCCAAGGAGCTTAGCATGCCTCAAAAGGTGAGAATGGCACACATATGCACCAATTTTTCTTATCAAAACATATCAGCGCTTGTACAGGAATACAAGAAGAATATGAGGAGAATAATCACAGCATTGGGGAAATAGCATGCTAGTCTTGTAGCTACTTCCAGCATAAGGACCTTGCTGGGCATTATCTGCCAGGCTGTGGTGCAGGAAACCATTATACAGCATGGAAAAGTGAACTTGGCAAATGAAGGATAAGAGGAAAATCAAAAGAACAGTTTCTGTCATCAGTTCTCCTTTTCCAGGACTGAAGCAAACTTGTTTGATATTTTTAGTTTGCTTGATTCTAAATGACATGAAAATGCTTCCATTTCACTGGGGGAGGGCCAGCTGGAGTGAAAATCAAATGGCTGAGAACTGAGGTTTTATGTTTTATCTTTTAATATGGGAAAGAAAAGAAAAAACACTGTATCTCAGAGTGGTTAGAAACCAAATTGTTTTTTATAGTCTGCATCCTGCTTTGATGAAATGGGGGTGGTTTTCATGATGTCATCCACATGGTTTAAATAAACAGTATACTAAGGTTAACAAGCTACAATCATAACAGAACTAGTAGGGGATTATAGCTGGGCTAATTTGATCAATTACTTTCAGTTCCAGAGGTCTCTAGATGAGACAGAAGCCAGTATACACATTTTGGCAGATAAAAAATTAGTTTGGTCAACACATACCCTGATGGTAATGAACATTCTTTCAAACTTCATTTTTCATCCCCGAGAGAGTAGAATCCCACTAATGCCAGTCACTGCCACTCAAAACCAGCCAAAAAGATAACAGTATTTTAGGCGCCAGAAATTTGCATTCCATGGGGTAGGCTAGGACTAGTCTTTTGGCTGCTCCATTGTGTCTGTGTTATATTTTAAGTTTTCCTCTCAGTATTTTTCTATTCAAAATTAATTGAAACTAGGAATAACTATCTGAAGTTTGTTTTTTGGGGTTGTTTTGTTTGTTTTTGAGATGGAGTTTTGCTCTTGTCACCCAGGCTGGAGTGCAATGAAGCAATCTCGGCTCACTGCAACCACCACCTCCCAGGTTCAAGTGATTCTCCTGCCTCAGCCTCCCAAGTAGCTGGGATTACAGGTGTCTGCCACGACACCTGGCTAATTTTTTGTATGTTTAGTAGAGATGGGGTTTTGCCATGTTGGGAAGGCTGGTCTCGAACTCCTGACCTCGGGTGATCTGCCCACCTTGGCCTCCCAAAGTGCTGGGATTACAGGCATGAGCCACTGCACCTGGCCAACTATCTAAAGTTTTTAGTCATTGTATGCTATGCCTTCGACAGTTGATATTTTCTTTCTTCTTCTTTTTTTTTTTTCCATAGCATGTTTGTTTGTTTACTTTAAGTTCTGGGATACACGTGAAGAACCTACAGGTTCATTACATAGGTATACATGTGCCATAGTGGTTTGCTGCACCTATCAGCCCGTCATCTAGGTTTTAAGCTCTACATGCATTAGGTATTTGTCTAAATGCTCTCCTTCCCCTGCCCCCAACCCCTGGACACGCCCTGGTGTCTGATATTCCACTCCCTGTGTCCATGTGTTCTCATTGTTCAGCTTCCACTTATGAGTGAGAACATGCAGTGTTTGCTTTTCTGTTCCTGTGTTAGTTTGCTGAGGATAACGGTTTCCAGCTTCATCCATGTCCTTGCAAAGGACATGAACTCATTCTTTTTAATGGCTGCTTAGTACTACATGGTGTATATGTACCACATTTTCTTTATGCAGTCTATCATTGATGGGCATTTGGGTTGGTTCCAAGTCTTTGCTATTGTAAATAGTGCTGCAGTAAACATACATGTGCATATGTCTTTATAATAGAATGACTTATAATCCTTTGGGTATATACCTACTAATGGGATTGCTGGGTCAAATGATATTTCTGGTTCTAGATCCTTCAGGAATTGCCACACTGTCTTCAACAATGGTTGAACTAATTTACACTCCCACCAACAGTGTAAAAGCGTTCCTATTTCTCTACATCCTCGCCAGTATCTGTTGTTTCCAGATTTTTTAATGATCGCCATTCTAACTGGCATGAGATGGCATCTCATTGTGGTTTTGATTTGCATTTCTCTAATGACCGGTGATGATGTGCTTTTTTTCGTATGTTCCTTGGCTGCATAAAAGTAAACAGTTTTTTCCTCTTTTTTTTTTTTTTTTTTTTTTTTTGAGACGGAGTCTCACTCTGTCACCCAGGCTGGAGTGCAGTGGCCGGATCTCAGCTCACTGCAAGCTCCGCCTCCCGGGTTTACGCCATTCTCCTGCCTCAGCCTCCCAAGTAGCTGGGATACAGGCGCCCGCCACCATGCCCGGCTAATTTTTTGTATTTTTAGTGGAGATGGGTTTTCACCGTGTTAGCCAGGATGGTCTTGATCTCCTGACCTCGTGATCCTCCCATCTCAGCCTCCCAAAGTGCTGGGATTACAGGCGTGAGCCACCGCTCCCGGCCTTCTTAATTTTTATTTTAAGTTCAGGGGTACATGTGCAGATTTGTTGCATAGGTATATTTGTGTTATGGGTATTTGTTGTACAGATTATTTCACCATCCAGGTTTTTTTTTTTTTTTTTGAGACGGAGTCTCGCTCTGTCTCCCAGGCTGGAGTGCAGTGGCGGGATCTCGGCTCACTGCAAGCTCCGCCTCCCGGGTTTACGCCATTCTCCTGCCTCAGCCTCCAAGTAGCTGGGACTACAGGCGCCCGCCGCCATGCCCGGCTAATTTTTTGTATTTTAGTAGAGACGGTGTTTCACCGTGTTAGCCAGAATGGTCTGGATCTCCTGACCTCGTGATCCGCCCGCCTTGGCCTCCCAAAGTGCTGGGATTACAGGAGTGAGCCACAGTGCCCGGCCATCATCCAGGTATTAACCCTAGTACCCATTAGTTATTTTTCCCGATCCTCTCCCTCCTCTCACCTTCCACCCTCTGAAAGGCTGGAGTGTGTGTTGTTCCCCTCTGTGTGTCCATGCGTTCTCATCATTTAGCTACCAGTTGTAAGTGAGAACATGTGGTGTTTGGTTTTCTGTTCCCGTGTTAGTTTGCTAAGGATAATGTCCTCCAGCTCCATCCATGTCCCTGCAAAGGACATAATCTCATTCTTTTTTATGGCTGCATAGAATTCTATGGTGTATAATGTACCACATTTTCTTTATCCAGTCTATCAGTGATGGGAATTTAGGTTGATTCCATGTCTTTTCTATTGTGAATAGTGCTACAATGAACATAGGTATGCATGTGTCTTTATAATAGAATGATTTCTATTCCTTCGGGTTTATACCCAGTAATAGGATTGCTGGGCCATATGGTATTTCTGTCTTTAGGTCTCTGAGGAATTGCCACACTGTCTTCCACAATGGCTGAATGAATTTAAACTCCCACCAACAGTGTGCAGGCATTTCTTTTTCCTCCACAACCTCACCACCATCCATTATTCTTTTACTTTCAGTAACCGTCATTCTGACTGATGTTAGATAGTATCTCATTGGGGTTTTGATTTGCATTTCTCTATTGATCAGTGATGTGGAGCTTTTTTTCATATGCTTACTGGACACATGTATGTCTTCTTTAGAAAAGTGTTTGTTCTGTCCTTTGCTTACTTTTTAATGGAGTTATTTGTTTTTTTCTTGTAAATTTGTTTAAGTTCTTTATAGATGTTGGATATTAGACATTTGTCAGATGCATGGATTGCAAAGCTTTTCCCCCATTCTGTATGTTGTCTGTTTATTAAACAGTTTATGTCCATAGAGTATATGAAGGAACTGAGCAATGAGCTTTAGATACATGACTTATCAGCTTTGTAAGATGCTGAATACAAAGAAATGATTTTTAGTATGTAAATAGAAGAAATGAATGATAAAAAAAAAACAAGCTATTTAAATTCCATAATTGCTATTTAAAAGGCACTAGCTTGGTGGTACAGGGTACAAAATTGTGTAAGTCATGGATCTGACTTGATTGTCTCCTAGGGGAGATGCCATCCACACCATGAATTACAACACACAGCAGATATGCCACAGAAGAGTGACAAAAATTTGACTCCTCATTCCAAAGTCAAAAGATGACAAGACCTCATTTGGGGGCAGGAATCAAGAAAAAATTCTGGGATGAGCTTTCATTTGCGATGTTCAGGCCATGATATAGACATTTTTGCATAAGGAATAAATCATAGGTAGCATGAAGTGGGGAATTAGGGAATGCCCAGGGAATGCTGAAGAGGACCTTTTGGTTTGCCCAGAGAATTGTGCTCCTAAAAGGCAGAGATCAAGACAAAAAAGTAAGCTGTAATCACTTTTGAAGGACTTTGGATTCCATGGGATTTTAATTTGGACAAAATAGTGTGGGGAGTTGTTGAAAGTTTTTGAGAAAAGCCTATCAGAGTAAGAAAAATTATTCCAGAAAAAATAACCATTCTCTAGCACATTTGAGAGAGCTCAGAGGTGGGGAAAATCAGAAGCTGTTATCACAGTAAGTCTAGTTGAAAGATAGAGAGTCTACATTGGGCTGGTAGCAGTGGAAAATGAAGAAAAACACAAAGGTTTTATACAAGGAGAATCTATAGGACTCAACCACTCATTGTGGAATAAAAAAGATTTAAAAAGTGGATTTCAACCTTGGGTGGATAAAAAATGGTGGCACCAACAATAGTAACATGAAAAATGAGAAAGTGGGACTCTTTTGGTGGGTTTGGTTAGGCATCATTGGAATTTGGGTGCTCCAATCACATCTAAAAACTTATAAAAACTTAGAAAGAGTAGTTGAGGGGAGATATACTGAGGGGTTTGAGAATCTGTTGAAGCAAAAGAGAATGTGAGTCCCCTCCAGAAAGAATTTTGGATTCTATTTAAGAAATATTTAATGAGTTCCTAATAGTGCCAGGGACTGTGCCGGGCATGGTAAGGAAAACAAATACACAAAACAGATCCCTTAAAAAGTTCAGAATCTAGTAAGTTTCTCATTCTGGTTCTATCACTTATTTGCTGTATAACCTAGGGAAATTAACATTTTGGGATTGTTCAGCTTGCTTCTATTCTGGGAATATTGCCGTGTACATGCTTAACCAGTTAGGTGGTGGCGTTAGATTTGCCAGGTGTAAAATTTTTTAGCATCATAGGGGAGCTCATGGGAAATGTTATTATGGACAGTCATAAGGGCTAGTGGAGGCAAGGAATTAGGTGATAGCCAAAATCCCAGTCAGAGTGAAGGAGCACAACACATGGGAAACATTTAGAGAAGTCTCTGAGGTTAGAACCGAAGCCAAAGCCTTCCACTAGTGCGTCACTTTCCGACAGTGCAAGCCAGCAGTGGCCTTGAAGCACTCCCATGCTGAGCTTAAGCACTGGATCCAGAAGCCAGAGGAATAACATAGACATTTCTAAAAAGGAACCCTGTATAGTAGAGGACAGTAGAGAAGTGTGAAAATGGCAGACATCTTCACACTGTGCTGGTGTTTAGTTATTCAATTGATACTTACTGAGTACTTACTGTGTGCTCAGGGCTACTTTCTGAGTGTACAATAGTGAGCAAAGCAGACAGGTTCCTGCCTCAGTTCATTTGCATTGTGATAAAGGAACACGTGAGGCTAATTTATTCAAGAAGCACAGCGCCAGCATCTGCTTCCTGTGAAGACTTCAGACTGCTTCTACTCATGGTGGAAGGCAAAGGGGAACCCATGTATCGTATGATGAGAGAGGGAGAAAGAGGGAGGAGAGAAGGTGTTAGGCTCTTTTTTAACAATCAAATCTCCTGGTAACTAATAGACTGAGAAGACACTCATTACCATGAGGACAGCACAAAGCTTTTCATGAAAGATCAGCCTCCATGACTCAAACACCTCCCACTAGGGCTCACCTTCAACACTGGAGCTCAAAATTTCAACATGAGATTTGGAGGCAACAAACATTCAAACTATATTGGTCCCTAATATCACGAAGTTTGTAGGCTAGTGAGGAAGACAGCTATTAATCAAATTTTTACTTGACTGTAATAGGTGCTATAAAAAAGAAGGATACGGTTCAAGGAGAACCTCTAAAAGGAGGGCTTTCATTTAGAAAGAGCTGTTCCAAGTGAATTATGTTTGAGCAAACAGGGGATGGAGTTGGCCTTCAACAAAGTCCTTTATTGAAGTGAGAGATGAGGAGTGGACTGCCAGACAGATCTTTCCCTATTCCTGGTCACTAGAGCATCCAATTATAGAATCCTGAAGGAATAAAATATCAAAAGGTCCAAAAACACCAAAGGTGAACCCAGTGACCCAAATACAGAGAGAACAGGAAATTATTCAAAGTCTAGTCATGCTTATTACAGAGGCTCTAGTGCATAGTGGTAAAAACCCGAGTCTGGTATCAAACCAAAACTGAAGTCTGGCATTAAAAGCTGTGTGACGTAGACAAATTAGTAACTCTCTGTAAGCCTCAGTTTCCCCCTCTGTAAGGTAGAAATAATAAGAGTCACATACCCCTGTGACTGTTAAGAGAATTAAATAATTCATAAAACTTGTAGCACAATTTCTTACACTACCCTTCAATAAATGTTAGGTGTTATCATCATCTTGGATAAGGATTTTTTACTGAGATCTACAGTGATCCAAATATCATAAAATTCACCCATTTAAAATGTGCAGTTTGGTGCATTCACTACATTCACAAAGTTGTACAACCATCACTATCTAATTCCAGAACATTTTTATCAGCTCAAAAATAAGCCTCATATCCATTAGTCACTCCCTTTCCCCTTCCCCTCCAGCCCCTGGCAATCGCTAACCTACTTCTGTCTCTATGGATTTGTCTATTTCAGACATGTCATATAAGTGGGATCATATAATATATGGCCTTTTGTGTCTACGGAGCATAATGCTTTCAAGGTTCATTCCTGTCGTATCAAGTATTCATATTTCTTTCCTTTTTATGGCTGAATGATATTCCATTGTATAGATATAATGTATACATTATTAGTATAGAAGTTTTTGTGTGAACATATGTTTCCAATTCTCTTGGGTATACATCCAGAAGTGGGACTGCAGGATCGAATGGTAACTCTGTTTAACTTTACGGGGAAATGCCAAACTGTTTCCCAAAGCTGTTGCATCATTTTACATTCCCACAAGCATCCAATTTTTCCACATCCTTACCAACACTTGTCATTGTCTGTCTTTTTTATTCACCACCCTGGTGAGTGTGAAGTGGTATCTTGTTGTGGGTTTGATTTGCATTTCCCTAGTGACTAATGATATTTATTGAGCATCTTTTTCATGTGCTTATTGGCCACTTATGTATCTTCTTAGAAGAAATGTCTATTCACATCTTTGCCCATTGTTTAATTGGGTTATTTGTTCTTTTATTGTTGAGTTGGATACGGCTGTTATTTTAAAACTTTTGGATACACTAAGGAAACTGCATTTCCAGCGAGAGACACACCACGCAGGACTGAAAATGGTTAGTCTAAGGGGATTCATGACAGATTTGAGAAACCATGATGAACAGAATTTCCAGCCAGAGAATTTCCACTCAGATCCATCATCAACAGGAATGATTCCAACATGAAGGTGAACCACCACAGGATCCAGTTAGTCCCAGTTTCACTCTGTCATCCAAGCTGGAGTGCAGTGGCATGGTCTCCACTCACTGCAGCCTCAACCTCCCAGCTTCAAGTGATCTTCCCACCTCAGCCTCCCGAGTAGCTGGGACTACAGCAACATGGAGAAGGCATCAAAAACGTACTTCGTTCATCCACCAACAGTATGAAGAGCTAGAAGCTCTGTTTAGCCAGACTGTGTTCCCAGATAGAAACCTTCAGGAGAAACTAGCTTTGAAACTCAACCTACTGGAGTCAATAGTAAAGGCTTGGTTCAGGAACTGGCAATTCAGATTGAAGCAGCAGCAATCAGCAAAGCAAGCAAACCAGATCCTTCCATTCAAGAAGAATGTGCCCACCTTCCCCTGAACACCCCCCAGTCTTTATGCTTTTTCTCCTGTAGTTTCAGATTTCTACAGCTCCCTTCCACCTCAGCCCTTAGACCCTTCCAACTGGGCCTGGAACTCTACCTTCACTGAAAGTCCCACAAGTGACTTCCAAATGCAAGATACTCAATGGGAGAGGCTGGTGGCCCCAGTTCCTGCTCTGTACTCCGATGCCTATGACATATCCCAAATCATAGAACTGTACAATCTTCCTGATGAGAATGAGATATCCAGCTCTTCTTTCCACTGTCTGTATCAGTATCTCTCACCCACAAGGTACCAGGTAGGAGGACAGGATTTCTCTCTCAGCACTTTGCTGGTCCAGCTGTAGGCCTATCTCCCACACAAACCTGGCCCAGTATGACAAGCCAAAGCTTTGAAGCCTACAGTCTAACAGACAGCCTGGAATTCCAGAAAACCTCCAATACGGTAGACTTTGAATTTCTCTGACCAGAGTACTAATAAATATGGACCATTTTAAAAAGAGGTCTTCTTGCCTCTTGTACATAGCTATTGTTTCCTTTGTTTCGTTTTAACCCAAACATCTGGGTCTGTGTCTCTGATTTCCATGGAAATGTTGTGAAAAGAGATTTCCAAGTAGAGCTGGGCACTACGCAATCAGCCCCACAATTCTCCCTGAGAAGCCTTCCTAGTCCCTTACATGGCCAATGAGACTCCAAAATTCCCCTCCCAAAACTATCCTGGAGTTTCTAAAAGTAGGACAGTGGTTTTCAGGGTTATCCACTTTATTTTTTTAAAACTAGGAATCACTCTGTCACCCAGGCTGGAATGCAGTGGCACAATCATGGCTCACCAAAGCCTTGACCTCCTGGGCTCAGGTGATCCTCCCACCTCAGCCTCCTGAGTAGCTGGGACCACAAGTGCCCGCCACCACACTCGGCTAATTTTTTGTTTGTTTTTTGTTTTTTGAGACAGAGTCTCGCACTGTCACCCAGGCTGGAGTGCAGTGGCAGAATCTTGGCTCACTGCAACCTCCACCTCCCGAGGTTCAGGTGGTTCTCCTGCCTCAGCCCCCTTAGTGGCTGGGATTACAGGTGCATGCCACCATGCCCGGATAATATTTGTGTTTTTGGTGGAGACAGGGTTTCACCATGTTGCCCAGGCTGGTCTCGAACTCCTGACCTCCAATGATTCGCCCACTTTGACCTCCCATGGTGTGGGATTGCAGGCATGAGCCACCGAGCCCAGCCAATTTTTGTATTTTTCGTGGAGGCAAAGTTTTGCATGTTGCCCAGGCTGGTCTCGAACTCCTGGAGTTAACATCATCCACCTGCCTCAGCCTCCCAAAGTGCTAGGAATACAGGAGTGAGCCATCGCACCCAGCTGGGTTATCCAGTTCAAAAGAATTTTTTTTTTCAAGGTAACCAGAGAAGCCATCATCCACTTTTCTCTCTGTATCATTCTGATTTTAGTATATGTGTTGTGGAAGTGAGTATACACTATCATCCACTTTTAATGAGAGAAAGTTATAAACTTACCTTTTGTTTCCAATTTTTAGGGTTTTTTTGTTTGTTTGTTTTTTGTTTTGTTTTGTTTTGTTTTTGTTTTTGTTTTGGAGACAGCACTCTGCTTCCAGGCTGGAGTGCAGTGGCACCATCTTGGCTCACTGCAGCCTCTGCCTCCTGGGCTCAAACAATCCTCCCACCTCAGCCTTCTGAGTGTCTGGGACTACAAATGCGTGCCACCATGCCTGGCTAATTTTTGTATTTTTAGTGGAGAAGTGGTTTCGCCATGTTGCCCAGGCTGAATTTGGGGGTTTTTTAAAGGAGACTTTCAGTCCAAATTTGAGGGGAAATTACTATCACCACTAGTTTTAATATAGTATAATGAAAAAATATATATATAGTACAATGGTCCAGACATAATAAGAGGTGCAAAAACTAGCACAGGAAGAAATAAAAACAGATTTTTGAAGGTGAGATGATAAACTCGCAAAATTAACAAAATAAATAGTCAAACTTTTAGAATGACATTTTAGCACATTTTCCAGCCACGTGATCATTCTACAAAATTAATATCATTTCTGAACACCAGTAATAAAGAAACATAAGGTAAGTACCTCTCAATAAAAAATGTAAAAGTACCTAGGAATTCACGAAGAAAATTAATACCTCTGTGGAGAAAACTTCAAAAACTTAAAAAAAGACATAGAAAATGTTTTGAATAGGCCGGGCACAGTGGCTTATGCCTGTGGTCCTGGCACTTTGGGAGGTCAAGGCGGGTGGATCATGGGGTCAGGAGATCAAGACCATCCTGGCCAGCATGGTGAAGCCTCGTCTCTACTAAAAGTACCAAATAAATTGGCTGGGCGTGGTGACGCATGCCTGTGGTCCCAGCTACTCGGGAGGCTAAGGCAGGAGAATCGCAAGGATTGAAATCACGCAGTGTGTTCTCCAAACACGATGGAATGAAATTAGAAATCAATAGTGGAAGAAAATTTGGGAAATTCACAAATATGTGGATATTAAACAATACATTCCTAAATAACCAATGGTTAAATGGGAAATCACAGTCTGAGCAACATGGCAAAACTCTGTCTCTGCAGAAAATGGAAAATTGGCTGGACATGGCAGCCAGAGCCCATGCTCCCAGCTACTCAGGAGGCTGAGGTGAGAGGATCCATACCCCGAGCCACAGAGGTCAAGGCTGCAGTGAGCAGTGACTGTGCCACTGCACTCCAGGTTGAGCAACACAGTGATACCATCTCAATAAATAAATAAATAGAAGAAATCGTAAGTAAAATTGGAAAACACTTTTAACTGAAAAAAAAAAAAAACAAAAACAGAAGCACAACAAACCAAAACATGGGATGAAGCTAAATCAATGCTAAGAATGAAATTTATAGCTTCAAATACTTACATATATATTTTTAAAAGGTCTCAGATCAATAAGTTTTATACAGGAAGGAAGCTGGCATAGTTTTACTAATATTTGTCAAATTAAACTTTAAGGCAAAACTTTTTTATTGAGATGGAGCCTTGCTCTGTCGCCCAGGCTGGAGTGCAGTAGTGCGATCTCGGCTCACTGCAACCTTTGCCTCCAGAGTTCAAACGATTCTGCTGCCTTAGCCTCCCAAGTGGCTGGGACTACAGGTGTATGCCACCATGCCAGGCTAGTTTTTGTATTTTTAGTAGAGATGGGGTTTTGCCATGTTGCTCAGGCTGGCCTCAAACTCCTGAGCTCAAGTGATCCTCCTACCCCAGCCTCCCAAAGGGCTGAGATTGCAGGTGTGAGCCACCTCGCCTGGCCAAAACAGTTTTTTAGAAATAAAGTATATTAGACAACAACAAAAGGAACAATTAACCTGAAATATATAACTCCGAACTTGTATATACTTAACATATACTCAAAATATATGAGGCAAATTTTAACAGAAATTAAAGTTCTTAAGAAAACTTCACCAATACATAGTCATAATGTGGCATATTCATACAACACTCTCAATAATTGATAATAACAGTCCAAAGGAAGCAGAAAGAAGGAAAGCCTAGAGGAGAAATAAATGAAATAGAGAATAGAAAAGCAATAGAGAAAAAAATTATGAAATCAAAAGCTGGTTCTTTGAAAAGCTCAACAAAATGGCAAACATTTAGCTAGATTGACCAACCCCCAAAAAGACTCAAATTACTAGAATCAGAAACAAAAGTCAAGATTTTATTACCAACCTTATAGAAATAAAAATTTTTAGAAAGAAATAATATGAAGAATTGAACACCAACAAATTAGATAAATGAAATGGACAAATTCCTAGGAAGACACGGAATACCTCATCTGACTCCACAAGAAATAGATGCTGTGAATAGAGCTTGCTATGGTATGAATGTGTCCCCCACAGCTCACGCATTGGAAACAATCCCCCAAGCAACAGCGCAGAGAGGTGGGGCCTTTAAGAGGTACTAGGCAGAACCCCCATGAACGGATTAATGCCATTGTTGTGGGAGTGGGTTAGTTATCTCAGAAGTGGGTTCCTGATAAAAGGATGGGTTCGGCCCTCTTCTCCAAATCTTTATTCCCACCCCCACTGGTCTCTCTCTCTCTTTCTCTCTCTCTCTGTCTCTCTCTGTCTGTCTGTCTCTCTCTCTCTCTCTCTCTCTCTCTCTCTCTCTCTCTCTCCCCTCCTCCTCTCCCTTCCTTTTGCCATGAGAGGATGAAACATGAAGGCCCTGGCCAGATATGGCCCCTCCATCTTCCATTTGAGGCTAGAAGACTTCCCAGCCTTCAGAACTGTAAGAAATAAACCTCTCTTCTTTAAAAAAAAAAAAAAATTGTTCACTTCCACTGATCCTAGAAAAAATCAGCTCTCCAAGAAGGAGTAGATCATTGTTACTTGCTATCTGCCTTAGTAAATAGCTGATGCCTCAGATTTGGGAGGCATGGAGGTTCTTTCATGGCTAGAAAGAGCACTACAGATATGGTCTCCCTACTCGCATCTCCCCTTTTCCAAAGACTCGTTCTCTTCCTTCCTCGTGTTGGAAACTCTGTCTAGCCCCCTCTTTCTCACCTCTGGGCACTCATGTGTCAGTCTCATGGTGCCATCTTGAGACATTTACCTATATAGGTAGAGTCCCGAGGAACAGGAAACTAGAGACAGTGGGAAGGAGCATGCCAGAGGTGTTTGGCCCACGACCTTTTACAAATACAGAGCCTGGCAGATGGCAACAAAAAGTACAAACACCTTCCCTTCTCTGATCTCTTATCTCAACGCTAAACCTTGTCATTACTGAGGCTGGCAGAGAGGCACCATGAGGGGGGAGATCCCAGAACTAGTGATGGAAAGGGAGTTCTTACCCTGTCAGAAACTCTGTGGCCTTTAAGCAAGTTACTTTCCTTCTCCAAACTCGGTTTTCTCCCCTTGCGAAGTAAGGGTAATAACACGTGTTCTGCCTGTCTTGCAAGATTTTTATGAAGATAAAATGTGCTAAGGTATGTGAAAGGGCCTTGTAAAATGCTATATAAATGAAAGTACTATTACCCAGGAGTAAGAACTCAACTTGTGTATAGCATCACAGTTGTAGTTGAATAAGTTCCAGGATATTAAATATCTTTATACATCACTTCTGGGTAACTTGTGCAATATATAGTTTATATATGGAGTGTAATTTTTCACTTGGGGTATTGTTTTACTGTGTAAGTCCTAGTTATTTACAGAGGCTTTATTTGAAAATGAGCTAACACGTTCAAATTCCCCACATTCAATTTATTCACACATAGACATGTTAAATAAGAACTTCTTATTTTTCTGCTCTGATATTTCATCAAACTAAAATAAATGTTTAATATTATATATTTTAAGTATTTCAAAATCTGGACTAGAATTGTTGTATAATTTATTCTGAGCACTTATATAGTGCCAAGTAGTATGTTAAACATTATGTCATATAATCCTTACCACATCCAAATGAGAGTGTAATCATTATTCCCACCATTTCTGAGAGGGGAAAACTGAGACTAAACAAAATCACATCACCACCTGGTAAGAGACTAAGCTAGGATTGGAAATATAGTGTGCTTGACCCCAGATCTCACCTCTTAAACTCCAATGTTTGTAATATGCCAAGGAGAAAAAGAACACTGAAGAACTGGAGGGTGATTCTTCTGTGTGCATTTGGACTATTTATTTCCACATTTCATTATAGGATTACCTTGGGCAGAACCCACAAAAGAAAACAAACCAAAACAATTGGAGAAGACAATTAATATATGAACAGGGTTGATTCCCATATGAGATTTAGTTAAGAAATACAAAGAATTTACTGAGAGTAAGAATTGTTAAACAAAGATAAATTATTAAAGGAAGTTACAATATCTACTTTTCTGAAGGGTGCTAAGCAGAGTAAATCTCATCTTTTATAACCTCTGCTACATTCAATTAGGAAACTAGAGTCAAAGCAGTGAATAACAGTTAAATTATAGCCAACATTAGCATAGTATAGCATATGAATGTTTATAAATAAAAAAATAAGATACTAAGGAGAAAAAAGAGAAAGCTAAAAATCCTGTAAATGCCAATAATGTTACTAAGAAAAAAAGAACAAAAAAGTCACTTTAAAAGTTACTAAAATTAAAAATAACTGAGGTTACCCAATATTTTTTATACCTCTAGATACAGTATACAAATAAATCAATGAATTTTTAAAACCATACCAAACACACACACACACACACACACACACACACCAACTTTTAATCAGGTCATACAAAAAGCACCATGGGTATTTGTTTTGTATAATGATATGCATTAATGTTAATAAAGGAGTTAAATATGTACTTTATATGATAAATATGCAAATATATGATTTTAAATAGTTTTCAGCAGTAAGGGTGGATATTTGTTGTAGAAACAATAAAATGAATTCAAACTAAGTTCTATAAATATACTTAGTGTCACATCACCCTACACACACTACACTAACTCCTGCATATTGGACCTCTTACATCTTTTATAGTCTTGATTTTGCTCTTTTTATTTTATCTTTATCATCTTGCCAATTACAAACTTGCTGTTTTTAAATTATCCACTTGGGTACGTGTACACCATGGAATACTATGCAGCCATTAAAAAGGAACAAGATCATGTCCTTTCCAGGGACGTGGATGGAGCTGGAAGCCATTATCCTCAGCAAATGAATGCATGAACAGAAAACCAAACACCGCCTGTTCTCACTGTAAGTGGGAGCTGAACGATGAGAACACATGGACACATGGGGGAAACAACACACACTGCAGCCTGTTGGGGGTGGGGGAGGGAGAGCATCAGAAAGAATAGCTAATGGATGCTGGACTTAATACCCAGGTGATTTGGAGGTTCTGGTAGCGATCCACCATGGCACATGCTTACCTATGTAACAAAACTGCATGTACTGCACATGTACCCTGGAACTTAAAATTTGAAGGGGGGAAAAAAGGAAACAGCACACTGAAAAATCTTTTAAAAATTAAAAAAATAAGTTATCCACTTGATTCAGCCTTTAAAAGAGAGGAAATGAACTTACTTTCATAAAGTAAAAGTGAAAATATTTATTGCTTCCAAATCACCAGTTTAAAATAAAAACAGGCAGTGGGAATTTTTTTTTAATTGAATGCTTTGTTCTATTTATTTTACCTGTTTCATGTTCAATGCTGGATGCAGCATAGATTCTAACATTCCAAGTTATAAGTGAACAATGAGTGTAGAACTAAACCTCTAGTGAGCTACCTAATTCTTTTCCCAGAAGGTTAGACTACTAGTTTGCCCAGCAAGCCCTAAAGAAGATTTTTCCGAAATCTTTCCAATTCAATACTTTCTTTGTATCAACTGTAGTTTCTTATTTCCATTCCAGATGGAGAATTAAGTTTGAAAGACTGTCCAGAGTATTCTTTCTCAAAGTGTGATATGCTATGTTGTTTGATGAATGTCAGGAGCATATTAAACTTAATCACACAGTAATGCATTTACTGTGGAAGCAGTTGAATCATTCAAATAGTTCCAACAAACCAATTGCCTCTGTGAATAAGAACTGGTCCTATCAGCACTTCAAACAGGCCTAGACCTAATTGGCATACAAAAATGCAGGTGACTCATGACTAATTATCAATAGATAGGAAACATTTTCACAGATGGGTTTCACTCTACTAAAACATGCACTTTGGGACACACACACACACACACACACCCCTTAAGGATTTGAATCAGGGATAAATCCATTCTAAAATTTTCCAGTTTAATGACCCTTCCAGATATATTTAGGTGTAGAAAGAAAAGTCTAATGCTAAATTTTGCATGTACATAGCCTTCCCAAATACATTTTAGTAAAATAAAATTGACACTAATGAAAAAACAGATTTCAAATGTAGTAATTGGAGATAGAAAAAAATAAGACATAAATTATCTTAAGAAAATAGTTAAGTTACCTATGTCTTCTCTACAATTTGGTTTACTCTTCATTTGGGGAGGTGGGAGAGTGTGTTACATTGAAAGTGTTCATTAAGCACATGTTCTCATATGAACTCCTAAAACAAGAATTTAAGTGCCTTTCAGTGGGAAAATATTATTCTCGTTGCTCATTTCCCTTCCCTATCCAAGACATACCTCATAGGTATTATAGTTCCTGGTTTCCAATTTGCTTGTTTGAGACAAATGATGCCAGAATTCAGAAAATCATTTGGGGCCACTCAAAACATTTATAAAAAGAGCTTATAGTTAACAAAACAAACTTTGTCATCACAAACTTTAATCAGAATAAATGAAACAACAAATGTCTTTGAGCAAACTGGAAGACAGATAGACTTAGAAAACTTGGCTTTACTGCTTAATAACTTTGCTTTGATGCTTCATGAGGGAATGGGAAGAGAACTGGGCTAGAAATCAGATGACCTAGATTTTTGTCCTGGCTTCACTGCCTATTGGCTCAGGAGACTTGAGAAATCATTTATTCTTTCCAAGCCTCTGTTTCTTCATCTGTTAAAAGAGAAAATAATAGAGACAATGGTACCTATTCTGCTTTCTTCTCAATGAATGACACTTCAGAACCAGTAAACACTCCCAAATCCTAAATCTCTTCTCCCAGTGCCCGTTACCACTGGCTCTAAATAAAGCCTGGATCTCAGGTAAGAACACTTCACTCAGACTAGTGCTCCTCCAATCTTATTTAAAAAAAAAAAAAAAATCCTGAGGCCGGTGGTGTTTGGCTCATTAATTCTCTACTTCTGTCTTTGCTATTCTCATCAACCTCCCTTGTCTTCTTCCTCCGTCACCAAAGCCTTGGCTCTGGTTTGCCACCTGGTTCTGCAATGCAAGTCTTCCTGTCATCCTGATGACTTTAGCTGTAATGTTCAAGAATTCATTCAACATGTTGAATCAGGGCTGCTCTGTCTATAGAGTAGCCATTCTTTTATTCCTTTACTTTCTTAATAAAGTTACTTTCACTTTGAAAAAAAAAAAGTGTTGAATCAGGAACAAGAAAAGGGTGCCCATTCTCACCCCTTCCATTCAACATAGTACTAGGCATAGTAGTGTAGTCCTAGCCAGAGCAATTAGGCAAGCAAAAGAAAGAAAAGCCATCCAAAATTGGAAAGGAAAAAGTTAAGTTGTCTCTGCTTACAGATGACATAATCTAATATATAGAAAACCCCAAAGATTTCATAAAAACGGTTAGAACTAATAAATAAATTCGGTACAGTTACAGGATGTGAAATCCACATTCAAAAATCGGTAGCCTTTTTATACACTAGCAATGAACCATCCAAAAAAGAAATCAAGAAAACAATCCCATTTACAATAGCATCCCCAAAATAAAATAGGAATAAATTTAACCAAGGAGGTGAAATATCTATACACTGAAAACTACAAAACTTCAATGAAAGAAATTGAAGAAGGCACCTCAATGAATAGATATCCCATGTTCATAGACTGAAAGAGTTAATATTGTTAGAATATCCATACCACCCAAAGCAATCTACAAATTTAATGCAATCCCTATCAAAAGTCCAATGGCATTTTTCACAGTAATAAAATTAATATGGAATCACAAATTTATTTTAACAGTCTAGAAATCTGCCCAGGTCACATCATTTCTTCAGTATCCCCATGTTATTTCCAATTCTACATGTTTGAAATTCAACTCATGATCCTCTCCAACCAAAACTAGGCACTCGACAGTATTCCTTTTTCTTTCTTTCTTTTTTTTTTTTTTTTAAAATAAGAGACAGGGTCCAGCTCTTCCACCCAGGCTGGAGTGCAGTGATATTATTATAGCTTACTTTAGCCTCAAACCCCTGGGCTCAACGGATCCTCCCATCTCAGCCTCCCTGGTATCTGGGACCAAAGGCACATGCCACCACACCTGGCTAATTTCTTTGTAGAGACAGGGTTTTGCTATGTTGCCTAGGCTGGTTTCAAACTCCTGGCCTCAAGCAGTCCTCTCACCTTGGCCTCCCAAAGTGCTGAGATTACAGGCGTGAGCCACCACACCTGGCCCCAGTATTTCCTTTTTTTTTTTTTTTTTTTTTTTTGAGACGGAGTCTCACTCTGTCACCCAGGCTGGAGTGCGGTGGCCGGATCTCAGCTCACTGCAAGCTCCACCTCCCGGGTTCACGCCATTCTCCTGCCTCAGCCTCCCGAGTAGCTGGGACTATAGGCACCCACCACCTCGCCCGACTAGTTTTTTGTATTTTTTAGTAAAGATGGGGTTTCACCGTGTTAGCCAGGATGGTCTCGATCTCCTGACCTCGTGATCCGCCCGTCTCGGCCTCCCAAAGTGCTGGGATTACAGGCGTGAGCCACCGCACCCGGCCTTTTTTTTTTTTAATTAAAAAAAAAGTACCATCTTTCTGTTTGTCCTGCCTGAATTGGTTTTCTTTTCTCTTTCACTAAATTAACTCACCCTTCCTTCAAATCTCAATTCAAACATCTCTTCTTTAAAGAAAACTTCCTGAACCAGCCTGATACTTATCACATTAAAACTGTATTTATTTGTATGATCATTTGATTAATGCCCATCTCTCCCATTATAATCTAAGTTACATGGAAACAAAGACCATATCTGATTTGCTAAGCATGATATCCCCAGTACTTAGCACTGTTCCTGGTATATAGTTATGTACACAATAAACCCATTGAATGTATGGTTATAAGATAATTTAGTGTTTATGTGGCAGATTTTGCTTCCTTTGTCTCAGAAGTAATCATTCTAAATGTTTTTAATTAACCTAAATCACTCTAAAGACTTAGATAAGGCCAGGCGCGGTGGCTCACACCTGTAATCTCAGCACTTTCGGAGGCTGAGGCGGGTGGATCACCTGAGGTCCTGACCAGGCTGACCAACATGGAGAAACCTCATCTCTACTAAAAATACAAAATTAGCTGGGCGTGGTGGCATATGCCTGTAATCCCAGCTACTTTGAAGGCTGAGGCAGGAGAATCGCTTGAACCTGGGAGGCAGAGGTTGTGGTAAGCTGAGATTGCGCCATTGCACTCCAGCCTGGGCAACAAGAGCGAAACTCCGTCTCAAAAACAAAAAAAGACTTAGATAAGACCTACATGTTCATTCCTGAAAACAGAAAGTTGCTGAAAATAGACTGATTACATATGGATCACAGCCTTAACATGAGGCCAACTTCAACTTCACAAGGAAAAGAAGTAGTAATTAGTTAAGTACAAGAAGGTAGTGAGGCCGGGTGCAGTGGCTCACGTCTGTAATTCCAGCATTCATGGAGGCCGAGGCTCGCAGATCACTTGAGGTCAGGAGTTTGAGATCAGCCTGGCCAACATGGTGAAACCCAATCTCTACTAAAAATACAAAAAAATGGCTGGGCACCACTGTGCATGCCTGTAATCCTAGCTACTTAGGAGGCTGAGGCAAGAGAATCACTTGAACCTGGGAGGCAGAGGTTGCAGTGAGCCGAGATCATGCCACTGCACCCCAGCCTGTGCAACAGAGTGAGACGCTGTCTCAAAAAAAAAAAAAAAAGGTAGAGAAGTGAAACAAGAGCAGAGCATACAGCCATGCTGATATTCCACGTTGCCACAGAAACATTGTCCAAAAAGAAAAGTTATGTTCACACAAAACCTCAAAGCTTGGTTGTCACTAGCTATGTCTTGCTTCAAAACTAAACTCTCTGGGCCGTGTCTAGTCAAGGCTCTCAACTAAGAAGAGATTACAGCATCACACTTGCATCTTTCCCCTCTCACCCTGAAAATGCTCTTGTATATTTTATATACTAAAGAGATCACAAGGCATATGAGAAAACACAGGATGCAAACGGGGTAAAATGCTTAAATTTAGAAGGGGAAATCATGATTTGCCATTTACTTATTTCTGCAATATTTCAAAATATGAACCACAAGGTGTATGCCACTACTGTTAAAAATTGCAATACCTCTCCAGGCACAGCTACATTTTTCTAAACAAAACAAAACAAAATGCAATACTTGCTTGCTATTATAAAAATAATTTAACTTTATGGATTTAGATAGAAACTAGATGTGGGACAGGACCACTAACCTAAAGAAAGATTTGTTTAGTCTGCATAAGTAACAAGTCAGAAATCTTTCTAACACTGACAGGTAATCAGTATGTCACAGCTTTCCCCCATGAGGGGAGACAAAACTTAATGATCATTGACTCTACCTGAAAACAGCCAAAATCACATCAACAGATGGGTGACTGTCAATTAGCCATTTGTTAACCAGTGTGGATTTCTTGGCAGCTCTCCCACAACCTCAACAAAATGAAGAGAGGAAGTCATGAGCAAAAACGAAGGGATGAGTTCTCCTGAATCCCATTTTCAATTTTTTATAATATTTTATATTCTCGATAGAAAAATAATTGGGTGAGAAAATAATAACATGAGAAAACAAGGATCTTGTCCAACATAAGTTAGGGCCCTTTCTCTAAGATTTTTATGGGTTTCAGAAAAGTTGTGTTTCTGGTTTTAGATCTGCTAATATCAGAAATATCAAAAGAAGAGACTACATCCCTAAGTAACTCTATCCAGTAATTAAACTTGAAAACATACTATTAATTTATAGTAAAGCTCATTCAGTGTTTTTCTTCTGATAGCATTAATTTTCACTCCAGTTTCTTCATTAGAACATTAACAGATGTTAATGGTCAAGGGCAAATCCAAAGATTTAAAATAGACAAAAATTATCTTCAAGACAAACATTCTTCATCTTTAGGCTAAAATGTATGAGAATCACCAAGATGCTTGTTAAAAATGCAGATTCCAGGACATGTCTTCTATTTCGTAAAACTAAAGTATGGTTGAGGAATATGAATTTTAATTAATACTCCAGAAGATTCATCTGCTAAGGCCACTTTAAGAAAAATTGTCACAGTAAAAAAGAAATTGATTATTCTTATTATTAAAATATGTAAGATTAAGAAAAAGAAAATCTGAGCTTTTAAAAATTCAAGATACAATATTTCAATATCCTCTGTTTTCTCCTATAACCGATTACCAAGACATGACCATCTATATAGATTCTAGATCAAGTGTTTCTCAGGCTTTAATTTTTATAATTGCCCCCTGGGGATCTTGTTAAAAATGTTGATTCTGATTCAATAGGTCTGGAGTGGGGCCCGTGGTTCTGCAGTGCTAATAAGCTCCCAGGTGATGCTGATGCTGTTGGGCTTCAAATTATGTGTTGGGTACCATGGTTCTAGACTTTGATACTCAAACTTCAGCACACATCAGAACCACCTGAAGTACTGGTTAAAACATGAAGTGCTGTCTCCACCCAAGTTTCTGATTCACCTGGCCACGGAGGCAGAGATTGGACAAATGTAGATGCAAGTCAAGAAACACTGGCAGCCACCAGAACCTTGAAGAGGGGGAGAAAAAAAAAGTAAAAGAAAAAAAAACAAACAAACCTCCCCAGAGGGAGTCTAGCCCTCCCAACACCTTGAGTCTAGGGTAATGCCTGAGAACTGGCATTTCTAACAAGTCCACAAGTGGTACTGATACTGCTAGTTCCCAAACGACACTTTGTAAATTCCTGTTCTAGGCCATATTATTGGGGAAGTCCTATCATTAAATATGTATATATATATCTTTCAGAACCCAGGTTTTCTCTCTTCTCAAACTCATTGGAATATACTGGCAGATGGCAAAACCTTAATATCACCACAAATCATAGAAAAGTTCACAATCTCTATCTTCTATTATTTCCTCTTCTTTGGTCTTCTTGGGAACAGAAAAAACATGAAAGGTAAAGAACGATGCAAGTTTTCAATTTAAAACAGATGGATAAGGACTCATTTGGGGTATAGACAAGCAGAGGTCATGTACCTGGAATTTATATTTCATTTTGCTTTAATACAAAGCCTCAAAATGACATGTCACTTTCCTCTAAAATATGTAACCTAGTGAGAGGTAGCCATTGTCAGATAGATCTCTCTCTAGGGAGATGCTCATAGGGTAGGGAATGGTGAATGTGGGCTGATAAGCTCTTCCCACTTCCTTCATGAGACCCTAATTAGCCCTTTTGGCCAGAAAGTTATTTCTGCAATGGTGCATCCCAGGATCTGAACAGAGTTCACACTAGTCACTTCCATGACACAACTGAGCAGTGCATGGAATGGTACAAACATGCTAGGGGCTTCCCCAAAGAATTTGAAATTCCGACATTTTCCATTCCTATGAGTTAGAGAACTAAGGGTCAAAGGACAAAATATATTTTGTCCTATAGGGTTAACCCATAAGACATTATCAATGTTTACTTTGGCTTGAATGCATTCACGTAGTCAGTACATATTTCTGACCCCTGTTATGTGTCAAGCACAGGTGTAGGCACTAGAGAGAAGGCAGTGAACAAAAGTAACAAGATCTCGGCGTACATGGAGCTTATACTGAAGGTGGGCTGGGAAATTGTAAACAAATAAGTGAACAAGCCTATTTCAAAGAGTAGTAAATGATGTGGAGAAAATAAATAAGAGTGAGATGATAAAGGAACAGCTGTTTCTTTAGATTAGATGGTAAGAAGTTTCTCCGAAAAGATAATCAGTGAGCTAAGATGTGAAAGATAAGAAAATGCCAACTGTGAGGCTGGGCACGAAGGCTCAGGCCTGTGATCCCAGCACTTTGGGAGACCACCATAGGCAGATCACTTGAGGTCAACAGTTTGAGACCACCCTGGCCAACCTGAGGAAACCCCACCTCTACTAAAAATACAAAAATTAGCCAGGCATGGTGGTACACACCTGTAATCTTAGCTACTTAGGAGGCTGAGGTGGGAGAATCACCTGAACCCAGGAGGCTGAGATTGCAGTGAGCCGAGATCAAGCCACTACATACCAGCCTGGGTGACACAGTGAGACTCCTCCGTCTCAAAAAAAAAAGAAAGAAAGAAAGAAAAAAGAAAGAAAAGAAAAAGAAAGAAAGAAAATGCCCACTGTAGTGTTCATCAAATGACTTAGCCACAGTCACTTATTATTTTCGTGTATGGTTAGGGCATAGGAGGCAATTTTTTGATAAAGGAGGAACAGGGAGAAATTAGGAGTCTAAAGAATTGGGTGCTGCTTGGGAAACAGGACTGGACATGTTAGAGCTGCCACAGAGGCCTTGGGTTGCCAGGAACTGCAGGAGGGCAATCATTTTTCTGGCCACATTCTGAGCCACACTTCTCAACTATTTTTAAAATTCATGCACTAGAAATAGTCAGGCCCCGGCTGGGCGTGGTGGCTCGTGCCTGTAATCCTAGCACTTTGGGAGGCCGAGTTGGGCAGATTGACTGAAGTCAGGAGTTTGAGACCAGCCTAGGCAACATGGTGCTATCCTGTCTCTACTAAAATACAAAAAATCAGCTGGGCATGGTGGTGGGTACCTGCAATCCCAGCTACTCAGGAGACTGAGGCATGAGAATTGCTTGAACCTAGGAGGCGGAGGTTGCAGTCAGCTGCGATTGTGCCACTGCACTCCAGCCTGGGCTAAGAAAGCGAAACTCTGTCTCAAAAAAAAAAAAAAGAAAAGAAAAGAAAAGAAAAGAAAGAAAAAAGAAATAGGCCCCAATCTGGTGACTTCTAACCCCAGCTAAGTCATTGCAGTGGTGAAATAATTATTCTCAGCTTTGAGCAGCTCTGAGGCTCAGCCCCACCGGTACACAATTGAAAGACTTGGCAGTTGTTCTCAATCTTCTCATTTCTGAAGCAACAAAGAGTATCCCCGAACTTTTGTCAGTCTGGACAACATGGTCAAAGGTTACTGAGGACCCTTGCTAGGAGGATCCATGCCTAAGGTTGTTCAAGGAATTCAAAGGAAGAGTATATAGTATCTCAAGCCCTCAGCCAACCACACCCAGCCTCCAATTTCTCCCACCTCCACATCCCTCCTCCCCAATTTCTTTCTATTATGCATTTCAATAGATTCCACATTAAAGGCAAGTAGAGTTTCTTAGTCATTCAAAAACAATACCTTACTTGACTCCTATATTGCTTATTAGTTTGCCAATCTTAAAGTTTGTATTTATAGTCAAAGGCTATGGTGCACAATGTTCTGAAAGGCTTCCATTCGTAAGTGGAGGGTACACAAGGGTTATGGGTGATGCTTGTGAGTCCCAGGGCTGTCCTTAGTTAAATGTATGAAAGGAGGACATTTTGATAAGGTCCTCGTCTTTCTGCCTTCCTCTATAATTCTTTCTTCACCCATGGGCTTCCCAGAGCTCTCTTCTGGGGAACCCGCAACCGTATTTGTCCTCTATACACTATTCCCACTCTGAAATTTTTTTCATTATTCTTTCTGCATCACAGTTTACCATTCTCTTTCCCATTCTCTCAAATTCCCATTTAATAACTGGTTAATCTGAAAATCTAATTCTAGAACAGTGCTATTCAACATGTTGTTCCCCTCCCAGCAGCATCAGTATAAGGTGGGAATTCATAACAATGCAAATTCTCTGCCTGTAACTGACCTAATGAATTGGGAAGTGGGGCTCATAGTCAGGGCCTTTATATGCTCTTCAGGTGTCAGGTGATTCTTGGGCACACTAAAGATGATGACTGTCACTTTAACGTGTCGTGTATTTGCTTTTTAAAGGGGTCTTTTAAGTCTTTTTCTCAAAACATGACAGTGTGAAAATTGCAGGAACCTCTGTGTGGGAATAGGGTGTTCCATTGTGTATTGCAAAGCATATTGTTAAATTCACAGTGGCTACCGGGAATGACGGCAGGGAAGCTAGTTCCAGACAAAGACCTCTGAATGTACATTCAGAAGCCATCAGAACATCCCACTTGAAATGAGATGACAGGTAGATTAGAATACTGTGGCGCTCAGCTACAGCCCCAATGTTCAGAAGACAGAGAAAAAGAGCTCCTAAAACATCCTCCCTCGGGATGTTAATGGCCCACCTCTAATCACACATCATTTATTGAATGTGAAAGGAGGTCTGATATGGGCAAGGTGCGATGACCTGGCAATTTATTTTACTTCTTGATGTCACAGACTTGTTTCTGTGGGCTCAGCAGGTCAAAGAGCTTAAAATGTTATCTAGAATAAGACAAACATGAAATTTTCCTCTGGCTTTATTCCATTTTTTTACTTAATGATTAATTAAGAGACATTCCTTTACTTAAAAAATTTGAGATGAGGTTGTACCAACCCTTAAGGTAATTCATAAAATCTAGTGCCTGCACAATTAAGCTTGCTTGGGAACCCATGGGCCAAAATTTTCAGCTGAGGAGGAATTTTTCCTAAAACTTATGCATCCCCCAAATCTTTCCTGGGCAGTAACGTCCTCCTGGGCTTAAATTTTCCATCAGGACTCAGCCTTCCCTGTAAAACCTGTTAGAGTGATGTGTCTTCTGGCTGGCAGCGTTTGAAAGTCAAGCAAACAAGCCTTCCAGGGCTCACACTGAGTTAAGAAAACATTTTCTGCATGACATTTAGGGCCAAATTAGGGACCAAAGTCCTCATTCTTTTACTCAAGACTAAGTTTATGTCTCCGCAGGCAATGTGAAATGGAGTGTGGAGAAATGATCTCATGAAATAAATTAATTTACACAGGATGCCTGGTTTGTTAGTACCCCACGGAGTGTATGTGTAAGTGTGTGTGTGCATGTGCATGTGTGTTTAACAGCAGGTTAGGGAAACAGTAACACTAAAGAGATTAATGGAAATCGCTCTGCACCAGCAGTAGAATCGAGCTTTTCCTCTGGGCCCTACCACTTACCAATCATGTGAGCTTAGGCATAACTCCCTACGTCTCTGTTTCCTCGTCTGTTAGATGATCTTGTAAGACCCGTTCAGCTACCACCCAGGGTCATTATAAGCAGAAGGATAATTAACAAGAGTAGTCTGTATTGATATATCAAAGTTCAATATTACTGCCACTAAGTGTCCCTTCTAATATTTGCACCAGGTTCTGTAGAGACACATGGTCATTATTCTTGGGTACACACTGACACACCACAGCTTTGACCTTTCAATCTCTCCCACCAGGACCTTCGAGCCACACATTTACCAGCACTAGATGAACTCACTATCTCTATAATGATCCCAACTATAGCTGCCTCCAGAACAAGATATCAGAATAGGAAATTGAATCTGAGCTTCTCCCATGGAAGGCCAGGGCATTAATCATGGTGAGCACACTGGGGGTTTTTCATCTGAGCTGACTGGTTGGGTTCATAAAATCTCTTTCATTTTTCATCAGGAGATTCCAAGTTTTATATATTTATTATCCCTCTCATTATTTCACAGCCAGCAGCATATTTTACTTGTAGCAGTGCCTAACTTGAAATAATTTTGGAAACCACAATGCTTATGAGGCATGGCTTACTGGGGCACCAGCAAGCAAACCTTGCTCTTTATTAACAGACTGGGTGAAAGATTGCTTACATTTGCACCCTGATGTGCGCTGCCATTTCAGCTTTTTCCCCCTAACAACAACTACTGAACATGGGGATAATTTAACCTGGGTTTCCCCACCACCCCCCATCTCCACCTTGTCAGTTTCAAGGAAGCTGGTATAAACATAATTTATGTAACTCCCCCTCTTCATACTGTAAGGCATTGACCATTGAGTGGCAACAGCAATAACAGTTATTTTCATGGCAAATGTGTTTCAGTGAAATATAGTACATGGTTGCCTCCACCTCTTTCAAGCCACAGTCTACCCTTAAGAAATTAGTGTCCATGGGTGGCTGTCAATATAGATCAACGTAAGAGGAAAAATGTGTTCACTGAGAAGTTCTTTGGCCTGTGACTATAACACACAAGGAACATGGTGATTACAGATGGATTTTTGGCTCTTTAAATGTTTCCATTCTTTTCCTACACTGCCTCCTCTGTGAGTTCATTTGGCTCATATCTGACTTACTTGACCATTAAAAAAGTGAGTTTAGGTCATTCAATTTGTTTAATAAAATACAACTGGACTCTCTACCTTTAGAAGTAAAATGTTTATTTATCTCATTTAGCATTGTTGTTTATAAATTTAATGAGATGATTGAATTAACACATTTCTCTAATAGGGAAGATATGGGTTATTCTTCTGAGTTCCCATTCAGGCAACAAGACGAAAATACATGGGTACAGAGAGATGGGAGAAGGAGAAGGAGAGAGAGACACTATTAGAAGAGAAAGAGGAGGAAGATATGGACAAGGAAGAAGGTAAGAGTCCTGCTTTTCCACTTTGGAATCCAGGACTGTAAGAGTCTTGCAGCGAGGGGCATTTAGTGTTTCATGAATCATATCCCCGCATAACTCCTGTGCTTCAGAAGGACCCTGACAATCAGCCAGACCATCTCCTTTCTTTAGGTCCCCTCAAAAATTCATGACAACACACTGTTTCAAAACCCAGGAAAAGGCAATCCTGCAATGTTCTTATTTTGGGCCCACAACTTGGTTGTTGAGCCATTTTACTCCAGCACCTAGCACAATGCCCTGAACAACTGAAGAATCGTCTTGGAGTGATGAATAAGTGAATGCAGAATGTTTCTTTGGGTCTGATCTAAGTAGTTTAGGGGCAGTATGATGTGGTGGTTATGAGCCCCAACTCTGAAACCAAATGTGGTCTCAAATCTCAGTTCTGCCACTTCTTTGACCCTGTACTTTGTTGCACCTCAGTTACCTTATTTGTAAAATGGGAATATTAGGATTGTTGTAAAGTTTGTTGTTGTTGTTGTTGTTGCTTTGTTTTCTTTTGTTTTGTTTTTTGAGATGGAGTTTTGCTCTTGTTTCCCAGGCTGGAGTGCAATGGTGCGATCTCAACTCACCACAACCTCTGTCCCTGTTGTTCAAGTGATTCTCCTGCCTCAGCCTCCTGAGTAACTGGGATTACAGGCATGCACCACCATGCCCGGCTAATTTTGTATTATTAGTAGAGACAGGGTTTCTCCATGTTGGTCAGGCTGGTCTTGAACTCCTGATCTCAGGTGATCTGCCCGCCACGGCCTCCCAAAGTGCTGGGATTACAGGTGTGAGCCACCGCACCCGACTGGATTGTGGTAAAGATTAATTAAGT
Source organism: Macaca fascicularis (assembly GCF_037993035.2). Taxonomy (NCBI): domain Eukaryota; kingdom Metazoa; phylum Chordata; class Mammalia; order Primates; family Cercopithecidae; genus Macaca; species Macaca fascicularis. The sequence continues at coordinate 129,258,734 of NC_088380.1, forward strand.
ACAATATTCTTAGTATAGTGCATAACATATAGTAAATGCTATTGTGATTGCAGGGCCACTGGGTTGCATAGCTCTAAGGAACATTAGTCACAGGAAAACTTATGTGAATGCCCCACCCTAGAGTTATGCAGGGTACAATCTGCGAGCTCAAATAATAGCACTGGTATTTTGCTAGCATTATTATTACACTCTGCTTAGGCCCATTTTTTCTTTTTCCTTTTTGTCCCAATATCCACAACTTATGTAGAAAAACACGAATATGTGTTGTCTGAAGTGCAAAATAAGAGAGAATTTTTATGCATGAGAAAACCAAAGCATTTTCTATACTGTGTCTTCTTAGACATTTTCCTTAACCAAGACAAGCACAAGGAAAAGTCAGAGAATGAGAGTGTATTCATTCAAGTAGCTGACCACGCACTTGGTCCAGGACCAAATCAGTCTCTTGAGGTAAAGAGCCCGCATTTGTCAGCCTGAACACTATTCTGTGATATCCTGGAGCAAATGCGCAGTGTAGAGAGAGGTACAAAAATGGCTGCCCAGAAGTATGTCTGGTGGAATGTCCAGATTCCATCTCCAGAAACCGAGAACCTCTAATCACATAAACCAAAGAAGAGAAACCAGGCACAGTGCCATTCCCTTCTGTTGGAGCTTGGAGTTTTCCTCGTCAGAAACACATAAGGATTACTGCCTTGAAAGCATAGAGGAATCGGCTCCCATCCCCATGAGTTCTAGCTGCTTCTTTTCTCTCAATCCTTACCTCAGTGTCCTTGCACGGCTTATGAGGACAGCTTCACACACACACACACACACACAGAGGAACCAAGTTAACTTTACAAACTCAAATGACTTCTTCTCATACAGAATTTCTGCCTCCAAGAAAGAAGCCTTTAGAACTCATTTGACAGAAATCCTCTCAGAAGCGGAGGTTGTTTTTCATGTTTACCACAAAGTAATCAAATAGCTGCTCACAAAATTCCAGTGAGGAAAGATGTACTACCAACCAGACGAAGGATTCTGTTCCTTTTTTTTTTTTTTGAAACAGGGTCTCACTCTGTCACCCAGGTTAGAATGCAATGGTGCGATCTCAGCTCACTGCAGCCTTGACCTCCCGGGCTCAAGTGATCCTCTGGCCTCAGCCTCCCAAGTAGCTGGGACTACAGACACGCACCATCATGCCAGCTAATTGTTATATTATTTGTAGAGACGGGGTTTTTGCCATGTTGCCCAGGCTGGTCTCAAAATCTTGAGCTCAAGGGATCTGTGCACCTCAGCCTCCCAGAAATGCTGGGATTACAGCCATGAGCCACCACGCCTGGCCTAGAACTCATTTTTTAACTTCCATTCCTAGATCTTTAAAGAAAATAATTGGCCTTCCTGTTAAAATTATTATACAAAGATGGCTGGATAGATAAGGATTATAATCCCTAGGACCTGCAAAGAAAAAATGGAGAACAGGAACAGTTTCTTTCATCCCCTACCACATTACCATCCTTTGCCCCCTCCCCATTGAAATAATTGCTGCACTTTGGCTGGGCACAGTGGCTCACACCTGTAATCCCAGCACTTTGGGAGGCTGAGGCAGGTGGATCACCTGAGGTCAGGAATTCAAGACCAGCCTGGCCAACATGGCGAAACCCTGCCTCTATTAAAAATACAAAAATTAGCCGGGCATGGTGGGGGCGCCTGTAATTCTAGCTACTCGTGAGGCTGAGGCAGGAGAATCACTTGAACCCCAGGGGCAGAGGTTACAGTGAGCCAAGATTTCGCCACTTCACTCCAGCCTGGGAGAAAGAGCAAGACTTGAGATTCCATCTCAAAAAAAAAAAGAAAGAAAGAAATATTTGCTGCACTTTAAGCACAGAGTTAAAACCAAACACTAAGTATTGAATTGATCTCAGGTTGCCACTGCCTTGCCTAAAGTCAAAAAAATAAGAAAAAGAAGTGCTGGGCACGGTGGCTCATGCCTGTAACCCCAGCACTTTGGGAGGCCAAGGCAGGAGGATTACTTGAGATCAGAAGTTCGAAACCAGCCTGGCCAACATGGTGAAACCCTGACTCTACTAAAAATAAAAAAATTAGCCAGGCATGGTGGCAAGTGCCTGTAATCCCAGCTACCCAGGAGGCTGAGGCAAGAGAATCACTTGAACCCAGGAGGCAGAGATTGCAGTGAGCCGAGATCGTGCCACTGCACTCCAGCCTGGGTGACAGAGTGAAACTGTATCTCAGATAAATAAATAAATAAATAAATAAATAAATAAATAAATAAATAAGAAAAAGAGGGAAGTAGGGGAAGAGGGAAGGAAGGGAGGGGAGGAGGAAGAGAAAAAAGGGGAAGTAAGACATTCAGTATACGTGGATTACTTTCTGTAGCAAATAATAGAAAATACCACAAAAAAATCAGCTTTTCAGGGTGGATGTACCAAGGTCCACTAGAAATTTCTTCTTTTTTTTTTTGTAACAGAGTCTCGTTCTGTTGCCCAGGTTGGAGCCACCAAGTCCAACCTCACCAGAAACTTTCTGTCTCCCCACTCTGCATCCTTGGCATACCTTCATGAACAGGGCCCTGCAGTGGCTGGTGCACCTCCAGAAATCACATCCATGTTCCAGGCAAAAATGAGGCAATTAGGCCTAAAGACTTGTCCTTGAAGGGCTTTGTCTTTTTGTTGGTGAAAGGAAGCCAGTCTCAGTAGACTTCTCTCTATATCTCATTGGCAGAACTCTATTAAACCATCAGATCTCATGAGACTTATTCACTGCCTCGAAAACAGTATGAGGAAACTGCCCTTATGATTCAATTATCTCCCACCGAATCCCTCTCGCAACATGTGGGAATTATGGGAGCCACAATTTAAGATGAGATGTGGGTGGGGACACAGCCAAACTATATCATTAAGGAACTTAGAATTGGCTGGTGTCAAAGCTACACAGAAGAACGCAAAACCATTTAGGATGCTGCTCACATCCTAAGACTTCACAGTTGTAAAGAGACATACAACAATTCATTGCAGAATTCCTCGTCATCGTAAAAAATAAAAGCAGCCTAAATGTCTACCAAAATTAGAATGAAAAATAAATTTTGTAATAGCTGTATCACAAAGTACCAAGCAACAGGTTAAAATAATTAAGTTTATTATATGTACTAACAGGGAAAACTCCTCAAGACATATTATTAAGTGAAAAACAAGCTATAGAATAACAGCCATTTCATACGAGTTATATTAAATATATGTCAAAATACTCTATATTTTATCAGGAATTATATATGTACAGACAATGATCTGGGAGGATGTACACTAAGCAGATAGTAGTATAAACATCATCTAGGAAGGAGACCTAGTTTCTAGGTGCTAGTCAAAAAGGATTGTATCTATATTGTCAGAGTTTTAATTTTTACTTTAAGAATGTATTCATTTACTGCTTGTATGATCAAAAATTAACTGTAAATATTTTAATACCTTTAAAGTAAAATATAAAGTACATTGACATACTAGTTGAATTTTTATACCTATAATGAACAACAATATTAAATAAGTGACTGTTAAAAGAGTTATACAATATTCTTAAATTATCCTAAAATACGGTTTCATAAAAATTACTACCATAGGTTTCACTTTCATATTTTATCAATTTATTAATATTTTCTAAAAGAATATTTTAGAATATATTAAGTAGAATATATTACAAATATTTAGGTATTTAGAAGTACCTAAAATGTCTCTGACCACAGGAAAGCATTAGTACTGTGGTCACACTTTTGTAGTAGCATGAAATAAGTAGGGCATTTCTAGCTTTAAGAAATAGCAATGGGGACAGGCACCGTGGCTCATGCCTGTAATCCCAGCACTTTGGGATGCTGATGCAGGTGGATCATGAGGTCAAGAATTTGAGAACAGCCCAGCCAACATGGTGAAACCCCACCTCTACTAAGAATATAAAAATTAGCCAGGCGCAGTGGCATGTGCCTGTAATCCCAGCTACTCGGGAGGCTGAGGCAGGAGAATTGCTTGAACCTGGAAGGCAGAAGTTGCGATGAGCCGAGATTGTGCTACTGCACTCCAGCCTGGCAACAAAGCGAGACTGTCTCAAAAAAAAAAAAAAAGAAAGAAAGAAAGAAAGAAAAGAAAAGAAATAGCAATGAACACAAGAAAATGACACAATATGCAACTCAGTGTGAGTCATGAAATTTTACTTAGTTTACACAGGTCCTTATGTTGTGGCAAAAATATATTAAAATAAGGTTTTAATGGAACATTTCAAAGCTATTTGATTTCTTTTATTTTTATAATCAAGAGCACAACTGCAAGTCCCTTTTTCCCCTATAACAAAAATATTTCTGACTCAAAAATTCTGTGAAAATTTCTGCTCACTCTGTACCATTTCTTAAATATGAGTTTTACCTACACTGTTTTCTATATGAGATGATCTTGATTTCAGCCTAAAGGAGGTTTATTTAAAATACTGAGACAGTAATTTCCATGAATTACCTGTCACTATGGGGAACATGGAGGTGGGAGACTAGATCAAGCCTGTTGAGATTCAAACTTGTTCTTCCAGGAAAATCAGATCTGAACTTAACAATTATACACATGAATAGATGGGAGCAGCCAGAAGTCATTTCTATTTAATGCTGAAGGCGTTAGAAAACTTATGAAGTAAATTTGCCTCCTTAATTATGTTTGTTTACACTGACTCTGAAATGAGTGTGGTTTGCATTCCTGAGCATATATGGATTGATTTCAGAGAAGGTGCTCAGAAGTGAGACAGGGATACACATGGTTTTAATAATGACTATGGATATCCTACAAAGTATGTAATCCACATAAGGATAATAAAAGACCTTTTAGTTCACTCAATTATCTAGTTAGACAAATATAAACTCTAGCCAGGCTTCCTTTGTCCGCTTAGCACACTTCTCAGGGCTCCCCTTCCAGGTCAGTGAGTTTAGGCTCCAGGAATACACACTCATTGTTATCCCAGGTAAAACATCTTTTATAATCAATGAATCATCAAACACAGTGAAGATCACTCGCGTTGTTGATATTTTTCTGCGGGATGTTCTTAACACAAGCCCCAGGAAGACAGGCAAGTGAGAGTTCAGTCCGCGTGAATTAAGGACAATGATGAATCCTCAGAACCAAACATTCCAGCCATCTTGTCCCTCCTGGCTTCATTTTGGTCCTTTCTCCCTCTGCTTCCATCCATCACTGAAGTATTTCCCACAAGGAGCCAGGTCAATTCCAGCTCTCCTAGGACATGACACAATGGTATCTTAAGGGAATGGTCTTCTCCTAAAGATTTTTTAAAGCTAAAAAAGAACATAACTAAACACATCAAGACATATTTTCCTTTCAACTTTAACTCAACTTCAGATTGTTCACCAAGGCTCAAACTCAAATCAAGTTATATGTGGTTAGAGTTGAAAAAGAACCTGACAATCATCTAGTTCAAAACATTCATTTTCAGGTGGGGAATGGAGTCCAGAGAGAACACGTGATTTACCTAAGTGCACTCTGTGAGTTGATGGCCCAGTTTAGACTAGAATCTTGGTCACCTTGAGCCAAGGCCTCAAGAATTTCATGGACACCCTGACAAAAAAATAAAATAAAATTAGGAAGTTAAACCTTCTTCAGCAAATATTATATATTTCAATATAAACCCTAAGACAATTAGTTTGAGAACTGTGTCTGTTTGGGATTTTTCTTTAGTTCAACTCTTTGCCCACTTCTCATATCCCTTTAGTGAAGATATTTGTGAATGATAATATTTCAAACTTTCTTTCCTAATCATAAACATCTATTTATCTGGATAACCTAGTGTCTTATTTTTACATTATATTTGGATTGAGTGTGTGAATACTTGCAAAAGTAATATTTCTTGGACTATTTTTTGGGCCTCTTTAGATGTCCTGCTGTGTGAACTATTTGAACTAGAATATGATCATAAGTAATGGGACTCTTTCCACTGATAATATGGTTTCCATTAGAGCACAGTCTCCAGTTAAAGTTGAAAACTTTATTAGTTGAGTTACTATTGAATGATAAAAAATACTTTGCATTTACACAAAGAAAAACATATTGGAGTCCGGTTAGTTTGACAAAAGTGTGATATTTGCAGAGAGAGCCAAGGATTATCCACGCAAAAGGCCAAGTTAAATAAGACACAATTAGATCTCATTTGGCCTCCTACCTCTCAGGATTCATAAACTCACATTTTTGCAAACGTGGGGGAATAAATTTCATCCTAATTGTATCTTATTTCTCTTGGCCCATCTACATTACTCACACTCTTCTGACAGGAGCTTTCAGCAAATATCACATTTTCCTGCGTCTTGCTGACCTTTTTTTCAAACTGGCTTTTCCCTTTCCTTATTAAATGTTTTTGAACAGATATCATATTTTATTTTGTTTAGAAAGGTAAAATAAAGGGTGAGAATGTATTCATCTACATGGCCGTGAGAAGAAAATAGACATCAACAACAGAATTTTTAGAAAAACATACTCCCAACCAGTTCTGAAGATTTAGACTTTGCCACTAAGAATGTACACGGCTACTAAACCTATGCTGTCCCACTCTGCGGTGTGCTATCAAAGGAGGTTGAAAAAATTCAGAGAAAGGAATCAAAACCATCAAGACTTTTCTTTACACAATGAAAAAATTTAGACCAAAGGTTTAAAGTTCAAAGGTGCTATATTAGTCCGTTTTCACACTGCTATAAAAAACTGCCAGAGACTGGGTAATTTATAAAGGAAAGAGGCTTAATCAACTCACAGTTCAGCATGGCTGGGAAGGCCTGAGGAAACTTATAATCATGGCAGAAGGCAAAGGGGAAGCAAGCACCTTCCTCACAAGGTGGCAGGAAAGAGTATGAATGCAGAAGGAACTACCTACCAAACAGTTATAAAAAACATCGGATCTCATGAGAACTCACTATCATGAGAACAGCAAGGGGGAAACTGCTCCCATGATTCAGTTACCTCCACCTGTTTCCCCCTTGACACACGGGAATTGTGGGGATTATAGGGATTATAATTCAGGATGAGATTTTGGATGGGGACACAGCCAAATCACATCAGGTGCTGAATGTCAACTGACCCGAAGTGATATAACACATTATTACACTTCAAGAGGACTTGAAGTTGCCAGGACTCCCCTCTAGGATGCCTTACGCTCCTAGCCATTGTCTCCACATCAGTCCCCAGCTCTGCTGCCTCTTATCTACTTTTTCTGTTCTCAAGTCGCCAAGACGCTCGTGAGAAAGACACAAAGTGTGTTGATGGGGCATACTGCAGGCTCATTCACTCTGCTGTTGTGTAGGAGACACTCCTGGGCTTTGGCGACACGCAGGCTCTCATCTCCAGGCTCTTACAGGCTGCCCCTGGCCATCTCATCCATCCTCACAGCCTCAAGTGTCTTCTCTTGGTGCCTTATGCCACAGCTGCCTGTACTGAGCTGGAAAGTCCCCTGAGTGTCATAACCTCTAAATCTGAGTATAAGTTCCACCACTTACCAGCTGAATAACCATGAGCAAATTATTAAATTCTCTGCTTGTCACTTTCCTCCTCAGTCAAATCAGGGTAATAATCTTTATTATGCAAGGCTAATAGGAAACAATTATATATAGTATACATAGTATAGTGTCTAGGACGTCATAGAGTAAGAAGAAAAACTTCAACATGACTTGGCCAATTTTTCCCCTGCTTTCTGTTTGACTCCTTACTGCATTTCTCACAGCAGCTACTCCAGAGCTAGGTGTGGTGGCACGCACCCATAGTCCCAGCTCTCCAGAAGGCTGAGACCAGAGGATCACATAAGCCCAGGAGTTCAAATCCAGCCTGGGCAACATAGTGACACACCTTTTCTAGAAATAAAAATATTATTAAAAAATTTTAAAGAAGCTACTGCAGAAAGCTTTCATAGCCTTAAGATTCTCAGTTTTCTCACTCTCAACCCATTTGATCAGTACACATTGAGATCAGCCACCTCATGCGTGGTTCCTAGACTCCTCCTTCTGCTGTCCCGACACCCTCCTCAAAGCCCAGAGCGGCCCAGCACCTTCACTCAGATGTGTCCTTGTAGCTGTCTCAGAGGGAGAGGCATCTTTACACCGTACCCAGGCTTCCTTCCTTCCTTCCTTGGTCTTGTCTCACACCTGATGTTTCTATCATATCTTATTTTCTTTATCTCTTGTATGTTAGTAAGTTAATGAATATTTATTAATGTAGGTTTTCTTCCCACTCCACCAGTTCCTTCTCCACTCCACAGTTCTTCAAGTATTCTTATTCTAAAATACATCTCTGGGTTCTTCTCTCCTCTTGAGCTAGTACTCTGATCTTTTGCCACCAGGTCTCCAACAACTGCAGCCGCAGGTAGGGATCGGGAATCAGGCTTCCCCTTCCCTTTACCAGCTGTGTGTCCTTGGACAAATCACTGAACCTGTCTGTGCCTCAGCTTTTTCATCTGTAACATAGGCGGGAGGGAATAGGTTTGTTTTTATGACTAAATGAGTTAATTCATCCAAGCAGCTAAAACCTAAAATGCTTACTTAGTTCATAATAAGTGCTCAATAAGTGTGGGTCTCCTCGCCCATTGCTTGTACCCCCTGCCTTCTTGCCACTCCTCCTCCATCCCCAGAGGCTGGAGATTTATTTCTTAAGGATTCTAATGGCTTCATAATCTCAAAATGGAACATCATTTCCCACTTTCCCTCTCGTTCTTCTTAACCTTCTTAACCTTTGTGCAGCTTTGACAAAGCTAACATCCCTCTTACTGGAACATCCATTGTCTTGGGACAAGGAAGGAAATAATTGATACGTTTTTCCTAACACCCTCCCTACCCAGGCCATGAGACTTGACACTAGCACTGCTCCAAGGGGGCAAGAGGGAAGTTTCAGGAAGGAACTAGGAACAGACACTAATTTGGGTCTTTTAGTCAAAAGTCTTTTTTTTTTTTTGAAAAGGAGTCTCGCTCTGTCGCCCAGGCTGGAGTGCAGTGGTGTGATCTCTACTCACTGCAAGCTCTGCCTCCTGAGTTCATGCCATTCTCCTGCCTCAGCCTCCCCAGTAGCTGGGACTACAGGCGCCCACCACCACACCCGGCTAATTTTTTGTATTTTTAGTAGAGATGGGGTTTCACTGTGTTAGCCACACAGTGATCTGCCTGCCACACAGTGATCCGCCTGCCTTGGCCTCCCAAAATGCTGGGATTACAGGTGTGAGCCACCACGCCAAGCTTAGTCAAAAGTCTTCGCAGAAAGTTTGTGTGATTCTTCACCCCTTGCCTCAATTTGGTCCTCAGAATTGAAGAAGGAAGGAAATCCAGAGGGAAATGCAAGACAGTTAAGTATGGGAGCCCTTTGGAAGGAGATATGGAACATGTTCCCCACCTACACCCATCAAGGCTGAATCTACAAAGAGCAGTAAACTGGAAATAATGCCATCACAGGATGACACAGGCCTCCAACAAAAATTTTTATGGCCCCAGAGTGTCACAGTAAAGCAACAGGAAGTTTCCCAGGGTCCTCATTCCCCTTTCCCCAGAGGGATAAGGAAATACTGAGAGTAAGGCCAGAAAATCCCCAGGGGTCTCATGGGCATGCTGAAAGGACTCCCCTGTGGAGGGCAGTGTAGACTATGGGACTAGAAACCATCTGGGATCACAAATATCTCAGAGGATGCTAGTGAGGAGAGAAGCCAGCTACCAAAACCCATGGCCATGGTGCCAGTGTGAAACCCTACCAGGCCAGCCCCACATCTCTTCCAATGGCCCATAAACTACATGCCACACAGAAGAAAAAATGATAGGCAAAACAAAGCCCCACCTAGACTGTCAGCTCCCTGAGGACACAGACCATCCTACTGTTCTTTGTCTAGCTTAGTGCTTTACAGATACAGATAAATAAATTTCAGCTGAATTCATTGATTACCTTGTTTCCTTTTCTGTCATCCTGAAATGGCACAAAAATCATCCCTCCCATCTTTTTTTCCTTGTCTCTTCTTAAATAATGTATTTAAAAGCAATATTGGTTCTGAATAGATGAGGAAAGGCTATGAGAGAACAAATTTAAGCATCAGAACAGGACAGCTAGAAACTGACTCTGGAATCTTCAATAAATAAGTAGCTTGAACCACTAGAGGGAGTGTGTACAGAAATGGATGAAATAGGATACAAATTGTGCTATAATATTAATTGAGAACCATAAATCTATGACCAGGCAAAATTCTCTTTAAAAAAAAAAAAAAAGTAAATACTTTCAAAAGATAGGCTGTATGGAATATGTCATATCAAGCTATTTCTCACCAAACAAAAGCAAAATTTAAACACTAGTTTATGCTGTGAACTTTTAAAAATATTAAATATAGGCATTTGTAGTTCTGTGCCATTCAGTCCTAAATGGCAACTTAGTACATGCTAACCAAGTCAACAGCTCAATCTTACTGTTGTATTTTAGAACTTTTCAATAAAAAGCCATATATTAAATGTATCGCATTCCTCATTTCAAAATTTCAGGAGAAACTTCAGTGAGTCATCATTTTACACTTGAAGAAAAACAGACCCAGAGCAGTTCATCAAATTATCCAAGGTCTTATATCTAGCTAGCAGATGAACTTATATCAAAAACTTTAGTCCTATACGGATAGAAAAGCGTTTTAAAAATCCAGAAAAGGAGTCACTCGGCAGATTCCCTTTGTAAGACTCCTGCCTTTGTTGTGTTTGTTCTTGAGAAGAATAGTCATTCTTTAGTGTTTTTTCAGATCAAAATGGCTCCACACCAACCTGGCCAGGGTTCTCAAGGTTACAGAAATTTTGATTCATTTACACAGCTATTTCCCCAGGTATACATGAGCTCCCAGGAGGGCTGGGAAGGTCAGGTTCTAGGGTCTACCACCATCCCCCTTTGTTTTCTTCTTAATTCTGGCCCCAGGCATTGCTTCTGTCAATTTTAAGCATCTGGTCATTTTACTCCACTGGCTTTGTTACCTTTCCTTACAACTGTGCTTTGGTCTGAGCTACCTCAGTCTATCCCAACAGATTTCCCTAACTTGAGTCTCAGGAAAAAAAAGTTGGGGCCTTGATACCTTCTCTGTCAGAGAGGCTCTGGAATTCTTAGGCAAAGCAGTACACTCTCTCTACATGCTCCACATTGTGGAATTGTCAGGATGAAGAGACATCCTAAGAGAGAAAAAAAATGTGTGGTTACAAACTTCGGGTAGAGCAATGTAAATATCTTGCCTTATAATAAAAAAGGAAGATTACTCAAATGATTCTGACCTTATGACAAAATTACTTCATATTGACTTGCTTTCTCCACTTACAACATAGCAGTGCCAGATACAGTAATAAAAGTCTCAGCTCCCCAGCTGCCCACTGTATGTCGATATAGGATGAACCTAATTTTACGTACCATGATACATACAGAAAAATTCGGGAATAAAAACATCAAAATTAATAGATAATAACTGCTCCATTTAGACAGTTGGGCAAGTATTTTCCTCCTAAATAATTGGTACACTTATGTATCTGTTAAAAAAGGGTTTTGGCTGCAAGTAATAAATACTCAATAAGGCTGGCTTAAACAAAGAGTGGTTTATTTTTCTCATATAACAAGCAGTTCTTCCAGAGGTTGTTCTGGGCTTGGTTCAGTGGCTCAGGGGTATTATCAAGAATGGAGACTCTTTATCTTTCTTCTATTATCCTTAGTACATTAGCTTTTCATCCTTAGGCTTTCCTAGAGGCCCCAAATACCTCACCCTGTATCTCATTGCCAGAACAGTGTCACATGACCACCAGTATCTGCAAGCAAAGGGGAATGGAATTACTATCATTATCTTAGATCCAGGACAAGGGCAAATGGTTAGGATGATTTTGTTGTATACAGTCTGTGTATGTCGTTCCACCTCAAACAGTTGCTATGCACCTCTTGGAGCTGCCCTGATCAAACGATGGCTCTGTCAGCGAGGGGAAAGGAAAGAATAACTATTGGATAGTCAATTATCAGCACTGGCCATAGCTTTCTTCTGTAATTTACCCTTTTCATGTTCCGTCATAGAGGTTCAATATGATTTTTAAATATGCCTACTAATATGTCATTGATTTCTGTCTCTGATGAGTACAGAAAGTCATCAGCCCCTAGGAAAGACTCAAATCCTTTTTTAAAATGTGTGTGAGCATCTTTCCCCAGAAAAGCAGACTTTTCCTTCCTACTCATTTCTCTATATATTTCTGAAAGTATGCAATTTCAGTGGTCGTCATTTAGTTATATTTGCAATTTTTTTCAATTTTCCTGAACATTAAATCAACCACCTACTCTTTTCTGTGACAGAATCAATGTGTGGATTCTCTCATTAACTTTGAGATGCCCTTCCCTGCTACACATAAAATTTTGTGGGTACTAAACCAATGAGCCTTTTCCATTCTCCATGATAAAATTTACAGTCATTGTCATGTTAATAGAAAAAACTTTCTCTGAAGCTTGGTATTTCAGTATAAACAAAACAAGCAACCTCACACATTTCTCCCTTCTTTTATGTCCCTCACATATACTGAAACAAATTTCACTCAACCATAAAGTGAAATATCTGCTAGCACTCTCCAGACAGTAATTGTTCTTCCATATTATATGCTGCTGATACAATATCCAACGTTATCGGGTGACGAAGGGATTGTTTTTGTTTTTGTTTTTTGTCTGAGACAGAGTCTTACTCTGTTGCCCAGGCTGGAGTGCAGTGGCATAATCTCGGCTCCCTGCAACCTCCACCTCCCAGATTCAAGCGATTCTCCTGCCTCAGCCTCCTGAGTAGCTGGGATTACAGGTACGTGCCACCACGCCTGGCTAATTTTTTGTATTTTTAGTAGAGACGGGGTTTCACCTTGTTGGCCAGGCTGGTTTTGAACTCCTGACCTCAGGTGATCCACCTGCCTCGGCCTCCCAAAGTGCTGGAATTACAGGCGTGAGCCACCGTGCCCAGCTGACAAAGGGATTCTGTTAATTGTTCTTTCTGCTTTACTTCTGATCATAATAATTATCTTTACTATCATAAGTGCATTTAAAACTTTAATAATAGTGTAATTTATACTTACTTTTTCTATAAGGATTGAAGCTTTCAATAAAGCATTTGTATATCTGTCCTCTCCTTAAACTAGCAATTTTGTCCTGGAAACATTATTTTACCATTGTTCTTGGCATTTTCTATTGGTATACCAACAAAATTGCTATTTTTCTTGAAATACATCAATGGCTTTATGCCACTATATAAAAGTTTCATAATTGATAATGCGCCAGGAATTAGGAGCAAATGGACTGCCAGTCTTATTAAATCTAATATTCAAATATTTAAATTATTTATTTATTTATTGAGATAGGGTCTCACTCTGTCACCCAGGCTCAGGTTGGAGTGTAGTAGCATAATCATAACTAACTGCAACCTCAAACTCCTGGGCTCAAGTATTCCTCCTGCCTCAACCTCTGGAGTAGCTGGGACTACAGGCATACACCACCACACCCAGTTAATTTTTTTTTATTTTTTGTAGATATGAGGTCTCACTATGTTGCCCAGGCTGGTCTCAAACTTCTGGCCTCCAGCAATCCTCCCAACGTGGCCTCCCAAAGTGCTGGGATTACAGGCATGAGCCACTGCATCCAGCCTTTTTATACTTCTAGTTCACCCTCTTTTATTCCAACTGCCTGTGTGAAATTATCACAGTTACTAATTTATTTGTCTCAGGCCATGAGTCACATTTTATAGTGACACAGATCTGGAGCCTTTGTATGGCTGTATTTATCACTTTTGATCCATTTATTCATTTTTATGAATTAAATATATGACAATATATAATAATGATTATAGAAAGACAAACTTAGCACGTGGATAACATGCACATTGTGTGTAAATATGCCTCACTTGATGAACTGACTAGCACAATTCTTATCATACATGCACATTTTTAAGAATATCATACTTATTGAGATACAAAAGATTCCTGTGAAAATGTTAAATTTCAAAATTTACAAAATGTATATGAACAAAATTGTTCCATTTTTCCCCCTGAAGTCTTCACACTGTCTGTGGAAAATTTCATAGGCCACTGAGACCCCCAGTAGTCCATGGACACTTAGGGAACATTAAAAAATACTTGGGGCCGGGCGCGGTGGCTCAAGCCTGTAATCCCAGCACTTTGGGAGGCCGAGACGGGCGGATCACGAGGTCAGGAGATCGAGACCATCCTGGCTAACACAATGAAACCCCGTCTCCACTAAAAATACAAAAAAATTAGCCGGGCGCGGTGGCGGCGCCTGTAGTCCCAGCTACTCGGGAGGCTGAGGCAGGAGAATGGCGTGAACCCGGGAGGCGGAGCTTGCAGTGAGCCGAGATCGCGCCACTGCACTCCAGCCTGGGCGACAGAGCGAGACTCCGCCTCAAAAAAAAAAAAAAAAAAAAAAAAAAAAAAATACTTGGGCTACAGTTGTTCCAACCATAGAAAGAGGAATTTGAACTCCAAATTTATGGTCATTTCTGACTTGAAAGTTCTACACTTCTCATTTGATTACATTTAAAGGAAAACTATTCCTATAGCAAACAGCAAAGGATGTTATTAGATTCATGAGCTTGACTTTATAGTTTATCCCTCCTAACTTCTTTCATTTTGACTTAATCATTAACCATGGGTACAATTCCAATTTCCCACCTGCTTAGAATCTCTGAAAATTCAAAAAGATGTCAAAGCACTTTCAAAATCTAAGTTTAGGCTGTGTTAGTATTGATTTGAGTTCATCGCAAATGCTCTAGACTAGAAAACAGAAAGAAGACCAACATGTAGAAGCCACAAAGTAGTGTTTTGTTTGTGTGTTTGCAGAGAGGGGGAGAAAAGGAGATGTGGAGGACCCGCAAAAGCTAGTGCTCTCCAGGAGTGACAAGGAGCTTCTAGAAAAAGCAGAGTGCTTTTTGGAGGTATTCAGTGAAACCATCAGTGGTAATCTACCTAGGACTCTATAGAAGAGATTCAACACTAAGAAGGAAGGTAGGGTGATCTCTAAAGTCCTTTTCAACTCTAAGATTCTATTACAAATAGAAAACAAAACAAGACCTTTGTTGTAGCACTGGACTCTATAAAGTTTCCATAAATAACAGTATTATCACAATAGAATTGATTGTAATCAAAAGAGTGAAGCACTCATTTCTACATAATGGATCATAAAAATAGTATTGATTAAAAAATATTAACACTGTATATATTAAAATAAAATCCTGTTTATAACATCACAATATTGTTCTTAATTTCCTAAAACAAACCCCAAGGGCTGTGGCACCTAAATAATCTCCAACAATGAACATATTCCCTTAATTATTAACACTAGCAATTAAAATATAGGAGAGGCAAATTGATCTTTTTTCTCTAAGAGTTTTATCTATTTCTCTAAAGGACAGCTAAAATTATCTAAGCACCATAAAAACTGGTGAAATCCTAAAAGGAAATTAGCAATTTCTAAGGTAAATATAAATTGCTGTCTTTTGGACTCAATCTTTTTTTATTTGTTTTGTTTTAGACATTTTCTTTCTATTTTCTAGTTTAAGCTATAGCTGTAAATACAAAATAAAGCACAGGAAAAATGTTCCACAGTATTTTTCTCCAAAAAAGACGTAAGATATTTCAGTACTTTAACTCCAGCTCCTAATGTCCCAGTCAAATGTTATTACAGAATTTTTGCTTTTAACAGATATTGGAAAACAAGCCAAGGCAAAAAATATCAGATACAGTGAATACAATGGTAGTAATAGTTAACAAAATGTTCCTTTTGGTAACAGATTACCAACCAATAAAAGCAAATTTACTAAGATAAAAACAAAATATCTGAAATTTTTTTCTTTTTTTTTTGAGACGAAGTTTTGCTCTTGTTGCCCAGGCTGGAGTGCAATGACGCGATCTCGGCTCACTGCAACCTCCACCTACTGGGTTCAAGTGATTCTCCTGCCTCAGTCTCCCGAGTAGCTGGAATTACAGGCACACACCACCACGCCTGGCTGATTTTTTGTATTTTTAGTAGAGACGTATATATATATACGTGTATATATATATATATATAGAGAGAGAGAGAGAGAGTATATATCATATACTATTACTATAGTATATATAGTAATAGTATATATCATATACTATTAGTATAGTATATATTACATTTAGTATATAACAGTGTATATAGTAAGATATACTATTACTACATATACACTATAGTGTGTGTGTGTGTGTATATATACTATTTACTTCTTACATGACTCTAAGCAGTGTTTAGGAAAGTGGGTTAGAAACCACATGCTGAGCTCCCAAAGATCTGGTGACAACCATGTCTTGCCAAATTAATGGAAATAATTTCTCTTTTTTGCAGAGATCTACACAGGGCTTGCTCCCTTAAAGAAACTATATAACTTGGGGTCAGGCATAGTGGCTCATGCCTGTAATCCCAACACTTTGGGAGGCCGAGGCAGGCAGATCACGAGGTCAGGAGATTGAGACCATCCTGACCAAAATGGTGAAACCCTGTCTCTACTAAAAATACAAAAATTAGCCAGGTGTGTTAGTGCACACCTGTAGTCCCACCTACTCGGGAGACTGAGGCAGGAGAATCGCTTGAACCTAGGAGGTGGAGGTTGCAGTGAGCCGAGATCGTACCACTGCATTCCAGTCTGGTGAAATATACATGTATTTATGTATTTCTAGCTTGCTACCATGGGTAAGAAAATAAAAACAGAGAAAATTGGACATTTGAAAAGAAAAAAAGTATGCTACACCTGTATGTAATGATCATATTGCATTGTTTGAAATGTGAAACAATGATTATGTTGCTAATAACTGAAAACTTCTAGATAAGAATTAATTTCTGCCCAAATTATTTTAAGGTCCCTCTTTACCTTAAATGCTATGAATATTTCTCTTCTAGATGCACAGAAATTGAATAAAACAGAAAGATACTATATAAATATTGGAAAAAATTATTTAACAAAATTAAATTCCATAAATACCTATGCTCCATGTGACACAGTAACTCCTAATACATGAATGAAAAGCACTATTTCCTGATAGGAAATGCTTTCCCCCGCTACGGATACAATTACTTAAGTCCATAATACCTTACATTACCAAGCCACCTGAATAGAAGCCAAAGCTGCTATAAAGATTATATTGTAAAATAAGCATAATTTGTTGATTTGTAACTATTTTGAAGTTTAGTCTAATAGCTTAAATTTTCCCATTCCCAGGCAGTATGCAGAGATTCAAAAAGTACTATTTATTGGATGTCAAAGAGGATGTAGTTTTTTATTTATTTATTTATTTATTTATTTATTTATTTTGAGACAGGGTTTCACTTCATCACTCAGACTGGAGTGCAGTGGCACGGTCTCAGCTTACTGTATCCTTCGCCTCCCGGGTTCAAGTGATTCTCCCACCTCAGCCTCTGAGTGCCTGGTACTACAGGCACATGCCACCATGCCTGGTTAACTTTTGTATTTTTTGGTAGAGACTGGGTTTCACCATGTTGGCCAGGTTGGTCTCAAACTCCTGACCTCAAGTGATCTGCCCACCTTGACCTCCCAAAGTGCTGGGATTACAGGTGTGAGCCACTGCACTTGGCCAGGATGTAGTTTCTTAAACTGAGATCTAGAAGTGGCTCCTTAGAACATTTTTTAAAAACATGAAAATGAGCCAGGCACAATGGCACATGCCTGCAACCCTAGCTACTCAGGAGGCTGAGATGGGAGGATCACTTGAGCCCAGGAGTTCAAGATCAGCCTGGGCAATATAGCAAGAGCTCATCTCAAAAAGTAAATAAAAAATAAAACATTAAAATAAGCATATGCTCAAGCCTAAAGTAATTCCAAAAGGCCTGACTCCAAATTAGGCCAGAGAAAATTAATCAATTATTCAAAAAAAAAAAAAAGCTACTGCATATACTTTCTTCTCATTTTGCTCCTTTTTGATTGACGTTCAAAGATATCTGATTCTAGAGGGAATGGGACTCCTATTCAATTTGCTAGAAGTTACTTATATGCATCAGAGAGCAAAAGTCAGCTAGAATCTGTTGGAGATTTTCTGGGATTATCTGAAGAT
Organism: Macaca fascicularis; assembly: GCF_037993035.2. NCBI lineage: Eukaryota > Metazoa > Chordata > Mammalia > Primates > Cercopithecidae > Macaca > Macaca fascicularis. Next base: position 129,276,834 of record NC_088380.1, read on the forward strand.
TTAAGAATCATGGCATACGGGAAAAGCTACAAACTCTAAAGTTTGTAGACAAAGTCCAAAGTCGCAATTTTCTAGGTTTGTGTGACCTCTTTGGGTCTCAGTATTTTTTTGTTTTCATTTTAAAAAATGGATATACTAATGCCTCAAAAGATTAAAGATAATATATTTAAATGTCTAGAATATTAGGGTCACTCTCACTTATTATATTAAAAAGAGATAACAGAAAGCCACTTAAGGAGCCTTAAGCAAAATTATATTTACAAACTGTTTTGAAGTCAGAGATATTAGATCAAATTGTAAAGTACATAAGGTTCTAATCCTATTTAATTAATTATATTAGTATGTTTTAGAGATGACTTGTACCCGTAAGTCTTGAAAAACTTTAAGAAAAATGTTTGTTAATGGCAGAAACAACTATTATAGGCAGTACATGGTAAAGAAAGGTAATATATTAAAAAGTAAAAGTCTTATTGGTTCATTTTTAAACTTCTAATAAGGACCGCAGAGAAAACATACTATGAAATTTAACATCCAAACTAAATAATCTAATAGAATTACTGAACACATACTTGACTGAAGGAAAACAAACATTATTTGTAATCAAGAACTGTATCTGAGTATGGTAATAGAGATGCTGAAGAGAAAAGTAACACAGAGAAAAGATGCATTTTATTATCCTCAAATATACAATGTTCTCCTGGGTGTCATGATCTTCCTCATTCCTGGACCAGATTCTGTAATTCTACCCTAGTGACCCTCTAGCCCTTAGCTTTCAAACTGCAGAAGAGTGGCTCCCTACATTTTTGTGTAACATTATTGCAAGGACTCCAATGCCATGGTGTTAAATATATATGACATAATTCAGTAGGGCAGCTCTTAGTAATTTTACTCAAAACCTTCTTGCTCTGCTAGAGGCTTTGCTGAAAGACAAATCCTGATGACTGACAGCATATGGCACTCAGATTTGTCGATCCTCCTCCCTACGTAAACTAGAACTTGTATCCTGAGTCATGCTCACATGTCTGGAACTTCACCCATAGAAACTCTCTTCTGGAAGAACTTTCATTAAATTTTGCCAACAGCCTTCTGTAAGATTGCTCCACTCTACTGTCAGAAATGCTGATTTGTCTGAGCATCAAGCAAGGACTCACAGGAGTACTTTTCCAGGAAGTTCTTCAACTCCTATGCAAATAAGCTTCCAGCCCATTATTAAATGGATAGTTCCAACCGTGTCTGAGATGCCAGATTCAACCACTTCCTGCACTGCAGAGAAATCACTGTTAGTGAACAAAAAAGTGAAAAACAAAAAATCATGTTCTATCTCATAAGAGGCAGCTATACACGGACATGTAGAGAGAAATAATAGACATAGGGGACTCCAAGAGGAGAAAGGGTGGGAAACAAGTGACGTTTAAAAAATTATCTATTGGGTACAATGGTCACTACTCAGGTGATGGATACACTGGAAGCCCAAACTCCCCATTACACAATATATTCAGGTAACATACCTGCACATGTACCCCTTACATCTATAAAAATTTTTTAAGATTAAAAAAAAAATTAAGGCAGAAGAATTCATGTACATTGGGATTATCCATGGGGTGTTGGTGAGGCACAGATAATCCAAGCCCTCCCTAACAAAATTTTAATGCTCTTCTTTTGTCATAATCAGGAGACTGATTTTTTTTGTTTTTAATTTTTTTGTGTGTGCAGACAGGGTCTTGCTTATGTTGATTGGGCTGTTCTCCAACAGCTGACCTCAAGCTATCCTCCTGCCTCAACCTCTCAAAGTATTGGGATTACAGGAATGAGTCACTGTGCCTGACTGAAGCTGGATCTTAAAAACACTGTAGTTCTCTAAAAGTGTGGAGCCAGTGTGGTGCTGTAGCCAAAAGGTAAAGCTGTGCTTTGTCAGAATAAGGTATTGAACACAAAACAGTAGCTCATTCCAGTATTGTCAGATATGGAATACTGTATACAGTTCTGGTTGCTAAACTACAACACAGAGTCAAGGAAAATAAAATTCCAGGGAAGGGTGAGTAAGAAGTTAGCAATATATAAGTTTTGCCAATAAAGCATATGAATGCAATCAGAATGCTTTCAAAATCCAACTCAGTTACATATGAGGGGAGGAAGAACCTACTCAATACCTGTGATTACCTCCCAAGCCTTATCAGCATTTTATTTGTTTTGAGAAAAATGCTTATTTTGGGTGGAGTGCGGTGGCTCACCCCTGTAATCCCAGCACTTCGGGAGGGCAAGGAAGGTGGATCACCTAAGGTCAGGAGTTCAAGACCAACCTGGCCAACATGCTGAAACCCCATCTCTACTAAAAATACAAACATTAGCCGGGTGAGATGGTGGGCACCTGTAATCCCAGCTACTCAGGAGGCTGAGGCAGGAGACTCACTTGAACCTGGGACGGGGAGGTTGCAGTGAGCCAAGTTCATGCCACTGCACTCTAGCCTGAGCTACAGAGTGAGACTCAATCAAGGAAGGAAAGGAAAGGAGTGGGGAGGGGAGGGGAGGGGAGGGAAGCTTATTTTGAGAAGGTTTTAGACTTAAAATAGAAAAAATGTATATAAGTAGTACAAAGACTTCACATATACCCTCCACCCAGTTTCCCTAAATGTTAATATCTCTCCTAACCATAGTAAAATTATCAAACCCAGAAAATTAACATTGATAGTATACTATTAACTAGTGTACAGTATTTATTCAAATTTCACCAATTGTCGCACTAATACCCTTTTTTCTGGTCCAGGATCTGACACTGCACATAGTTGTCATATCTCCTTTGTCTCCTCAGTCTAGAGACTTCTGTAGCCTTTATCTTTCTTGACCTTTACATTTTTTAAGAGTATTGGCTAGTATTTTTTTGTTTTTTGTTTTTGTTTGTTTGTTTTTCTAAAAATCTCTTAACCTTAGTTTGTCTGACATTCCCTCATGATTAAATGCAGTTTATACATTTTTGGCAAGAATATCTGGCTGCAAGGTAGAAATATATATATAGAAAAATTACAAAAAAGAATGCCCACAGAAGTTCTGTTGAGCCCTTCTCAGTGCATCTTATCTAAAAGAACATGATGCCAATGTGTCTCATTACTGATGATAACTTTGATTTCTTGTTTAAAGTCAAGGTCTACCAAGTTTCCCCTCTGTAATACTTACTCACTGTAACTAACGAGTATTTCATGGAAAGATACTTTGAGCTTCTGTGAATATCCTTTTTCTCATCTCTTTCACTCATTCATTTTAAGCATCCATTAATAAGTCTTACCTAGACTATCTATTACTGAGGTGTTTGTCAAACGATGATTTTCTATTTCCTCATTGTTTCTACATTTTTTGGCAGGGTCTCACTCCATCACCCAGGCTGGAGTGCACAATCACAGCTTACTGCAACCTTGACTTCCCAGGCTCAGGCTGTCCTCCCACCTCAGCCTCCCAAGTAGCTGAGATTACAAGTGCATGCCACCACACGCAGATAATTTTTGTATTTTTCATAGTGATGGGATTTTGCCATGTTGCCCAGGCTGGTCTCAAACTTGTGAGCTGAAGCAATCCATCCACCTCAGTCTCCCAAAGTGCTGGGATTACAAGCATGAGCCACCACACCAGGCCTGCTTCAACAGGATTTTTGAAATAAGAAAAAACTGTGGATCAGGCACAGTGGCTCACGCCTGAAATCCCAGCAGCACTTTGGGAGGCTGAAGCAGGCGGATCATCAGATATTAGGAGTTTAAGACCAGCCTGTCTAACATGGTGAAACCCTGTCTCTACTAAAAATACAAAAATTAGCAGAGCATGATTGTAGCAGGACGAGCTGCAGACAAAACTCCTCAGACACTGAATTAAAGAAGAAAGAGATTTTTTATTCGGCCAGGAGCATTGGCAGACTCGCGTCTTAAGAGCCGAGCTCCCCGAGAAAGAAATACTTGGCCTTTTTAAAGGCTTACAACTTTAAGGGGTCCACGTGAAAGGGTCGTGATAAATTGAGCAAGTGTGGGAAACATGACTGGGGCCTACATGCATCAGCTAACAGAACAAAAAATTTTACAATGCTTTTTTTCATACAGTGTCTGGAATTTATAGATAACACAAGTAGTTTAGGTCAGGGGTTGATGTTATTATTACTACTTTTTTTTTTAACTCCTAGGGCCGGATGGTGGTGCCAAGGTTGTCTGGCTATTTATGTTACTTTTGTTTCTTTCTCTCTTTCCTCTTGTCTTGTGAACTAGGCAAGGTGGGGGGAGGAGGGCAGCAGGAGTAGTAGTGGTCTCCTTCCTTATGATGGCGGGCACCTGTAATCCCAGTTACTCAGGAGGCTGAGGCAGGGATAATTGCTTGATCCTGAGAGGTGGAGGTTGCAGTGAGCTGAGATTGTGTCACCTCACTCCAGCCTGGGTGACAGAGTAAGACTCTGTCTCAAAAACGAAAAAAAAAAAAAAGAGAAAGAAAAAAGAAAGAACTGTCTACTTATTTGTTTATTTAGTATTTATTTATATCAATATAGACTCATGAATGTTTATTTTATTTTATGGTTTATAATCAATTACCTAAAGAAATTTTTTTTTGTTCAATTGTTTCAGATTTGGCCATTGAGTATTTTCCCAGTTAGCTCCTATATCCTTTTGGTAAGACTCCACATCACCTTTTGAATACTTCTTACTTTCTGGCTGTGGAAGATGTTTCAAATTCTTACTGTACTTTTCTTGCTCTTGCCCTGGAGTCAATCGCTTCTTCAAATAACCATTTTCTGTTTGTGCAGAAAGGAAGAGAGTTAAGCAGAATATTTTTAACTCTAGAGTCAGTCCTGGGCTTTTTCAAGTCTCTTTCTGATTCTACTACTTGGAGATACTTGCCAGAAAGTAAGTTATTTGAAAAAAATTTAAAAGGCTTACAGGACCATTTTTAAACTTTGGCTGAGGCAAACTCGGATGTAATTTCCACATCTAACTTCTGGTCTCCTTGTTATTATAGTTCCACATACATCAGAAATAAAGTTCCCTTGGAGACTGGAGAACTCCATCTACCATTTTAACAAAATATTGAATTATGTGATTCTTGGTAGAGAGTAACAAAAGTCTTCTTTTTAAGGGAGTTTTTTCAACATTCAGAGAGTTCCAAAAGGCTAGCTAGATCTCTAGTCTGAGTATTTTGGGGGATAAAATATTCCAGACCCACTGAAGAAAACTGAGGAGCCAACATAACTCATTATTGCAGGTTTCCAGACATCAGACTTTTTAGAGAAATATGATTTAGACTCAGGTTTAATGTGATAAAGATTGCTGGCTCTTTCCAATATTCATTCTCCATTTTTTTTTTTTTTTTTTTTTTTTTTTTTGAGACAGAGTTTCACTCTTGTTGCCCAGGCTGGAGTGCAATGGCGTGATCTTGACTCACTGCAACCTCTGCCTCCTGGGTTCAAGCGATTCTCCTTCCTCAGCCTCCCAAATAGCTGGGATTACAGGCACCTGCCATCATGCCTGACTAATTGTTGTATTTTTAGTAGAGACAGGGTTTCACCATGTTGGCCAGGCTGGTCGCGAACTCCTGACCTCAGGTGATCCACCCACCTCAGCCTCCCAAAGTGCTGGGATTACAGGCATGAGCCACCGTGCGTGCTCCTCTTCTTTCTTAATTAGTAAAGCCCCAAAATTTGTC